>NC_139404.1:180516419-182916419 GCF_905368555.1 Meleagris gallopavo | reverse complement strand
GCCTTGGCTCTGTGAGGAGGAAATACTTTCACAAGGATGAGCATTTCCAGAACAATAAATCCAATATGTGGGGTTGCTGTGTGTTGTTTTCCTTTGACTTACTCAGCCTATGTGTAACACAACTGTGTGAATACAAAGACAGCCATCCTTTGTGTAGAGAATGTGTAAATTTAGTTGAAGTTTGCTCCATCATCACGAATGGATAAACTTTTTGCTGATGTAACCTATGACACATTTACAAAATGGGTCTTGCAATATCAATGCCAGCTTACCTTTCGGGGAGGAGGCTTTTGCTTGGCATCGCACTGCAGGCTTTACTTATTTCTCTTACAAAAGTTCACAGATGCATCTTGTACTAGATATAAACTGAAGAGCTTGCATTTTAAATTTGCAAAAAGTGGGAAATGGAAAACACCACATACACACACACACAAGTGAAGCAGATGTTCCGGGGATACTAAGCACGTCAGGGATGGAACTGCCAGAAACCATATCCTTTTCTGAACTAGGAGGGATCCTCCAAGGAGCAGTCCCTCCTGACTGCAGGACAAGACCTGTAGATCCACTCTACAGAATTCAACTCATCCTGAGCTGCACATTAACTATAAAATGTATTTGTTTCAAGTAGAATGCATACCTTTTAATTGGGACAGAGTTCCAGGCATATCCCATGTGCCAAGCAGGCAGAGGTGTGACTGGGGCCGTTTCTTATGTTCTTTGTTGACATGGAGTGGTTGACTGTGCAGCAGTCACCACCAATAAATCGCACTGCGTATCTCTTGTCACCAGCAGCACACAGACACACTCACACACACTTTTCTAACATCTATGCCTGGGCAGCATTTATTAGCAAGTGCTGATGTGTTAAGTGCCACACCTCCTTCTTGGGTCTACAGGCAATTTTTCCTTCTCTACTCCCATGAAAACCGGGACATAACAAATCCTGAACACTTTTTTTTTTTTTTTTTTTTTTTTTTTACAAATGCCTTCAGGCAGAAGCTTTTGTGCCTGCAAAACTGGAGGCATCAGCACAAAACTGCCTGGGATTAGACCCTTTGCCTTTTATGGCAAAACAAACAGGTCTTCTCGAGGTCATATTCAAAACGACTGTGAAAAATGTGATGGGGGAAAGTTTTGGCTGCCCGCCAGTGGCTGTTCGCATGTCTTTGTTCCTGTTGATGAAAACCATACTGATAGCAGGGCTGACATCCTCGCCGAGCAGCCGCGTGCACACGTGGAAACCCTGCAGATAGAATCTGCTCGGGCAGCAGAGAGGAGCAGATTGTGCATGCAGTCTCTAACTGGTCCTGCCCTGGGTGAGGGCACAGCTGGGACACCAAAGCAGCCTGCTTGGTGTGGCTGCTTGCTTTTCTCTCGCCAAACTTATCGCCAAAACTTGAAGGTCTAGCTCTGATTTCTAGTGTTTTAATGAGTATGCTAAGATAATATTAATTCGGTGGGATGTAAGCCCAACAAATATGTGGGGAGTAGAAATTTATTACTAAGGTACTCCACCAGCTTGCAGTTCATCCCTCAGACTGAAAGAGCCTGCCCCTTTGCTTTGTGCAGCTCTTTTTGATCTCCTCTCTGTGACTCTGATAATGGTCCCTCCTCCCTTTCAGAAGGAAAATCCTTTTATCCTCCTTTTTTTCTCCTCTGGGTGTTTGACTGTTTTCTGGCTTCACAAGGGTGGAAAGGGATAAAGCTAAAAGATCCCTTCAAAAACAGTTCTGATGAAGGACTCTTCCCACCCTCAGAGGGACAGTGTATTGCCTTCTTTCTAGATCTGACTTGGCACCACGAGAGGGATGGGCAGCACTCAGGGAAGGTGGTGCCGAGGCCCAGAAGCTCCATAGCTGGGAAGGTCCAAGGAAAAGTGCTTCCTGCTGTGCAAGCAGTTTTAAACAAGCCTGGTGCTGCTGCAGAAATTGAGAGTTGTTTCAGGACCTGGGTTTTCACACAAATAAATGAGTGCTTTCTGTTTCAGCTTCCAGCCATGAGGGGTAGGGAGCAGAGCTCACATCTAGGAGCTTCATGGGGAAACTGCTCCATGCTAGAGTGAGAAAGCAGTGCTCTGGAAGTTTGTTGTGATCAGATAGAAATGTGCTCATTGTGCCGTTCAGACTGTGAATGAGGTAAAAATAATTAGAAGTTTGAACACAGCTCTTCCCAGCTCCCTCCTGCTCCTCTCCCTTAGGCATTCGATCCATTGCTTCATCCTAACAAGGGAAACCATCCTTAATTTGAGCCTGGATTCAAATCACCTGAGCCCCAATTGAAAAGTAAATGCAAAGTCAAATCAATTTCAGGTAAAGCTGAGTACAGACAGCTACTGGGAATTACAGCCACCACCAGTAATTATCGCAGTTGTGATCCTTGTTCCCAGAGAAACTTTGTATTTTGTTTTTGCAGTCTGTGCTTCATAATGCACCAACTTGCAAATTACCTTCTGTGCTTCGCCACCAAGATGTTCTTAATTCATCCAAAAAATTACAAGACCCAGGTGATATCTCAGAAGCTTGGGACAAATATGTGTCGTTTACATTAAAAATAAGCCTACGTAACAGGTGACTCCAATAGAGTTTTCAGAAGTGTCATAGAGCTGTGGCACTGAGGGACGTGGTTAGTGGGCATGGTGGGGATGGGCTGACGGCTGGATGGGATGATCTTAGTGGTCTTTTCCAACCCTAATGATTCTGTGCTTCTGTAGTTCTTTCTGGCTAACAAAGTCCTATGTTCTCTCTTCCATTTCTATAGTCACTACCTCTCTGCTGGAGATGAGGACCTCACCCACTGCCTTGGGGCTCACTGAAGGGAATGTAGCTTCCAGCCATTTCACTCAAACCACCTGTGAAATCCACCTCAGCTCACCCATTCTCCTCTTCAACTTTCTGAGGCCCCATCCAGCAAATATCTGCCCTTCAGAGAAGGAGATGTGGCTAGAGACCCGTTGGTAAGCCTACAGCAAGGCGACTGTGGAGATGAGGCGAGGTCCAATAGAACATGGATGATAGGCAGGATAGGGATTGTGGGCTAGTGTGTTCCAAGGGCTCTGAGCAGCTTGGAGGAGCAGCCAGCTACCTGCCTTGCATCTAATTTCCATTCACATGCTAATGAAGATAGCTTGCAAAGAAGCTGGGATATTTAATGTAACTTCTCAGGCTGATGAAAAGCATAAGGGTGAGAACTAGGGGAGAGAAGCAGCAACATGTGCATTGGGTGACCCATCATGTGCCAGGAGGATCAAACAGCCGAGCTGTCGAGCCTGCAACCCTGGGCCTCGGTCTGTCTGTGCACAGCTCAGTGAGAAAAATGAATATCTAGTGCTGCATATGAGCCTTTTGCAACAATCAAGATCAACTTGAAGTCTGAGGTCCAGGAAACAGCTTGATATGCCAGATTGTGTGCTTGTGCTGAGTGTTTCAACCAGCTCTACCTGCAGTTAAACATTTGCCATTCTCAATCTATGTATTTTTTTTCTCGTGAGTGGAGATAAAGTAATGCTAACAGCTTGCTTGGGAGGGGGCTGTGCTTTGGTTTGCATCAGGGCTATAAGCACAGACAAGTGTTTACATCTAGCTGCTTTATTCAAGTACACTACTGAGATAGATAGGCATCTTTGTGATACACAGCACCTGAGTTTTCTTAACTGGGGGCACTGTCTTAAAAATAACAGCTTGTGACTTTATTCAAATTAGTGCAGCAGCACAAAATTTGGCCCAGGCTGCCTATGGATTGGGGCAGATCCAGGACTGCGGAGGTCAGGCAGAGTTCAAGTTCATACATAATGTATGGTGTGTTTTAATAAGGCTTCTTTCATACTTCAGTTCGTCTGCCCGGCTTTGCATGAAGCCGTAAAGCCACAGGCAGCGCTGTTTAAAATTAAAAAGGCACAGCTCAAACCCTCACCCTCCACACGTTGGGAGCTCCATCTATTTTCCAGGTCACTTCGTCAGCTCCGTCGCAGCTGCGCGAGGCCGCAGTGTGGGACCGCCTCCCCTCCGAGCTCATTACCCAGCTCTTTGTTTTAGCTGCTCTGCTTGCTCACGGCATGGCAGCCGTGGGAAATTCCTGCTTTGCTGGGAAGGAAGCTGCTGATGGCAGAGCGCAAACGTTTTTACATAGATTGGGCTTTAAAAGTGGTTACTAATACCCACTAATATGGACGGACACTTTTTGCAATACATTGCTCTGCTCTCTTTCCCAGCTATTAAGGAATGCAGCATCATGAGAGCCAGTTCTGCAAGATGCTCAGCCCTTGGCTTCCGTCCAGCAAAAACTTATATATAGGGATGGTCCCATTGACTTCAGCTGGTTGGAATGAGCCCTTAGGCCCAGATCCTCAAAGGCATCTAGGCAACTGGCTCCTGAGCTCTGGATTTGGGGTCTATTTGCAAGTGTAAACATATTTGGTGCTTATGATAGGGACTGTTTAATCAAATAGCTTTTCCAATATGCTGCTCTTTGCTTGTACTCTTTTTTGCAAGATACAGGTTCATAAATGTTGTAGCTTTAGTAGCCCAGATTCAGGTCTATAGAACTGGACTTTCTCACTCATAGAAATGTGTCCTAAAATCCTATTCACAAGTGTATCAAGTTATATACTGAACATGAGTCTGTGCTCCAGTAAAAGGTTCAGCTTTAGGGAACCTGTTTTAGCAAGGGGTTGGACTCAAAGATCTCCAGAGGTCCCTTCCAACCCCTATGATTTACAATCCTACCCCATGCACAAGTTAGCTATTGTTGTCCCTGTTTTGGAAGTGAAAGCATGAGTGTTGGAGTGGCTGTAGAGCCTGCCAAAGGTCATGCAGCATGTCAGGAGTTATGCTAGGAAGGAAAAAATCAGATTTCTCAGGCTCTGAGGCTGCACAGCTCCTCCCATGGATGAGGAGGGGGATGAGTGCTGCTTCCCTATGCCATGAGGCAGCACGCACAGCTGATGGATGGAAGCACAGTTCGTCCTGTGAGTGCAGGAGCAGTGCATGTGCTGGTCCCAAAAAGTTTATGCAGGGCATTTTTCTTCAGTAATTCAAACTCAGTTTAAAGATGTGGGCCGGGGATGATTTTAAAATCCCACATCCATATCCCTGCCCTCATTTTGTTCTGAAATCATATCAAGGTGAGGACTGCCCTTCTCCCTTGCTTTCATGAAAACAGCTTTTGCCCTGCACTGCATCCAGGCTCACTCCCTGTAGAGTAGGACTCCAGCATCGCATCGCAGCTCATGTTGTTCAAACACAGCCTTCTTCTGCCATCAGCTCAGAAGGGGAGTGTTGCAAAAGAGGAAAACCCAACTGCGCTGCGAGATTCAGTGCTGTGTAAACACAGCGGCTGTGGCAGACAGGCACATGTTTGTTCCGCATCCTTAAGATGCAACTACATGCCAAATGCATGCCATTGCATCAATACATCTGAAGTATGCCAAATTTAAACACTTTGCATCTTTTTTACAACAATAGCACAATTTCTTTTGTATCAGAGAATATTCCAGTTTTCTTGGCTCGAGGAGCTTCCAACATGCAGCAGTGGTGCCCTGGACAAACAACAGAGGCAATTGTGGACAAGGTCCTAAACTTGTTTATGACATTTATGGTGGGTGAAGTTCAAGCCTTGACCACATGATTGTTTATTTGCAGTCTGGATTTTGAGGTTCCCATTCTACTTGCTGGAATCTCCTTTGCCTAGGCATAGGTGTCTAAACCCATGTCAGATGCCCTAGGGCATGGCCAACTCACCTCTAGCTGCTGCCCCAGAGGAGCATGGGTTCTACCTAGGTCCTGTTCTGCATCTGCCAGCCTCAATAGTGTCCCAGGTGCAACTCCTCGCCCATGTGTGATTGATCTCATATCACATTTAGGCTCATTTTGTGCTTGCTTTCTCCACAGATCTCTTAATTGTATGTGGTGGATGCCCCATCCCTGGAGACAATCAAGGTCAGGCTGGACAGGGCTCTGAGCACCTGATCTAGCTGTGGATGTTCCTGTTCACTGTAGGGGAATCTGGCTAGATGAAATTTAAGGATCCCTTCCAACTCCAACAATTCTATGATTCGACATGTTTATGAGTCTACAACCTTCAATGAACACTATATTCACACTGCACAGCTATTCCATTCCTGCTTGGCCAGCAAATACACGTTGGATCTAGATCCAAAATAACTGGAAATTATAGGAAAAGATGAAAAATTGAAATGATACTCTACCTTTGCACTTCTGAAAATGAAGTCATGAAACCAAGATGTTAACTCCTCAAAAGGGAGCTCCATTGGCAATCCGTCATGTGCCAGAAGACAGCCTGAGACACTTTTCTTGGGGCACATGTGACCTGGCCAACAGCTCTTGGGACAGGAGCAAAGGGCTTATGAGTCTTTGCTTCTCACCATGTGCACAAGGTAGGAGTTACACAGACAGTCCCCTGTGCAACACCAGGGTGACATTTTCAGTCCGGCTTGGTGAGGTGCTCCTGAGAATTGAAAAGAGCTGGATAGGGCTGATCCAGTAAATATAACTCACTGAATAGGATTGCTGCCTACAAGATCATCAGGACTAAAACTTGGGAAGGAGAAAAACTATTTAATCTGGAGATAATATTATAGGGATGTAAGCCAGCTGTGCATTTAGGTGGTTAACCAGCACAGCAGAGGAAGGAGTCACTCAATAGGAGCAGGAATGGATGTAATATCTCTGTTAGCTGGACACTTCCCAGGCTATGATAGGCACTGTTTGACGTTTTGGATGTAGAAAGGAACCAGGCTTACTGACCCAGCAGCTCCCTTGCAGCCTTCACTTCTGGAGCTCTAACACCAAAGAGACAGGTTGGACATATAACATATATCATTAAAGTAAACTCCTCAGATTACATCAGATAGCAGCTCCCTGTTCAATGCAGGGATGTGTAGCCAGTACGAGAATTCACACTGCTGATCCTCATCCCAGAGATGTTTAAAATTTCCAGAGCCCAAAGCTTAGTGAGCTCTTGTCTATGGGATTTTGTGGTAATTTTCCATTTCATTTTTCTCATGCTGAAGAATCAGCACTGCACAGACATTGGCATACTTGATGTATTATAAAGAAGATGTCTTTCTTCAACAGCAAATACCAACAACAAATCTTCCTTGCTCAGAGAGCTGAGTCCTTCCAGCAGAGCATCATGGTTATTAAAAGCTATAGATTTTTTAACTGATTCCCAGATTTCTGAAATCTGCGCTGATCTGAGAGATCTGAGACTACACGTGAGATGCAAAAACTGGCGACACCAGATGAATGCTTCATGGCTTTCATTTAGAGAAGCAGCCCCAAACGAACACAATCAGCAAACAGGAAGGAGCAGAGCGCTGTAAGGAAGATTTGCAATTGCAGTTTCTGAGTGCTTAGAAGTGCACAGACTCTGCATCCTGTTTATTCACAGTAAGCTTTAATCTGTCCCCTTTAATTTCCTTGCACATGTCTCAGAAATCAGCCCACTGCACAATCTCCTGTGCAGATTGCTGGATGCGGAGCGAGTTGTGCTGATTACATCCAAATTGTGCAGCAAGCACTGGATTTTGGTTCTAATCTTCTCCTTTAGATAGCCCAGAAATACAGTCTAAAGAGCTCCTACCCATGGCAAACACCACAGCCCTGACTGTGCTCTCTGTGCAACCTCTTTGGAGGAACCAGGAACCAGCGCAGAAGGAAGTACTGAAATTCTGAGGCAAGGATGTTGTGAGTTTTTCTCCATGCTGATGCTTCAACTGTGGTGCACTCTCTGAAATCCCCTGACAGAACACCAAATTTCAGGACAGGGGTCAATGCCAAAGAACGACCTGTTCATTCCTGCCCTGCTGGTGAAATTACTCAAGAGCTACAGGACAGTGAGTCCATCTGTGCAAGGCTGTACTTCCACCCATACCATCAGCATCAGCAGGAGAAAATGGTTTTGGTTCTTGTTAGACATGTTGCAGTGCACTGGTAGCACAATTATTTTAAAGAATAAATTTCCCCTCTTGGTGGAGAAGGCTTGTCCCTGTCCTGATTGCCCCCGTACACAGATCCTCTTGTTCCCTCAATGGACTTATGAACAAGCAAGGCACTCCTCTCTGAAGGCATCTCTATGTACAGGACCTGCAATTTGGGTGCAATAATCACATGTAATGCTACAGACTTGAGGCAGAGTAGCTGGAAACCTGCACTAAGGAACAGGATCTGGAGGAGTTGGTTGGCAGCCAGTTGAGCATGAGCCAGCAGTGTGCCCAGGGGCCAAGAAGACCAATGGCATCCTGGCTTGTATCAGAAATAGTGCAATCAGCAGGAGCAGGGAGGTGGTGGTCCCTCTGAATTCAGCACTGGTGAGGAGAAGGCTCATAGGAAACCTTACCACTCTCTACATCTGCCTGAAAGGTGGGGGTCAACTTCTGCTCCCGCATAACAGTGAAGGATGAGAGGTAATGACCTGAAGTTCTGCCAGGGGAGATTCAGGTTGGATATTAGGAATGATTTCTTCTCAGAAAGAGTGGTGAGTTATTGAAACAGGCTACCTGGGGAAGTCATGGAGTCACCGTCCTCAGAAGTGTTCAAGAAAAGTGGAGATGTGGTACTGAGGGACGTGGTGGGATGTGGTGGGGTGAGCTGATGGTTGGCTGAGATGATCTTAGAGGTCTTTTCCAACCTTAAGGATTCTATGATTCACTGTACCATTGTATTCATTAAGCATGCTAAGAGAGCATCTAGATGCTCTTTGCTGCCTTGTCTGCCTTCCATGCTGATGGAGGACTTGGCCTGCTTGTCTTGGTCTATCACAACAGCTTCACAGCTGCTTTCCTGACTTCCTTTTTTTCAAGTGATGAGATGGCAGCAGTGATGTGACACAGCTCCCTAGTAAGATCTAATTACAGTTACAGCCATCCTGTATTGGGCTTTTTCAGCCTGGAGAAGAGAGATCTCCAAGGAAACCTCATTGTGGCCTTCCAGTGCTTGAAGAGAGCTTATAAGCAGGAGAAGGGTTGATTTTTTACGCAATCTAATAGTGATAGGACGAAGGGGAATGGCTTTAAACTAAGAGGGAAAATTTAGGTTAGATGTTAGGAAGAAATTATTTACTCAGAAAATGGTGAGGCCCTGGCACTGCTGCCCAGAATGGTTGTGGGTGCCCCATCCCCAGAGGTGCTCAAGGCCAGGTTGGATGGGTCCTGGGCAGCCTGAACTGATGGGGGGCAACCAGCCCATGGCAGGAGTTGGAACTAGATGAGCTTTAAGGTCCCTTGCAACCTAAGGCATTCTATGATTTTTCCAGGATAATCCTCCCTTGAAACATTCCTATATAGCAGCAGCATAACTTCCAACTATTTTGAAAGCACAAGGCACTTCTTGGCATAGCTGTCTTGCTGTGAGCTGCTTGATGGCCTGCAGACTTAGGAAAACTTTATAAGCTTACACTTACACTTTTTCTAATGTTTTTCATCCTTTCATAGACTCTTTGGTGACCTTCAAGAAGGCTGCGAGTGACACTGCATAGGAAACACTTGCCAAGCTATGATGGATAAGGCTGTGAATGGCACAGGGGAGAGCTGGAAGTGTTAAACTCAGTCCCTCCTGCAATTTACTCATTTCCCTGAAAATCCCTTAGGGTGGGATTCTCAAAAGCACTAATGTGATTCAAGGACTCATTTTCCACTGAAACAGAAGAAGCTCTGCTGCTAGAACTTTAAAGTAAGTTGCAAATCCCACGCTCCATCTCTTACTTCTTCGCTTACGTCTGCCTTGCAGGTTATAAACTATGGGGTAACAGTGTGGCAGTCATGTTCAATGCTCAGATGAGACCCCTAGAACCACTGGAGACTGCTGCATTATAAACAACATTGAAAAAAAAGAAGAATCCCAGACTTATCTCTGCTTTGTTATCTTATTCGGAATTCTCTTCTGTGATTCCTCTGAAAAGAGCATCTTTCAGAGATGTTTCTACCCACAGTGTGTCATATTGATCAATTCCTGCAATTAGGCAGTTTGCCCAGTGACGTTCCCTTGTTATCTCCCCATCACCCTCCTCTCCTCAGTGGGTGTCTTCAGTCGGGGTGGATGGGAGTCTCTCAAGGAACACCTGGTTGCTCCTGAAAGCCATGAAGTCATGCAGTAGGAGGTAATCTCCTTTCTGAGTCAGCTTTCATCTCGTGTTCCAGCCTGGTGCCAGAGAACATTATGCATTCATTGAAGCTGCTGTCTAAGAGGGTTGTTTTTTCTCCAAACGTTGGGTGAGCTTCTTCAAGGTCACTTTGTGAAAGCTGAGCATCCCACAAGGCTCAGTGGGAGTGAGGAACCAGACTGCCACAGGCACCATCAAATATTGAACCCATGACCAACATATAGGATGGGCATAAAGCATCAGGAAGGTTTTACATTTCTGTTACTAAGTAAGAAAAGGAAGCAGCATCTCCCCACCTGAGACTCCTCTTGTCCCTTGATTTTCCCCTGTTACTCATTCATCTAACACCCTCAGCATGGGTTTGATTGGGTCTTCCCTTTCCTATGTTCCAAACAATTGCATTCGGATCCTGTTTTCTCCATTGCACTTCTAGATTTCTGTGTTGCTTTCAGCCACTTAAGCCAAAACCCGGACAGGCTTTTGCCAGCTCCTCCCAACGACCAAGGATCTTACTCAGATCATTATCCTGAGCCCCTTCTGTTTTTTTTTTAAGAGAATAACTCCCCTACTCCCATTTGTGAAAGCATTTTTGAAGCAAATAGAGAAACATATTAAGTCAGTTGTTTTCCCCTTCCCACACTGCTGAGGGTTTGAGTGCTAAAACTTGCATTGCAGCATCGTAACATTAAACCTGGAAATGTCACATTGACTGGGGAGGATTTTGAGTAATTATGCCTCAAGCAAAGTCATCCTGGTTCTGTAGAGCCTTGAAAAATGAGCTTCTGGTAGGAAAGCAGGGAGAGCAGCAGGGGGATATAACCTTGTAACTATCCTCCTCCTCTGAAAGAGGTGAAGAAAAATAGGGAAACTCTTGGCACTTGTGCAGAAATAGTGTAAGTGTCCATCCTACACCCACCTGAGGTTACCAGCTTCTCTCTTTGCTTCTAAAGGACACAGAGAAAACACCTCACAGAATAGCACGGAACGGGGAGTCGCTGATGGCTTGAGAAATAGCATCATGAGAGGCAAAGACAGGGCTGTGGAGGGGAGCAGTATGACAGAGGAATGTGTCATGCAGCAGCCACAGCTCCCGGGGGGTGGAGGGAAGCCCGTGCTCCTCCCTGTATTTAAAACCAGCCTGGATAAATGGAACAAAATCTCATGAAGGCAGGACATTTCCCAGGCCTGTTTCTGTCTTTAATCCAATGACTGTTCAATGCAAAGGGCAGGAGGCCTGGCAGCACTGCTTTGTGAATAAGGTGAGCCCCAGTTCGCAAAGCAGAACTACAGGGTTCCCCCTCCATCTGGTCAGGACGTTGATCCCAGCCTGACACCAGAGGTGAGGCTTAATGCCAGTCTACAGGCAGAGTCAGATCGTGACCCATCTCCGAGGAACAGCCCTGGAAAGGAGCTGCAAGGACTGAGCAGGAAGGAGTTGTGTATCTGGTGCACGTCTAGAGGTTTAAATTTGTCAAAGAATGAGATAGTGGAATGCCTAATTTGATGGTCTTAATGAGATAATGGATTAATTGATGTCCAGCTGAACAATGTCCCACATTTGAACAAAAGCCCCATGTGAATACATGAATTAATTTACCTTTTCTCTTTTGATTTGGCTTTTCATTGTTAAACACTTAAGGATGCAACTGTATACTGGTTGGGCAGTGTCTTCCAGAGGATTAGAAACACAAAAGAAGACCCAGATACCATCTTCCCTTATTTTTCCAAACATGAGGTTAGCTGCAAGCTTTGAGTAAAATCTGCAGTTGCTGTTATCAGTTGGCACAGTTTATTTCATATCAGCAGAAGATGACAGCCTTCCCCTACTGCAGGCACAAACTCTGTGTGTAGGAGCATGGGACAATCCCCCTGTTTCTAGTAGGGACTGGCCAAATTCACTGCAAAGTGGTGACTCACTCCAGAATGCCTGTAGAAATGTAAGGACAAGGCAAACAAATACAAGCCCTGTAAAGACACAGCAGTATCAGCCTTAAAAGACAATCCAGGTACCATTTTCCTATACTTCCTGAGCTTTCAGTGGTTAGCACCCTAGACCAGCACCCAGGTTAGGAGCTGAACCAGCTTCTCCTTCCCCTTCTTGATATTGAGGTCACACTCCTGAGCTTTTTGCAAACCAGCCTCTCTAATGAGAAGGGGGCCATCCAAATGGGGGTACGGTGAAGCAGCAGGCACACACATCTCTAAGGCTCAATCAGAGCACTCTGAAGTTCAATAAACACTTTTAATTTTAAGTGATTTGCTTCACATTCTGCCTTTGGCTCAGCTATTGTGTTGGTAAAGTAATTATTGTATTACCTCACCCTTGGCACCCAGCCCTGTGTTATCATGCTGAGCAAGTCTTTGGGAACATCTTTAGTAGGCTAACTGTTTATATCCCCGCTAGAGTCACCAGCTGGAGCAGGCTATGAAAGCTCATTTCTCCACTCTGAGACCATCTTTTAGTTCTGGGCTCTGCAGTAGAGACAGAAAACTCTAATGGAGACTTCTTTGGAGGGACAGAGATGAAGGCACACTTTAGAAACTGAAAGGAAAGATGTATGAGAAAGATGTATGCAACAGTCAGAGCAGCGGCTAGTTGCATATAGGGAAATGGAAGCCACATCGTTACACTCTGGGCAGAAGGAAGGCAGTATATACATATGTGAAAATCATTAAATCTTTTTAATGATATTTACTGCTTTTTAGGACACACTGTACCGACTTGCAAAACTTGGCTTTCCTGTTTGAGATCTTTCACTATCTCGTAGTTCAAAAACAACTCCACAACCTGTCCCTGCACTGCTCAGGGAACGCTGCCAAGCTGCCTGTTTGCTTTGCCCACTGCTGCCCTTAGAGACCACAGTGCTGGCTCCTGGCTTGGTACAGCATTTCAAGCACACCTCCTGCAGACGGCAGTGTCCCATGAGACTGCCAGAAAGGTTTTTGCAATGGGTAATGGCTCTCAATCACTTCATATTCTGCAGTAGTTTTCCTGCTTTCTGACAGTATAACATAACAGTCGTCTTTCACTTAAACAGCAATGAGATCATGCTGTCAAAAACAAGCATCTGAAATCAGAACAAAATGCAGCACTCAGTTGTAAATCAGTTGCATACTGACCACACATAGAAGCATGCTCCATGTAACTTTGACAAACAAGGGTACGTGAGCAAGTGCTACCTACAGTAAGCATGTGACTCCCAGACAGATGTCCACAACAGCTGTGATGGCTCTTTCTTTTTCTGCAGGTTCTGGTTATATTTATATAAAAAAATATTTAAAATGCCATTTTTTAATTTTATGTTGGATAACCAGAAACCCTGGTTGAGCCATTCCAAATTTACTGGCACATAGACTCACAGAATCATAGAATCATTAAGGTTGGAAAAGACCACTAAGCACACCTAATCCAGCTGTCAGTCTATCCCCACTGTGCCCACTCATCACGTTCCTCAGTGCTACATCTCCATGGTTCCTGAACACCTTCAGGAACAGTGACTGCACTGCCTGCATGTGCCAGTGCATCACCACTCTTTCTGAGAATAGATTTCTCCTAATATCCAACCTGAACCTCTCTTGGTGCAACTTCAGACCATTACCTCTCACTCTATCTATAATGAATCCATGGCTGTCAATACTTCAGTGGAAGTTGGACTTTCACTTCTCAATTGTGCCTTTTTAATTTTATTATCAGTGATCATACCACACAACAAGATTTGTCTGACATTGGTGTTGGGGTTTTGAAGAAATAAGACATCCGATCCAACTGTCCATCTACCATCAATATTTCCCCACTAAACCATGTCCCTCAATACAACATCTAAACAGTTCTTGAGTATCTTCAGGGACAGTGACTCCACCAACTCCCTGGGCAGCCCATTCCAACACCTCACCACACTTTTGGAGAAGAAATTTTTCCTAACATCCTATCTGAACCTTCCCTGGCTCAACTTGAGGCCATTCCGTTTGTCCTGTCACTAGTTACATGGGAGAAGAGGCCAACCCCACTTCATCACAACCTCCTTTCAAGTTGTAGAGAACAATAAAGTCTCCCCTGAAACTCCTTTTATTCACACAGAACAATTCCAGTTACTTCAACTGTTCTCCATAAGACTTGTGCTCCAGACCCATCACAGTTTCATTGCCCTTCTCTGGTCATGCTCTAGGGCCTCAATGTCTTTCTTGTAGTGAGGAACCCAAAACTGAACACAGCACTGAGCTGCAGCCTCATCAGAGCTGAATACAGAGGGATGATCTCCTCCCTGTTCCTGCTGGCAGCACAATTTATGACACAAGACAGGATGCCGTTGGCCTTCTTGGCCACCTGAGCACACTGCGTGGTTAGCTGAGCACTGACCAACCTGCTCGGGTCTGCTTCTTCCACACAGTCTGCCTGCCACTCTGCCCCAAGTTTGTAGCGTTGACTGGGGTGCTGTGGCCAAAATGACCCTTGAATTTCATCCCATTGGCTTCAGCCCAGTGATTCAGCCTGCCCAGATCCCTTTGAAGGGCCTTCCTACCCCCAAGCAGATCAACACTTCCTCTCAGGTTGGTGTCATTGGCAATGCGTATTGCATGGGACTTAAAAAAGAGGTTGGATCCTAATCTCAGAAGGGCAGAGGATCTTAATCTCCCTGGCCCTTACTTTGATATGAGCTATATAGTACAATTTTCAGTCTGGCTGTAGTATCTTTTCTGCAACTATAGCAACCTATAGGGATTTTTTTCATTGAACCACAGTAGGTTAGAAAGGATACCTGGAGATCTTCTGTCCCCACATTCTGCCTGAAATAGGGCTTAATTCCCTTTGAGATAAGAGTTTGGGTTGTACTGTTCTCCTGGGCAATCACTGACATGTTTTGTGTGGATGCCAAGGAAGAGTTCACTAGAGATTAAGAGAAACCCAGAAGGAGGCATGACATTGTATTGAATTCCCCGGACAGCAAGAGGACAGGTTGAACAAGCCCTACTCCCTGAGCCTTTCCTTATAGGAGAGGTGCTCATGGTCCTCCTCTGGACTCACTCCATCAACTCTACATCCTTCTTGTGGTAGGGACCCCAGATCTGGACACAGTACTCCAGAGGGGTCCTCATGAGAGTTGTGCAGAAGGGGACTGTCTCCTCCCTTACCTTGCTGGCCATTCTTCTTTTTCCTCTTGAGTTCAGGTGTGGTGATGAGGCTGAAACCCTTCATTTCCTGCAGTGCCTGTGAAGGCAAGGAGACAGGCAGCCTTCACAGCATGGATTTCTGCCCAAGAAGCAGAAGACATGAAATCTTGGATCCCCAGTGACTGAACCTACAGCTTCTACATCAGACAGGCATGTTGTGACTGGTGCTGGGGACAGATTGAGGGAAAAAGAGGGGACATCCAGGACTGTGGACAGTCAGGACTTGGAAAGAGGTTGGATTTCTCAGGAGAGGATCTCCAGGACTTGCATGTTATCTCCTCCCACTTCTCCTTGCCCAATGATGGTTGGGGGTTTCTGCCCCATACCCTGTTGTGCTGATCACACATAGCCCCACAGCCTAGCTCTACACGATATCTCTGGAATACCGTAGACCTAATATAGATAGCAGGGGTATTTTCAGGTCATTACAGTAAAGAGAGCTAAGTGAAAGTTATCCTGCCATCAAAAGCAAGTAGGCAAATAGTAAAGGCTTATGTGAGAGCTAACAGAGCAACTGTTGAACAAGTGCTGAAACATGCTGACAGGTATAGAAGATTTATCTAAAACATCTGTGACAAGACCATCCTCATCCTAGGGCAAACTGAGTGACCCTTCATGTTATATTAACTTTTAATGAGCTGTTACTGTTATTTATTTCTACAAAGGATAACAGATCGATAAGTTACCTACAGTAATGATTGCATATACCTGTAATAATATCTATAATGCATGCAGTTCATTTGACGTATCCATAACAGTAATCAGATAAGGCTCTATATATACTATCTATGCCCAGAACCTTAATATGATGCTAGATGGCAAATAGTTCAACAAGATACAACCTAATTTGGAGTACCATGGTCATTTCATGTCGTGTTCACTTCTCTCTTCTCTCATCTACATTAAGAATCAGGCCTTTGGTGCTTCAGTTCTCATGAGACAGAAAAAGGGACCAGTTTTTCAGTGGTTTTAAAGATTTATGATAGTCGCCTTGTCTTCTATGCAGAGACTGTATCCCATTATTCCTGAGTCTGTTTTGAATTACCTTTCTTGTACTGTAGGGAAGATGTCACACAAAGAAAAATAGGCTTTTGAAAAACAGCCATACAGTGGAATACAGGTGCATATAATGATAATGTTGTTGTAGCCTTGATAATTTAAGGATGTGTAATAGATAGAAAGGACATCTTTTGTTGTTCTGCAGTTGCAAAAGTGGATAAGTTTGCAGAAACAAGAGCGTTTCTTCAGGTCACAATTTACATGGTGTCTCTGGAGCCACCCACATGCCTGGTGTGCACGCTGCAGTCATGTCAAGCATCATTCAGCACAGCATTGCTTCTCATCCCTACCTGCTCCCCAGTACCACAAGTAACCATCCTTGCATACAAAAAGATGTGGCACTGTGCCATCCAAAGCTGTTGAGGTGGTGGAGAGCAGCAGGAGAGGTTGTGAGACTACCCAGTGCCATCAGAAAGTAGTAGTGTGTGAACCACTTATATGCTGTGGGTTCAAAAAGAATCATTGAATCAGATCATTGCATTGGAAAAGACCTTCAAGATCATCAAGTCCTTACCACCAACCTGACCTGCAAAGTCCCAACACTAACCCACATCCCTTAGTGTCATATTCACACTTCTCTTAAATACCTCCAAAGACAGGGACTCCATTACTTCCTTGAGCAGCCTGTTCCAATGTCTGACTACTCCTCTGTAAAGAAATTCTTCCTTCCAATCTAAACCTTCCTTGGAACAACTTGAGATCATTTAATTGTGTGAAAGGCTCTCAAACATAGCACAACCAGGACTCCTGTCACTGTGCACAAGCAGCCCTGAGAGCTTTGGTCCTTCCTGGATGAGATGTGCACCGGCTCTGGACGCTCAGCACACACAACAGCAGCATCCAAGTACTGTCTGGCATCACCCCGAACCCAAGAGCAGGGCCTTGTGTTGGCATTATTTTAGGAAGGTTATCATCCCTCTGTACTCAGCACTGGTAAGGCCTCACCTCGAGTGCTGTGTTCAGTTTTGGGCCCCTTACTACAAGAAAGACATGGAGACCCTGGAGTGTGTCCAGAAATGGGTTATGAAGCAGTGGGTGTGTGAAGCATAAGTCTTGTGGGGAATGGCTGAGGGAATTGGGATTGTTCAGTCTGGAGAAGGAGAGGCTAAGGGGAGACATTATTGCTCTTTACAGTGCCCTGAAAGGTTGGCAGGACAAGAGGTAACAGCCTCAAGTTGCATGAGGGGAGGTTCAGGTTGGATATTAGAAAAATATTTTTCTCCACAAGAGTGGTGAGGCATTGGCACAGGCTGCCCAGGGAGATGGTGCAGTCACTGTCCCTAGAGGTGTTCAAGAACCATGGAGATGTGGCACTGAGGGACGTGGGCATGGCTGGGGATGGGCTAAGAGTTGGACTAAGTGATCTTAGAGGTCTTTTCCAACCTTAATGATTCTATGATTCTATGAATCCGTGATTCTGTAACATGGTTAGAATAAGTGGTCCATCTAAAAATGTGAATTATAATGCAGTAGGAGTAGTGTTAAGTATGTGGAAAGATGTGGTTTGCAGTGGATCTTGCAAGTGCTGTTCCTCTTCTAGGCTCACTGCTCCTTGCAGCAGAGGAGGCTTTTTGCCACCCCAGAGAAGGTGGGCAATTCAAAAATCAAAGTTTGTCACTTTGGGTCACTGGGTCCTTCCAGCAGCACCAAAGTGCACCAGAACACGTGTAACTCCAGCACAGAGCTGAGCACTCTGCTATGATGCAACCACTGTCCTCATATGGCCCATGTCGTGGTTGTTATTGTCTTGGAGACAAAAGCTGAAAAGGCTTTGGGAAAGCTTTTGGTGGTTAAAGTGAAACTATTTTCAGATAGGACCTTGGGAGACAAATGTGACTTGCACTGTACAAGCCAGGAGCCTAGTTGGTTTGAAAAAGCTTGTCACAGGGTAACTTTCCAGCACAGGCTGCTGTCAGCTTGTGTAGTGCTGAGTCTGATCACGCAGAGGTGCCTTGACAGGTCTGTGCAATGTTATTTTTCAACTCATTACTCAACACTGCAGCTGAAGCCATCAAACCGAAGGTGATTTTACTGCCTTTTGGATAAGCAAGTCAGTGTTTATTCAGAAGGCAGGCTTTTCAGCAAGGCTGCTATCAGTCTTTTCACTGCGTCAGGCACAAAAATGAAATGTTTCTTCTCAGCAAGAGGAAAAGAGCAGAGTCAGTACTTCCCCTGGGGACAGAGCACAGCTCCAGGAGGTTGCTTCACGCTGCGATTGCGAGTGTGCGTGTGTGCATGCATGCATGCCTACGTGCCCACATACAGGGAGCACATTCTGCTTTTAGCCTTCCACTACGCTTGGTAAACAAAATGAGGTTTTATGGGACTAAACTTCTCTATTTTTTTTGACAGTTTCAGCCTGGATGCACAAAGGAAGAATGAAGACAAAATATCTGCCTGTCCTCACCTACTTGTTATGGAAGTGTTACAAGTTCTCTTTGACAGGGGTAGCACCAACAATAATCTGATGCCTTCTGGTCTTATATTTGTTTGTAAGAATATGAGCTCTGCCTTGAGCAGCTGACCATCTGAAAGGACAGAACAGGAATGGAAGCGGAGGTCCCTTGTTTTCCAGATTATCAGCTGTGATTTAGGTACACAGAAAGCTAAATCCTATCTGGTACCAAGTATCTAAAAGGAGGCTGCAAGAAAGAAAGGGATGAACACTTTAGCAGGGTCTGTTGTGACAGAATAGGGGAAATGATTTCAAACTAAAAGAGAAGAGATTTAGATTGGATATAAAGAATAGCTTTTTCACAGTAGATGTAGCGAGGCACTGGCACAGGTTGCCCAGGGAGGTGGTGGATGCCCCATCCATGGAGACACTTAAGGTCGGGCTGGACGGGGCTCTGAGCACCTGACGGAGCTGTAGGTGTCTCTGTTCAGTGAAGGGGAGTAGAACTCACTGGCCTCTAAGGGTCCCTTCCAACTCAAACGTTTCTATGATTCTGTGGTTCCATGATCTGTGCTGAAGTCAATGACAGTCAACAAGACTGCAGATTTTGTTTCAGTTCCTAAAATGAAACAGTAACAAATCTCAAGGAGCTTTAAGCTTTTCTCCTGTGAAAAGAAGTCTTCACAGAGGCACACACTAAATTTTTTTCCCGGATCCCACATTTGTGTCTTAAACACACAAGACTGTGGTTTCCTGAGTATCTTTTAGTTGTTAATTCCCAATGCTAAAATATATAATGGAGGGAAACCAGAGTGGCTGTGAAATTGCACTGAACAGTGGTATGAAGAAAGCTCAGCTCTTTGATAACCTGCTCAGAACATGTGAGAGATGACTGGTCTTTATGAAGGAGAGCAGTACTTCATGCATTTGCAAGCCCCGTGCTCCCACACTGCTTTTGTTAATCCATCGCTTTCAGAGCACTGAGGCTGGCACAACCTTCCCCATCTCCGGATGGCTGCAGGATAGATGTTTGCATATGAGTAAGTCATTGCAGCTTCCTTTTCAGTTAATGCAGGATGATAGGCACTTCTGAAGTGCAGTTCATCTCATCCCGATGTTGACAGCTAAAACGAAATGATTGCATAACAGCAAATGAGAAGGGCTGGTAGCTGAGATGAAGTAGAGGGGGGGATGGGCTGAGACCAAAGGGAAGGACTTGACCAAGCCATGGCAAGATGCACAGGGCACCAATCAGAACCCTTCCAGCTCATGTGCTTTGCTTTATGAAGAGAGTTGCATAAACTATCTGCACAATTAAAGGATCCTTCATATCATAGAATCATAGAATCACAAGGTTGGAAAGGACCTACAAGGTCATCTAGTCCAACCGTCCTCCCATTACCATTGCTACCACAAGCTACTAAACCATATCTTGTAACTCCTCATCCAGATTGAACACTGCCAGGGATGGCAACTCCACCACCTCCCTAGGCAGGCCATTCCAGTGCCTGACCACTCTCTGAGAGAAAAAGTTCTTCCTTATGTCCAATCTAAACCTCCCCTGGTACAAGTTGTGGCCATTTCCTCGGGTCCTGTTTGTTGCCTGGGAGAACAGGCCAAACACCTCCTCATCACAACCTCCCTTCAGGAAGTTGTAGAGTGCAGTAAGTCTCCTCTGAGCCTCCTCTTCTCCAGACTGAACAATCCCAGCTCCCTCAGCCACTCCTCATAAGACTTGTGCTCCAGACCCCTCACCAGTTTTGTTGCCCTTCTCTGGACACGTTCCAGTGCCTCAATGTTTTTCTTGTAGTGAGGGACCCACTGCCAGCTGCCTGAATTTGAATGAATTTTGAGAACTGCACATCGAAGAGGATGATGGGAAGTGATCTGACCTTTCAGCAAAGCTCAGCTCTGACTCAGTTTGAAAGCGCTGCCATTTGATACTCTGTGCTTTCCGAAGACACAATGGGAGAAAACATGTCAGCAACAAAAAGAGAGAAAAGCAGAGCTGAGTGTGATTGCAGACAGACTGGGGAGAGGCAGCTGCTGTGCAAAATGGTTGCTTTGGTCTGGAGGGTGCATAGGGAAAATAATCTTATGTTTGAATGATAGCACGGAAAACATTCCTAAGATGTCATCTTCTTCAAAGCATATGTTATCAAATTTTGTATCCCAGGTATGCAAGTTACAAGTGGAAAAGTGAAATTGAGACTCTCTGAAAAGATTCAATAAACATAAACATAAATTCAATCCTAAAAAAAAACCTTTAAAATCCAGTTCAGTCAAGACTTGCTGAAGAGCATGTCAAAGCCCCAGATAATATCCTGTTCCCAAAACTGAAACAAAAAATGCAATCAGTAGTACTATTTCATTTTTTCATATGATGCTCACTGCTGGAGAACATTTTTGTCAGCAGATCTGCTGTATCCTAAATTCATTTTTACCACACCAGTCTACAGTTCTTTATTACATATGGCATGCTGAGTCAAGACATCGTACTGTTCCAAACATAAAGCTCTCTCTGTCTTGTTGGTTACCCAGCCCATAGGAAAAGCATTCAGCGTGATGGACACCATGTGGCACAGAAATGGGCAGAATGAGCAGAAACATCAGGAGGTGCATTCTTCCACTCAGAATGGGTCTTCATAACAGCTGTTCGCAGTTTCATGATAAACTTCTTCCAGTTCAGGGCAATTATAGTACTCCTTCCCTTAACATGCACATATTGTCTTCTTGTTATCTGTTGCTGTCTCCTCAGAAGCTGAGAGTAGTGATATAAACACAGCTTGTTTCAAAAATACATTTTGTGTGACCACGTATTGAATTAAAAAGCTTTGTAACCTGGTTATTGATTCTGGGGGAAGAAAGGGCACTTGGCTTAAACATATCTTCTTGTGAGCAGAACAATCACATGTCAAAAAAATCAGAATTTGACAGAAGGTCCGAATGCCTTCAACATAGAACCATGGAATCATTAATATTGTAAAAGACCTTTCATCTCACCCAGTCCAACCCCAGCCCACCCCCACCATGCCCACACACCACGTCCCTCAGTGCCACATCTCCGTGTTCCCTGACCAGCTCCAGGGATGGTGACTGCACCACCTCCCTGAGCCTCAGAGCTCTGAAAAGAAGACAGTACCAGAAATACAGATAATTTCTTTTGATTTTGGAGAGGAAAATAAATAAATAAATAAATAAAAATCTGTGCTACAAAATGCTCTGCATTAGAGTTCTTGGGTGGCATGTGTTTCTGCAGAAAAGAATTCTTTGCGATAAACCTTGATGAAATGTAACTCAGCCTCCACCATCATCACCTCCTGGACTGCCTGTTAACGCGCTCAGGTCAGGTAACAGTGGTGAGGGGCTATTTTCTCTTGGGGCTGCAACCTGTTATCTCATTATACAAGAGCCAAAGTGCACTCGTTGACTTCGTCAGTGTGGACTTTAATGAGAGATACATTATTCATGTTTGTGGCTCTCTACCACATTATAAGTTCTTTTTGTCCTTACATCACATACATATGGATTTAAGATATGCGCAGTGAATGTGATAGCAATACTATTTCACATTAAGTACAGTAGTGGGAATATTTAAGCAAGAACAGGCTACTATAAACAGGAAACATACTGAAAGAATCAGCTCTAAAACCAATATGGGACAGAAAAGTGTATCTTAATATAAAGAAACATTATTTATGATTTGTATGGCTAAGAAGAGAATGCAGAGCAACATCTGTATCCTCTTTGCTCATTTGGTTTTACAAATGCACTCCAGCAGCACACACCGCAAAAGCGCCTTACAGAATGAGAACTGGTGCAGATTGAACAAAGAATAAACAAACACCCTTCTATAATTGCAAGGCAAATGGGCAAGTTCTTTCCTATAATTAGCCCCAAAGCTTTGTGTCATTTCAGCAGTGGCATTTGTTGTTAATGTATGATACTGCATTATTTTCACAGAGAAGAAAATTAATTAATGACAGATATATTCTACAAGGGACAGTAAGGGCCAATATGGATCTTACCAACAAGCAGCTCCTCCACTTAGACATGCGGAGCTGCATGGCAGGGTTCAGGAGTGAGGCCAGACCAAGGATTGGTACACTGGCATGGGGCCATTCAGATTGGGAAGATGGGGAATGTGTTGGTAGAGGCTCAAGTTGCTCAATGTTGACATTGTGCTGTACTTTATATGCTAATAAGGACATATTCTCAGCGTCCTAGTGGAGTAGATGGGAACTACCTAGTTGACCTTTCTTCCTTGAGAATACTCAGCAGCCAACAGTGATGGATGACTGTAAGGCACTGAAGGAGTAGAAGTCATTGCTTCAGCCTGGACCTGGAAGCAGAACCATGGAATATTTGGAGTTGGAAGGGAACCACAAGGATTATTATATCCAATCCTGTCCTTTGTGGACAGAACCTCCCAGAATTCAAGCCCTATGTCCAAAAGCTCCTTGAACTCCAGCAGATTGAGGCCACGTCCAATGAGCAGCCTGTTCCATGCCCTCCGCCCTCTCGTGAAGAACCTTTTCCTAACACCCAGCCTGAGCATGCCCCACAGAGCCACTCACGTGAGCAACCAGGGGATCTCAGCCCTCTTGGGGTTGTCCTGGATGATCTCTCTTCATGCCCATGGCTTGGCACATCAGCAATGGAGAGAGAGAGAGGGAAAATTCATTTAAAATAAGTTGATGGCAGAGCCAAGCTGTCCAGGCCTTGTATCCAGCCACCTAATCCTAACTAGACACAACTATCCACAGTTAAACAGATGGTTTCAATGTCTGACACCAATCTTCAGTTCAATATGATGTTGCGTATTTCTGCAATGAAGCTGGACATGGAGCCTCATATTGACACAGATCCTCTCCTTTTCTTCTGGTGCCAGCTCAAGTTTTAGCTTCCAAGCCAGCCAGCCTCCACTTTCTGCTTGTAGATATTGTAAGAGCAGATAGTAAATGTACCTTTTTACAGTTTTGTTCCAAACCCTCTCCCTAACTCAGTAAATTGTGCCAGACCTCAATCACAACTGCTAGAACCATTTATTTACCAGCACAAGCTCTGCCTTTTCCCTTTGAACCTAAAGAAGCCCACTACAAACATAGATCTTTCTGCCTGAAACCCTACTCTTCTCCCAGCATCAGCCACAGCATCAGTAACAAACACTACCACACCTCAGCAGAGCTCTTCAGCCTTCGCAGACTGCAACAGATCTCTTTTTAGCTGGTGTCATACCATTATCCTCCCCTAGTGAAATATCTCAGAAATAATTATCTCCATCCATCTTAATCCAGCAACTGATTGAACTTTCCAGTTGGAACACCTAGCCTCAGCCAGCAGCTCTAGCACTGACAGTTCAATGGTCATAGTGCTGCTTTCCTAAGCTCTCCAGCACAGAAAGGTATTGCAGTCTACACAAAGAAATCTGTGCTCTGTGTCACAGGGAAGTGGAGTGCTCTGTATACACGTGTATGCAAGATCTGAGAGCACGGAAGGGAAATTTGAACTCCATGATTCCCTTCATCAACTTCTCTTTATATACTTGAGACATATTTGTAATGCTCTTAACTAGAAGTCAAAGAACTTCCCCTGCTCTAGTATCAACTGGCACTGAAGTTGAACAAAAGCTTTGCATTTGCTTTCTCTGCTATTGCACTAAATCATGCTGTCATGTTGCCATGGAAACTGAAGCTATCACAAACATCACTACATCGTGGATCGGACCAGCTCCAACAGGCAGGTCTTCTGTTTTTGTTCTGGGGCCAGTCCTCCTTTCCCTCACTCAGTCCCATTTTCCCAACTCTTCTACAACACACTGCAATTTTTCTTTTTTTTTAAGTAGAACAGTGAGAAAAATGTAAAGGGAGGAAAGAATAAAGGAAGGGAAAATGGAAGAAAGAAAAGAAGAAAGGAAAAAGGAAAAAAGGAAAAAGGAAGAAAGGAAGAAAGGGAGAAAGAAGGAGGAAAAGGAAAGAAAGAAGAAAGAAAGAGAAAAAGAAATGAAGGAAGAAAGAAAGGAAGAAAGGGAAGGAGGGAGGGGGAGGGATGGAGGGATGGAGGGATGGAGGGATGAAGGAAGGAAGGAAGGAAGGAAGGAAGGAAGGAAGGAAGGAAGGAAGGAAGGAAGGAAGGAAGGAAGGAAGGAAGGAAGGAAAGAAAGAAAAGCTTTATTCACATGAGTAGAAAGTTTTCTCAGTAAGAATTAATTGTAAAGCCATGCTGGCTTTGTTAGCTCTGGAATACCTAGGCACAGTCAGACAGTATTCTGTGGAGAGTTGAGATTTCAGTGGTATAAGTTGTTTAGTCATATTTAAATAAGACAATGAAGAGCAAACATTAATCACAGATTGATTTGATATAATCCGTAAACAGTTCTGGCAGAGAAGTTAGACTTTTCCCCAAATATTTGTTAACCTGAAGATACAGATGGGTAGTGGGAGAGATTTTTAAGAGCCATACTCAGCTGATTTACATTCACCAAGGTCTGTGGTTGTTTTTGTTTGTTTGTTTGTTTGTTTGTTTTTAATTTTCTATAGTAGAATTGGAAATCTTTAAAGCCTTCCTTTGCAATTCTCTAACTTTCACTTGGATAAATTGTTTAAATTACATTGAAAACCTGACATAACATATGTAACATCAGTTGCCCAAGTAAAGAGTACAGAAGCAGAGGTTTAAATAAAATAAGAAGACCACCTAGCTCTGATGTAATGATGAGGGATATCTGATGGCATGGGTTTGAAATCCTATCAATTTTCTTGCACAGGAAAGCTTTGTAGCCTATGTTTCATGTGGCGCGTAGAAAAGATCATTTTAACTTTTTGTAGGGCCAATAACGTGAGTTTTCAAAGACACTGTTTTTGTATTATTGAAGTGCCTGTCTTTCATTTCATTTATTCTGCTTGTGCTAGCCACATGGTTAAAGTTAGGTAAACAAACAGCAGATACTTTCCAGCAAGGAGTGTTTACATTAGGTCTAGCTTATCTGTGCAAAGAATAATCTATGAACTCTCTCTGGCCTTTTGGATAAGCAAATGTAAACCTCATTTCCCTTTATTGTCCACTCCACATAATAACTCGCTTTTGTGAAGGTCTTCACAGAGGTTATTCAACACAGAATGTCTCCTGGGGATTTCCTTTAATGACTAAAGGGATCGCTGTATGCATTATTGAAGAGTAATATTGGAGCTGTGATGGTCTAAGGATAAGGCAGGAAAGTTTATAGGTAGAGATATGAGCTTATATTAGACTCATCAATATCCTTAGAAAAAGAGAAGCTTCAAGCACGAGACCTTTCTCCTCCCTCTGAAATTGGATTGATCTAAATCTTATGTGCAATACACACAACCCCATCTCATCTGTGAGCATTCATACAAACTCTCTGTGAGCTAATTCATCTTGGTAAACAAGTAGAGAACTAATCCAGCACTATGCAGTGGAATTTTTTGAAGGGGTCAGCAAGTTGAATTGGTCCATTGCAGGGTCACAGTGCCACAGATGCCAGGAACAAGGAAGAAGGAGAGAGCCCGGCTGCCCTTGTTGGTAACAGTAAGATGTTTTGTTGGTGTAGCTTTCTATTCTTGGTGGTTAGGTTTTGGTATGGAGATTAAAAATTACTTCTTTTGGAACTGGATACCCAGGGAGGTACTGGAGTCACTTTCCTTAGAGGTGTTCAAATCCCTGGAGATGTGGTACTGAGGGACGTGGTTAGTGGGCATGGGTTGGGATTGGTTTAGGTAATCTTAGAGGTCTTTTCCAACCTTAATGATTCTATGATTCTTTAACACTGCTCACATGAAATACTTCAAAAAATAGCCATCAGTCTAATCACCACACAGGTGCACTTCAGCTTTCAGTTGTCATCCACAGGCAAGTGATGCTGGTAACAGCCACTTTCAGCTGGGCACAGTTCAATGCTTTCCAGAGCCCTTTCACAGGTAGACACGAGGCCACAACTTTCTCAAGGCACTTGTGTAGCTAGTACCACCAGGCTGAGCAATATTACTTGGTACTCATTGGTTTTTTTTCTCTATGAAGACACAAAAGACAAACTGGACTGAGAAACATATATTTTAAAAACCTCTTCCCTAGCACATAGGATTTATGAAAACTGCTCATGCCATAGCCAGCAGGGTGAGGAAGGTGATCCTGGCTAAATTTAGGATAGATATTGGTTTTTTAGAAGAAGGGTAGTGAAGCACTGGCACAGGTTGCCCAGAGATGTGGTGGATGCTCCATCCCTGGAGAAACTCAAGGTCAGGTGTAATGGAACTCTGGAGCACTCTGATCTAGCTGTAAGTGTCTCTGTTCATTGCAGGGGAATTGGACTAGATTACCTTTAAAGGTCCTTTCTAACACAAACAATTCTATGGCTCTATGATTTCAGTAAGATTTGGATTCAGTTTGTCATTGCCTGACAATTCAATGCATACTGAGAAATCTAAACCTGCTGTGCAGAATACAGGTTTTGAAAGTGAAAGTAAAGTCACCAAGTCTGGGCTGGAGACCAGCACATGGCAAAGGGCTTTAGCAATATATTGCCATATAAATCCTCATTGGAGTATTCAGGGAATTTATTTTAGGGACGTATCCAATTTGCATTAACAGAAGGATGAAGAATCTACTGCACTTCTTCGCTTTCAGTGTGTAACTCAAAGTGATAAAAAATAATGCTATTTATTTTTTGCTTAAATTTGTGCAGACTTGCACTGTGTATTTTGACTAAACTGGTTAATGACTATTGGTTTTTAAGGAGAAATATCTTTGAAGACCAAATTAAATGATGAGCTGAGAGACTTAGAGTCTATGTGTTGTTCTAAAGACTGCAGGTTTTTAACTCCATAAAAACCCATCATATATTACAGTCTCCCACACAAACATAATATGTGCAAGAACTGACTGGAAAGGAGTTGCTGACTGAGTTATGAACATGAAATGCCTCATCCATATCTCACTTTTTGGCTGGGTTCACCTGCTGCAAACTTCATGGTGGTTCCTTTGAAAACCTGCCCTAATTTTCTGCCCATTTTCTAATGACTTGTTTGGAAATTACTGGGTTTTGTGCCCCAGAATTCTGTTATGAAAGGGAAATAAAATTCCTTAACTGTTCTTTCGTTCAAGTAGATTTACACAGTTATCATCAGCAGCCAAGTTTGGTTTTCTGTAAAGGCATAACTCCAAGGCTTCACCTTTCTCCTTAGTACACTCACTTTTAATTTTTTTTTAAATATGGGAGTGAAAATATTTTCCTTGATCCTGTAAATGCTAAAGTGGAAGCTGTATACAAGTTGCTGGGACTTAAGAACACAGGGCTGATCCAACCATAAGATGGGTGGTATAGACATGCCTGCAAAGGCATCACTGAAATGTATGATCTTCACCCAGTGCTCGCTGTCAATAAAGCTTTTCCCCAGTGTATTAGTAATTGTGCTAAGAAAAATGAAGACTTCTACTAACTTCAGTGAGCTTTTTTTTCTCTCCAGACCCTATTCTTCCTGGACCACAGCTATGTTTGTAAGCACAGATACTCTTTCCTCCTAAGATAGCTTTTCTTTGGAAGAAAGCTGACTCTTTATAAGACATGTTTCTCATTATAATGGCTCCACCATTAGGAATCACCACAGGAGGCACAGAATTGGCTCTGCCAGCACTCATGCACACAGATTACCATCTATCTGACTCATTTATTGAGACAACTGCTGAGAAACCTACGTTATATACCTGTGTTCACATCTCAGATCCTAGTTGCAAAATCATTAAGTCTAGTCCCAGAAGAGCACGAGGTGAAGTAAACTGTGGAAATCTCACATTTGTTGTGTGACACTGGTCCTGCAGCCTCCTGGAAATACACAGAACTGACACTCACGGACATGGGACTGAGGGACATGAGTTTGTGGGCATGGTGGTGATGGGTTGATGCTTGGAGTAGATGATCTTTGCAATCTTTTCCAACATTAACGATTCTATGATTCTGGTCGTTAATGCAGCTGCACAAACTGTGGTGTAAAGAAGACATCTGGAAAGGATTAGATCAAAGAGAGTATCTGTGAAAAAAATTGGAGCACTTCTGTCTGGAGGAAGTATACAGGCGAGGAAGCTTCCAGGAGCTGCTGTCCTCTGATGTAGGCCTCACCGGTACTCCTGAATGTAGGCCTCTTTAGCACACTGCTCTGCTTTCCTGGCACTGACAGTCTCCAGATGCCTGCCAACGCATTCAAACAAGGTGTAAAAAAAAACGCATTTGGTGATGTACTGCTGGTGCTGAGCACCTCCCAAATAAAATTGTGACCTACAGATGCAAGACGACAAACTGAAAAAGAAAAGGAGGTTGTAGTGAGCAAAAAATATGTAGGCAAATACAAAAAGAGGGCCCCAGAAAAGACATTTCTCTTGTTCTGAGTGCTAGAAAATTTTTTTGCTAAATACAGCTGCTTAAGAACAGAGAAACAAGCTCATTCTCATTTTATACAAAAAAATGCATTTTTAAAAAAGTTGAGGGGAAAGTGATGAATTCTAACTAACATAATATAGAAATCCAGTAGTTTGCTTTTTACCCACAGATTCAATATAGGGTCTGCAGACATTCTTAATACCAAGAAATACATTGGCTTTTAAGAACTGGTAACCAAGCACCGCCACCCCTACTATCCCAGTGCTACCTGTGACTCTAGTAGAATAATAGAAAGGTTTGAGTTGGAAGGTACCTCAAAGCTTATTCATCCCCAACACCTGCCATGGGCTGGTTGTCCTCACCAGACTGGGCTGTCCAGGCTCCATCCAACCTGGCCTTGAGCACCTCCAGGGATGGGGCACTATGGAGGCTAACTGTATCATGAAGACACATTTTTTTCTCATTTTTTTCTCCTGCATTTAAGGTTTGCATTCACTTGCCTTAGTTTGTGTGCTCTGGATAATCCCTTTTCAACCTGTTATCCCAGTGGAGCTGAGTATTCTCAATGCTACTACTTCTTCTATCAATTCCTTGCCTATGCACTGGGGGATAAGGTAATCTTAGTATGATCATTTTGCATATGCTGTTCCTTAGAGCATTTGTTGTTGGAGTGAAGGTCACTAACGGACAGAAATAACTGTGTCTCTGCAAGGTGCCAGAAAAGTAGCCTAAACTACACTGACTCAGGAATAGTCCAGGCACTGTGGCACAAGATTCTTCACTGTGCCACAATAATTCTTGCTTCTCCTCTGTCCCATCATGGTAGCAAGCTGCAACTAGTCCAGACTAAAAGAAATTAAGAGACCCATTCATTGTCATGGCTTTGTTTGGAGGCTGATTCGCAGGAGCAGGGGAGAGAGCTCCATCAAGGCTTCTCACACAGAAGGGAATGCACCAGGGCTGGGGCTGAAATCAGGAAACAGCTCCTCTGAAGCAATGGCTCTCAAAGAGCACAATAAGCCCAGCCCCATGGACAACCCAAAGAGAGAGAAATGAAATGTAGCTGCTCCTTTATGGATGGGAAGACACTGAGATAAGGTTACCACTTTGTCCCTTTTCTCTGCAGTCTCACATGCTCTCTTCTTGTCGGAATTTTGGCATCTTAAACAATAATCCTTGCTCGAACAAAATCTGTACCTTAATCCATCTTGGACTGCAATCCTCTAAATAGCACTGCTTGGATTCTCCTCAGTTACTGGTTTGGCACTGGCAGAATTCCACTCTCTGTACTGATGACCATTGAAGAGGAATGGTCATCTTGCTCACTGTGTTATTGCTCCATGTTTGATTATCCTTCTCTCCAATCCATCCCTTTGCAATAATAGAGATCTTTCACGTGATTACTAGCTAACATTGCTAAGCTGCACAGCTATTCATCAGCTTAAGAGCTCAGTCCCTGCTCTGAAATTCCATGCACTAAAGGGAAGGCACAGTGAAAGCCTATTTGGAAAAGTAAATATTCCATGTCAGTGTATCCACTAATGACCGTCTCATAGTCATTTCAAACTCTTGGCATATTATCATTTTATTTTTCCCAGCAAGACACAGAAATTACTTGGCAGAGCATTCATCAAAGTGCATAAGCATATGCCTTAATAGATGTTTTAAGTTAGTCATACGGTCAAGTACTTTGCTGGACTGGGACCTGTGTGTTACACAGTGAAATCTGGTACCTTAATAAGTGCAGACAGACAGACAAGGAAGTGCAGGGCTGAGAAAAGGAAAAGCAACCTTGAAATTACATGATGACTACCTCTGTTCCAGATAATACATGGTCTTAGTGACATAATGAGGTGTGAATTTAAATAAAAAATAGAATTATTTTACCAGTCATGGCTTAGCCTTGTCATTATCAGCCTATAAGCATGGAAGGACATCCTTGGAAAATAGGCAGAGGCCGTTTGGATTGGAAGAGTGTAGGCCAAGGCAAAGGTGGTATTTGGAAGACAGTAACATATGACATGTGAAAGCTGATGCCAGTGGGACTTTGCAAAGAAATGTGGGACATGGTTGGAGCAGGAGAAAACTGGAAAAGGATTAGAGAATGAAATAGTAAGTACCTAAGAATAATTAACCACAAGTAAAGCTTCTGATTTAACCTGCAATAAGTATAGTCTGATGTACATCTGCTGCCATCCTTGCAGTGAGCAGGGCAAGTCTGTCTCAAGCTCCACAGCTCATCCCCTCCACCCAACACATTGAGCACCATCTCTACCTCATCCATAGAATTCTGTGGACAGGCATTTTGCTCTATTTCCATACAGGTGTATTTTTAAACTGTGGTCTTCTGTCCATTGCTTGAGACTGATTCTTTAAACTACCAACCTAGCCTGAAATGCTATTATCAGAAGAGTTTTTGAAGCATGTTCCAAATAAAAGATGGACATCTCAAACCACTGTAAGGACTGTAGTTCTATAAATCTTGAGGAGTCAAGATAACAGATTGAATTTTTTTCTGCACTTTCTAATAGGTAACTTCAAAAAGAAAGCAATTAACTATGTTTTCATTTTCAATGCATTTTTCCAAGGAAAGAAACATTCTCTTTTACACAAAGCTCAGAATGCAGGTTTGTAGTGGAAGGCAACCATTTATTAGCATGAAACCAAAGTGCTAAGTAAGTATCAGCATCTCATTGTGCTATTGTACAGTAACAAAGTTCCTGATATCATGGCTCCCCTGACAGAGATTTGCTGTCATAAAGAAATTAATTTGAGACAAACTGTCACTCTGAAAAAGCTTAATAGCAAGAGCTATTCACTTTTGTTCAAATGTGTTTTCTGTTTTGGAATGCAAGACTTACTGTATAGGAAAGTGAATTCTCCCACTCTAAAAAATGAAGGCTGAAGTAAAAATGAGGTGGGCCCAGATTCTTATCCTAAACACACGAACTTAACAGAGGGGTGTATTCTCTGCCTTCAGCATAGTCTTTAAACAGGTATAAATGAGATCAGCATATGGTACCCTTTCAGATACTCATAAGGAAAACACTGAAATAGCAAAACAATTTCCAGACAGTTCCAGTAAGTGCATTACGCTGGCAATGCAATGACTAATTGCAAAATCTATTATCTTGGAGATGAAAAGATTTTGGAAGATTTAAGATCAGATTTCAAGTTCAAGGAAAACAGGAAACCAGAAAAAAAGAACAATAAACTAAATACTGGAAAGAGCATAGATGACTCAAAGTCCTGCAATAGAAACTGCTGTAATCTTCCGTACACATTAATGTGATTAAAACCAATTATGAGATATGAGGGAAAAGTTATCTCTGTATCGTACACGTATTAGACACTTTCAGAGAATCCACGGAAAATGAAAAGCAAGGATAAAGAAGCATGAACTTCGCCTTTGCCAAAACTGAACAGCAAATGACTTAGAAGCCAAAGCAGAAATGTTTGCCAGACAAGACAGCAACATCTGGACAGAGGTCACTCTCTTCAACGCCAACCACTGTGGTTGCCAGTGGTACAGAGTGTCTGAAGCACTGAAATGCCCAAATTATTCAGCAGTATACAGCTAATTGAGCAGAGGGGACAGCAACCCAGAAGAACATGGAGATCAAACTACTATACTGTTCGAAAAAGTAAATGTGAAAGATATTATAAATATTGTCACAGGGACCTGGCTGTACAAGAAACTGATAGTTTGGCAGTGAGGCAAAATTCACCTCTGTAGAAAAGGGCAGTTCTTGAAGACTCATGTGGAACATAAATAATGCGGAAGTCTTACAATGGCTCCTCTCAGTGGGCTGAATTCAGTCTACTGTGCTTACCGTAGTGACTAGAAAAAAATAAAGAGAATATTGGGAGCAAGAAAATCTGGGCTGAGATCAATAAGGGTTGTTGTGATATTTAAAATAAGATTCTGGGCCAGAAATTTAATGCAGTTTGGTGAGCTTATGGTTACTTTCTTTCCAGGTTATACATGAGAGCTTCAAGAGTCCAGGAGCCATGGAAACACCTTGTCTTCCTTGTCTTATTTGGAACACAAATATCCCAAGAGTAGTCACTGAAGTGATGGCAGCTATGAGCTGTTAGTGGTGTTGCAGTAGATACAAGTAATGTAAATCAGTAGCATAGGCTCAAAATATTAATACCCAAGATAAATCAGCTCTGCACACTTTTTGGTGCAAGGCAGTGTCAAATAACTACTTTGCAGAGAATGGTAAGAAATTATACAAAGGATATAAGCAAATGATAAGTCCTTTAAGAGGAAGAAAAGTTATGAGATGAAACTGCTGGTGCCTCCATTTTCTTCTGACCTTATTGTCAGCCTTCTACATCGTCTTACAGTGTACCAGTGTAAGATACAAAAAAATGGCTATCACTAAGCTGTGCCACTGCAGTTTCAGGTTGGATATTAGGAAAAATTTATTCTCAGAAAAAGCAATAATGCACTGGAACAGGCCGCCCAGGGAGGTGGTAGGGTCACCATCCCCGGAAGTTTAGTGGGCATGGTGGTGTTGGGCTGATGGTTGATGGTCCTAGAGGTCTTTTCCAACCTTTATGACTCTACGATTCCTTGTAATATATACCTGCATTAATATAAATAATGCCAGTGCTTTGGAACCTGGAGATCCTAGATTACATCAGTTCCATTGTGCAATAGGTAAATGAAGCTTAAACACCAGGTAAGCTCACTTGAAATGTAAGTTGGTATACCTTTCTCTACTGGGACACAAACAATCCCCAAAATACTCTCACATCACCACCAGAAAGTGACAAATACCAACATCTACAGATATGTAGACAATAAAACCAAGAAGGATATTCCACACATGTAAATCTTAGCTCCACATAATTAGACTCCCTAGTATAATGTTAGCCATTCCAGTAGCAAAGCCTAACAATTCAGGGCTGTAATTAGACAAGTAGACAAAGCCGAGCCAACTAATCCTTTTAGGAAAACTAAATTGGGAAATAGAACCATGGATCCAATTTCCCAAACATTCGTGTCAAGTTGAGCTAGGATGAGAGTCAGGATGGGAGGAGTGAGGCTATATAGTATACACTGAGAAATTTGAGCATACAAAAGAAGAGAGAGAGAGAACGGGAACAATCAATAACCCTCTCAGACTCTCACTGCCATGAAGTCGCTGACATTCTGGAAAACACAACGTTGCTTCTGCACCTCTTCTTTCTACTTCAGTCCCTTTGTGCCATCTGATCCCTCTACCAGCCATGATACCATCTCCGTAGCACCCTTCAATCCACACCTACTACCCCATGCTCAGGGGCTTCTTGGAAACACCGCGTTCTATATCCTCCTCTTTCTTTGTACAACAAATAGAAGCAAACAAAAGTGTGAGCATCTCTAGTTCTTTCTTCCAATACTTTAGATTTAATACAACAGTATATGTCAATATGTCTCTAATATTTAGCAGCCGGAAGGTAGCTCAGCTAGATTTTAAAGTGACAGAAATGTCAAAAATCCCTCTTACTTCCTACTTTTATCAGTAGCAGTTAATCTTATTGCTATCAGTGTACTCATCTGATTTAATCTGAGCTTTGAAAATCCTTTTTTCTCCAAATGCACTGCAGATGTCAAATGTCAAAGTTGAGGGTTTTCCTTCTGCTTTGGTGAATGCTTTTTCCCATTAAAATGAAGGGAGAACCATGTCAGGTATTTACTGAGATCTATTTGTTTTCTTTCCTATGTTTCTCAGTCCATATAACAATAAAGTCTAGGTACCTATTTTTCATTAATGTAATTGTACTTAACATACTTATTTTCCTCTGTTCCTTATACATGTGCATTTTTAGTCTTACTGTGTGAAAGTGAAGACAAAACTGTGTGTCTCATGAATACAAACCTAGAGAAGGATAACTAGAAATTCTCTCTGGTGTTGTCTTGCATGGCATTTATTTCTCTCTTAATGCTCTTATTTCCTTGGAATTGCTTTATCCCTTGATAATTTCAAAAGAGAGCTCATTATTTTAGCCAGCTAATTATATTCTTGCATTATAAAGAGTGTTTATTCTTCGTCATCTTAAGAATTATTTCTACGGTCACAATGTGTTTTATTCTTTTTCTTTCTGAAAAGCTTGTGCTTTGATCAAGTCACAACATAATTACAACACTTTACATAAATATCAACATAAAATCTGGATCTTAACGACAACCTTCTCTAGCTATCCATTTAGGCACTTTTGTATTGTCTATTACTTTTGTTTTTTACCATCTTTTTTTACTTTAACACATTTTTGTTGTGCAGAGCTATTATTCCCATATGCTTGGTGTAAAGTGGGAGAGCTTGTGACATGGTTTCGTCAAAAGAACAAGCAGATCTATTTTAGCAGTGCTGATGGAGAGGGCTGAGCATACCTTGCCCTCATGCCCAGCTGTGCACACTCACAGGTCTCCCTATGGAGGCATTTTCTCCCCTGAGCCTCCTCAAAGCTCAAGTCTAATACCCACCTGTCTCAGACTCTCTTGACAAGTACTCTCGTCCCTTGATCACCTTGATTGTCCTATGTTGGACTCTTTCCAATATGTCCATATCTCGACTATACTGGTGGCCCAGGACTGGATACAACACTCCACGTGTGGCCTCATTAATGTTGAACAGAGTGGAAGGATCATCTCTAAAACTGCTGGAAATACTTTGCTTAATGCAACCTAGGACACCATTATCATGTAGTTATGATCATGTAGTTATAAAATCTAACCAGGTTGCTCAAGCATGATTTTCTCATGGTGAATCTACTCTGACTACTACTGAAGATTTTCTTGTACTTCATGCACCTGAAAATGTCTAGAATTAGCTATTCAGTCACCTTTCCAGGGATTCAGAAGAGGCTGACCAGCCTGCTATCCCCTGGTTTCTCCTTCTCACCAATTTTGAAGATAGGAGTGACATTGGTTTTCTTTTGGTCTTTGTGCACTTCTCCCAGTTGCCACAGTGGAGCAAAGATTATAGAAAATGGCCTTGCAGCCACAAGTGCCAGCTTCTTTGGCATGTGGGCAAATCCATCAGGGCCCACGGACTTACGAATGCCCAGTTTGCTTAGACATTCTCTGACCGGATCATCTTTCACCAAGGGTACTTCTTCCATTCTCCAGGTCTTCACACCAGCCTCTGGGCCATAGGATTCCTGGAGGCCAGTCATATGGTGAAGTCTAAATTGGAGAAGGCATTCAGTACCTTGGCCTTTTCACTGTCCTGGGTAATCAGGCTTCCTGTTTAATTCAGCAGTGTCCATAGTTTCTTTAGTCTTTCTTTTCTCACTGATACTCTTGTGGAAGTCCTCCTTCATTCCTTTAACATCCCTGACCAGATTAAATTCCATGTTGGCTCTAGTTTTCCTATCTTCATCCCTAGACGCTCTGACAATATCTCAGTTTTCCTCACAGGTTATCTGTCCTTGTTTCCAGCCTCTGTATGTTTCCTTTTTGTGTTTGAGTTTGGCCAGGAGTTCCTTGTTCATACATGCAGGCCTCCTGTCATTTTTGCCTGACTTACTATTTGTTGAGCTTCACTGTTACTGAGGTTGGAAGAGGTGGTTCCTAAAAATTAATCATCTTTGTTGAGCCCCTCCTCCCTGTGGAACCTCATCCCATGGGACTGTACCAAGTAGATCCTTGAAAACCTCGAATTTCCTCTCCTGAACTTCAGGGTTGTAGGTTTGTTATCCACCCCTCTTGCTGCCATAAGGATCTTGAAGTCCACAACGTCATGTTCACTGCAAGCCAAGGATGCCTTTGACCTTCACATTCCTCACCAACCCCTCTTTGCTAATGAGAAGAAGATGTAGTGTGTTACCTCTCCTCATTGTCTCCTTTATTACTTGGAGAAGGAAGTGATCATTAACACACACCACAAGCCTCCTGGATTTTTTATTTATTTATTTTTTTTCAACACAACAGGGCACAGCTTTTGCCCTGCTGTGTTGTCCCTCCAACAGATAGTAGGGTGGTTGAAGTCCCCCATGAGGACCAGTGCTCATGAAGATGGGGCTGTTCCTATCTGTTCCAAGCAGAAAGCCTCATCTGCTTGGTCTTCCTGGTCAAGTGGCCACAGTCTTACACTAGTAGGTTGCCTAATCCTGTTCTTCCTACAAGTGAAATATGAAAATGATAAAGAAGTAATTTAGGGGGCAGGATTGTGTTGGGTGTTTTTTTTTTTTTTCCCAAATAACTTTTTTTTTTAATTATTTTTAAAATGTTATCAAACTCCGAGGGAGAAAAGATCCTTAAATCTTCTAGATGGTCTGCAGCCATTCCTTCCTGTAGCCATTCCAGTAGGCATTCCTTCCTACTCTTGGATTTTCAAAATGCTGTGATGATAGAATATCTTTGCTATCAGTACCTGATTCCTCTCTCAGAATAATATCTTTGGTTAGAAATTAGTCAAGTTTGAAATACATGTTCTCTTTTCCCAAACACAACTAATTGTTGTTAGGTTTATCCCTGCTTTGGGATGAAACTGCCTACTTCTAAGTGCTGGTCCAAATCCCAGGAAGCCATCTGCTTGAAAGACAGACTTCCCAAAGTACATTAACTTATGGTTTGGCTAAATAATCAAATATTGGGTATCATAGAATCATTAAAGTTGGAAAAGACCTCTAAGATCACCTGTCTAACAGTCAACCATCCCCACCATGCCCACTCACCACGTCCCTCAGTGCCACATTTCCACAGCTCTTGAACACCTCCAGGGAAGGCGACTGCAAACCTCCCTGGGTTGGGAGGAGGCAGATTTCCTTGTACAGTAGACTTGCTAATGAACTTAAAAAATTACTACTGGAAGAAATCTGGGTAGTTATGAGCCTCATATTTTCAGAGGTGGGCAAATCTTCCTCCTAAAAACCCACTTAAAATAAAACAAAACAGATTCTTAGAAAAGAAGTAAAACAGTGATTAAGTTGCACTGTTTTAAAGTATTCCTGTGATGTTGTTTTAGCTCTACCCTGTTGGCTTCTTTTCTTTTTCCGTTTATTTTTTTCGCTGCTTGGCAAAATTGACAAGAACAACAAAACTTCTATCAGAATGTCACCAGATCACATGAGAAAATAAGTACTTAAAATAATGTGCTGGTTAAATTATCTCCACTCGCCTCCTTGGTGGTAAATCTGGATTACTGGGCTCTAATATTGTTAAAAGAGGCTTTGTAGAATACCATACGGCTAAAAGCATAATGAGCTTTACTAGAGGGGAGCATAATTATAAAGTTCAGCAGAAGGTGTATGTTTGTATGCAGTGACTAAGCATATGCAAGTAGGAGGCAATTACAGATGGCTGGAAATATGCTACTACTGCAAAACACATATGATGTTTAGTATCCCAGAGCAGAAAGCAGAAATGCTTGAAAGTACACAAGCTCTTGACCAGCTGATACAGTGATGCTGAATTTGTGGTATTTAGAACCACAGCATCAGACACAGCAGCTGCAGATCAGCAGTAAAAGGTTGCTCACTTCTTTGTTTTCAATTGAAAAGAAGTTAAGAATATTATCATTAAGAATTTGCATAGATAAGAGGAATGCACCAAAGGAAAACGTTTCAGTGAATCATATCCAATAACAGCTTGACTGAAAGGACAAGGGGGAAATTCTTTCAAAGATGGGAGATTTAGACTGGAGATAAGGAAGAAGATATTACAATAAGGGTGCAATTCAGGTTGCCCAGTGAGGTGGTGGATGCCTTGTTCCTGGAGACATTCAAAGTCAGGCTGAATGGAGCTCTGAACACCTGATGGAGCTGTAGGTGTCCCTGTTCACTGCAGGGGAGTTGGACTGGATGGCCCTTAATTGTCTCCTCCAACTCCAACTCTATGATTCTATTCTATGAGTTAACAATGAGAGAGTATGCTTGGGACACACAGGAAATGAAAACTCTTAACTACATTCCCCAGCATGGCTAGCCTGTCTTCCTTGCTCAATTTGGGGTTACCTTACCAAGTTTTTGCTATGCTTCAGATCTGAGATTGGGTTGGGCTTATTAAACACTACTACTGACTGTAAAATATTAGAGGTGTATTGATGTTTTTAGGTATGCTTTACATGCGTACTTTTCTCTTTTATCTAAGCAGTCTCCTGTGCATTGGGAGATCAGCCCTTACAGCACTCATCCATTTGCATCTTAACTGGGGAGGTGTCCTGCAGAAGGCTTATCAGAGATTGCTTTGGAAGTGTTGAAACTGTCATCAGTGTGATGCTTGTTGAAGATGAGAGAGTAACAACCAGGTCCCAGCCCCTTCCTGTCTATGTGGAATAACGTGGAGATTTTTCACTGGATGACCAGTTCATAAATGGAAAGGAGAGGTTTGCAGGAAAACAACTTCAAAACCAAGCTACTCTCTACTCCCTATTCCACCCATGTAAGTTTCAAACCAAAGACTGATCCGAGGTGAGCTGAGCAGAAAGAGCCATCCTGACTACAAAAGAAAACAACTCTACAAGGAACAGAATGCAGGACTAAACCCATGATACTGATTCCAACAGCTTTGCTTTGGGTGAGAAAAAAGACAGGCAACCAGACATTCTCAATATATCCATAAATCAGAGCTACTCAGTTGTTTTTCTTTTTTCCTTTCCTTTCTCCTTTCCTTTTCTACTAAGATCTGTTCAACAGCCTTAATGCAGGGTCAGCAGGACACAGAATTCTGCCTTTAAGCCTGGAAATTGCATCAATGAGTGCAATCACGTCTTAAAAGACTGGAAAAGTGACAAGAAAGAAGGATTTCCTGCAGGAATACAGGAAGAATTATACACTGGCATATTCTGGCCAGAATTTAAACCTGGAGCTCTACTTTAATAAGTCAAACTGAGGCCTACTGGAAAAGTTACTCTGGGAGTTAACACTTTGTGCGTTAAGAAATTGGGACACATACACACTAATGCAAAATAGGCTCATCCAGAGGACTATTTTTCTTTTTTACCCTAAATTGCTCACTAGAAGCATCAGTTAGCTCGATGGGAAACCTGGACCGACTGTCTTCCTCATGTGGGCAGCATGAAGGGCCTCAAGAACGTGCTAAAATTGTTCAGCCCACTGAGGTACAAGTGGGACATTAAAAAGTCTCCATTGATGTCAGGCTAGCTAATGAGGTCGCAGCTAGAACAGTCTGGTCTCTCCCTCATGGGTCTACCACCTGTGTTGCCTCTTTGTCCTCCAATAGACCTCCAGAATTTACACTGGGAACCACTACGGTAGAGCATCTTCTCCCCACTAAATGAACACAGAGACTCCAAAGTCTCTGCTCCTCCTACAATTACACCTGGGCCCCTGCTCATCACTCTCCCCTCACTTGTGCTCAATCACACACTAACCTGTGGCTGCTTGGTTGCACATCTGCCAGCCTGTTGGAGAACTGCCATGGGCTGCACCGCTCTGATTCACAGACCTTAGTCAGCCCAGTGGGTGAGATGAGGAACTGGAGAGCTGAAGTCACTTCCACAGAGAGCCAGACCAATTCTTTCATTAGCTCCAGCACCCAAAACCACATCTTTTAGAGCAGTAGAAGAGTCAAGAAGATTGAAGATAGAATCATAGAATGGTTTGGATTGGAAGAGACCTTAAAGACCATCCAGCTCCATCCCCCTGCCACAGACAGGGACATCCCCCATTGATTAAGAAAAATGTTTTACCTTCTACTGAAATGTTTCTGGACTACGCAAATTACTGTTTTTATAAGCTCTGATGATAATCCAGTAAATAATATATCAGTATCTATGTTCCCAACTATAGTTCAAGTACAGAAAATGTGTTGTCATGCAGTTTTGTAGAACATAGTCATTTTTTTGTTTGTTTTTAAGAGATCAGATGGTTATCAGCCTGATAGCAATCATGACAGCAGAAACAACTTTATGAACACACTCTGAGTCACCATAAAATTTCTATTTACTGCTTTCAAAATGATCTGGATTAATATTTTTCCCACTATCAATTCGTTTACTCAACTTAATGGCAAGTAAGACATTATTATAAATGGATTAAGATTTTTTTAATATTTTTTATTTTATTTTATTTTTATTTATTTATTTATTTTGCTGCGGCTTCTACTGGTCTGTATTTTCACACAGGAACAATATTCTCTATGCTATTGCAGAGACACTTTTTGGGAAAAAAATGCATCTTTTTCCTACCAAAGCAACTAACTATTGGGAAAACTACATTCAACATTGAACTCCAGGACTCTACTCTCCTGCTACAAAGAAAGAAGCAAAGAAATGCTCTGTACCTTGAGTTTGTTTTTATGTATAGAACATATAAGCTAAATATATAGAATAAAATGAATACATTAAATTCATTAGCTCCAAAATACTGCATTTCAGATGGTTTGACCCATCATTTTGATGAATAAGCAAACTGCATTTAAATTAACACACAAGGCCTGATAAAAAAATGTCCTTTATAAATAGAAGAAAAAAAAACAAAAAACCTTTTAAAAGGACAGGGAAAACACACTAAATGCTCTTAAACCATGGTGTTCAAAAAGTATATGCTATCATGTATCAACATTTCACAAACAACTCTACATTAAAACATACATGTTTAATTAAAGATAAGAAATGTGACTAAGGAAAGAGGGAAAACACCAGAAAATGGTACATATTCTTAATGCTATGCAGTCTACATACCAAACTTGTGCTGCTATTAACAATAAAAATTAATGGAAAGGGGCTTGGAAAGATTTGGGCAGCAAGGTAAGTATTCTTTGGTACTTCATTATTTCCAAACAGACTTTTTCTGATTTAAAGAAAAAAAATTAACTTGAAACACAGAATCACAGAATGGCCAGGGTTGGAAGGGACCTCAAGGATCGTGAAGCTCCAACCCCCCTGCCACGTGTAGGGCCACCAACCTCCACATTTAATACCAGATCAGGCTGCCCAGGGCCCATCCAACCTGGCCTTGAACACCTCCAGGCGTGGGGCATCCACAACCTCTCTGGGTAGCCTATTCCAGCATCTCACCACTCTCTCTGTAAAGAACTTAACATGCTCTAAGTTAAGTATATCATGCTGGCAACAGACTAACAGGAAACAAATAGATGGGAAGTTACTGCTCCCTGCTCTGTTTACTTGAAATTGGTTTCCCAAAATAACTTACAGAAATGCTTCTTCATGCAAAACTATTTATTTTACAAGCTCAGCAAACTATCTTGGTGATCACAAAACAATCATTGGCATATAATTAAAATATTTCACTACACAACACTCCTTAACAGGTGAATTTTTTTTTTAAATAATTCTATTAAACTGAAGACAATGAAAAATGAGAATTCGAAAACATGACTTATCCGTTCTTTCCCCAGCAAAGGCAGGTATTTTAAGAGTTTAGATGAAGAAAAATATGTTTACCCTGTTTGGATTTCAAGATCAAAGAATCACAGAATGGTTGGAAAGGACCTCTGGAGGTCGCCTGCTCCAACCCCTGCTCCAGCCGGGACACCCAGACAGTGTGCCCATGGCCATGTCAGGCTGCTTTGGAAAACCTCCAAGGAGGAGACTCCACAGCCTGTCTGGGAAACCCCTGCCAGTGCTGTCACTGCTGGTTCATGCTCAGCTCGGTGTCCAGAACCTCCAGGTTTTTCTCTGCAGAGGTGCTTTCCAGCTGGATAACCCCCAGCACATACTGGTGCCAGGGGTTCAGCCTACCCAGTTGCACGACTGCACATCTTGTTGAACTTGATGAGACTCTTTCCAGCCCACCTCTCCAGCCTGCTGACAGCACGGCCCTCTTCTCAGCCACTCTTCTCAGTTTTCTGTCATCAGCAAACTTGCTGAGGGTACACTTTTCCACATCATCTAGGTCATTTACGAAGATGGTAAATAGAATCAGAGCCAGCACCAATCCCTGAGGTACAGTTAGTTACCTCCAACAGCCTCCAACAACATTTTGTGCAGGTGAACTCTCAGATCTCCAACATTCAGTTTTCAGTCCTCCTCACTGCCCGACAAGCCAGTCCAAACAACAGCTTGCTATTTGTTCGGACCTCCTGGAAGATAGTCAAAGGCCTTAGTGAAGTCCAGGCAGACATCTCCACCGCTCTCTCTCATTCATCAGGTTGTTCACTTCACTGCAGAAGCTTGGGTCAGGAAGGTGGGACAAGCATAGCCTCTCTTTGCTGAATTCTGGATGATGACTACTGGCGATTTTCTTGTCCTTCATATGCCTGGAAATGCTTTCCAGAATTAACTGCTCCATCACCTTCCCAGGGATCGAGGTGAAGCTGGCTGCCAGCCTGCAGTTCCCTGGATCTTCCTTCTTAAGTGACCTTACTGCTTATAGAATGAATAAATACAATGAAAAGAATGCCCATGGAGTGGACAAATTAAAACCCTTTTTCCCTTCACTAGTTAGATCTTTATGAATTCAAGGTAGCTTGAATTTTTAAATGATGAAGCGGCCTCTCTCTTTTCACTAGGACGTTACAAGATTTCAAGTGCATTTACTGAAAGAATCAGACTTGGGAAAAATGTGCATCCGGAGTGTGTCAGACTCAAAGAAAGAGGAAAACAGTATATTTAAAATCTCATTTCTCCAAATCAAAAGTATATCTTTCTCACCTTTGCATGCTTACTGCAGTACAAATAAATCATTTACATGAATGAACTTAAGACTCAGATGCTAAGTCAGCCAACACGATGGATATATTAAGCATCTACATTGACTAAGTAAGACTTTAACTTATCCAGAGCAGTTCTTTTCTCAAAGGAAAAGGATATTCAGTCTCCACAGTATTTGGATGTCCTGGAGCATTCTAACACTGTCTTTTGTGGGACAGCAGTCAAGAGGCATTAGTCCATGGAACAGCCTCCTCACCTATAAAATGGGGGTGCTTTTTCCTTAAGGTAAATCAGTCAGAAAAATCACGATGTAGTTCCAATTACATATATCTTTATACCTAATGAAATTAAGTGTTCTTAATCACTTCATATTCTCTAAAACATATTCCAAAGTACAACCACTTCAGTAGCATCAGTTACCATCACTTCAAATGGCATCAGTTTGCATTTGGACAGGAAGAGCTATCCATTTTAACTGCCAGATTGCATGCAAAAAGCATTTACAGCCATATACTTCTGAGAAACTGTGGTTTAAGCAGCATCTAGTGGTTACTCTTATGTAGGCAGTCATTCCTGTTCAGCTCTAGATTCAGTCAGTAAATGTAGTATTTAGGAACAAAGGAAAGTGGTTCACTCCTTGTTATGAACAAGATCGAAATGTTTGCATTAAAACAAAAATCTTAACTATAGTTACCATTAATGCAAAACAAAAGGAAAAGGACTTTAAGCCACACCCTAGGAAACTGGCACAGTTATTACAGGAAGAAAGACTGAAGGGTCTTAAACTAGGAATATGAGAAAAAAGTTTCAACTTTATCTTTCAAGGCAACTTTTCCTTCTTTTTATACCAAAACAACCTCATGCTTTTTCAGGAAGAATAAGAATCCAGTACTCACTCACAATATTTTGTGGATGGTATTGTTGTAAGGTACAAAGATAACTTGCACCAAGGTAACTTTAATGAATGATACACCCTGAGTCAGGCAAGTCACTAGCAAGCAATTTCTTGCAGATCCTGAAGGAATGGCTGAAATTACTGTTACCAGCTGCATTCAGTAAGATATTATGCAACTGCAGCACTGTATGCTGCATGAGAGTTCCTAAATTGCTTTAGTGAAATGTCAGCTAGATTGACAGACTAGCCATTCTACAATGGTTTATGTTATTCTAGCAAATACAGCCTTATAAGTATTCCTTTTTTGAAAGGTTTTGTTTTGTTTTTATGCTCTAATACAGCATACCTGGAAGCATTCAAGGCCAGGTTGGATGGGGCTGTGAGCAACCTGGTCTAGAGGGAGGTGTCCCTGCCTGTAGCAGGGGGTTGGAACTACGTGATCTTAAAGGTCCCTTCCAACCCAAACTGTGATTCTATGATAGTAAATTATTTTAAGCTCCAATCAATATAGGCATACAAAACTTTCAAGAGCAGACCACAGCTGGACAAAAACATTCCAGGAAATAATTTTATCAGTTATGTTGCAATAAGATTTTGAGCATACAGATATAGAGGGAAACTAGCACACAATTCTGCAAGTGTGCAGCAATAAGGAGTAGTCTAAAAAAAGTTTTAGAAGTTTCTCAATTTATAAATACAACTCACCCCCAAAATTTCCATAAGACGAAGGGGAAAAGACATTAATTGATGTAAATAATGAAGGACAAATTGTGAATGTTCTTTTTTTTCTTTTTTTTTTTTTTAAATGAAATAGAACATTTATTTGTTAATTCAAGTAAAGGAAAGTGCCTCCAGGTTTTCAGTATTCAGTTCATAATAAATTGCTATGTGAGCTACTGGAAAAGGAGTTACATCTGGAGTTAAGCATCAGCTTAGGCTGCAAATTCTAATACCTGTAAAAGCCACAGTAGGAATGCACCAAATTTCTGTGAACCAACCCATAATATGATCACAAGGCCCAAAGCTGTTTGGACCTATTTGTTCCATTTACTTTTGTTTGTCCACATGCATTCTGCAATCAAAACCCATCACCATAAAAGTCATCTTCTGCTTATGCCTCTAATACCAACCTTTAAACGTGTAAAGATGGTGCAGGTTTATCTTCAGCCATTAGTATCTTTGAGAAGTTGGAAGGTTTCTCTTCTAATTGCAAACTAAAATTAAAGGAACTTATCTAAGCGCTCCTAAAGTCAGAAAGTCTTACCAGCAGGAAAATCTATACTCCTAAAAAACAAAAGCCTGCTTCCACTTGGCTTGTTTAGTACATCAGCATCCATTCAGTCACAGTGCAAAACTGCTTTTACTCACCAAAAAGAGAGACACCAAAGAGAAATTCCCAGGAGAAAGAAGGTCAGTTGGAACAGTGCCAACATACTATAATAATTTTTTACTTTTTTTTTTTAAACAGGAAAAGCTGCAAATCCAGGCTTGTTTTCTCTGTTTGGGTTAAAGCAAGAAAAAACATCACTGATTCATTTACTGTTGTGTTTGAGGACTGTTTCTGTCTAATGCATAAGATCAGACAAAATCAGTTCAAGCTATACTTTGAATCTTCTACCATGACACAGTTACAGCAATCACAGAACCATTATGGCTGGAAAAGACCTCTCAGGTCCTCCAGTCCAGCTGCCAACCCAACCCCATGGTGCCCACTGAGCCACATCCCTCAGTGCCAAACCTCCATGTTTCTGACAGTACTCTGTTACTGTTTCACCTATTTTTTCTAGACCTGAACAGTACCAGTTAACTTCCTACGTGTTCTACATCATACATCTTTCTATTTCAAGCTCATTTCTTCTGCTTAATTCTTGAATTTTATTCTCCTACCATGGTAAGAAGAACAAAAACAAAACGCCGTAAGTAGCACATTTTACCTTAAGGAACTGCCATTTTAGCACACACAGGTAACACGTGGCTTGAAGAAAACTACCCCTCGTTCAGCACAGCACTTAAACGGGTAACACCTCAGAGGTATCTCCTACCGTTTGCCCTTATCGCTCTCTGCTTCTTTTTGCAGGAACACATCAATCCTCTCTGCCTCCTACCCCAATGAGGCCCTTGCCAGGTTCCCCCTACTTCTGTGTGAGACAACAGAAGTCATTTTACCTTTTCTATGAGGAATTGCACATCACCACGCCCGCGGTGACAGAAGAAGGGGAAATGGCTTCGAGCTCAGGGAGGGTAGATTTAGGTTAGATATAAAGACAAAATCTTTACAGTGAGGGTGGTGAGGCACTGCAACAGGCTGCCCAGTGATGTGGTTGATGCTCCATTCCTGGAGGCTTTCAAGGCGAGGCTGGATCAGGCCCTGGGCAACCTGATCTAGTTGTGGTGTCCCTGTGCATTGCAGGGCAGTTGGACTAGATGGCCCTCAGAGGACCATTCCAACTCAAAGGATTCTATGCTTCTGAGAGAAAACCAAGAACAAGCTCCATGAATTGCAGCACACAAAATCCAAAGACCAGGATTTACCAATGCAGAGTGCAGCACGTTATTATTGGTGCCTCACTTCTTGAAATGGATGCAGAAACTCTTCACTTCCAGTCTCAGAATCACCTAACTTGTATGCACGTAGAGAAAGAACAACCTTACAGTTAACAAAGTCAGAAACTCAGACACTACTGAACACAAGTGCTCATCTTACCTCCTCATTTTAAGATAGAAAACCCATTTTAAAAAACTGTTAAATTCCACAAGATAGCACTTAAATTCTTTTTTTAAACTGAATTTAAGACATGAGAAATGCAGATTTAAGAGTAATTTTAAGAGGACAAATTCTTGTTTTGACAAGATTTTATTGTGAAACATTAGATTTAGAAAAGGTACAAAATGTCAGCAGTCAGATGTGTGCCAGTACAGTGTTTTCATGGTCTATACATGAGGACAGCTGAATAGCTTCACTGCAGAGCATGTATTCAGATGTAGCATCTAAGAGGGGGCTGCAATATTTGCAGGCTTGAAAGAATCAAGAGTTTGATCCAAAATGGCCATTACTGGTCAGTGCTAATCAACATCTGGGAACAGGCTGAAAACCATAATATGTTACAACAATCTCCTTGCAGATCTACATGTTTAAACAACATCAGTTTATTCTGTCAATAATCCACAGCTTCAGGACAGGATGTTCAGAACTGGGATTCAGTGGGCAGTTTGGAGCTTTTTTAGAACTGCTATGTGGTTGTGTTTTAAAACCAATTTCACTGAATATGGGTCACCATTCAAGTGGGGAAAAAAAAAAAACAACAAAACACAACAGTATCAAAATATTACTCTGAATTAGTGAAAGCCATAAATTTGTATCTTACAAAGGAAAAAAGATAATATCCCAAAAAGATAGCAGAATTATCTACCCTAGTTTAACAATTTTAATGAAGGAGCATTTCTAGACATACAAAGTTGATATCAATGTATAAATGTATAAAAACACACATATACCATATGAAACAAGCTAGCACGATTTTTCAAATTATTCAGTAGTCTGTCACTGCTGGAACTTGTTTGAATGACTGAGAGGTATTCACAGCTCGGCAGGCAGGTGGACAGCCAAGTAAGGTTACATTTTGGTTCATTTATTTGGAGGCCCATAGCCTATTGTACACAATGAAGCCTACTGGAATACAGTTACCCTGTTACCAATCCTTACCCAGAGCTGAAGTAAGCCTTCACTCACCTAAGCCTACTGCACTTTATGCTGAGCTGTAGCTCACCTTCCTGACCAGAGACAGTGAGGCATACTAGCCTATGTTGAATAGAAATTCCTGAACGTGACTGATGTCCATTAGGAGCAAAGCTAAACCTAAACTGATGTCATTTAGAACCAAACTCTACCCCAAACCCTCCTTCTGACACCATACCCACTCCCTTAACTTCAAGACCATTCGTTTTGGCTACTCTTTGCACGCTGTGCATCTTTATCAGGGGATGAGAACCTTGCAATTCATTAAGAGTAATCAAAAGTGACAACTAAGTAACTAATTAAATCAGACAATGGTGAATGCACATACGTATATTTACTTTTTGAGTGTGTCTCACTAATTAAGGTTGCAACATAGGGGGTACAACATCTGCTAAGGACTTAAAATCAGCACCATGTCAAATGGAAAAATATATAAACAAACCACTAAACTTCAGTGTGGCCAAAAAGCATTTCTTTTTTTTGTTTGGGAAGTGTTTGGCACGAGCAGCACTACCAAAACTCTACACCTCACAGACAAGCTACAAAGGTTATCTAAAGCCAAGACTCATTGCCTGTCTATGAGCTAGTTTTACTGCTGCTCCAAGCACTGCACTTTGATCTTTGATTCCGATTCCTCTGTACACACATTTATATTTACATAAAACATTTATTAAACATGATTTTAAAACATAAAAACCTTATGTACAAAATACCAACATTCCTATAAATAAACAGTTGGAGAAAGGCACTTGCAAGAAAAATCTACAGTAAATCTTACAAAAACCACACTGCCTCTGTTACTGTACAATAGATAATCTTTCTGTAAATCCCTATCACAAGAATGTAAAACACTATTTAACTGTTTAACTAAGAATATAACCGTTACAGTTGTATTTACAAATACATATAAGCCTTTTTTTAGTTTCACTTGAGCACCATGATTTCCGCCCTAAATTTATTTTTTGATACAAAGTAAAAGAACAGTTGCCAGAAACCAGCATTCAATGTAACTGGAGACTCATAAACATTTGGCTGACATCACAATAGCTTAAAAACATCCGTAGCTGCTTTGTAAAAAGTACACCTAGTTTGTTATTGCATGTTGTCCTTTTAGAGAGAACACCGCTACGTTCTCTACACAATTTTTTAATACTATTGCTGGCAAAAAGTTTCCAATATAAAAAAAAATAAAAAACATTCTTCAAGCCAGTTGAAGTGTTCTATCGAAACGGTAACTAAAAAAAGCTGCACATTAATTATAAAAACGTGTAGGAAACATGCCAACTCATCTGGTGTGCAAAAATAGTTCTTCCACTACACAGGATTTTAAGGGCTTCGCAGAATTACTCAACTTCCATTGAGCAGATCCATGAATCACCACCTCCTCAAGGAGACGTCAGTATACTGCCACTTTTATCAAACTTTTTACCCTTTGACAGTGCTGCGACCTGCTTGAGCAGCTCTCTGTTTTTGGCCTGCAATACAGACAAAAAAAGGGTTATCAATCAGTGGGAAGTCTCAGATCGTATTGTAACACGCTAACTCCTCACTGTATTTAGGAAACAGATTTTCCAAATGTGTATGTTGAGAAAGCTCAAAGACAATGATTGTTTTCAGAGCCTCAATATGTATATTCCACCTTCCAAGAAAACGGAACCACATTTCACAGAATCACAGAATGGCCCGGGTTGGAAGGGATCTCAAGGATCATGAATCTCCAACCCCCCTGCTACATGCAGGGCCACCAACCTCCACATTTAATACCAGAGCATTTCCTGAACAGCAGAAGTCAGGACTGGAGTCACTGCACTGCACTGCTCTTCGTTCTGTGGTTAATAATACAACTCTTTGAGGACTTTTTCCTGCTTAACAGTAGGCATGTGGTTTAACCCAATATACTTAACAGTTGGCTGTGTTACACTCAATTGTTAAATCAGACCAGCAGCTCACTCACAACTGATGAAATACCAGAGAACAGAAAAAAAATTCCTTTTCAAGCCCTTCTCTAGCACCAATAAGCAGGCACTTACCTGCAACTGTTCCACAGTTTCTTTGTGAGCTTTCTCCATGCTATTCATCTTTGTCCTCAAGTTTGATTCCTGATACTGGAAGTCTGCTTTCAGTTCTGTCAACTGAAAATATAAATTCCATGAAGATTCCTTGGACTGCTGCAGTATGTCTTCTAATCAGCCTGTGAAATCTTTATGGAAGCTTTTGGAATCTCAGGAACTAAAGTATTTATTTATTACTGTAATCTCCAGGTATGTCTCATGATTATGTCATTTTTAGCAACGGGGAATTAACACTATTAGATGCTCTCCCTATGGAAACAGCATAAAAAAGCCACTATACAGAAGGTTGATGACATTTACTTACCCAAAGTTTTTGATAGCTTTATCCAATAGATGAAATTGAAAAATAGGTAATGCATTTCCTCCTGACTCATCACCTTCTAAAGATTTTATAAGAGAGAGGTAAGGGCTTAATGCTCTTCCTCTGAAGAAACTACCTATGCCCTTCATGACAGGCTACCCAGCTCTTTCACATTAAGCACTTAAAGGTTTGAAATTGCAAGTATTTCCAACAGCGGTAACATGAGGCATGTTGTAAGAGCAATACAAAATGAAGAGTTTCAATATCTCTCACACAATAGATTTAAGTGTAGAAATGCAGGTACTGCAGATAGTTTAAAACTGGAAATGATTTTCTTCCAGGATCAGTGATCTGGTCTTAACCATTAAACTTTTGATAAACCACCATGCATACCTATAACCAACTTTTAATTGAAAAATATTACAAATGTAAGTTATTTTTAACACAATACTGTAACCTCCTCAACATTGAATAATCTAGAACCACTGTTACTGTCTTAACAGCATCTGGTTATGAAGAAAGGTTGAGAGAACTGGGCTTGTTTAGCTTGGAGAAGGGAAGGCTCCAAGGAGACCTCATTGTGGCCTTCCAGTACTTGAAGGGAGTGTATAAACAGGAGGAGAAACAGCTGTTTAAGAGGGTGGATAGTGATAGGACAAGGGGAATGGTTTTAAACTGAGACAGGGGAGGTTTAGGTTAGATATTAGGAGGAAGTTTTTCACACAGAGGATGGTGACACACTGGAACAGGTTGCCCAAGGAGGCTGTGGATGCCCCATCCCTGGAGGCATTCAAGGCCAGGCTGGATGTGGCTCTGGGCAGCCTGCTCTGGTGGTTGGCGACCCTGCACATAGCAGGGGGTTGAAACTGGATGATCTTTGAGATCCTTTTCAACCCAGGCCATTTATGATTCTAATTAATCAGATGGCAAAGAAATAAGCTCTAATAAAGGATAATCACAGTACTATTTTTTTGTTTTTGAAAGCTGAATCTCTTTTATGAGTTTTGACTGCAGTCATTTGAGCCTAACTATATTTCACTTAACTTTTCCTGACTGCCAGGCACCTAATCCAAGCTTATCATCAAGCATCATCAAGCTTATCCACATCATCAACCACAGACCAAGACTTGATAACCTGCACAACGCAGATACTACCAGTATTTTAAAATCCAAACACTTACTTTACATAAACTGTAAATGTACATGTAAATTTGTATATCATCTCATGAATTATGGCCATAGTAGATTTAATTTAAAACTAAAGTTATGCTAAACTTGAAATACTTACTACTCGTATTCCTCCTCTTATCTCGTGTGCCCATCAACCTACACAGACAATTTGTGACCTCTGCTATGATTCAATTTCAAACATGTAAAACACACAAACCACTGTCTGGCAGTTTAGGTAAGATTAATATAATTTGGCTCCGAGTCAAAGAGGAATTCATGAGACAGAAGTCCCAGACTTGTCCTTGATCTGATTAGCTACTATATAAAAAAACCTGCAACTAATTTTTGTTTTCTCACACGAGTAGGAGTGTACAAAACAGACAACAGAGTGATGCAGTCCTCTTAAGCAGATGCAATTTTTACCTTTTTATCTTTCTCCAGGATAGTCTGATCTCTTTGCTGTAGAAGGCGTTTAAGTGACATTACTTCTTCTTTCAGCTGGCTTATGAGGACAAAGTTGTCAGTTCCCCCACTGTCTGCTGACTGATTTATAGAGCTACTAAAAACAGGAAAAATTATAACATCAATAGAAAAAAGAAGCAGTACATTTTTTCAAAGTTCAAATTGGACAATTAATAAATCTACAAACATCCTTAAGAACTGATGCAAAAAAAGTATGTACCTGACAGAATTGGATGCAACTGGCAAATTACCTTACTAATGGCACACATTACATACACCTGCAGAAATATAATTCAGTATTAGCTCTGAGGGGGAGAAATACCTTTTGACTGAAGCAGCCCCTTTTACATCTATCCCAACTGTTTGGTCAGAAACAGAATAACAATTCGGTCTAACGCCTTAAGGCCCAAAAGGCTTCTCTGGATACTAGCTCAGCATTAAGCAACAGGTTCAACCCTGCATCTAATTCAAAAAAGGTCAGGGAATGCCACTGGTATGGTAACAATACCATTTCATTGGTAACCAATGCCTCATTATTTCACCTTTATTTAATGTCGTCCCAAGCAGCTTAAAAGTAGGAAGGCAGTGCCAGTTTTCTGACAGAGTAATAGACAGCACTCAGATGCCACCCAGTAATCTGTGTGGCTGGACAAGTTGCACCTCCCTCACTCTTCAGACAAAAAAAAAAAAAAAAAAAAAAGAAGGAAGCAGCTGGCAACAAATCAGTGCTTTATTTGGTTGAAACGCCTCAGCTTTACAAAAATGTAACTTTACCTATCTCCATTTGATGGCTTGGATTCCAGTTTGGGTTTTTTCTTTGGAGTTTCATTCTGAATAGCTGCAGAGGATTTATGGCTGAAATCAAACAAAATGTAAACCTAAAGCCTCGTGCTACATAACCCTCTAATTCACCATTTGGTACATGTAATATCACTAACTCATGCTCCTTGCTGTAGTGCTAGAGACTAGCCAGAAAAGCAAGAAAAAAAAAGTGCTTTAAGTAAAAATGCCAAGATAAATTAAGAAGAAATTAACAAATAATATCATATTTACCTCTGTTTCCATAGTCCCTGATCTTGTTCTGGACTCAGACTGCTGATTCTGAAATAAACAAAACATACTTGGTAACTGACCAAAAGTACCATTATTTCTAAGTTTATATGAATCATATCTGTACTTAACAAAAATCACCCCCATCCTTTAAAAAAAAAAAAAAATTACCTATTTTAAATATTCAGCTGGACAGCATTACCTGTCCCATTCATGACCCCTCTTTATAATGTCAAGATGCTAAATTTTTTTTTGGTCTAAATATTTACATTATTACAACGTGCAAGATTTCATGACTGATGGTTAAATCTCTTTTCCTTGTATTTCCCAATTTCTGTGCACATCCTATGGCTAATCTTGTGCTCAGCAAGCTGGTCTACAACAGCAGTCTGTTTCGGAATTCCAATACTCTAAAGTGAGCATAGCCTAAAATGGTGCTTATGTGATAGCATATGAGCAGCCTTCAGTTTTAGATCCCTGAAAACATCTGTCTTTCAAATCTAAACGTCTGTCTTCAATCATTTCAAAAGTAACTTCACTGAATGCCACTGACAGAAGAACAGTAAAACTGAGAAGACCACGTTGAATCAAATACTTCAATGATTTTTCATTTCTACCTTGTATTATTCTCTCACCTCAACAATAACTGAAACGGATAGGAAAAGTCTTATTTATTGGACCAGAAGCAATGGACCCAGGGCAGCCTACAGAAAAAAGGTGCCAAACAAGCAACATTACGACCTGTATAGTGATATGCTCATTTTGTTAACTCTTGAGAACATTAGAAGCTCCATACTACAATAAAGAGCTAACTTTATAAAACTCTTACTATACCTCATGCATTACATTAGGTTTAGCTTGCTGCAACTTGACTTTCACAGAATAGAGAGAACAATACAGTGATTCTCTGAAGGAAAAGAAGAATTTTCAAGTTTCTAAAGAAATCTAGATTTTTCTTTTTAACTGAGCATATTGACATTTCTCAATACCACTGCAGTTTATTTTGCTTCTCTCTTTAAGCCAAGCTAAAGAAATTTCAGTCAAAAAGGAAAAGCAAAGCTTAGAAAGAAAGTTTGTTCTTGTGATGGGGTCATCACCACTGCAGCCATACTAGCTGTTATCCAACATAAAAATAAATCAAGCAGTTCTAAAGTTTGCCCAAAGCCTATCAATGAAAATAAAAATCATGGCCACTATTACCATAGCATAAGAAACAAATCAATCTTGGGATTTGTGATTTGATAAGCTGGGTGTCTAAATTAAAGGTTGTATGCTGCTTCTACCACAGCCAGAGATGGCGTGCAGAAAAATGTTGCAGGAGATGGGAAGAACTATGTGAGACGTTCTCTGTGTCAGCAACTGAACTGAGTGCTATTTTCCTATGCCTGCATAATGAAATCCTGCTGGATTTGATTATCACTAGCAAAGAGGTGCAGACTGGTCCTAGACTGATGGTGGTCTCATACCTTTTCTTCTGCTTCACCATTTCACAACTACGTGCACACAAACAAGGCACAGTTAAGTAAGTTAGGGTGGGGATTTTGAGCGAAGCAGTTACTCTAATGTTAATCTGCTAACACACACCTTTTAGCCTATGGTAAATGCATGCAAAATAGCAGTTGGCACACAGTAATTACTGTTTAGAAATCCATGTTTATCCCTAAGTAACTTCTTTTTCTGTGGCCATCCTATGGGTATCTTTTCTATGTTACCAATTTTAACATCAAGCAATTTCACGGTTGCTGAGAATTTCTGCATCTCCCTGTCCTCTCTTCATCCAAACTGTTGGAATACAAAGATTTCTACAGACAATTGGAGAAAAACATTCTGCTCCTACTTCCGATGACATATGTTAGACAGCCTTTCTTATTTCCTTCCGTTTCACCTCAATTCTAACAGCACTCAATTGGAAAAAAGTACCTCCAACCATTCCATTTCTTGAAATACTTACTTATGGTGACCACTGCTGTGACGGTGGTGGTGGTGGTGATGGTGGTGGTGTTTTGAATGGTGCTGGTCTTTCTCAGTAAGAGATGAAGATGAGGAGTTTGAATGCGAAGATCCTAGACTCTTCCTCTGTTCTTTTGTCTTCTGTAGCACTCGCTTGTAGGACAGGGTGCAGAGCCAACACAGCAACTTTCCATCGACCTTTTGGGAAATAATTCATAAGGGATTTTTCTCCCAATTACACTTGCACTAGATATATTTTAATACTTGCAAAAAACAAAGAAAAATTTCAACTCATGTTATCTTTAGGAAAAATCCAAACATCCTTTCAGTATGAAACAGCACTACAGTATATACAAGATATGCATGCTATCCTCCAGTAAAGTGAATCTTATTCCACTTCTTTTGTAATAGGGAATTATGCCAGAAGGCAGTCTTAGCAAATATGGGACAAACTCTACATCACAGAAGGGTTAATATGGTTAATACATTTTCTAGGGGGCAAATCATTCTCAGCTTAGACAACATGTAACCTCTCTCAACCCATTACACATAATTAAGATGTCTCTTATGAAATGGGAACATCTGTTGTCAACCTAAGCCATGACAGCTCTGGAACAAAGCTTACCTTCCTTCTTCCCTCCTCTTTTCGATCAAAAGCACACTGCTGTTTGCACTGCTCACATGTTTGAGGTGGGCCATACTTCTTTTCTGAGTTGGTGCAGCGCTGACATTTTGTGCCAATAAATGCTGCAATAATATTACAATACTGACAAGGCTTGGGCTGAAAAACAGGCAAATTGAATGGAGGTTAGTTCATTATAGAAATATGTGAAGTATTAGCACAGTTAACTCAAATCACAGGATGAGGATGCTTCTAAACCACAGCGGCTTCGTATGATGCATCTTAAACCTTTTTTCCAGCCATCTCTCTCCCCAGTACTTACTTATTTCTTTACAAAGATACTCCTTCAAAGATCAAAAACCACCCTGGAATTGCTATGAAAACCCAGTTACAAACGTTGGATCTGCACTGTACTTCACCATGCTACATTTCAAGCTTTTCAAAGAATGTGCTTTGTTTGGTTTACATTTACATTCACTAAATGCCTGCCTACATGCCAACAGCTGATACGTTTCTCCAATAAGCTGAATTTCATCTAAAGTAGATGAAGCTACGAGGTTTTGTGTCACAAATGAGATTATCCTGATACCTTCCATGAACTCCTGTCTGCAGGGCACACAGATGCAGTGTGTGCATTCACCTATTAAAAAGTTTAACTTCTTTAACAGAACTGAAGCTGACATTTAAAACAAGGAAACGTAAAGTAACACGAATACAGCTAACACTCAAAATCTGTCCTACTTAGTAGCTTAAAATGATTAACACACAGCAATTTTCAGACTTACACAATGCAGTGTGACTAGATTCCCACATTTAGCGCTCATAAAGAACACAGGCAGCTAACGGCCCTTCTGCTGACAGCGTGTGTTCATGAGAACAGGCAAAGACTTTCTTTACACGCATGAAGTGAATCAACGTTGTTTTTTCTAACTATACTACAGTTATGAATGACTGTTAGACTGCATTTAACCACAAGGGACTTAAAAGAGAACAAAACAAACTGGAAACCAGGAAGGAAATCTATCAGTAACCTTTCTCACCTTCAAATCATAGAATCACAAAGGTTGGAAGGGATCTCCAGAGACCATTGAATCCAACCCCCCTGTTAAAGCAGGTTCCCTACAGAAGGCTGCACAAGAAAGCATCCAGGTGTGTTTTTACTATCTCCAGAAAAAGAGGCTCTGCAGCCTCTCTGGGCAGCCTGTTCCAGTGCTCTGTCACACTCACAGAAGAGCAGACGTTCCTTGTGCTTGCATGGAGCTTCCTGTGTACCAGTTTGTGCCCACTACCCCTTCACCTGTCGCTGCACATCACTGAAAAGAACCCGGCCCCATCCATTTGACTGCCACGCTTCAGACACTTATAAACTGTGATGAGATCCCCTCTCAGCCTTCTCTTCTCCAGGCAGAACAGCCCCAGGTCTCTCAGCCTTTCTTCACACAGACGCTCCAGGCCCATCATCATCTTCGCAGCCCCCCCTGGACTCCGTCCAGCAGCTTCCCGATTTGGGGAGCCCAGAACTGGACGCAGCACTACAGATGCGAGCTCAGCACGGCAGATCGGAGGGTCAGACCCACCTCCCTCCACACCTTTCCAAAACCAATTCCTTGCCGCCTTTCCCAACCCCCCCCGCCCCTCCCCGTGCTCCCGGTGCCAGCAGTGCCACTCGATGCCGCTCACCGTTCCGAACTGCTTCACGTTCTGGGCGCACTTCTTGCAGATGGTGTTCGTTTTGCTAAAGACAAGACCAACGTCAGTGGGGCTCCGCGCCAGCACCCCCCGAATGCAGCGCCGCCTCCGCGTTCGGGCGTGCGGGCAGCCGGTCTCAGCGCCCACCCTCCAGCCCCAGAGGGCCCGGCCGCCGCCCTACCTCTCCTGCTGGAACTCGGAGCGGCAGTAGGTGCACTTGACGATGGGATGGGCGATGCGGCACTCCTGGGGAAGAACAGCGGTCACGTCCCGCCCGCGGCGCCCCTCGTGCAGCGGCGCCTCCCGCCGCGGATTCGCCCGCCCGCCCGCCTGCCCGCCCCCCGCCCCTCCCGCCGCTCCCGGCACCTTGCACAGCTGCTGCCCCTGCGAGAGCTCCTCGAACGGGTACCGCTGGTTGCACTTGGTGCAGGCGTACAGAGCCGGGGCTGCCGCCGCCGCCATCCGCGCCGCTGCCGGCGGGGCGGTCGCGGGCGGGCCCGAGGGAGGGGATGAGGGAGGTGCGGGGCGAGGCCCGGAGCCGAGGTGCCGCCCGCGCCCCCCCTTCCCCTCCCGCCGCCGTGCCCGGGAGCGCTCCCGCCTGCCCCGCGCCGCCCTAGGCCCCGTACGCCGCCGCCGCCGCCGCGCCGCCTCCCCCTTGTGTCGGTGTCGGCGTCACCCCGTGCCCCCCGCCCTTCCCTCCAACCCGGGCTCGGAGCTCCCACGGCAGCCAATCACCGCCTCGCGCCAAACCGGCCTTCAAAACTCGCCGCCCAATCGCCGCCCCCGCGCCGCTCGGAGCCGCCAATCCGGACGCGGACGCGCCGCCCTGCGCTGCCCGCCGATTGGATGGCCCGCGGCTCGCGGCGCTGGTTGGTCCCGCCTGGACGATTCTTGCTTTCTGATTGGCCGACGTTTAGGGTGCTCACTTTGACAAAGATCGTCCTCTTCCGCTACCTGCCCGCCGCGCGTGCGCAGAGAGCTTCTCGTGCCGCACACAAATCCCGCGGCCGGTCGCCCCGCCCGGTTTCGTTCTCTCGGCTCACGCGATTGGTGAAGAGAGGCCGCGCCCCCTCAACTGCCTCGTGTCCTTCGGTTGGCTGAGAAGCGTTGTTTTTCTTTTTTATTGGACGATCGGCATGTCATTCAAATCTGAATGCGTGACGTTGAGCGGCGAGCATTCGGGGGTGGTGTTCACCTCAGTTCTTCCTTTTTCATTGGCGAGCCGCCCCGCCACTCCAGCGTCACGTGACAAGAGCGGGCGGCACCACCGCCGCTGTCTGAAAGGGCCGTGCGCGAAAAGGCCGTGCCTGAGCGCGCGCGGCTCCAGTGGACATGGCGGCGGCGGCGCGGGGACAGCAGCGCACGGTGAGACCGCCGGGGCTCCGCGGGGACTGAGGCTGGGGGCCGCGCCTGGGCACTTCTCGCTTCTGAGCGGCCGTTGTACGTTTCTGTCCCTTCGATCAACGCGTTTCCTCTTCTCTTGCGCTGATGTTCTTGCCTGTAACGCGCGCCTAGCTGGTTCTGAGTCGGGGCTCCGCCGTAAGCGATATTGCGGCGCAAAAGCAGAAATTAAAAGCTAGCTTGAAGAGCTTTATCTCTGAGGTGCTTTATTTTTGGCAGGAAGGAGCCTGCGGTGTGAAATAAACGCAGCCCGAGGCTGCCAGGGGAGGAATACCGCCTTGGAGCCGTTGCCGTGTGCTGTGGCGGGGCTTCTCCACGCTTCGTCATCTGGGTCTGCCGCCTTTGTGGCAGAGGAACAGGCACCCGTGTGCCGTAACGGCTCTGTTTCGTTCGCAGGGCGATCTGTGCAAAACTCCGAAGTCTGCATCGGCCACAGACAGACTCTCTGCAGCTTCCTACCTGGACTACCCAAAGCACAAGCCCTTCATCAATTCCGATCTGCTGCGCTCCCCGCAGAAACCTGTGGTTCCTTATCCTGAGAGCAACAGCAGAGGTAAGAATCACAGAGCCATAGAATGGCCTGGGTTGAAAAGAACCGCAATGATCATTGAGTTCCAACCCCCCTGCTATGTGCAGGGTCGCCAACCACCAGAGCAGGCTGCCCAGAGCCACATCCAGCCCAACCTTGAACAATAATAACTTGATGAAGTTGCTTTCTTACCTGTTTCCAAAATAGAATGAGTCTTCAGTTACCAGTACAGCGTGGAGCAAAGGAAGGTGTTTGGTGTTGATGAAACAAGAAGGTTTGTCATGTACAAAGGGAGTGGTGTGCATGTTTAGCAGTGATATGTTTACAACAGGCAGAAAGGAGTGTTTTGTGGCAAAATGCTGAACTGAGAGCTCTGCAGTGCCAAAGAGGGAGTTTTTTACTCCCATTTATGCTTCTTTATTTCTCCCTTCTTTCCTGCTTAATTTGAAAGTGAACACGAACCAAAGAGATTTATTTTGCTTGACCTCTGAGAAGAGCAAAACCATTCTTTGTTAGTTTTCTCTTAGTTTGGTGAATACGGTGAGGGATCCTCCAAAGCTTCCTCAAGTGAGTACAGGAAGGAGCTGGGATAGGCAGGAGGCAGAACTGCTTCTGTGTTCTTGGGTATCAACTTCTTACTTGGATAGATAATGAGGGAAGGAATGGTCTTAGGGTCAAGGAGCGAAGGTTTAGGTTGGATATCAGGGAGAAGCTCTTTAATATGAGAGTAGTGAGGTGCTGGAACAGGCTGTCCAGAGAGGTTGTGTATGCCCCATCCTTGGAAGTGTTCAAGACCAAGCTGTATGGGGCCCTGGGAAGCCTGGTCTATTGTTAGATATGGAGATTGGTGGCCCTGCCTGTGGCAGGGGTTTGGTGCTTGATGATCCTTGAGTTGCCTTCCAACCCAAGCCATTTTATGATTCTATGCGAGCTGCCTGGCACAGGCTCTTGAGAAAACAGCCACTGGAGACTGGCATTGCACAGAGGCTGTGACAGATCTGCTGTTTTCTTCCCTATAAAGGGAAAAGGGAATGAGATTTAGAATGAACCTTAAGTTAGTCTATGAAAATAAAGTCATGATAGGCTCAAGTACTTGTTCCAATGCTGTAATTAATGTTGGAGTTTAGAGATCTGGGTGTTAATGATCTATTGAATGAAATGTAATATATGCTCTGACATGCACAGTGCAGTCAGTTTGAGGGGGCTGCTGGCTCAGCTGAAGGACTTGTATGACACAAAAACTGGATGTGCAGCAAGGAGCTTACTTGTAAGTGATACAGATGTGTTTTTGTACATGGTGTTTTGTGTTGTATTACTGATGAGTTCTTGGTGTTTAAGTTTTTACTTCCAACTTTTCTCAAGCAAGTAGTCTGCAACTCTGAAACAAGTGCAGGTAGGGGGACAACTTATTAAAGAGGGATATGGTTTATTAAATATGTGTGTGTATATATATATATACATTTGTATATATATGTAAGTAGGAATGCGTATAGGAAATAATAATATCGAAAGACAGTTTCTCAAATATCTTTGTGTAGACTTTACAACACCTAACATTTTTGTGAGTATGTATTTTAGGAAGGATAAGGATTTGGGAGTTAATTTCAAATGGGAGAATTGATCTGGTTGTTCTTCAGGTTCCTTACTGCTCCTGCCTCCCTGTTCTAAAAAAATCATATTTAAAACCTGGAAACTGTGCAGAGTAAACTCTCTGCTTATTTTGATTTGGGCTCCTGTGTGGTGTGTTTGTTTCAAGGTAGGTGGTTGTTTTAATACTCTAATCAGGAAGGCTGGTCTGAAGTAACTGTTCCTTGGATATTTCTTTGTTCTGAGTGATACTTGGCATCTGTAGGATTCCACCTTTATCCATTCAATGCTCAAATTTCTTCAGTGAACTATTTTGCTTCTTGTTGCTGTAAATACTCGAAGGTTTTAATTTAGCCCTTGGGATTATGTAACAAAGCTGTTGTAGCTCCAGCTATGCCAGTTTCACCTGAGGCCTGGTAATGGTAATATCAAGAGAAGAGAGTATAGTTGGTGATTCTGGTCCTACAGATTGGATTAGGTCATCTACAACTTTCCTCTTAGCTGTGACTGCTGTCACTCTCTTCTGAAGCATTTAAATTGCCTTATAGCAAGCAGGCTGATGACTCCGTTCTACTCTACATTTCAAGCTTTGATGCGTTTTTCACTTTGGAAAACACATCCTATTTTTTTTTTTCCTTTCTTGTAATGTGATGCCCAACCAAAAATGCAGTTTCAGTTTTTCCTGTGTTCGTGCCCTCTTTCTCTAGAGAAGGTTTAAGCACAAAGGATCAGGCTAACATGAATCACAGGTAAGTCTGCACTATCAGCTGTCTGTGCTCGTGTTCTCATGTTATACTTCAGTAGGACTGTGTAGGGAAAGGGGCTTATGTTTGTGGTTCCCTTTGCAGAATGAAACAATACAGCTAACAGACATCATGCTTCACGTTACCAGCAGGTGATCTGATGGCAAGGTGATGAGAGTTATGTTGCAGCTGCTTTTTTTTCTGTGATGAGTGTAGAAGGGCTTTAAGCAATTGTTGGAGTAGGGAAAGGAACAGAAAATGGGATGGTTGGTTAGCACTGAGAAGGCACGGGTGTTGTGGGCATGAGGGGTATAACAGGTATAGCAGAGGTATAACAGGTTAGCTGCTGCTTGGAGAAATAAACATCTCTTATTATCTGACCTTTATTCTCCTCTGTGGTCATTAATAGCGATGTTTTCTGCATGTACTTGTGGAGGCATAATAAATGTATGGAGAAGTTGCCACTGCTTTAATTGTTCAGCTGTCACTTTAAATTTCCAGTTGACAAAAGTCAGAAGGTGCACTGTTTGCACTTAATCTGCAGAATATTTACCTGAGCAGTAATTCATGGAGGGAGTCCTGGCTGGTGGGGAGGAGCTCTGGCTTTCTTACGTAGCACACTTTTCAAGGTAACATCAAACTTGAATCGTGCTTGTAAAAGCAACTAACAAAAGATGCTCACTCAATTACAGCAATATTTTCTGCTCTGAGGAATCTTCAGGAAAAAATTCGTCGGCTGGAGTTGGAACGGCTTCAGGCAGAGGAGAATGTCAAACACCTCAGCAGAGAAACAGCAGACTACAAGAAAGTACTGAGTGAGCAAATGCAGCACAGAGAGCGCGACAGAACTGAAGTGTCAAAGAAAAACCAAGGTTGGTTGCTGTAGGGAACACTGATGTGGATGAAATCTGGGCTTCATCAGTGCATGAAACTGTTCTAGCTGACTTTGTTCAGTCTCTTTGTAGTGAAGCATGGAGTTTTGAAGCAATTGTTTTAAAAGCAAACTTTGCTCTGGGGGTTTGCTGCGTGTATGAGTTGATTCAGCTTCGTCTGAATTCTAGAGGAGCCTTTCCTTGCTTGTTTTTGGAGTGTCCTAAAAATGTCAAAAAACAACCCCAATGAGCAACACTTTATGTAATTTCACTTTTTGGCCTTCTGTTACCTTCAGAACTGGCTTCTCAGCTGGCAGCTGCTGAGTCTCGGTACAGCCTGTTAGAGAAACAGCTGGACTACATGAGGAAAATGATCCAGCATGCAGAAAGGGAGAAGACGCAGCTCTTGGAGAAACAGGTGTGTTCTCAGGATTAAATGGGGAAAAACCATAATTGTATGAACTGTGTCATGATTTCTTAGAGTTAATGCCAACAAACTGGATGTCTGTTTGAGCTGGCCTTTATATGATTTTCTGTATTATTAGGACCCTGGTATTTTTTACCTTTGTGCATCTGTCTCTATGGCAGTACTAAAGGCTCTGGTATTAGTGAGTCACATACCAGCAAGTAATTCTCACTTGCCTAAGCTCATCCATATGCCTTGGAGTATAATAACTAACTGTCAGTGGACAAACCTTCCCTTTTGTATTTGGTCTTCAAATCTATTGAGATTTTATCAGGAAAAGTACTAATTGAAAGAAACTGGATCTGAAATATTCATTCTGTAGAAATAATGGTGAATTGTTTTTCCTATCGTCAGTTATTGCGGGGATTTGCCCTATATCAGAAATGAGCTTAAACTTTCTTTTGTAGGTGTGTGGATCACCTAGGGCTCTCTATTCTCTAGCTTCTGTGGCTCCCCTGTTTCAGACTATTAAACATTTACTGAAGAAATAAAGACAATTGCCTCTAATTACTGACTAATAAAATATTCTTTCGTCCTATTTGGAATGGAAGGGAGGGGAGGCTGCAGAATTTTTATCTCATTCTGGCTGGGTTTGAGGTCCCAGCATGGGCAGAGTTCCCAGCTGTGCCAACAATGCTTATTTGCTCCTTAGTTGTAGCACCACTTAGAATAGAATAGACAGATGAAGTAGTTCTTTTGTGGTCCTTTGTGTTGCGGACAAAGCTTGCCATGTATGTGCTTGTTTTGCTGTGCTTATAATCATTCTCCTTTTTACTTCTCCCTTCAAGGATTCATTGGAGAGAGAACGGCTTGATCAATCACATGTTCAGTTGAAACTGGAGAAGCTGGATATGTTGGAGAAAGAATACAGCAGGCTTACTACAATGCAGTCCATAGCAGAGGTCTGTTGTGTGTGCTGTAACACATAAACCTTGCTTATTGTATGCAGCACTTTGTAGCTACATAACAATAACAGAGCTGAGTAATATAATGTCCCATAGGGAAAAAGAACAGGTAAAGATCTTTTTAAAGATTGAAGTCTACATGGTCAGTCAGGCTGTAGGTCACTGCACCCTGCAGCAGTTGGAGTTTTGTTTAGACTTAACCATATCTGTTGGTATTTGTTTCCTGTGTTTGGTTGGCACGTAGGATTGTGGATGTTTGTGAACTCTTGACTTCCCTGAGGTACCTTGCACCCTATTGGATGTTAGCTGATTTGACTTGAGGGTGTAGTGTGGCTGGCTTTTTGTTTGTTTTGGTTTTAGTTGGTTTGGGGTTGTTGGTTGTTTTTTGTTTTTTTGCCACTTGCCCTTTGTCTTAAGAAATGCCATTATTTTGTGGGCAGAATTCTGCAGCCTGGCATTGCCTGCCCTCCAGCCCTAGCTAGTTGTCAATGCACTTAATCTGCTTTTTCAGGATACGTTTTGAACCAATAGCTTAAAAAGTTCAGTATGGCCACGTTCCATCATACCTTTTTCTGTGTCCCATCTATGCTGTCGGCTTCTGAAATCCAATCCGCGTCCTTTTTGCTGCTGGAGAGACACCGCAAGACTGAAGTATGGGAACTACAGAAGGCTTTAATGTGGCAGAGGCTTCCACCCAGTGACTTGCTCTCCCTTTCAAGAGCAGACAGGATGTTGTTGGAGTGTGGTACTGGGGATAGTTCTGGACTCTAGCAAAATTGTAAGCTTGCCACCTGCATGCAGCCCTCACCAGGTGCTGATATAGTGCTTTTTCAGGAGTGTGTAAGAATCTTCAGCTAGATGACTTGCTACTGACCTTTAGACAGCACAGCTCTTCCTGATAGTCTGTGTCCCAAGGCAGCTGTAAGAAGTTGGTCAAGATCTTGACACCCCATTGTGAGCTCCTTTTATAGAATAAAAAGAACTCTATTCTTTACCCAGGTCAAACTATGAGTGTCTTCCAGGCATTCTTGCCCAAATGTAGTATTCCTGTGTAGGCTCTTCCAGAGTCAGGGTTGAAATAAGAGGTTCAGCAACAGGAATTGTTTCTAATGAGCATTTACCAAACGTTGGACTGAGAGCAGCTGAAGTTTGTTGGGGCTGGGTTATTTGTTATCTTGTGACTGTCGGCTGCTGAACAGAATTTCAGCATTAAATTTAGTTATTTCTCTTGGATCAAAGATACTAAATTCACACAGTAATCAGTTCTTGAAATAGGGAAATCTGGGTTTAGCTCTGAAGGTCATTTTCCTTGTGATCCTTTTGCTGTCATGGATTGCTCCTAGATCAGCAGCTTGGACTGCTGCTGCTTGTCAACCATGTTCCTGCTTTAACCTTGCTGTGCAAGTGTTATCTTACTGTTTTGAAAGGGTGACTGCACACTCCTAACAGTTGCAGCTCTTCTTTCTATAGTAATCTCTGCTTCAGTTGTGGCAAGACCACAAAAACATCTGCAAACTTCTTTTGAAGTGAGAAATAGGGGCTATTTCCACACATGGCGTGCTGAAAAGGGTGAAAGTGGGGAGGTGATCACTCTGAGCAATAATTTCCCTGTTTCTAATTTCAGACTCTGACAGCAGAAGTTGTGTGTGTGCTTTTTAATCACTAAGATTTGTAGAGCTGTTACCTAGTGTTGCTTTCAAGCCACGTGAAGATGATATTGGTTGTTTTTTTTTTAAAAAAAAAAAAAAAGAAAAAAAAAAGATACTGAGATTCACATTCATCTGATGGTCTCCTCATCAGAGTGCTCAACTCAGAAGTGTGTGGTGTAAGAACAGTGTAACAATGCCTGGACAGCTGACTGAGAGGATCTGAGCATGCCTATGTCTGATGATGGAGGCTATAAGCATGGCAAGGACTCTGGTTTTCTACATATCAGCTAGAATTTGAATATATGTGCATGTCATATGCTTTGAAGAATTGTTGTTGCTAGTTGTCTTGTCTTAATGCTAACCATGAGACAAAACCAGAATGCTGTTCTGTGAACAAACAGCCACAACAGGATGCTCATTACTTCTGCTATGTGCTACCTACTCCTTCTGCTTTTCTTATTTCCCCTAATTGCCAGGTGGTGAGAAGCAGCAACTGCCCTGCTGGAGCTGTGCATGTGCTGGCTGCTCAGCTGCCAAGCAAATGCTGATTTGCAGGGCAGTAAAGCACAGAGGTGGAAGCTGCCTTCACACCAGAGATGTTTTCTGTCTGGTAGACCTGGTTGGGTGTTTGTCTTGGCAGCCATCCACTAGGAAGTGAAGGCTTCCTGTATCATTGAGCTCTCATACCTTTCCATTTCAAGTCCTTTGAGACTTACTTCAGTGATCAGTGTATGTGATGGTCACATGAAATTTCACTTAACTTAAAAAAAATGGACAAAAACATATTAAAATAATTTCTATTTTCACATGTGGATTTTTTGTAATGGTTAGCAATGACTGAGCAGAGCATTTCAATCAGTTTGGTGCCAGCTTGCAGTCCTGTTACCTTATGCAATGGGAAATGTGGTCAGGGAAGGTCTGTGTTTCCACTAGCCAGGCCATTGGCTTGCTTACTTCTTGGTCATAGACCAGGAATCTACATTGCCTGTGGGATGTAACTGTTGTGAGAGCTAAACTTGGAAGGGGGATTTCAGAATACTATTTTTTTTGTAGGAAAGAAAAAAAGTACTTTGGGAATATCACAGAATTTCCACAGTGGTCTGTCTCTGAAGATGTAGCGAGATGCATTCTTGCTGCACAACTTCAGCTGTACCCTCCAGCTGAGACAACTGACCAAGTGGATGCTTGGTCCATTTCTGTGTGAAAGCATTGGTTTGGCTTCCTGTCAGCCTTCAGTTCAAACAAAAGATTTGCTTCAGCATTTGTATATTAAAACTATCACATGCAGGTTAAACAGGGATCTTTGTGCAGCTGTCCATGTGGGAATCAAAAACTGACACATTGTCACTGGTGGATGATGTTAAGTTGCCTTTCCATTCTAATCTTTATTAAGAAGGTGACTGTATGGTCAAAAAAAATCAGAGTTCAACCTCATGTATTACTCTTCCTGTAGGCTGCAACTTAAATTCATATACCAATTCTGGAAGTAAAAAACAGAAAAAAAATTTCAATCTAAAGCATAACCTCTACGCTGTGGTATTTATGCCCATATGAATTATATATTATGCCTATATAAATATAAATATTGCTTCAGTGATTTTAGTTCTAAAGTCTTAACGTTGCAAGTTGAGTTGATAAACTTCTGCTGAACCTCTCAGTATTGTACACTTCATGAAGAAAGAATTTGCTTTGCCAGTAATGCTTTTGTTTTCATTCAACTTTGACTAGAAAAAAATGAAAGAGCTGGAACTGAAACTTCAGGAGGAGGAACACGCAAGGAAGCTTGTTCAGGAAAAAGCTGCTGAGGTAACAGCAGGAAAATTCTTTTGTTCTGCTATGTGTTGTAATTAGTTCTTCCTAATTCATCAACTTCTCAACTAAATTTGCTGATAATGTTTGCTACATACAGAATGCAGATGTGGTCTTCACGCCATCCTCTCACCTGATGTTCATCTGAGTGCCTTGGAAGCCTTTTTCTAGCAGCATCTATGCACTTAAGCTTTGTTCTTTTTTTTTTTTTTTAATAAGAGAAGCTAGTTGGAAAAGCAATTCAGACTAATTCGTAGCCAAGAGTGTGTGAAGATCTCTGCTTTAAATAGATCAAGGTCAAGAAGTGTGCTCCCTTTATAATTTTAACTAGAAACACTGTAAGAAGGCAAAAAGAGAGATTGTGAATCTGTAAAGGAAGACACTGGCCTTCTTCTGTGGTCATTACATACTCATCAGTTGTATGCTGAAAAAGTATTTCTGTAACCTTTCCAGTAAGTGGTAAGCTCAAGTTAATAATAAGTGTTTTGTGACTGCTTCTAGTTGAGATTGCTTGGGAGATGATTTCTAAAGCTGTAAGAAGAATCAGCAGAGTGTATATGCCACAAAATCAATGGAAGAGGGCTGGTCAATTGAATTCCTTAGTATTTTGTTAAGTATAAAACACAGCTGTTGTTTTGACACCTGCCTGCATGGGAGTTATTCAGCACGACTCATTCGTTAACTTGCTGGGATGAGTGATGAGAAGTGTTACTGAAGGAAGTGTTCTTGTCTGATGTTTAGATTAGGCTGCAGAAGCACTTGCAGGCCTTGCTTCCAGAGAGCTTGTCTTTTAAAAGCTGCTGTGTTGCCAATCTGAGCACTTCCTCTCTGGTAATCTGTTAATATAATTTTAATTATTTCCCTCATTCCCTTAATTGCAGCTTCAGACAGGCCTGGAAACCAACAGACTGTTGATTCAAGCAGCATCACCACTGCTTTCTCCAAAAGCTAGAAAACCCAGGAAAAAAACTAAGCAGCCAGAGAAGGTAATGGGAAAGAGAGGGGTGGTTACTGAGAAGTGAAATAAATGTGTGCATGCAGTCAGAAAGTAGGCTGCCTCTTTTATCAGAAAGCTGAGGAACAGTGGGTTTGCTGTAGTGTCATCTTTGATAAACATTTCTCTCTTCTTTCCTTTCAGAAATGCTCTCTTACAAGCCATCTCACTACGCAGCCCCATTACAGACTGTGTCTGGGTGATGTACCCTTTGTAGCTGGGAAGGTGAGCTGCCGAATTCCAAAGCTTAATGCTCAGTAGCTGCAGCTCCTTAAATTGCTTTGGCATGGTGCACTCCTGACACCCAGTGGTCAGATCTTTTCTTTGGCTCTTTTATTCCAGTTTATCTTCAAAAAGCTTGCTGAACTGGTATTTCCTAACATGGGTCTTCTGTGCTGCTTGCTGGTCAGGCTATTCCTGTTATGCGTATCCACTCAAAGATAAAAATACATTGGCAGCAAATAAATTCTCGTTTATGTGTTTCATTAAGATAAGTAGCTTGATGGCAATGTCACTTAAAAGAGGTATTTTCCTTCTAGTCTACAAGTCCCAGTCATTCAGTTGGTGCCAATGTACAGCACGTCCTACACCTCATGAAACATCACACAAAAGCTTTGTGCAACAGTCGTGTGGTGAATGATACTCCACTAGCAAAATCCATCAGTGCTGGTCGTCCTGCCAGCAGAAGCAGAAAGCCACCTCTGCCAAAGAACTATTCTTCATCACAGGAAGAACTCTCAGAAGTTCTGCTGACTTTACAGGATGAGTTTGGGCAGATGAGTTTGTAAGTTTGATATATTCAGCACTGCAGGCTACAAATGCATACGTTCTATATTTTTGCTTTGAAGTTGGAAAGTCTTGCTGGGAAAAGCATTCATGTTTGGAAATCTATGGCATATAATCTATTCTTGTAGCTGCAGAGGCTTTCCTTTCTCTTTGCAATTACAGATTGATTCTGGTAATCATGTGGGACTCCATACGTGTGTTTATGTGCAGCAGTATCACGTTTTTGAGGGGTTGGGGAGAAGTGTAACAACAGCCCCCAATACATTGGACAAACATTCCATGGAGAGACAGCTTTACTAGCTCTCTTGCTCATCCTGGCTAACAGACTATGAATTGTCTGACAGCTCAGCAGCAGTAGTAGAAGCAAATGTATAAAGTAGTAACTGAACAAGTGCTGAGTTCTCTTCCTTAAGAAGTCATTAATTTTAATTTTAAATGTGCATGTAGAAGTTTGAAACTGTTGGTTATTGACAGCTTCATCTTGCAGCAGCCTGCTGCCAGGATGTGCAAACTTAATGATGCTGCTCACTAACAAAAGTGTTCTTATTGGTTCACTATGGCATGCTGAACTTGTTGGGCTGCTGTACACCAGCACTAAGTCTAATGCAAGCTTTGATCTGTCTATATTCTATGTTAGTGATCACCAGCAGCTGTCTAAGCTTGTCCAGGAAGCTCCAACCATTGCAGTAAGGGAAGATCTGGAAAGGGAACTGGAGGCACTAGTAGGAAAGATGGAGGCAAAGGCAGACCAGATCAGCAAAGTCCGAAGGCATTGGCTGCAGGTAAGTCTTGCCTAGGATCATGCTTCTGTGAAGTTGCATCTTTATTACTGCATTGTATATTCTAATGTAGCAGCCATAGTGTGAAGCAGGAATAGCTATTATAGCATAGTGCCTAGCTTTAGCTTCACGTCCAAAGTCAGTCTGCATGCCTCTATCTTTCTATTCCAGTATTCCTGCAGAAGGATGCTTTATGCCTTACCATGGCTTTACCATGTTACCCATGTGCCCACTCTTCATTCTTTCCTGGGCAGAATCATCTGATCTTGCATGACATTTTATACTCCTCTCATCTGCAAAACAGGGAAAAGACCACCTACAGTACAACAGCAAGTTTCACAGCTGTTAAGTCTCTAAACACCCTGTAAGCTGGGTGAGCAGTCTGCAAATGGAGTGTATAGAGTGGGAATGGAATGGGAGAAGTGCTGGACCTCAGTGTTCAGTCTGGGAGGTATTCCTGGTCGTGCCTCCTGGCACATCAGGTAGCTGCATGTTTGGATCAGTCTCACTCTCAGCACACATAACAGCTGTGGTGAACCACAGCAACTGTTTTGCATGAGGATCATAGTGACAACCAGCTGCACGTGGCCTCATGCAATGCTCTTTCTTTGCACTGAAGAAAAATCTAAACTTCTGATAACCTCAGCTGATTCCCATGGGCTTTCACTGACACTCCTCAATGTGGATTCTTATAAATTGGGTGGGGAGATGACCTCTACCCAATGTGGGGGAGCTGAGGATACTGCTTGTTCTGTGGTTTGATGATGTGAATGTCTGCACCTTGGACTGTCCAGTTGCCATACAACCTTGTGCTAACTCTGTTGCTGAGTATGGCTGTGATTTGTAGAGCTGTGTGTGGATACCAGCTCTTTGTCTCAGTGGTGTCTTGGTATTCTCCCATCTCTGGCAGTGACAAGTTGCTAAGATCAGAAGTACATATGTGGAAAATCTTTTGTCGGTTTTTTAATCACTGGACTGTAACAATGGCATTCCCCATAAAACCATAATCAACTTTTCTGTTTTTAAAGAGTGAACCTTATAGTTCAGCCTATAATCTGAACACTGCTCTGAAGATGTGAATATAGCAGTGCCATGTAAGGAAAATAAGATGCTGCTTATTCAGGGCAGTGCGGAAGCATTTGTTTGTGTAGCTGACCAAGCTGAGTGGTGGGATTTCTCAGTTGTCTGGAAGAATTGCAGAACTTAAACCAAGACAGCGTCAGAGATTAATGTTCTCATTTGGGCTTTCCTTTCAGCTAGAGAGACTTAAAAGAGAATGCAAGTCCAAAAAGGCTTCTGCTAAACACAAAAAAGACAGCAAGTTCCCTGTGAGTGAGGTTAAAGTAACAACAACAGTAACCACCAAAGGAAAGGATGCTGGTCCCATCAAAGTGAAACCTGGAGAGAAGAGCCGTAAAAACCTTCAGTTGCTGAGAGATATGCAGACTATACAAACCTCACTACAGAAGGATGATATCAGCTGGGACTACTGACTGTTGTGCACGAGATGTTTTTGAAACCATTCCAGTCACATTCTGGATATAAAGCAGCTGCCATTCTTGCCATGTGAGAGACTACTGTATGCTAAGTGTGGTTTTGAAAAGGAGGTCCATAATTCTTCCATATGTGGGTGATTGTATGGTCTGGTTTAAAACTCATTCCACGTTTTAAGGTATCTGGCCACTGGATCTAAATGTGGATTTCTACCATTTCCCTCTGTGTTAGGATTCCAGCAGTCCCTCCCTTTTCTTGATCTGCACGCCAAACAACACTGTTTATGTGGGTTGGCTTGTGTGAAATGCCACTGTGATATCACAGTGCTGTGGAACTCCTGTGCTTTCAGAGGCTTCTTCAGATGTGTCCTCTTGAAAACAGCAGCAGGTCCTTAAGTCTTCAGGGCTTCTGTCCGTTCTGTTGTGTCCAGCTGCAATTATTCAAACTGTGATTGTAAAAAGGAGAACAGGTAAACTCCTTCAGAAGTGTTTTTCTGTAGTTCTCCTCAAAAAGTGTTCCTAATCCTGCACATTCCATTAGTCAGCATGAATGACAATGGATGCTTGAATATGCAGAAGTGACTTGACAGATGATTTTGCTTTAATTATGGGATTGCTTTGATTCTGAAGGGAGAAATATTTCTTCAGAGCTCATATTTAATGAAAAGGCTAATAGAATGTGGTGTTAATATCCCTTCATCTTGTCCATGGCTTTGGGTGGTAAGAGAGGGAGATAAAAACATGTTTTAAATTGCAAATGCCAACTCACGCTATTTGGTCTTGGCATCTTGCTTTTAACTTGAAATACATGCTTTAATGAGAGATCTATTTTAGTAGTAGTGTGCTCACACAGCTGAGTAAATGTTATTTATTATGTTAATAATGTAAAGAATTTCCTATTAATGCATAGAAGACCCAGGTTATCTGTTTATACAATTGAAAAATAATAAAGCCAGCTTGCCTGTCGAATGAATTGTGGGAACAGAAGTAGGGTAGTTGTCATAGGCAACTCCCTTCTGAGAGGAACAGAGGGCCCAGTATACTGACTGGACCCTCCCCATGAGAAAGGCCACTTGGAACCTCCCTTGTCTTGTGAGGTAATAATCCAAGGACCAGCTTTTAGTTGTTTAAGTCAGCAGTGATGGTGCAGAAAGGTCTGAGGGCTTTCAAGAGATTTTAGGGTATTAGGACAACTAGCTGAAGGAGTGAGAGCTCAGGTGGTGTCCTGATCCCTTCAGAAGCAAGGAAAGATGATGAGAACAGGAAACCTCAACTGTTCAACATGTTTGTGCCATCAGTGGATTTTTTTTTTCTTTGATCATGGGGGTAGTTTATACAGCACAAGGCCTACTGGTGACAGATGTCTCAAAGGGAGGAAAGGATTCCAGCCCAGGAGTTGGCAGGGCTCATTGAGGGGGGCTTTCAACTAAGCCTGAAGGAACTTTTTGGTCTTATCTCCCTTCCCCTTAGAGATGAGCTTAGGGGCAGCATGTCAGAGTTAGGGGCAAGACTGATAGCCCAGCTGGATTGTGTCCACACCAGTATAGAGAGCGTGGGCAGCAGGAAGGAGGAGCTTGGGGCTGTTGTGCTGCAGGAGAACTATGACTTACTGGATCACTGGGTTGAGGACAGTGGGATGAAGTTCAACAAGACCAAGGGCTGGGTTCTGTGTTTTGATCACAACAAACCTGTGCAGTGCTACAGGCCTGGGGCAGAGTGGCTGGAAAGCTGCATGGAGAAAGTGACGGTGTTGGTCAACATGCAGCTGAATGCGAGCCAGCAGTCTGCCCAGCTGGCCAAGAAGGCCAGTGGCATCTTTGCTTGTATCAGAAACAGTGCAGCCAGCAGGAGCAGGGAGGTGATCATCCCTCTGTACTCAGCTCTGATGAGGCTGCATCTCAGTGCTGTGCTTACACTTGGGTCCCTCACTACAAGAAAGACATTGAGGCCTTGAAGTGTGTCCAGAGAAGGGCAACAAAGCTGCGAAGAATCTGGAGCACAAGGCTTATGGGGAGAGGCTGAAGGAACTGGGATTGTTTCCTCCTGGGAAGAAAAAGTTCAGGGGAGACCTTGTTGCTCTCTACAACTTCCTGAAAGGAGGTTGTGGCAAGGTGGGGGTTGATCTCTTTTGCATAAGTAGTGGTAGGATTAGAGGGAATGGCCTCAGGTTGTGCTGGGGGTGGGGGGTGGGGTTCATGTTGGATGTCAGGAAAAATTTCTTCTCTGAAAAAGTAGTCGGTGCTGGAATTGGATGCCCAGTGAATTGGTAGAGTCGCTGTCCCTGGAGGTGCTCAACAACCATTTAGATGTTGTACTGAGGGACACGGTTTAGTGGGGAAATATTGGTGGTAGTTGGATGGTTGGACTGGATGATCTTTGAGGCCTTTTCCAACCTTGGTGATTCTGTGATTCCATAACTCCTTGAAATAAGGCTGTGGTGAGGTGGGGTTCAGCCTCTTCTCGTAGGTAACAGTGACAGGACAAGTTAAATAGCTCAAGTTACTCCAGGGGAGGTTCAGGTTGGAAATTAGGAAAAATGAAAAATTGATTGTCTGAAAGAGTGGTCAGGAACAGGCTGCCTGGGGTGGAGGTGGAGTCACTGCACCTAGATGTGTTCAGGAAAAGTGCAGATGTGGCACTGAGGGACACGATTTAGTGGGCAGTATTGGTGGTACTTGATTGAAAAACAGTTATTGGCTGCCTATTCGGCACTGCAGGCAGTAGAGCCAATAACTCAAACAGCTGAAGTTATAGTCAAGACCACTCTGCCGATTCAGGGGTGGGTAAAAGATCTGACCCACCTTCCTAAGATGGGTGGCCCGAGCACAAACAGTGGCACGATGGGTCGTCTGTCTCAGCCAAAGGAGCAGTCTGTCTTCATCCCCTTTGAAAGAAGAACTTCAGAAGATCCTAGGCCCAGTAACATATCACAGTGATGCACCGAAAGGAATACTGGTGGTTTCACCGCAAGAGTCCCTATCCCTGAAGGGGGATTTATAGCCTATCCTCTCTGTTGTAAATAGGCGGTTAATGAATCCGCTGCCTGTCCTACTGCCTCCAGTGAGTCGGATGTCAGCAGGAGATCATCAATATAGTGATAGAAGTTAACATGATCTGTTTTTTTCCAGTCGGCCAGGTCACGCGTCACTAGATTATGACAATACGTTGGTGAATGCACGTACCCCTGTGGCAGGACCTGAAAGGTCCACTGCCTGCCTCCCCATGTGAATGCAAATTGATCTTGCGATTCTTCAGTAATTGGGATACTGAAGAACGCATTTGCTAAATCTGGGACACATATGGGGGAATTATACGGGCTGTGTGCAGGTCTTATAATGCCCACTTTTTCTAATTCCTGCACCATTTTTGATATTTCATCCTGCCCACCCGGGAGTCTATACTGTCTTGTGTTAGTAATCCGGCGCGGTTTTGGCAGGCAAATAGGCCCATGTTTCGCATGGCCTCTTAATATTACCTGCACCGCCCGCATACTGATACATCTCTGTCAGAGTCTGAACTCTCCCACGGTTGTCTGGAGAGCCAGACTGCATAGAATATCTATGCCCAAGATGTATTCCTGGACTGGGGCAACAGATACCTTATACTCCCGCGGTGGGAGACGCCCAACCCCCAATTTTAACCATGTTTGGGTGACAGGAATAGTTTGTCCCCCAAAACCACCTATTATCACTCTGTTCCCATGAAACTTGTTCGGATCTCCGTAAATGATTGATGTTTCTGCTCCAGTGACCACTAATGCCATAACTCTCTGAATATTTTTTCGGGACCAATAAATTGTTAATTCTACATAGGGCCTCTGGTCCTGTCTGGAGGCCCTAGGGGGACTAACATCCCCCGTCACACCATGAACTGTGCTAGGGCCAATTCTTTTGCTTCCAATGGCTCAGGCATTGTGGCCTGAGACACTTGAGGTGGCTTTTTTTTCCTATTAGGAACAATGAAGTCTTCTAGGTTCCATGCTGTTGTTGGTATCCTCTCTATAATTCTTACCCTTGGTTTCTTAGGGTAGTTTTGAAATTTTTGATTGTCTTTTAGCTGTCTCCAAAGCTGGAGAAGGACATGGTTGGGCTGGCGGTCAATCTTAGCAAATTGGACCCCAGCTCAAATTAGGTCATTAAACATTTGTTTTCGGGAAACCCTTATGGGTCCCGATCGGGGAGCTCGAGTAGCTGGCATCTTGGTTTTAGTCACCGGCAGGACCTCAGCTTCTTCTAACATCTGAATTTTGTGCCTAGTCCGTAGGCATTCTGTCTCCCCCAGATCAGCTACTATCTGAGCAGCCTGCTGAACTACAGCTTCCGAGGTCACCAGAGTGTTTAATATCGAAACCAAGATCCCATATAGGTGGGAAGGGGCCTGTTGTAAAATTAAATCTCACATGTCCGCCGAGAACTTGATCATATTCAGGCTATCATACGAGTCTTCATATATTGCTTCTCTCATGCCTAACTTGCGAATGTAGTTTTGAAGGTCCTCCATGGAGGACCATAGTCCTATGTTTAGGGGAATATCTGTTTTGTTTGGCCAGACCATCCGGCATGCTGCCATTAACCAATCTATTATTGAGTGGTTCTCACTGGTATACTGGATGGCAGCGTATAGTCTCTGCCTGACAGCAGGATGTAATGTTATGGTGGCCAGCATTGCCATTTCCGGCCCATTAACCATAACACTTTCTGCTCCTGAATCCCATAACCTGAGCAGCCATGCAGGTATACTGTCTCTCAGCCTCTGCTGAAATCGCTGCACCAGGTCCATTAATTCAGTAGGAGTGTATGGTCTGGCTGTCACATGCAAATGCGTTTCGGCAGGGGGCCATTGGTCAGGGGACATCCCTGCTGGTCTATCTTGCACCTTTTTAGTTTTTTGAGTTATAATAGGACAGAGTTCCAGGAGATCCGCCATAACTGGAGCCTCTAGGTCTGATTTGGAACTCCTGTTTTCCTCTTGAACCAGGTCCGCTACTTCAGAGGTATGACTATCATCTATTGAAATACTACAGACCTGACCTAGAGACTGTAAAATTGGTTTTTTTCCCGTCAATACATTAAGTTCTTGCTCCAGTTTGTCAATCCGAGCTTTTAGTAGCTGATTTTCATTTTCTAAATTATCTGATCTTGTCTCTGCTTGATTTAAAGCATTCAACAGTGGCCATGCCACTGTGGATGCAGCTAATTGCCTTTCTTTCGTAGTTAAGAAATCTTTGTCCAGTCCCTGAAAGTATTCTGTTAAGCGTACTGGGGAAATATTCCCCAAAGTACGCTGGGGACCCCATTTCTCAATTATAGTTGCCAGTTGATAATAAGGAGATCCCAGAAACCATGGGATCTGCCCGGGGATCATTTTATCAAGGGGAATGGTGTTCTCCCCCTTGACCCATTTATAGAAACTCCATAAGAGAGACATGATGTAAAGTGGATTTGGCCTGCCTGGCTTGCCAATTGTTTAATCAATGGATATATAGATGGTATATATATATATATATATCCAGGAGCTTGGCTAATATAATTTATATTGGAGGAAATGAGAGAAAGTCATTCACCCTGTCCTGGGCTCACGAGATGAACTCCTGATGGAGCGGATCTCCAGAGAGATCCTTCCCCACTGGCAGTCAGCTCTTAAATGGGTCTAGGAGAGGTGGAGCCAGGCTCCACCCCTTCCTGCAGCACAGGTGATTTGCCTTCACCTGTGCTCCCATGGCTGACTCATTGCTTGCCTCAGATGATCAATGAGAGGTTCAGGCCGTGATTCAGCAGCCCCATACAGAGTCTATAAACCACCCAACCAGGATGAAGAGGCAGATGAAGCATTCTACAAGTAACTGGCAACAGTCTAACTGTCACTAGCCCTTGTTCTCATGGGGGACTTCAACTTACCCTACATTTCCTGGAAATAAAATATAGCAGAGAAAAACCTGGGAGGTTCCTGCAGTGTGTGGAAAATGATAACTGCCTGACATCCCTGATAAGAGCCTACGAGGGGAGAGCTCAGTTAGAACTGCTGTTCACAAAGCAGGAAGGGCTGGAGAGAGATGTGGCTGGAAGCTGTCCTGAGCATAGCAACCATGGAGTGTTAGAGTTCTGTTTAGAACACTGGTTGGGAGAGTTCCTTGAGAGACAGTCCGGAAGAAGGGGCAGGCAACTCAAGAAGAGTACAAGGATGTTGCTAGGATATACAGAGAGGCATATGGATGCATTTAGAGTGTGGCCAGCAGGTTGTGGGATTTGTTCCTCCCCCTCTGCCTTGGTGAAGCTACATCTGGAGTACTGTGTACAATGCTGGGTTCCTCAGTTTAAAAAAGGAATCTCCTAGAGAGCCCACCAGAGGGCAGCAAAGATTGCGAGAGGGCTGCAGCATCTCCGCTATGAGGAAAACTGAAAGACCTGGGGCTTCTCAGCCTGGAAAAGAGATGGCTGAGAGTGTGTTTTGCCAGTGGAAGGAATCAGCACAAAGGTCACAGACAAAGATGAAGAAGTGTGTTTACTTAAATTTAAAGCAATGAGAGAAGTGAAATTGTACAGCAAGAATAATATAGAGCAAGGCACCTAATCATTACTACATGAGGGTAGTGATAGTGATTAAGAAAAACAAATCACCAATTGCCCTGATATTTTACCATCATCCAGATCCACGGTTACTGGAGAGCCCCAGTTGCAGTGAGGATTTGGAGAGTCTTTGCTGGCACTTGGAAGGGCCTGTGCAGTGCATCCACTCATAGGTGAGGTCTCCAATTTTGCTGAGATGATTTTCTCTGTATGAGGCTCAGGGGAGACCTTATCACTCTACAACTGCCTTGACAGCAGGAGGCTATGGTGAGGTGGGGGTTGGCCTCTTCTCTCAGGTAACAGCAGTAGGATAAGAGGTGATAGCCTCAAATTGTGCTGGGGGAGGTTCAGGTTGGATATTAGGAAAGATTTCTTTTCAGAAAGTGTGGTGAGGCACTGGTACAGGCTGCCCAGGTAGGTGGTGGAGTCACCATACTTGGAGGTGTTCAGGAGCCATGGAGATTGGCACTGAGGAATGTGGTGGGTGGCCATGGTAGGAACAGGCTGATGGCTGGACTAGGTGATCTTAGAGGTCTTTTCCAACCTTGATGATTCTATGTTTGCTTATTGATCCTGTTGCTAAAAGGGATGTGGAGGCTTGGACTGAAAGTATGTAAGCCTGTGCTGCAGTTCAGGTCTCAGGCTGTGGAGAATGCCTGTAAGTATGATTCTATGATTCTAAGTAGATGTGCTGAGGAGCATCCAGGGTGGTGAGAGGGGATTGATTGGTGGAGTCGCACTCTGCCATCCCTACAGGAAGGGTGTAGGGAGATGCTCTTCAGGCAGTGGAGAATCATCTGCCATCTCACAGTCAGGTGGAAGGGGGCGACCTCAGAGACAGTGAGGGATGGAAACAAGTCCCTGTTTGGGGCAACAAGAGGACTGCCCCTCTGCCTGTCCCACCCTCCCAGGTGCCCTTATATAACAGTTATGAGGCTCTGGAGCTGGACAGATTGGGGGTTGTGGATGTTGGTGAGGGTCCATCCATGCAGGAGAGGTTGCCCAAGGCTAGTCAGTCTGCTAGTCTGCTCTTTGTATTGCTACAATGTCAGTCACGGGAAAAAAAAGGCCTGTCATCATACAGGACTCTCTTCTGAGGGGAACCAAGGGCCCAATATGCTGCTCAGATCCATCCCACAGGGAGGTGTGTTGCCTGCCTGGTGCCCAGGTGAAAGATGTTGCTAGGAACATCATTTGCCTGGTCAAGCCCTCTGATTATTATCCATTACTAGTTTTCCACATTGGAAATGAAGCTTAAACTGAGAGGAAAGAGGAAATGTACAGAAAGAGGAAGCAGGGTTGTGTATCCTGAGAGGAATACAGGGCTGTTGTCCGCCTGTGTAGAAATAGGATTAGGAAAGGCAAGGCACAGATGGAGCTGAACTTGGCAAGTATATAATCAATGAATGTACAGATGTTATAATTATGAAATACCCAGCTAAATCTGGGACACAACAATAGGTTTTTATCTCCCTACTCAATGTGTCCATTAGGGAGGCAATATTGGGTATGGCCGCATGAATAGGCGGCGTGACCTTATTTAATTCCCTGTAATCTACTGTCATTCTCCATGTGCCATCCGACTTTCGTACTGGCCATATGGGGGAATTATATAGCTGTGTGCAGGACTTATAATGCTCACTTTTTCTAATTCCTGCACCGTTTTTGATATTTTGTCCTGCCCACCCGGGAGTCTGTACTGTCTTGTGTTAGTAATCCGGCGCGGTTTTGGCAGGCAAATAGGCCCATGTTTCGCATGGCCTCTTAATATTGCCTGCACCACCCGCATACTGATACATCTCTGTCAGAGTCTGAACTCTCCCACAGTTGTGTGGAGAGCCAGACCACATAGAATATCTATGCTTAAGATGTATTCCTGGACTGGGGCAACAGATACCTCATACTCCTGGGGTGGGAGATGCCCAACCTCCAGTTTTGACCATGTTTGGGTGACAGGCATAGTTTGTCCCCCAAAACCACCAATCATCACTCTGTCTCCATGAAATTTGTTCGGATCTCCATAGATAATTGATGTTTCTGCTCCAGTATCGACAAGTGCCATAACTCTCTGGACATTTTTCCGGGACCAGTATATTGTTAACTCTACACAGGGCCTTCGGTCCTGTCTGGAGGCCCTAGGGGGACTAAAATCCCTTGTCATGCCATGAACTGAGCCAAAGTTAGGTCTTTTGTTTCAGATGTCTCAGGCATTGTAGCTTCTTTTTTCTATTGGGAACAATGAAATCCTCTAGGTTCCACGTCCTCGCTGGTACTCTTTCTGTAATTCTTACCTTTGGTTTGTTAAGGTAATTTTGGAATTTGATTGAGGATCTGATTGGGCTAGTGGTTGATTTTCACAAATTGGACCCCAGCCTGAATAAGATTGTTAAACATTTGTTTTCATGAGACCCTTACAGGCCCTGACTGAGGATTCCGCACAAGTGACCTCTTGGTTTTAACTACTGGGAGCACCTCTGCTGCTTCTACTACTTGGATATTGCGCCTAGTGTGCAGATGCTCTGTCTCCCCCAGATCAGCTACTATCTGGGCAGCCTGTTGAATCACAGCCTCTGAGGCCGCCAGGGGGTTTAATATAGAAACTAAGGTCCCATATAGATGAGAAGGGGCCTGTTGTAAGATTAAATCTCGCATACCTGCCGAGAACTTTACCATATTTACGCTTTCAAATGAGTCCTCATATATCACTTCTCTTATGCCCAGTTCACAAATATAATTTTGAAGGTCCTTCATGGAGGACCATAGTCCTGTGTTTAATGGAATGTCTGTTTTGTTTGGCCAGACCATCTGGCATGCTGCCATTAACCAGTCTATTATCGAATGGTTCTCACTGTTCTACTGAACAGCAGTGTACAGTCTCTGCCTGAGGGCAGGGTGCGCCATCATAGGGGCCAATTTTGTTACTTCTGGCCAATTAACCATGACACTTTCCGCCCCTGAATCCCATAATCTAAGTAACCACATGCATACACTCTCTTTCGGCCTCTGCCGAAATCGCTGCACCACAACCATTAGTTCTGTTGGTGTGTATGGTCTGGGCATTATGTGTAAATGCGTTTGGTCAGGGGGCCATTGGTCAGGGGGCCATTGGTCAGGGGGCCATTGGTCAGGGGGCCATTGTCAGGGGGCCATTGGTCAGGGCATTGGTCAGGGGCCATTGGTCAGGGGGCCATTGGTCAGGGGGCCATTGGTCAGGGGGCCATTGGTCAGGGGCCATTGGTCAGGGGGCCATTGGTCAGGGGGCCATTGGTCAGGGGGCCATTGGTCAGGGGGCCATTGGTCAGGGGGCACTCCTGCCAGTCTATCTTGTATTTTCTTTGTCTTTTGGGTTATAATATGATGGAGTTCCAAGGAATCCGTTGTAAGTGGAACCTCTAAATCTGACTTAGAGTTTTTATTTTCCTGTTCAACCAGGTCCGTTATTTCAGAGGTGTGGTTATTATTTATTATCTATTAAAATATTGCAGACCTGATCTATCAGGGAATGTAAAGTTGGTCTTTTCCCTGTTAATACATTAAGTTCCTGTTCCAGTTTTTCAGCGTGATTTTTTAATAGCTGATTTTCACTTTCTAAGGTGTCAGCTCTTATCTCAGCTTGATTTAAGGCATTTAACAGTGGCTATACCACTATGGAGGCAGCTAACTGCCTTTCTTTTGTAGTTAGGATGTCTTTGTCTAATGCTTGAAAGCATTCTGTTATGAGGAATGGGGAAATATTCCCCCATAGTACGCAGGGGACCCCATTTCTCAACTCTAGTCGCTAACTGGTAATAAAGAGAACCCAGGAACCCTGGGATCTGTCTGGGGATCGCTTTATCTAAGGGGATGATGTTCTTCCCCTTGATCCATTTATAGAAATTGCATAGAAAGGACATGATATAAATTTCAGTATATTTCTCCTGGCTGGCTCGCCAAGTGTATAATTAATGAATGGATAGATGTTATAATTATGAAATATACCAGAAGGGTTGGCTAAGCAGTTATTATACCAAAAGAGAACAGATAGAATGCTTACCCGTATCCTGGGCTTGCTATGAAACTCCAGAGGAGGGAATCTCCAGAAGAGATCCTTTCCTACTGGCAGTCAGCTCTTAAATGGGTCTAGGAGAGGTGGAGCCAGGCTCCACCCCTTCCAGCAGCACAGGAGAATTGCCTTCACCTGTGCTTCCATGGCTGACTCATTGCTCACCTCAAGTGATCAGTGAGAGGTTCAGGCCGTGATTCAGCAGTTCCCATACAGCGAGGGATGTGAAAGATAACAAGAAGGAATTCTACAGGTACACAGGCAGGAAGAGACAGGCCAAGGAGAGCGTTACCCCTCTGATGAAAGGTAATGGGGAGCTGGCTTCCTCAGACATAGAAAAAGCAGAGGTACTCAATGAGTGCTCTGCTTTAGTCTTCATGGGTGGTCAGGCCTCCCATGTCTGCCAGGACCATGAGCCTCTAGGTGAGGGTGTGGGGAGTGGTTTCTGTCCCACTGTAATGGTGGTACAAGTCTGAGTCCTCATGAAACTGAATGTGTATAAGTCCATGGGGCTGGATGATATCCATCCTAGGGCTGAAAGCGATGGCTGATGTGGTTACCGAGCCGTCTCCATATTTGAAAAATCATGGCTGTCTGATGAAGTTCCTAGTGACTGAAAAAAGGGAAACGTTACTTCCATTTTTAAGAAAGGGAGAAAGGTAGAACCGGGGAACTACAGGCCAGTGAGCCTCACCTCTGTGCCTGGGAAGATCATGGAGCAGATCCTTCTAGAAGCCATGTTAAGGCACATACGAGACAAAGGAGTGATTCAAGACAGCCAGCACGGCTTCACCAAGGGCAGATCATGCCTCACCAATCTGGTGGCCTTCTATGATGGAGTGACGGCTTCGGTGGATGTATGTCATCTACCTGGACTTCTGCAAGGCCTTTGACATGGTCCCTCAGCACATCCTTCTATCTAAATTGGAGAGATGTGGATTTGAAGGATGGACTGTTTGATGGGTTAGGAATTAGCTGGCTGGATACAGCCAAGGGGTTGTGATCAATGGTTCTGTGTCAGGGTGGAGGTCACAAGCAGTGTCCCTCAGGGGTCGGTCTTGGCTCTTTAACATCATCAGTGACATAGATGATGGCATCGAGTGCATCCTCAGCAAGTTTGCGTATGACACCAAGCTGAGTGGTGCAGTCGATGCACTGGAAGGAAGGGAAGCCATCCAGAGGGACCTGGACAGGCTGGAGAAGTGGGCCCATGAAAACCTAATGAGGCGCAATAAGGCCAAGTGCAGGGTGCTGCGCTTGGGTCGGGGCAATGCGAGGTATTTATACAAACTAGGGGAAGATTTCCTTGAGAGCAGCACTGTGGAGAAGGACTTGGGGAGAAGCTGGACATGAGCCAGCAGTGTGTGCTTGCAGCCTGGAAGGCCAACTGTGTTCTGGGCTGCATTAAAAAAGAGGTGGCCAGCAGGGAGAGGGAGGTGATTGTCTCTCCCTCTACTTGGCTCTTGTGAGGCCCCATCTGGAGAAGGCTGAGGGAGACCTCCTCGTGGCCTTCCATTACTTGAAGGGAGCATATAAACAAGAGGGGGAACGGCTGTTGACAAGGGTGGATAGTGATTGGACTAGGGGGAATGGTTTTAAACTAAGACAGGGGAGGTTTAGGTTAGATATGAGGAGGAAGTTTTTCACACAGAGAGTGGGGATGCACTGGAACAGGTTGCCCAAGGAGGCTGTGGATGCCCCATCCCTGGAGGCATTCAAGGCCAGGCTGGATGTGGCTCTGGGCAGCCTGCTCTGGTGGTTGGCAACCCTGCACATAGCACGGGGGTTGAAACTAGGTGATCATTGTGGTCCTTTTCAACCCAGGCCATTCTATGATTTGAGACACAGGAGTTTTTAGCTATGAGAAGTTGGAAGCTGCCTACCACACCTGGAGTGACCTGGCTCCATTAAACTGGGGACATGTGCTTTGTGTAGCTGGAGCACCACTTGGACGTAACTCATCCTTGAGGGTTCTGACAACCAGGAGCTGAAACTATCATCACAGATTTTCCATGGAAACAATAGATGGAGATTAACCTTCCTTTGAGCAAGCTAATGTCAGAATTATGTCAGGTTGTCTTAGATGAACTGGAAAATGCAGAAGAGGGCTTAGGTTTACTGACTTCCAAGTGAGGTGCCCAAGGTGGAATTATTTCTACTAGAAGTGAGTGTCACAGAGCATGCCTTGAATTGCGGATTCCAAATCATCTCAGTGAAGTTTGTGTTACATAGAAAAATGTGAATGTTCCTTTCTCACAGAAGTGACTGTACTAAAGCACTGTAAATTGCAGAAATTGGTTATTTTTCACTGTAAAAGTATTTTTGTAATACTGTGCAGCTAAATACTATTTGTCATCCTGTACAGATATAGTTGTCCAAAGGTAATCTACTTTCCTATCATTCTGAATTTCAGAGCTCAAACAAGAGCATCTTGCAAGTCAGTCTGCACAAGTAGAAATGAATAAGATTAGCATGTCAAATCCAAAATTCAGTGCTGTTTTATTATGTGTGTACAATTGCTTTGGTTTTGATAACCACACAGTAGAAAACATGAGCACAGGAAACACTTCATCCATTCATCATTTTTTATTAGTGTTAAACCAACCGGTCTTAATTCAAAAAAACAAAATATACACACGTGGTCAGTTTGCTAATATAGAATAATATTATGACCCATCTTATACAATGATTGTACTTAACAGTAACTCTGCCCTTCAACCTTAAAGCAAATTTAAGTCTTTCAGAAGCTATTTTGAGTGGATTCTTTGCACTGATGAGATATGAACTATCAGGCTCCCATGTAACAAGTGCAGCAATGATCTACAGCCTGTTAATCATACAAATAGACTGCAGCTGAAAATAATTCCTCCCTCTGAAGGAATGGGAGGATTCTGAAAGAATTATGGGTAAATTAGTCCACTCTTATATCCTCTCAAAGAAATATTTATCTGTCTTGGGAGAAAGGCTGAGAGAAAAAGCATGATATGTATATTAAGCAGCTGCCCACAGTATGGCTCCTATTGTACAAAAACAATGCTGGAACTCAGACCAAGCCATGATCTCAGTGCAGAGATAAGCAGCCTGGAGCAAAGCTCCTTGCAGATACACAACTTCACTGGAAGCCCTGCCACCTACAGCCTCTCGCTTACTTGTTTGACAAGCAGTGTAGCAGTCATGATTTCACTGAATGTTCATCTACTTCTACAATAAAATCTACAATAAAAGTTTGTATTAAAATTGAATTTATGTTTAGTCAGATGACCCTAATTCTTGAAGTATGCTATGAGGAAAAAAAAGACTTAAAAGCTAGGGTTCAGAAACCACTATGCTTTTTAGTCTACTGAAATATTAAGTATCAGTTGTGACGCAGGCAGAAAGGCTTCTTTGGTTGTTACAGCTGCTTCCATTAGTTAGCAGAAAGCTGAAATACCTTAAAAACACTGCTACAGTCCTGCACAGAAGCATTAAAATCACAAGTAGTGCTTACCCAAGCAAAATGAAATGACGGATCCCAGCAGCTCACATGCACCCCTTGGCATTCCACTACCTTCCTCCTGATGTGGATGAGGCACTGGAGAACAGAAGAGATGCAGGAAGCCCAGGGGGAGCCATGCTCTGCTCCCTCCCTCAGAAATAAAGGTGCTTAATTTACATCCTGGCACACTCACTGTAAACCATAAGTAAAAATCTAGAGTTGCAGAGATGGAAGTAAACATTGTCCTATAAAGTTAAGTCATGTAAGTTGCTCCTCTACCACCATGTGGTATAGTGATAGAAGATGCCCTTCTTATGTAAGGCATCATTTTACATGGCTTCCCAAAATCCAGTGAAAGTGAGAACAGTGATACGTTTTGGATTCTAGCGCTACCTCCCTTGGTCTGCTGGCAAACATTCTCACACTCCTAAGCATCTGTTAATACTGCAGTTGCATGACTTCACACAGTGAGATTCTATAGTTCTTTTAGCAAAGGGGGGCCTTTTCAAACTCCCAAGGCAACATTTTTCCTATATAGTACTTCGCTCTAGCACACAGTCCCTTTTATAAAGCAAGGTGATTTCCAACATGTAAGTGAACAAGGAAAGAGCTCTAGGTTTCTCTTAAGTGGCAAGTGCAATTGGCTTGTGTTATCATCTAGCCACTGAGAAGGTTAATTGCATAGGGGGCTATGTTTGTTTTTGCTTAAGCTTCTGTTAGTGATACAGTACTAATAAATTACCCTGGAGAGAAATAAATAAATAGGTTGGCATCCCCCAGACACTACAAAGGAAATCCAGAGAGTCCCAGGAAAGCGGTCCTGATGGTCCTGGGAAGGTACTCTGCAAACAAGTCCAGCTCATACCACTGTCTGTACAGGAGTGACGCACTGCGCAGGAGAGCCAGCTCTCTCTGAGGACGAGGTGGAACGGTTGGTGATTTCTCTCTGCAGCTCCTCCACTTTCTTCTGCAGCTCAGCCCGCTTGGCAAGAAGCTCCTTGTAGCGGTTGTGGACAGGCTCCTGCAAGAAAAGCTGGAGCTGAGGGCTGCAAGGCAAGCGTGCAAGCCTGAACCGCATCATGGTGCCACCGATCTTGCACTTCTACTTTACCCAACACGTGTAGGGTAACGGTGGCTAAACAAAACCTAATGTGTATCTTGGTAGGTGACAGAGCTCTAATCTCTGCCGTTTGTGGGAGATGCCAGCCTTGGCACCTCAGTCTGGGCATAATTTCAGAACTCCGGGGAAAAGTATATGTTTTTCTAAATATTTTCACACAGTCAGTTCAACTGTGTGAGAAGCATTTATTGGGTTCCTGTGTCTAATGCTCCAGATCTGCAAAACACTGCTAACTACAGTTAGACTGTCTGAGAATTTCTATCCCTTCCTACATAAAAGCGATTGAAGCATGTAGGGCCACATTCAGGCCGCTTGTCTCAGACACCTGCCTTGGGCAAGCCAGTTCCCCTGCTGTAAAATTTCAAGGCCATAAACAAGGGTTGCACCCCTGGGCCTTAGGCAACCGAAGTAAGCGGCAGGTTCCTAATGGCTGAAATCTACTTGCAGCCCCTGAGCTCAGACCCAGAGCCCTGCACCCAAAGACGTTTTAGGTTCTCAGGTTCTTTTCTGAAGAAGAAACTCTTCAGATGATGGTCTTCCTGCTACTCATGAAATTTTACAAACTGTGGAGCAGCTTCAGCTCCTGCAAGTTTCACAAGGTGGCGATCTCCAGCTAACCACCATCTGTACTTGCCGCTCTTCTCATTTGCTTGTGCATTAACTCCGGCTTTTGTTTTTAGATTTAAGCAGTGGCAGCTTAAGACTGATCATTATTCCTTGTGCTTTAAAGGCCCTGAGTTCCACAATGACAGTATTAATACTAGCACAGAAGGAAAGAAAGGCAGGATCCGTGGAAGGGACTGCAACAAGCCTGTACCTGCGGCTTCATCCTGGGGTTCCAGCGGATGTAGTAGCCAACCCACAGCTCCAGGTGCCGCATGCTGGCCACAGGGTACAGGACGTGGTTGGAGTAGCTCACATACAAGGGGTTAGTGAAGTCCTCCAGCTGGCTGTTAATGTAAGACCAAAGTGACACGGTCTTTTTTGGAAGGCTCTGTAAGGGAAGGGTTGGAGGAGGCTTTATTTCCCATACTAGCATTTATGAGTACTTAAACAGCATTACATATGCCTGTCATTAATACAGATCTGGTTGCCTTCTTGTAGCTTAAAAAGAATTCTTCTTTTGATGTGGTTATTGGAATCGAAGCACATGGATGCAGGCAGGCAGGCACACACACACCCTGGCATGGAAACTCCCTGTGCTCTCAGCATGGCCCCGAAGTCGCCATCGGCACAAGGGGACACAGCTCAGAACTGGGATGTGAACTCTCGGTGCTTTGGTTACACTTCACCTCTTTAAAGTGGTCCCGGAGGACTTGCTGGAGCAAGTAATGGGTTGGGGGGGGAGGAAGAAAAAAGGAAAATCCATGTGACTGAAGTCCTGATGTAGTGAAGTAATTAGGCTCATGAATAGTCCCAGCAAAATGGAAAGAGCATGGAGGTTTTCTTTTCTGGAAATTCAGCCACTGTGGACTCAAAAAACAGGGACTGATTTCAGTATAATGCTATCACTCTGTATTACAGCAATTGTTTCTTATTTTATTTTTTAACCAGTGTTTGACAGCACACAACGCTGTCCTCTGGGATGTTAGGCTGCAATGTTTCAGTGAACATCCTTCATTGTTAGGGAGGAGAGAGAATGAGTGTCACTCTGTCTGACTTCAGTTGCTGCTGAGCAGGGTAGTGCTGAATGGATCTGAAGGCACACAGCTATACACACGCAACTGGAACCAATCTCAAACAATCCTATATCAGAGTGCAGGGCAGAGCTGGCTGATGGAAGGGCCTAGAGCCACGTCCTTTCACAGAATCACAGGATGGCCAGGGTTGGAAGGGATCTCAAGGATCATCAAGCTCCAACTCCCCTGCCACAGGCAGGGCCACCAACCTCCCCATTTAATACTAGATCAGGCTGCCCAGGGCCCCATCCAATCTGGCCTTGAACACCTCAAGAGACGAAGCATCCACAACCTCTCTGGGCAGCCTGTTCCAGCACCTCACCACTCTCTCTGCTGTCCTCTCCCAGAAAAATGCAAGCACAGCAACAACACACACTGAGACCTGTTACTTTTTGTAACCCATGTGTGTAGAATGACAATGTGCTCATTAGTTTCCTTTAGGTTTAAAAGGGAAGGGAAAAAGGTACCAGCTTCCAGAGATAAGTTTATATTAAACCAAAGGGCAAAGAAAAATTGCATTTCCAACTATTTTGAAAACAGCAGGAGCTGCTGAGCCACCAGAAAGTAGCCGAAGGACTCACTGAAAAGAAGGAGTGTATGCAAAAGGGTAGTGTTCTGAAATGTAACATCCCCACAGAGAGCAGCTGACACAAAGTGGAAAAGACCCCGAGTGTCCCAGCTGTTAAGATAGAGGCTTGGCAGTACCTACAACCAGCTGCAATTTCTCTAGCACCATCTGGTCAGCTAAAGCAATCACAGTATCATGTCTTTACCTCAGAGAGAAGCTCTTACCTCCTTTACTCTCTGTTGCTCACTGCTGCACAGGAACGTCCCAAATAAACAGCTGTACAGGTGGTCCAGGATGGTTATCAGGAAGTACTCGTTGAACTCAAATGCTGTAGGAAACTTCAGGCAGAACCAGAAAATGGGTTGGGATTTTACAACAGCAGTCACAAATAAACTTTCTCCCACAGTGGTAAGGAGCTTGCTTGCCTCTCAATTCTAAGACAGCATTTGCCCCTGTTCTGGAGTTGGCTGGATATTTGGGGTCGTAACTGCTCCTCCCAGGAGCAAGAGTTTCTCTCTTGGAAAGCTGCTTTACACGTGCAGAGAGGTATTCTGAGCAAAAGCCCGAGGCATGAAAGGTCTGACCGCTGTGTTTACACACATTCAGTGCTGCTTCAAGTTGAAGCTTGCTCTGCTGTGCCTGCCCCCAGTGACAGACCAGTCAAACACACTGCAAACAAAAGGCTGGAGCATATGTGAAATAAAACATGAAGGAATGGAAATCCCCTGGGGCCAAATGGGAATAATGTGTGTGCCCAACAGAGTGCTTTGCAGAGGGCACAGCAGAGGGGCAACACAGATCAGTGGGATGAATGGAGGTATACAGATAGGGGCTGTGGTTGCTGCTGATGTACAAATACAGACAGATCCATGACAGGGAGAAGAACTGGAGCTCCACAAAAGGGCAAAAGGAGTATGTGCAGCAAACTGCAAAGATGGAGAGGACAGCAGGAGGCCTTCCTCCCTTGGAAAACACTTTTCTTCGACTGGACTGGCTGCAGTTCTCACCTCACCATCAGGATGCCAAGGACAGCAAAATAGAAGTGATTTTAGAGGGCGGTAAACTCTCCCTCTTTCTCTGCTTGGATACAGTACAGCTTCATATATTGTGGATTCTTTTTCCCCATTTCATCCATCATAGTTCATGATGAGCCTATCTTTTTCAGTGAACTGCCTGACCACCGCTAACACTGACTTTAAAATACAGTACAGAGCTCACAGACATTAAGAAATCCCAGGTCCCACATAGCTGTGGGGAAAACCTCCACTAGCCATTGGGGATCTCTTCTAAACTGAGGAGCAGTTCCTGGCTCCATAACTCAAGTATCAATGAGGAGCAATGCATCAGTTTTCAGAAAAAGTCACTTTAGAGCAAATTCCCTGCAGGGTTGTTTATGGGATCAGTGTGAGCAAATGTCTGCATCCACAATGCCAGAAACTTAAATTAGTAGCTCAGGTTACTCATGTTTCTGAAGATCCAGTGGGCTAGTTAAGGGTGGCTTAGGTGTCTGTCTCTACTCCACTAAATATGAAGACACTATCTTTCTTTTTCAGGGTGACATGCTTCTCACAAGCTCACATTTACCATAGCAGCATCCATGTAAGCAGTGCCTACTGGCTAGCTAATCTGACACAAGACTACACCACGGCCTTCCTGCACAGCTGTGCATTCAGGCTCCCTGCTAAAGTGAGACAGTCAAGACACTTGTCAGAGTCCAACAAAACAAAAGTAGAAGCCCAAGAAGGAGAGCCTGTGTAGGTCCTGGGGCAGGACCTGTGCCACATTGTGGTACAGTGGCCTTGCAGACATGCTGCTCAGCAATTTACCTGTCTTGTCATTTGCCAGACACAATCGATGAACTGGAGGAAGACAGGAGAGCGATCTGCATCTGCATGATTCTTATCTCCATGGCCAACTCTCTGGAATAGAGCACAGCAAAGAACATGAGATGCACAGAGTTTCATGGGGAAGCTGCCAGGGGCTCATCTCAGTCACGCAAGACTGCACCAACAGATCTAAACAGGTTCAAATGAATGTTGATTTTGCTCCGTCCGTATTAGTGGGTAAAGCAGTAAAGGATAGCTACTCCCTTAGTCTTTGAAGTGACATTTTTTTATGATGATATTTTCATGTTAAATTAAAACGAGTTGTTTGAGTAGAGGCTCCAGATGCTATGCTGGCACTGATTTCAGCTAATAGCTAAAGTTCAGAGGAAAAAAAATTAGAATGCTTTTTGCTTCAGTTGCAGCTGTCGTCCTGGCTACTTCAGTAGTAGAGTTTGCTGGATCTAAACACTACCTACAGACACAGCATGTGGTGATAACCGTCACACAACACCTCACAGCTTCCAAGTGCTGTACAAACACTAACTCAGCCCATCTCCTGCCACCTCAAGAGATGCAATTAAGAAAGTATCCCAGAAGTAGGCCTCCAACCCCAACCACGCTGTGTGGCCCTGGATAGGAATGCGAGGCATGATTCCTAACTACTATACAGTACATTAGTGGTATACATTACCCATGAGCTCTGAGCTCTGTACAATGACCGAACAAGAGCATGGAGGTAAAGGAGTTACCTCTTCTTGTAACACTGTTGTCCTCTCAGCAGAGGAAATCAGTACCATTATCTCCTTTGTACAGACAGGGAAGTAAAAATCCTCATAGTGCATACACCAGGTAATGGTTTTGCTGAAGCAGAACCTTAATTACACAGTGCCTTAGTTATACCACCTTCTTCAGAGGTGGGGAACAGCATTTGACTACACAAATTACCATCACTGCATCTGCTGTAAACAAACCTTGTTCTAGCCTTTGCCAAACTAAACAACCGCAAGAGAACAGCTACAATCAAAACACCATAGGAACAAAGACCAAATGGACACTACTGAAGCAAAGATCAAATGGACACTACTGTATCCCCCAGTACAAATCATAACAAACAGCCAAGTCACAGGCTCACAAAGCTGCCCCTCTGCACACATCCACAATCTCAAACTGCTGTTCTTTTGCCTAAACATTGAAAGATTCTCCAAAAGCAAAATGTGCCCAAAGAAAACTCGAGCTCAAGGCCACTGCAAAATTCCCCAACCTCTCCAGTACTAAGGTATTTGTTGACAATGTCCAGGCAGCCTTAAAAAATAGACTGAACTGAAAACACAAACAAAATACCCCACTCTTTGCCAGTTCCCAGCTTATACTGAACCCAGAGCACACTGCTAGTTTAAGACTGAGCACGGGAGCTGAGAAGGTAAATACTACCTGTTCCTCCAATCTAAGCAAGGCTGTCTCCAAAGAGGTTAAGACATGACAGCCATTATAGACAGAAAACAGGAGCAGTAGCATTCGCCTTTCTTCTGCCAGTTCAGCAAGGAGACTTTGCACAGAAAAGGCTAAACTCCTTTGAAAATCCCTTCAAGGTATACAAAAACTTTCTGTGTTACGAGCTTTCCAAGGGCTCATAACTCACCAGCTGAAATCTGTGTCCGAAGCTCAGCCACTCCTTCTCCACTAGCACTTCAAAGCCCCTGATAGTTCGGTAGTAGCCATCTAACATCAGCAGAGAGAGAGAGGTGAGCTGGGCTGTCCGGTCCCAGCCATCACTGCAGTGCACAACCACAGATGTCTTCCCTGATTCCACCTTGTCGGCGATCCGCAGGGCTCCAGCAAGAATGAGCTGGGACAAGAAAAAAAAAAAAAAAGTAACAAAAATGTCTTTGGAACAGAAACTATGCATGACAAACAGCTACTGACAGCATAGGACAAACCAAGGGCTCTATGTGCCTCAAGGAGAATGGTAAATCAGTTCCAACTTCTTTATAACTAGGGCAGCAAATTGGTGTCACCGTTACAAAAAATGTGTTCACATCTAAACCATAATGCAGACACCACTGTAAAAAAAACCCCGAATTAAGCTCAGCCATCCTTGGACAGGTCAGCATTTCAGCTCAGGAGCATTTTGAATCTCAAAATGGCTGCTGCCTTCCAATTGCTTGAGAAGCAGAACAAGTTCTTTCTGTATTAACTGACAGACAATGTAATCTGTACATTTTTTAGGACAGAAAGCTTAGTTTGAAGATGAACATTTGTACAAGCTGAAGCATTCTGCCCCATTCATTTTGATTCTGCTCCAATTCCCAAAAGGCTGAGAAGGCATCAACACCCAACACCTGCTGGTCTGGGCCAAGCAGCAACACCTGGATGGCAAGGATCCCAGAGCTGAGAGGTTGGAAACAGATTCCTATGTTCTCAGGAGTGCTTTCTTGGTTACATGTTACCCAGAAATACAGTTTGCTTCCAAAACAACATCTTTCAGTGTTTTGTTACTCCCCCTCTGGTACTCTTTGCCATCTCTTTTAAATTCCCCATCCCCAGACACTGTATTTTTGTTGGTTTTAAATTGGAAATTATTAAATTTTAATCTTAAATAATTAAATTTCTTATTATTTGAGGATCTGTCACTGGAGTTAGCTCTAGTGGCATTTCCCAATAGACAGAGTGGTACAAACTCAGTTACATCCAGTGGATGCAGACATGCATACCTTGATATGCTCTAGCCAATGAGTTGATTCTAAATTAGACAGCCAGTGAGTCTCTTCAATATTGGGATACACAATTTCTTTCAGTTTTCTCAGTGACTCTCTCATTACATGAATGTTGTGAATGTCCAGGAACACTAATTCTGCATTCTGATAGGCATCCTCACTCTCATAGCCTCCTCCTTTAGCCTGAAGAAAAAAAAAAAAGCAAAAAAGCATTAAAATCACTAAGTGAAAGCATATTTGATATTTTATTCCAATAGTTTGTATGAGCAAATATGAGCTGACAAAATAGCACAGTGTCTATGCTATCTAAAGCACTGGATTTATCTTACAATTGAGAACAAATATATACATGGACACATTTTGTGTCTCTTTCCTGCAACAGTAATGAATGCTGTAATTTTCACTGAATAATATCACATTACAAGCTTTCTTTTTCTCAGTAATTATCATTTATCCCCATTCAAGCTGCTTGCTCATTAGATTCGCTATTCTGTCATTTACAAATTTACCATACTATTATAGAAGAGTATATCCCACACACTAATTGCCTTTCTTAAGTAGTGGAAAAGACAGATTAAAAAAAATCAGTTTTAGTGCAGCGAAGTAGTTCTACCATTACAACCTGGCTTAGAGTGATGGCATGAGACACAACAGCACGAATAACACAGTGATATTCCTGCACATTAGAGAACACGAGATAATATTCTGAAATTAAAGATCACAATGCCTTATTTTCAGAAGAGATGAGCATTCCCTGCTCCCACCAAGTTTAACAGGGACAGGAGTTCTGATACTCTCAGAGGAAGCAGATTTCCAATCACACGGTTTGAAAAATGGTGATGTATCAAATCCAGCATGCTAGAGTCTCTCTGTCATATGCTACTGAAATCAGTACCCTGTTCATCTTTTGGCCTTGATTTCTCCCTTTTAATCTCATTTCAAGTTATGCATTAAGGGGGAATGGTTTTAAACTGAGGCAGGGGAGGTTTAGGTTAGATATGAGAAGGAAGTTTTTCACTCAGAGGATGGTGATGCACTGGAACAGGTTGCCCAAGGAGGCTGTGGATGCCCCATCCCTGGAGGCATTCAAGGCCAGGCTGGATGTGACTCTGGGCAGCCTGCTCTGGTGGTTGGTGATCCTGCACATAGCAGGGGGTTGAAACTACGTGATCTTTGTGGTCCTTTTCAACCCAGGTCATTCTATGATTCTATGATTATGATTCTATGATATCTACTGATACTAGCGCAGGTGCAGAAGTCTGACTAGTTAATCAGATCACTCTGTATGTATTTTCAGTGGAAACCCCTTCGTGATTCTCAGGAATAAATTGAAATGTTGGTGGGATGTGTGTTCTAGATGACTGGATTCACAACTCTTGTCAAAGGAAACAAAAAAGCTGACCTTATTGGCTACAGCATTCACACTAGGCCGTGCATCGAATATGAAGATTTTATGGGATTGAGCATTAGAATCCATGATGGCTTGAAGGTACTTTTCATCTTCTTTGCTTCGTTTGCCACTTACTCCCACCATTGGCTGGCTACAGCGAGTAATTGTTGCTTGACTTTCTGGGTGAATCCATGACAATACCTTCAGAAACAAATGAAAAATAAATGAGAGACAATAAGGATTCATTAAATGAGTGTTTTACCTATAATGTCTTGTTCTGGGAACTTCCCATACACTGCCTGGTTCCAAAAGGCTGGATTTTATTAAATCATGATCGAATGAACCAAATGTACTGTATTTATTCATTCTGCACTTATTCATTCTGGTTACACTGCCTAAGTTGAAACAAACAAGAGGTGATTGAATAGGATTAAATCTCACTGTTGTGTGAGTCACAAAAACACCTTCACAGTCTGCAGCCACTGGGCTATGTCTTACCTTATGTTACAGCATGTCAAAGTTAAGAACTCTTGGAATAGATTTAATTTTCTGTAAGCATGAGAGGTAAAAGTACATTTTCAGTTGCTGCTGCAATAGCCATCATATTGCTGTCTTCTGTCTTAATTTGATACAATAAACATTTTCACTAAGAGTACTGTTAAGTATTCTTCTGTCTCGAGTGTCAGAGTAGGCCAGACAACAGTAAACAACCAAATAGGGCTACTGTGTGTCCCAGGAACTGAACTGAGATTCAGTCTGGGTTGTGCTAAGCATCTTATCTTCTCCTTTTCGTTTAGTCTACATCTCTTTCACAACAGTAGTTCCAGCAGACAATGCTGTTTTCTAACTCCTCAGACATGTTGCTGTCACTTTTATTATCCATTGACCATTTATTTGCTCCCTGGAATCCATTCAGCCTGATCTTAGCATTATTTATGGCCCAAAGGTATGTAACAAAACCACATCAAAGTGGCTTCTTTTGTCACACTCACTGGTATTCGTCCTCTTGATCTGAAAGATGCCACTCTCTTTAATTCTTCATCAGGAATGTTTACGGGCACAGCTAGAATGGCAGGGTATGTATCACACAGTTCATAGCGCTCATTAATCTTGCTCAGCCTCCAGCTTTCGTTGGGAATTCCCTTAAGAGGAAACAACAGCAGGTTAGCAAACAAGTTGCTCTGAGGCTTCACCACAGTTAAATTCAAGACCTGAAATCCAAGGCAACTTTGGTTAACGAAGGGCATTAGACCCCAGGATTGCATTATCTTGGTAACTTGCATTTCACGCCTCTTTCTGAATGGGCAGACATTTTGCTCAGGTCACTAAATACAAAAGAAAATTAGAGGACTGCAGGCTGGTTTGTCCAGGATTAATGAACTGTAGAGGCTGCAGATGAAGCAAGAGATGAGGTGGTCCCCTAGAGCTTCTTTATCATCTCTTCTGCTTCCATGATGGTGCTCACAGGTGAGCAAGGAGCAAGGCATCATCAGTGACTGTCAGCCCTCACTCCTCTGGCAGCACTTAGCTCAAATAGGCTGGGTGGCAACTGGGGATGGAAAGCAGAACTATCAGACAAGATGGAGGAGAGGTCATGGAGTACACACAAGCACACCATGAACGCTGCGTGCCCTGGGTAGGAAGCAACTCAGCACCTTCCAGAACGGTAACCACTAGCTCACAGCTGAAGCACAAGAGTGAAGGTCCTGAAAATCTGTAGACTTAGTTTGGCCAATGTGCAGAGGCAACAGATCAAAATGGCGTGGCTGCTACTGTAATGCCTGCAAGGAAAGATTTAAACAGCCACGTGCTGCAGCAGGGTGAGTGCTGACACTGAGCATCAGTGGAGAAGGCTGTGAGAATACAGATCTACTGCAGGCCCTCTCTGCATATGGACAGGCTGCTAGGCAGTCTTAGAGAGAGATCAGCTTTTAAAACAATATATGCTTTTGTTCTTATAAACTGTATTTCACTTCAAGGAAGGTGGTGGGTGACTGGTTTCCCCTGCCATGGCTCCCACAGGAAATAAATGACAAATCTAACACAAGTCAGATGAGCTGCACTCATTACGGCTGACCCACACAGACTGCATCCAGTTCCCCATCACAGCAGTGAGTCACACTGTCAGAACAGATCACCCTTAGAAATCTGAGGAGACAGACCTTGTGCTTAATACTGGTCACACCCAGCTTGTGAACCTCCTCTGGTCCTTGGGCACACCCTGGGAAGGAAATGCTACTACAAGGAATTAGCAAAACCATCAGGATCACAAGTACACAAAAAACTCAGAGGAAGATGGTTTTGGTGCTGTCTGAAACCAAAGTTGCAGAAACTACAAACAGATTGTGTATGCACAAGCTCAAGCTTACTGATGGCTACAGCATGCTCAGAGGCCCACCTGCTGTACATATGAAGGATGGGATCTCCTGATCCCATTCTAAAATTGTTCTCAGTCCTATCCTAACGAGTATGTGACTGTGCTGCAATGTATTCTGTATCTGCTACTGAAGCTCACTGACAAGATTAAGCAATGTAAAGCATCTTCACAGCACCAGGAAGACTGGCTTCAGTGCACACTGCTTAGAACTGGCACCTCCAAAGCTCAAGGCCTTGCAGCCACTTTTTCTGCCAAATGAAATCTTGAATCTGCAATAACCCAGGCCAAGAAAATCCATGACAACCCCCAGAGAAAGAAAAGAGGGTGCATGTCACTGAGGTTTTCATTTCCTTTGAATCACAGGGAATGTCCTGAATCAGAGCACCACCCAAAGAGGGCTTTGGATTCAGACTGTGACTTTCCCTAGGGACTTGAAGCAAGCAGAAATAAGCAAAGTAGTCTGGAAGAGAGCTGAACCTGCATCTTCCCAGAACGTTTGCTACAATGTGGTGCAATTATTCATGTTGCTTCAGATTTGCAATTTTTCCAGCTGGAATCAATAGAAAAAAACACAATATAAAGCACCCTGGCATTTCCTCATGTAAGATGCATCTCACTGTTTACTGGTAAGCTGTAAGTCTACTGGTGATCCTTGGCTTGCAGCAGCCTCTGAACTGTGCCCAATAATGATCTGGGAGAAGGCAGGTTGGCCTTTCAAACCCCTCTCAACTCGGCTCCATCGTGGCTCAAAGTCACCTCTCCCAGGGTCCAGTGCACATCTGTAGCTCAGACTGGCAAAGTTATGAGGAAGTGCTGTGAGAAAATCTACAGAAAGATAAGAAATGTAAAATTATAGATATGGGAAGGAGACTTTTGAGATGGGGATCACTGGTAATTCATGGTTTGAAGAGATATAACACCACCATGAAAAGGTGTAAAATTCTAAAGGAAAAAACATGAGTCTAGTGGGCAGCCATTGTTCGAAGGCGAACAACTCAATCATCCTGTGTGTTGGTGTTGGCATTACTGGTGGAAGAAAGCAACAGCGACTCTACCAAGAAGGGTGCAGACAGGCTGATCCTTCTTCTCTCACATATACCTGCCTGGCCAAGAAAGTTTCCACTGATGACTTCTTTGGAGTAAGAATTAATGCTCAGCCCAGTAGTTAGTGCTAGCCAGTAAGTTTATATTTTCAGTCTATTGGCACAGCATCTTCATGCATGGTGAAAAATGCTCAAACACACTCACTCAAAAGAAGGATTGAAGCCATGCCTGGAGCTTGTAATGAAGGCAGTGCTCAGGAACACTCCTTATGGTCACATCATCCAACCATACAGACACAGTCACTGTGTCATCTCCATGCACAAAGAAAACTCAATTTTCCTCTGGCTAGTCATTCATGCTTTACTTTTATCACCCATGCTCAGTTATCACTTGACCTATATGTTGAGAAGACGGGGTTCACTTCACAACATCTGCGAGTTACTACTGCTAAGACAAACCAGCACAGCACTGAAATCAGCACCTTGCGAAGCATACAAGCATGTTTAAATTTAAACACATGATGATCTTCCATTGATTGGAAAAAACATCAGGTCCTTGCAGGACATCTCTCTCTACTGGACCTAGCAGACTGATTCTGAGCTTAGCCCATGCAGCTGCAGCAGGCATAGCAAGAAGGGTCCAGATTTACCTACTAGCCCTTCCTCTCCCAAAATGGATTTGGGCCAGGAGATACCAAGAAGCTGAACATTTCAGCTCATGCACATACCTGCACCAACACAGGCTACAGCTGCCAGAGCCAAGCTGGTCCCTTCAGCTGTGTGCTCAGCCCGCACTGTCGTCCCTTAGCACAAGGAAATGACAATCCGTTTTGCAATAGAGATATACCTCACATAAGCAGGATTGCAGTTAAACCATGGGACATCTAACGATTCAATTCTCATTACCCTTCCAACCCTGCCCGTTCTGTGATTCTGTGATTATCCTCTCCTAAATGTACCCAACGTTCCCCTGCAAGTCTCCGTTCTTATGCTTTACCTTTCCTACTCTGGCTTGAACTAATGCTTGGTACTTTCAGCTTCTCTTCTAAGTTATTCATTGCTATATGCTTTTTCAGAAAGCAACAACCACAGCCCTGTACTGTGGCTCTGTGGTACTTAAGACCAGAGCATAGAATTAGACAAGCAAGACTTCTGTAGGGGAACATCACACGTTTCCAGCTTCGCAACCGCTTGTAATATTTTCCAAATCCTCCCCACCTTGTTAAGGAAAATGAAAGCTTTAAGTTACTCCAAAGGCATCTCAAGGCCTTTTGGTTTCAACTGAGCCTTATTCACTTTGCAATTCTGTTTTATACTCTGCCAGCCCGCGTGTAATAAAAATCAGGGAGCAATTTCAGTTTTAAATTTCATTTGCCACATGTGATTCCATTTACTGACTAAATCCCAAACCTCTCTAAGTTCCTTTTGTTCTCCACAGGTTGTTTATTACTCCCCATAGTTTTACACAATCACAGATTTTTAATAAGTTACATATTTCCATCTTTCCCAAGAACACTAGCAGCAAAGTAAGGAAAGACATTCAGTAAGCCCCTAATTGCTACAATCTCTATCATATCAACACACTTTTCTGAAAAAAAAATTATACCACACACAGACCTTGCCATGTCTACCAGTGCAGACATAGATCTTACCATGGAGCCTCATCAAAAAGTTTTTTTTCTGGATGCCTTGTGGTTGGCTTCTGCTTTTGCTCTGCTCCCCTCTCTCTGTGTTCCTGTTCCCACAGGGAAATGAGTGGCTTTGCCCAACATGCCCCAAGTTAATGCCTGACTGTTTCACTGGGTTGCTTTTGCCCTAGGCCAGCTCTTCTGTATTAGTTTTTAAATCAATTCCAAAAGGTCCTGCAGAAAGTGCACATGTCCTGCTTTTCTATTTCTGATCATAATTCATACACTCAGAGACAGGTAATCCCATTATCTGATTAGATGATGCCAGTTTTGTTTCACTGTTAACGAATCCCTGCTGCCATTTCAGGACATAATCCTGATTTACCGCTGCAGCAGTTATTGCTTTAACAGAACCTGGCTGGACAAAGAAAAGAAGGCTAAGACATTCACACAGATAAATTGAGCATCCATAGTTATAAATGCCAAAATTAAATAAACAGACTGAAATATCTTAAAGTTTTGGAGGGGACATAAAACTTCATGTTGCAGGACTTAAATCAATTATAATGAAAGGGATGAAAGTCTCCTCCTGGCCAGATTACCACACAAACGCCTACTGCAGCATGGTTTGCCTCTTCAGCAGCTGGCATTGGTCACTTCTGGAGATAAGCTGTTGGGACAGACAGATTGTGTGATCTGGAATGGGAATGATGGTGGTCCAGCATGTGTAAAGCTCAGACAGGCCATGGCTGCAAACAAAACTCATTTGGATTCATTTTTGCAGTTATCAATGTAAGCAAATTATTGATGGTGTTAGCATCTGGACATCAGTTTGGTTTCTTGACAGAAAAGCAGTCAGGCTAAGCTTTTCTTGCCCACTCGAAAATGGTTGCAATGCAAGTTATTACAAAAGCAGCTCATGTTGCAGCAATGTCACAACATACGAATACAATATACTGCTACCTCAACACTCCAAGACCCTGAGTCTCATCTGCTCTGCAGAAAAGCCAAGAAAAGCTGAAAATCACCTACATGTAAATCTCAGTATCTTTCCACTGTTTAACCAAGCCCATGGCAAATTTAAGGTACTGAGAGTCACAGTATAAAAGGTAATATGAACAGAAAGCCTACATTCTAAAAACAGCTCACCAAGATTGAGAAACTGGATTAATTTACCTTGAAATTATTTTCTTCTATCCAGATTTTGTTCAAATATCCTTTGTGCCTCGTCTTTTTTATCTGCAGCTTAGCTGAATGAATGCTGTGCTTTTTGATTCAGATTATTTTGATTGCAAATATCTGGTCTAACAAGTCAAAGTCAACCTGATCACATGAGAATTTGTTTCTTTTGGGGTTTTATATTGTAGTACCTCACTGCAAAACATATACTTTTCTTTTGCAGAGAAGACAGTGGGGGTATGATATCTCATTTTCAAATAGCAGCCTAAAAGAGAGTGATCTTCTTAGGTAGCTATTTTAGAAGGGAACAAATCACCTCCAACAGTGAAGCTCTCTCTCCCCATCTGTTAATGATAGGCCTAGATAAGCAATTTAGTAAGCATGCCCAGATTTTAGAAGACTAAAGCTAGTAAAATGGATTCCTGCTTTGGATTTCAAATGTCAGGAATAAGATGAACAACAACACTGGGACATAGGTCTTGTCTTATTCTGTTTTACAGGAAAGATCCAAACAAAGCTTTAAATTATATGTTTGTAATCATTTTACACAGGAAAAATTGACTTTATCCTGACAGATCTGGATGAAGCGAAAGTTTACTGTATCCAGCACAGAATCATCACCAAACTGTGTTGTTTCCTCAATTTGAACACTGCAGGAAAAGAGCTATTTTGTTATTAAAAATACAAAATTAAAAAAATCCCCCATCTTTTTTTTCCTAAGGAGATGCACTCAGACTTTTAGCCTAGTATTTCTAGTTGACAGCCTGTCACTTTGTGCTCATTAAAACCCTTTGACCAGTCTATTCTGGATACATTAAAACTGTCTGTTCTCCAGACTGCTTTTTACTCTGACTCCCCAGAAAAATGAAGGCATTCTACACTTAGATTTGTTTCCTCCCAAGTTCTTGTTTGAGATATCTTAGAGAAAGCTGAAAATAATTAAAACTAATAGAAGCAAGAATAGAGGCATGAAAATCAACAATGAGATGCCCGCAAGTGCAAAATACCAACGTCAGTTCCTTACCACCAGCACAAGTTGATGACAAAGCAATAGTTTTTTTTTCTACCAAAACCTAAAGTCATCTTTCTGCTGCCTGAATAATCTCTCATCAGTGGATGCTACTATCCCTAAAACTGCCATCATCAATCACTGCACTATGGAGAACAGTGTCCTATTACGGTCTGCCAGACATTCGTCAGTAGGATCATTCTCTGTTCATACAACCTGTAATTATATTGCTGCACAGAGCCTCACTTCTGAAGAACAGAGAGGATGAGGACGGGTATGACACAGTACTCACTTGTCTTCTGTACTCCCAAATAGGGTCATACACCTTCCATCCATTTTCTGGAAAAACTTCTTTGTATTCGAATGCGAAAAGTGGCTGAAAAAAAGAAAATGTGCCATTAAGAGCCCATTCAGTGTCCACTTCCAGGATGCTTAATATCTAAAATAAGAATCCTTGATGGTTCCTTTTTTTTTTTTTTTTTTCCTTCCACTGTATTACTTTTCTTTTAAGGTTTTGTTAAAAAGATCAACGTGTTATCTGTAGGAGGTCATTTCTTCAACAGCATATCTACCACAGTATCCCAGTTTTTCTTGTCTATCACCTAGTACTTCATGGACAAAAGAACTCTGTTGTAAGAGAGAAAGAAAACACTATTTGTGCAAGAACACTCTTAGACATTAAAAACTAGATCCTTCCATGATCATGACCTAGGCAACATGGGTATCCCTGCTTGAAAAGGAAGGTTGAACCAGATGGATCCAGACGTGGTCCCTTCCTATCTAAACCATCCAGTGATTGTATGAATCAATCAGTATTTGAAGCAACAATTGCAGAGTCACAAAATGACTGAACAGATGAATTGCATTCCAGGTTTGGAAGCAGTGCGGTCATCATCAGCTGTAAACCTCTGATGGATGTCACCGTGTTTGGAATATTTTACATCCATGAGGATGATCAGAAAGTTATTCTTCATTAATGAAGTAACCCAGCCCAATGGTAGTAGACTTTTCCTGCTTTCTATACAATTCTGACTGAGTTAACCTTCAGGCAGGTTTAAAACCAGCATTTCATCTTGTTCAACATAAAACACTTCAGCTGAATATTCCACCTGGTAGTTGCAACTCAACAGAACAGTTCACTGCCACTCTGCACCTTTTGGTAACAACACAGGAAGAAAACAAAATAAAACCAAACATACTTACAAGATTATTTGAAACTGGGAAAGCATATTTCATTAAGTTCTCAAATATGGATCGTCTAGTTCTCCCTTCAGGCTTATGAGCAAATCTTAAGTTTCTAATGTCCTAACAAAAAAAAGGAAATTAAACTGTAGGTTTTAAACCATTTTAACATCCAAATGAACCCCAAAAGTCAGCATTCAAAACAAAGTCACATCATGATGTTCTTTACAGTATTGATTTAGTATTGCACATCGATCAGTGCTGTACAGCAGCTCTGTGTTTGGTATGATGGCCCGCTGTAGCCTTCAACAAAGCCTGCCACAAGCACAAGGGAGTAAAAGGTGTGCATGGGCAGTACCTTGCCTCCAAATGAAGCTCCCTACCTGCTAAAAGTCTAGGGGAGAGACTTAGGGACAACTATCTCAGATTGACAGGATTTTGTGAGACAGCTCCTGCTGTGCTCCCAAGCTGAGCTGAGCTAGAACACTACTGGAAGGGACTGCCTCACAAAGCATCTCCATAGAGCTACTGCACGTTGGAAGCTGAAGCCCAGCTAGCTACTTTGCTAGTGCAAAGTAACAAATGCCAGCTCCCTTTAAAACTTGCAACTCAAAGCACTCGGAAGGCTGAGTGAAACTGTGAACTCCTCCACTTTGCATGGCAGCAGTTTCCACAAAGAGGGGTAACCCAGGACATCTTTTCCGTACTCATCTACAAAATTAAATTCAGGAACTAAATAAAGCATCTCTATAGTGCCATGATTTTCCATCAAGCCTACAAACTCAAATATTTGTAGTAAACAGTTTAATAGCCACCAGCAGGAAGTGAACCATCAAGGTCAAGTACATGAAGATGGTACAGAAAGTCAGAGAATAAGGAAAATGACAAAGACTGTCTAACAAGACTGAGATGAAGTGCCAGGTCTCACACAAAATTTCATAATGCATAAGCTCTACGTGTACTAAACTGCTGTGCATTCCCTGGGCCAAATAGGCTGCAATATATATGTATGTTGTGTAGTACCAAGGAATCTATCTTTTAGTCTGTGCCTGAGTTTCCCATCCAGGGAAATAATACAGTTCTTTCTAAACCTCCCTGTGTAAGCAAGTTTGCATATGGGTAACATGGCTGAGGACAAAGAATCCAAAGCAAAACAGGGAACAAATTGGCCTGCCAGCTCAGGCACCCCCAGGATAGCCAGGGAGGATTATGACTACAGTAGGCTGAGGAAGCAGCTGGGTGATTTGGTACAGACTAGATCAACTGTTTGTGACTCAGCATGCCCATAGCTTGAGAGTCTGCTTAGCTTCCTGGTGCCTCAAAATCACAGCAGTGACCAGCACAGCTTGGGACTCATCTTCATGCATCCATCTGCTCTCAAGCAGAAAGTAGCATCTTAAGACCTTCGAGGTTCAGAATCTAGCTCTCCCCAAGTTGCCACTGAAAAAAGCAAAGAGGTTGTGCCTTGGTGAACAGAGGAATATGGACTTTAGGACAATAGATGTTGCCTTTATCTGCTTTGGGGTCTACAATAAGTAAACACTAGGAGGTGAACGAATCATTTCCACTACAGTTTACACTTTCAATGACTCCAACAGCTCCTGAGAGGCACACTTTAAAAATTTACTACCTTGAAAGAAATGCAAGAATAGCCTGAAGGGGAACTGCAGGTTATTCTCCAGTTCCTCACCACAAAGCACAGCAGCAGGTGGACACAAGATAATGACCTTGAGAGAATCATGAACCCCTTTTTTGTTCTTGAAGTGCAATTGCTTTGAAGGCATCTCATACTGCACAATGAGTAGAGCCTTCTTGGGATGTCCTGGTAAGCAATGTGAAAGACTCAAGGATTGTACTACTGTGATACAGACTTAGGTTTCCGCTATGAAAAGAAAAGAGATTACCTAGCACAAAGCCTTAAAAAAGGTTTGGATCTCATCTGTAATGAGTGGAGCTAGAGAGTCCTGCAAGTGAATCAGACATTTTTGAAGTGCATTATATAACACTGACAGGTTTTCCAGAACTTCTTACAATATTATAAAGAAAATCTTTTAAAATATATTTTCCCTTTCTCCCACTGTAAAACATAGAAGTTTACCTTGCATACAATCTCCAGCCCATAGGAATTCTCACCACGACTGGAAGCACCTCCTATTTTCTCCACTCTGTTGATAACACCTAAAGATGCATCTAGGACAAAAGGAGGGTCCTGTAGACAGTTGAAATTTGTGAGTTTAAAAAGGGGAGGGGGGAAAATCCCAGCTCCTGTTCCCTTATGCCTGTATTCCCAAACATACGGCTATCATTCACACACAAGTACACTAAAAACCACAAACCAAAATACACCTAAGTCCTCAAGACTGAACAGCCCACAGAAGCAGATGGTTACAAAGGCTTACCCGTTCCATGCTTTTAAAGTACAGTCTATAATTGGTAACAGTAAGGGTTCCTCTGATGGCTCCAGTGAAGGGACAGATGTAAGTAACATCTTTAGCTTAAAAAAAAAAGAAGAAAGAAAGAAAGAAAGAAAGAGAGAAAGAGAGAGAGAGAGAGAAAGAAAGAGAGAGAGAGAGAGAGAAAGAAAGAAAGAAAGAAAGAAAGAAAGAAAGAAAGAAAGAAAGAAAGAAAGAAAAAGTGAATTTTATGGTTAATTTAGAAGAGTAAAATTATTATAACAAACATACTCAGGGTGTTCTCTCCAGACCATGAAATGAAAACAAGCTTAATCGGGTGTGCTAGCCTAGAACTAACATGCAAGTTTCAGTTCTGTCAAGAAGATAAAAGTTTGGGCATAAATCAAAGTAAAGGCAAGTACAATCACCTGGAATCTCACATTTGCACAGAACACAATTAAAAAGTCAGTATTTAAAGCCAACTATTTACTCTTCCTGTCTCATCAGTAGTAAAGTACCAGAGAACACCGTGTGTGAGAAAAGACAATGCCTGCCTAAATGCATAGTATTGAAACTGACAAATATCTGCACAAAAACAAATGATTGCCAGCAAGCTGTTTTGTGCCATCGAGACCAAGAGAAGACAGTTCTCCTGCACATGGCTTTTAGGATGCTTAGGTCCTCCTTCACACCCTTACACACAGACTCAGACCCAACATGCAGTCCCTGCTAATGGCCCTGACTGAAGTCAGCAGAGCTGCAGTGACTTCCAGCAGCCAAAAATCCATATAGCACCCAATTTCCAGTGATGTTAAACCTTAACCCAGCGATCAAATTACTCTGCAACAATTCAATTATTTCTGAACCTGAGTGACGGTGACTCAAACCATTCCCCTTCGTAAAAGGCCTCAAACGTTTCTCGCTTGTGCCGGCAAAAGGAAAGAGGTGCTGCTGGTTTTCCACAGCAAACACCTCCTCTAACTGCCCTTCTGTTTTATATCAATTAAAAACGCCAACATTCGAGTTGTTCCCCCCCAGCAACACCCATCAGTGACCTGTCACACCTTCTGTCACTGAACAGTGGGCTGGCTGTACTGTGGCGATGCTATTAGCAACTGGTAGCAATATTCCTCAAACACAGACATCCTTTCAGAAGGAGGCCCACAGACTACAGCTGCCAGATCCATGAAATTTGGAAAAGAAAACAAAACCCCCAGCCCATCTTAATAACCGTAGGCCTACAAACCTTAAGGGATCCATTTTGCAAGGGCTGCAGGAAGGCAGTAAGAAAGCTCACCTCCCAGTCAGGTGACAGCTACAATACAAACCAGTGGGAGGTTGCTGAAGTGTCACAGGGACCCAAATATCATCCACCCTTATCCCATAGGTTTCAGTCTGGAAGGAGGGAGGGACACTGCCTTACTCTATGGCACTCATCTCGTCCTCACGTCAGCTCTGCTTCTACAAAGGCATTGTTGACTCTCTAGATACAGATACTGAGAAGAATCTTTAAAAATCAACAGTGGGCAGGCAGCCAGACCCAGCTCTTGTTGCCTTCAGAGCCTCAGCTAGAAAGTTCCAGGGATAAGGGAAGAAGAATGACAAGTCTGGAGCAAAATAAGGAGCAGAGAATTTTTGGTTTAAAATATATACGCTAGCAACCTTACTATTCATTTATATAAAATGAAATGCCTCTATTGTAAGGGCTATTAAACACAAAATGCTTCAGCCCTAATTAAACCATCATTACTGATGATTATTAATCACTTCTATCCAAAGAGTAGATCGACAAGAGCTTAAAAGCAGACTCGTGAAACTCATAATAAGGGTGAGAGCACCCCGCCTGGTTGTTCCACTATAGTTCTCATTATTGAAAAAGCAGTTTCTATATATTCTAAACAAATTAAATATCAAAACTACTAGTAAGAGGAGTGTGTGTGAGTGTGCACACATGTCTGAAAAAGAACAAGAATTCCCAATAAAGGGAAAATGTTTCCCACGTAAGGAATCTTCGGCATAATCTCAAACACTAGTCTTGCCAACTTAAAAGCCACACCACCTCTCACATTTACATTAGTTTGGTTTCCTAAGGAATCACAGAATTATAGAATCACAGAATGGCCAGGGTTGGAAGGGACCTCAAGGATCATCAAGCTCCAACCCCCCTGCCACATGCAGGGCCACCAACCTCCACATTTAATACTAGCCAGGCTGCCCAGGGCCCCATCCAACCCGGCCTTGAACACCTCAAGAGACGAAGCATCCACAACCTCTCTGGGCAGCCTGTTCCAGCACCTCACCACTCTCTCTGTAAAGAACTTCCCCTTGACATCCAACCTAAATCTTCCCTCCCTCAACTTAAAACCATTTCCCCTTGTCCTGCAGTTATCAACCCTTTCAAAGAGTTGATTCCCCTCCTGTTTGTAAAGTCTCTTTAGGTGCTGAAAGGCTGCAATTAGGTCAGCCCGCAGCCTTAATCAATTCTACTTACACTGCACATGTACACATGTATATATATAATGTCCAGTTGTTTGACCTTAGTTCTCACATGTTTCTATGATTTCCGCAAGTGTATAACTGATAAACAGGTTCCTTCAAGGCATTAAATTCCTCTACTGTTTGTGCAAATGTGGATACCAGGTATGAAAGAGGTTGTACTAGAGCTGCTACCAAGGGAAAGTCTAATATGCTCAGTCTCACTCTGCACTCTGAAATCCTCATGGCCTTACAGACTCATGTGACTGCTGGGTTATTTACCAACAGATAAAACACTGTTAATGCTGATCACCAGGAACCCTTCAAAATACAGTCTTGCTAAAACAACCTACACGGTCTCAAGACATCAGCAATTTGCTATTGTTGGTCTTAGACCACCAAAGTATTTTGCTCTATGGATATTCTATTTGGTCAAGCAAATAGGAAGAAATGTACTCTTTGCTTACCCATGTCTTTAATGGTTTCTCCTGGCAGCAAAGGTGGTTCTTCCATTTCTGCCAATTTATTAGTCTCTCGTAGGACCTACATGAAAGCAGTAGAAAAATAAATTGATAATATTTTCATAAAGTGAGAAGTCTACCCCTATCTCCAACAAGTCAACAACATAAAGAACAAGAAATATTCAAAGATCCTGAGGTACTGTCTCAGCCTCCGAAAGGTCAACACAAAGCATATGAGACTGTGGCTCAGTCCTGCAACCTCTGAGCATGCCACTGGGCCATGCAGAAGCGTTGAGGCGAGGATGCTTGTATTGGAGAAGCAGCTCAAGCAGGCTGTGCCCCAGCAGCACACCAGGCAGCTCCTTTGCATACTCCAATCTTCTCCTCAACTCATACATAATTACAGGCCAAACTCTCTGCCCACAGTTAAGCATAACCAAAGGGGTAGGTTAGAATGATCAACTACGACCACAATGCTATCAACTATGAAGTAGAGCAATTGCTTGCTTACACTAAGGAAAGTGATGAAAGATGTCTTATCACATCAATATTGTCATCAATGAGGGTCCAACAATGGCAGAGATACACATTTGGCTCAGTGGTAATAATCTCTTTAAAATGTCACATTTTTATATAGGAGGTATAGGTTAGCTTTTTTCTGCTGTCTGCTGAACAACTCCTCTTCCACTTTCCCTTGGAATGAAACTTACTTTGCACAGATATAACAGTATTTACACAAGGGCTTTCACTGGAACTGCACAGTGTAAGGAGGTGGATATTTTCAGAAAGCACATCTATAACTACAGAAGCATAACAAATCCAACAACTCCAAGTGCAAAGTATTGCACCTGGGTCAAAGCAACATCTACTACCAATATAAACCAGATGAAGAAAGGATTGAGCACAGCCCTACCGAAAAAGACTTGGGGGTACTGGTAGACGGCAAGCTGAACATGAGCCAGCACGGTGCCCTCGCAGTCCAGAAAGCCAACCCTACCCTGGCCTCCATCAAAAGCAAACACAGCCAGCAGGGCTAGGGAGGTGATCTTGCCCCTCTACTTTGCACTGGTGCAGCATCACCTGGAATACTGCATCCAGATGTGGAGTCCTCTCTACAGCAGAGACATGGAGCTGTTGGAGCACGTCCAGAGGAGGGCCATAAAAATGCTCCAAGGAGTGGAACACCTCTCCTATGAGGACAGGCTGAGAAGCTGGGGCTGTTCAGCCTGGAGAAGAGAAGGTTCCAAGATGACCTGAGAGTGGCCTTTCAGTATTTAAAGGGAAGCTACAGGGGGCAGACTCTTTAGCAAGGTCTGTTGTGACAGAACAAGGGGAAATGGTTTCAAGCTTCAAGAGCATAGATTTATGTTACATATAAGAAAAAAGTCTTTTACAGGGAGGGTGTGAGGTACTGGAAAACGTTGCCCAGAGAGGTGATGGATGCCCCACCCCTTGAAACTTTCAAGGCGAGGCTGGATGAGGCCCCAGGCAACCTGATCTAGATGTGGATGTCCCTGTTCTCAGCACAGGAGTTGGACAAGATGACATCAAAAGGTCCCTTCCAACTCTAAGGATTCTAGGATTTTGACATGATGCCTAAACTTCCTTCTTATGGCAGCCATAGACAGGAAGAGCAAGCATAAGCAACTAAGATTAAGGCTAAGTCTACATGGCCAAATGCAGATGGATCTGTATCATAATGCCCATGGCCTGAACTGGCTAAATTACCTTAATCAGCAGCACCTGATTGCTCAGTCCAATAGCACAGAGAAGAACAGGTAAGTCAGTCCAGACTCTGCCTCATGCTGTAGCAACCACAAGACTCTGGGTTTTATGCCAGCATCCTTCCTAGTGGAGACAGGCAGAGAGTGCTTATGTCTGCTCACAAAAATGTGCAGACTTGGCCAAAATGCTTTCTTTATCTTAATGTGAGGAAGGAAAAAGAATTGGCTTAATTTAATATCAGGAAATCCCTGCAAAGAAAATTGAAAGATATGGCCTAAAGTGGCCCTTACAGCCTGACACATGTGTGGTCAACTTTAATGTAGGATCAAGCCAAAGGGAGATCCTCAGGGATGAAAAATTCTCTCAACTACACAAAGAAATGAAAACAAAAACTGAAGAAATCCCATGCCACAATAAAAGCACGTTCCAGCATTTTCACACAACAGATTGATGTATAGATGAAAAGATTGCTAAGATCAAAGCCTTCTTGAGAACGAGATGTACATTTCAAAAAATGCATTCAAATGACTAAAACTTGCAATAGTAAAAAAGAAAAAGCAAGTGTGGTCCTAGCTTCCTAATAGGAATCTCCCAAATGGGAAAATAAAGGAGTGTGCCAACCTGGGGCAGTTCTTACCTGGGAAGCAGCCAGTACAGCTGGGACTGATGTGAATGGGGTTGATGAAGGGAGGTCAGCACTGACAGTGAGGTACTTGCAAGAGAGCTTCTCCCCCACATCAGCAGTACCACTAAAAGCAGTGGTACTCTGTAGTATAACTAGCAGAAATCTATGCTAGGGACTTCTTGTCAGCACAGCTGTGCTGGCCAAAGATCACACACCCATCAAAACCCTGATTGACGGCCTCCTCAGAAAAGCCTGTGATGTAGACCCAGTCTCAACTCCTCTGTGTCAATTTTTGCGCTTGAATAACAACTTTGAAATTAGCAGGATAACATCTGGATTATGCCAAATGAGATGGAGGCTTCTAGCTAATTAGTCCTTAAGTGGTGGTCGTCTTTGCTGCCTTTTATCTTGGAAGGACGTAAGTGAAAAATACACACTGTGTTCAGGACAGGATACACAACTTCTTCTGGAAGGTTTGTATCCAAACGGGCAGCAGCTGCTCCTGGATCACTGGGGCCAGCAGCTGGACTCACTGCTCTCCTGCAGATGTCGGCGGGAGAACATCCAGCAGTAAACGTTTGGACGACTGGGTTGTATCTTAAGCCAAAATAAATATGAGGTAAGGTATACAGAAAGCATTCAGCAGGACAAAGAGCTGCTGTGGTCATTAGGTGGGCAGTGCTCAGGTGGGTTTTAAACACTGCACTGAAAGCAGGAGATGGATGAAGAGGAAAGCAGGAGGCAAGACTAAGATCTCCCTGTCCACACCATTCTGCGAAAGTTGAAAGCCGTTTTTGGTTTTAAAACTGGCTCTTCTAAGTGTAATAAAATCCAGCTGCTCACTCATACTCTTTGAAATGTGGAGTCCCCAGGGTCAGAAGCAGGGATTAACAAATCCAAATCTGAGTTCAGCTCAACACAGGGCAGTGGACAGATGAACAGATGACCTCCTGCAAGCATAGCACTTAAAGGAAGTAAAAACAAAAGGCAGAAGCCATTGATCCCACCTTCCCTCCCTTTTTTTTTTTTTTTTGGTACGATTAAGGACTAAACTATTATTTTGACCATCCTCTAGCTGACCTCAGCCATGTGACCTAACTTGGGTCTTCCCGATGACTGCAGTCAGTGCTTACACATCACCTATGAATAACACTACCCTTCCCAAGAGACTGTGACAGACAGGGTCAAAAAGCCCAGCCCAAATGCTTCTCCAGTGCGCTAGACCTTACAGCTCTAGACCTTGAATGAGCCTCCTAGATGGAATGTGAACACTTGAAACCCATCCTGGCAGAAACCCAGAAATGAACAGTAGGCATTTTGCTGAAATCCACCTCCATCAATGTCTCCTTAAAATTGATTTGGGTATATGCAATCTTTGTGCAGCTGACAATGCAAGCAGCGGGCACAGGAGGAGACATCTGGGGCAGTGCTAAAGGTCAGCATATTACAGGAGAGAAGAAAAGTGGGTGGATAAGGAAAGAGAAGTTTTGGAAACAGAGCTAGGGGAGAGACTGGGAGGGGACAACGAAGTGGTCGTGTGCAGCTCTGGGAGGACACCATTTTTTATAAGAATCTTCTGCCCTTTATATGATTAAGGAGATGATATGAAAGGCTCCATATCTTGATTTCCTACCCCCAACAATGGTTCATCAAACTGTCAGAAAAACCTTTTTATGTACTTAAGCCTATTTTCAAGACTCTAAAAATAAGAGTTTTGGACCTTAAAGAAAATATAAATGTAACCCTCTGCACATTCTTGCAAAACAGAACTAAGGGCCACAATGAGGCAAGGAAGCAGACAGGAGAGCTTAGAGACACAGCTGCAGCAGCCCTGCTGCAGAAGAGCAAAGGGTCCGAGGCCAGAGAGGCAGGCTGGCTACCAATGCAACTTAAGCACTTAGACATATCTGTAATTGAAATGTGTCACTTCTTTGAGACTCAGTTTTTTAAAGCATTCAGGGTAACAAAAACAAAGAGTGCTTTGAGATCTACAGTGGAGATTGCAGGCAGAGCTGGGCAGAATCAGTGCTACTTAGGAACAGGCGTGCTTTGTCATGAAGCCACACACTGACTCTATGTGTCACAAGGTTCTGTAGGGAAGCTGCGTTAGCAGGACTAGATGATCTCCACAAGTCCCTTCCAATCCCTATGATTCTGTAAGAAACAAATACAAGCACTGAAAATCTGTAGACTAGCTTGCATTGCCTTTGAGCTTAACAATCTCCTCAGTATCCTTTCCCTACAAAAATGTTATGCTTGGAAACTGTCTCTGGCAGAAAGAAAAACTTAATTACACACCAGAACAACCTTTATTTTTGTCTTCTACTGAGTAGCATACTCTACCCATCACATCGATCAGCAGCTCTCCAGGATAGCGAACACGCACCTCAGCACCTAAGCAATTCCTGCCGCAGCTCAGGGAGGGTGTGAGGACTTCATGCCACCACCTACCTGTGTTCTCCATTCCAGCAGCGACTTGGCAGAACAAACCCACACCTGCTACATTTAACAACTGCTTCTCGAACTCCAGGATCCATCTTGTGTTAGCTCATCCCACTTGCCCACAGCTGAAAGTGCAGAAGTCCTTTACATCCTCCCACTTACAGTGCCCAAAGCAAGAAAAACCTTAATTGCCAATACAATCTCCAGATCTCACCAACAAAGTGATCCTCTCTTTTGTTGACATGGACAGAGTCAGGAGAAGAGCTTGAGATCATGCTAACGAGTTCCTTGCCTCATCACTCATCTCTTTGTGATTCATTTCTGCCAAGCCTCCCCAGCCCTGTGATTGCACTGCCTCTGAACACAGCAGCCAGCATGCTGCTCCAAAAAAATCCCTTTCCTGATTCATGCCCCGGCAAAACTCACGCATGCAGCTAATCAGCCAGCCCAGGAAGTATCAAGGTAATCTCGTACCATAAATCCAACCACAGGGTCTCAAAGGTCTGAGCATCGCTGGACACTGTTCAGGACATGATACATGAGAGGGTGTTCCTAACTCTGTATTGAGGGTTTTCTTTTGCCTGTGAACAAAACAACTGATACGTTTTCCTCTTGCACTTCCTGCAGGCTTCTACCTACCAGCTGAGTTGCATAGCCAGGATCACAACAGACATCCTGCTCTGGCTGACGTTGAGCCAGGATTACCTCCTACCAGCAAACCTGCCATCATTGTGGCTCATGTCATTGCTCTCATATTTAGCTCAGTCAAAATGTCTGGGTTAGACTAATGGTTTCTTCAATGCATATTTTTCTGTAACTTAGGCTGTTTTGAAAGGACTGGCTTGGGGTGTGACTACACAAGCAATCAAAAGGCCTAATGACAGGGTGGGGGAGGGAGTGCAGCTAGGCCTTGACAGGGCCTCGAGCAGCCTGACCTCATAGAAGGCATCCCTGCCTGTGGCACGGCGCTGGGCAAGGCAAGATCCCTTCCAATCCAAATCACCCTATGATTCAGCAGCATTAGCCCTGGACACTAACATGCTTCCATGTAGCAGACCACAAGTCTTGGGACACAAAGAGATGCTAAGAGAGCATCTGAGGCCTCTCTCAGTCATTTTTTATTTATTCCCTTCTACTTTCTCCTGAGGACTTGAGTCCTGAAACCCGAACACAGACACAAAAAGAGGTTTTTGACTTTATGCAGTGTTAGAGGAAACTACAGGTTCATGTCACCAAATGGCTGTTTTGGCCCAATTCCGCATAGATTCTTCTATTCTGAAACAACCAAAATTAACAAAATAATATGTTCTAGACGAAATTAAAATGTAGTCTTTTGTGATTTTTTTTCCAAGTTAATTTCTCCTTGGCAACCTCCTACACACTCCAAATGATTTTGCACATTTTGAACAGATTCGTGATGCACAAAGCCACAGTGCTGGTGCGAGACACGCTGACACTGTGACCACCTTGCTCCTACATTATTGCCTTCCCCCTAACCACGTCTGCTCTGCCTATTCAAAAGCCAAAGCTTGGAGCTGCTCCTGTTCCAACAACATACAGTTCTGTGCTGTTTCCTATAACAGGAAATGGCTCTCTTAACTGATCCCTTGACATAAACATATATAACTTGTACATAGAGACAAACATTACACACACACTCATAAAAAGATGCATTTGCATCTGCAGCCCTTGAACTCACAGGTTTGGCATGTTCGTCTTGTGCCTGCACGCTGGTCAGCAGCAACAGGCAGGATATAACCAGATGGGACAGGAATTTATGTTTGAGCAAAAGAATACACACACAGAAGTAGTAGATTTAAAAAATAAGTAGTTTTCAAATTATCGATGAGCATAGTAGATTAGAAATTTAATAGCCAAGTGAAAAGTTTTATCTCCTACATGAATACATTTGTCTGATACTTCTAATTTTAATGGACTACCTGAGAACAGTTATCAAATCTAAGCCTTCCTTTCAGTTTGTTGTTGGTTTTTTAAATGCTTTTCTTTCTAGGGCTGCCACATGAGTAAGTGCCCTTCTGAATCAGTAGTCGTGCAATTCTGCAGGTAAAATGGCTGGCAATCTGCAGGAATATCTATTTCATCTATACCCACAGATCTGTGTCTCAGTTAGTAACTATAGCACTCTGTACAGCCAGTAGAAAAAAAAGACGACCTAGGAGGTTATCTTCAGGGTGATGGCCTTTCTTCATAGTAACAGCAGAGCGTGAAGGTAAATAAATCTAACACAGACACCTGCACCTGGTAGGGAAAACCCAACTCTAGTGTCTCACTGTGCCAAGTGCAGCAGTGCCCAATCTGGATACCCCAGTTTGACGGAGTAGTCGAACTACCTTCTTGAGAGAAGTCCAAACTTACTGTGTGCAGAGAGGCAGCAAGAGGTGAGCCTCCTCAGACCCAAAATTGCATGAATGTCAGTAAAACAGGCATGACTCCGAAGCTCATAGAACACAGATTATTAGCTGAGTTAACAGAAACAGCTTTTGGGTTAGGGCTGGCTCTTTTCTCATGTCTCAGAGAACCACAGAAGGGAAGTCAGTCTTTCTGCAAAAGTTCAGCCATAGGATTCTTTTTGCATTCTTTTTTTTTTTTTTTTTTTTAGTCTTCTTTGTAAATCAAAGCAGTATAAAGTAGTAAATCATAGAAACCTTTTCAAGTGTCTTCTGGTTGTCTCAGACCATGCTCATCTACCACTCCCCCTAAATTGCCATCCCCCGTCCCTTTCTTCTTCCATGGTTCTTGCCATGTATGTCAATCAACAAGGGACAGAGCCACCGTGGTACATGAATCAGGGTATATCATTACCCTAACAATAGCGTGAAAACCCCTGAAATAAAAAAGATACAAATAACTCCTTCCAGTCACCTCAGAAAGTACATGGAGTCCTAATTCTGTCTAGCTGATGTTAACAAAAGCTGCAGAACTTACACAGATATGCACAAAAGACTCACACGCTTATCTTGGATAATTTTTCATTGGTGCATTGATTTTCACTCTAAGTGAAACATTTTGTACAACATAGAAAGGGCAAATTTTGAGGGCACACTTTTTTTCTAGCATTTTGCTGCCAAAATGCTTCTGTCCTTCTGTTTTCCTAATGCTCAATTAGGAGAGCAGTAAAACAGTAGCACTGCTTACATGATAAATACTCCTCTAGACTGCAAATATTGTACTTTGGAGAGATTTTCAGCTGCCATTTAAGGCTATTTTAAGTGCACTTTGAAAAGATTTATGTACTACACATCCTACTGGAAATGTAATAGAACATAAATTGAGCAAGTAAATGGACTCAGTTGATTATTTTTGAATCAGTAAGAATACCATCACAGAAAGAACAACAGTATCTCTGCATGACTGAAGCACAGGGACTTTTCTGAGGATTATGACCAGATGCAGTGGAAAATTAGACATTCAGACCAGCAAGACCTTAATTATTAGGAAATGCTTTGTGTCTTATCCTTTTGGGAGAGAAGAAGTTGAAAAAGGGAAAAAAAAGAAGACCATGGGCTCATAGAGCATTCCAGAATAGAACACAGAGAATCAAACATACTGTTAGAGACCACATCAAACTTATTGAGCTGCTAAGAGAACAAATGAGTAAAGAAGGCTTCCTAGCTTGTTTAAAAAAACAACACAAGAGGAATTTAAGTTATCAATAAAATGTTCTGTCAACAGACTAAGACATTACTCCAGAAGACAATAATCACATTTAACACATGCTATAACTGAATTTTCAACTGTGTTCCTAATCCAAAAGAACAAATTGCAAATTGTTATCCAGACCTACCGTGTATGTTTTCAGAAAGCATAAAAAGGCTCGAGAAATCCACTTGCTTACTTCCCACTGCCTTAAAAAAATCTTTAAACAGAAACTGAAGGCTAGTGTTTTTAAAATAATAATAATAATACAGTCAGCAGGGTAAGAGAGGGACTCCCCTGGAGGAGGAAGTAGCCACTCTGCAGAATTTTCCTGGGGCTTTCTGCTTTGTTTTCTCCACGATGAACCTCTGCACTCAGACTCAAGCCTCTAGTGATGAAGAAGTCTCTTTGGGCTGGCGAGACTCGTAGGCCCTTGCCTTCTAAGGCAAAGCTTAGAAGCTCAAAGGAAAACATTGTTGAGGGCCACTCGTTCCATCACGGCTGGCTTGTCTCTTCAAGTTCGTATGGCTTGGTGCCTCGAGACAATTCTCTTATTGGGCTCCAGCAGAAAGTCATCATTGACTCAACACAGCAACAGTCCCTGGCACAGAAGGTTGCTGATATTATCTATTCAGACAAGTCCAACATTTTTTAATGCAGAACCTTCCTCACTGCCAAGGGTTCTTGAAAGACAACAGTTCTGTTCTCCACTGGCTGCTCAAAATCTTTGGAAAGCACATCAGGCTTACTCCCTCCTTTTTTGGTTTTTACTCTATTTCGTTTAACAAACAGCTGATAAGGGAAAACAGATTACATTTTTTCAAGGAAAGCCTTAAACTAATTCAGTGAGATTCATAGCATCAGTTTGAAGAAATAACAGAAAAAGGCTCTGACAACCAGGAGTTATACATTCTGCCAACCAAAATAAGTTACAGACAAAAGTGTCTCTGTTACCAAGAATTTCAATTAGGAAACTATTGTTATGTCAAATAAGGAATTGAGGTATAAATAATTATATATTTACAGTCAATAAACAAGCACACCGAGGAGAAGGATGATGCTTTGTTCAGTACAAAAACATACACAGAAAAATCAAATCTTGGCAAGTGCCTCATGAAGTCTCGTATCTGACTGCTCCTTTTAAATACCATGCTTGTTCATTCCTGTCAGATTCCTGCTTCATATACAAAACTATAAGAATATGAATAACTCTTACCCAGTTTTAATCAGCAAAAGGAGAACTCTTGCACTTTGTAGCTAGGAGAAATATGGCAGTTGGTTAGGAAGAGCTGAAAATGTTACTGAGTAACATCTGAAGGCCATTTGCTTTTTCTTCTTATTTTCAATTCCTAATAGAAGGCAATAATAAATGCTTCCAGAGATTTCCTTCACTACACATTACTTCATACTCAAACATTCAGGTACATCTATAAAATAAAAATTAGCAGTGATTGCTGTCTTTGCTCTCTTTTAACTAGAAGAGCACTTAGGGAGTATTATTTCTGTGTAAAGGAGACAGAGAACTGACTGCATCTGGCTTTTCTTCCCTATCTCATTTGCATGAAATCAATATTTTGCAATCCAGAGCTTGGCTACTCTGCTTCTGCTTCCTTGAAAGGGGGAGGTGCAGAAAAGGCCTTACTACAGAGAGGTGGGGAGGGACAAGACTTTCCAGTTTAAAATGAAAAATAATTGTAATTCTCATGAAATATGTAGTATTTACAGTCCTAGAAAGTGGAGTTCTGGAAAAACAAGTTAATGGCAGGGGCTAAATTCCAGCCACTCACTGGACTATCCTGGAATGACCATGGTTACTGACAAGAGCGTTATTCATGCTCCAGAACCTTTGTGCCTTTGTTCATCCACAGCTTAATGCTCCAGCAAAGAAAGGAAACTCATTTCCCACAGACGCACACACGCAATTAGCCAAAAATCAGAGTTTCAACACAGAATTGTTCTCCATAAGATTTTCCTGCTTCTCGGATATTTTAAGTCCCTCTGCTTGATCCCTTCGACAGTGTGAAGTTTCAATCATTCTTGGATTTGGCTCTGAGCTCAGCCACGCATGCAAAGGGGCTGCGGGAACACTACATTCATATACACAGCAAGATTTCTTTCTGCCCATGAAGCTTCCACTCCTGGACATCCACAGCAATGCAAGGTGTGCTCTGAGTCAGATTATAACAGACTCCAAAGTGATGACAGTGAGAAACACACATAGTCAGGTCTTCACAGACTGACAGTAAAAAGATGTACTGTTTATTTTATTTCACTGCTGTTTGCATCTAGCCAAGTCTTTTGTGACCACAGGTCAATTATCTTCGCCATCTGGTGGCTTAGGCAACATGGTCTGTAATTTAATATAGTCACAGTCCAGTGCACTGGGAAGAACAGCTCACATCACAGGAGACATCTTCACATTTCCTATAAGTTACTCTTCTTACAGGCAGTCCCACGCAAAGAGTCGAGGGCCAGTCTGAAACAGGAGAGTTTATCCCCACACATCTGCTTGCAAAGGATGGGACAGAATGGCAGGGTCTTGGACAACCCAGAAGGTGCTTAGGTAGAGGCTTTTCCATGATTTAGTGCTTCAAAGCTAGCATCATTCACTAAGCAAAAGGTCCCTTAAAAGCAAAAGTAAAAACACAGCTAACATGAATGCTTAAAGCTTAAGAAGTTATGCCTCTCTCTAAACCCAGCTCTTATTGAACATGTGTTACACATAACCAAAGCCTGACACTTCCTGCATTGGCAAGGAGATAGCAGTGGAAAAGCTCACTGAGGCTAGTTTTAGTGATTTACAGCAAAGGATGGGGGAAAAAAAGATCACATCTTTCTTCAATATGTTTTTCTACTAACATGCATGCTCTACATAAAGCCAGTCTAAGATATTTTGCATTAAAGCTGGAATAAAGTAACACAAAGGTGGCAAAGTCAGTAACTGGCATTTTGGTTAATCTTGCCCAACACGGCCTGAGAGACAGGATTTACTTGAATTTTAAAGCTTTACATCTGGACAAGTTATTCTGAACTGTCTTCATAACTGGAGGAGACACAGACAGTTTTCAAATGAGACAAAACTATACCTAAAGGAGCAAAGCTAAACTCTCTTTGCAACATCCTATAGCAAGAGCTTCTATAGCTTAGCTACATGATGTTCTCACCTAGCGAGGACATTTCCTTAAAGCCAAGATAAATCACATTGTAAACAATGTCTTTCTTTCCATTGACTACAAAGAAATTGTGGTTGACTAGCTTGAATGCAGACTAGCTCAAAAGAATTTAATTCTGGATACCTATTGAAGACAAGAAGGGCATCCATTTACTATCTTGGAAGAAAACTACTTCATATATCTTCTGTCATGCATCAGCTATGTATCTTAGAAAACAAACCACAAAGGCTTGCCTAAGTCTTCAACAAAGCACGCAATGGATGACAAATGAACGTTATGCAAGCAATTGTGTGTTCCTTTCCTTTCCTAACCTTCGAGTCTCGGGCACGCCACGATAATGTTCTTGTATCGTATCTATAAGCCCATTGCAAAACCACTGATTCCTCTTACACTTACAAAAGGAGAAAATTACTACTGTGGATGGAGCAAACAATCACAGAGAAGGGGACGTGCTTACACAATGTTTTGCTGGATCGCAGAGGAATATCAGGAATTGTGAATCTCAACGTCACCCTCAAAGAGAAGAATAGCTCTGTGGTACCAAACAGCAATGGTAAAAACAAAGATTAGAACTACTTTTTCTGACGGCTTTGCAACTAAGCAGGTGACATATCTGTTTGCCATGCTGGAGGCTTGCTAACAGATCTTCCTCTGTCCACAGAACAGACGAGAAGCAACAAAAAGCCAATATTATGAATTTCTAAATTCTGGGTCAGGCTGTTACTGTACCAGTAACAAAACTAAGCACAATCAACCTTTAACCTTCAGGCAAAGGTATCATTCATAAGGAAGTGCGACAGCAGGCTCCGCTGACCTCATGCATTTCTTTCCATCTGGGGATGGAAGGGATCCAACCCTTTTATGAGGTTTATTCCAAAGCTTTGAATACGGTATGAATATGGTAAACTTCAGGCATTACTGTATAAATCAACAGCCAACTCAAAATGAAAGTCCCAAATGATAAAAGCTAGAGTGTTAGCAACAAAGCTTAAGAGAAGCACAATAAACTGCACAGGCTGATGTGCCCATAGGCATAGGAGAAAACAACATCTATAAGACTTATGAGCAAGAAATCCACTGTACTTTAATAATCACCACGTTTCCAGATCTGTAAGACACACTTACATACCTTTGGCAATGTTGGCTCTAGGGTGTTTTTAAAATCTCATTCCAATTTACAGAGTATCTATGAATTTCCAGCTCATTTTCACTTCCAATTACTGCTACTCAATTGTGTTTTTGCCTGATCTATAACTTATGTTAAAACATATGGTGGTGTATTTGCTAAAAATTCTCTGAAAAACTGCATTCCCCAGATCAATTCTAAACAGCTTCAGACCTGTGATCAGAAAGGGATGGGACAGTAGGGGAATAGAACCTAACAGTGGTTAGGGACACTTGGTGGGTGGAGGGTGGCATTCTTTTAGTTTTTACTTTTTGTAAAGCCAACTGAAGCAGCCAACATTTATTTAGAGACAGTTTATGAAGTGAAAATTCCAGAGATTGTAATGGAAAGACAATTTAATCTTAGCTCCAGTTACTGAAGTGCTCAATATACATCTGAAAAAAAAACAAAAACAAAAAAAAAAACGAAAAATAAAAACAATAAGACTTCATAAAAGTTATTATGAAATACTTTGGAGAAACATTTAGGAAAAATACTGCACATGCATTTAGTAGGAATCCCCAGTGGTTGTCTCATTTACCTCATTACACACATGCATGCACACACACTGAGTGTTAATTGCACTCCAAAAGAAATCTGCAGGCACAGACTGCAAGAAATGATATGGGTCCTTCCCCTCATTCCCTTCCCCTGATGAACGCCTACTTTTCTTCTAAAAATTCCCCACAGAAGAAGAGACTGCTAATTGTAGCTATCACAAAGTGTTTTTCCATCACCACAGAAATGTAATTCCTAAATTTGAGTTGATGCACACGCAGAGGCAGGGACCGAGCTGATGTAGGAGTGATGACGGATCACTGCAATTCATTCTAGAGGGGAAAATTTAAATACACATCAAGAGCATAATCCCACAATTGGCAGATCCACTTCAAAATCTTGAAATGCTTATTTTCAGCCTCTTAAAGCTAACTGATGCAAGCCCTTCCTGTGAGAACATCGTGTAGCCCAGGCACTTGTCTCGCATACAACAGAGCTAGCACAAAACGTGTTGCTGTATCCATTAATGGTACAGCATCATCTGCAGTATCAAAAGGCTGAAAGAAAAGTGTAAGAGCAATCAGAACCTTGAAAAACTTTTCACTGCACTGGCTTAAAAAAAAAACCAAAAAACTGTGAAACTTTCAGAGGACAGAGATATTAATTCAGAAAAAATTGGACAAAGAGAGATGAACCCAGAGAGAGTGTGTTCGTTCTCCATGAGAGCTGAAAGAAACTGGTTTTGCTGATCACCACAAAATAAATCTCCCATTCCCAGCTCATCTCACTGAGGAGCAAACACCAGGCCCCAGGAATGAGCCCACAAGCACTGACATTGATCTTAGGCTATGGGACTGCATCCATTTTTGGTATTGTGGCAATACCAAAATAAGAGGCTGCCCACTGGAAGGGGAACTTCTTTGCCAGCTGCAAACCAAAAGGAGACAAACAGTTATTGCTTGAATTCCTGTAGGAGGGAGAAAGGTAGTTTGTACTAATGGAAATGCCACTTTTCACACTGTACTTCCCTACAAGCAGGACCATGGGAATCAATGCTCTGCAGGCCTGCATAGCATCGACAAGCAGCCACCGAATATAAATGCAAGATCCAGCTTTGTGCTTCCATCCGACTGCATCGCAGCCACTCACAGCACCTCAGCAGCAGCAAGCTGTAAGGGGAGCACAGGAGGTGATGCTGGTGCTGCACAGCAGTGGTGATGCAGGTTAACAGGAGAAAGCATTCTGCTAGCAGAAGCATGTGCTCACACTTGGCTTCAAGCACCTTTATTCTAGAAAAATGGTTCTCTGCTTTCATCACCTCTCCTTAAACACTATTCTAAAATGAAAGGGGAACAGTATTTCTTCGAACCACAGCAGAAATTTAGGTTAGTTTTTTTTTTTTTTAAAGGGTAAGCTGTGAAGAAATCATCCTGCAAATTATGAGAACCGTGGCACAGCAAGGAAGGAGGGATTTCTAATGATCTCCAGAAACAATACATATGCATCTTCTGACTGAAAACTGTATCATGCTGCTAAATGAGCATTTCTCTGCAAACATAATTTGACAGGAATGCCTGTCTAGTAGGGATTTCATGCAGCCAAAGTGACAAAAAGAAAGGAGACGAGAAGAGACATCTGGAGTTACAAGGAGGAAATGTTGAGCCACGTAAACTACCACAAAGCAAAGACAACCTTGAATTTAGAAAAAAAAATACTGCTTGGTTCTCTGTATATAAAGTTAATCCTCCAGTGTAAAAAAACCTGCAAAACAGCAGTTGATCTGGGCATCAGAACTGTAAAACAAATTTCAGTTATGTAAAATTAAGTTAAAATAAAAAGAGGGAAGAAAATAAGGCAATGTAAAATTTATGTATGACATTATATCACAATCACAGGTGTGGCAGTGCTTGCAATCGTATCTATTTATACCAATTAATTGCTTCATCTCAGCCTAAAACCTCTGCTATGTGTTGGAGAAAACCACCTCAGCTTCACAGAGGAAAAGCTTCAGAGCTGGTACAGAGCACTTTACCCCAACAATTTCTGAGGATTACCCCTCATACCCATAGGTAAAAATTGTGAACTAACATTTACACATAACCTACTGATTCTTTTTCAAATTGCTGCTTAATACTGGCTAGTAAAACTCCTTAAAAAAGGAAACATCAAAGTCCTTGCCACCTTTGAACACCTTTCTGTTATTGTAACTACTCACAGGACAAAATGAACGTCAGAGAAAGGAATTAGTTTTGTGTTAAGAGTTTTCATGCAATTTTATGGCATTCAGATTTCACAGAGCTGCTCAACCACAGCTGAGAAATGCTGTAAGTCATTACCAGAACATACCAACACCACTGCTTTTACAGTCAGAGACTTTTTTGCAAAGGTGATGAATATCAGCAAACCCATTGGTTTCATAAGGGGAATGTACAGATAGTTTAGTTCTCAAAACTCTTCTGAGCTAAACTCAAACTTTAGATTTGACATTAACAAATCAATAACAGACTTAAAAGAGCCTTGTCTGGGACTTTTATGTGAGAGCCACTTATTGTAACAGAAGACCATTTTAGCAGCTTGAAGATAACAATCTTTCTCTGAAAGAAGATACTTCCAAGGACTCCCTGTTTACAAACAAGGAGTTTTCAAAAGAGAACATCTCAAATACACACCAGAGGAAAAAATATGATTATACAATTGGCTGGTTGAGGATCTTCACTTACTTAAAGCACTTAAAAGAAAAAGGAGTTCCTTTGAAAATTCATCTCCAAATGTGGGTTGCAGAGTCAGCTTTTTGAAGATTAAACAACTTTATAAAGAAGGAAATAATATGGTAGAGATTAAAGTTCAATTTCTATTTCACTTGTTTGACTTTGGGACCTTTTATCCTTTGGCTACATAAAATTTGGCATTAACCTGAAAGCTAGAATCATTTTACTCTATCCAAACTCAGAGGAGCAAGAAATGGTCACTGATGGAGACCACAACACATACAGATAGGTGGATAGACACAGATTTTTTCTTTTGTTCAGACAAGGGGTGTACATACCCTTAAATCTGGAGAAAAGTTGTCTGCTGAGGTGGAGACCGAGTCTGATGATACAAGAGAAGCAGATTTTGTATGAGCAGAATGGTCCGACTGAGAGGTGGAAGCACTGAAAAGAGAAATACAACACTATCAGAATGGTGCTCAGGACTGCTCAGAAGTCTACAAATAAGGCCGCTTACTTGCAGCTGTATCAGGCAATTTTCCCTGGTTTCCACCCTTTCCATTCTCAGTTATTTAGTCCTCAGCAATGGTTTCAGAGAACCTGTTCTGCCTTCCTTTACTACAGATCATAAAAGCACACACAATTCATTACCAGATCACATCTCAGACCAAGCCAACACTGTCACGAACGCAAACCTGATCAAATCCTAAATCAACGAAATGAAGGGGCTCCATTTCAGGCTTTCAGATGGGAGAAATTAGCGCACTGCAACTTGATGAAAACAGACAGGATCCTGAATGCACGCCAGCACAACTCCAACCGCAGCTTTACAATGGTGGAATGAATTCAGAATAAAAACCTCTTTCCACCACATGGAACTTTCCTCTTTCAGGTATAAGCACAGCCCCAAGAGAACGAAGAAGAGCCTCCCAGCATACCTCTCTGGTGATACAAAGTGTGATTTGCTAAAAACAAAGCAAAACAGCTATCATTTTTTCGACCCAGTTTTTCTAGGACAGCTGTAAGCAATTAAAATAAGCTTATTTTATGACATTTTCATGCTGCAAGCTTTTCTAGAATCGTAATTGCTTGAAATTAGCATTTGATAATAATGCTTTTAAAGCCCCACGGGACTGCAAAGAAAGACCTCTGTGGTGCAATGTTCTGCCATGGCACAACAGCAAATGCTACCTGGAGCAGCTCATTCCCACATTCTCAGTGACTCCAGAAAGGTTTCATCTGGGTGATACAACACCCTTAAAGAGCAGCTACCTGACCAAGGCAGAAAACTCACTGGAGCATTATGTTATTAGTTGTATTTAGTAGTTATTTGACAACCTTCAAACAGCTTTATCTGAGCTTCCAAAGAGCCTGGAGATCCGTTAATTGTCTGAAAATTGTTTTGCTGCTTAACTGCTGCTAAACAGCCACTGATAGGCCAGAATGTTCCAGTTTTATTTCTATTCTTTGAGGTTTGGCAAAGCGTTAGGCAGGCAGTGTTAAAAACATGAGGTACTATGGTAAAGTTGGGCTCTTGCTGGGATTGACTCCTCTCTGTTCAAGGATTAAAGAGCACTGGCAACTTCTTTTAATTCTATGATGCAGAAACTTTGAAACTGAAGTTTTGGGAACAGTAAAAAAAACATTTAAATAAATGATAACATTGTGCCAACTGAATAGCACGATTCCACTGAATGCATTTATTGTACACAGTTCACCAGCTAACCGTTCTGCTTCCAACACACTTAACTCTTTGAGTTTACCACGATGTTACTTTTCAGAGGCACAGACAGAAAATAATTCCACACTGAAGTAAAAAGAACCAACTCAGCAAAGCTACTCAGATACACAGGATGTGCAAATGGTTCCACATCACAACCAAACTGGCAGAACTACTCTGCTGCTGAGTGCTGGTCATGCTCCTACTCTCCTCCTCCTCTCCTTGACTTGGGCTGCACTCCGCTGCTATGCATTCCCATTGTGAACATCAGGATGTGTGGTTTGATTTGTTGATCTGCAGGGGCAGCAAACGATTGCTAAACACAAAGAAAGTCTTCTGCTGGATCACAGGGCTGATTGGATTAATTACATGGCCACATAAAACAGAGGCAGTGCACAGGAGAAAGAGGGAATCTGTATCTGGAGATGATGAGGAGGGTTGAAAACACTTCTGCGTGCAGCAGCCTGCAGGCATGCTGAATGAGGCTTAGCCCTAAACCACATCATCACATTGCTTTACTTAAACCAGCTCAGAGCCCTGGATGTATTCCCTCAAAACTCATTTCAGTCTGCTCCCTGTACGTTCAGTCTTTACCTTCCAAGCGTTCACCCTGATCTTTGCAACTGTATAACTGATTGAGGTTTGAAGTTGTGTTAAAATCTCCCCAGCTAATCATTCCACAGTGCAGCACCACCTTACTGTGCAGCAGCCCATGCAGGGATAGCTCTAACAGTTGTCAGCTGGGAGTCAGCAGCTCTGCCTCAGTCCCACAAAGTCAGCTCCAGCTGGGGCAACTAAAGCTTCAGCAGAAACCTCTTGGTGTATTTAAATGCATTTAAGATCAGTGACACAGCTCAACGTTGAGAAGTCATTTAGCACAAATGTAAATAGCAAAGCAAGGGATGTACTGACAGCTAATCTAAGCTCACATGCCTGCACAGAGAAGGCATTTGTTTGCACTGTGCAGAGCAGCATATTTACTGACCAGCACTAAATCACTGAGCACAGGAACAGTAATAGAAGCATTTGCATCAAGAATTTCATGTCCTTTCATCACAGAAAACGGAGCTGGAAAGGCCTCTCATGAGTAGTGGTAGTCTCTCCCTCTGCCCCCAGCTTGGACAAGCTATACCCAGGCAATCCCTGCAGCCTGCTCACCTAACCTGCTCATCACTGCTCCCAAACAGGAAAAACACTAACAAAAAGAGTCAAAAAGAGTCAGTTGTTCTGCTTGCACAACTTGTCTGCCCTCCTGCATCCCCAGCCTTTACCAAATAAACAAGCAGTGACTGTCTAACCATCTAGACCAACATTTGTTATGAAATTAATTTTACTTCAGCAGGCTGAGGGGCCAACTGCTTTGTGCGGGAAAAAAAAACCCAACAGACAACTGTCTAAGTGTTTTGTGTTTGTTGACCATGCCTGGCTTCGAGTGAGATTCAATGAAGCAAAGCATTTGCATTTTAGAAGGCATTTTTCAGAGGCTCCCAGCACCACAACCCTTGTGTTCCTGTGGCAGCCACCAACAGCAATGTCACCTCCTGTGACACCAGAGACAGCTCTGGGAGGTGCTGCCTGCACACAAGTGAGCAATAGCACTCAGTATGCACAGGTTGCACTCGTTAGGCTGGCTTCCTCTGTGCTCATTGGTCACTCACAGGGAGCTGTGATGGAGGAAGGTGTGAGGTACTGAACTTCTGCTGCTGCCTCGCCACTCCCTCCTGCCACGAGCAGGCAGCTTGCACGGCTCCAGTTCCACTGCTCAGCCAAGTGATTAATCTGATGTCCCTGCAGGCATACAAGAAGTTTTTTTAGTTTCAGTGGTTTAATAAACAAAGAGCTCTCCCTACTGTCAAAGCAAAAAGAAAGACCTTCAAGCAATGCAGCTTCATGTGTCTGTGGGGTGGGGGAAGGAGAGGGTGCTGGGGCTGCCATGCAAGGAGCAGAGCTCCCTCCATATTTGCCTCCTGCTCTTCTGCACCCCGTGCAAATCTTGCTGCCACTGCAGTTTCTCCATATTCACCCAGCTTCCTCCAATGCAAAGTTAGAGCTATCTCCAAAGTCTTTTTGGCAGCGGGATGGGGTAGTACTGATGCTAGACTAAGGTGCTGAGGACACCTCTGAGAAATACCCCAAACACCTGACTTTCAGAAACAAGGCAGTACAGGGCAAACCTGTATAACAGCACAAGAATGATGGTCAGATGCTGCTGCTGAGTTTGGTTACAAACATTTGAGAATGCAGGTATGTGTGGCCTGATTTCAGCAAGAGTTAGAAATCACTGGAGCTGAGCCCATGACCGCCAGCTTAAAGTCTGGTTTAATGTAACTCAGTAGATAGTGACAGGACAAGGGTTTTAAACTAAAAGTGGGGAGATTTAGGTTAGATGTTAGGGGGAAATATTTCACTGAGAGGGCGGTGAGGCCCTGGCACAGACTATCCAGAGATGTTTGAGTGCCCCATCCCTGGAGGTGCTCAAGGCCAGGCTGGATGGAGCCTGGGCAGCCTGAGCTGGTGGGTGGCAACCAGCCCATGGCAGGGGTTAGAACTGGATGGCATGGCCCCGAACTGGATGATCTTTGAGGTCCCTTCCAACCCAAGCATTTCTATGACTCATTCTATGATTTGTTCTAAATGATTATCATCTCTGAACGTCACTAAGATTCTAAGAAACAGCATTTATTCAAGTTCACAAAATACTTTAAATTCTCCCTCCTGGAAAGAGACAGAGCACAGGTGCTTCAGAGCTGACCTGTGAAGAACAGGGACCTCCAGGAGCAGTTCTCTTCCCATGCTGCACAGGCAGCTCCACAGCACCCATCCTGATGTCTGTGCTAATTGTCACAACAGACCCTTACAATAGAAAAACTCAACGGAAAAGTATCTTGCCCCTGTTGCTGCTATTCTCATTTCTCCTTCTTTGCTCCCCAAGCAGAAGCAAAAAACAGGGTTAGGATGCAATTAGCACTGATACATGTCTTTCAACTTAGTAACTATTGTTTAAATGTACTTTTACAGCCAGATTCTGAATGATAAATGAGCCTAAACAAGATCTGTCAGCACAATTGTTTCACACAGTGTCTGCATTAACCCCTTGGCTATATGGAATACATATATGCAACTAATATGAGAATTAAAATGGAAAACAAGCGTAATGACTCAACTCTTGATAAAGCCTTCATTGTTATTATTAGGACCAACCCACAACATGCCAGGTGGTTTTCAAGCATAACTCAGACAGATGCCCTCTGGTGATTCCTGTTCAGGCAACTGAAAGGTATTGCAGCCTCCAAAGCAGAACTGAAGGAATGCCAACATGCCTCACTTAAACCATCAACAAAGATGTAAAGAAACTACAAGCAGAAGTGTCTGAGACACAAACTTATCCTGTTACACTACGAAGATGCAGGGAAATATTGCAGGAGAAAGCAGTGGTGAAGTCTGAGGTCACTTCAAAAAGTATCATCAAACAGCCAGAGCCATCTGAGGCAATCTCTGCCCTCTGACCCTTTTAATTCAAGTAACATGGTGTATAAAACACTAAAGGAAGAGAAATAAAAACTTGTTGCTATTCTCTTTGCCATTACGTAAGTGTGAATACGCAGTTACTGCTTTCCTAGAGCAGATAAGCAACAACTTTTCACAGAAGAAAAAACACATATGCAGCAATTTGACCACATGAGGGTCGAAGAGCAGCCCCAGAGAATTCAGATTAGGTAGGAGGCAAGCATGGAGATGTAAGGGAACAGCCAGAACCAGAGCGAAAATCCAAAGCCAAGCTTAAGGACAGCATCTTCTCCCAGGGCGTGTGATCCGAGAAGAAAAGCAGGACAGCCAGTTTCACTTACAAACTAAAACTGCACACAACTTCTGGCAAAACAGTAAGCAAGGGTCACAGTATTACCATGATTCAGACGAACCTTCCCTTCCTGTATCTGCTGAGAACTGCTATTTCCAAGAAAGCATCTTAGGAGGCCTACCTCTCTTTGTCCAGCAAGAACATCAAAATTCCATATAAACAGACCTTCCTAAAGACAAGATACAATCCTCTGCAAAAAGGGACTGAGTAGCAACTCTCCAAAAATCTATCCACAGTTCATTTTTTACACAGTTAATACGGGTTCCTAAAGTTCTTATCCTAAATCTATGACTGAGAACCTGCGTATGAGTTCAACATCCAGAACTCTCGGAAAACCTGATGAGACAGAAGGAAAATTCATCTCTGGAAAACATGGCATTCTCATTTAATACTGTATGCATAGGCTTTGGGACTTTTGGGGGGGCTTTTTTTGTTTGATTTTTATTTTATTTATTTACTTATTTACATCAGTGTCTGAAAATACTTATAGGAGTGAGCCAGGTTAGTAACACAACTGAAATGCAGTCACAGATGATCAAGTTAGTTCTCCAGCACCTTCTTTATGAATATTCCTTCCCTGCCACTATAAGTAGCTGCTTTTTTGCTTGCAAAGGTGTGCCAATTACTCAGATGCTAATTGGCATAAGCTGCTCATACAATTTCTTCTCTATCAAACCATATATTTTGTTTCAATAGTCACTGAAATGACATGGAAAACAGGTGATAAAACGCACCACTGTGCAATACAGTGTGAGCTGTAAAGGTCATAAATGAGAAAAGCACTGCAGAGTGCAAATTTCCATTTCCTCTCTTCCTGTTTTTGTAAAACTTTCTCATTATGTACATTCCTAAAAATTAATCAAAGTGGAAACTGCAAATTAATGTTGACTACTGGCAAATACAATTTCATTTGGAAGCTTTGGATGCCAAGAGAACAGGATCCAAAAGGTTCAGATTTATAGCAAGACCATAAGTAGGAGCACCTGTAGTACTTGGACACACTTTTTATAAAGCATAATTACGCAGAGCTATTGAGCGCTCTCTGTGCACTTCCCAGAGTCAAGCTGGCAATTTTTTCTCTTCAATACTTCCAATGCTCGTGCTTCTTTCAGAGAAATACTGAAAAACCTTTTGGGCCACATCAGAGCAACAGGAGACAAAGCGATGTTTGTTTCCCATGAATATCACTTTGTCCTAGCTGGTACTGTCTGATCTGGCCTGGGAAATCCAGCTGTCACCCACATCAGGGCTCCCATTTCCAGCAGCTCTCTGTGGCTCTAGGGAAGCAAAGCAGCCCTATAGTCCTTTCTGGTATATAGATCCTAAGGTACTCAGGTGTCCCTTGCTCCCCCTTGTCCAGGGAAGGGCTTATGGCACAGTTGGTGTCTGACTGACCTGGGGCCTCTCAGCAGGAACCAGGCATTCTGTGCTGGCATCTGCTCTGCCAGAGCCACAACAAACTCTGCAGCTGTAAATTAAGTTTTAGAGTCTTTTCACTCTGTTTGTCCCAGAGAAGAATCCTGCTGTGCTCAGCACTGTACAAGCCCACAATACGGTTGGAGAAAGGAGCAGCATCTCCAGAAAGCAGGGGCTCAATTTTTCACAGAGAGAGGCTCACTGTACCTTACGAAAAGAAACTACCTTCAGCATATACAAAATGCCCTCCTACTCTCCCAGAATACACAGAACACGTTTTTCAGGCATCCTGGATACACAGTTGCTACACTTAAGAACTACATGAAGCTCACAATCTTTCTAACATTTAAATATCCCACCTCAACCCTGCTTGACCTGTAGCTATCTCAGAGATACATGAAAGCCACAAGCAAATACCTTCTTGCAGGAAAGAAGAGAACCAACCGCCAGGCTTCCTCTGGCATTCCGTAGTGGCAGACAGTTACATAATACAATAACATACACTTGCCATTCAAAAGGGTTGGCTGTCAGAGCTTAACAAAAAGAAGCCATTCCAGTAAACAAATCATCGTGCATGTGTGTGACAGATCTAAAATAGCCCCCCACGCCACTTGCCTGAATGGAAAAGATTCACTTCTGTTGCCAAGCAAACCCAGGTCTCAGTCTGACTTCATGTTCCAGGGAAAGAAAATGACTTTTTTTTTTTTTTTTAAAGTTGATCCTTAAAGCAGCATCCTTAGCTGAATATATGGTACATGTTTTCCCATGAGCCATAAAGAGAATGTCCTATGTTTTGACCGTGAACAAGCTTTTCTAGGAATGCAAATTCTGCTCTCAGAAGTTACACAATGGATTACAGTGTCACAAGCACTGTTCATGCTCCATTAGTCATTCTTTTATTATTTTTTTAACAGAAATTCACAAAAGGCCTGCAGTGTGTGTAGAGCACTTGCTAAACAATAGGCTGATTGTCTAAAATATTTGCAAGATTCCAGGAATAGAAAGCCAACACCCAAAGACAAACCAATATGCAACACATAATTAGTAACAGCAAGCAGCTCACAGTATCATGCTTTCATGAGTCAAACACCCCAGAAGGTAAAAACAGGAAGAACAGCAGCAATCAGAGGCCTGAATCGATATATCCTGATCAGCATGTGGAATATAACTACAGAATTATCTGTATGCACAACAGGAGCAAAAGGGGCGTTGGGTTTCTAAGAAGCTCCAGGCTGGTATGGGATGGTACTCAGTTACACGAGAAGAAACAGAAGAGAAATAATTTTTTTTCAGAGTTATTAAACTTTTGCTGGAACTGACATCGTACTCTGTTTCACCACTTTCAGAGCCCAAAATAAGTTACCACTTCACTTGTGGCATTAACAATGACAGCAGTGAAGAGTGGGCAAGGCAGATGGCCCATCTCCTCTAGGTGAGGCAAGGTAGGAAGCTAGTCCAGCAGCTATGTCTATGCCCTTTTCCTTGTGGCAGAGAGATGTGATGCACTTTCTGCAGATGCTTGTGCACACCTAGGTCTGTGCTTACAAACTTCTGCATTTCCACTCTCTAGAACAGACCCTTTACATTTAAAATAAGTTATGACTACAGGATGAAGGAGGGATTCAAAATGCAAACCTGCTCACTGCCAACAAAGTACCACTTGAGAGAACAGTGCTCCCACCCATTTGTTTCTGTGCTTTACAGAATCACAGAAACACCAAGGTTGGAAAAGACCTACAAGATCATCCAGTCCAACCATCCACCTATCACCAATAGTTCTCACTAAACCATGTCCCTCAACACAAAATTCAAATGTTCCTTGAACACTTCCAGGGTTGGTGACTCCACCACCTCCCTGGGCAGCCCATTCCAGTGCCTGACCACTTTCAGAAAAGTAGTATTTCCTAACATTCAGCCTGAATCTCCCCTGGTGCAGCCTGAAGCCATTCCCTCTAGTCCTATCACCAGTTACACGAGAGAAGAGGTCAACCCCCAGCTCACTGCAACCTCCCTTCAGGTAGTTATAGAGAGCAAAAAGGTCTCCCTGAGCCTCCTCTTCTCCAGACTGAACAATCCCAGCTCCTCCAGCCGCTCCTCATAAGGCCTATGCTCTCATAAGACCCTGCACTTTCCTACACAGCAAGCTACTGCTCTACTTTTGGGGCTGTTCAGGAGCCAGAGCCTTTGCTTTAAAATCTAAGATGTTTTAAAGTCTGGAGGGTAGAAATGAACTCCAAGAACTCCTCTGAGAAAACAGTATTTCTGGGTCATGAAAACACAGTCGAGGTAGAGAAGCTCCAGCAATTCAGGCTTGAGATTTTTGAAGAAACTCTACACAGTGACAGACAGAAAGTCCTTACGGAGATCAGCAATGCATCTGGGCACCACAATATCAGAAGAACGTAAAATTATTAGGGAGCATCCAAAGGAGACCTACTAAGATGGTTAAGGGCCTAAAGAGCAAGATGGATAAGGAACCATCTCCCCTATGAAGAAAGGCTAAGTGAACTGGGTCTATTTAGCCTTGAGAAAAGACGACTGAGAGGGGACCTGATCCAGGTTTATAAATATCTGAGGTGTGGCGGCCATAGCGGTGAGGCCAGTCTCTTTTCAGTGGTACGTGGAGACAGGACATGGGGAAACGGACATAAGCTGCAGCATAGGAAGTTTCGCACGAATGTGCGTAAGAACATCTTCACGGTGAGAGTGACAGAGCACTGGAACAGGCTGCCCAGGGAGGTTGTGGAGTCTCCTTCTCTGGAGATATTCAAGTCTCGCCTGGACGCCTACCTGTGCGACCTGGTGTAGGGAACCTACTTTGGCAGGGGGGTTGGTCTCGATGATCTCTAGAGGTCCCTTCCAACCCCTACAATTCTGTGATTCTGTGAGTGGCTGAGGTCCGTGGTGTGCTCAGTCCAGAACAGAGGAGGGGGAGGGGAGGCCTGATGGCAGCTGCAGCTCCTCACAGGGAGCGGAGGGCAGCGCTGAGCTCTGCTCTGTGTGACAGTGACAGGGCCAAGGGAATGGCATGGAGCTCGTGGGTCCCTTCTAACACAGGATATTCGACTATTCTATTATTCTATTCTTAGGTTAGATATTAGGAGGACGTTTTTCACACAGAGGGTGGTGATGCACTGGAACAGGTTGCCCAAGGAGGCTGTGGATGCCCCATCCCTGGAGGCATTCAAGGCCAGGCTGGATGTGGCTCTGGGCAGCCTGCTCTGGTAGTTGGCGACCCTGCACATAGCAGGGGGTTGAAACTAGGTGATCATTGTGGTCCTTTTCAACCCAGGCCATTCTACCATTATGATCCTAGTGGGTCTCTTCGAACTCAAGATATTCTAGGCTTCTAGGATTCCACATCTCCAGGACATCCAGCAGTCTCTCAGGCCATGAGAAATCAGCCTTTGTCTCAACTCACAGCTCTCCTTTTGACCAGCTCAAGCACTGGTCAAAAGTGTCACAACCACCACCACAACCACAGTCCCCCTGATGCAGTATGACCTTCACTAGCAAAAAAGCAACTCAGGAACCCGAATCCAGCAGGTCAATGGGGGTGATTCTGCCCCTCTACTCTGCTCTTATAAGAGCCCACCTGGAGTACCGCATGCAGCTCTGGAGCCCTCAACACAAGAAGGACATGGAGTTGTTGGAGCAGGTCCAGAGGGGGGCCATGAAGATGACCAGAGGGCCGGAGCACCTCTCCTATGGGGACAGGCTGAAAGAGCTGGGGTTGTTCAGGCTGGAGAAGTCTCCAGAGGGACCCTACAGCATCATTCCAGAACCTGAATGGGGCCTACAGGAAAAGCTGGAAAGGGACTTTTTATAAGGGCAAGTAGTGACAGAACGAGGGGAGATGGCTTTAAACTGGAAGAGGGTAGATTTAGACTAGATATCAAGAAGAAATTATTTACTGTGAGGGTGGTAAGACACTGGAAGAGGATGCCGAGTGAGGTTGTGGATGCCCCCCCTCTGGAGGCATTGAAGGCCAGGCTGGATGGGGCTGTGAAAAACCTGGTCTAGTGGGAGGTATTCCTGCCTATAGCAGGGGGTTGGAAGTGGATGATCTTAAAGATCCCTTCAATCCAAAACCAATCTACGATTCTATGATTTCCTGGTGCTATAGGACTATCAGTGGAATAAGCCAATTCCAGAGCTCAGGATATTCTGTGCAGAGAAGAGCTCTGGACAGCGCTGCTATCTCCTATATGTGAATACAGACAAAAGTCGTTATGAAAATCCTAAACACAATTCAGAACTACTCCTGCTATTTATGGTATTTACTATATAAGCTTCCATCTCCTTCCTTTAAAGTATATTAAATCAGAGTAAAACACGCACGTAGAAAATGACCAAGTTCTTGACACAAATTCAGACAGTCCCATGCTAAACTGCAATTACAACAATAAGAGTCTGAGAGCAAAGAAAAACAGAAGAACAGAAAACAGCATACGTCCTCAAATATTTTGTTTGCTTGTTTAAAAATGCTGTTGTTTTGGGTATTTTTTTGTTTGTTTTTAAGAAACATACTAACTTGATCAAGAAACAGAAACAATACCTGTATGAGAAGGTACTTACCTTAGGACAGGAAGGAAATACAGATAAAAAGACAGATTTACTTTACTACTTGTATTTTGGCAGTGCCTTTATCTCTATCTACAAACTAAGAGCTGATAATGTGTGGCTTAAACAATACATATATTGTTCCTACAGTTCACGTGCTGTCTCGTTTCTTCTTTGGATTCTTTTTTATCTCCCTGTTTAAAAAACACCTTAGTAAGAAAGCAAAATGTATTGTTAAATGTTCTGATTTTCTTTCAAACACATGCCACACAACCCCGTCACCCTAATAAACCAAACACCCACAGGAATTAAAAATACCAGCAATTTACTCATCAATGACAGGAGTTGTTCCCATACTACAAATAATCAAAAAGAGGAAAGAACATATAAATGCAGGCAATCTGAAGAGTCATGCATCACCTAGCAAAAATGAGGCAGCTTAACACCTTGATATGCTTTCAAAGACACTTTGTAACAGCATGCTTGGCCAGAGTCAGCTCAAAAAAAGGATATGGAACAACAATATTCTGTCAGCAACACAGCCTCTGCATGAAGTTGGTCCCTGGTGCAGTCACAAAGCTAAAATACTACCAAGTATTCAATAACTTGAGGGGTTTATTTCCAGAAATTCGAACTAAGATAACACAGGAGGTTTTCATTAATGTTGTGCACCTGTATTCTGTAACAATTTTCAGAGAGCCCAGCATCACTGCAGATTACGATCCTTCTAAGTCCCCAAGTTCTACACCAACACCTGGGTCCAAGTTTCCCAAGAACTCAATCCAATTCATTCTCTAAATAAAAAGCCTGGTTTCCTAAGAGCTCAGCAGCTATCAACTCCTGTTACAGACCAATTAACCAAAATGCTCTGCATGCTCACCCCCCTGACTAGTCATAGGTACACATTGAAAACAAAGGTCATACATCTTAACAACGATATGAGACATGAAAAGTTTACATGCTAATCTGTTCGGTTTTTTTTCTGTTCATCAGTTCCAGAGCATCTGAAATGTAGTTTTGTCTTCTGTGATCAGCCACTGGTCATAGCCACTTCTTCTTAAGACTTGTAGAAGTCAGCGTATGCAAAAATTTGAGTAATTCGATGAGTCAGAACAACCAAGGCTGGACAGGTTCAGCTCCTGGTACACGCTATAGGTGCCTGTGTACCCAACTACTCAACTGAAATCAAGTCAAGGAAGCTTAGAAAATGATTCAGCTCTGTCACAGTGGGCATCTATTTTTGCTCAGCTGAGTTATCTGAAGTGAAGTAAACTGACCCTGCTGAGGGTAGGGTGGTTTTCTGTACGTTTTAGGAGAGATAAGGGAATCCAAACTAGATTCCATTCTAGTTTCCAGAAGATGAGCGTCACAGGGCAGAGAAGTTAGTATATGCTTTGTTTTCAATAGAACAAAGCCTTTTGCAGGCACCAGAGAAAGCTCAGGAAAAGAAGGAAATGCAAAAAAATGGGAGACAAAAGGTTATATATTTCTATATTTCTCCAACTCGATGGAAGTCTGATTCAAGAGAAGTTTCCACATGTTCATGACATCTTTCTCATCAAGGTATTTCCTTATGTTGAAAAAGAAACAAGCATTTGCATTAATGGAAAAACTGACATGGACACCCTTGCCATCTCCACCTTTGCTTAAATGTAAAATGTGACATAACTTATTACTTCTACTCCTCTGACAAATGCAGTTAAAATTGTCCAAAGGTTACAGAAACTAACAGCAAACATAGTAGACAGATGTACACTGATACATGAAGAAACGTGGCTACCTGAGAAAACCAAGCTATAAATCTCTGCTCTTTTTTCAGCTGTCAACAGATTTAGCTAACATGGAAAAGAGGAAGAACATGAGTTAATAGCTCCTTCCTTTTTTGGAGTGGAGAACAAGCCAAATTCAGCGCACTTTTTGACCCTTACGCAAGATGAGGCGGGAACTCTGTGTAGGTGTTCACATTTGAATTACTGTAGGCTCTCCTTGCAGTTGCTGGGGAGAAACTGAGATGAATCACTTCATTCCCATTGTCTATAAAAAAAAAAATATCCAGAGACTGGCACAGATGTGCATCAGAAAGGTCTGCAGCGAGATGAGACAAAGTTTATCCAGGAGGTCTGTATTTTTCTTCACAAGAGATGAAAGCAGAAGGTGGAATACATGACAGAACATTTTCGATGAAGTGGAATGTCCATTACTAGAATAAAGAACATAGCTTGAATTTTCAAGAGAAGCCTACTCCAAAAGCCAACTTGGGTAAAACGGAAGAAGAGGATTCCACACATTTCTTTACGAGGGATGCTGATCAGTTTTTACTTGTTAAAGGTATCCCAATTGCTGATTTCGACAGTCATCTTTTGGCAGCACATCTCTGGTAGCACAGGTTTCAGTCACTTCCCACTATGTCCAGCATCTGTGGGACAGCTCCTATAGTTACATACGTAACCAAATCACTCCCTGGCTTCAGCTCATCCACATGCAGACTTTGCTGAAATAACTGATGAGTTTGGTCCTATCCATCTCTGCAATCTTTCTCTTTGAGAAGGAGTGGTATCAATCAAAATCAATAGGACTTCTTAATGTAACAAGAATTTCTTATTCTCAGGTAGGCAAGAGGTAAGAATGAGGCTGTGGTTTAGGACTTCAAATATTATGTAATGCACATATTAGTGCCTTTTGTGCCAGGGAAACTAATAAACAAAAACACAAACTAAAACAACTTGCACAAAAATACGTCATGTAAGACATGTAAGATACATAAATTGTATATTCATTCCACCAGTTAAATTTTTGGAAAGAAGAAACCATCAACATGAACCTAGTTCTTCCTGGCAAAGGACACCAGGTGCTGACAACTGTGTAAGATCCACCAGGGCCAGCGTAACGCCATCATCCTGGGACCGAGAGGCACTGGAGAGGGGTAAGCACCATGAAGTAGGGCTGAACCTAAAAACCCGAGTCTATGACAGTTTTAACTGATCATTCTTTTTTTTTTCTGTAACAACTACATCCAGACTGATAATGATTAGACTTTCAAGATTTCATTTACACTAACAATAAATTTTGGCTATATAAAGACGTGTTGCCCTTTCACCAATGAACAAGATTTCAAATGTAACACTTTGTACCAGGACATAGGCTCTTTACATCACAATAAATTAATCCAAATAAAACTGTTGTTTTATTCTAACCAGATGTTGCCCATCTTCCCAGAATAAAGAAGAAAAAAACCACCATTTGTGCTCTCTGACAGCAGAAATATGATCATACCCACACCTGATCCAGATCAAATCTGAACCATCGGGTGATGTAACGTTAGTGGTTCTGGAGCCACAGCCAGAAGCCTACAGAAAAGCTAGGTCTGTCAAGTGGGAGCATTTGCACACTGCTAGCAAGATGACTAGAATATCATTTTGAAGGGGCTATGGACTAGAAAACTACTAACAGTTTTTCTTTATTAAATACATCAGGGCTTAGAAAGCAATGGAAAAGAATTCATGGAGCAGAAAGGCAACAGAGGCAAGGAAAAGAGCTACCTTGAAATCACTGGAAAATTACTGAGTGAGAACATTGTCTGGCAAAGGAAACTACAGATGGTAGGAAAAGGAAAAACAAATACTTGAAAAGTTCCACTGATTTTCTGTTGTTGTCTTTCACAGAATTTTTCTTCAATTAGTTCCTACTTACTGGGGCTATAAAACAGCCAGATGTTTTTCAGTTAAAAATGAAGACTTGGGGTAATTACTGTGACAATATCCTTTCCGTACCTTCCCTTTGCTGGGTTATTATCCCTAACACCTCTACAAGCGAAGCACTTCATTACCTTCCCATCACCCTCTTCTTTATGGTTGAATGAGTTTCCCATGGACAAACTACAGCATCGCTTTTTTTCATGTCCCCTTATACAACTACACCTTGTATGTAACACCTGATCATGGTGACCTCTGGAAAGCTTCTGATGCATTTCTAAAGTATGCCGGCTGCTGCTTTCCTCTCCTGCCCCCCAGCCTTAGTTTTCGGGTAACTTAAGCTCTTTGGGATGTGGATCAGGTCTCTTTTACACTACCTGATACCTTCGACACTGAAAAAACATTACCATTAAAGCAGGCTATCAGGAAAACAAAACATCAGGTTAACAAAAAAGAAGCTGCTGGCTACTGATTCTGATGAGCTATTCAAGAGGTGTTACCACCTTTCTAAATGTAGCTCTTACCTTCCTACAAGAACAATAAAAGAAGGGAAGAAATGCAACCATTAAGATATAGAACTAAACAGTTGAAGATCAGTATTAACTTATAAACGAAGTCAGAGCAGGAGGAGAATCAGATAATACATAGGAATTGTGTCACTGACATCATTGGGTCATCCCAAGTCTTAAAATTCAGGCTCTGTAATTGTGTTCCTGCTGTAAATAGCCTGTAGTTAAGGGACCATGCGTAAGACTCAAAACTGTCTAGCAAACAGACTATTAGTCAACATAATAGCACCATCTCTCTTCAGAAAAGACAGTGCCTGATAGGACCCCAGAGGGCTGTGTTCTCAGCCTCGCTCTATTCCTCATCAGCTGTCAGATCTGGCCTCATCTCTCCACAGCAGTTTTTCATCTCATTCTTAGACTTTCTCGCTCTTCACTCCATCTCTCAGCAAGGAGCCACAGCACTCTACTGCACGTCCAAGAGCTCAGTAAAACGACCTGCCAGGCACTGGTAAAAATAGAGCAGCCTTGGCTCTCCAACGCAGAAATCACTTCTTTCTGTATTGTACAGCAGCTAGAGCTGTGGCACCCCAAATTCTCATAAGGCCTCTAACCAATAATTTAACATTAATTAGAATACAAGTAACAGGTGAATGCCAATTGTATTTTGTATTCTCAGATAGAAAACATACCTTAAGAAAAAGAACATGTGCACTTTTATTGAATGTTTAGAATCTGGACAAAGGAATCTGTGTGTGCCCAAAAGGGAAACTTGTATGGCTGAAGGTCTCGTAAGCCAAGAGAAGCAGGAACTAAAATGTGGATGCCAAAGACTGCTACTAAAAGCAATTCCCATATTCTTCAAAGGTCAGAGTTTCTCCTCACAAGTGCACTGCAAATAACATTCACCCAAAAAGACTCCACAGCTTTATTTTAATCAATTTTCTGCCCAAATCTTCTGACTCTAACAATAGACTCTCATCATTCTACAAGTCATGTAGGCAAAACTATTCCTTATCTTCACAACATACAGTACTTGAAACAAACAAACAAACAAAAAAAAAAACAAAAAAAAAAAACCTATCTCAGAATGGACCTTAGTTGCAAGTAAGTGTTATAAATTATCACTCATATATTAAAATTAATAGTAATGAGCCTGCCTGGAGCTGCTAATTGCTTCTAGGCGTAGTGTTAATTTTCTCAGATACAAAAGATCAGTTCATTATCAACACTCAGCAAGCAACATACTTGTCTTCAACGGCAACAACTCTTGAGAAATCCTGCTGCACACATAGAAGAAATCAAAAGCAAGAAGTGCTCTCAAAGTCCAGGAAGAAAAAGACAGCTACTCGCATTTTACTAAATGCCAGAACTGGCAAAAACCCTTCCTTTTCAAACTCTAACTTCAATGACTCATCACAAAACAACTCCATCAGCAAATCACACACATCTGGTAGCAATGTGGTGCTAGCAAGCCCTCCTCAGCCAACAGCTTACAGATCCAACTCCTTCCAGCATCACTCTCATCTGTGGGGAAAGAATTCCTTCAACATAGCCTTAAATCAGAGCAGGTATTGACAGGACCTTATTTGAGATGAACGGAGGAGTTCATACCTCATGGAGCTATTGCTTCAACAGACCTTGCTGCACTGATTTACACAGAGCTTATGTTTTCCGAGTTATCCCTGCAAACGCTAAGGACAAGGAGCATGATTGTTTTCATATGCTTCAGCAGAAGTGCAGTGCACAGGATTCACTGCGCCCACAGACCTCTGCAGATGATAACTGCCAGCAGAGAGGTGGTAACAAGCAACCAGAAAGTGGTAACATCAAACACTGCTACAGTCACGCTGGCAGGAAACATCTGCCCACTGCCTTATCTCTGTCTGTCATTTTATACCGAGGTTGAAAAATCACCGACATCTCCTGCAGCAATTTCCTTCCTGTACAATCACCTCCATGCTTCTGCACAGGCAGTACAAATTTACCTTCAGTGAACCTAACAGAAAGACTCCCAGCAGTTCTACTTGTCTGTTGTTCAGACTGAGCTTTAATATTTTTTTTTTTCAGTGAGCAGTTTATAGAACCACACAGACATTTGTTCATTTGGAGACTAAGACATGTAATCACAACACAAACAAAATGCCTTATCTCACCTTTAATGAAATGTAAATTAGACACCTACAGTTCAACATCACCTTTTTCTTCATGCCAGGCAATTTGCTAAAGTCACGCATGGCTATATCTGACTTTCCTTTCACAGAAAGAATGGTTATGGCAGAATTTTGCTGGCTGTTACTTGGAATTCCAAAGGTCTATATGCAGCTTCAAGTTAAAAAAATATATATATATATAAAAAACCTCTAAAAAACATTAATTTCACAGAGAGTCTTTCTAAAGTATTACTTAGCACAGAGGAAAGGTATTTATCACCCCCCATAAGTCCCAGACCATTTTTACAGATAGAAGAAGTCCATACTGCTGAATAAAGCTTGTACTTCTGTGCCCTTCTGACATAACCACAGTGCAGCTCAAAGACACCCTTAGAAGCAGCATGTTACCTTTCTCCTTTCTGCCCTGTGGTTGCTCCTGGTCTGACTCTACATACGCAAGCTCCTCACAAGCTGCTAGTCAAATGCCACGGCACTTTTTTATGAGTGGCTGGCTCATGATCACCTGTCTTCCACAGAACAGGATCCAAGGGGAAAGCCCATCCTAAATATTGTCCTTTAGAAACCAGAAGCCAGTGCTCTGCCACCCAAAGCTAGCACCAGGTGAGCCAAAGCAGACTGGAGAAGTAGAATGGCTGTATCAGCACAACGAGAAGGGCGCTCCTGCTCTTTGCTATGACCTGCTTGCACAAAACCAACTCAGTATTTCCACCCAGAGCAGAGGATTTTCTGCAGCATACAAACAGCTGTACTGTGAGCCTCAAACTTTATGGAATATTTTTATAGGTAGAACAGAAAATAGGTAACATTTGTATGGTTATTGCCATCTCTCACTCCAGGAGCATGAGTACTGTGCATTACTCAGGTCTACTGAAATATCAAAGCAACTTTCACTGTCAAATGTCATCGTTGCCACATCCCATTTGCACAGCCGAATGACAAACATTCTAATACATGTTTTTTAAGGTGCTTATTCATGTGAGCAGCCTTTCTAATGGTAAACTCTACCAGGTGTGCCTTACTGAAGGATCAGAACTTAAATATCTCTAGAAATATGAAACTCGCTTAACTTCTCAGCGGGTGCTGAAAGAATCCAAAGAACGTGCTGCTAGATATATTTAATACTAGCATCTTTCCAAGTACTACAAATTTTGCACAAAGCAATTCAAACACAACTCACTAAGGCTTCACTATGAATCTGGGATGAGTGCCTTTCTACTCATTTGTTGTTGTTGTTCCTTTTTAATAAAACAGACTCCAAAAGCTGATAAAAGCACCCTCTCAGTTTGCTGCACTCCTCATACCCTCCCAAAGTAAACTTTTAAAAACAATCAAAAGAACCCACTAAGCACAAACACTTCACACAGCTGCCGTCATAAGTTAACAGATCAAAGCTGTCCTACCTTACAGACCACAATAAGAAAGGGATGAAAATAAATATGTCCATACAAATATGTTTCAGTGTATTTGCTTCAGAGGCAATGTTCTGGCACACAGAATCAGACTGCACTGCAGATCTAAAATCTCAACTTAGTAACTGAGCAAGGGATCTACAGTCCCATGCAGAGGAAAATTGATTATTTGTGTGTGGGCACCATCAGATTTGCAGGGAGAGCTAGTAAAAAACATTCTGAAGGTCACCAGGCATTTCTCTTTGCAAGAGCCTCATTTTACTGTCTTATAATTTCACCCTAACCATAATCATTTCAACTAAAGTACAAAACTCAATATGAACTTTTTATTTTTTTAATTAATAACTGCATAGGAAAAAGATGCATCAATTTCCAATAATCAGCGAGAGAAAAAGGTAATATGTTTGGAACACACAAAAAAATTTGGCCAGACTTCTGTAAGTTTGAGATGCTGGAGCAGAGACTTGAAATTCTGAAGGTTATTGGATAAGTGTCTTAATACCCCAAGAAAACTGTTCAAGTTAAGGCCTTTTCAGGAATAAGAGGAGAGTCTTGTGCATGCTCAGCAGAGACAGATTTACCGTCTCCATCTCCCAGTGATTCCGTCTATACGGGGCATGCTGCTGAGTAAGGATCTTCAAGATAAGCTGTGTTTCCATGACCACAGGCTCCAGTCTCTCGTACAGTGACTGACCTTCAGATGGGTCCAAGCTGCCCAAGCTGATGCAGAGAGAGAAAGAGAAGTATACCGGGGAAGTGAGGAAAAAGGGAAAAGAGGCTTCTAGGCATCTAGCAGGTAAACTATACTACAGAAATAGATATAGAAAACAGAAGAGTTTGATGAAGCAGAGTGAAATGAAGACAAGGGGTCACAAAGGACATGAGAAGGAAGCACTCTGGTTGCAGAGTGGGCACTGCCTGCCTGGGGATCCTGCTGGGTGGCACAGCAGAGCAGAAGTCAATGTCACCCTGGGCTGAAGGAACGGGGAAACACCAGGAGATGCAGGGAAAGGACTGCCTCCTCAACTTCAGCACTTATCAGAATGCTCCTGAGATCTGCATAGTTTCTATCTTTCTAAAGGCATTGGAGAGAGCTCAGGAGAGACCACTGAGAGGGCAGGGGCTGGATCACCATCCCCATAAGGAGGGGCTTGAGGAGCTGGGTTTGGTCAGCCTGGAGCAGGAATACATTGGAAGGACTTGCAGGCAGCCCCCAGAGACTACACACAAGGTATCACGGGGATGGCCAGCCTATGGAGGATGCGCAGTCTCTATCCTTGCATGTTCCCAGTATGACCTGGCCTCCGAGCCATGCCAGCAGGACTGAGAGATCCTTAGGGCCCTTCGACCTGGGCACAGAGGGCAGCCAGAACGGGGCAGGACCCCTCCAGCCGCCAGGCATCGTACCACCTCCTGTGCCCCACCCTCACAGCCTCAGCAAGATGTGCTTCTGAGTCACAGCATCCACACCTCTCTGATACCCTGGGAGACGCAGGAAGCCTCGCAGAGGTAGTTTCCTCTCGGAAATTACCCACGCAGCATTAAAACGTCATTAAGACTAAAAAATCAGGCTCTCCTAAATCTGCCAGTGGATGGACAAAACGACACGGATTCAACAAACCCCACGACGTGTTAATAACACGGCACAGGGCTCAGCCGCACGAGCCCCGCGCAGCAGCGGAGCACCACGGCGGGAGAACGGCGGCACCGATGCTCTCCCCCCGCCCCGCGACGGCTCCGTGCAGCGGGAGGCCCCTCAGGCCCAGCAGGAGCTGCCCGCGGGGGGCGATGGCGCGGCGGCGGCCGTTACCTGGAAAGGGAATCGCCGCTGGGCGGCCGCGCTGCCACCGCCCGCCCGGCGCCGAGGCTCTCGCAGCTGGAGCTTTCCTCCATGCCGGGCGGCGGGGTGGCCCCGGAGCGGGCGGCTGTCAGCCGAACGCGGGGCAGCGCCCGGTGGCGCAGGAAGCGGCCATGTCGGCCCGGCGTGCCGCGCGGGGAGGGCGGGCCGAGGCGGGGCGGCACCGAGCGCCGCCGCTCCCTTTGCCGCAGCCCGCCCGCCTCCCTCTACCCGCAGCCCGGCGGCGATGAGATCGATGAGGGAGAGAGGTTGCGGGCGTCACCGAGCGCCCCGAGAGCGCCGTGGAGGGAGGTGGTGGCCGTGTCCCCCCGGGGCGCGAGGGACGGGAGGGGCAGCGGGTGTGCTGTGTGTGCTCATCCCGGTGAGGGAGAGTCGGAGCTGGTGGGGATCCCCCCTTCCAGCAGCAGGGGCTGTCCTCTCCTCTGTGCATCTGGATGTGACAGTCCTTCCTAAGACCAAGGAAATCTTGCTGTCCTCACAGCCCTGAGAACCAGCTGTATCCAGAGCAGTGCGGCCAGCAGGGCGAGGGAAGTGATCCTGCCCCTCTGCTTTGTGCTGTGAGGCCTCACCTGGAGCACTGCATCCAGATGTGGAGTCCTCAGTACAGCAGATATGGAGCTGTTGGAGCACGTCCAGAGGAGGGCCACAAAAATGCTCCAAGGGATGGAACACCTCTCCTATGAGGACAGGCTGAGAGAGCTGGGGCTGTTCAGCATGGGGAAGGTTGCGGGGAAACCTGAGAGCAGCCTTTTAGTATCTAAGGGGAGACTGTAAGAATGAAGAAAGACTCTTTAGTAGGGTCTGTGGTGATAGGACAAAGGGAAATGATTTCAAACTAAACCGAAGGAGATTTAGACTGGATATAAGGAAAATGTTTTTTACACTAAGGGTGGTGAGGCACTGACACAGGTTGCCCAGAGAGGTGGATGCCCCATCCCTGGAGGCACTCAAGGTCCGGCTGAACGGGGCTCTGAGCACCTGATGGAGCTGTAGGTGTCCCTGTTCATTGCAGGGCAGTCAGACTCAATGACCTTTAAGCGTCCCTTCCAACTCTAAGGACTCTATGATACGTAATTGCTCCTGTGCTACAGAATCCCATCAGAAGCCGCTGGGTTTGGAACTGTGTATGCACCAGATCCAAATTATATGGCTCTGCAGGGTGCTGGAGCTGTGTGCACATGGAGGAAGGAATTACCAGTCTGACAACTTGAGTACATCTGTGTTGTGCCCAGGAAGCTTTACAAAGATTGCTGTTGTGGAACCATAGAATGGCTTAGATTTGGAAGGGATTTTAAAGATCATTGAGCTCCAACACCCTTGCTATGGACAAGGTTACCAACTACAAGATCAGGCTGCCTTATCAAAAAGCAAGTCCTTCTGCAGGAGGGGCAGTGATACATTTGGTTCCCTGGAGCAATTTGATGAGCAAGAGAAGAACTCTTAGCATTATTTACAAAGACTCAGGAGGAACTGCAGCTGATGCTTCCCTCTCACTGAGTGAGTGTCTTCTGAACATATAGCTGTTTTGACAAAGACTCTGTGAGGCAGACAAGAAGCCAAAACACTTGTTAGCAAGCAGGTGGGTTTCCAGTAAAGCCTGCTAGTCAGCGCTGTCTGTTGGTAGAGACAAGAGAACACCCAGCGTCATAAATATGACTCCCAGGGGACCTCCATGCTTGAAACAGTAACTCAAAATGTCATAAATCCTCTGCAAATCTGAATATTCTATGGATGTAAAATGGTTAATCATCACCCATTTGCTCTTCAAAGAGTAAGTCAGTTGATGTACCTCCTCCTGTTGTTTCCCAGTTTGCTCCTGTCACTGGGGTATAACTCCAGAGCACTTTGAGTCACTTGCAAACTGGTGAGGGAGAGCAGGATGTTGACGCTGGGTTGCTGCAGCCCCGCCTGAGACAGCATTAAGCTGCTGTGAAATTTCCTCCCTCTCTCTTCCCTGTAGTGTCTTTCAGATGCTGTTGAGCAAGCTCGATGTGGGATGGCTTGAAACTGGTTTATACTTGAAAACACAGCTTTGTCAAAGCAATTTTTCACTTTTTTTTTTTTTAACTTAAGAAAAAGTTCATAAATTGAGGCAAATGAGTTTGTCTAGTCCTTTTTTTTTCTTTTTTTCTTTTTTCTTTTTTTCCTCCACCATAGAAAACTGAGCTTGTGTAGGCTTTTCTAAAATGCAAAGTGTTTTCTGTTTGAAGCGAGATTTTTAACATAAACTAATTGCCAGTGTTCTTTTGCAGCAAATAGGCTGTGCCCTCTGGAGTGCCCACTGTCTGTTGTTGAACACGGATGGCAGGGGGTGTTGAGGCAGCAGCAGATCTGTATCTCTGGTAAAATCTGGTCACATAGCTCCTGGCAGCCTTTTCTGTGTTCTGCAGTCTCTTCCCAGTCCCTCTCAGGTCTGAGTTCCTGAAGTTGGTAACCCTTAGCAGAGGTCGGTATTGTGGAAGTGGTACAGAGCTGTGCATGTCTCCCTTTCAAATCTTACCAGACTGATACCCTTATGATGAGTTGCTATTACCTTCATTCCCACTGCGTATCTTGTCTGATAGCAGCACAGTTGTTTAAAAAAAGTCAAGTAGGAATAAAAACAATATATAAGCCCCTTTGCTATGTGAAAGTATTAGAGTGTCTTCTTTTTTTTCTAATTTGCCATTGACGTGGCATCTCTAAGTAGTTTATTGATGAAGTGTTCTATTTGCTTTTCACTATCCTGTTTTGTTCTTGGCCTTATCCCCAGGGCCTGTGAAACCCTTTAGAAATTCTCACTGGTGCTTTGTAAATGAGAACAAAGCTAATCACCTCCTGGATCTCTCCTGCTGCTGAAATGAACTACCAGTCTGCTCAGTGAGTCTCTGGGCTCAGCAATAGTGCATTTTCAAAGTCAGGCAGAATTTTCTCCCTAGGAAGTGAGTTACCTCAGGGCTCTTGGAAGTGATGGAGAATTAACTAAAGGCCCTGCCATAACCAAAAACCAATTAAGGAAAATTCACAAGACTGTTTTATAACTGATACAAAATAAGCATATTTCAGTATGTTAGCCTACTTTTGCTTGCCATGGCCCTTTTATTACTATTATCTAACAAATATCAGTTGTCTTTTTTTGTGCGTGGGAACACTCCATCATTTTGTGATTTGAACACAGAAAACAGTAAAAACATCAAGATAGGTGACAAAATGATGTGTTCATCTTCAAAGACACAGCTGAGGTAAATAAATGATATCCTAGAAGAATGTCGAGGAAGTTTCTTGAAGAAAAGTTGTGGAAAATACTGCTCAAGGACAAGCAGATTATCATCCAGTACTTTCTGAAGTTGTATTTGTTTCCAACTTGGGTTTGTAACTTAAGTGCAAAATAGATAGCCTCTCTTTCCCACCCAAAGAGGGGTGGCCAGCAGGAACAGGGAGGTGATTGTTCTTCTCTACTCTGCCCTTGTGAGGCCCCATCTGGAGTACTGTGTCCAGGTCTGGAGCCCCCAGTACAAGAAAGACAGGAAACTGGTAGAGAGTGCCCAGAAGAGAGCCACAGAGGTGATCAGAGGGCTGGAACACCTCCCCTGCAAAGACAGACTGAGGAAGCTGGGCTTGTTCAGCCTGGAGAAAAGAAGGCTGCAGGCTGACCTCATTGCAGCCTTCCAGTACCTAAAGGGAGCCTAGAAACAGGAGGAGTCAACTCTTTGAAAGGGTAGATAACAGCAGGACAAGGGGAAATGGTTTTAAGTTGAAGCAGGAAAGATTTAGGTTGGATATCAGGGGGAAGTTCTTTACCAAGAGGGTGGTGAGGTGCTGGAACAGGCTGCCCAGAGAGGTTGTGGATGCTTCGTCTCTTGAGGTGTTCAAGGCCAGATTGGATGGGGCCCTGGGCAGCCTGGCTAGTATTAAATGTGGAGGTTGGTGGCCCTGCCTGCGACGGGATTTGGAGATTGACGATCCTTGAGGTCTCTTCCAACTCAAGCCATTCTGTGATTCCATGATTCTGTGATTCTTAGGCATTTAGAGGTTGACAAAGCTGTAATGAATGCAAAGAAAAGGGGACAATTTTATGTACCATATAAAACAAGCAAAGGGAAGTAAAACTTTAGGCTCAGTCCTTCAACATGAAAGATAGTGTTTGCATCCAGTATATTTAAACTGCGTGTCTGTAGAGTAAAGGCTTTCTAGCTGAATGTGTGCATGTAATGCATACATCTGGTGTATGATAGATGAGTGTGCTAGATGTTACAAGTATCCCAATCTTGGAATTCTTCGGCTTTGCTGCTGCACAGCCAAACACAGGCCTCTGGTGATTAACACTGTGAGCATAGTGTTCCCCAAAGCTGGGGAAAGTCACACTGCCCAGCATCCTAGCACAGCCTCACTCTGTCCCCAGCTAATATGGATCCTGTGGGGATGTTTCGTCATGGTCTATTAACTTCTTGGCCAAACATAGCTGGGACACCGTGTGCCAGAGCAGAGAAATAGTCATGCTTCTACACTGGTCAAAGGGAAAGACTGTGTGCTCAGACGATTCTAAGAAGGCATGCTCTCTTGCTGCAGTCTTTATCATACCCTGCCCTTCCATCATACAGCTCATCAGACCTTCCTCTCCTTCCCTCTCTTCTCCATCAAGCACCACAGTTTTTTTAAAGTCCTGTAAATAAGAAGGGAGGGCTGCCCTAATACCTTTCAAAAATGGTGCCTTCGTCCTCTTTGCTCCAACACCAACATTAAACTTACTCTCCTTGCTGGAACTCTGTGGATCACCCATATTTTCCTCAAATTACTCATGTGTTCCTGTATCACTGCCTGTGCCCTGTTAGCCAACACATTAAATAACTCAAGGCAGTGGCAGCTTCACACACTGTGCTTTCTTCTCTACTAGTCTACATCAGTGGGTCCAACAAATTTGCAGCATGACTCAATCCCATAATTGTTCTAAAAACCACACAACTAGAAACGCTCTCATCTCTCCCTTTGATTCATTAAAACAGCTCTCAGATTTATTAAGTTCTCTTGTCTCCTTGATGTACAGCTTAAGGGCAGTGGGCAGCTGATAAAAGATTCTCAGTGCCTTGGGAAGGGCAGATTGTTACTGACTAGATCCCACTGTGATGTATGATCACCAAATCACATTGGAGGTGGCATGTATCCCTTTTGTCAAGTTCCGTCAGCTGATAAAGTATGAGGTCAGAAACAGCAAGAGCTTTGGCACACACACAGAGGCTGATGAAGAACAACGTGCTGTGGCTGCGAGTTGGAGCTAGAGCTGCTTGTGGTTGCAAGGACATCTGTTACAAGATGGTCACAGGGCACATGCACAGATTTGATCCTTCTGATGCATGATGCCTGTGCTGTCAAAGCTGGAAACCAGTCAAAACCCTGAGAGAGACTCAGTGTACTTGAGGTTAACCTGATCAGAGTGGTTATCCTCATTCACCCATGGAGTGGATCTTTGCTGGCTGTGTTGACACCCAGAGAATGCTTTTGCCTTGCAGCCCACACATCTGATAAAAGCAGAAGCTAATAATTAGTGGGCCTCTGATACTTTTTTTATGTCACTTAACTGCCTTTCTTATGCAGTCATGCATATACTGGTACAGAATGTTACAGATGTGGAGCTCTGGACTCAACCTGGGCTTTATCCTGCATGCTGCTCTGCCTGTGGAGTGCTTTCTTATCCTCACTGCCACCAGCAGCTAGTTACTGCTCATGGAGCAGGCATCACATATCAAATAGGATAATGAGTATGTCAGGATCCATTCCAACATGTGCTCAGTGTGTACAGACCACTACCTGGAGTCAAGCATTTCATTCACCTTTTAATTGCCTTATGCTTTTAATTTTTAATAGCCTCTGCAGATACTGATTTATTGCAACACACTGTTGCATGCGTTTGCATATGGCTGAGCAATACCAGTCCAGTCTGAGGCTGACTGTGAAGTCTGGAAGTGCAGACACCCTTTTCTGGAGAACACAAAGCTGTCTCACCAGCGCTGCATTCCTGTGGCTTCAGGGACAGCATCTCTACTACGTGCTGCAAAACACAGTATAGTTTTAGGTGATCAATTTTGAGTGTCACTTTGAATAAAGAGGTATAGTATCTTCTTGAAGTACTAAATGCATTACAGCAGCTGTCTGCAGGTTTGGACTGCAACACTTCAGCAGCTCTTTGCCATCTGTGGAACAGTCTCCAGTCTGGCAAACACTAAGTAAGAATTACTTAGAGGAGTTAAATTTGAAAGTTTTTGTGCTTGTTAAACCACCAGTGTTGGAAACAAGTGTATTTTCAGAAATTGTAGGGTGATCACACAGGACAGAAGGATGTTTAGGCAAAAATTTTCTTTTTATATATATTATGAACAGTATTTACACAGAGCAGTCTATTACTGAGTAATAGGTATTCATAAGCAGAGTAAGAGCTCAGTACTTCTTGGATCACATCTTTATTTTACAATCCTGACATATGCACCAATTTCAAACACAGCTAATTTTAAGTCTACATTGTCTGAAATGGTGTTGTCTTTACATTGTGTATGTGAGCACAGATTTCTCAAAGTGAGATCTTAGTTTACAACTGGTGTATTTAATAGCTACAATTAGAGAAATGGCTAAGAATACTTGATTTTATTTAATTTACGTTTCTCTTCCTATTGAGGAAAATTTGCATTATTGTTTTAATAAAACACAATAAAACAATGGTGGTAAGATCTGGAAATGATAATAAAAGCATGAAAGGCACATCTAGAATATAAAATAAAGTAGGAATTAATTCCTTTTATTTACCTTGATGGCTCAGATTTCCATGTGGAAGGCTCATAGAGTTGCCTGACTTTGTTTTAGAAGCAATAGGGTGTTCTGCTTTGGTGATGAAAGGGCTGGGGAGCTGCAAGCTGAACAGTGCAATAAAAGTGAAGCACTTGAGAGGTGTTTGAATATCTGCTCAGTGTTGCCAATCTGTCTATGTGGGTGAGCTGTGAAAAACATACAGGAAGGTAGTGAGGACACGCTCAGCCACTGGATTCAAATGGGGGAGGCAGATTATTTCTTTTTCCAGTCATTTACTCAATTACTGTAATTTAAATATGGCAGATCACAGAGCTGTTGATACTGCCAAATGCACAAGGAGCAAATTTTAAGTGCTGGAGCCTGAATTCATCACACTGTTTAATTGTTAGCTTACTGACTGGGTTGCTTCAATCTGCATTCTTCAAGATACCCACATTAACCTTTCAGAATTACTGCTGTGCAAGGCAGGGATGGGTCTGTATGGAAATACTTGCCTGGTGGGTCTCCAGACGTTCTTACCAGACATGTATCCAAATTACTCTCCAAAATAGACATGAGTGTGTGGTGACCTAGTAGCTGTCTCAGACTCTTCTGATTTGCACAGGAAACTAATCAGCATATAGTTAAAGCTATGTTGCATTCAGTAGATGAAAGTATGAAAGAAATATTTTAAGCTACTCTGCCTTATGCACCAAAAGTTAGGAAATATTTGGTTTAAATTTCCCCATACATCCTGAATGGATCCCATTCAGATATCCCATCTATGCTCTGGATGCAGTGAGTCTTCAAAAGGAACAGAAAAATAGCTTACTGGGGACTATGTAACTAAGCATATTTTTAGGCCTGTACATTAGCATTGGCTGAATTCAGGCCTCATAAGGAACTCCAAATACAATTTCTGGCCATATTCCAGCATTTGGATGTCAACTACTTGTACCCTGAAGAGCGAGACTCACCTGCAGTGCTGATACATAAAATCCTGTAATTTCTGAAACTGAGAATTATCTTACGTGGATGTAACAGAGCACCTTGCTGTCATCTGCAGTGGGTGACAACTGAGCCTTCAGCACTGTAACTCAGAAATGTTGATGATACTGAAACCCTTGATGCTCTCTGCGTATCTGTGTGTTTGGGGTCTGGGATGTTTGAAAAGGATCTCTGTCTGCATATGTTTGGCTCAAACAATGAGGAGGAGGAGTTTAAACCACTGTCCTCTTTCCTGCTCTTGGAAGGCAAGGACCTCATGTCCCTGCGATTTGTCTGAGAGATTGTGAGGGATGTGTACTACTGTTGGGGAGTTTATGCGTGGAAGATTATGGCCCTCATTTCTCAGTCCTGAGAGCTAGGGAATTCCTGCCCCTGGTGAGGAAGGGGAGGGATGAAAATTCAGTTTTAGTGCTGGAACTGGTGGCAGTACTAGGGAGGGAGAAGAAAGAAGCATAAGAAAACCTTATTCCATCCAATATTGGGCCTCAAGGTGCTATGCTGGGGCTGTGACATGAAGCATGGGCCTCAGAGTGCTGTGATGAGGCTGTGACATGAGGCACAGGCCTCGAGGTGCTGTGATGAGACTATGACATGAAGCATGGGCCTCAGAGTGTTGTGATGAGGCTGTGACATGAGGCATGGGCGTCAGGGAGCTGTGATGAGGCTGTGACATGAGGCACCAGTTTCTGTTTCCCCACTGCAGCAGCTCTGGTGGCTCAGCAGGTCTCCAGGCAATGTCTGTTGCTGCTCTGCCAACAGGTTCAGCCCATCCTCAGCATGCTGATAGATGACCTCTGATGGTTCATGAGCTGAGATGGTTTGGAGTCTGATGCTTCAGCTGGGGCACATTTGCTTTGGCCAGCTTTGCTACAAAAGAAATTGCAGAGAGAAGAGGTGCTTGTGAGGCTGGCAGTGCCTGAAACAAGCAGGAATCCAGAATGAGCCTGAGCATGAACTGCCAGAGTGTGCCTCATAAGTCCCTCTGATGCTTCAGTCATTAAGGCATGTTGCCAGCACTTTTTCCAGTGTGAGGAAATTGAGAAAAGTGAAAGAACAGAGGCTCAACGTTAAATGCCTCAAGCAAAGCAGAGTGGAATTTCCCAGGGCAAAGATACTCCTTTGTCCTGAGGTCATTGCCCACACTGAATGTCAAATACCAATAAATGGAGGTGTGATCCCTTCCTAGAGAAAAGCTCACAGGAATCCTGTGCCAAGGAAAGAATTTCATAACGTTAATGTAGAGTGACCCAGCATCCCTTGTAACAGAGATTCATTCAGGTTTAGAAAGAAAAAGAAAGAAAGGAGAGAAATGTCCTTGTCCCACTCAAACATTTCTTCATGGACAAAATTTTAAGCCTGTGGCTGTGTGAATATATTGCTCAATAACCAGAGTGTCTACTAGTTCAGTGCCATTGTACAAATGCTTGGATAATATTCTATAGAGCACCTTCCTGCTCTGATTAAAAGTAACACAAAACCCATCATATTTTAAACTTATCCAGTGTCTGCAGTGAAGATAAAGAAAGTTATTTTCTTCACTGTGGGGCCTGTGAAGTCCCAGGTAGTGCAGCTGTGCGAGGTGATGGGCAGTTTAGGCAATCTGCAATGCCTTTATTCAGAATGAGCCTTTGCTGTTGCTGAGATCCAAGGATGGTATCAATTGCTATTAGTCCAAAATAACTATATATATTTTTATATAACACCAGACAGATAGGCTGGAGCAGGAGAGAGGAAAGAGATAATGAGCAAGCTTTTCACCTTTGCTCTGCTTCTTCTATAATGAATAAAAGAATCACAGCAATGAAAAAGAATCCATAAAACCCCAAAATTCAGCTCAAAGAGATGTACTTTCATGCAGAAAACAACCATCAGTCTGCCTTCTAAAGATGCTTTTCAGAAGCACTGACCATGGTATTTTGAGAAGATGATACTGGAGACAAAGGCCCAGACTCAGAGTGCAGTCTTAGAGACTGTCCCAAGCAGAGCTATGGCACCCAGAGGGCAGGTCCTGTGAGGGGCATGCCACCATTTATCCCAGGTCTCAAGAGTGCCTAAGCCATGCAGAATAGTTCATGATTGGGAACATGCCATGGTGTCTTTAGAACACTCTAGCCCCATTTCGGAGTTGTGGGTTTTTCTATTCACTAAAAATCGGTAGAATTATAGAATATCCCAGGTTGGAAGGAACCCAAAAAGATTATTGAGTCCAACTCCTGGATGCACACAGAACAACCCAGAATTCAAACCCTATGACTGAGAGCACTGTCCAAATGCTACCCAAGAGAAGCACACCGAGAAGTGGCCATGGATAATGCCACTTTCCTCCTGGTCCATTAATTCACAGGGCAATGTGTCAGGATACATTGAAATTAGCAGCCAGGATAAGCCTTCTATCTCTTGGAAAGGAATTTTAAGCTGGGTTTTTTTGTCCATGCAGAGGATCTTTCACTGGTATTTTAAATTGTTAATTTTGTATCAGTGTTTTTATACTGCTGGATAATATCTTCCTCATCCATCTGATAAGAATCATCCAGCATATTTGTGCATACATCTGTCAGATCATGCCTGCATTTTCCAGCTATTGTTTTGGGAGTCCCCTTCCAGTATTTAAAAAGAGGAAATGTCATCTTTAGTACCGTCTTCCAGCTTTGAAGCTGTGCTGAACAACAAAGACAGACAAACATTTAATTCTCCCCTAATCCTTTAAATTCCCTTACAAGCACATGGTGTTCACACACTTGTAAGCCTGACTCCATCATCTGTACGTCTTCTTCTGTCTCTGCCTTTAAAGTCTGCAGTTTCAACTGGGGTGGAACAGAAACCCGCGATGCTTCATCCCACGATGGCTGTCTTTCTGGGTGGTATAAAGAGGGATTTTCTTTCCGTAAGAAAGAGATCATCTGGATTGAATTGCAGATATCTAATCCACACACAAACGACTCTTGTTTTGTTTTGTGATGCGAACAAAGACATCAACTTAGACATGCTCAGGGCTGTATTTGGGTATCTCGATGACCTGATCATTCCACCGATTAGCCAGTGTGCTTTGGTAACTTTAGCACAAAAGGGCAAGCATCGAATAAAAACCTTTCTCAACGGGAAGGGAGCTCAAATGGAAGATTTCCTTAACTTCACCCCTCAGGAGAAAGCCTGAAGGTGCAGGCAAGACTGTTGGGACAAATCTTTCTCAGGCCTCCTCAGTGTTCCTATGGTATGGGAGCAGAGAGATTCAAATAGTTGCATTGTAGGGTTGGAGGATGATGCTTATATGAATTTGTGAGTATTAGTTGACCTGTGCCCCATAAAACTACCTTTACTGATTCTTTTCCTTTTCTTCCTCCATGTGAAAACTTCCCACTTGTTTTCCACAGATTTACTGTCTTTCTGTGAGGATCCAATAAGACATTAAGTCCACACAACTGCCCAAAGACAAGGTAACTCATCTCAGTATCATTTCTGACAGATGCTTAACCAAGCCCTAAAGACTTCAGACTCCATACTCCCCTCACCTAGATCATCCTAGCATTATCCTTCATGTTAAAAACTTTCACCTGGTGGCTGTTCTGAATCCATTATTTCTTGGACTGTTGAAATCAATATAGAAATGTATAGCTCTTTTCCCCTGCCAGCAACAATGCATCTACTTGGAGAATCTTCATCCTTCTCCAACCTCAGTTCTTATCTTTTCTAGACTTCTGATCATTTGCATTGCTTCCTTCTGCCTGCTTGCTCTTACTTACTGGAAGCTAAAACTCATCTAACAGCAAGAGGTTTTGGAGGCCCAGCAAAGTGTATCAAAAAGACACAATTTCCTTAAAAAAAGTAGAAGTTGGAAAACCAAAACAGGCAACTACTGAAACTTCAGAAGAATAGTATAGCAAAAGGAGATTTCTGGGGTTTTTCTGGAGTACAGGAGGTCATGAAACATACTCTAGGATTGCATTTTTTTTTATTCTTTTTTAACAATTTGCTTTTTTTTTCACTGTCTTGTCAGCATTTGAAAGCTTCTCTTTATAACTCTCTGAAACACTTCAGACATTTTCTTCAGGAAGGTTTTAAATTCCTTGGCATAAACAGATGGTCTGTTGGTATTTGTATATAAGAATCTAGCAGACTGTATTGTAAAACAGACTAGGCTAAGGCCTAGGGCTTGGGTTGAAGGGAAAGTTAATAAGATTAGCATATGATGTTTTTGCTATGGTTAGTTCCATTAGACCATTGTGGCACATTATAATATAAAGATGCAGTGTAATTATGGGTAAATTGCTTTAATTAGTGGATTTGTTTCTTAAATGAAAAGTTGTTTTTTGGGGGAGTGTGTTATGTATGAAATCCTATGCTATGAATGCAGCTAATTTGTTGCTCAGACATGGAGGATGCCACGTAGCCCTGCAATTCTGATCACACAGGGCTTCTGGGATCACACATGTATGTATTCCCTCTGGTATACACATTCTTTGGGCATGGTTATCTGTCACAGTGAAGAAGCCACAGGATAAAGTACAGCAGGTTTCTTTACTTCAGCTATAATTTGGCACAGAGTGTAGTGATGTGAGGTCTAATGTTGTCCTAGGTAGAAGTCCTGCTAGAGAATGAGTAACACAGGATAAAATCATGGACCTTATGAGCAAGAGGAACTCAGAAGAGGAATAAATCATCATTGGCAAAGTTCATGTGCAGATTCACAGAGAGATGTTTTGGCCAATGCATATGTTCTTAGGTATTCATCACTACCATAGAGTTACTGGTAAGTTTGATGAATCAGAGTCATATGCCAGGTGCATTCGAACACATTTCTTTTTTAAAATCTACACTTTTGGAAAATTTACCAAATTCTTTCTGAAATAAATTTAAAGAGATGCAGCCAATATGCTTCAAATATGCCTTCCCTAGAGAAAGATGCTTTTCGTGGATGGAAATTACATTCTTATATGAATTAAGTTCACATATTAACTTGACTTGCCTGTATACCCTGTCCTTTGCCATGAGATCAGTGTATGGAACAAACCCTATCGGCTGTTCCTATGAGAAGGAGCTTTCCAAATCTGATTCTCAAATAATAGGGTAATAATTGTCTTAATGCTCTTTAGGCTCTAATTTAGCAGAATCTATCTGCTGGAATAGCTTTGCATCTGAAGTTGAACTTCCCTGTTGTATTTAGAGACCAGATCAGCACAAAAGGCAATTTGAATACATCGCCTGGTGTTATTTTTGCCATGTCACCTCAACATAACTGTATCAGGGGCAAATCCTGCCCTTACGTGTTGTTCATTGACCAACACAATGACGAGGAGCCTTATCCTTCTTTCAAATTGATTTTGAGGGTTAGATTTTTCCAGCTTTAGCAGAAGCTTCGTGGATGCCCCTACCCTCAGCATTTCACCCAAAAGCTGAACAGTACCACAGGATTTTTTCTAGTGCTCGTGGGCACATAGAATAAAACAGTTACTGTGCCTGTAGAACAAGGCAGACCAGTCAACCAGAGTGAAAACATTGCAGGCAGCCCTCCAAAAACCACAGATGGCACATCTTTGTTGTCTCAAGCCATGCAAAGGAATGCACGCCATGTCTGAGGAGCGACAGCTGTGCTTACACGCCAGCAGAGCCCCTCAGCCTTTGGCCATGCAGTTTCAGGAGCCCACTATTGGTTCTGAGGATGAAGAAGGAGAGGATCCAACCTGCAAGGATGTGGTTAGTGGCCATGGTGGTGATGGGTTGGACGTGGTGATCTTAAAGGTCTTTACCAAGCTAATGATTCCATGATTCTAATCATGCAGTGGCAATGCAAACATCACCACATGCTCAACGGGAACTGTGCGTGCTCTTCAGCGCAGAAGTGGCTGAGTCATTGCAGAAAAAGCAATCTTTTTAATACAGTAATTTGTGTGCAATGATCTTGTGAGTTGGAAGGAAAAGAAAAAGAAATTTTATATGTCATTTATTTGTCATTGGGAAATGATCTGAAACCCTATCAAAGGAACTCTGTCAAGGTGGCCTGCACGACCCAGAAAGCCTCATTTAAAATTTGACGTAATGTCAGCTTTTCCCATGGTGTAAGTTTTTACTACAGCAGGATCCTGCCCACATTCCTGTTGCTGTGGGGCCTCTGTGCTGCTGTGGGAGAGAGCAGCGCTCTGTACTGAGGTGGTAGTGTGTCTCCATGGGATTCTGCTGCAGTGGGAAAGGTCAGCCCTCACCCAAATGTGGTGCAGATCCTGCTGTCATGCATCTGGCTGGGCAGGGCAAACACTCCCTGCCACCCGTATCTCCCACATGATGTCCCTGACCACATTTCCCCAGGCATATGGAATGGGGATGTTCTGTGGCACTGAGAACATGTAGTGCAGGGTGACTTGTGTCCATGTTATCACACCCTGCATCCACAGTGGGAATGGTTTTGGTGGTAGATATCGGGTGTGTTTGGCAGACTGGCCGTCACACTCAGGCACTACCAGAGCCTGGGAAGCCCCCCACCCCTGGCTATTTTTCACCTTAATACTATAGATACTGCTTTTTCAGCCAATCAAGAGCCCCAGTCCCATCAGCTCTGTCCTGGCTATGGCTTAGACTAGGCACAAGTGCTTTCTGCCTAGTGAGCATCAGCAGAATGCTGGGCAGCCTGGCCAGCTGGAAACCACCCGGCACCAATGGAAATAGGAGACTTCTTTCCTCCATCTGTCCTGCTGCTGCTGCTGTCTCTAGGGAGCTTTCATCCAAGCGGATGAGCCTTCAGGGTAAGTGTCTGAAGTGGCAGTCTGACTGCCTTTTCAGCTGGGGTAGACAAAGAGGCACTTTAGGGCATGATTCTTGTGACCTATTTCAGGCGTGCTCACGGATGAGTAAGATTGTGCCCTGATTTCCACTCCCGGGTGAGAGGGGAGTCCTGGGCTGCCACCTGGAGATGCTGAAGCAAGAAGAGAGCTGTGGGAGATGTGGGCAGTGTGGGCAGTGTGGGGCACAAGAGAAATGCCAGCATCCCTCCTCTGCCCACTTCAGCAGCCCTCAGTGTTACCGCCCTCCACTTGGAGATGGAGCCTGGCTTATGAGGGAAGCCTGTCAAGGAACAAGAAATCACTTCCTCATGGCTGTTTTTCAGCTCTCTCTGAGGTGATGCATAAATTAGATAGCACATCCTCGGTATACAGCTTGACGGGATTTATTAAAATGTTGGATCATGTCATGCATGAACGCTCTGGGCTTACAGATATTTGCAAGCTCATTGCTGCAGCAGGGTTTAGAAGCATATAAGCAAACCACTGTGCTGCAAGACTACACCAACCTATTCCTCAGGAGCAAAAATACTCACATGTTACTTGTTAACCCCTGCTGGCATGAAACTATTGCTCCAATCAGGAGAAAAAAAATCCCAGTTCTTTTGCAAAGAAGCAGAGTGAGCTCCCAGAAGCTGCCAGATGCACATTTTTCTCACCCCTCCTAAAATAGAACTGTAATTTTAATTTACTCAGATGAATGAGCCGTTGACTAAACAGACATTAATTTTAAAATTCACGTTAAGAAAAGAGACACTCGGGATAATTTTGATTGATTTACTTGGCAGAGTTTTGATAGCTACTGAAAAACATACTATTCATGTTTAGGTGAAAAATAAATGGAGTCAAATAAGTGTCACTGCATAGTACTAAGAGGTATATACAGCCACATGTAAAAATGCATAAACACAAACATTTCTGTACAGCAACTTTTCTTTTCAGTCTGTATAGAGAAACACTGGTTTATAATATGGGGAAAATATAAAGCAGACGTACATGCAACAAGGACGTGACAGTTACACGGGTCCCACCTGCCTCCCAAGAGTTACAACAACAACAACAAGAATAATAAAAGCCTTTTTTGGGGAAAAAAAAAAATATTGAAACCTGGAATGTTTTCATGTTGAGGTTTCCAGAGAGCTTCAGATTTCAAATATACCTGAAGTTGATTTAAAGGCTTGATTCAAAGCCCTGTGAAGGCAATGGAAAGACTCCATTGGTTTCAGTGAGCTTGGGGTCAGGCCCAGCTATTTAACCACGATCCCATTCTGCCCTCCCCCAAAATCCGAAGTCTGCAGATAAAAATAAACAATCGTATCATACAAAACTTTGTATATAGAATACAAAAGGTAACCGTTGTCTTTTTGTATAAAATACAACTTTCTGATAGTATATTTATTTCACATATGTATAAATATAACCCAAATAATATGATTTTATTATTCCTACCAAAATATTATTACTTTTTGGTTTTGTTTTTTGTTTTTGTTTTTTTCTTGTTTTTTTTTTTTTACAAAAGTTTACAAAACAAATAATTCTTTATATTTACAACCCAATACTGCGAAGAGTGCTCAGTTGATGATGAAAAATAGACTCTAAGGGTAGTGCACTTAGCCATTGCAAAGAAAGGAAAACAAAGACACTAATTCTGCTTGGACACAGGTGTTCTGAAGAAATGACACTGGATTCAAGTTTTGGTAGCAAGTCCTTTGCCAGCTCCTATTTCAAATGCATCAGGTGTATCTTTACAGGACTGCTGTGGCCTCTGCCTTGCTGGGTTTACTTAAGACAGCATGACATTTTGATCCCAGGGATGCCCAGTGTCTCCTCTACTGCAGGCTGGGGCCAACAGGACAAAGCTCAGCATTGAATCCAGCACTGGATGATAGATTGAAGACTTGGGACCAGCTCCTCAGCTGAGCATTATTTTACATCATTTGAGGATCTGGAAAACAATCTGGTCTCAGTACAGGTGGTTTCCTCAATGGCATGTGAGTGCAGCTGAAGTTAGCAGACTTTAGTGCTCATTGCTTGTGATGAGTCCAACCCAGCCTCAGCTTTAGCAATCAGAGTTGTCTGCTCATACAAGAGGTTGGGTGGTCACTGCTGACCTGCTCACAGATGGTGTGCGTGCCTGTGTACTGATCTTTACACTTTAAGCTCCTAGCTACTATTTCACTCTAGTTTTGCACAGTATATAGGGGATGCATTTGTTAGACTGCATCTGTATCACTCCTAAAGTAGATAGGATGCCAGTGGCCTGAGCTGAAAAGCTTTTTAAAGACTTGGAAACATCAGTACTGCATGCACCCCAATGAAAACTGGGGATAAAATGGAACTTTCTGGGCAGCTGAGCCACCACAGTATGCACGGCAGCGATGTACAGCGATCACTAGGTGGGGCAGAAGGGACACTCCAGCATGGTTTCTCATCCCTCTCGTGAACAGTGTGTCTGGGAATTAATAGCATCATGGACCACCTGCCTCAACTGGTACGTCTCACCAAATGCCCATGTTACACCTTTCTTGGAAGTGCTGTCACTTGTGTGTGTGACCATGCTTCTTGAAACATCATGAAAAATTGTGCCCGCGTGAAATGACAGTGAGAAATAATTGGAAAAGCCTTATTAAAACCTCACTTGAGAAATAGGTCAGATAAGTGCAGAGGCTACTGTCAGATAGTCTACTCATCCCACTGCCACTAACAAGGATGAATAAAGCACTTGCACTGATGGGGCAGAGCAGTGCCTCTTGGCACTGAGGCGTGTGAACGTAGGCATTGTATTCCTTTGCCACATCTAGTTTTAACTAATTCAGAGGAGGCTGTGAAACATGTCTCGCCACATCATTTTAAAGAACAGCATTTTCATTTAAACTGCAAGATCTGTTCCCATTTCTGAATCCTCCTGCCAGACTCACAGTAGAGCTACTTTATTGTGACATGGGACCTCCTTCTGGTGTTCTTACTGGCCAAACCTATAGGAGAAAATTTAACACGGTCAAGACTGTTCTCTAGCAGTGAAGTCAAACAATGTGGAACCCATATCCTTACTACTCTGTTCTGTTAGCCTTCAGTGCATGGTAGCTGCAAATTTGCTATGACTCAAATTAATTTCCTATCGATATACAGACATTGCTCAAGGAAACGTTAGCTGAACCATCCTAAAAAAACAGAACAGATGATTGAGTTGAGTGCCCAAAAATATTCTTCAAAACTGTTCAATTTACAAGTATAGATGTGTTTGAGTGAATACTGCAGGTAACCCAGGTAGTTACAATAGATGTGTATGCATGCTGGTTGCAGAGGCAGCACCCTTGTACTCTGCTGAAAGAAGCTGTGTTGACGTGGACCATTGTTGGGCCTCTTAAAATTCCTCATATGCCAAAGGTAAGCTTTGGAAAGTAGAGCCAAATTACTGTGCAATCAAAATGGTAGTCTCTCCCAGACAGAGAGAATTCCTGCAAGGAAGAACCTGTTTGATAGATTGGGACTGGGCTGAATTACCTGACCTATGCCTTGGGCTAAGATGAAAATGGGGATACTTGCTGGGCTTCACTGAGCCACATCATGTATTTGCCCTCCTGTAGGCTGGACTGGGAAAGTAGGCCATGAGGGTCAAACTGTGAGCACCTTTCTCAATTAATTTGTCCATTAAGTCACTGGTGTTGTTGGGGTAGGGCAAGGTGGCAATGGGAGGCTCCTGAGCTCTGGCATAGTTCATATCGTGTCTCCCTCTATGCTCCAAATGTGCTGCTGACAAGAAGGCAGCCTCCTCTGATACTGGCTGCAGGCGTTGGCAAAAGAGAGAAAGCAAAAACTAGAGCACACCACGTTACACGCTGACGTCTGTTGCACGATCTGTCTCCTTTCCTTGGATGGGACCACTTACCCCATTGTGTGGTACAAAACATAGGTTTGAAACAAAACCATTGGAAACACAAGTGTGAGTCTGTACTATGTAGAAGTAAACAGTTTTTGTAACGCCATGAGATTTACACAAAGCCTGATCCTGTCAGGGCTGAGTAGTCCCAAGGTAGTTAAGGGCTGCAAAGTCAATGACTGAAGATCTCTGGACCACTTGGGCTGCTACTCACACTCAGAGAAATGACAGCCCATATCACTCTCTGGTGCTTCAGTGTGTGGGAAGCTAAGTGTTTTTCCACACAGCACCCACGAGAAGAACTAATGAGTTTGCAATGTGCTGAGCACCAGCGTGAGGAACAGACCCTTCACATATTCTCACTCCTTTCTGACAGCCATGACTACCGTTTACATTATCGTTTGATCAGGGAGACATCACCGCTGTTCCTAGAGCAACTCTTCAAACAAGGTGGTCGCCCTATGTGGTATTTTAAAGGACAGCCCAGTTACTGGAGTGTAAGTTAATAAAGCAGATTGTTGGCATCTAAAGAAAAAAGCTAACGTCCTTACTGCTTCTTCATCTGTTTCACCCTTGGCACTGTCACTTATGAGTGGTTCCCCAAAATCTCATCAAGATTGATGTCTTTCATCCAGTCATCATTACCAGGTTCCGTTTTCAGTAAAGAATCTATGAAGTCCGAATCACTGTTGAGCGCAGGTCCTATACTGTCACTCTGCTGGTTCAGAAAGTCAAACGCGAGGTCACTACCGTGATCGCCTCCTTGGTAAGCCCGGGAGTTTTGGTTGGTAGACGTGAAACTGGTAGAAGGCAGAGACGACGGAGGTGTCATACTTGTTCCAGACTGATTCAAGGTAGGCACAGTCTGTCCTCTTAGCTGGTTAGGTCTTACACTTAGACCTCGTAGTGAACCAGCAGATTGTCCATTTACAGTCTGGTGCATTTGGTTCAGAGGAGGCCTCATTTGGACTCCCGCTGTTAATTGATTAGGAGGTGCCAATGCACGCTGAGGAAAATGCTGGTTGCCCATGTTGCGTTGCAAAGACTGGTTCGAATACGGAGTGCCTGTGGGGAAACGGACACCGGCGGGTTTCAGTGCGTCCTGCTGCTTCACAGCAGCTTCTTGCGGGGCCCAGTTCTGAGCAGTGGCCGTAGCTGTGATCATCACATTGGGTGGTCTTTGCACGGGGATACCTGTGGCTCCGTGATTCAAACTTGGCCTTACTTGCTGTGAGCTGACCACCGACCCAGTCCCAAAAGCAGCTACATTGTTGCTTTGCGTCATGGTTTGCTGTCGAGACATCATGGGGTTATTCTGACTGGGCAGGACTTGGTTTTGGTTTCTGTGTGGCTGCATTTGGTTCATTCCTGAAGTCACGCTGTACGCGCTCGGTTGGTTGCAAGGAAGGCTCCCATAGCAGCCCATACTCCGAGCAGCAGGAACAGAAGGCATTCGGGTCCCAGCAGGGGTGGACATGAGGCTGGAGCTCTGAGGCATGATGCTGTGTGTTGAAATTGGGTTTGATAAGGAGTTTATGCTCACAGCTGGCGAACCACCTGGAAAGGAGAAAACATGCATGTTAAAATATAAATGCGTTGATGCATGGTGTCATTCAAATACCAACAGGTTAAAAGTCCCGAATTTCTTGAGTAAGATATCTTGCTCTGATAGGATTTATGTGTACTTCTTTGAAGCCTTAAAGATACCTATCAGTTAATAGGTGGTTTGCTTTATATGAAGCCACTGGTGGTCTTTCCATCCTTTCAGAGGACATCAGATGAGCCAGAAGTGGTTTTTGCTGGAAGAGAAATATTGGAATAAGGAGGGATAAACAGAACCAGTGGGAAGGAACGAACACTTTTCTGCCTTTTTTCTTCCTTTTTTTTTTATTTAATAGAAATGATAGAAATGCAGGACAAAACCTGTTTAAGTGAGGTGAGATTCATATTTCCCTTTCCTCCTGCCCATCCAAGACTGCATCTCATCCACTTGCAGCACAGAGCCTCTGCCCCAGGCAGATGCCAGGAGAGCTGCTCAGTCCTGTGACCTGCTTGCTCCTGCGTCCCAAGCAGGCACGAGACCATTGCTTATGCAGTGCAAGGGACTGAATTAATTCCAGGTCCCATTGGCTGTTTGAAGAAGACCAAACATTTTCTAGATATAGACATAGATGTAGATAGCTGAAACCATCTACAAACCCAGGCTGAATTTGACTAACTTTGACTTCATCCCCAAATTTTGTTATGCATTGATCTGTTTGATTATTTTTATCAGTTGGTCCATCATCAATCCATCTTACTCACTGCCCCATTCACCTGCTGGTGTCAGGGGCTTATTGCTGTGACACAGCACTGGAGAGAAAAGCACAGAGGAATAAAATACTTCACTACATGTCTCCATGTCTCCTGTACGGATTTTCAGTTAACTTTGTGGTTGTTTTTTTTTTTTTCTCCCTGACCTGAGCTTAAAGACCATGACTGTGTCTGCAAGTGTTCTCCAGTATCCCAATGTGTGCCATATTTTCCAGTTCTTCAGTCACTTTCAGCTGTTTTCAAAACTTGCCATTTTTCAGCATCTGATTTCAAGACTATACATCACAGCTACCCACAGTATTTAATGGCTCTTGCACAACTCCAGAAGCTTTTTATTTCTTCTTCAGCACCATCTCAGACTGTGTCCTTTCAGTTGTGTTTGCAGGGATATCTGGAGGCCTATTAGCCATTTCCTTGCGTACCATGTTAATTTTTTATTACTCTGGTTTCTGAATCAAAATATGCAGTACCAAGTTGTATGCTTTAAAGTACACTACCTGAACAACTATTACCTTTATCAACCAAAGCTGTGGTTTCATTGAAAACAACAACAACAACAAAAAAAAAAAACAGTTTGAAAAGATGCCTTTTATGAAAAACCCATGTTGCCTGACATTAATTATATTCTCTTCTTAAATTCTTTATTACATAGGCTACATTGGCTCCCTGGTACTTTTGCTGGGCTCCACATTAGGTCACTATGGCATCAACTACCTAGTTACTCTTTTAATTTTTGTTATGGCTTTAGTTTTCTTCCTTGCAGTTTCAGGACTAAATAAAGGTGACATTAAGAATTTGGAGAACCTCTCATCCAACTCTTGTAGAACTCTTGAACACAAATCATGCACATACATATTTAAAAAGTCTATGTTTAGTAACAGCTGTTTAATATACTGTTCCTGTTGAAATTTCACCATAATGATGTTCAGTTCACTGAAACTGGAATAGAATAAAAGAATTATCACATATTTCTGCTGTTTCTGCATTATTTTTATACATACGCTATTGCTGTTTTGCAACGGATGCAAAGGATTCTTTTTTCACATAAGTACTTGTAAATAATCTCCTCCTAACTCATTATTAACACCAAGTTTGACTCCACAACCAGTCGCTTAATCCAAACCAGTATAAACAGACACCTAGACTGAGAAGCTCACCTTATCCTGGAAGGTGAGTTCTTCACAAACTGGCTCCAAGTAGGAGATGCTTACTTACAAAACAGTGCAAGGAGACTGATCTAACTGTAGATGTCCCTATTCATTGCAGAGGAGTTAGACTAGGTGACCATTAAAGGTTCCTTCCAACTCAAATGATTCTATGATTCAGTGATCTAAAATCTTGATTCAGTCCCTGAGCTGGGCAGCCCCAGGACAGGAGATGCCCTGAGAAGCCCACCATCAGATTCTCCCATGTGCTACACTGCTCCTAGGAAGAAAATCAGTGCTATGCAGAAAAGATCACAGTTAGCCTGTCTTTGGCTTTGCCGGTGGTTTTATACATTGTTTTCTTCTTGTAGGGGTAATAAAGATTGGGGCCCTCAACTTCGCTTCCTTAAGCTGCTGGTGAGGTGGAGGAATGGCACAGGAAACATTTCCAAAGACCTGGAACAGCACTGAGGGAGAGCAATCCTCTCTCTGCAGTCAAACTGAAGCAGCTGCAAACGGGTTGGTGGGGTCACTGCACCATCCCACACACTGTGGGATGAAGCCCTATGGGGTGACCTGCCAGCTGTGGGGAGCCCTGAGGGTTGGCATCCTGCTCCTTGTGTAAATGCCATGCACTTTCAGGAGCATGAGCTCAGGACATGGGTTGTACATGTTGCGCAAAAGACAAAGTTTCTCTTTTTTTTTTTGTATTGCTATTTTTATCCTTTTATTTTTAACACGAATATTTTCCATCCTGATTTCTTCCAGATGGGAAGACATTTCTCCTCAAGCAGTGCTGCACACAGCAGCTGGACACCCCAGGCAGCAGAGGTTCGAAACGCCCTCACTGCCCCATTCACCTGCTGGTGTCAGGGGCTTATTGCTGTGACAAAGCACTGGAGAGAAAAGCACAGAGGAATAAAATACTTCACTACATGTCTCCATGTCTCCTTTACGGATTTTCAGTTAACTTTGTGGTTGTTTTTTTTTTTTTCTCCCTGACCTGAGCAAAGCTCTTCCCAGAAAAACAGGGAGCAGATTCCCTGTGTTGCTGCCTTATGCAAAAGTTTCCTAACCACTCCATCTGGTAGCTGTGTGGTGAACTCCTACCACAGCCCTTTCTCCCAGGCTCACCCAAAATGTTGCTCTCCTCCCTGGTGTTCCTCAGTGGGGAGATTTGTATGGGCAAGTGCTGCCAATCTCATATGTTGCAAACCCAGGAGGTGCGTCTCCAAATGCCACAAGGCCTGGCAAGGAGTCCATCAGATTTCAAACAAAGAGAACCACATAACAATGGCGACCTACTTGTTTTGGAGCCTTTCGCAGACGTGGCTGCAGCCATTTCCATGTTCTCTTTCAGGCTAGAGATGTGTTGTTTACAAGTGTAAGCCAAGAATCTCAGTCAATTATTTGATTCCAGGAATGAGTCTTTAAGCAACACACAGGATTCCTTAACAAAGCTGCCAGCATAGTCAAAGCATTTGTTGTAACAGCACAGGAAGTACCCAGCCAGCAAAGAGGGCCCTGTGGCACTGCCCCCGCCGTGGGCACCAGTGATGCTTGTGCAAAGTTACTGAAGACAGGAAATGCTCACTTGTTAAAAAGCAGCAGGTTGTAGAATGCAGCAAGTTTGGCACTGCTGAGACTTGCAAACAGCAAAGCAGTGCATGAACATCTCCATGTTGGTGTTGTGTCAGCAGCTTGGGCAGAGGGTGGCAAAGGAGCTGCACTTGGGAATCCATTAAAGATGGAGAAAGTTCTGCGTTCAGAAGAAGTTCTGCTACAAAGGATAGGTAGGGATGAAAGGCTCATATCTGCCCAGAGAAGTTGTGGATTCTGCCCAGGGAGGTTATGGATTCTCCTTCTCTGGAGATATTCAAGACCCTCATGGACACCTACCTGTGCAGCCTGCTGTAGGGTGCCTGCTTTGCAGGGGGTTGGACTCAATGATCTCTGGAAGTCCCTTCCAACACCTACAATTCTGTGATTCTGTGATATCTCTACTGAATTTGCAGAGCCAACAGTTAAGGAAAAAAACTAAAACATCTTTTTGTTTTTTTTTCTTTTCAGTGTATTGCATACAGAGATCACTGGAAGGTAATGATTGCTTTATACTTAAATGCACAAACACTGCAGGATAAAGAACATCCTTGATCCTACCTGCTGCACTCCCTCCGACCTCCTCTCTCTCCACAGCACCTTTTCCTTAGCAGCCCACAGCCAACCAGTGATACAAATGGCATGGAAGCCCAGCAGTTCTGTGTTCCCAACCCAGGCTCTCCAAGGAGGAGAAGGCTCAGGATCTGAAACAAAGAACTTGTCTACTCTAGGCAGTTGCAGCTGAACACTGGGACTTTTATCGCACTGCTAGGCTGATTTGTTGAAATGCTGTTGTAGTAAAGCACTGAGGCATATAAAAAATGGACTAAAAGCTCAAATGGCAGCTCTGGTGCCCATGGTAGCATCATATGTAATACTCAAGAATCAGTGTAAGAGTCTTTTTATGTTGTAAATAAGCTTCTGTTTGAAGGGAAAAATGTTTCTAGTCTCAATCTCTGAAGCAAGAAGTACCAGAAGAGAGATTTCTGGACAGAGCAAGGCTGCACATTCATGAAGACACCTCTGTATCAGGTATTTCAGTGCATGTTTTCTCCAAGCAGTGCTGAAGGGAGAGGTACCCAAAAAATCAGGCCCTTGTTATCAGCGCATCCCTGGCTTTTCTGGAGGAAAAAATTTCTTTTAGTACATGGACACTTACCAGGATACTGGTTTGCTTGTTGCATGTTGACCACATTCCTTCTTTGGTCTTTATAATCCGGTGGTGGTCGTGTCAAGTGTCTGTTCAGCTGATCTTGTGGAGTGATTTTCTCCTAGAGGATGAGAGTAGAATTTTGTTAATTTAGCAAGAAGGGTGTAGACCTGCAAGGTCCACACCTGCCCCTTGGCTTTGTCAACATTTCTCAGCACATTTCACCCATGCTGACCTGGGTGAATGTGCACTACTGGCAGAGAGGATTTCAGCTTGCCATTAGACATGCTTTGTCCTATCTATCTCCTTCATTCCTCCTACACTGGAGGAGTTGCCACAAAAATAAACAAGATCCATTGCTTTGTCCCCCTCCTGTTTCTTCTCATCATAGATACAATCAGGAGATGTGGCCAAGGCTTTGCAAAGACTGTAGTGGGATGGTTGTTGATACCACTCACCACTGCCCTGTGTTTCCCTGTACATGTACATGACACTGTCTTACTTACTCTAGGACTGCAAGCACTGGGGAAAGGAGAGTGAGGAAAGAAAGCTGAAAAAACAATGTAGTAGGGCAGCTTTTTTATTTTGGTCCTGAAGGGACACATATCTAGTGAAAGGAAGATAGAAATCCATGTCCTTGAATTGAAATCTAATTGCCTTGTCCTCATAAAGACTTGCTAAGTGCAGATGCTGGAGTCAGCTGCAAATCTCTCATCAGCATCAACACACAGTGAAGCTGACCTGTTACTGGACACTGATTCTGTTATTTGGCGTCTCCAGAGTGTTCCTGCCCTGCAACTTCTTGGTGAGGCTTGGAGCACTGTATCCAACTCTGGGCTCCTCAGTAAAGACACACATGGACTTACTGGCCACCAACAGGGGGCCACCAAGATGGTGAAGGAACTGGAGTACGTCTCCTGTGAGGAGAAGCTGAGAGAGTTGGGACCGTTCAGACTGGAGATGAGGAGGCTCAAGGGGATCTCATTAATGTCCATAAGTACCTGAGGAGTGGGTGCAAAGGGGATGGAGACAGAATCTTGTCAGTGGTGCCCAGTGCCAGGACAGGAGGCAATGGGCACAAACTGGAACACAGGAGGTTCCCTCGGACCACCAGAAGCATCTCTGTGCTGTACGTGACGGAGAAGTGACACAGGCTGCCCAGAGGCTATGGGATTTCCTCCTTGGAGATCTCCCAAAGCTGCCTGGATGTGACCCTGGGCACCCTGCTCTGGGTGTCCCTGCTGGAGCAGGGGTTGGGCCACATGGACCCAGAGGTCCTTTCCAACTTTAACAACTTTATGATTCTGAGATATGTGGCTTCGTGGCATGAAAATGTGGCTTTGACCACCTTAGTCTTGAGTAAGTCATTGCTGGTGTACATGGAGTCAGTCCTACTGGCAGGTCTCTCTTCTCCACAACATGCTCACCAATGCACCTGAGCTTCGTACTTGCAGGCTTGAGGCTGGCTAATCCATGTCAATTTTCATCCAAAAAGTATGGGAAATCATATAAAAGGCTCCCTGTGCTCTCCACTGGGCATGAAGGGAAAAGCCATTTCTGGGCAGTGACCAAGGGCATCCAGTGGCCCAGTTGCAAATTTGTCTTAAGGAGCTTGGATCTGCTCAGACAGCAAACCAGCTCATCACTGTATGAGAGGACCAGGCCTGGTGTGTGTCTGAAGCCAGTCAGATTTAGTCAGGGCTCTTCTACCTGAAACAGCACACAAGTTGACTTTCTCATGACAAATCCTTTTTTTTTCTGCTGTAAGAGGCACTCAGAAATGCTGGGAGAAAAGCCTTTCTTGTAGTATTTAGGCATTTTCTTAATGCATTCTAAAAGTGAGATTTATAAAGCTCATTTCAGTATGCCAGTCAGCCTTGTAAGAAAAAGGCGAGTTAACCTGCAGGCAATTCCAGCAAAAAATGCAGCTAGGCCTTGTGCGTATTGCCATGTCCACAATACAAAACAAATGAAAGCTGATCAAAAATCTCATTCTGTAGAGTTATTTTAATTTCTGTTTAGCTTTTACTTATTTTTCAGAAGAACTATGTCAGCAATTAACTTTTTGTTCCGATAAAAATTCAGAAAACTGCAGCACAGATCTGAGTGGACACTTCAGTTCTCTTCTGCATAAATTAAAAAGCTAACAGTTATTTCCTTTACAGGACAATGAAATGACAATTGAATTTCAAACTCATGTCTTTTTAGTTTGTATTTTTAGAACATTCACACGTTTGTAAACAAAGAGACATCTATAAAAATATGGATTTTTTTTTTTTTTTTTTTTGAAAATACCCACAGCAAGCTATGGATGTTTTTCCATTTCTGTGCTCTTCCGTGGCATTCACTAAACACGCCAGTTTTTCTGAATTTGTTTTTATATAGAAGGGAAAATTTTGGATTCAAAATGCCATGCCAACATGAATGGGTGCGCCCTGTAGGCTCTCCTGAGGTACGTAAGCCATAGAGTGGGGTTCTGGTATCACCCTGACCTGGGGCAGCTGGGATGCCCCTTTGCATTGGCCATGCTCGTCCAGCACCTTCAGCAGGTTGGATGTGGTATCAATGGCAATGCTGCTTTAGCAGAACAAAACTAGTGGCTTCTGGGGTCTGTCACTTCCATCAATACCACATATATCTCCCTTGCTTCAGTTAACAAGGGAGAGAGAAGAACTGGCTACAATTATCTGGAAATGTACAGAGAAAAATGGAGAAAGAAGAATTCATGGGCAATCCCAGGCAAGCACACAGATTTGTTTTGAACACTACTGTCAGTGTACCCAATCCCTGCTTACACGTAGGCCCTTTATACCATGCTGCCTAGTTTGCCAAGCCTGGAAGTCAGATTTTCTCTAGAGTCAAGGTAGTGCAGCAGTGCACCTTAGCTTATCTTACAGGGAAAATCACTGAAAATATTCATATGCCTGGGATTAAGCATATCCTTAGTTCTTATAACAAAGCTACAGTAGCTTTGATACTTCAGTTGTTTCATATAAACTGAGTCATTTTGAAAGGGCATACTGAAGTGCTGAGAAATATGAGGTACACTCTAGAAGGCCTAGGCTTTGCCCAAAAGACCTCAGTCTTGGGTACTTTCTTCTCTGTCTTAGCTTTCTTTTCTATTATTTCCATAAAAATCTTTTCCCCTTAAAATAAGGAACTGGAAAGCTTACAGCTTCTGCCAACATCTGCTGCTGTAGGAGGAGTTGTTTTTGCTCCATCATTTGCCGTTGCAGAGCCTGCTTCTTTTCCATCAGTTGCTGATTCAACATTGATTGCTGGGATGAGTTCATGTAGCCACTTCCAGTGTTTGGATTTGAGCAAGAACTGGAGTTTGGAGTGGGGCCAGCTCCCTGACCTACCACAGAATGTTGATCCTGAAACAGAAAAAAATGGCTCATGAAGGATGAAAATAATAAGAAGCAACAAGAAAATGAAAGAATCCCTTTTATGCAATTTGCTCAAGTGCAGGGGACAGTCCACAGGCTCTCAGTACAAGTGATTGATACAAAGCTTTGACAAAATAAGTAAGGGATGGGGTAACTTTATCGCTCATGGAAGACTATGAAAACTTGCCAGGTGGTTCCAGTGGAAAACCTTGATGTTGTACCAGGAGCCTGGGAAACATTAACAGAAGTAACTGAGCTGTCCTGCAGACCTTTCAGGAAACTTCCATTGGGCTGCATGGCAGCCTGTTTGACCACAAGGGAACAAACTCTTCATCTGCTGGTTCCTACCACCTGGTGAGCAGCAGCAAGAATTGTTTAGAGACTCATTGCTGGAGAAGACTCATTGCTACAACTGATATTTACTGTTAGAAAATACAGAAGTCACAAGCTGCAACTTTGTAGTGGGATGAGTGATGGTATTTTCCTTTGTCCTTTCACCTCCCTCACAAGAACGGCCTCTGAGATTGCGGATTGTCTCAATTAGCACTAGATTAAACAAATAGGCTTAGAACTTATTGACTTCCTTAATAAAACAAATATGTAGTGGATTGGACCTGTAAGGGGGCTTTAGGATCTCCCCGGTCTTTTCCATGAATCTCAGTATGCTTCCTCTTCCCCATATCATAGAGTCATAGCATCATTAAGGTTGGAAAAGATCTCTAAGATCATCTAGTCCAATTGTCCACTTGCCACTAGTATTACCCTCTAAACCATGTCCCCAAGTACTCCACCCTTCTTGAACACCTCCAGGGATGGTGACTCCACCATCCTTGGGCAGCCTGTTCCATTGCCCAACCATTCTTTCAGAGAAGTTTTTCCCTTATATTCGACACATGGGCAGCTTCATGTGGATCAGGCCCTGGGCAACCTGTTTTAGCTGTGCATATCCCTGTTCATTGGAGGGGAGTTGGACTAGATGACCTTGAAAGGTCCCTTCCAACTCTGAGGATTCTGTGATTCTGTGATTTTATGTGGAAGGGTTGACAAAAGGTCATCTCAATGAGCAAGGTACTTCGGAAGTCCAGACTGTATATTCAGGATGAAAACAGACATGGGATGAGAATATGTTGCTCATTTTCTTTTAACCGTGGTTTCTGTTGACAGAAATATGTTTTCCGTCTACTTGCTCCACCAGTATTTGCTACTTGGATCTTCACCAAATGTGGAAAAGGACTTTCTCAATCAGCACACAAAAATGTGTTAGCCCACAAAAATATTCAGCCCATGTTGGATCACTCGATAGTCAGGTGCTCCTTAGCTGCAAGAAAACAGGACTGAAGAGGTCACAACTGTTATGAGAAACATCAGTTTTCTGACTCTGTTCTGTTGCGATTCACCATAGGAACCAGCTGGTGAATTCTGTATGACTTGATATCCAGCAGCGTGTTTTGACACAGCAGTGGGGCAAATCCATGGCAAGGGCAGCGTGATGCCCCATGGAGTGGCACTTCTCAGTCCTGAGGTGTAGTCCCAGGGTGAAGCCCTGCTCCATGACCACGACCTCCCATGGCATCCGGGGAAAGAAGGGCCAAACAACAGTGAAAGAAGGATGGGCCGGGCTGCCTTCAACGCCCTGCAGAGCACAGGGCACCGATGGCAATCACTTTGAAAGCTCATTTCCTCATCTTAGCTTTTGCTCGGCACACAAAAGCACCCTCTCACACACAGTAACATGCATACTGCAAACTAATCCAACTTATCTTTATACCATCTGGCATGGAAGAAACAGAATGATTGTTGGAGTTATTTCTATTTTAAAATAATTCTGTGGCTTTTAGATGGGGCTACACGAGTGCAGAGCTAGCTGGATACAAGTTTTTGATGTCTTTTAATGAAATAAAAACTGTGACTTTCTTCTGGAGCCACCTGCAGCCCCCAGGGCAGTGTTACAAACCCACCCTTGAAAATTTATTGGGCTCTTACACAATTATATCCCGCACACTTTCCTTTGGTTCCAGAAGGAATCCGGGATTGTTCAGCACTGCCACGTTTTTCAGCCCTTATGTTAGCTGCAAGATAGAAACTACCTCCTCTCAACAGACCTGCTTGCCAAGTTGTTGCGCAAACTTTTTTGTCTTTCTTAAAATATTTTGAAAAGAAAAATATGTTACAATAAATTGGCTTTGACTTCTATATTCAAATGACACTCTAACTTGAACCCAGCCACATGTTATATCCATTAATAGAATTCATCTGTTGTGTTTTTGCACAGATAATGCAGGCTCCACCAAATGTGCTTTCATAGTCCAGTCTAAAAAAAAACAACCCCAAAACCAACAACAACAACAGTCCAACAAAGACCAACCTTTTCTCTCTCCCTTATCCCCTGCCAGCCCCTCTGTGCCGTGGGGAGGGACTTTGTTTAACATAAACTGGGCAACGTCCATTCATGCTACCTATCAAAGAAAGCTTTTCTGTAACAGCAATTGGCACGATGCGCTTGCTGCTTGGCAAAAAGGCCCTGAGAAAACAGTATAAATCAAGGACTCGGAGCCAGCTTGCTTTTATGTATTCAGTCCTTTCACTGCTGCTCATGAAATGTCAGTGTGAGTCGATGAGGCCGCGTTGTGCTCCTCATCCAGTCGTGCTCCCATGGGCGGAAGCAGAGGAGGCTGAGCAGCTCCAGCAGCACAGGGATGAGCTGTGGACCCTTCTTAAAGTCCTTCTCTGCCCCTTGCTCACATCCCTGTGGACCAGGAGTTGTTCACTGCCACTGGTGACATCTCTCACCAAAGTTACAGGGAGATACAGAACCGACGAGCTGCAGGAGAGTAGCAGCGACAGCGAGATGAGATGGCGCAGAGCTGGGAGCACAGCCGGGCTTTTGTTTGCCAGCACCACAAAGGACATTATGCTCAAATGTTTAGATCAGCAGTAAATCAAAGCATTTAAGATCGGATTTGCTTTTCACTTTCCCTGCTGCAACTGACTTGTATTCATACACATAAAGAGAGGCTTTGGCTTCTAACTTACATATGTGTTAGAATAATAAATCTTCTTTTTCTTTTTCTTTTTCTTCTTTTTTCTTTTTCTTTTCCTCTTTTCCTTGTCCTTTTTTCTCCCCTCCTCTCCTCTCCTCTCCTCTCCTCTCCCTCCTCTCCTCTCCTCTCCTCTCCTCTCCTCTCCCTCCTCTCCTCTCCTCTCCTCTCCTCTCCTCTCCTCTCCTCTCCTCTCCTCTCCTCTCCTCTCCTCTCCTTCCTCTCCTCCCTTTCCCTCCTCTCCTCTTCTCCCCTTCCCTCCTATCCCTTCCCTTCCCTTCCCTTCCCTTCCCTTCCCTTCCCTTCCCTTCCCTTCCCTTCCCTTCCCTTCCCTTCCCTTCCCTTCCCTTCCCTTCCCTTCCCTTCCCTTCCCTTCCCTTCCCTTCCCTTCCCTTCCCTCCTTCCCTTCCCTTCCCTTCCCTCCCATCCCCTCCTCTCCCCTCCCTTCATCTTCCCTTCATCTTCTCTTCCCTTCCCTTCTCTTCCCTTCCTTTCCCTTCCCTTCCCTTCTTTTCATCCCAGGGTCACTCTATGCAGTAACTTCAGATCTGGACTCCTGTCCTGTTTGCTTGACAGCATGGTTGCCATGCAGACCTTGGGAGCACCAATCCCATTTTGCAAAGCAGATTGCAATAAGCCTGTCCTTCTGTCCCTGTGGGTGGCCCAAGGGAACCATTTGTGTCAGGAACACAGGCAGATGGAGCAGAGCATCTCTGCTGGGCTGTCCCATCCTGGCTGTGTCCTGGACAGGCGTTACCTGCCCAGGTTGAGGGAATGAGTTTGTTCCTCACAATTTATTTCTCCTCATTCTGCAGACCTGGCAGGTGGGCTTGGGTATGGCTGAGTATCAAATCTGTTGCTTCTTATGCAGTTATTCCAGATGTTGAGGTTGACTCATGTTGGTCTTCTCCACAAAGCTAGTAAAGGCAGAGTCACTGAGGAAAATTGGGGATCAACCACAGCTTTTATACTGCAGCAGTAACAGCACTGTGCAGCTGGAGAGGGATTTCAGCATGGTTAAGAACTGGCAGGACTCCTCTACCACCAGAGAAACCTGCAGCCCTCACCCTTCCTCTCTTCTTGTCAGAAGCCCCTGAATGTCTTCTGCAATTCACTGTTCAGGAGCTGATAGGGACAACTGGTTACAGAAGCGTGTGCAGACCTTTTGCCTCCTGCTCCTTGAAATGCCTTGGGTTGATGAATAGTTCTGTGGGACAGAAACAATTGGCCAATTTTCTGCTAAACCACAATGCCTGCAGAAGCTGCTGGCTTCTCAGCCAGGAGAGCTGGCACTAAAGTGGCAGGACGGACTCCTGGGTCTTGTAGATTTTCAGTCAAAAAGGAAGGAGAATTAAAAGAAAAAAAGCGAAAGGCTTCAGAGATATTCACTGAAGCTCACTCAGTGACAGAAGAGGCTCACTGGAAGCTGCTACCCCAGTGCTCTCCAAGGCCAGAGCTGGTGTTCATCTGGTGACCAACCTGTGTCTTTCATCCCCATTCGTACTCAGTGTAACTTAAGCAATTGGCTTAATGGGATGTTCAGAGTTAGCACGGTGGAGATCATAAAGTCAGAGAATTACAGAATCATTAAGGTTGGAAAAGACCTCTATGCTCACTTAGTCCAACTGCCAGCCCACCCCCGCCATGCCCGCTGATCACGTCCCTCAGTGCCACATCTCCACAGGCCCTAAGCACCTCCAGGGACAGCGACTGCACCACCTCCCTGGGCAGCCTGTGCCAGTGCATCTCCCCTCTTCTTGAGAAAAAAATGCTTCCTAGTAACTAACCTTGCTGCTCACAGGAAAACGAAACTGCAGTAGGACTGTGGCAGGGTGCCTGCAGAGTGAGAGCTCCTTTAGTGATACTGAAAAAGCAAAAGTGTTTTCTTATTTTTAGGAATAACTCCCACTCCTGACTGGAATGCAGAGGGCTGCTTTCTGCGCCTGCGAGAGCCCTGAGCAGTTCCTGGGTTATGCTCATTTGCAACAGCTGAGGTTGTGATTTGTGTATCGGGGCTGGAAATAACACAGACCATGCAGAACCACAGCCAGCCCAGTCCTCCCTTCCCTTATTGCTCGCCCAGCCCAACTGGGGTGTAAAACAGTACTTTGCTGAGCACCTTAGACTCATTCCATCTTTTTGCATCTTAAGAACTAACAGCATAAAAGCGAATCTCCTCTGAGTTCAGGTCCAAAACCAAAGGCTTAGAACAGATTCTCTCCAAACTCCTTTACTACACAGAGGCACTAGGCTGTATAATTAGGCTCTAGGTGCCTAATTTAGACAACTGAGTTAGGAGCCTGAATTAGACGATAGAACATTCCCTTTCACTCCTAATTTTAGATGCTTATAGTCACACCTAAGCAAGATGCCTGGCAGAGTGAGTGTGAACACTCAAGCACTGGCAAATGACTTTTTAAGTTTGTTGAACAGAGCGACCTAAAAGCATCTCAAGTGAATCGTAGAATATATTGTTATAGGCTGAATTTCTCCTCATACCCCACCAGAGAGGGTTTTATAGGTTCTTGCAAGATCACATTCATAGGTATATTTGAGCAGCTCAGTTAGATGAAATTAGAAGAAATAACGCTTGAAAAAAACCCTGAAAATTGCAAGATCCTGAGACTTGTTTTCCTGTGTCTACTACCTAGAGACAGAGCTGGGAGAAGAGTGCAAAATGTTTCCATTCAGGAGTTTTCTGGAATGTTTATAAGAAGCTCGGTCACATGGGGCCATCTCCTGTGTTTTTCTCCTGTGAACAGTCTGAGTTCTCAGCACAAATATTTCAGGGCCGTATTTCCAAAGCACACGCACAAGGAATCACAGACACCAGCATTTGTGATTTCACAAGCCTAGGCTGACTGCCAGAAATACTTGTGCCTTTGTCCAACCAGAGAAAAGAAGTAAACACTGTGTCACTCCTCCAACAAATCAAGCAATGGAACTCAAAGAGGAAACGTGGACACATCTCTGCAGATGTTACAGAGCTGGGAATGGTCATGACAAGAGTGAGTGCACTCCACATTTCTGCAGCCTCTGGCAGGGCTCACCCTTCAAGCGATGGGTTTGGAAGGAAACCTCTCCTGCAGCAGATGCCCAACAAGCAAAGGGGATGGCCTCAAGTTGCACCAGGAAAGGTTCAGGTTGGATAACAGGAAAAATTTCTCAGCAAGGGTGGTGGCACGGGCTGCCCAGGGAGGTGGTGCAGTCTTGACTCTTCAAGAACCATGGAGATGTGGCACTGAGGGATGTGCTGTGTGGGCATGGTGGGTGTGGGTTGATGATTGAACTGGGTGAGCATAGAGGTCTTTTCCAACCTTAATGATTCTGTGATTCTGTGTCCTTCAGCACAACCAGCTGCTGCAACTCTTGCTGGGACAGCTGGGCAGGATGGATGCTTTCATGGGGCACAGCACAAGCTGAGTGCATACCTGCAGGGTCCCAAGAAGCAGCAAGAGAATGAGAGTGAGAGATGGTTTTTTTGTTTTTTTTTTGATGCCTCAATGATTTTATTCTGCAAAACTTCAGTATCTGTCAGGAAAGGTAGAACTATAATATTTTAGAAGTTTACAGATAAAAATAATTAAAAATGATGCTGTGCACAATCTCGCAGATAAAAATGGCTGATCTGATATCACACAGGGGGCTATCTCCACTTTCAGTAAGAAGCCAGAAGAAGGAATTTTACGCATAGATAGTTATTTGCATAGTTCTTCCTAGAAATCTTTTACAGCTTTTTACCTTTCAGCACCAAAAGCGAGCTGCTCATCCCCAAGATCCCTGTGAACCGGTTCTCAGCTGCCAGTGATTTATGTGTTGCCTTGCCATAATCCCCAGGAAAGAGGAGGCCACTTGCCGGAGAGTTGCAGCCCTATAGCCACTAGCAGGCACTCTTACAACAACATTTTCACCCAAACTCATTAAAATTGGGCAAAGTGGGAGCTGTGTCTTGCACGGACCGTGGACCAGCTCCAGCTCTTGCACAACCACATAGCAACAGACCCAGAACAGAGCCTCATTACCAGCCTTGTCCAACAAGCCAGTCTTTAACGAGAACAAAGGTTGACAGTGATTAATCATTAAGCAGTTTCTTGTTCCCTTCTGCACGTGTTGGAGGCAGCCTCCCGCCGAGGCAGTCTGGCACGTTTCCTGTCTGTGCTGTACCATGGCCCGCGGATGGACACGCAGACGTTGTTCCCAAAAGCCAAGCATGCAGCCCGACGCCTGTCCCCAGTCCTGAGCATGGCCAACACCGAGCATGTGTATGCTCTGCAGAAGTCATAAACTCCCAGCTGACATTTGATCGCTGGGTGTGCAGCCACAATGGCCTAAGTCGGGCTTGCTCACATCTGAAGTTTTCCCAGAGACTTCGAGTTACCTGATGTAATTGTGTTTAACCGTGATGAACTTTTAGTGCAATCTTTGGACACAGTGTACGTATGTAGGTCTCCATCTTAGAAATATGCTACTTATTTGTAATGAAAATAACATGCACGTGTTGAAAATTCAGCAGAGGAGGTGGTTTTGAAATGTCAGCACAGGAATGTTGGCTCCATCAGAGCTGATGGCAAAACTCTAACTGACTTCGACAGGGCCACAAGTTGCCCCCAGGTCTCCATTGGCCATGAGGACACAGTGACACTCTTGGCTCAGCATGACGTCAGGTTACACCTTCTGGTTCAGGCAGGTACCAGCAATGAGACTCTGCAAACGCACCCTGGAGGTCTATGGGGAGCTCTCTGTTCTAACTTAACAATGAAATAAGTATGCCAATAAACATAAATAATGAATACTATCAGGTTTTTAGCAAGATCAGAGACATGCTGATTTGCTCTACCTTGGCATCATCGTTTACAGTCTACAGCAATAACCATATCGTGGCAATCCAAGCCCTTTGCCTTATCATCCCACAATTGCAAGAAACCAAATTAGAGAGGTTGAAGATGCTACTCTTCCAGCTAAAGCAGGAGCTGGTTCTGCCCGATGCTCCAGGATGAGGTACGTTCATGCTTGCAAGCTCTCCATTAAGGAGTGGTACCTTCCAGTTAAGGCAGTGAGAACTTCCTAAACTGACTGAATGAAACACTTGTGATCATCTGTCTGTATCTTTAATGTGGGTATATACTGTCTGTGGATATGCATACCTTATTCATCTAGATGTTCTTGTCTCATTGCCAAGTGTTTATTGTCATTCCCCAAAAATAGCTAGCCTGAAGATGATACAGAGCACAGAAAATTTCAGCCCACTCAGAAAAGGCATAAGCAATCAAAACCAGGGTCTTGTAAGAGGAGATGTTGGGAAATGGGTAACAGGAGGCACTCTTATACAGATGTGCTCACACATAACCACCCAGTTTGCAGAGAAGTTCTAAAAATGACACTAAAGTCTGTTTCTCTTCTTGATCATAAACATTAATGCGAAGTTCAATAGAAAATCATTGTAGTTGTTCTTCCTCCTGATTTCCACATTACTCTCTAGTTTAGCTTCTCCCATTGGCATATATCTAGGTTTCCTTCCATGTCTCTCCTGGTCTTGGACTCATCCTCCCCATTAATTCCAGTCTAAACACATTTGTGTCACCTCTAAATAACAATCACAAAACAAATGAGATGGTGAAGTAATGTGAAAAATTTCCTCAAGCAACAAAACAAAGCAAAGCAAACACCACAAAATGCTTTTCTGTGGGAGGGCAGGAGAGAGCAGGCAACCTGAATGCAATGTTTAATGAAGAAAGAATAATTAAATACAAAGAACAACAACAACAGAAAAACCACATCACTGGGACCAAACACTTGAATACAAATGGGCACAACATGGGTGACATGACTGTCAGAGACACATTAAGATCAAAGCTGTCCTGCTGAGAATACGCAGCCAGAACACGAGCATCCCCAAACCAGAGCCTCCTGGGATATGCTTTCTAAACTCACAGCTCTGGTGGAAAACAATGCCGAATGCTGAAAAGCAATGCAGGGGGAATGCCTCTGACCTGCATCTGCATGTGCTGATCAAAGCTTTGGGTGGGAGCCCTGGGACATGTAGGGGGATTGATCTCTTTGTTCCGTGCTGCCTGTCACAGGACAATGACGGATGGTAGAAGAGATCAGCATTCAGGCTGGAAAGCAAGCATCACCAGGCACGGGGAGAGCAACAAATTAGAATCACAGAATCATTAAGTAGGAAAAGACCTCTAAGATCATGAAATCCAACCATCAACCCATCACTAAAACACATCACTCAGTGCCACATCCACATGTTTCTTGAATACCTCTAGGGATGGTGATTCCACCACTTTCCTGAGCAAATCACCCCCCCTGAGACAGCTCTTGGACTTGTGCATAACACGAGGCTCAAGGTGAGCAAGTCAGGCCAGCTATCCTCTCCACATTCAACTTGTGTACAGCCCAAGCTGCACCCTTCTCTTGTCCTGATGAGCGACCTTTGTAATCATTGCTGTACTGTAATTTGAGGGGGACTAATTTCACAAAATCACAGGATCATAGCATTGAGTTGGAAGGGACCCTTAAAGGTCACCTAGCCCTACTCCTCTGCAATGAACAGGAACATCTCAGAGCATTGTCCAGCTTGACCTCCAGCGATGGGGCATCCATCACATCTTTGGACAACCAGTGCCATTGTTTCACTACACTTATCACAGAAAACTTTTTCCTTAAATCCAATCTAAATCTCCCTTCATGAGACTTAAGCTCTAGCCATCCCCTATTGCTATCTTGACGATGTGATAAAAATGATGCCAACGGCCACAGCAACCTGAGATCTGACAGAACTACTTTCCTTGATCTGTTTGTACCAGCAGCGGTTTCACTGCAAAGAGAGAAATACCAGGTTTCACTCAAGATGGAGGAGGCAGTGTGGATTTATAGAGTATCTTGGAGGCTCTTGGAGCTGATCTGAGGGCACTGGGGCCAGATGGAGCTCACCCACCTCTGATTTCAGCCCTGCAGAGTTTGCCTGCCCAGGATCCCCATTGTGGAAGCTCATTTGCTGCTCACTGCCCCTCTAGTAGCATTGCTGGATATGAGAGATATGTTTTCTTTTTTATTTGGCGTCTTAAGAAGAAAAGGTTAATTGAAAGTGACAGAAGGCCACTAAGCACAGTGTAATGGCACAGGCTCTTCAAGGAGAGCCAGGCATCTCCCTGAGCTTAAAGAAATGTCCAATAGTACGTGGATGTAGTGCTTAATTTCTTCTGTTTTTTATGTCCAACCTTCAGAAAGCTGAAATGGAGCCAGCTACAGAGGCCAGAATGGCTCAGTCCACCAGGGACTATTGGACAACATGCTGGAGAGGAGTTATCTGCGGAAGGGCTTCCTTAAATCAGATGAAGTCAAAAGGAATTCTACTTCTGGCGTTTATTTAAGCTATTTGCTGCCCAAATCTTGCAGCGTGGGAAATGAAAAGAGACTATCCAAGGCCTGCCATATTCCAGCTATCAGATAAAGTGCAACTCAGGAGAATGGGGAGGTGGATGCCAATGAAAACTTTAATGGGCTTCTTCAGTTTATTTTGCATTACTGTGCAAGAGCAGTGAAGGACTTGTTTTGCATCCCCCTTTTTTAGAAAGAGCTACATTTAAAAAAGAACAGGTGGACAACATCACAAGTCCTGAGCAGGGGAAAGTGCAAGTGCAACTGTCTGTGCCTCCAAATCATCTTCACATTGTACTGTGGTGGTTCCCACATAAGAAGCAACTAACATAGAAATTTCTGGTGAACATTACACTGCTCAGCTTTTCTCCAACAATTTGAAGAGGCTGAGTACAATCCACAAAGAAGAGAACAAAGAGACTTGAGAATGATGCAACCTGATGGTCACAGCCCTGCAATTTACTCTCAGGATTTTCAGGTGACAGAGTAAATCCTTCCCACTGCCTGGTGGCAGAGCTGAGGAGAAGGCTGTACAATAACGAGCTTTTCATAGGCACCTACAATGCCTGTTGAGATGTGTTGGACCATATAGCTCAGAAAGAACATTGATGTAAGCATAAACTACATTATGGAAATGCTTAGAAAGCAGAAAAGTTTTTTTTTAATTAAAAAAAAAAGAGTTGGCTTGGCCTGGTTTGGCTTGGCCAGAGGTCATCCCTTTGCTCGACAGCTCGACAGCAATTCAGGACAAGTGAGAAGCATTCCTTTCTTGCAAACTTGGGTTACGTAGGATTTCAGATATTCTAAGTCTGCATATTTGTTCTGCTTCTTCACTTGTTTTCTTGTCCTAAAAGCAAACATTTGATTCAGTCTTGGGCAATAGAGAGTATATTACTCCTTTAGCTTCAAAATATGGTTTAAATGTGACTTACTTGGCTCACTGGTTTGTACTGTGTTGTACAGAAGTCAATTTTACTCAAAGCAAATAGCTGCTCCTGCAAGTGACCTTCCCTCTGGCGCCCACACAAAAGTTCCTGATAAATTTTTTGGATGGAGGAGGCAGAAGTCTACCAGGATGGAGACTTCATGGATTCAGAAGAGAAGGCTCTGACAGAGAAGAGTTTACCTCCACCAAAAGGAAAAGCCTTGTGATGTGAGTTCACATTATTTAGAATATCATGCTAATGACTTGAAACTGAGCGGCAAGGAATTCTGATATGACATTTGGGAGATGAAACTGGTTTGACACTAAGAATCTCAATAAATAGTACTAACGTTAGCAAGAGTCTTGATAAAGCATCTCTATACTGCTGTGAACCTCTTGCTATTACAATATAGAAGTGATATGACAGCAAGTAATGTGAGTTTTAATCAACAACATGCAGTACCTCAAATGTATGCTGAAATATGTGTGATCATGCAAATTAGATGGCTTGGGATGTGTAGGGCTAGCAAAGGGCAGATTTAAGAAATAGTTGCTTGGCATGCTGAAGAGCTCCTTCCAGGAACATCTTGTTGTCCAGACTAAAGAGGTATCAAACTCAGGATATAACTCCTTGCAAGAAAGATCTTGCCGTGTAAAAATGCTTCCTTGATTTTAATAATAGGAATGTTAACTGTGCCTCTTTGCTTTTCTGTAATAATTGCTGTGTGACTAATCTGAGTTGAATCTAATGAAAATATAGGGTTGATTATCTAATCTCAATCTAATCTGACAGCAGCAACCCACATTTGCTGTTCTGCTGTGCACTCTGATTTGGACCACCTACTCTACATGGGTAATTAAGTGTCGCAACTAGTATAGCATCTAATTCAAGACAGTGCTAAGTGATTCAGACAGCTGTTTGAATACCCAGACTCACCAATCCCTGCTTTCATGCAATGGACAGGAGCTACTGGCAACCTTGTCTACAGCAGGGGGGTTAAAACTAGAACACCTGTAAGGTTCCTTCCAACCCATGCCATTCTATGATTCTGCGATTCAGTGATACTGTGTTGTCCTGTTTAGGAGCCTGAAATTTCATGGACACCAAGGCTGTAGTAACAGATTTGGGAGCAGAATGCAAATGCATTGGAAGAATCTCACTGGGCTTTGGGTCAGGCTCTGTCATAAAGGCAAGTTCTGCTGTGATGCACTGCAGGGGAAGCAGGCCAATGGATGCACAAAATGCTGTACATCCTCTCATCACATAAAGAGAGAGCAAATGGAATGTAGGGAAGAGGCATTCTGTGGTGCTACCTTGCAGGCATGATCTTCACATGCAAATCTTTGTCATGCCATTCTTACACTGTAGTGTTGGTAGAAAAGGTTAGTGTAGTGGAATGCCATAGATCAGAGAGAGGCAGGCTTCGCCTTTAGAAGAAGAAAAAAAGGTAAACAACACCTTCTTATCGAATTTAGCCATCAAGACCAAAACGACCAAACAGGTGGACGTTAGGAAACACTATTTTTCTGAAAGAGTGGTCAGGCACTGGAATGGGCTGCCCAGGGAGGTGGTAGAGTCACCGATCCTGAAGGTGTTCAAGGAACGTTTGGATTTTGTGTTGAGGAACATGGTTTAGTGAGAACTATTGGTGATAGGTGGGTGGTTGGACTGTATGATCTTGAAGATCTTTTCCAACCTTGGTGATTCTGTGATTCTGTGTAACAATATGCTTACATTTCTTAATTTTCTCTTCTGGATATCACAGGGATATGACTAAAATTCAAAGACCCTCCTCGTAATTACACTTCAAATACTTTTCTACACAGTTCTAAGTATTTTCATTGTGTCCCACATAAAGATATTTCCCATATTTGCAGTATCGTTCTTTTGCCCAGCTGTGAGGTTGAATTGAAGTTTATGTTGTTTGGGATGGTCTGGTTGAAAACCAGAGACGGCCCTAAGAAGAAGATTAGTGCCATGAGAGAAAATTAGTGCCATGGTGAATCTGGGCCAAAATACCAATTTCTTCTGCCATTGTTTCCTACAAGCCCTGTACAGCCAAAACCATTACCAGACAAGAAGGCTGAATGATACTATTGTTCTTGAGTCACCAACATAATATTTTCCATTCCTTACACTTCTGAAAAGATTAATGTACTAACAGGGCAGCAAACCTGCCTTTAATCACTTCATTTAGCCTGCAGAAACCATGGCACTGACAACAAACTTGGGGAATGCAGAGACCAATCTCCTTCAGAGCTCAACCTGTGCAAGCATGGCTGGAGGGGAATGGGGAATACTTCTTCTTGCATAATACAGGGATTTACAGGTTTCACTGCTTGTTGGTGCAAGGTGCACGAGACCTGGAAAGACACAGCCATGGAGCAGCCAGTTGGCATTTTGGATGAGGAGAAGTGTGTTTTAGAAAAGTCCTATTACACCGAATCGTGTGGAGGGGGAATGCTTGCAGCAGAATGTTGTTCAAGTGCAGACCAAAGGAGTAATCTACATGCATTTAGACATTAAACGAAATGTTCCCTGTGTTCATTGCTCCTGATTTTAATAGGAACGTTCATTGTGTGTCCTGCCTGAGTGTGGCTGGTGCTGTCACTAAGGGACATGGAGACGTGCAGGGAACTCCAAATCAAACACCCTCATGCAGATGTATTTGCTTCCTTCTGGCCTGCTCCTCCCAAGGTTTTCTGGGGGAATTACTCCAACTAATGCCCATCTTGTGCACACAGTCGTTTTGCAAGGATAAGGGATGATCTAATGTATTTTCCTCCCTTGCTCAAATCAGACTTATCTAGTCTTTGTCCACAAACACTGCATGACCTGATTTTCCTCTCTGAGATAAGTCTTCCTAAGCTGCTAAAAGCTGGTCTGAAAAGCCAGCTCAGAGGTCAAGTGAGCAGGATTTCACGATTTTGCTGGATACCTTTAAGGAGAAAATGAAAGCTTTGGGTTACACCCCTAGTCTGCCAGCATTAGACATAAGCTGGCTCCAATGAAATCATGCAGTGCTCAGCCCACTAGGGGAAAACACAGCCTTCTAGAGACACCAGCGGTGCCCTAGCTACAGCAGTTATTATTTTAGAGAAATAAAAACAAAGGGAAAAAGATATCCTAAGGGCCAGACTGACACGCTACAATCTGGTGTGAGTGAAAGTCTCCAGAGAGTCACAGGGATGGTGCCCCTTCTTTGCTCCATGAGCTCTTGCAGAGGGAAAACTGTTGAAATTAAAGATAAAATTCCCACCAACACAAGCAAGGCCATGGGCTCCCCTCCTGCTTCCCAGGGCATTCATGTAGCTCTGCACGCAGGAGGATCACATGCCTCTGCAAGGAGCAGACATTTAGAAGCATGAAAAATGCACGCTGAAAATATGTGGCATAAATGGCACAATGGTTATATAGATAAGCAGATGGCAGCTGATCTATTCCTTCCTAACAAAGAGGGACAGCCCTCGGTATTGCTGAGAGACCTATCAACATCTTTGATATCATTGTTCTTGGGGGAATGGCTGAATAAAGGGGCTCTGTCTTTTTGAGTGTAATTACAACTGATTTTTTTTTCCTGATAAAGAATGTAGCCACTGAGCCATAATGACATTATTTGATGACTTAAATTCATCCTCTAATCCCTCCAAAATGGTATAAATTATTGAATAAGTCACTCAACCCTACAAAAACACTTTAAAAACATTTTGTTCAGCCCGATAGAGATCAGACAGAATGTAGCAAGAGTTACAGTAAATTAGACTCATGTTCCAAGCTGGCTGCTACTCAATATACTCATAGCTAAATTCTCACCTACTGAGTAAGACATTCTGCCACGGACAAATTAAGACATAGTCAGTTCTAAAGTCTGCTGGCAAGGACCTTTAGTTCCTTCCCATTTTTAACAGAGCACATCCATGTGACTTCTGGAGGTACTACCAGGCATCTGCACAATGTTGTACCTCGGAGAGATGCTGCGATAGCTCTGAGCTAGCTCAGAAGCAAGGAAAATGAGTCTGGGCAGAGCTCATGCATCCACCACGCCATTCCCAGCATGCTGATTAGCTGCTCAGAAGCTCCCAACATCCCTGCTGCTATCCTCACAACAGTGCCAGGAGTTAACCCTGCGGTGCCCCTCCATCTAGAGGTGAACCTTCCTGCTGAAGGAAACGTCCTCCAGTGTCAGAGCCACTCTGTGCTGTGAGACCTAATCAAAATCATAGAATCATAGAATCATTGAGTGGCCTGGGTTGAAAAGAACCACGATGATCATCGATTTTCAACCCCCTGCTATGTGCAGAGTCGCCAAACACCAGACCAGGCTGCCCAGAGTCACATCCAGCCTGGCCTTGAATGCCTCCAGGCATCCACAGCGTCCTTGGGCAACCTGCGTCCTGTCTCATCATATCACTTCCCATCTCTTACAGGATGATGGCAATGACTGGGCCAGGTGTGTCCTTGGAGTGCTTTGACACTGGGGTGGTGGTGTGAGATCCTCATCCAAACCGAGGACCCACATGAAAATGATGATCACTTGTCACTGATGGTAAAATAACACCAACTGTAGATCAGATACCTGAAATACCAGCTGAGAACTCTGTTTGACAGCACTACTAACCATACAAAATGTGTTTGTTTTTATTAGGAGTATCAGTATGACAGAACAATTGTTCATGATGCTCCATAACAAAGGGCACGTTTGCTGCGTGAGTGTTGTTAGGGATGATGACAGATAGTGCATCCCAATCATTACAACAACACTGCTGTGACTTCTGCTTTTTTCTGAGTTGCTGATAGGTAGCTGACAACCTTATCAATCTGAAACACCTTTGTTAAATGTCACCATGTGATTCCCTTTCCTATTGTGCAGTGGAGTTACTGCAACGCTTGGACTTCAGGCACATTCACAGACTAACAGATACTTTTGAATCTTGTCTATTCTAAGGAATTTGACCTGACTTACAAAACACTGCCTAGGTTTGTTCCTGTGCTGGAAGGAGGAGTCAATGTGCTTGGGAGCCAAGCCAACACGCTGATTCTGCCCAGTTGCCAATGTACTCTGGGGAATTTCTGCCCACAAGCTAAACTTGGGCTTGTTTCCCTTCATCGTAGCTGATGCCTCAGCAGAAGTCTGGCCTGCCCTTCTTGGTTACCCATAGTAATTTGCAAATATCACTGATAAATTCACAATATAAGCAATTCAGCTCAAGTTTCTCATATGAGGTATCATTGATTATAACAGATTTTTCCTATCCCAAATAAAAGAGCAGGCCTGTTTTTGTTGCTTTTTTTTTTCAATCTTGTTTGTTTTGGTTTGTTTTCCCCCAACCTTTTCTCAACTTTTGCTTTTACACAAGCTTTCTTTTCCTTCCTTATTTTTCTTTCCTGAGTTTTTGAGACTCACTTCCAATAAGAGAGGAAAATATCCCATGAAGCAGGAGTGACAAACAGTCTTCTGGAGAAGACAGAAGCCAGATGATCTGTTGTCTTCCTCTCTGCTTTCCGCCTCCCACCTGACACCATATCCCTTTCTTCACATTTAGACAGGAGAAGATTTGCCCAGTGGGATACTGTCTGAAAACCGGCCTTTGCTACAGTCCTCTGTGCAACTGCAGCGCTCCCTCCCTTCTGTAATGACTCAGATGAGTAGGCCCAATGACTCAGTGGTTTGGAGAGCTTAAATATCAAGGGACTGTTGACAATAGCCTTCCCTTGCTTGAGTAAGGATTACAAAGCTCAGTGCTTTGGGATCAAAAGATTCCCTCAGTAGCCTCCCAGTTCTTCAAGTTGTGTGTACTCCCTTCCCTGCACTGCAAAAGCATCATCAGGTGGTACTCAGACAAGAAATGGGAAATAAAGCTGCCTTCCTTCCTGTGGCTAATTAGGCACGATGCTGGGATCTTTAGGGAACAGAGTCAATGTGATGGGATCAATGCTGTCCCACTCTCTGACCTCACGCGACCCGGAAGTGTTTTAGCATTTTATCAACTTGCTCGTTCTCTGTCATTTTTCTCCCAGAAAGGAGAATATAAACATTCAACACCATTGCTATATTTCTACTAAAATGTGAAGTACTCAGCTGGCAGAAAGGCTCTGGACAAACTTGGAATGGAAGATGAAAGGCTGCTGATGAGAACAGCATGACCCCATCTCCACGTCAGACCTTCTCCCCTGTCCACCACTACCAATGCATCTGCAGCACGGTGATAAAGAGGAGGCAGACAAAAACCCGATTTCCAGGAGCTGGACCTGTCTGACAAGCACACAATGGCAGATGAGAGATGGAGAAAAAGAAAGAGAGAGGTTCCTAAGTGGAAAGAGAAAAAAAACTGTGAAGAATTATTACTGATTTGCCTGAGAGTCCCTTCCTACATATACATAAGAAACATCCAGAACCACTGTGACCAAAATAAAGATGCTGTGCAGATAAATTGTATTTACATGTTGACTCTGATGTAGGTTAACAATAGGGAGTAGAGAGGATGAAAACATCCCCAAATAATCATACTCTTAGAAGATTACTTTAAGCTTCGATACGTTGCTGATCCATTCGGTCAGGAAGAAAAGATTATTTAATCGAATGCAATTTTTACATATGTAAGTAATTTTATTTGTTCACATTTTTGTTCTGCCTTCTTGGGGAAGGAAAATATGATGTACTGTGAGCGCCTAAAAACTTCATCTTGACATTTATCTCATTTGTTGAAAACAGATCCTTCTGAACTGATTCAATAAAAGCTTTAAGTGCCAAGTTTCCTGCTTGTTTTAGACAGTGGAGGAAGGTATTTCAATATCCTGCCCTCTTTTTCTTGTTCCAACATCACCACACCAGGTTTTTATTGAATGCCCACTCTTCATTATTTCTTACAAGTTTTTAGGTTCAACAATGAGACTGTGGTTACTTTTTGTTTTGTCCGAAGTCCTGTGAATTCCTTCTGCCAAATCCATATGCAAATAAATGAAGATGGGAAGGAATTGATACCGGGCTTTGTTGGAGGTACTTCAGGTTTTGGCAGAGTGCGTGTTCAAACACATTAAAAGTAAACAGAACCTTTGCTTGTGCATATTTGCAGAAAGCTATCAAGTTCTGTGACAAGAAGTAGGCAGCTGCTTAACTACTCCCCTAGCATTCCAGATAGGATTTCAGAGCGCCTGGACTGATTCACATGCTATTTGGCATGTTCTGTAGTGGGATGGCATACCTTATTTTTCATTGGGAGGGAGACGAAGTTTTGCCGCGCTGAGAACAGCAATGCTGCTCACGGGCTCTGGGTGGATGAAGAATTCTTCAAACAGTAGGATTTACAACCTCCCTTCTTCCTCTGGCTACTGTAATTATTGGAGCTGTTCTTCCTATTGTACTAGTTTAATTTAATTACATGGAATGTCTTATCGCATTCTGCTGAAGTTCTCTGGGATTATTTTCTTCTGTTGTGTTAAAAGTGTAGGGACAAGCACGAAGAAAACTTCAGATGTAAGAACAAAACACAGGAAGCTTAGAGAGAGCTCTGATTTTCGGTAGCGGGTGAATCTCAACAGACACACTTGCCTACTGCTCTCCCTTCCCAGCAAACCACTTCTCTCTACTAAACTGGAACAACCCCTCAGCTTCCTGTGGAGCAGCTGTCCAGAGCCCATGCAAAACTTGGTGATGGCAGGACGGTACGAATGGTCTTATTCTCCCATCTTTATGTTGGGAGAAATTCCTGCCATGACTTTGTTTTGAGAGGCAATGGCATGCTCCCAGTAGCATGGACTCCCTCTGCAGGAGCACGTCCATCCCCTTATACTGACTACAGGAGGAGGTGAGCCCCTAGCAGTGTCATAGTCCCAGCAAATTGCAAGTTTCCCAGTAGTCATATTTGGGATCCAGCAGATGAAGAAAAGATTTGAACACTTGAATAAATGAAATACAAATCCTCCAAAAGGCGTTTTTAAAAGTATTTGGCTGGATGGCTGCTGGGTTAGCCATCTACCTAAGCAGTTAGCCAGCTACCTGTATAACTACCTATTTTTCATCGCCATTATATCCTAACTCCTCCAGATCTTTGAGATATGATCTTTGAGATAAGAAATTTGAAGATTAAACATTACAGTTCTCTAATGATTCACAGTTCTGCAAGTCATTACTATGAGCTATTGATTGCTGCCAGTAAAAGGGAGACATTGAGTCTCCAAGTTAAATTAAGCTGACAACACAAAATAGATATACGATGCACCTACACTTCTCTCCTCTCTCTGTCTGCATTCCATCTCCTTCTCTTCTTTTTCCATGGCTGCCTTGTTTCTACTCCCCAGCCCCAAGATCCACCTAAGGATGATGCCAGGGCCTCCTCCTATAGCAAGCCTCACAATTCACAGTTCCCAAGGGCAATAAGGTCAGGGGTGTCTTCTTCCAGTACATGCCCTCTCCCATCCACTCCAACAGGAGCAGAGCTGGGCTGCAACTGCCCATTTTTTAAATCCTCCCTGTAAGGCTCCACATAGATATTAGGTAGGATCTGAAAGTGGAGCTCCATAGCAATACACATTTGTGTATGTTTGAACTATGACTCTAAAGAAGGATGCTTGAATGCACTGTTTTTAATTCCTACCAGTATATGCTCTGAGGTATCATTTCTCCTTTTCTGTGTTGCAGACTGACAGTTATCTTTGTTACTGTGAGCTCTTCCAATTCCACTTTGCAGACAGCTTCTCTCACGACTGCTTCCCGATGAATCTTATTCACATCCCATGTGTATTGTGCTTGTTTTCTTTTTCCTTTTTAATCAGCTGGCGTAGCCCCAGATATTTCCTGATAAATCATATCTAATGCCTACCCTGCGGTTTTCTGATGTGAGCAATGACAACAACAAAATAAAATATCAAAGTGGTAAAAAGCAATATTAAAAACACATTTAGTGCAATCACACGCAGGGGGGAAATGAAGAAAGCGCTAAGGTCTACCTACTTCTCTACAACCACCTTGGAAGTTTGAAAGTTACAGTGAACACAGTGGGTAGTAGAGGGAAGCAGTAATGAGAATCAGAGGATTAAATCAAAAAACAATTAACAATTTTATTCTTGACATGCTGTTTCCTGCATTTGGCTTCACTTCATCTTTATCATTCGAGCACTTGCACGAGTACTTAACCAAGGTGTTAGCAGCATTACGCAGTGAAGTTCAGCATTTTGTTGGATTAGGGATGCACATTTATCAGTCCCCATTGATGACAATTATTGTTATTGCAGTTCCTGCTCTTAAAAGCTTTCCCTTCCAAGGCTTCTGTGGGCTTATTTTTCTTCCCGCTCACATTTCTAGATTCTTAACCCCTTATTCACCTCTATAGCTACCCTTACAGATTGTCCTAAATCCTTCTGTTTCTCCTCCTTCTCTGTTCCTCTCCCTACAAACAGCAAGGCCGGACTGACATCCCGCTGGGAGCTGAGCCTGGCTTCAGTGCTCCGAGCTGCAGAGGTGAGACCCTTGCTACTCATGGATGTCGAGTGCTAATTTAATCCTCCGTATTATTTGCTCACAGCTGTTTCAGCTCTGTTTCTCCTTCTGACAATGTCCAAGCTTTCCAGCAGATGGCATCTCCTCCTAACTTCTACCAAAGTTCGCCATGTGCCAAAGGCATAGCCTACAATCTCTTTGAAAACAACAATTTTATAGTCTATATGTGCAGGAATTGTGCTGAAGCAAAGTGCAAATAGGAATGAATCTACCCTGTACATGTCCATTCTGCAGCTTGATCTGCCGCGTTTTTCTCTGTGTTAAGAAAGTTCAGGTTTTCACCACTAGAAAACTTAGGTTTATTCACAGGTCAGCGCAATGCGAGCAACCAAAGGACGAAGGTTACTTGAATCACATTACAACAGGAACTCCAAAACAATATATAATCCCGAACCAAACCAAGCAGGAACAATGGTACCAAGGGCAGTGGGGCTGTCAGACAAATGCCAGATCTTCTCAGCAAGAGCTGAAGAGCTACAAAAATTGCACCCGCAGCCAGACATTGAGCAAACATGCAGGGAGAGGAGCTCTCCCTCAGATCCTCCTGTGCAAACTTAGTTGCAAACTGTTCTGCCATTCCACTCCTGAGAATAACAACATAAGCATGACATGGATAAACATGGATCTGTTGGACGATGTCCAGAGGAGGGCCACAAAAATGCTCCAAGGAATGGAATATCTCCCCTGTGAGGAAAGGCTGAGAGCTGGGATTCTGGAGAAAGCTGAGAGTGGCCTTTTGGTATCTTAAGGGGAGCTGTAAGAAAGAAGGGGACAGACTTCTTAGCAAGGTCTGCCATGATAGGACATGGGGAATGGTTTCAAACTAAAACGGAGATTTAAGTTGGTATAAGGAAAAAGTCTTTTACAATAAGGGCAGTGAGGCACTGGCACAGGTCGCCCAGAGCGGTTGTGGGTCCTCTGTTCCTGAAGACATTCAAGGTCAGGCTGCATGGGGCTCTGAGCACCTGATCCAGCTGTAGGTGTCCCTGTACACTGCAGGGGAGCTGGACTTGATGACCTTTAAGGTTCCCTTCCAATTCAAACAATTCTATGATTCTATGACTGAGTGACACCCATTAGTAAGTTTAAATTGGCAGGATTTGGCTCAAACTTTGACTAGCGTAACCACAGCAGCACTTTAAGCTCTGCAGATGTGCGGATCCACCTCTAGATGCTCCTCAGAGCCCAGTTCTTTTGTTGACTCTGAAAGGAACAGGGAGGGAGAGCAGACGTAAAACTGGGTAGAGGAGAACGGCAACAGCATTCAGGATAAGTAAAACTTTAATTCTACCTTTAGAGTGGTGGTGTGGATGGGAAAAGGCTGGAGGAGGTAGGAAAAAACAGGTTGGAAAATGAGCTTAGAATGGAGCCTTGGGAGAGATGACAATGTGAAGACATAATGATGGGATGCAACAACGGAAAAAGTTATAGGGCACTGCTGCTTCCTGGGGCAGCATGCTGGCTGAGGGCAGCTAGATGCTATCTCCAGTTGGCATTGCTTCACTGACCAGTGAAAACCAGTATTCTGGAGAAATACAGATCTTGCCTTTTCAAACTTAGCTGTTATAGCTATCAAATGAACAAATAGAAATGATGCCACTGGGCTGGTGTGGCCACGTATAATTAACTATAACAACTCAGCCATGAAATGCTTGCAGAAAATTCTTCATGATCAGTCCAAAGTTTAAAAACAAGCCTCCAAATAAACTCAAACACAGCAATTATCTGAATATCAGGAATTTGCACGGATGCCCTACAAACAGAAAATGAGAGTGTGCAGAGTAAATGTGCCACTTTCTCAATTCTAATTTTTGACAAGATAGTCTCCCTGAATGCAATCTGCTGAGAATACCAGTGAGTCACATTCGTAATTAGATTTTAAAAGTACATAAAACAATAATCACAGAGCTGATGGTAAACAAGAGGAGCTGCATCACAGATATTTATACTGTTTTCCCGCACTAAGGTTAAAAAAGCCCCTCACATACAAAATCTGATCAGTGCTGGCACACTTCTCAGATTTGGTACATTTATTATGTTATTAAATTGCACCACTTGTGTGCACAGTGCTGCATAGATGATGATCTTAAAGTGCTTTCAGCCACCAGTTGACCTGCCCTTATACTCTGAAGCTGCCCTCTTGGAAGGGCAGGCAAAGCCATGCCACAAACTGAAGATGAAAAAATATATATATCACTTGGTGCAAAATCATGTATAAATAAAAACTGGATCTTTATAATGTGTTTGCTTGTACTCTGTTCAGTAACATTTCTGGATAATGAGCGATATTTCAGCCAAAGTCTGGTTGTTTTTTCAGTTGAAGAGGGGCAGATAAACTAAAGCTGCGTGGTTTTGAAATTACCACCCTGTCATTTAAGCGGAGTGGTCATTTCCTTTTACTTCTGGAAGTGAATTCCATTCCCAAAGAGAGAGTAGCTCGACTGCAAGAGCTGCTAACACAGCATGTGCCAGCTTCCAAGCATATACTGTGGTGCATTTAAAGAGGCCATCTAAAATCCTGTGAATTTCTGGTGAAAATGACTTGGTGGGGACTGTTACAAAATAGACTATGCTATTATTTCAGTTATAACATGGCTTTTTCTCCTCCTTAAATGGATTTTTTATTTGCATTTTAATTGCACTCCCATTTCTGATTTCAAGCATGTAATAGGTGGGCATGAGGAGACACATTCACGGGGCAGTTCGGCACCTCGCAGGCAGTTTGGTGCCTTAGGAAAATGCAAGAGGTGAAGATTCATGCTCCACACGACCTTTCCTGATGGATCAGCAGCACTAGTGGCCTTGTGACATCAAGCTGGGGGGACAACAGGAGTCTGGTGTCTGGGCCCCCGAGGGACTCATAGAATCACGGAATTGTTTGAATTGGAAGGAACCTTTAAAAGCCATTAAATCCAATGCCCCTGCAATGAACAGGAACACCTACAGCTCCATCAGGTGCTCAGAGCCCCATCCAGCCTGACCTTGAATGTCTCCATTCAGAGCCCTGTGGGTGCTGCAGGCATCCAGCACACACTCAGCATTGGCCTACCCCAGAAAGGCTTGGAGGAGGGCTAGGGGTGGAAAAATCCCCCCAGAATGGCAGTGCCATTTTTTCCCTCAAGCACCAGCTAAAGACGCCTTCACTCACAGATGCTGTGAGACTGGGAGGGATTTCAGTCTTGGAAAACTAAGATCTCGTTCTGCCTATTCACTAACTGTTCAGGCTGCTCTGAGAAATGCCTTTGTGCTGGGCTTGTAAGGGGCGGCCTTAATTATTCCTGTTCCTCTTAAATCGTCTCTTTGTGCTATGGGCTCAGTCGTGATGATTTTTCATTTGAGAGGATTGCATCACATCAGACACGGGGCCGTAAATCCCTGAGAACGAGCAGCACAGTGACAGCACTGGCCTGTTTTACAGCAGGGAAGTGTAAAGTTTATTGTCATTTTTAGAAGTGAAATGGTTTTTAAATGACATAATCCTAAAGAATAAAAATTAAAAGAAAAAAAAGAAACACTGCAGAAGTTACTGTCTTCCCCAAACAAAGTGGGTCAGGTTATGGGAAGGGGTGGGAGTGGGTGTGTTGGAGGAAGTGGCCAGAGATGAATGAAAACAGGAAAGGAGAGTAGCTCTGATGGGGCTGCAATGGCCCAAACACCTTAACCCTTTGCTGTCCCTTTGCAGCACTCCTGTGGTTTGGGCTGCCATGTCCCCAAAGATGCTCCCAATGATGAGTCTGCTCCATTTGTGGAAGGGGCGGATGGACTCAGCTGTCCCCCAAGGAGCTCTGCTCCTCTACAAGTTGCCTCTAACACTCAAGAGTTCCTTTCTGATCAAGGCACCAGAGTGAGATGGGGGCATTAGTACCTGGGAAATGCAGCCTGGCTGCCCTGGAGGACATCACCCCGTTCAATGAGAATTAGCAGAGCAAAATGCCCCAATTCTCCCCCAAAACAGTCAAAGCTGATGATGGTTATCACAAAGGAGCTTGCACTCTGCATGTCCAAAGAGACGGGGCTCTGGGGCCGAAATATTTCCCAACCCTGCTTTTAGGGACAGCCCATGACAGCTGACCACATAACCCCGCTGTGACCCTCTATGAATCCAGCTCCTCGTGTACTGCTATTGCACATTAGCAACACATCCCAGGAGCCAGATTTTCTTACATACTCAGCCTCTGTCTTGGGTTGCATTTTCAATTCAAAAGGGCTTCTGAACTCAGGTCCCTTCGCTGGTGTCTCCGGAGGCTGCGGCGTCTCGCGAGCGTAACAAAAGGCAGTGTATGCCTTCCCCAAAAGGCTCGGCGTCCACATTCAGAGCGAGGGTTTCAGTGAGTTACAAGGGACATTTCTGTTCAGACAAACGCATTTCTGCAGCCAGCTGCAAATCCATATAACAGTAATGTTTCTATTTCAGTAGGCAAGTCTATTATGTCAGAAACTGTCTAGCCACAATCGTTCAGAGCACAAAAGCAATCGCATAATCCCCTTACTCTGTGCGAGATAAGCAAGGCTCCAATAAATGGAGCACTTCTTCTCTTGAGGATTTAATCCCCATTTGAGGGTATTTTTTTGTTATTATTATCCTTTCTAATCACCCAGGAGTAAGCAAGGATTTCAAATGAAAACTACCCCTAAAGATTTCCATCTTTGTATATACATGCAGATACACACACATATATAGCAAGCATGCATGTGTGTATACACACACAGACACATAGTTCTGTGTATCACTGCATTCTCTCCGAGGATTCACACGAACTTCTTTTATTCTGATTCCACAGGCGGGATCCCTTCCCAGCAGAAATATGAAGTGCCGCAGCACCACGCCAGTGGTTTCGAGTTGCAGGCTTTAAGCTTTCTCTGACCTTTGTACAGGATTTTCATTCTTTCTTTTCTTCCTTGCATTTCTAGCTTGAGGGTGATGACAGAGACCTACCAACTCAAGGGGGTACCCCCACCCTAAAAAGCAACTGGAAAGGGGGAAAGTTGTGAGCTTCATGAGAGTCATCACCCAGCCAGCAAGCTAAGTAATAAAACAAACTTTATGAAAAATAATTCACTGGCTTCCTTTTTTGTTTTGACATTAAAACTAGCTCTTTTCCTCAGGCAACATTTGCAAGTGGGGAAAGACATCACCTCCCTACGTCTGATCCAGGTTGTGAACAGTGTCCGTCCCTGTTGGGACTTTGCATCTGACACTCAGCAGCAAGTTTCTGGACACAGCTGTCCTGGCCACAGGCCTGCGAGAAGGAAAAAGCTGCTTCATACCATTTCCTTTGGCCTGGAGAGAACTGTTTCAGGATAAGTAGCAGATTGCTACTTCAAATGAGGAATGAGATAGAAGAATGAAACTTCTGGATATGAGAGGATGAATCAAGTTTACAAGAAACCTCGTGGTCGTGAATGAATAAATGAACAGATATTCCTCACCATTACTAATTCCTCACAAGTAATGTAGCATTTAAGGGATATTTCAGAAGAGATCATATATATGAAACAGATCTTACTGAGAATGCTTTGTCCTAGGCTCAGCCTTCAAAGCCTTACATAGTTTTGCTTATGCATACACGTCTGGCAGGAAGACCCTGATCCCTCATCAAGCAAAAGTAGGAAAGAACAGAAGTTTATACCAAAAAATGCAAAACAGTGAGAGCTGCGGAACGCCTAGGACCACTTCTTGTACTAAAAGCAGGAGTGCAAAATGAGATTAAGCAAAACCATCTCATGCAAGGGTTTCCCTGTAGCTGAGGTTTCCCTGTAGCTTTCCCTGTAGCCAGAGAAGGTATCACACACCAAGTCAGAGAAAAGCCCTACAGGAACATTTGGAGCAGGCACAGGCAGACAGGAACAAGGGATCAGCTTGGTGTTCATCAAGAAATTGTCCTTCCCCTGACTTGATGCCACTTCAAAATTGGTTTTAATGAAGTGTGTTTGTGTTGCATTATACACTCTCATCCCTGCTTGCTGTAGAGGAGCTGGCAGAGATCCTGGCCTTGCACAGTTATTCATACCAACTGAGAGGTCAGACTGAAGGTATAGCTATGCTATTTAAAAACTGAAAAGATATCAACCATGAAATCTGGTTGAAAAGTAAAAAAAAAAAAAAAACTGGTGAAGAGCAATCTTTGAAACAGATTCTGCATGCTACACACTCAGCACAGCAGAAGCATCTACCACGCAGCTGGAAACAAACCACGCCATTGCCCCAGACACCACCGTGGGCCTGGAAAGGCAAGTTTCATGGCATCATGGTAACCCAGAGAGAATCAAGTCAATATAACCTTGTAACCACACGGGCCAAGCTAGTGCTGGCAGCCAGAAATCCAACATGCAGCTTCTCCTGTCCTGACTGACCCTCTGGCAGATAAGATCTAAGTCATTGATGGTTGTTTTGGACGTTCTGGGAGAGACCCATAGAATGAGAAGATAGTTGCTATATATCTGTTAAAGGATGGGAATAGTGGTGACAATAATTTATACATATGTGTGTTCAATGTAATGATCTGAAGATACAAATATATTAAAGTATGTGGAACCTCAGTGTGACACAAAGGGTGTGTAATAAAGGGTGGAGGATGTACTCTATTTCTGACTCGTAGCTTTGTCTAAGCAGAAAGCAATGGCACCTCTTTTATGATAGGTAAGTAAAACACTTTGGCAGCATTTTCCACTAAAGCAATACGTGTGTGAGTAGTTCCAGTTATATTCATGCGAAATATCACAATGAGATAGCAGTTGATAATTGAGTCAAAAAATATGTAAGATTTTTAGTATGCTGACTGCCATTTACTTCATATTTGAGTGTACTGAGGGCATCGTGTCTGTGATCTGGCTCACCTTTATCTACTTTTACAGTAGAAGTGTGAAATGATAAGCCTCCGTAATTACTTGTAGCTATACTGTGAACTAAAAAGTTCTGATGGTAGTTGGATTATGAGGAAAATCAGGCAAATGTATAAATATGAGCATGAAGGTATTGCCTCACAAGCTTCCAGTCAAAATGCATTGATCCATCATGGTTCAGTGATGTCAGTGGGAGAGATGAATGTCCTGCCAGATTTTGGGCTGCTACAAAAGTAAAAATGCTACTGTTATAGGAGTGAAGGTGCTTATTTTGAAAGGGTCAAGCATACTGCTTTCAAATCATCATGTTTTGTGGAGACACTGGTATTTCACAGAATCAATGGCCTGGGTCAAAAAGGACCACAATGATCACCTAGTTTCAACCTCCCTGCTATGTGCAGGGTCATCAGCCACCAGAGCAGGCTGCCCAGAGCCACATCCAGCCTGGCCTTGAATGCCTCCAGGGATGGGGCATCCACAGCCTCCTTGGGCAACCCGTTCCAGTGTGTCACCTCCCTCTGAGTGAAAAACTTCCTCCTAATATCTAACCTAAACCTGTCCTGTCTCAGTTTAAAACTGTTCCCCTTGTCCTATCACTATCCACCCATATACAGTCATTCCCCCTCCTGTTCATACACTCCCTAAAAAGTTCTTTTGATGCTGAGGGCTTTGTTTTTCTTGTTTGGTGCTGGGTTTCTTTCCAGCCTAAATTAAATACCCAACTTTGAAAGGCAGATAAAAGTATGGAGGGAAATTTTAAATTCCCATTCTAATAGCAAGTTCTTCCTTCTATTTCTGGTACATATTAAAGTTGCCTCCACATCTGATAAACATTAGAAAAGTTCAGACTCCACTGGTATTTCTTTTGACTTGATAGTAGAATTAAATCTTTCACCAAGACATGATTTTTAGAAGGTACAGTTCCAATTTTAGTATTAATATTAAAACCAGGAAGCTAGAGATGGTTTTTTGTTTTTTTTTCCTAAGCCAGAAATCTTTAATACAACTAAATAAATTAAAGAAGTACAATAAAAGAAATTATTTTACAGAATCAAAACCACTGAAGTCACTGGGAGAGTTCCTACTGACTGCAGTCCATAGAATTACACTGCGATTTTAATTGCACTGTGTTTAATTGAATGAATTGAAACCATTCAGTTAAACTAAATAAAATAATTCCCAAGACAAATCCTACCCTTTAAAAGAACCTACCTAAAGAGTAGGAGATTTGCCTGAGGTTCACTTCTAACTGATTCTTCAAGGAGGTACTGACAACCCCTTCCCTCCAACTGTTCATTCAATGGACGCACAGCAGGAGTTCCCCCATCCCTCCTCACTCCACTGCCAGAGGTCTGGCATTAGCCAAGGAGGAACCAGTAGACAATAACGGTGACAGGAAATGATAAATGCTTTTTGTCTTCATCCTTATTTTGCCTCAAGGGTGAAACTTTTTATTGAGGCCTGGTGGTTTCACCTCTGCTATGTGCTGGCAGCGTGCTTGAGAGCAGTCTCCGTAGGGAGCGTTTCCTAGTGAATGTAAATATGTGTACATAGCATGCATGTGAACAGCTCTATAGAAACTGGAGGGAAAAAGACTGCTGGCACCAGCGTCCATCCACATATACTACATTTATGGAAGGCTGAATTGATAGAGGTAATAAAATGAGCATAAAGTTCAAGCTACCTACTAACTCAGCTTATTTCTCTAGTTAAATAGGATCTGTTTCGGTTAGCAACAAAGAAAGATTCAACAGTGGGACTTGGCACCTTTTGCTCTGCTAGTAAGGGATAGCCATTATCCTATGTCATTAACCCACCTCTAACCCAGTTTAACCAGGAGTTTGGGTAAATCTTGCTTTTCATCACTTGAAGCAGACTGGGGTGCTTATCCCTTAGGCTGCTAGTGCCGAGTCAATTGCACACGTTGGAGACTGAACAGGACAAATCAACTAGCTTGCTATTCTGTCATTCACAAAACCATTCATTTGTGTGTCACAGGTCCAGCTATGGAATTTTCTTGGGGAGGGTAAGTGATGAGGGCATCCCCCCAACACCAAGTCCCAAGTAGAGTTGCCTGGTGGGGGGAATGCACACCTGGGCTTGGACCATAAAAAACCACAAAAGCTTCTATATGGCCTCCTGTAGAGCCCCACTGACTTCCCTTTCATCTTTGTTTCTGCCAACCCAAGAATACATCCTTATCCTCAGAAAGGCATGGACTGGCTTAGGATTTACTATGAGTAGGACATGTTGCACAATTGGTTGTTTTGCTTTGTTTCGTTTTGTTTTCCAGCAATCTGTTGATCTGTCTGTGGGGTTTTGTAAAGCCACGCTTTTGCACAGTAGCTGATATGAACATGGATACTCAGGGGTTGAGCTCATATTTTCTTTCCTTTGCAAAATCCCTTATTTGTGTCTTCTATCCAAGACTGTGAACTTTACCTGAGACCTGGAAGTCAAACTTGAAAGTGCTCTTTTAGCCTGTGCACCATCACAATAATAAAAATGCAGTTAAGGATTCTGTTGATCCTCTGAGAGCCAGAGTAGGATCCAATCAGCCCTCCCTTAGCTCTAAGTGCTATGTGTTACTAATAAAAAGGGGAAAAAAAGAGTAAAAACTTGTTTCTGTTGCAAAATAAGCAGATATGACTCATCAAGCACACTAGGGACAGATCAGTTGAGTAAGAAGGTATCTTTTTCATTCTCTTCCTTTCTTTCTATAACCAGTGAAGCTCTGGCCTCAAAAAGAACATTGCAACAGGGCTACATATAGTCAAAAGCTTATTTTAGATTATTTTCTCCAAAAATCTTAAAACTTGGAAGACAAAGGGAAATGTAGACAAGACAGATACTCCTGCTTTTGTATTTTCCCCACTTCCCAACTAGAAAGAATACAGTTGTTCCTCCTTCCAGGGATAGCTGCATTGGGTTGTGACAGAAACCTGCTGCCAAGGGCAGGACTCAAATTATGTTTCAACTTCAAGATTCCCGTCAGCTGGGATCACTGAATTTTTCTAGCTGCCAACAGTCCAAACCCCTCTCTGAAGACACTTCAACGAGGCCTAAACTGAGTGCTTAAACACAGTAAGTAGTCTGTAGCTAACACCTCTGCAGCAGTTCTCGGTTACATGAGCCAATCACTCATCCACCCTTTCAAGCTGTACTACTCAGCGTCAAGCCTGGGATGACAGCCACCAGCAGCTCTGGATCAGCTTTCTGAACGCTCCCATTTTTTGACTTTTGGCACCAAAACCTTTGAAAGGAGGTGGATATGGCAGGTGCATGCTGGCTGTTAAAATCAAATGATGTGCATCTGAGAGACTGCTGTCAAGCTGAGAGTTCTAGAAAACCTGACCTTTATCTTGCTTGAGCATCTTCATCAAAAAAATGTGCTGGTTGCGTTTGCATTTTCACAAGTTTTCAACACACAATAGCTCTCATGCATATCTCCCCCCCTCATTAGACAAATCCGCAGAGCTGAGTCACATAGGACTCATCTGTTGTACTGGTCACATGTCAAGAGGGCTCAAGCTGGGCCACAGAACTGGCATACAGCACAAGCCTGGGCCACACAGATAGTCACGGCACCAATCCGTACCAGAGATAGCTCATGGTGCCATTTGAGACAAAGAGATGGCTCATGGAGGGAAGGTTTAGATTGGATGTCAGGGGGAAGTTCTTCACAGAGAGAGTGGTGAGGTGCTGGAACAGGCTGCCCAGAGAGGCTGTGGATGCTCTGTCCCTGGAGGTGTTCAAGGTTGGATGGGGCCTTGGGCAGCCTGGTCTAGTACTAGATCTGGAGGTTGGTGGCCCCACCAGTGGCAGGGAGTTGGAACTTGGTGATCCTTGGAGTCCTTTCCAACCCAAGCCATTCTATGATACTGTGATTCATGGCACCAGTGTGGGCCATGGGAAGGCCTGTGACCAGGCTGCTGGAGCAGGTGAACACATAATGTGGTGTGTCTCCAGCAGCAGAGTTTTTCTATGGCCTGGTTTCTTCCCCAGCCCCTCCAGTCTGCTGTGCATACACCTCATGAGGGATCACAGAACCACCTGAGAAGCTTTGCCAGGCAATACTGTTCATTTAATGCTCCCTGAAACACATAGACACAACTCAGAAGCCAGTGAGACTCCTGAGGGCTGAATTGGTCATGCGTGATGCTCGGGAGGTGCTGGATATGCCACAACCCAGCTGACTCTATTGTTCCAATGAGGACCAGCAGGGTGCTATGCAGGCAGGCCTCATTGCACAGCCTCAGAACCTGCTGTGCACTTCAGGACATCTGGGTGCAGCCATGCATGCTGAGGGCTTTGCAAAAGTAGCTCATCTGCTTTGCCAGATTTGGATATGTGCTCAGATACCTTCAAACCCTTCTGTTGTCTAAAAGGGACTTTGCACAGGTGGTGGTGCAACCAGGTAGCACTCCAAAGCTCCTTTAGGATAGTGGATAGACACCCAAGCTTGCCCACACCTGGAATTTTCCATCACAGCTCACACACTTGCATATCCCCAGTGGAGATAAGGTATATGTTGACAGTAGTCCTTCTGATGGCAGTTTTACTGCTGCTGAATTACATAAACTGAGCTTGTAATAATGCTCTTCTGTCAGCACGGATGTATCCACACCAGTGCTTCAGCCAGCACTGTGAACAGCAGGAAGGAGAAGTGATGGTGGTAGAAGCTTACTCCCACAGCTGGCATTGCTGTGCTGGCAATACATCAGGCCTCTGTGTATCTGAATTCCACAGAACTGGGATTTATTTACTCTGTAGCACATTTATATCACTCCAGGAGCATCAAGAATTTCAAGATGAGGAGTGACTGTCATTTCAACAACTAATTTAATTGCCTTGTACACAGCCACTATAGCAGCGAGGATCCAGCCGGGCACATTCCTGAGTCATGGCTTTTTATCATGATACCATCACTTATGTAAAGTTCTTGGGTTAAAGCCAATGCTGAGATGAGCTAGGACTAAATCTCATCCTCCTTCTCTGCTTATGATGAGGGAAATATGCCTTTTCTCCAGTAAAAAGAAGAATTTCCCTCTAGGAGGAGAGTTTTAGTGTGTGTGAATTTTTCACACAGCTTTACTAGCTGTCAACTGTAAAAGTTAATCAAACTCACCTTCATAATGAACTTTTTTTTCAATTGCATGAAAACTATAAATTTGTACGATGAGTGAATAATCACATTGCAAGAGAGGAAGAAACTTCAAAACAGCACTTTAGATCTCATCCTTCTCCTGCTCCTGAGATAATTAGCTTCTCTGTTTCTTGTGTCTTCCATGAGCTTACATTCCTCAATTTTCCCTAAAACATGTGGTCACTGGGCTGCAAATGGGACCTGGTGCAGCTCCAGCTGGCCAAATGCCACATGCATCTTTTAAGGCAGCAGAAACGGCCTTTTTTGTGATCATGTTTGAATGCAATAGATATAGTGTAATTAGAAAAGATTAATGGATCACTCAATCCTAAAGGGTCACATCATCATATAAGCAAAGAGAATAGTGTCATACCTGATTTAGATGCTTCATTTACAGATACGACATGCTAACCATAAAGCAGTAGCAGGAAAAAAAAACAAACCACCAAAATCAGTGCAATTCATCTTGCATTCTGAACCAGAACTGTCAGTAGGTGCAAAATAAAACATCCATTGGAATGCATAAAATGATTTTTCATCTGATCACATCAAGATCCAATGCTCTGACTGTATTGTGGTTTCATTTCAAAGTTCTTTGTAACAAATGCAGACCAAAGGCACTCCAGTTACTGTTACAGAAGCACTAAACTAGGAGCAAAAAAGGATTTTTCCCATACTCTATAAGTAAGGTAAAGATTATTTTTCCATTGGTCACTGGTCCTTTACACCATTCCATTTTCTTGCATTCCATTTTTTTTTCCCCCCATTTCTGAGGCAATGTGGTCAGAGGAATGTTTAGAAGGAAGAAAATCTTTACAGTGAGGGTGGTGAGACACTGGAACAGGTTGCCCATTGAGATTGTGGATGTCCCCTCCCTGGAACTATTCAAGGCCAGGCTGGATGGGGCTTTGAGCAACCTGGTCTAGTGGGAGGTGTCCCTGCCTATAGCAGGGGGTTGGAACTGGATGATCTTAAAGGTCCCTTCCAACCCAAACCACTCTATGATTCTATGATTCTTATAAGTGCTACACTTTTCTGGCAGATGTTCTCTTTCAAATCTCATAAATTCATAGTTTTCAATGTGAAATCTGATGCCTGGGAGCTCACAGGTTACTTCTGAGGGTCAAAAAGTAACTGCAAAAAGCAAGGTTTCCATTTGCGCCATGGGTCTGCATCCTGCTTTGAAATAATGTGGGTTCACCAACTGGAAAAAGCTGAAGAGCAGAGTGCTTAGCAGCCTGTCGGAAAGTAGGAAGCAGGGAGAAAGTCAGGGCAAAGAAATGCAGATTTAAAAATTTTGTCCTCTCTGTGAGCTATATCTGCATTACCAGGCTACATTTTGGCAAACATATCTTTTCATGATGTTATTTTACCAAGAAATACGCAGATAGAAGTGTCCCCCTTTCCTTACTTCTACAGACACTGCTGGTGAATCACAAAGTGGGTGGTTAAAAAAAAGAAGAATAAAGAAAATGTAACAGTCTGCACTGGATCTGTTATCCATGAGTAATAAGGGCAGATACAGAGAAAAAAAAATGTTTATCCTTCGCAATTACTAACTGTACCTTTCATCTTGATCACAAAACTTTGGTAATGAGATTATGCCATTTGGCTATGAAAAACAACGTTTTAGCTTCACAGTATCCTCTCCCTGAGGATTTGTGCAAACATTACCTCAAACATCAAACATGCATATTTTAATGAACTGCATTAGTCTGCGTTCTATTAAACTACAGTTCAAAACACCAGTGGTAATGAGTTCTCCCCTTTTCTGATAAAATATAAATAGCTAGGAAAAATTACTTTTTGCTGACAGGGGAGTTCGAAATGATTTGTATTTAGCACGTCAAACAAAGCTAATCTTATTTTTACATTCATTTTGAAGGTACCAAGTGGGTATGGAGCCCAGTGCACTCATCTGTTGCCATCAGCAAAGCTTTCCCAGTTTTCCCCAGTTTGCCACTTTGTGCTGTCCCATGCATGCAGGTCACCCTCTATTTCAGCACCCTGTATACCCAAGCATACTTGAGTGTCACTGCAATTACTCTGGATTAGCATTCACAAACAAGAGCAACACCCAAGCCCTGGAAGCAGGGAGCAGCAATTTGCAGTGCATTCACTGGGGTGCTGGTGCAGGGCACCATGTGGAGCACCAATTGCTCCTCCATCCTTCCCAGTGCCCTGCCATGAAGGCAGGACCCTTCCCGCTGCTTGCCCTGAGTGCTTGTAGCAGCTTCCTCTGTTCCCACTGAAGCAGGATGCAGTCCCAGAGGGGAGCTTAGACATCTCATTTTTGGCAAACAACTTCATTCCCATGAAAATCAGCACAGCTTTTACACCACCATTTAATAACATGGCAACATTCTCATGTATTAGGCTCATTTCCTTGCTGCCCTGACTTGAGAAATAAATACGGCCATAAAGCAAGCTTCCAGAAAGTGAAGCAGTTTCTCAAGCTGCCCTTCTCCTCTGAGAAAATGCTTTAAAAAATACTCAAGCATACTTCTGTTTGCACTATTCAGTGTCAGTGCAAACTTTGAACCCTGTTGCAGCAGTCCATGCAAGACAACCGCATCCAGCTTATCTAGAGAGGAAGGATATCTGGAAAGCAAATTCAGTTAGGATGAGCATGGCTAAAGCTGCATCACATTCAAAGAATCATAGAATCGTTTGAGTTGCAAGGGACCCTTACAGGTCATTTAGTCCAAATCCTCTGCAATGAACAGAGACATCTGTGACTTGATCAGGTAACCAGAGCCCATCCAGCCTGACCTTGAGTGTCTCCAGGGTTGGGGCATTCACCACCTCTCCGGGCAACCTGTGCCAGTGCCTCACTACCTTTATTGCAAACAGCTTTTCCTTACATCTAGTCTTAGCCCTGCACCCTCAGCAGACTGTGGTCTTAGCTGCAGGTTGAAACCTGAGAAATGCCAGGCTGAGGTGCTCAGGTCAAAACTTCTTATTTGCCTGTGCCAGAATGAGGTGGTTTGAGACCAAGCCCTCAATGCTCTGTGCTTGCTGCTCCAAGGTTGGGTCTGCACTTCACAGCCTTGCTGAGGTCTACCCTGCAAGGGCACATACTTTGTGTGTCCCTGCCAACTTGGGATGTACTATGATTCTACAGTTCCACCTCCCTCACCCACCACATATGCCCCATGAGCAGTGGGATCACAACCTCAGGGTACCCACACGGGAAATGGGGCTGTCTGTCCTGCAGCCCCTGGCCTCTCCCCATTGACTGCTGGAGTAATATGCATTATTGCCCAGAAAGCTGAGGTGCCCATCCCTGGAGGTGCCCAAGGCCAGGTGGGGTAGGGCCCTGGGCAACCTCAGCTGGTGGGGGGCAAAAGGCATGGCAAGGGGTTGGAACTGGGTGAGAATTAAGGTCTCTTCCAATCTAATTACCGAATCACAGAATTGCCAGGGTTGGAAGGGACCTCAAGGATCATGAATCTCCAACCCCCACTGCCACATGCAGGGCCACCACCTCCAACTTTCCCATTTAATACTAGACCAGGCTGCCCAGGGCCCCATCCAGTCTGGCCTTGAACATCTCCAGGGATGGGGCATCCACAGCCTCTCTGGGCAGCCTGTTCCAGCACCTCACCACTCTCTCTGTAAAGAACTTCCCAACACCCAACCTGAATCTTCCCTCCCTCAAAATAAAACCATTTTGCCTTGTCCTGCTGTTATCTACCCTTTCAAAGAGTTAATTCCCCTCCTGTTTGTAGGCTCCCTAAGCCATTCTATGATTGTATGATTAGTGTGGGCAAGAAGCAACACTTTTGGTAAGTGCAGTCTGGCAGGACAGCTGTGAACCTGAGTGATTAGCAGGCAAAATTCTACCTGAAGGCTTTGTATATCATATTGCCTGAAATGCAGGAAATACCAGAAGAGACCTTCACTAGTGGAGATGAAAAAGCACCACGCTAAGGCTCCTGCAGCACCAGAGCTCTCTGTCACCATTACAAACTATTAACCATTTTTAGTGATTTTTATACGTATGGCATATAAAATTAACAAATATAATTTATGACCCTCTCACACTGTAGCTGAATGTTTTACACAGAGGACCTATTCATCACTCTCTAACTAGTGCAAACAAACAGGGTTCCACGGCACTGATTGATGGATAGATCGGGTTTCTTTACCGCTGCTGCTGCTCATGCCGCTCTTGAATTAATAACTCGGAGTTTACATTGCACATTGTTTTTTCTCTCTCTCTCTCTTTTTTTTTTAAGAGCATTTGGAACACCTAAAGCTCTTATTAACACTAAGTCCCTGTTACACCGAAGAGGCTTGAATATGTAATTAAATTTTTCTTCTATTACAGGCTCCTTTCTAAGGTCATAACGATCTAACGGCGATCTCAGCTTGAATAAGAATCAAACCTCAAATCTTTGCTTAGGAACTTGCAAAAGCAGGGAGGAGTAAATGAGGATCATTGTCACTTTTTCCACAGATCATCCTAGTAATCAGAAGAAGTCTTTTGAACGTAATGTGAAAAGCAGGCATTAATATTATAGGGGCTTTACATACTTGACTTGAAAGGGATCCTGCAGTAATTAGTTTAGAAATCTAATTTCCTCCATCTTTTGCAAGAAATCTTTGGAAGTGAACAAGACTAGTACCTTGACACTATTGCTTTTGGCTTCCTCATGAAATGCCATTCCACTTTGGATCTGTTATAGATGGCTAAAAATCACCATTTCCCTTCCATTGCCTATGTTCCTCAGGACATTTCTGCCACCCTATGAAAGCAGCCATTAAATCTGGCAGCAGCAGAGCACGTATGCTGGTAGAAACTGCTGGGAGTGCTCTCGTGGAGCTGCCAGCTTTGAAGAGACCATTTGGAGAAGGCGTGGCTCACCACCACATTGCCATACCTGCTCTCACAGCTGAAAAGCTGATGGCAGATGCACTTCCACAGGCCTGAAATATGCCAGGTCAACCAAAGACCAGTCAGCTGGCAAAAATACCTCCGCAGCGCAGGGCAGGTAGATGAGGTGATCCTAAACTTGAGTGGGAAGACATGGCTAAGCTGAACTCCTTCCAAACCACGCACCATCTGGCCGCCTTTGCGTTTGCAACCTTTTCTGCTATAATCAAGCAGAGCTATTTCTGTGGCTATAAAACAGGTTGTGTCTTACAGTGCTCACCTTCGGAGTGACTAAGCGGAGGCATTTGGAGATGGACTACAGGAACACAGTCATTGCATGCTGCGATTGACCCCATAATTTTCCAGCTTCCACCCTTAAGTGATTTTCTGAGTGAAGTTTTTCATCTGCATAAGTGCTTGACTGGCCTTGGCAAATATTTCCCCTTAATTTTCCCGAATCCATATTTTTTTTACCTTCTTCTGGTGCTCGCAATGCTGTGCAGCAAAGGCAATAGCAGTAAGTAAGTGTCCCCTTACATTACATTATGCCTGCAACTCTCCTGCTTGGAGAAAGTGATTAATTCTTCCATGTTCACCTTCCCTACGTCATCCATGATCTCTCATTATCTCTCTTCTCCAATTCCTCTTCTCACTGTCTGAAAAATCTCACATTAATAAGGAAGAAGCTGTTTCTTCATTTCCATACATTGCCTGAGATGGGGGCACAGACTGCAGTTAGGATCTGGGATGCAAACGTGCTAGTGAGACAGTGGAATTGTTCTTGTTTACATTTGTATGTATGCACACGCTCTCAATTTACACCGCAGTGATTCCTACCAGTCATTTTGCCTTCTTGAGCAAACTCAGGAAGGGTTTTTGACGGAACCTCACTTCAGGTGAATTCAAGCTTCCTGTCATTCACTACAGGACTTGCTCTGTGTTTCTCACAGGACCTCAGCAACACTGAATTGATGGCCAAAAAGGGACATTTAAGTCTGAATAGGGAACAAAAAAGTCAATTTTCCTAATCTTTGAGAGTATTACTTTAAAACATAATCTTTAAATGAATCTTTATTTATATCTATGTAAAATAGCAGTTGTGAACAATATTTTGATTACCAATTCCCTCTGCATGAAAATATATTTGCTTTCTGTGTAAATGAACACATATGAAGTTACTGAGATTCAAATTCTGAAGCCCTGGTGTGAAATCAATTTCTTCTGTTTCCTAAACTTGGAAGTGTAGCTCCTACCTTTGCATCTATTTGCCATTATCTGAAGCTACTCCAGCAGACGTGAGCTCATTTTGATTACATACAAATATCGACCCACAGCCTCACTCAGCACTGAGTGTGAACCTCTCCATTTTCAAACTGGTTTAAGCCATATGCAATGAAATTCCAACAGCACTGGTTGCTGAAACCTCTAAATCTTTAAAAAGAACTTTCCTGAAAATACTCACATTTGTAGCAAATTTTGCCTATCTGAATTTTTGATGGAGAGTGCTTGGCCAAGAAATTAATTTGAAAAGTTTATAAAAACAATAAAGCTTATTATAATTTCGAATGCAATCTCATTTTGGAAGACTAAAATTAAAGCCATACTTACATGCCTAAATAGATGGGCTGTTTTCAGAAGTATGGAGCTACTACATCTCTCCCTGACTCAGTCCCTTTGCACCAAGGCACCCAGATGTACCACAGGTTATTCTAATGCTTCAACTTCACCAGTTGTGTCAGGAAAAAGTGTTCATCTCACTGTCTCCAATTTTTAACCTTTGCAGAACAGTTAACAGTTACTTCACAGAGGCTTTATGGATGAATTACTATGTACAAAACAATTTGCATATGTTACATAATTTCATTACTTCTGCTATCACTACCGATTCAGCATTCCTGCTGATATTTGTGCATGAATTTAATTTGGTTTGGTTTTGCTTGTAGAAACTGTGTGGCTGTAATGTGACAAAATCTGGGCATTCTACATAATTTTTATTCACTAATATTTATAGAATAATAGCAGTTCCTTCACTGTTTTGTTGCTGCAAGAAGACCACAGGCAAAAGAAAAATTGGTGAGAAACAGAACGGAGACTATCCCCGGGGATTCCTCATCCCAGGTGTTCGTGCAGAATTTCCATTCCCATGCAGAATGTAAGACACACCTCGAAAGCATTGTTCGAAAGGAGGCAGGGCAGCACCCGCTGGCTTGTTTCTTGCCCTGAAAGTAACATACTGCTCTGTTGTTCAAATCCATAGGCTCAAATGTGATTATCAAGACAAAGTTATTTAATTAGTAGTCTGACAATTGCCTCTGGGTTTTGTATGTTGTTTTTGATAGGTTTGGTTTTGCACCGTGGTCTCCTCTGGTTGAAAGACTGTAATGAAGGTGATTAAAATGATTCATTAACATTATACCCCTCTGAGCAAACAGTCCAGATATTTCCATATTCCCTGGTATTAAGCACGATGATCTTCACACAAAAATGTCCAAAGGTCTTTTAGACTCTTTTTTTTTTTTTCCCCACAGGTTGACTGTAATTAATGATTCATGTGCAAATTCATACACAATTAGTGTATGAGCTGACTAGTTTCTGATTTGCTTTGGACTCTTTGGAAGGAAGAGAGTAAAAAAAAAAGCTCTGAGTTCATAACAACAATGGACTTGTTATTTAAATGAATGCTACAACTAAATGTCTGTGAGTCTATCTGTGCCCATAGCCATGTCATAGACTCAACTTTGTTCAGTAGACGCCTCCACAGCAATACACTTTATTCTTTCAAAGGAAAGCCCATGGGTGGCCACAGATAGAAGGCTACAAAATCACAGAATCAGAGAATGGCAGGGGTTGGAAGGGATCTCAAGAGATCACTGAGTCCAACCTCCTGGATGAAGCAGGTACTCTACAATACATAGCACAGGTAGGCAGCCAGATGAGTTTTGAATATCTCCATAGAAGGAACTCCACAGCTGCTCTGGGCAGCCTGTTCCAGTGCTCCTCACCCTCAGAGTAAAGAAATTCTTCTGCATGTTTGTATGGAACTCCCTATGTTCAAGTTTTAGGCCATTACTCCTTGTCCTATCACTACACACCACTGAGAAGAGCCTGGCCTCATCCCTTTGCCTCCCACCTCCCTTCAGATATTTATAAACATTTATCAGCTCCCCTTTCAATCTTCTTTTCCCCAGGCTGAACAGACCCAGGTTACTCAGCCTTTCCTCTCATAGGATATTCCAGAGGCCCTATATCATCACTGCAACCCTCCACTGGACTAGGAAATCCCTGTCTTTTTTGAACTGAGGAGCCCAGAACTGGACACATTTTTCCAGATGTAACCTCACCAGAGCAGAGCAGGGGGGGAGGATCACCTTCCTCGACCGGCTGGCCATGCTCTTGTTAATGCACTCCAGGATACCACTGGCCATTTTGGCTATACAAGCACAATAGAAAGGAATCCAGTATGTAAACTGAGTGCCTTGCTACCACGTTGGTTGTGGGTTTTTTTTTTAATAAATATTTTAAAAGCAGTTAGTTTTTTGGCCACCAGCACTCTCCAGGAAAAGACAAACAATTCCTCCCACTGCTGGGTTTGCACTTCTGATTTCCAGCCTAAATTTACTTATGGCCAGTTTCAACGGTGCACTAGGTGCACTGGTTGGAAAGCTTGTCAGAAGAAAAACAGGGGTAGAAATGTTAAAGCTATATGTTTTTTGGACTGACATTCTCTCAATCTGCATAAATAATTTGGCTATGGACACATAAGTCCTACTCTGCAGCTTTAGAAAGCTCAGGCTTAATAGGGAGATGAATGATTGTATCTCCACAAACCACAGAACAAATTTCATTAGTATTTTCAGGTGGTGAGCCCAAAGCATTTTGAGCAGGATTAAAAATCTGAAGAGGCTTTTTCTTTTCTTAAAGTAGCATATATATGGCTATGGAAAACCCTTCTGAAGAACCGCTTCAACGCTTCCTGGGGCCCCGGTGCTGCCTGGCTTGGGCCCAGAGAGAAGTGCTGCTTCTGAGAAAGGCTGCCCTTGATAGTACTTTGAATACGAAACAAGATTTTGGTAACACAGCTGTATTCAGCCCATGAAGTAGATTTCATGTTTACCAAAAAGGCCTGTAATTTGTGGATCAAAAGTTATTTTCTTATTTCAAAAATAAAACTCAGTAGTGAAAACCCTACATGAAGAAAAGAAGATGCCAAAGTCAAAGACTGTATGTTTGGGTCTCCTGCATCTGAATGTGATGGATATTTCTGCTTTCTTGCTGTGTTTAGCAGCCTGTGTAACTGAGGGGTATTTCTTTGTGGTGGTTCGCTCCCAGAATTGGGTGCTGAAGAGGAACCAGGGCTGAGAAGGGACAGTTATTGGGATGGAAGTACAAAAGAAAGGCTGTGGGGTTAGAAGTAATGATGGACAAAGATGAGAGGAGGACTTTGAATGCTCCTTGTGCTTTAAGGCTGGCACTGCACAAAACTGAAGAGGATCTGGATTTCAAGTACTTTGGCTTTTTTTTTTTTTTTTAAATCCCAGGACAAAAAAAGTCAATACGTATGATATTGGTAGAGATATGTTAGTGAAACAAATGAGCTAATCATACAAACAACGCATTCAACGGAAAGCAAAGAAAGTGAAGGAAGTACAACAGCTATGACTGAAAATGAGACATCCAGATTGTTTCAGATTTGCTTGGTCTGAGTTGTGGTTCAATCCAGGTAGCAGATAAACAGTTCGTGCAACCATTAAGGAACAAAGAAACAAAAGCCAAGAAAAAGCCATCACTTGCCATCATGTGAGCAAAACTACTGCACTGAACCTCCACCCTGCTGGAAAGTGGTAACATCAGATAAAAACAGGGGGAAAAAGAAATATTTTGCAAAAATCCTCCCTGTATCTTCCTGCTGGAACTTTCTGAAGTTCAACTACTAATGCTTAGTTCAGGTTTGTTCATAGGAAAAACAGAAGATGATGGAGTTGAAGAAAGACTGAATTTCCAATCTATGAAATGCTCTTAAGATTGTTTTTGAACTTGTGTATCTAGTATGAAACAATGCCCACAGATTCTGCAATGAGGATTAAAAACTGGAGAGAGCGAGACAGAGGCAGTCTCATGCACATCTCACTTGATATGCTATAGAAAGGGTTAAAATGGCCAGTTCATCACTCTCCTGCATGGTGCCTCGGAAGTTTTCACAACACCAGATGTGTGGAAAAAAAAAGAAGAAAGAAAGAAAAGCGAACCCTAGTAGACATCCTGGTGCCCTGGAAGCAGTTAAATTAACACCCAGCAGGGACAAATTTGCAGCTTTGGGAACAAGCTTAAAGTTAGTCTGTTTTTATTCCTGGAGTGAATTTGCAAGTGTATGACAGGGAAGTATAGCCTGGGAAGGAGCAGACAGCTTTGGATTAAAGATGGATAGCCAGAACTTACTTGTACCCTCCCTATTCCCACTCTATTTTGCACTTACGCTGTGAAGTTCTCAATATTTCTTCTCATCCCTATGGCTTCCCATGTCTTTTACCACTTCTAGTAGGAAAAGAAGCCATTCTTTTTTTTTTTTTTCCTCATTCTAGCTGAAACCAGAAAAGTCTGGAGTCACCCCAGCAAAGCCTGCTTTAGCTGGGCTCACAGCTTACAGTAATTTGAAGAAATCTAGTTCTGCAATGGATAAAGTTGAATATTCTTCTAACCAGAACCAAAGCACGAAATCCTTTAGTCATTCATCATTATCTTGGAGCCAAACTGTGGCCCTGCTTGCAACCACTGTAAATTATGGAAAGATCTGGAAAAATGCAAGACTGTGAGACTGCATCTAACTCATCTTCACAGAACTACAGGAAGCCTTCAGCATCTCTCTTCCTCTTACAGGTTGAAGAACGAACTGGCTCATTCACAGAAATACCATCATTTTTATTCTTTGGTCATTGCAAGTATTTTGGTATTAGTCAATCGTGGGGAATTTTTCTTTCAAGGGGACTGTCCAGCTTCTTAAGAAGGCCCAAGAGTACCGTTCAATCTGCATCTTTTTTTTTTTTTTTTCATATCTTTTGCAAGAGAGGAAGAAAGCGACATGTTGTTTATTCAATGGCTACACTTTCAGCTGGGAGTGGTACAAGATCTGTATGATCCCCTGAAGGAAGAAAACCAGAGAACAGTTCATTTTTTTTCACCTTCCTTGTCCCTGGAAGTGTACAAGAAATGTAGAGATGTAGCACTGAAGGACATGGTTAGTGGGCATGGTGGGGATGGGTTGATGGTTAGACGTGATGATCTTAGTGATTTTTCTGATCTTAATGATTCTGTGATTCACTTGTACCAAGTGTTGGCTCTGTTTGACCACACAAGTTGGAGAAAGTCAATAAAAAAGCAAAATAAAACAGCACAAAGAAAAAGATAGAAGTCCTGTGAAAGCTTACACAAATGTCAGAGCTGGCACTAGAGGAAGGAATGAAATGAGGATGCAGTGTGGAGGCCTCCTTTGCCCCTTTCTGAAGCAGCTAGCCCAAAGACCATCTCCAACATCCTATAAAGCCTCATGCAAGAGTATCAGAAACCTGCTATGCCATGTATTCTATGCCACCCCATACCCATGGACCCTGCTCTTGCCTCTCTTCAAGAGAGAATCTGTGCTTCTTGAGGAATGGAGTCAGCAGCCCAACTCATGGCATGGCTTCTCCTTGCCCACCAGTGGTTTTTGTAGTAGTCCAGCTCATGGGAGCAGCGGGTAGCCTGGCCCTGGACCTAGGACTGCCAGATCTGGGGTGCTGGACCAGCCAGTGGTGCCCTTGGTATGCAGCTTGAGCACCCACCACTGACTTGCTCTCCTCCTACCCTGTCCCAGGAGATACCCAACCATGCTACTCCTTGCTTAGGATCCTGGGCAATGTCAAATTGAAGACTGCAGTCAAGCCTTCCTTTGGCATATTGTCATGTAATTCAGCGCACTGTGACATCGATCTGAGCAGTCCTTTCAAGCACAGCAGCACGGCTGGGCTGGGGGAAGCTGAGAGTCTTCTGCAACAAGTTACGCCTCAATATATGTCTAGATTAGGTATTCTGAACTGTGCCTTCATCACAGGTTACATAGGAAGGTTAGGGCATTAAATGAATACAGAAAATTGATATGAAGGAGAGGGATAAAGATCCTTTTTACCTGATTTCTGTGTTTTATACTGATTCACAATATGATGTGGACCTCAAATAATTCCTAACCTCTTCAAAAATAAAATCAGAAGACTGTTAAACTCATAAGTTTCCACAGCTATGTCAAGACTAAGTGTCAGGATTAAAAGATTAAAAGCCCTTTGGCTTTTCAGGGAAACCGACTGTTGGAAGCACTCAGCCCCATCCCAAATGCCCACGGGAGTTGACAGAGACTCATCAAAAGGGACAGAGAAGGGAAGACTCTGTTTGAAGAGATAACATGGACTCAATACAGTTGGCCTGTTCAAAAGAAGCTCCCTTCGAGGCCCTTCTCTTTTCTTGTTTACATGTGTGTAAGCAGTACGTCAGGAATGGCCAGAGCATGTTCACCCATAGGCTCTTTGAAGAACAAGTAAGCTGCTGGGTTCACTTGATGGGCTGTTTGCCATCAATTTACAGGTACAAGGAGAAGAGGTATCAAGTATGATTCTCAGAGCACCAGACGTCTCTTCCGGGGGACTGTGAAAGCTGTGAAGGCTAAGAGCTGTGAATGCTGGGTCAGCAGGAAAGACTCTCAGGCTAAGAGGCAAGGGGAAGAGGGCAGGCAGGTCGAGAGGAGCAGTGGGGGCGTGATAGGCTCAGGCACTATCCTAGAGCACAAGAGTAGTGTTTCTGAGATTGATATTTGGTCTCGTTCTACTCCAGACTCAGTGACTTCTGTGAGAGGTAAGCGTATTACTTAGGTTCTTATCCAACAGCTAGTGGATTGACTGTAATGGCTTTGGACGAGATCTTCCTTCTCTCTTTTCCAAAATATATAATATATAGAATAAACATCAATATTTCCTTCCTCTCAAGCTTTGGCTGGTCTGCTTATTTAGATTAGAAATTCTTCATGGCAAAAGCTGTCTCTTACACTGTGTATGTATATTATCAGATAGCGGCATGCAGAAAAGAAGCAGGCAGATGGTTCTGGACTAGTTCTGTTGGAGCATCTGGCTGATTTTCTGGATCAGCATCACATACGAATAATAAAGTCACCAGCAAAAACGCATATTAAAGGAACATTACTAGGTTGGTTGCTGTCTTAATGACAGTCATCTGTGGCCTGGGGCAGATAAAAACCATAAAAACACCAGCAGTAAAAGTGACTTAATGAAGGAACAAATATTTGCCATTATAATATTCCTTCATTTTGAACTCCTAGAGAGGTAAATTACTGAGACTTGCTGCTGAGGATTTCATCTGGAATTAAAATAATAGAAAGATAGGGATAGGGAGAGAAATGAGAGGTAGGCATTGTTATTTATTTATTTATTCATTTTGTTCTTAAACTTCTTGAGGTATTCATAAATTGCCTACAAACAAGCAAAAACTTACAGGAAAGGGGTTTTTACCATGCCAGCTCCAAATGGCTGTGGAATTATATTCTTTTTCCAGGCTGCTTTTCCAAAATCCCTGCAGGAAGTTGACTCAGGGCTTGACTCTGTCCTCAGATGCACACAGAAATAGCAGAAATCTTCAAGCAGGTAAGAAGCACAGATATCCCAGCTTCACTGATCACAGTGAAGATCACAGGTCAAGCAGCAGAAGGCCAGACCTGAAACACCTTTGTTTCCTTGCGTCCCAGTCAGCATTGCATCCTCACAGCTCCTTATCACAATCTTGTCCTGCTACCCTTCCTTTCCAGTTAATCCCATAAGAAGACTCATGTTTTTGGAGGTGGCTCCCTACTTCATTCCACAATACTCCATGTTCTGTAAACTGTAAACTCTGCCAGCAGCAGTTAGGATCTTTTCACCTGTCCTTTCCTCCTTGCAGCCTGTACATCTTACTTCACATATGCACAAGGCACCTTGTCTGTCCCTCTGCTTTTCTATCCTTGCTTATGTCTTCAAGGTGCAGAAAAATCACAGGACTGAAGCATGTAGCATCCTAACTCATTATTTCCCCACAGCCAGGGCAGATCAATGCAGGCCTCAAACAAACATCAGTACACATGCAGGTGGGTAGAAGCTCATATCCTTCAAATTCCTGCTATAAAACTCATCTTTTTCTTGATTCTTACAGAAGCCACATCAAAATTATCCCTTTGAGACAGATCCCATTTTAAAATTGTTTATACAGTTCTTCATTTTGCCCCATCAGTGTACCTTCAAGGAATTTTCACAATGGTAACAAAGTGTAAGTAAGAGTTCAAGTGTGTTGCCATTAGCACAGCAAAGTGCAATGATATTTTGTATTGCTATCCTCATAGAGGTACCTTCAAAAAGCAGCCCAAATGAGACTGCAAGGATTATCTCAGCAATGTCACTGAGTCATAGAATGAATCACAGAACCATAGAATGGTTTGGTTTGAAGGGGACCTCAAAGCCCACCCAGCCCCAACCCCTGCCATGGGCTGGTTGCCCCCACCAGCTCAGGCTGCCCAGAGCCCATCTAACCTGGCCTTGAGTACCTCCATGGATGGGGCACCACAGCTCTCTGGGCACTGTGCCAGGGCCTCACTGCCCTCAGAGTAAAGAATTCCTTCCTAACATCTAACCAAAATTTCCTCTCTTTCAGTTTAAAGCCATTCCCCCTTGTCCTACCACTATCAGACCATGTAAAAAGTCAATCCTCCACTTGTTCATAAGCCCATTTCAAGTACTGGAGGGCCGCAATGGAGTCCGCTGGAGCCTTCTCCAAGCTAAACAATCCCAACTCCCTCAGCCTTTCTTCATGAAAGAGGTGCTCCCACCTTCCAGGGCTCCAGGTATCCCAAATCTCCAACCCCAGAAACATTTAAGAGCCTAATGTACTATTATAGTAATATAAACACTTTATGAAAAAAATTCAAGAAAGCTTATGAAACTGGCAGTGTCCATGAGCCTTTGAATTACAATGTCCTCAGGGACTGACCAACTACGGTGGGACTGTCTGTGTATTTCATTTAATAAACAGAATGTGAATGATAGAAGGCACCACCAAGACCCGATGACAACTGCCCACTAATGACAATAAGAAACCTTTGACATTTTCTCTCTTTTTTATGTTCACAAATCAGTTACAACCACGCAATCTATGGTAGTTATTAGGACATATTCAAGTTTTTATTCAGAATATTTAATTTAGAAGCCCTTGCATGAAGGAATGCAACCAAAATGGAGCTATCAAGAAAAGCTCTCATCCAAATACTATTTTTACAGCGAGCACTGAAAGAAAGGTCACATTGTTATTTTCTTACACTATGGAACGGTTTCTATTATTGCAGATTCCAAAAGCTTGGAATCGTTGTTATTTATGATCTAAGTCAAATTTAAGTCCTGGTTTGTACCAATTACCACAAGCCACTCTAGGTTTTTCCTCTTCATTTCACAAATATTTGCAAAATAATTCCTTTGCACTTGAAAACAGAGAGGTTGCCTCCCAAAATGCACTCTTCTTTAGTAAAGAAGGAAATCCTTTGTGTTTAATGGTAAACACAAAGGTCCAGGAAAATGTTTTGATGTGAATTACCCACATTTTCTTTACAAATTTTGGAAGCTAAATTAGAAGTTTAAGTCATTGTTCAGCAGTGAGTGACAACAAGACCTTTCCTAGCCATTAGATCTTCTGCTCCTAGTGCTCCTTCCTTGCACAGCATGCTAGCAACCTGACAGTTTAACACACTCTTCTTATTAAATTCATATGGTGTCCATGCTTTAAAGAAGGCCATATCCTGCTGCCTACTGTGCTGTTTTAAATCCAATTATGTTCTCTCAAAATAAATGAAATTATCCTGGGTGCACACTGGAGAAGTTCTCTGCAGAACTGCCAGGTTAGTTAAACAACCACCCATATCCTTTGTCAGTATTTAACAGCAATGCATGTATATGTCAGCATATATGTGATTTTCTGGGCATTTGAAAGGCTGATGCAATGGAGGGGGCCTGTAAGAGAGAGCTACCTGAGCACCTGGAGCTCCTCGAAGCACAGGCCATGCAGTGGTGACACATTGCTCAGTGCAGAGCTGCTGCATTGTCCCACATGCACCCATGACAGTAGGCTGAATATGAGCCAGCAGTGTGCCCAGGTGGCCAGGAAGGCCAACGGCATCCTGGCTTGTATCAGGAATGGTGTGGTGAGCAGGACTAGGGAAGTCACTGCCCCTGTACTTGGCACTGGTGAGGCTCCATCTCAAGTACTGTGTTCAGTTTTGGGCATCTCAATAGAGAAAGGTCACTGAGGTGCAGGAGCAGGTCCAAAGAAGGGCAACAAGGCTGGTGAAGGGTTTGGAGAATATGCTCTGTGAGGTGTGACTAAATGAACTGGGGCTGTTTAGTCTGGGGGAGAGGAGACTGTAGGGAGACCTTATTGCTCTCTTTAAATACCTGAAAGGTGATTGCAGTGAGAGTGGAGCTGGTCTCTTCTCATTGGTGACAGGTGACAGGATGAGAGGAAATGGCCTCAAGTTGCTCCAGGGGAGGTTTCTGTTGGATATCAGGAAAAACTTTCTTACAGAAAGGGTTGTTAAGCACTGGAATAGGCTCCCCAGGGAGGTGGTTGAGTCACCATCCCTGGATGTGTTTAAAAACTGTTTGGATGTGGTGCTCAGGGACATGACTTGGTGGAGGGTTGTTAGTTAGGGTAGTATGGTTAGGTTGCAGTTGGACTTGATAATCTTTAAGGTCTTTTCCAACCTGAGAAATTCTGTGATTCTATTCTATGATTCTATGTTGAGTCCCTGACATGGAAAACCTGGGAGTACATTGGTCATAGGCTACAAAACACTTAGCTGTAGGAGTGCATCAGGAAAGAGGCACATATGGATTACTTGTGCTAGGGGCAATGGAGAAGAGATTGGGTCACTCAGTACTCAGAAGGGAGGGAGAATGGTTGGTTGGATTAAAAAGGAACCTGTTAAAATCTGGTGAAAAAAAAGTCATCTAAGGTATGCCCTGGTTAGGGCAAGTAACAGCAAAAAAAGCTCCAAAATCTAATCACACCACATTTCTGGGTTTTGAGAAAAAAAAAAAAAAGAGAGAGAAAAGGAAGAAAAGAGAGATGATCACATTCCCAAAGACATTATAATGGGATAACGAATAAAAAGATACTGAGCTCTGCACAGAGCAACACTGTTGTAACTATGTAAACAACATACATTAAAAAAAAAACAACTCTGACACTTCCAGAGCCTTACAGACAGGGACCAATGGTTGTTTCTGTAAAGGAGGGCTGAAGCTCTCAAAATTTCTTGCACTGTTCTTGCTCCCATAGCTGAGATCAAATAGGGCTCTTGTGGTCCATGGAAACAAGGGGAGGGAAGAGATGGGAAAGGAAGAGAAGTATTGCAAGCCCAATTTATCTTGTGCAGAATTTGGAGCTTCTAATTACTCCCTAAGAGTAAATAGACACTCCAAAGAGTGTTTAACTTGTTTGAGTTTTTTCTTGAGTGTGCTTATGTTGTATCCTGATAGACAATGGAAAGGTGAATCTTTCTCACAACACTGGAGAACAAAACTGAGAAGTAAACAAAACCTTCATTTCATTCAACCTTCTTCCGGAAACCAAGATGATTTCCATCATTTTTATGACTTTTCCTTAGAGGCAAAAGACAAGTAATTAGCAAATTGCACTACAAGTTTGCTCCAATTTGACACAAAGTAAATGTGACAGGCAGAGAAATTATAAACCTTAAATATCAGTTAGCCAGCTTAGGCTAACAGAGTTGAATTCAAGTCCTTTTGGGGGACCTAAAAGCTTGGGGAGAAAAAAAAATCCAAAGAGTGATCTGGTTCAGCTAAAGATGTGATTTTGTAGTGTTCCAGTCAGTGTTATCTGATGGCAATATCATAGCAGCAGCTTATGAATGTGCACTTGCATTTCCAGCTGCAAAGCATTTCAGCCAGTTCTGAGATTGTCCTTATAGCCCACATTTACAATCAGTATAGGATCTAAGGAGAAACTGAATGACACCTAGCAGACTCAAACCTTTATACCTCATGAAGAAATAGGGCATGAGTAAAATAAATATCAATCATGAAGTTAATTAGTAAGTGCTTGTAATTACTTATGCATTGCTGTTAAAGATCAGTAGAAATCCTCAAGGATGGAAGATGATCCTCCCAGAGAGAAGACCAAGCAGCCTAAATTTAGCCCCATTGCTAAAATCAGCACAGATGATCCATGAGCTGACTTTGACCTTCCTTGTTTTTACCAGAATATAATGTTGGGATCTCTCGTCCCACTCAGCTTTAATATCCAGGCTGGAGCTACGGGGACAAGCAGGTCCTGAACAAAAGGTTGAAGGGCTCTTGCGTTTGTCCCTCCTTTTGGTCAGGCACAGGAATAGGTTGTGCAAAGAAGATGTGGATGCCCCACCCTTGAAGGCGTTCAAGGCTAGACTGGATGGGGCCCTGGGCTGCCTGATGTACTGGGTGGCAACCCTGTTACCGGCAGGGGAGTAGAACTAGATTATCTTTAAGGTCCCCACCAACCCAAGCCAATATATCATTCTGTGATATATGCGGGCAGGCCCTAAAATTGTTCACATAAAAATTGCCACATGAGCAGCAATCTTCAAATTGATTCCAAATCCTGCAAGTTAGGACCAAGTTTATAGCATTGTAATTATAATTCCTGCAGCTACAGAATGCTCTACTGAGAGGGATAGTCCTTGATTTTCTGAATTCCAGCAGAACTTTGGAACAACTGCAAAGGGTCTGCACTCATGATACATTATGCAACTACTGCTATGGCCATGTTGCCTCATGCCACCGTGTTTGTTGCCTCCCTCAGCAGCCGAACAGGACATAGAGCAGCAGCTAGCACTGCCTCAAACAGAGTTACTCTCAGTGTTTTTTACTCTTTTCCAGAATGTGACCTTGCATATTTTTCAGAAAAACAGTAGTGTTTGCAAAAGTCCTACTTGCCTCCCCTGTGCTGACAGATTGCTGGAAGCTTCACCATGGCTGAATGAAGAACCTGTTAAAATTCATTTGCCTGCCAGTCTATTAAGTGAATGGGGAAATGCACTGAAGAATTGAGTACACAGTGGCCCAAGGAGAAGGAGAACAGCCAGTGGAGACCTCCTTTAAAAAAAACAAAGCTGTGCTCGCTTCCTGCTTGCTGCTCATTTTCTGGCATCCTCCCGCAAAACAAATCCTCCCTACCCAAAACTGCCTAAAAATTTCACCTGGTGCCTCTTAGGAAAGGATTCTCTGCTGGAAGAACTCGTGGTCAGGAGATTAGGGAGCTTAAATGAATTAACATGAGAAAGGTTTGCATGCATACAACTGTATTTTCTTTGTTTCAAAACATCAGTTTGTTTGCCCAAACAGTTTGGCCAAGATACTCCAGTTCTGAACGATTCATTTGCAGTGCTGCTTCTCAGTGACTTTATGGAAGACTTTGGGTTTCAATTTTCAGTATTTTGCTATAGCGCTTTTACATACAAGAAATTTCTAAACAATCTTTACACCTAGATTGCCATTCTATGCTTTCAAATATGTTCTATTCAAGGTCCGCTAGAACTCAGAGTGACTTAAACATCCCAAGATCAAATGCATATTTTATTTCATTTGCAGCCGGTTTCCAGTTTTGGGGATACAATAAGATTACATATTTAAATTTTATTTTGTCAGATCTGAAAATTGTAATCCTGGTGCACAATGATTCGGTATAGCACAGCTGATCATATCAAAGCAGTGTCTGATGACAAAACAGTGGTATATAATTGTAGATGTATCTGTGGCAACCTTCACCTTCTTATCGAGCATGTATTTCATGCACAGAATATTCCCAGAAGTGTGATGGGTGTTTATAAAGCTCATAGATAAGTCTTCATTTTTCTTTGCCAAACAGATAACAAATGTGCAAACAGTATTTTTGTCATGTCAGTCAAACAATATCTAAAAACAGAATTTCCTAACCCTGCCTCCCTGAGGAAAACTATGACGTAAAAATTAACACTGTCAAACACCGTATCTAAGATAAAGGAATTTGTTAGTTTTGCCATCTAAAAGAGTCTAAAATTTTGTTCAGTTGGAAACTTAGATAGGAGTGCAAAATAAGCTCAGATCTGCTCTGTTATCTCACCTTTTTGACAAGTATCTACATAATACATAGCAGTGACATTCACTCTTGCTTTAAGAAAAAACAGTGTTATGAACACGTCTTTTTTGAAATTCTTATAACTGTGCATCTATGATACACTTAACAGGAGCTAAACAGGTCATCACCAGCTCTGCTGAAAAGTGTTCTGAGGTCATTACACACAGGTACACATCTCCTGGAGGAAGGAGGCCAGGATGGAAAACCTTTCTTACCACTCATACCAGAACAATTCTGAAACCAAATAAGGAGGAATTTGCCTTACCTGTCTATGCTGCTGAGAGACTGGATACTGCAAACCTGAGATTTGCTGGCTTTGCTGAATTTTCTGAAGCATCATTTTCTGTTGCATTGCTAGGGGTACACTGGGTGGCCTTTGAAGAGACTGGTTTGGGAGAGGCTGAGCAGGCGGCGGCTGTGGCTGCTGTTGCTGCTGTGGCTGTGGCTGTTGCACTGGCGCTGAGCTCTGAGCCTGCTGCGTGTAGTGCAGAAGGGAAGGCTTGCTTTGGGAACCCAAAACTGAAGGCATCTGCTGGTTTGTTTGCTCTGAGTTAAAATGAAACAAAGGCTTTGTATTACCATGATGCTGCTCTAGTGGTGGCTGAGCACTGTTGATAAAATTTCTGTTGAGGTCCTGAGTCTTCTGTTGCATGATCACGTCCATGGGATTACTCTGGGGAGTAGTTGGCTTATAAACATAGTTGTTCATCCCTTTTGACTGGTTTCCATTCACAGGCACCCCAAGCATTGCTGAGCTCTGTGGGCTGAACTGCTGCTGACGAAAAGAAGGACTGGGGATTTTTTCTTGCACAAAAGGTCCGGGTGAAGGACCTGATGGAGACAAGGTGGACCAGTTGGCCGTCTGGTTCTGCTGTTGCTGTTGTTGCTGGATCAAGGCATGCTGCTGACGGTTGGCTGCGATCTGCTTGAGTTGCTGCGCATGAGAAACCTCCTGCCAGTTAGGCAATGGCCGACTGGACGCAGAGGAAACCTGCGCTACCTGTGTTTGATTCTGAGGCACCGAAGGGATGGGTGAAGAGGTGGACATGGCAGCAGTGGCCATAGTGAAGGCTGGACCTGTAGAAGAAGGCCTCATCTGTGGGGATCCCACAGGAGCCTGGTTCATGCCTGGTGCATACTCACTCTTAATTACCATCTTATCCATCTGCAGAGGCCTCACAGGGACTCTCTGGTTTTGCTGCCCAAGGTCAATGTTGAACGGCTCGTCTTGTTTTATTGTGGCATTTATCATATTCTCTAGCTCAAGATCACTCATTGGTGGTACTGATATGTTAGTCAGTTCATTAAATAGTTCCTGGAGCTCTGGATCCATCATCTGTTCCCCTGAGTCTTCCCCATATCTGTTAGGGAACATGTTCTCATGGGACATCTGGCCATCTAAGTGTTTGCTGCAAGACATTGTTTCTCCTGGTTCTTTCTTTACTTCTTTCAAGGTCATATTAAAAATGCCATTCCCACTGGCATGCGTGTTGTTTGCTAGGTTGCTGGTCTTTCTTTGTGATCCTTGCCCCACAGACATAGTTCCAGACATTGACTGGTTTTGGCAATTGTTAACATGATGCCCACCTTGTCCCATTGAGATATTATCACCTACTCTTATCCTCTTAATGTCAAGGAAAGAGTTGTCTGAAACACCATTTGGCCTCTTGTTGTTGACAGGTGACAGATTTACAACCAACTTTCTCTTCAAGGATCCTTGGAGCTGAAGGAAGCAAAGACAAAAAAAAAAATTGTTAGATGACAACGAAGAAACAATCTATAGTCTGTGATGTTTACCACGTCAACAGGCAAGTAAGCATTGCGAAGTACAGAAAACTATTCTGGGTAGCACAGGTCGGTGAAAACAGTCAATGAAATTGTGCAGGATGGTAGGGAATTATGCTGTGAGACATCTCCCTGTCATCACCGTCCCTGCTCTTGTTATGCAACTGCAGCTTTGGGCACCGCTGCCTCCTATTGAGGCCCCACCTTCCCTATGGGTGGGAGTGCAGAGAAGACCAGACCTGTAGCTGGCAAAGTCTAAAGCACGTCTGTCCCAGATTTGCTCCCATCTAACTATGCCAGGCAGTTCTAAAGTATTTTCAGACAGCAGAGACTAATGTGGCCATGAAATCTGCCCATGTCTACTCAAGGATGAAGGATTTCACTGATGATTTTGGTGTATGATCCAAAAAATCATGTTTGGTTTCTGTGGAGTCCAGAGGTCCTAATAGACAATTTAACGGCATAAGTGATATTTAGGTACGCTGGTCTTACATAGCTTTATCCAGGCCAGAGATGCGTGTAATTAAAGATGTTAGATGCTAACTTGTCCCAGACTTGAAATGGAGCCACTGGAACCATGTCAGTTTGTGTCAGCCAAGGGTCTGGTCCATGATGTACTGCCGGATTATTTTCCAGATTTGTATATTAATACATTAAGCCCTAATTGTTTATGTTCTGAAACATCTGCTGTAAAACAGAGTACACACAGCGCTGCTCTGAGAACTGCAATTCTATTTCCCTTCCCTCACATACTTAGGGCAATATTTTTATCTGCTTACAGTCCTGTGTGCCTACTGAAGGAAAGGAGCTCATACTCTGTCCACCCAATCTGTGCTCATCTGCCACACTTGTACGTGCAAATCCCCAGTCTCTGCACACAGTACAAAGATATAGTTTTGTGAGATGACAGAAGTGCAGAAAACCGTGGGTGTATAACACTGCTGTGGGCCCCAATACTCTCAGCTTCAGGCTCATCTATGGAGCACTTCCCAGATAACTCCGTGTGTGAACATTTTATTCTGGAGTGAATATCAGGGAGTTGCTTGGGAAGAGCTCAAGTCACAAATATGTTTCCTCAGTACCTTCAGGAGTAGCTGACTGCCATTAGCTGTCCTGGTGGTCACCTGCAAAGAGCAGGGACTGCTGTTGGTTAGCATGTTCTTCCTGACACATGAGTCACTGTACTTTCCTTTGCAAAAAGAACAGTAAGGTGCACTTCCTTTTACCATCAGCTCTGCAGTCAGTGTGTTTATTAGAAGTCATTCTCATGACCCCAAATTCATCTTCCTGGGAAATGGGGAAGTCCCCTGGTTGTCAAAATACGTGACTTGGCAGCATGTCTTGCTTTCAGATGTGCTGCTGACAAAAAGGCTGAACAGATAATGAACATGTATGTGTTTAATGTAGTGAATTTGTCCTGAGTTCATTTTGCTTTTGCATGACATTTTGAATCAAAGGGAGCTGCTTAAAAAGTCTGCACATTTTCAGAGCACCTGCATCAGGCTCTCTAATGTGACTGAAAACTCAGGTGTTGCACTGTGCATAGCGGCTGTTTTTCTTTTGCATTTGAACTAACTGCTGGCAGATGGGGGTGAGGTACCATGTGGTTTGCCCAGTGACCTAGACCAGTCAGCACCAAGCCCTCCCTTGTCATGGGTTGGAGGACTCAAGGCTTTCACCTCACGTGGTCTCCTGAAACACCCACCAAAAAGAACACTTTCATTTTCTACAGAAAAAAACAACAAGTGCTCGCTTATTACATCCCCACAAACCCACCCAGCACAGCTCTCTGAATGCTGACAGCACCTTGGTCAGTCAGTGTCCCTCCTCTTAAATCAGAAATGAGACAGCAAGGCTGGAAATGTGCACTTTTCTAGCAATCGCATTTTTCAACTACTGACCACTTTTTCAGCAAAGCTTGTTTTTTCTTCAAGCAAGTGTGTACTCTTCAGAGGGGAGAAAAAAAGAGCTTGCCAGATTTCAAGCTCCATCTCTTCCAATTTGCAAACCGGGATTGATTTGGGTCAGTAAACCTAATACAAAAGTTCCTATGCATATAACACAGGCACATTCCTCAGATCAAACCGGCCTGTGATTACACATCTCAAACCACTCAAACTGTGTCATACTGAAAGGCTCTGTGATGGGAAATGTGTGACATGACAGTAACCGGGAGAGGAAGAACTCTCCATGCTCAGCTCCATCCCACAACAGGTGGGCAGGACTTTATGAACCATCAAAGAGAACACGCATTTCCTGGCAGCCTGTATCATTTAAGACCTTTTGCTAAGCAGGCTTTGGTGAATCAGCACGCATTCATGCACTTACAGTGAGGGAGTGCTGGATGCATTGATTTTCTGAGGTTAAAACTGCATGGGCTGAATAGCCAAGTTGCTGGATAAACTGCTCAGTGACATTAACAGCCAAGGGTGAAGCTCTAGGGATGATTTGGTCTAAACAACACAGTGTGACACCACCTCCTGTGCACAGGGACAATTAATTTCTCCTTAAAACTTACTTTGAGCCTCAAAAGAGATTTAAGAAATGCAGCCTCTTCTCCAGCGCTCCCCAACACCCAGCCAAATCAACAGGAATTCCACCGATCTAATAATTAGGGCTCATCAAAATCTGGTATCAAATCATTAACTTTTGGGGGAAAAAAACACAAAAGCAAACAGACTCTTTAGCAGGATTTGTTGTGATAGGACAAAGGGAAATGGTTTCAAATTAAAAGAGAGAAGATTTAAATTCGATATAAGGCAGAAGTTTTTTACGCTAAGGGTGGGGAGGCACTGGCACAGGTTGCCCAGAGAGGTGGTGGATGCCCCATCCTTGAAGACACTCAAGGTCAGGCTGGATGGGGCTCTGAGCACTTGATGAAGCTGTAGGTGTCTCTGTTCATTGCAGGGAAGTTGGACTAGATGACTTTTAAGGGTCTCTTCCAACTCAATTCTATGATTCTGCCCCCATCAGCTTTTGCTTCACCTTTCCTGAGGCTGAATTTGTTACTAAATGCGAAAGAAGAGGATTTTTATGAAAATTGATTATTTTTTTCTGGCTCAAAAGTTTGGTTGTTTTTTTTTTCTTCTCTCTCTCTTTTTTTTTTTTTTTCCCAATAACTGGAAACAAAGCCTTCTTTGGTGCAAAAGTTCAATTTATCAGTGAGAAATTACAGAGATTTCTTCCTCCAGCTATCACTATTTAGCAGTATTTCTATCACATCCCTGTTCCACTTCTGACATTACCCAAATGCATTCGCTCGTATTGCTCTCCAAAAGGGCTGTATAAAATGGCCAAGAAAATAATTTGTCAGTAATAGCAAGGAATAATAAGGTCTATCTGATTTCAATTTCACTGAAAGTCTTATGCCTTTTCTTGGACTTCCTTTAGATTTTTTGTTTGTATCTTTTTTGAGGAAGTCCTAAGTGTGTCATCCACGACAGTACTGGGTTCCACATCTCGTAGGATGTAGATAGAACCTATCCCTTCAACCTGTAAGAGTATCTCCATGGTGCCTGGAGGCCTCCAGAGGAATTCATTTCCAAGTACAACAATCCTTGGCCTTGAATAGCGGTGCTAGCAACAACTCTAGCCATCACCTCACAACATTTACAGTCAGACCCTGAAGACTGGACACAAATACCATCGCAACTCATGCAAACTACGGAGCTAGTATTTAACTCTCCAGTAATCACTAATAACTGAAGGTGTAAAAGGAAGATCTCCCATCACTTTTGCTTTCCCATCTATCTAATTTCCCTGCCAAGGTCTGCAGCTTTCTTAGCTTCTATGGCAGAACAATGGGAAGGAAACCAAGGGGACTGCTATGCTTCGTTTATAAAGCAGGCAGCATGGCAGTGCTAGCAGCTGGTGGGGAGTCAAATCCACTTCAAAAAAGTCCCTTTTGGACTTCCTAGAGTTTTTCACAATATGTTCTGGTTGTATTTATGGCGGCACTGTAAACAAAATCCTTTGTGTATCTGGAGAGGAATTGTAAAGGAATTGTAAGAAAAATACAGAAATGTTCAAACATTGAAAGTTGCCAAAAAAATAAGAAGAGAAAGGAATTCAGTCCCAAGGGGGAAAACATGCAGAATGCTACTTCTCACTTATGCTGTGAAATCACCTTTGCACTCCAGGCATTAAGCATGGCCTGGATCCCAGCTGCTGCCCCCAGCTGTCACAGCCCTCCTTGGCCACCACGGGTCCTGGTGCTGGGGTCACACACCCAACTCACAGCCCCTTTCTGACCATGGACATGCTTCTTAAGACCAGGCAGAATGGTTCCCAATACTAAGAGGGCTGCTTTGAAAGTAATGTTTCCTATTTCATCATGTCGGTCCACAACATCAGAGATGGATGTTGGTGGTATGGTAGTAGAGGATGAACCTTCCCACCAATATTCTGTTATATTTTGTTGCTGTGTGACAGATGGCAGCAGAGGGGCAGTCTGACAGAATGGTATCTCACATGAAGTGTGTATGAAGCAAAGGTGTGGAACTGAATTCCTCCATGCAGGAATAATCGCATCCACTGACATTCATTGATGCTTGCTGAGTGTTTGTGGAGACTAACCAGTGGTTGAGAGTGCAGAGAGGCAGTGAGTGGTGCATTTCAGCAGTGGCCACTTCCACTGGTGAAGGTTTTTAATGAGCACAGCACGCAGGCTTTTGCTCATTGCTGGTGAAAATGGCTCATGGTGGTGGCTACGCTGAAAAACACTGTTTCACAGCTGAGAATTTATCAAATAGTGTTATTGTGCTCTTTATATTGGTTGTAGTATCCATGGAAATAAATAGGATGCATTATTTTCGGAGCAAACTACATACATTTTTTATACAGCTCCTGATACCACCTGGTGGCTCCAGCTGTTCCCTCTCTTCCCACATCCAGGGCAGTGAAACAGAGGAGCAGATTTGCTCTGATGTATATCTACTGTAGATTTTAGGAAGACCTCCTCAAGACCTCTTGATGGAATCTTGAGGAGCACCTCTCCCCTGCTCCCTGCTCTGCCCTTCCTCTGCACAGGAAGCAAAGACAAGGGCATCCATCTTTCTCATTTGCAATTTCCACCTGTCACAGCTGAAAATGCAAGCACAATAGTTGTCTTCTGAGAGATTTTAGCAATCCAAGCTCAGAAAGTCCAACCTGCTGGGTGATGTTGATTTTGGAAGGAGCCACAGCTTTTTCTGCAGAATGACAGAACTGCAGCTGTGGGCAGACTGTGCTACAGGGAGAAGTGCTGAGAGCTGGTGAGTCCCCATGGAGCCACGCAGCATGATGGTGGGTCAAGGCAGCCCTGAAATGCTTGCTTCAGTCTTGTTGGCACAGATTCAGCTGTACATTCTTCTCCTTGTGCTCTCATTTTGCTGATCTGCTCCTAAAACCACCCCAACCACCAGGCACAAGGTTTGTTGCCATTAGGGTTTTGCTCTGCGCTTCCTGAACATTCCCACCTTCCATTGCTGTCTTTCTGAACATAAGCTTCAGGAAACACTGGCATCTCGGAGCATCCCAACCCTGGGTGATCCTTAGACAAAATCACCACTGTCATAATAATGGTGATGGTGAGTTAGCACAAGTTTGTCTCCCTGCTCACTGTAACAAGTGTCACTAAAACTGAATTTATAGCAACAAATCAGGATGTTCCTTGGCTGACAAGTGTCTACTTAATTCTCATTAAGTGGAGAACAAGACTGGAATAGTAATCAGTATATAAGAAATGCCACAGTTTACCTTCACTTATGGAAAAGTTACATATCTTGCCAACTGAACATACCAACCTAAATATGCATCCACATTACTCACAGTGCACTGCCTGGAAATATAATGTCAGGGCTCTGGTCCAAGTTGCTGAAGCACGATAATTATATTTTTAATGCAGATTTTACATCTGATGGATTATAAAATATCATGTCTAGCCACAGTGTTTTAGAAGAATAGGAACACAGAGGAACAATAGCATTTTAACTAGGTCAAGATTTCTAATCAGAATATAGCAGTTGTTACTGTGTGCAAAACAAAAAGGCATGGAAGATCTTATCCTGCAAGCTGTGTATTTGTTATTTGGACAAGACTTTTTTCTTTTCTTTTCTTTTCTTTTCTTTTCTTTTCTTTTCTTTTCTTTTCTTTTCTTTTCTTTTCTTTTCTTTTCTTTTCTTTTCTTTTCTTTTCTTTTCTTTTCTTTTCTTTTCTTTTCTTTTCTTTTCTTTTCTTTTCTCTCTCTCCTCTCCTCTCCTCTCCTCTCCTCTCCTCTCCTCTCCTCTCCTCTCCTCTCCTCTCCTCTCCTCTCCTCTCCTCTCCTCTCCTCTCCTCTCCTCTCCTCTCCTCTCCTCTCCTCGGAATAAATTAACAATCACTTTATATGAAATCTACAGAACTTTATGTCAACATTTATTACCATGAAATGTGGAAGAAAGCTTAATGCAACCTGAGCTTTGGGAAATGCAACTGCTTAACTGATCCTATCTTGATGATAAGGAAATATCAAATGCATTATAAATGTTGACAGAATAATCAGACATATAAAAGAGGTCATCCAGTACCACTTTCCACATTGTTTACCAGTTTCATAAGTCAGCTTAAAGTATTAAAAACACATACTGTCTTGCACAGGAAGCTCCTAATCCTTAAAAACGTGGTGGCTGTTATTTGATTTGCGTGTTAGAGATCAATATCACAGCAGATTTCACCTAAGGCAAGACTGCTGGGAGCAGTCTGGTCCTAGTTTTCTGCCCAGCATCCCATCTGAACTGGCTGTGCAAAGGCTTTGTTGTTTCATTAAAAAGCACAGAACCATGCCCACACATGTCTTTTTATTACCTAAGCATCTATCTCCCCTGCAACATTCTGCTTCAACAGTTCAACCAAAGAAAGAGGACAACAGCCATTCAGCTAGTCTTGGAAAATAAGGAATTATTGAGATTGTTTTGCTCTTCTTGCAAATCAATGCAGCGCAAGGGACAGTCGTGCCAACTGTTTCACTTTGAGGTCTTCTGTGGGTCTTCTACAGTTCACAGGAGACACAGTCATCACTTATCAATAGGCAAAATAAGATCCCCTCAGTGTATTACCCAATTGTGCTTCCAGCATTGAACTCCACCATCTGCAACAATGAGGGCCTACTTGAATGAGAAGTGCCTTCCAACACTACCTCAACTAAATCTCCTAAGGAACAACCGGCAAAAAGGCTTCTTGAGAGGAGGAAGGAGTTCTGACCCTCTGCCAGGAATTTGAGCGGAGAAGTGAAATTTAGGACCAAATCCAGTGGTAAGAGAATGTATCTATCAAAGATGCTGCACTCCCCTCATGGCTCGGATTGACCTGTTAGCCTCTGCCTCCTGTCTCTCCCCAGTACATGCATTCACTCCAGTAAGAAACACAGAAAGTAACAACAGTACTTAATAGGCACTTCCAAAACCTTCAGCTTAAACCTGCAGTGTCAGGACAGGCCATGTGTACTCCATCAATAGTTTTACCCGTGTAAGTAGCATAGGCAAATATGTTAGAGGAATTTGGAGGCAAGTAACAAGATTTAAAAGCTTAGAGGGTATTCCTATGAAAAATAGGAAAGTTTTTGTAACAGTCCAAAGACTAACTACAGATCAAGAGGGTATTTAGCAAAATTGAACTGCAGTAAATTAAACCCTAATGAAATGATAAACAATATGTAAAGAAGGACACAGTATTTGTTTGGAAAAGGAAAGGTAGATAATGAAAGGTGATAATGAAATATTTAGGAGATGTGAAATGTTAAACATCAAGGTTCCAATCGATTTATGGTTCACAGAGACTGGCTGGAGTTTCAAGAAGCGGAGGAGGAAGAGACATGGAGGTGAAGAGTAGTGGCTGTATTTGCAGACCTATTGTGATGATCATGTATTTTCCCCCGAAATGCTATGACTTGTCAATTGTCAGTATTGATGAGATGCTGCAAGAGGCTAGAAAAGTCATGTCTGGTCATGCTTTACAGCTCTTCCAATATTTCAGAAGTCTGGAAGAAAACTAAAGACTGAAGTCACTTGAACAGTACCTAAGTATTTGTTACCAAATGTACTCCTGAATCCTGAATTTTAGTCTGAAAGAACACTAGAATGACAGAACAAGAATGGATAGTAAAAATGGTTAAAAAATAGAGACAATAGGAGATCATTAGTTGGTTAGAGGAACCCCAAATGCCTTACTCTCTTGGACTTGCACAGGTTGTCATGCTGTTGCTTTTTCATTGTTTTGCCTTCCTTTGAGTAGCATCATGATGATACTTTTTCAGAAGTCTTAAGGAATTCATAAACCAAGAAAATGGCCAGAGAAGGTGAAGAGAAAGATTTGGAAACACTCAACCACCCAGCAAGGAATGCCTCAGGATCTGGAAAAGTTAAGCATAGACAGAGGGGCCCAGAAAAAGTCAGGGATAAAAAAAAGGCACCTAAAAGCTAAAAAAACCCAACCCCTTCAGATACTGCAAAGCTTACAATACGATGCTTTAAAGGAATGTGAGAAAAGACAAGAGGAGTACAGATGAGGAGTGAGAGATGTTTGCACAAATAGACAAGTCAAATGCGCAGAGGTGTCTCTGAAGAAAGTGAAAATAAGTTTTCTGGCTTTTTTTTTTTTTGCCTCAGATTTGCAAACAGAACACTGTATATCACAGAACATCTAGCAAAAGCTTGTCTTGTGCAAAAAGATTTAATTAGAAAAAGCAAGGACCCTTAATCTCTGTAGAAAGGAGTAAAGCTCAGAACAACATAACAGCCTAAGCCAACAACATAACAGGCCTAAGCCCAAGGGCTTTTTATGTGGACTGTGGACAATACTAGATTTTTTACAAAGGAGATGACATGGCAATAGGGTTTGTGTGTCTAAGAGCTATCAGTTCTGCACCAGATACCATCATTGGACAGTTTAAAACGTAGCACCGAGCAGCATTCCTCAGATCTTTGGAGAAGCAGAAAAAGTATATGAAGAACAAAGCTGGTTACAGGGAATGGATAAAAGAAGGAAAGAGAACATGAGAGCCGTGCCTTGGCCTGTCTGGAGGAGATGGTCTCAGTGGTGGTGCCCTGAGGAGAGCTTCAAGTTTGCACACTGCAGCCTTTCAGCTCCTTCATCCTGCCCATCCAAGGCAAATCCCTGCAGCTGAGCATGCATGGTGGTTTGTGGCTCTGAGCAGCAATGCCATTGACTGAGCCCATTGGTGCGATCCCCTGCTGTGCAAGCTCTCTGAGGAGCCTTGGAGCAGCACGCAGTTATCCTGATGACAGCCTTCTTCAAGGGGACCGTTGGCTTAGGCTCATCACTGACTGGGATGCCCTGTAGCTGATGAAGGTGGTCCTGGTTGTTCTAGGCAAGAGCCCATCCCCACCAGCTGTGCATGACATCTCCCGTGGAGGTTAATCATGAAAGGACACCAACATACTGACTGGTATTTTTTACCACTCTGATAGTTTTCAGTGAGTGGGATAGAAGTGGATTCATGCTTCCTATATGCCTTATTCTCTCTGTGAATCAATCATTTATTGTGTGAATTCATGCAAACAGAAACAGCACTAAAAAATGAGCAGCTCTAGGGCTCTCAGAGACAACATGCATTCTAAAAGTCCTCTTTTCCTCTAGAGCAACCTTGAGCCTGTTTCTAGAGTAAATGGTTATCCCTGGCTTTGTAACATCAAAATGAGAAAAAATTCCCTATTCATCAGTAGATGAGAATAACATCTCCTTCCTGAAACAACACAGCTGTGACAAAGGACTCTGATGAACAAAGGTACCACAACCATCAATAAAGCAGTGTTCCCTTGGCTACACTGTGAAAATGACTCCAAGCATTTCCTGACTATCACAGAGATTTGTTGTTGCATTGCTTTTGTACCCTGCAGATCCAGGATGCAGCAAGTGTGGGCAGAATCAAAAGCTGCTCTGCCAACTTGGGCAAGGGAGCCCAGACATCTGGAGCAAGGCCTCACCAAGTCATGGAAATCCTGCATGCCATATAGCTCCATAGCTGGGTCTCTTAAGTTCCATCTCTATAGGTTGCTAACATGGTAGACTTACCCATTTACCATGTTGATCACAGAAAAGAAAACACTTCCTTAAAAGACCGTTAGGATCATAAAATGACACAGATGTAAAGGGGCTTCTGGATCACACAGTCCTGGCCATGCTGAAAGCAGAGCTACCTTCTGGACCTTGCCCAGGCAAATGTTGAATACCCACGAGGATGAAGACTCCATAACATTTACAGGCCTCATTCCAGTGTATGGCAGCTCCTATTTTTGTCCTTATATGTAGTCAACTTCTTGTTCATTGTCTCTCATTCTTTTGTTCTTCATCTCTCAGACAAATCAGTAAGTTGTCTGGTAGAATATAACTGGGAAACTTCGAATATAGCATGAATGGAGCAAATGTATAAATGTGATTGTCTCCAGATCACACAAAGTGAGTGAGAAGGAGGAGATGAAAGCTATATAAATGACAATGCACTTGAGAAATGCCAATCTTTGTTTTTATGAAGATTGCAGGCTGGAGGCCAGTCACTAGCGGGGCTCCCCAGGGCTCAATAAGAGGGCTAGTTCTCTTCAAAGATTTTATGAATGATCCGGACAGAGGAGTCGAATGCATTCTAAGTAATTCTGCAGAGGATACCATACTGGGAGGAGCTGTTGAATCCCTAAGGGGTAGAGAGGCCTTACAGAGAAATCTTGGCAAATCACGGGGCCGGGTGATCACAAACCACATAAAGTTGAACAAGAGCAAGTGTCACATTCTGCACCAAGAATAAGACAACCCTAGATACAGGGAAATGGGGGATGAGAGGCTGTAGAGCAGCCCCATGGGTAGGGACCTGGGGGTTCTGGCTGATGGAAAGTTGACTGTGTCAGCGGTGCCGTGAAAGCCAAAAGGGCCAACTGTACCCTGGAGTGCACCGGCACTGCCACTGCACAACGGAAGGGGGTTGACCCCTCTGTTCTGGGCTGCGTGGCCTCACCTTGAGCCTTGTGTGCAGTCTGGATACTGCAATGCACAAAGGATATAAAGTTATTAGAGAGCGCCCAAAGGAGGGCTATGAAGATGGGGAAGTATCTACAGGGCAAGCGGTGAGAGAGGTGCAGGAGGTCACTTGGTGTGCTCAGCCCGGAGCAGAGCAAGCTGAGGGGAGGCATCATGGAAGCTGCAGCTCCTCACAGGGAGTGGACGGGCAGCACTGAGCTCTGCTCTCTGTGACAGGGCTCTGAAACAACATGATGGGGTTGAAGCTGATCTCAGGGATCATCTGGACAGTGCTCTCAGACATTGGGTTAGGATTTTGAGTGGTCCTGTGTAGAAATACCCAGAGATGCCTCATCCCTGGATACATTCAAAGTCAGGCTGAACCTCGTATTCATCACAGAGGAGTTGGACTAGATGACCTTTAAAGGTCCCTTCCAACTCAAATGTTTCTATGGTTCCATGAAACATAAAACCTGTTTTCCAGCTAAATTCCAAAATACATCAATGCATACTCAGAAACTCTGACAATCTATTTAGGTGTCAAAATATGGAACCCAACATATCCTAGAAAATACTAGACTGGATAAAATATAATTCTACAGTTTAATCACTAATGTGAAACCTTTCACCTTCAGAGTAAGAGTTAATGGTGAATGGAAATAATCAAAGTTAAAAAGATGTGGAGTAAACTGCTGTGTAAGATATCTCAGATAGCATACTGGTTCCTAGAGGAAAAAAGACCACATAATTATTGGTACTAATTAGTTCCTTTCACCCTTCATAAGTTCCTCTTTATGTCAAAAGCTTTAGCTAGGAAACTCTGAGTCAAATGTGCTCAGAGGGAACTCAGCAACTCCACACTCTGATCAAATAGTCAGTTATTGATGTACTTCAATGAAACTTTGCTTGCTTATTAGAATAGACTTGATTTGGTAAATACATTATTTATTCTCCTATATTGTTCAGGAATAAGTATTTGTAACCTATTAAAATATTTGAAAAATCCAAGGAGATTTCTATTCAGAAAAAAAAAATAATCATATTTTGTTTGCATGTAGACTTCTCTTTATGCTGGTTTGTATGAAGCTCAGCCTGGGACATGGACCAGATGTGAGCAGTCTCCAGGGCAGCTGCTATTCCGATGGGTACAGATGAGTTAAGTCTTTTGGTCATTGACCCCTTTTGCAAGGGCTTAAAAAAAAAAAAAGAGGTAGGAGAGTGTTTTGTCTCCTTCCTCAAGTGGAATTCAAATTTCAGGGATCCCGTATATGCTAGTATTTGTCTGCATAAACGTCCTCAATGCGTAAGCGACCCAAATTTTCTGTTGCTGCAAACAGATGCACAAAGCTGACCTGTAGCAGTGTTTTACAACGAACCAGCCCTGAAGCCTGAAATCTGGATTACGAACCAGCATTTACTGGAAGTGTGGATTGCAGCAGGAACTTTTGTTGGATGTCTATTGCAACAGACGCCTTGCTTCTTTTTAAAGCGCCTCTAGTGTGGCAGGCTTTTGCTAAGAGAACACAATGGAGTTGGCAGGAAAGCAGGAGCTCTTCACCATCTCAGAAGAACAGAACACCCCACCAAAAAGCAGCCCTTAAGGATACCGCTCTGCTAGGTGGCTGGCACAGTGAATTAACAAGGGTTGACTTTTCCCTCCGCTTTCAAAGATAGTAAGTAACAAAATCTGGCAGGCTGAAAAGCCCCTGCTCCAAGGAGAGAGACAAAGAGGCAGGGCTGAAATTCATCATGTCAGTTTAAAAAGGCAGAGTTTTGCATTTACACAATATGCCCATTCTTGTTCTCCTTGACTCATGGAAAAATATTGAACATCGGACAAGAATGTAGGAATGCGTCTGGTGTCTGATCTCCACAAAAATCTCAATGCAGTTTGCATTCACATAAGAAATAAAGAGCAGCTGCCCAGGCTCCCTTGATGTGTTGAGAAAATAACAGTAGCGATAACAATATCACTATAATAATAGCAGTAATATAATTTTTAAAGCTTGATGTGTCAGAAATACAAATAAAGGACAAACCTAGGCTCTCCAAGCCCTTAACACAGCTTGGAACAGCCTGTCAGACCATTGGCCTCTCACAGGCACCACAGACTTCTCCCTACTGAATGCATCTGGAGCCACGGTCTGTTTTCCCGGATAGCAGAGGTTAAAGCTTTTTTACTGCTTTTTTGCCTTCAGATGCCATAATTGTTGCAGTGCCTATATTACCATCTATGGCAGACAGCCTGTGTGTCTGCCAACTGTCAGGCAGCCTATTCATCTCCTCCAGTTGCCTTTTGCCTACTTTCTGCAGCAGAAGAATTTCCCTCCACTTGATTTCATGGAATTCTGTTCCTGACAACATTTCTACTGCTCGTTTTTAAACACAGCCTGGTTTCAGGCGTGGGGTGCATGGGAATCTGTGTCCCCAAAAAGCAGGAGATCTCTGGAAAGGAGCTGAAAACTTGTGGGATGACAGGAATCGGGAGACAGTAAATCACTGGGGGAGCATGAAAAGAGGATGACAGCTATGGCCAACCCGTGGCTCTTATGTGCAGGCTGTAAGCTATAGTCCTGGCTCTGGACAGCATCACATAAATGGCAGTATGGGGCTAGAGGCTGCTGGATAATCCCTTGCTGTGGGTAGAGGAAGAAGCAAGGAATGAAGTCACCATGGCCTGCACTGATGGGCTACTTAGGGATGCCTAAATACACCCTCCTCGTTCCTGTCCCACAGCAGAGAGGTGATACTTGGCTTCTCATCCTCTGTTAAACCCCACTCTTCTTTCCTCAGTTCTTCTCATTTGTCCAAGGCATATGGTTTGTGCCTGTCATGTGAACTTTCACCATTCCTGACTCAGGTGTTCCTGGAAACCCCCCAACCACCCACCACCATCTTAGGCACTAGTGTATATCTAAGCCATCCAATACCATAATACTCAAGGTCAGACTGGATAGGGCTCTGAGCACCCTGACCTAGCTGTAGATATCTTTGTTCATCGCAGGGAGTTGGGCTAAATGACCTTTAAGAGTCCTTTCCAACTCAAATGATTCTACGATTCTGTGATTCTATTCTACCATTTTTCAAAGCCTGCTTAGCAAGTAAGACTGTGGAGGAAGATAGGATGGGTGGGCTCTCATACTGTACAGTCCAGATCCTGCAGTCACAGCTCTGTTCTATACCTTCCGTTTCCTATACTAAATATGCTTCTACTTAAGAGCCTCTGAAATCGAGAGGCAATGTAGACTTCCGTGGTTGCTTCTTTTTGCTCCCCAGCGCAGCAGAACTGCCTATTTTTTGACCCACAGCATGACCTGGTGACGTACAGGAGGTGGAGGGACAGTCAACAACTCTTCCAGACCTCATGGCAGAGGTAAGATACATCATTCAGTTTCATGGAGCTTGTCAGATGGGTGTGCTTATTTTAGTTCTTCCTAGGTCAGCTACAGCTCATAGCCTCCTTTCCTAGGCTGAGGAGCATCTTGAAACTTCACTTTAAACCCTAAATCAACAGGATCAGTCTCATAGCCAACAATTAACTGAATCATGGGTTGTTCTTTCTCCCATCACTGTCCCATCACTGTCTTAATAAATCATCTACATAAAAGAAACAGCATCTTAAAAAACCTCCCTCACATATGCCAGCTACAAAGCCCATAGCCAAAGGCATCTGTTTACAAACTCTGCAGCCCATGTCCCTTCTCCCTGATAAGCCCAAACCTGGAACTCCTGAAGTCAACAGCATGACTGTTGTAGACATCAGTGTGTCTTGGATCAAGCCCCAGCTACTCCAAAGAATAGATGGGCTTTGCAGCCCATCCAGATGGTTAACAGCTTCAGTATACAACCGCTGCCTTATTAAATCTACAGCAAATTAAATGAACACTTAAGATACTCAACTGAAAGTGTTATTGACTGAGGTAATTAAACTGAAATACCCAATTAACCGCACCAGAATAGGAAATGAATATATCATGGGTGCACCACTCTGTAGTGTCTGAGCCAATCAGATGTTGTCTACACCTTAATCAGCACTGAAATAAATGTTAAAGGCCGTTGATGATAATTTAGAGAAGTGTTTATGTAGCACATACATATATATGTGCATATATGTGAGCATATGTATATATAAACAGACATGATATTTAAGTCTTCTGTCTGGGCTTTTAGTCTTATGCTGGCAGAGCCATAGTTTTAATTCCAGGTCAGCCACCATCTTCCAAGATAAACTCACGCATTATTAAAACATCTAAATCAGAAGGATTACAAATGTCCTGCAGTGGATTTTTTTCTTTATTAAGAACATTTACATGAAGGTGTCTGCAGTTTCAAAGCCACTTCAGACTGAGGCCAAAGTGAATGTTTGGCAACAAAAAAAGGGCGAGCCTTTTTTTTCTCTCTGTTTAGCCTGCACTGTCTAACTACAGTCACCCCAAAGCAAAAGTTTACTTTTAATTAAGACATCTAAGCGTTCAAACTCATAGGCTCTCTTTCTCTGTTTTTTTTCAATAAAGAGTGAAAAATGTATCCCATCTAAAATGATACACTTTGCCCAAATGTTGATAAGTTGCAGGGATAAATCTTCACTCCTTTACTCTTGGCTCTGTGGAGGGTGCTCAGGTGGCCATAGTGATAGAGGTATCCAGACATGAAGTGGTCTCCTTGCAAATGCAGGAGAGGACTTGGATATGGCCACCGATGTGCTAAGGTCTTGTTTTGGTCTTTGTTGGAAGGGGAATTTGTTCTCCACAAACCATGAAACTGCAGCCTCGTAATAGTAGCACTCAGAATGGCAAAAGGCCAAATTGGGTTACAGTCATTCAGCCCTACTGAGTTATTTGGGTAGTGATTAAAGGAGCTATTTTTAACTACTTCATATCCCAGCCTCGCAGACAATAACCAGATAGTGCCTATGAGACTGCAAGCTTTGATCCTCATCTCAGGATCCCATAGATCCCATGAAAACAGAGATGGTGAAAGAATGGAAATAACAGTATTGGGGTTTTGAGCAGACAGCACATTTTCTTCAGCTTCCTTAGCCATCCCATTCACCCTAGTATTATTGTTGGCATTGTCATAGCTTACCCTGGGATGGTAAGCAGCTCCCATTTCTGCCTGGCACCCAGCTCTCATGACATCTATTGCCTTCAGTGTGTTGCAGGTAGATTTCCTTAACCAAGCTGGGTCCTTGTGGGATTGTGTTCAGAGGGCATGAACACAATATTCAGAGGGTTTGCCACCCAGACTGTGGAGCTGGGAGGACAGGCTGCCCAGAGAGGTTGAGGAGCCTCTTTCTCTGAGATATTCAAGACCCATCTGGATGCCTAACTGTGTGACCTGCTGTAGAAAACTTGCTTTTAGCAGGAGGTCCCTTTCAATCCCTAGGATTCTGTGATTCCATGACCCTACCAAAGCTCTGCAGCATTTTTCAGGATCTGTGTGGTTGCATTTCTGTAAGTCTCTTTGCTTTGGTTGTGTCTCCATTTCCACATCCATGTGTCCATGTGTTCCATGTGTCCAGAAAGCACTTCCATGTGCCTTCTGGACCAAACTGATCTCTTATTGTTTCTCTCCTCGTAAGTGGAATTGCAGCCCCCATGGCCCTCTGCCACTGTTTATGCTGGCAGAGATCAGTGGATACTGGCAGGCAAAGTTGGATGGGATTCACAGTGAGAGGGCAGTGAAGGAAAAAAGGGCACACTGTGGCCCTTGGTGCTCTCCTTGCAGGTCAGGATGCTGGGCTGGAGGCAGGTTTGGAAACACTTAAATCTTTGTTAAGTATCTGCAAGACTTGTTCCCTCTTGATGGAAGATACTCAGCTGGCCACAGGAACACAGCCCCCTGAAGTATTCTATTCATCTGACAACACTTCTGGATGCATTGTTCTGCCCATACTACCTTATGAAGCAGAGGTCGTACGGCCTTATCAATGCTATGTACAAAGCATGTGCTGGAACAGAGATGTTCAGGAGCTTCAAAATGCTCTGACAAGTTCTAGCTACTGGGCAAAGCTTCTGCCAGCCCTTCTTTATCCTACTCAGAGACAGGCAGGAGGAATGAGGCCTCCATTGGCCAACGTAGCCCACTTTCACGCCTTGAGATGGCCAATTAAACCAGCTCTTCACTGAAGTCAGTACTCCTATAGGGCCCTGAGGCTAGACCTTGCTACACCACAGCCTAAAAGAAGAACCTGGCCCCGAGTGCCTGGAAGCTCTTCAAAATGGCTCTAAGTTATAAAGAACAAATTGTAAGTTCTCATGTAATGTCCCTGGCAGAATCTAAACTTGTAAAAGAAAGGCCCGTACACATCATCCCCACTCAGGAACTGTGCAGTGTTATTTTCTGACCCCAGTGCACTCTGACATACCACAGAACCGAGCAGGTTGAATCTCACTCTCAGACCCGAACAACAAATCTCAAAGCGAGCTACTCGCTTTCTCTCCTGTTTCTTTCCCCCACTGCCTAACACAAAGCAACGTCTCACTGCGCTCACCTAGATCTAACAGGATGGCATCCAGCTTAGAAACGACTTCAAGTACAACAGGGAAATCACAGTTAAGAGCAGACAGTGCGCTCCGATCCCCATTTACCTGCTTGGCACCGCAGCCCTGAGCTGTCTCCCAGCCCCTGCCCGTCTGCAGGGCTGCGGGAGTGATTTGTTTACATACCGGAGGAACAAAGTCATGTCAGGAAAATTCTGCAAACAGCTTCACTCCATTTTACTTTTGCATTTTTTTTTTCTAGCTTTTAGTAGTGCCGAGTTGAAAGGAAGCACAGCTTCTCCTGGGCCTGAATTCTCCTCTGCTGGTGGATTATTTATTAAACGGCAATGGTCGGCTGAAGCTGTTTTCACTTAAGAACAGTTCGTTCAAAGCCTAACGGAGAAGAAGAGTTACCATAGTTACCTATGCAAGCCCTCGGCATGGCACAGTTGCTTCTAGAACCTGAGTGTTTAGGCCAACTTGCAAGTTGTTCAGACAGGAGCTCAGCGATTTGCTATCTCATGCATGAGAATCGCAGTTACCAAGTCAGAAGAAGGAGCGCAAGCAGCAGGCAGGGCTGTCCCTCAGCCATGCTTTTGCTGGTCCTGGAAGCCTGTGGGGTTCACACCAGCTGGAAGTTCTGTGCGGGTATCTGGACAGCTGGGGAGGAGTATAGAGTAAGAACACATTTAGATCTTGGCACCGGTTTCTCCTGTCCAATCAAGCCCATCATTAACAGCTTCTGTACAGCACTGTTCTTCCTCTAGGAGCTGTAAAAATGAACAAAACCTTTGTTCAACCTAAACTTCCTCTCCTTGTCGGCCGTTCCTGCAGACTTTCCATCCTAGTGGTCCTATTGTTTCACTTGGAAATGTCAGAGAGCTTCACAGCATGCCCGTTTTATAAGGAATATGTTCCATTTTAGGAGGCCAAAATCGTACACTGTGTCGTTCCATAATTAATTTACTTTAAAGTTGCTTGGGCTCACTATGGCTTGTCTGAAATGGCCTTCCTTCTTTCTTTTTTTATTTTCTTTTCCTTTTTCTTTTCTAGGCCCCACATCTGCATTTAGACTGGTGGCTGCTACAGGCATTAGCTTTGCACCTGAGCAAACAGGATTGCTGAGGACAAGATGAGCTCTTTTGTGCAGGCTGATTTGGACACTGGGCATTCCAATGAATGGGCATTTTGCTTTTGAACATCCATTACTGGAAGCAGCAAAATAGAGTAAATGCCCTGATTGTATCATCTGTTAAGTGGGTCATTCCTACAAAAGGGACTGGAAAATTGGCGTTTCTACTCTGTTTTCTTCATTTTTCCTTGCTATAGGGTTGGAAGCAGCAGAAGGGAGAAGGATGTGCGTGGAGACTTAATTCGCATGAGAACTGGGGAATTTAGGCAATCCACAAACTGCCACTCCTACATCCCCACAGCGCCCAGATTTCCATATTCCTCTGTCCAGTTCTCCTCTCAGCAGCTTTTCATCATAGCTTCAGGACTAAGCACGTCCCCACCAACTGGGAAAACTGTAATTTAATTAGGAACAGACGATGGAAGCACGAAGAAAAGTGTCCACACGCATTGGTCACTTCTATCATTAACAGCTTAAGTTTTTCAAGACCACATTGCTGTTTTCAAGACCCTCTTGCTGAGGGACTGTAATATGGGATGGATAACATTGCTGATTCAGGACCAGAGCCTCAGAAGGATTTAGGCCCCTAAATCCTACTCAAAACCAGTGGGGATTAAGTGTCAAAGCTCAGCAGCTGTCTAAACTCCTCTGGAAGATCTGAGGCTGAGTTATAAGGTGTCCACTCAAGCACTCCTGCTTGCCTCCACTTGCCTTTCAGACCATATGGCTGACATGTCTTTTGGAAGATAAGATTCGTGAACATAGAGAAATTCAAATAAAAGGCAGTGAAAGGGAACAGGGAACACAGGAAAAAAAAAAAAAGAAAAAAGAAAAAGAAAAAGAAAAAGAAAAGAAAAAGAAAAGAAAAAGAAAAGGAAAAAGAAAAAGAAAAAGGAAAAAGAAAAAGAAAAAAAGGATAAGCGAGAAATCGAGGGTATAAGGATGTTATGACAGGGGAGAAAGGCTAGTGGAGGAAAAGAAGATGATAAGAAAGTTGGACAAGGAAGGAAAGGAATAATTTAAAGGACATGGGAAAAGAAGGTAATAAATCACCTGAGAGAATGAGGAAGATGAGAATGATGATGACAATGCATAATTTAGTCTGAGACATATTAGAAACAGAAAACATTGAAGGAAGAGATCTGCAACAAGATCCTCGAGAACTGAAGAAGAAAGTTAGAGTGAATGAACAAAGGAATAAAGCATGGGAAGCCCTGAGAGGTTGTATCAATATATTCTGGAGATCTTCAGTGCCTTCAAATTTTAAGGGACAGTTTTCTGTGAAGTACTGTCATTTGTGAACCTTTGCAGGATGCATCTACATTATCATCCACATTTATGTATGACCTTTACATCAAAATAGCATGTTCCTGTGTCTGTGGTTAGCACAGGGAGAATATCCAGAAATAAGCATGGAAGCTTACCATGCTATTTCAGCCTTGATTGCTGAGGGTGTCTGCCCTCCACAGCATTGGAGTGCTAATGCACTGCAAGAGGCTGCCCAGGGAGGTGGTGGGGTCAACATCCTTGGAGGGTTTAGAAATGTGGAGATGTGGCAGTGAGAGCTATGGTTAGTGGGCAAGGTAGGGACGGGCTGATGGTTGTTCCAGATGATCCTCGGAGATCTTCTCCAACCTTAACAATTCTACCATTTCCCTCCTCACCCTGACAACACTGAGATAATTCCAATCAAATCTGACAGATCAGCAGAAGTCTCACAGAAAAAAAGCTCTTACATTGTTGGAAAATTAGCAGCTGGGAAGAGGAGGTGCAGACGAAGGAGATGCTTGTTGAACCCAGCCATATTTGTTGAGCAGAAACTGGCACTGTGACAAAAAGACTCAGCTGGCATCTGACATCTTCTGCCTGGTGAGGATGTTACTGGATGCAGGAGAGAGCTGGGTGCTTCTTGTTTGGTAGAAAGAGGGGATATCAAGAGACAAAGGACTCGAATCTGTAAGAAACCCAGCTTCTTTTTCTGTTTCTTTACTGTCTCCATTTTCAGAGGTAAATTGCCCTTGGTGATTTGAGCCATAAAAGCTTTTGAGTCATCTTCACTATTTAGCTGTGAAAGATGAGACGGTTCAGTTCAAATCACTCATCTGAAGGCACGCTGAATAATTAACAATATATGGTCTGCAGTGCTATCTACCATCCCACAGGGCTGCTGGTCGTATGACCTTACAGAAGGCTGACTTTATGAAGAGTACTCCAGAGGAGAATCTGGCTTGGCCACAGGCTTGCATGCTGACAAAGCTTCTTAAGATAAGGAACTGTAATTCAATATTAGGCTAATCAATACATGTGGTTCCACAGGTAGTTTGTGCTGGTTCTATTGGGCCTCAAATAAATTGAGTGACTTAAACAATGGGCAGAACTGCAGAGGAAAGAAAGGGAATGTAGCATACGTCAATGCCAAAGCTTGAATGCATTCATATGATGTAGTAAACTAAGGTCACTGCCTTTGTTAAGAAAATCTTGGCAAATTACATCTGCTGTAGAGGTCAGGCAATTATGTTCACAAGGAAACACAAACTTGCATGTTATTTAACGTTTCCAGCCTCTGTAGAACAGTCCTACGTCAGTTTAAATATACAACATCCCCGATGAGTAATAGATACTGCTGAACACGCGGCTTTCTTACAAGCTCAGTTCTAACAGTGGTAGAAACATTTATGGCAAAGTTGTGCTTTCACTAAGAGCGACCTCTTTGAAGTGGAAAAATGTTGAAATGACTCAAAATCTACTTCTTTATTCTTTCCAAGTTTTCTATTCTGTGCTAGCTTTTATTTCACTTTATTTTGAGTTCATTATTTCATTCCGGACTTGCCAGTGCTCTCAGCACAGGTCAGCTCTCTGCTCTCTGACTGGCCAAGCGTTGTTCATCACGAAATCTGTCACATAGCAAAAAGATAAACTACAGATAATCACTAAATGTTATGGGTTGGCAACAGAAGCATACTAAAATGTCAGATCAGTCAGAATCTTGCAAAACTAAACACTTTTCCAGGAAAAAAGAAGTCTGTATTTTTCTACTTTTATCTCAATTTAGCTGAATTGCTAACTATATTGTGCAGCTTTTGGCTGAGAACGATTTTGGCATTAGAAAGATAGATGGTGGCAAATACAGCACCCTTTTTTGAAAAGATTGTAGGGAAAATGCTTATAGCAAGCACAATATCTATATTAAAAAATCTGAATAGCTTTAGGTGACACCTGCACAAGCAGGATATATTGGAGAAGCCGAGCTCAGCTTTTGCAAAAGAGAACTGTACTTCACAATTTTAATAAAATTTTCTGGAGGAGAAACCAAGCATAAGAACAAGGGAAATTCAGTTGACACAGCTTAGCTGGAAAGCTTGTGCCCAAGGGCACTCAGCAAGGTGACCTGTTGGAGGTGCTTAACAAAGTGAGCTGTTGTGGGGTAGGAGGGAAGGTCTTCACATTGATACTGCATTGGTTAAATGGGAGGGTGGAAAGTTAAGTACAGATTTTCAGTTTTCACAGGGAAACTTCCAGTGACTGGGCGATAGAAGAGCAGGTGGAATTCTATGTAGACAAAGTGACAGAACACAGGAGCAGGCTGTCCATAGAGGCTGTGGAGTCTCCTTCTCTGGAGATATTCAGGACCTGCCTGGACATTTCAACCTGAAACCTGCTGTTGAGAATCTGCTTCAGCAGCAGGTTGGACCAGATGATCTAAAGAGATCCCTTCCAACCCCTATGGTTCTGTGATTCTGTGAATTAAAAAATTCAACACATGGGAAACAGTCTTTACTCTTACTCTAAAGTAATGGGCTTTAAACTCAAATTTACCTCTTGGGAATGAGCTATAATGACCATCTCAGTGCTGAGAAGTGCAAGCGCACAGACAACAAGCCAGATGCCAGCAAAGAAACAGAGAGTAGAGCAAAGATGCATCATGCTGCTGCTGTTTAAATTATTAATGTCTAAAACAAACAAACAAACAAAACAAAAAACAAAACAAACAAACAAAAAAACCCACACAAAAAAACACCAACCAAACCCCAAACCAAACAACATATTAGAATGAAAAATATACAGAAAAAGACAAAAAGGACAGCCAAAGAAAAAGCAACACACACACACAACACATAAACCACCAGGTTCCATAGAAACATCAGTTTAAAGACAGCTTTTTCAGATAAGGAAAAGAAAGATTGAGGGGGAATATGGTTTAAGTGTATACAATGTGTTGTGTGAAGAAGTTGAACAGTGATCAATGAATCTTCCAACTCAAGAGTTGGAGGGCATTGTGTAAAATGAACACACAAGAAGGAAAAATCAAACAAGGAGATCCTTTTGTGAAGCACAGCTATGGAGCTATTTTAAGCAAGATGTCATTCATGCTAGAAGTTTAAACAAATTCAGAAAGCAGCCGGACGAATTCATTGAAGGAAAATCCATTCAAATTATTAAATGCAAAGACACCATTTATTGATGATTAGCCAGAGATAGATGGAAGCTGAGAGAGCATCCTGGGAAAATCTAATGTACACTTATCTGATTATTATGCTTTTCCCCTAATGACCACTGTGAGTGACAAGATACAGAACCAAATAATCCTTTGTTCGTAGCTGGCCCACACTTATTTCTGAATTGTTTTCTAAATTTGTGAGTACTCTGAAATTTTAAGTCACCACATCTTTATTTGTGTACAAAGAGAAAAATCTCCTTTCAGTTAGCTTTGTTCATTTCCAGCAGCTCTCAGTTTGGCAGTAAAGATTTGGAATGTACATCGGGAAGAAACACAACAAATTTTTTAGTGTCTCATGTCTCCTAGCCTGCAAATGCTATTTAATATATATCCACAGAAGAGCCAGAAAAACTGAGCTTTCACATTGTGGAGACCATTGGATGCTAGTGAAATATAACAAATATATCCCTTTAATGAAGGGATCTGCTCTTGATGACATCTTCATGGATATTTACAATTCTTTGAACAATTCTGGTTTACTGAGTAAGTAGCATTCCTTCATTTCATAAAATCATAGTCTCTGATGAAGACAATGAGAGATATAAGTGTCCCCCATTCTGGAACACAAAAGACATGCAACTGGTTCCATATGCCAAAGTAAGGCCTCACATGTCTACTTTTGGATACTACCATGTAAAACTCCTAACTTCAGAAATGTCCCAAGACAGGCACAGAATACTAAATTTAGGTTCACCTCAGCACAACACATTCTCAAACTGTTTACAAGTAAGCTCCCAGACTCTCCTCCCATCACTAAGCCCAAATTAGCTTGTCACAGTGTTGAAACAAACTACTGAAAACCATAAGCACTGGTCTGTTATAAGTATCTGCATAGATCTGAGGCTGAGTTAACAGTGCTGCAGTATCCATGTTTTAGAGATCAGCTCAGCCACATCCTTCAAAATAAGATGGAATGCCATTTCCCCTGAGTGAAATCCATTGACACTGATGGATTTGTTGTTACTAGAAATCCCACTGGGGCTGAGATTTTACTTCCAGCGCTGCAGTTTTGAGAGCAGCAAATGATTTAGTTGTAATTGTGTAATCCTGAAATGGAAGAAGGGAATGGGTGACCTAAGAGCAGGTTTGTCATTCCCAGCCTCTAAACACTGACAGGTTAAAGCCTTCATTTAAACTCGAAGCATAGGTGAAAATAGATACTGCTGTTGTGCAGTAAAAATAAGCATGTAGCTTGACCTCTTCAGCTGCAACACGATAATCTCCCACCCTTCCTATGATGCCAATGGGCTGCAATACTTCATCGGTGTTGGCCAGGACTAGAGCTGACAATGACCACAATTCTTCCCATCACTCAGTCTGACTTCTCTACCTTTCCAGCTTGGCCCTTCTCCCCCCTGCCCTCCCATGGCAAGTGAGACCCAGGCCTTGGGTTTTTTTCCTCCCAGCTCCTCTGCTCTCGCCTGTTTTCATCCTTCGCGCCCTCTGTTTTTCCTGATAAAGCTAACAATGCCGCACTTGTTTTGTTCTCTGCTGCTGTCGAGAGCTCTATTTTTAATCACAATTAATGTGGGGGACAAAACAAAACCTAACTTATCGCCTGCCCACATTGTTTGTAAAGGGGCTGTTTAGTCTGAGGCATGCCTCTGGCCAGGCAGCTTCTCAACCTCCTCTGGAGTCAAGCAATAGTCAGTGCTCATGAGACTCCTGCCAACAAAAACTACATTTTGGGTTTACTTATATACTGTGTTTTCTATCATTTGAGGCCTTCAACATGTTTACTTCTCCTCTGTTCCCTGCAGCGTTCAACGCCAGGATCCTCATGCTCTCCATGAAGGTGCTTGGCACAGTGTGGATGGCCACTGGGGACGTGGTACTGGGCTGTTCGTCACTTCTGAGACCATCTTGGACCTTTGGGAAAGAGTCCATTGTGAATAAAGATGCCTTTCACAGACCTTGGCAGAACTCTGCAGTTCCTTTGCTGACCATGGATTATTTTGTCTACCTTGACCACTGTAGTCTTCCAGCACCTGATGACAAGGATGCTGATGGATTATCTTGACCACCCACATCATGACAGTACCCTACATTAATAGCTCCTGCTAGTTAGAGCCCACTTCCTCTGATACCAATTGCTTCTCAATATGCCCCCAAACATTCTGGCTTAGACAATGCGTTACAGTTGAAGATGGACTTCAACTTCTTGTAACTTAGTACAGAGCTCCTTTCAGTTATAATGTTTGAATGTAATGTATGAAATGGTTTGCCTATGGTGAACGGCCTTCAGAGTTCTTCAGAGTTCACCACATGGGCAGACAACTTTGGTGCGGCATCACCTGAGTGGGCAGCTGCTGCATACTCTGTGGTGACCTCAAGAGAGTAACATTATTTTCTTTGGATCATTTTTAGGACTAATACCTAAACTACTTGTTTATCTAATTTAAAGGAACTGGTTACATTCCAATTTTGCACACAAAGAAGTAATAAAACCATCTTAATTTCAAAAAACATTTGCTTATCAAATGCATTTTTCATAGACAAGATATTTGTTGAGCATTAATGTATCAAAGAAGTTGTTTGTGCCTATGCCAACAGCCAGTTTTCCCTGAAGAACTTAATATATTTCAAGTATTTTGAACCGCCACTTTCTGCTTCACTTGGTAAATAATTTCATTTTTCTTCCAAAAGCAAATCTTCTTTCATCAGATAGCAATTCATATTATTGCAACCTCTTGGAACAGAGGAATGCTACTGACAGAAGGAATACTTAGCCGCAGAAGTCATTTTATTTTTTAGTTATTTTACTGAAGTAAAATGCTAAATTTGCACATTTTTAACTAGCATATGTGTAGGTGCACTTTTTGCTTAAACTGTCAAACCAGGTTATGTTCTCTGGGCATGCTTAACTAGTCCCCAGGGTTATTTTTTCTCACTTGCTTTTAATACACCAACTGGAATTCGACCGAAGGTCAGATTTAGCAAACTTCCACGTGTGACACTGAGGTGCATGGGTTAGTGGGCATGGTGTGATGGGTTGATGGTCGGACCAAATGATCTTAGTAGTCTTTTCCAATCTTAATGATTCTATGACTCTATGAGTCTTTGTACTTGACTTTCTGTACATTCAGGCGACCTTATGTACATTAGTAGCACATTCTAAAGGCATGTGAAAAATGTACATTAGAAACTTCATTAAACTAAGTTTGTGCATGACACTAAATTAGGAGAAGCTGTTAACTCCCTCAGGGGTAGAGCACCCTTGCAGAGAGATCCTGACAGACTGGAGGGATGGGTGATCACCAACTGTACTGAGTCTAACAAGAGCAAGTGCCAGATTCTGCACCTCGGATGGGGAAACCCTGGACATATATATATAGACTGAGAGATGAGAAGGTGGAGAGCAGCCCTGAGGAAAAGGAGCTGGGAGTTCTGGGGCTCCTCAGGGCACTGGGCACGGCCCTGAGCTTTCGGAGTTCAAGGAACATTCGGACAACACTCAGACACGGGGTTTGAATGTTGGGTGATCTGTGTGGAGCCAGCAGTTGGACTCGATGATCCTTGTGGGTCCCTTCCAACTCGGGATATTCTATGGTTCTATGAAGATATATATGATGATGCCTATATTATTAACTACTTGCAGCTGCACTATTAAGAAATAACATTGTCAGCCCCAGAAAGACTGAGGTTGGTTACTAAAAAGGTTAGGGACTAAGCTGTCTACTTAGTTTGAGTTTATGTTTTATTTGAGCAAATGAAGTGAATAACCATGTGTGCAAATGATCAAACATGCTGATTCGTGTGTGATTACTCAAGTCAAATGTTTAATTTGCATAACTGAATGCAAATTAGGTACAGAACTGCAGGCTAATGTGAAGCATGCCATTTGGCGCCTGACAGTTTTAAAAATCAGACTCCAAACTAAATGAGATCAGTGGAATTCAGCACAGCAGATATGTATTATTTGATTCTGCTTATAATTATTTGCCAATAAGGGAGGATGACATGTAAACAAGCAGCAAAACTACAAGTCTGCTTCGTTTTCTGTTTCTCCAAGAGAAAATGCTATTCTGAGCTTCCAGTATATTCCTTCTGCCTTTATATTTCATATAAAAATCTCTGACAAAGAAAAGCTTATGACTTTACAAGGATATGTGAGGGCTCCCTCGGAAGAGCTGTTTTGTTGTTTTTTTGGAAGTAGAAGTTTTCCGCTGTACGTGGTCTTCAAATTATTTTTAGCTTTGTTTGTTTACAGTCTGGAATGACATATTCAATGTGATTTGATGTTTCCTAGTATTCTCGATCCACTCTTTTCCAAGGGAAGCAGTGGAAAGTCTTCGGTGTAGTAAACTGAACGCAAGACCTCGTATGAGGAAAATATTTGTAGAGAACAATCTGATACGGACTGAGAGCTGAACTCGATGATCTAATGGGCATTACAAATGATTCATAATAGCAAAGTGGTAAAATGGCAATTCTAATGCTATTTACGAATGCAGCAAGTTGTTTTTTTTTTTTTTTTTTTTTTTTTTTGTGTACTGAAATTCTGACTGACTGAAACATACGATAAAGTTCACTAACTGCACAGGATGCCCCTTTGTAATGGGTATAGGTTGGCTATAAACCCAAACATCTCATAGGTCAGGCTTGGTATCAGATAAATAGCCAGGAGGCTGAAGTGTGGCTGAAGAAATCTTAAACTGCAGCCAACGTATTTGCTATCTTATATTTGCTATCTTACATTTGAAGATGTAGTCCACTAGAGACTGTCCCTGAGCGTGGAACAAATGCCTGTTTACATGGGGAAGACTGAAAGAAAGGTACCCAAAGCTCTTACAATCAAGGAGGCAAAAGATACAGAGTTAAAAAACAGAAGAGACCTACCAGCCCCAAATAACAAGGTTTTGCATGCCCAGTTCATGATTTATTAGGGACAGAGGCTGGCAGCGCTCAGGAACTGACTCATGAACATTCTGCTTTCTCGATCAAGGGAAATAGCAGCAGAGGGAAATGTCAGAAATGCCTTTCATTTGTCCTCTCTGCTGCATGTAGAGCCCACAGAAGCCCCACAGTGTTGTGCATAGGGAACCAAGGCTGGAGAGACCCCATTGGGGGCATCACACATGGATGGAGGACTGCCAATTCACCAGCCACATCAAAACCAAACATCTGTGCATGTCCTGTCTAAATGATAGCTTTGGCTGTGCCACCACTGCAAGAGCAAACATGAAGGTACTTTGGACAAAGGCATTATTGCTTCCTCTGTTGTACTATCTCAAATTTGTGTACATTTTCTAAGCTAAAACCTAGAGCCAGAAGATATAAAAAACTTTTGTTTACCCAAACTTACTACAAATGTACTGTACCATCACCCTGCATAATGTAAAAATCTGAAAGAGAAGAAAGTGTTGGTGATGCATAATGGAATAATACAGAAAAGATCTTCTATTGAGCTGCATGAGCCTTCCACACACATTCACCACGGGTATGCATTTCTGGGAGAACACTATGTGCTAGCCTGCAAATCTCACTGCTTTTGCTGAGGTGAAACAGAGCTAACATCAAGGACATGGATTGTTTTTCACTGGCAGCAGAGTAAGCAAGTCTGATCCTGAAGAACCAAGCTATTAACAGCCATGAGAGAGAGATGCAGACATGTCAGAGAGCAGCTAATGCTAATTGAATTGCAATTCATTATAATTCAACTAAGAATTTGAGCCTCTGTTGATGTAAGTTCACCGACAGATTCATGAAGATCTATCTATATATATATAGATAAATAGATATCGCATTGGCATGCTGACTGATTTGTCTGAATTCATCTTCCATCCATTACAGCTCATTCTAATTCTGTCCATGGCTGTGGAGCTTTCTTACCCATCTCCTGTACCCCACGCAGCAACCTACAGACTAACAAAGTCAATCCTCATCCTTCTCTTTCATAAAACAAAACTGAGCTAGAAGATACCAAAATTCAATTTAAGAGCAGTTTCTTCAACGTTATTAAACCCGTCATGGATATGCTGGTTCTCCTCCTGTAGGATATATCTACATGAGTTCAGACTCATAATTCAGCTATCACAGCCAGACAAGTTGGAATGTATCAGCTCAGTCCTGACACTTCTGTCTGTGCATGTTTATGTGTATCCAAGCGCGTTCATAGACCTTAGCAAATGGGATATAATTCAAATTATCTTAAACTCAATTATACTTCAATGACAGTGGGTTGTACTAAGTTCCATTTCCGTGTATCTGTCAAGAATTGAGAGTGTGCGCATAGACAGTCACCACTGGCAATCAGAAGTAAGCTAGTTGAGAGTTTGAGCTCTACATACGCAGAGGCTGCAGACGAGGTGTTGGTTGACAGAGGTCAGATTTTCCTGCCTATTCTTGATGACTATTTTATTCTTTTCTCAGTGATATTACACAGGTCTTCAGCATTTGCCAAATTTCAAGCGCAGATTTTAACCTCACTTACAGAAAAAAACCAATTTTTTTTTTTTGGCCAGGAATTGCTGACCGATGGAGCTGAATGCTTTCAACGGGCTTTCTTAGGATTTAGAGTCTTTAGGGAAAAACACAATCAGCATTCGCAACACAATTCAAGTGTATGGAAAAAGAAATAGAAATAGGAATATTCCCCCAGACAGGAACCCTTGTAGAGCAGATCTGCAGGCAGGAGAGTGCAGAAGAGCAGAAGGGTGGGAAGTGACAGCCGAGGAGGGTTACGAAGTGTAGGATACCAATCTTTTTCAAGTCTTAGGATGTGACTGTGTAGAGAAAGTAGTCTGATTTAAACAACAGCTGCCAATGAAAACGGTCCTGCTCCTTTCCTCCTTCCCTCCCTTGTATGCTGGCATTTTTCTGGCCTGAGATGAGCTGAGTTGGAGATTGGAGCCAGCTGACAGCTCTGTGCTGGTTTCTGCAGGTTTAGTTTTCTGCTGATTTAGCTTTCTGAACAGGTTAGCTGGTGGGGTCAGATAACTGTCAGTGCCAGCAGAAGAGGAGTGGCGAGGGGCACAGGCAAGGGAAGGGAAAGGAAGCATAAAGTCCACTTAGAAGCATCAAAGAGACTATTAGCACAAAGGAGGAACAATCAATTCAACTTTAGAGCTTAGGTCTTCAGATCTGGTTATTCTAGCAAACTGTTTGATGGTAAGTAACTTCACTTTGCTTTCTGCAAGCAGTGCTAGCAGATGATTCTGAAAAAAGACAACGTCCAGAACCCTTCTTTTCACTGACACACAAACCATCCCTGGTCATACTGGTTTGGGGAGGGATGGCCAGGGATGGTTTGTGTGTCATCATCCATGGAGGTGTTCAAGAACTGAGGAAATGTAGCACTGAGTGGGCATGGTGGAGATGGATCAATGGTTGAATGATCATCTTAAATGGTCTTGTCCAACCTTAATGATTCTCTGATTCTACATCTCTGTGAGGAATGGAGCAGTGCTTAGAAGAGCCCAGCAGATCACTGCAGGCAGTCCCAGGTGTGCATCAGTTTGGTGCCTTAGCCCTGACAAGGTGAATCCAAGGATTTTTTTTTGACCTTTCAAGAGAGGCTGAGGATGCACTGAGCCACAAAAGAGAAGATGATGGCAGTAACCCCAGAAAGTTGTTTGTATGGAGTCTGACCCTGTTCAGTCCAAACACAGGCTCAGAAAGCATGGAAAGTGGGCCCAAAGTAACCAACAGAGACCAGGAGGAAACTATCATTCATCCCTTCCTCATGCTAAACTAATATAAAGCTTTTCTAATTGAATTTTCAGGTGTCTAATTGAAACAGAAAACAAAAAAAAGTAGCTTCTGAAACAAATCACAGAGATGAGACAAATGAGACAAGGCAGAAGACATTCAGGTTTATTCTGTCCATCTTCCCATGCTGCCACACTGTCCTGGAGTCATCTCAGTGGGCGTGTGGTCACTTTGGGGGTGCCAAGGCAAACCCATTAGTACTGCATGATGTATGTGGGTGAACTAAGAGAACATAAATCAACCCCGACACAGCAACTGTTTAGGCCAGAGAAAGCCAAGCAGTCTCAGAAATGAACTATATGAGAAGCCTGGTCTTACTGTGACACTTGAGGCTTGTGAGGACTCCTCAGCTTCTGAAAGCCTCCTTAGCTCAACAGATTTTACGTGGAGCAAATGGCCCATCAGCTCCTACAGAGCCAGCAAGTGTAAAACTGGAGAATGGAAAGGTCCCAAATCTGTCATCTGCACTTTTAGCCTCCCTCCGTTCTCCGTCTTTCAGACTTCAATCCTATTTTTTGTTATCATCTGGTAATTTGCTGACCTCTCATTTCTTCCCAACAGCTGCAGCTTACAGACTTTGTCAAACGTTATTCCAATGAAAGTTTAATGAGATCTTTGCTTTAAATAACGTAATGAAGTAAGGGAACCAATTAATCCCTCTGGGCCAAAGTAAGTTCCTCTTTATTTTTGTTCTCTAAAAGAGGCTCTGAAAGTCCCTCCTGTGGAGGGTGGTCCTATAGAAATTAATGGCAATTACCCTGAAGTTCAACAGGAACCGTGGGGATGAGGAGTTGGAAATTTTCAGTAAAAAGCTTTTCTGTTGCAGAAATGTCAATTCATCAAAATATGGAGAGGGTTTCCAAAGTAAAAAGTATTACAGAACTAGAAGAAATCAGAAGTTCTGAAGTAAAATGAAGCCAAATGGTAAAATTCAGCAGGACATGGAAATGCTGCCTTTCATCAGGCATGGCAGAAAACTTCCATCTGTGTGAATGGTTTGATTTCTTGGAGTACTTCTCAACAGGTCCTCAGCAGCAGCCACTTTGTGCAGCAGTGCAGAATTTTCAAAGCCAGAAGGGGATCATAAAGCAGTATCCATCTACGTCCACATGCAATGTGACGTACCATGTCCCCCACACTGCTTTTCGTGTTGTTCTGTGAGATGCTGTAACATTAGCTATGCTTGCTCTTGAAGGCTCTATGCCTCCACCGCAGACACAAGTCAAGCAGTGGGTATTTGGGTTAGCTCTGGGAATGGCTGTGCAGCAGTAGCACGGACCTCCAGGCAGGCTTGTGTTTTAGCTGCTGAGCTAAAACAACCTGGGATCTCCCTGCTCACTGCCGCTGGGTATCTGAATTAGCTCACTTGATGTTTATGTATCTCAACACTGTGCTGCGATCTGCAGTGTAGACAGAACATTTCTAACCTAAATTTATCCAGCTTCAGTTTTCAGCCACTGGATCCTGTTATGTCTATCCATTCTAAAAACCTTCTATTATTAGAAGTAAGTGACAGAGTCGAACAGATCACATCCATCACAGCTTTATGGTCCTCCCACTGTTTTCCTCACTTCTAAGCCACCATCTCTGCACTTGGGTCTCCCGTTCTCAGCCCCTGTTATAGATGAAGGAAGCGAGTACGAGGTTGAGATCATGGATGCGGATGAAAGAGGGGAACCAGAGGGCAGAGAATATCAGCACGTGCATTTGTTGGCATGCAGGCTGAGGCATCACCGAAGGCACGCTTGCATTATGTCAATGTTTCACATGGTTGGTGGTGCCTGAAACATTATTCCGGCTTTGGCTTCATTTCTCACCTGATAGGTATTTGATTTCTACTGTGCTCCACTTTGTTCTGACAGCTATCTGCCAGTAAAACCACCTCCACTTCTCCCTAAAGCTGCCCTCCTTCAGGCTATGCAAACCAGGCTGTGTCCCTGGAATGGCTGCCCAACCACGGCTCTTTCTGGAGAGAGCGAGATCAGGTTCATCCGCAGGGACGAAGAGAATTCTTTGTCTGCAAATAGCAGTTTTCAAAGTTCAGCACAAGTTCCCCACACAGCCCTGACGTTCGCGCTCTGCCCACACAATCCCAGTGAACAATGAACTGTGGGAAACATTCCTCTGCCTCCCTTGCTGAGCTGCCAGATTGGGATGCAAAGCTAGGATTTATAGAGTTAAGAATTACACGAGGTTATACGGCTATATAAAATGCAATTAAGATGCAAAGAATATTTTACAGCCTGACTGCATCAGTGTCATAGAATTTCATAGCTGACTGTGTGTTTTTCCATTTCCTAGAGCACTCTTTAAAAGCTGAAGGAAATGTATTAAAAGCCAACGAGATTAAATTATACATCGCTCCTATTACTCGGCTCTTATAAAAGGACCTCACATGGACACCTCAACCTGAAGCACGGGAATGATGAGGTTATTTCTGCCATAAGCCAAACATATGTCCTCTCAGTTATGTAAGAAATAGTTGTGGTCCCTGCTGGTGTTGCCGGAACGTCCATCAATATTAGATTCCCGAATCCACAGCAGTACCCTGCTATTAAAACTAAACAAAAGGGATTTAACGGGTTGGACTAATGAATTTCAGGAGCTGATTATCCACGGCAGTATGATACTAGCTGACGTGTTAAAAACAGGGAAATCATGTCGGACCTCGCCTAAATAAGATTTATATGCAGTGCCAGCTAACTGGTAAAAAATAGCAATAACCTTTTAAAACATTAATTTAGGCTATTATTAGAATACAAAGAACCTCTAGTTTTTGAAAGCAGGCATTGTCTCCCCTTTTAATTTCAACAGCACCATGGCTTGAATACAGCACAGCAGGGTGTGTGTTTTCTAAAGTTGGGTTATTATCAGAGTGCTCAATGCAGTTTGCCAGTAAGCCTTTATTTGGCAAAGCTTAAAACTGCTGACAAATGAGATTCTTCCTACAGCAGTAAAACAAGGCACAGCTAAATATGCCTAATTACAAAAACACACCGAGGGCCGCTGCGAAGTACGGACATTGCTGGAGAACCAAAGGCTCTCTGCATCCCGATGTGGGTGAGGGACGTACAAACTCAGGGTCCTGGGGACGAGCTGATGCTGAAGCCACCCCGCTGCAGCCCACAGAGCCCATCCCATCCGGGCAGTATAGCACACAGGGGCAGGAACCCAAACGTAGATGTCTCGTTCTGAACCACAGGGTGAACGAATGGCCATTTGCCTACAGCAGTGCGCTTATTGTTCCAGGCTCTCTGCTGTCCCTGTTCTGTACCTCTGCTCCTTTCTCCGCCTGTGCACACTGATACGGAGATGACAGTGTAATTAAAGCCTTGAAACAAAAGGGAGAAAATAATGTGTTTGAAGTGACGCACTTCTTCCTATCTCTCCGCAAGGTAGGATGGGGTCACTGCTGGGCTTGTTCCTGCTCTCTGGCAGCACAGGATAATGCACGCCGTGAGCTCAGATGTGAATATCGCCAAAGACAATTATACATAACATTAATGAACTCCTTTCCAACTCCAAGGGAATTACTGCTGTTTTGCGGGTGATTAATTTGCCCGGTTGGGCTAAAGGTTGTTCCTAATGTACTTTTTGTGTGTTTCATCCAGCAGTGGTTCGGCAGCTATTTGTGAGCAACGCTCTCTGAAAAGAGAATATAAGTGAGGAATAACCGCAGTGACACGACCGAGAAGCAGAAAATGATTTAAAATTGCATTTTGATTGAGAATCAAAGTCCATTTAGTTGATATAGCATAAAACTTGGGAGCAGAAATCTCTCTTGACCTCAGTTTCAGGACGTTCAATAGTATTCCCAGGCAAAACTAAAAACAAACAGGAGTAAATCAGCTAGATGCAACAATGCAGCTTCATGTCTCTGTTGTATTTCTGGCATATTCTAAAGCTTTCTTATTTACTAGGCATATTTATAAAAACACATTAGAAACCACAAAAACGAATGGCCCATTACAGCAAAAGCAAATACCCTGTAAAAATGCCACAAGCTGAAGTAAGATGTGCCATAATATAATGGAGTTGTAGCCATGCTCTTTCCTTAGCTGTAGCATGTCCCCAGCTGGGATTTACAGCAGCTGCCATGGTGTGTCTCAAATCCTTAGACTAAGACTATATTTAAGAAACAAATGTAAGGGTTTTCTATTTATTCTCACTACTTTCATAATAATTTTTTTCAGTTTCCAGCATTCATTTTCTGAGCATTACCCCCACTAAACTCAAACTGCAATATGAAAATTGGTACTCTCCCATCTCCTCTGCGCCAGTGGACATGTGGTACATCTGAGCCTAAATAACATTAGCAACTTTGTCAGAAATGCCTGAATGCCTCAGGAACCCCGACTTCCCTTTTCAAAAGCATTTAAATCATAAGGGAGCACAAAATTAACAGACGATTGGTTTGCTTAGACTCTCAAGGGCACAAAGTCACTTTTGAAAATGAGACCCAGCCCTGAAGGTCACGTAAGCACTTTTGAAAACTTTACATGGCAGCTCAAATTCACCCCACTTGTATTGATAATAGAATTTGGGTTGAAACAGGATTCCTGGGAATGGTGTGTGAGCACAAGAGATCCTAGCTGCACTGTGAGATCCCCAGTCAGGCCTGCAGAGCAGGCAGGGTGAGGAGGGGAGCTTCTCGTTGATCATACATCATCTGTAGATGGCAGCTCTCTTGATGTCTATCAGTATGAAAAGGGCAGTTGTTTAAAGGCTGGGGGGCAACTTTAGGAGAACAATGCATAATATATTAGTTTGGAAATTAATAACTACCCAGCTATTGCCAGCACACTTCACTCTATAGAAATGTAGAATCATTAAGGTTGGAAAAGACCCCTAAGATCATCTAGTTCAACCATCAACCCACCCCCACCATGCCCTAGTGGCCACTGAGTACCTCAGTGCCACATCTCTATGGCTCCTGAACACCTCCAGGGATGGTGACTGCACCACCTTCCTGGGCAGCCTGTGCCAGTGCATCACCGCTCTTGCTGAGAAGAAATTTTTCCTAATACCCAACCTGAACCTCCTCCAGTGCAATTTGAGGCCATTATCTCTTGTTCTGTGTTGGCGATGTGCTCTTTAGAAGCTGTAAAGCCAACAGGGAAATCCTGCAGAATAAGAAATTAGCACAACACTACGAAGCAGATGGAAGGAGCAGCATATGAGAGTTCTCCACGTACTGCCTGCTTGAGCACTGAGTTAAAGCACTCAGCTAATACAAATGCCTTGGGAGCACTGCTGTTATTTAAAGGGACATTTGAAGCCAGGGAACATCAGGGCTGGATTTACAAGCTGGAATGCACACAAAGCATGCATCAGTTGGTGAGTTAGCATGTGTCAGCAGAGCTAAGGTAACTCCTCTGCTGTGCACTTTTGGCCCCCAAATCCCATTTATACAATCACAGAATTACAGAATTCTGGTGGGAAGATGGAAGATTGAAAAAGATCTCCAAAATCATCTAGTCCAGCCACCAACCCATTGCCACCATGCCCACTACCACCAGGTTTGCTCCTGACCATCCTGAAAAAGGTTAGAGCACATAGACAGAGCTCAGGGTGGGTAATTTGTTATTGAGGTCAAATGTTAACAAAAAAAAAAAAAAAAAGTTCTGAATATCTACAAAAAAACAAAACACCCAACTCTGACATCTGCTGGGTTTTACTGTTGTGTCTCTAGGAAGAAGCAGACAGCGTATTGCTTGAGTTGTTTACAATAGGATGGACAAAATGCAAGACAGTGTACAGTAAGAAATAAGCAAGAAGGAGGTTAATCAGATGTCCCTATGGCCTGGACAGCTTTCTTCAGCTCTTATTTCTGTACCTTTCCGATGACTTTTTGTGGAGTAGGGGGTGAACTGATTTTAAAAGAACAAAAGCCCTCAGATTTTCCTTCTGTTCTAGCAGTCAGTTTAGCAGACGGTTTTTGATGCTCTCTGATGTTAAAATAAATGTTTTCCCACTTTCTGTCAGAAATTGGGAGTGACAAAAATGTTCTCATAGCATTTCCAGCTGGGACCAGGCGCATAGGTTGCCAAAAAACCTCATGAGAAAGTTTATTATCAAGCAATTTCCAACCCCATCCTTGACAGTACAGGTCAGCACTCCAATGTCACCAGAACAGACTCCACACTCCACTCTTTCTGAAAGCCACCCCTTGCTCCCTGCTGCCATCTTTCCTTTCCCACACATTATTTCTCATCCCAGAGCAGTCCCATAGCACACACACTTATCCTGTCCAGCAAAATGAACTCAAAAGCAGTGCTTGAGCAGCACACCTCATACATCCAACCACCCCATGGACTATGTGAGACCAAAGCTTTCCCACCAGACACAGTTCTAAAGATCTTCAAGGCAAGAGCCTTGAGTTTGTCAAACAGAAGACACCCTGCAAAATATTTTGGAAGGAGTGCAACTAGTAGCGTATGCTTCAGGAACCCGGGGTGTCTCACCTCCATGATATGCCTTACAAATATATATACACATACTTATTTCAAATGGAAACAGAAATCACCCAAATAATCTTCTGTTCAGTAGAATAAAAAAGCTCTTTTCTTTCAATGTGAAATGTAGAGGCTTTTGGTCTTACATGTTTCTTCTCACAACCCTTTCAGAGAGATAACATGGAAAAAAAAGAACACAGACGAAGAGAAAGAAAAAAAAAACAAACAGTGGATGAAGAAAATTCATTTATCAACTTCAAATTTTTCACTTTGTGTGCTTCCATCCAAATGAGCAAATGTTAGCATCAAACCTTCTCATAAGATTTTCACTTCTGCAAAATACTTTTTTCCTATAAGATTAGCATACACTTTTGAAAAAACAGTACTACCTCCAACACACAGCCAAAGCTTTGGCCTTGAGGCTGCACAGATTGTAGTACGAGCATGAGAAGCTTAAATACTAGACTGCAAACATTCTTTGATACTGGAGTGATTGGAAAAATCCCAAAAACCTTGAAGGAAGGAGGAAAGATGTATATTTAGAATTAACAAGGAAAACAGTAATTAAAGAAAGTAAACAATAATTAAAATATTGCAATATAAGGAGCAGAATGTTGAAAACATACATCAACTAAAGATCACATGAAAAGAGTGCATTTTTGGCTCAGATCGTGATGCCTGGGGTGTCATTAAAGTTGGATGGGACAATGCAGAAGAAAACTGATTTACATCCAACTCTGTAACAGTGCAATGACTACAGCTGATTTCAGGCTAGAACCTGGGGCAATGCAATGCTGAGTCAGGACCTTTTGGGTCCTATTTCCTGATTAAAAAAAAGGTATGATTTTTTAAGAAGTGTGGTGCGCATGATCCTGGGCTTCTTGGGCTTATTCTGATTTATACCACCTATAAATCATAGAATCATATAATTGCTTGAGTTGGAAGGGACCCTTATAGGGTTATCTAGTCCTGTCTGATATACTTTGTATCCCCTGGATCGGGGATATGATCCACGTGATAGATACAGCCAAAAATGTTAACTGTGGAAAAAAACCTGAGAAACAAAACAAAACAAAACAAAACAAAACACAAAGCAAACTCCCCCATATCTATTTGAACTTACAAGTTTGGCAGCGAGAAACAGACACACCTTGGGGCACACAAGCTCTGACTGCCATCTCTGGGGATCTGCAGGTGTTAAAGCACCCACAGCACGACGCCCCACAGCCTCCCTAGGGCAGAGCTTGGCTCTTTGATCCCTCCCGGATCTCAATGGGATTTCCCCCAGGGCCAGGAACTGGAAATGTTCTGTCTGAAGATGAGATCTGCCTTGTGTGTGCCGCACCTCAGCCTGCTCTCCCAGACATTAGAGCCTGAAAAGTGGGATGCATCTGCCCAAAAGGAGATGGGAGACCTCACTGTGGCCTTCCAGTGCTTAAAGGGAGCTTACACTCAAGATAGTGACTTTTTACATGGTCTGATAGTGATGGTACAAGGGGTTATGGTTTTAAACTAAAAGAGGAGGATTTAGGTTAGATGTTAGGAAGAAATTCTTTACTCTGAGAGTAGTGAGGCCTGTCCCATCCCTGGAGGTGCTCAAGGCCAGGCTGGATGGGCCCTGGGCAGCCTGAGCTGGTGAGGGCAACCAGGCCATGGCAGGGGTTGGGGCTGGGTGGTCATTGAGGTTCATTCCAACTGACACTATTCTATGAATGTATGATTCTATGAAACGTTTGGAAAGCAGAGTGCTGTGCACTTATACCACAGCAGTGCCATGTGGTATACATCAGGACGGACAGGAACATCAATTGCCACAGTCTTGCAGTGAGTTTCATGCACACCTCTTATCACTGTTCTTCCCTGAGAAAATACCTGCATTTCAAAGCTTTGGACACAAACTTTCCTCTAATGGCATCTCCCAGTATGCCTTTACAGGCAGCTGTGCCCACCGAGCAGCAGCCGTTCTCACAAAAGGGTCTTGCAGTGTTCTAGGGGACCTTCACTGTGGCCTTTGAAAGAACACAGACCCCCATCTTCCCTGAAGGCTTGTTCAGATCGCTAGGGATATTACAGAGCTGACTCTCACTTCTGCAGTATTTGTGCTACACAGGAAGTGAAATTAAGATGGCCTTTACAGTACATCTGTTTGAAGAGATTTAGAGGAGTATGTCTGCTGCTGCATTAAGTCTACAGAGCTGCCATGTCCAAACAGGAGCCAGGAACGGGAAAGAAAAAACAGCGCAAGCTTGTACAGAGACATGTAAGTCAAAATACCTGGCTCAAACCCTAAGTACAAGGCACTCGATGAACATGGTCAGAAACTCAGGTCACTGAGCAGCAGCCAGTAGGGATGCCCCAATACTGGAGACATTCAAGGTCAGGCTGGACAGGGCTCTGAGCACCTGATTTAACTGTAGGTGTCCCTTTTCATTGCAGGAGGGTTGGATTAGATGGTTTTTAATGGTTCCTTCCAACTCAGACAATTGTATTATCTTACAATAATGCAGGTGTCCATGGATGGTGACAGTGAATTCTGTCTGTGTCAGATGCAGGAGCTGGAGTGGGATTGGTCAACCTGTGGTGTGGGCTCTCTGCAACCTCTGAACACAAACACCTTGCCCCTTTATTCTTTCATACGGTAAGGGTGTTGCAACAGCAGTAAAAAATGTATCTCCAAAAAGTATAAAGAATGCAAAGTAACTAGCAGCTGAAGGAGGAAGACAGTCACCTATGGCATGAGCCGCTGCCATTGCTAAATGTGCTCAGACTATCGCAGAGAGCGGGTAGCATGGAAACCTGAAATAAGGAGAAGGGAAGAGTGAAGGAGAGAGAAGAGGAAAAACAAATCCCAGCTATTTTTACATGTTTTGAAGATTTTAAAATTATGCCCATGCTGACAATTTGGAGACAGATGCTGTGTAACCCCAGCCACTGGCTGCCTTTTACCATGGCAGCCCACAGAGGGAACAGAGGTCAGGAGATGAGCACCAGTTTTCATTCATGATCCTCAAACAAATTTGATACCTGTCACTTAAAACAAGAATAGCAAACACTGGCTTGGTCCCACTCTCAAACCAGTTTTTATTTCTTCTCATTTAATTCTCATTCATAAGGAAAAGCAGAATCAAGAGTTTTGGATGTGGCATCTCCGATAGCGATTCATTCTGCGAGACTGCCACAGGAATAGATGCAGGTACACATTAAGGCACGGAACCCAAAGCACTTTTGGCAATCTCCTTCTTGTCTGCCCTGAAGGTATTGGTTGCTCTGCATCTTTTCCTGTAATGCCTCCAATGATCAATGCCCTGCAGGGGATGTTTTGGCATGTTGATGTTCCCTTCAGCTGTTGGTAATTTCCAGGCCTGATGAGGTTTCAGACAAAACCCCAGCTCTAGCATGGATGGCAGCAACAGCAGCAGTGCCAGATAAACCATGCAGTCAAAGGCACGGAATACTTCAGACATGGGTTAGAAACCCACTGGGCCAGATCCTTCTCTAATTGACATTCACACAGAAAACCACATCCTGTCATTGAGAACCCAGTGAAAGCAAAAGTTGATGGCGCAGAGGCACAGGGCAGAGATGCTGTGTGGCTGCTGAGCTGCACAGGGCAGCAGCAAAGTAGCAGCACACAGCAGCAGGGAGGGCACAAGGCCTGCAGCAAAGCTGCCCCGGGTAGGATATGCTGAATGCAGGAGAAGGTGACGGAAAGGCCCTTTGTCCACATCCAAATCTTGAGATGGCGTGGTCTCAGGGAACCCAGCCAATCGATGCCCTTAATTCGTTTTACTGAGAAATTTGTACCTAATGACCCCAGAGGTTAGGGAGGAAATCTTCCTGCCTTCCTCTTCCTCCTCCTTCAAATCAGGCCCGGGCTGCACACAAAGGGGTTGTACACACAGGAAACTAAGCCAAATTACAGATGTGAATTTAAAGTCGATTAGTTAAAGCACATTAAGTCCTTATATGGAAGGCTTCATTCAGAAATAATGTAACTGTAAATTTACTTTACGAATGAATCAAGCCAACTAAAGGCTCCTTTATGTCTGAATAAAAGCATCCATCCAGGGGTTTAATAGGTTTTACCTCAGACACTTTAAATTCACAGTTTAGCTCTTCCACTTTATCTTCCATGCAGATAAGCTTGGGCAGTATTGCTCTCACTCCTGTTTTGTTTCAGGTGCCAGCGAAACCTCTGCAGCCACTCCGAACCCAACGGTGGGTGTCTGCAGGGCTTTGCACTAGCTTTCCTAAATTGGTTTACAAAATAAAACTAATTCAGCTTCTGTGCGGAGATAAGGCCTAAATAGCTGAAAGAATGGGATTTATAGATAAATGAGGAGGAATGTCATAAAAGCTCCATTGATTCCTGGCTGTGCTTCTGTTCTAAATCCCTTTCTCTCCTAGTCTGCTGCCTCTGTCGAGGACTGTCGGATCTTTCTTTTTTTTTTTCTTTCTTTCAAACTTGAGCTGAGTTTCAGCTTGCTTCACAAGTCTGACAATGAAGACTTAATCCCTCCTGGAATTTGTGAGATGTGAAAGGCTGGGAGTTTGACTGGCTTGGCGGGGCTCTGGCTGGGGAAACGCACGCTCTGTTTGCTGGGCTGAGCTGCTCCTTCATCTCCACCTTCAGCAGAGCACTGCAGACACACGGAGGTTGAGATGTTGGACACTAGTGTGTGGGGCAACACAATCCCATACAAATCCAACCCTACTTCAGCCTCCAGGTAGATAATGCCTTCTATCTGGCCAAAATTTCCTTCCAGTACTTGAAGGGAGCATATAAGCAGGAGAGGGAGTGACTTTTTGCACAATCTGATAGTGATAGGACAAGGGGGAATGGTTTCAAACTAAAAGAGGGGAAATTTAAGTTAGATGTTATGAAGAAATTATTTACTCAGAAGGTGAGGAGGCCCTGGAACAGCTGCCCAGAGAGCTGTGCTGCCCCATCCCTGCAGGTGCTCAAGGCCAGGCTGGATGGGCCCTGGGCAGCCTGAGCTGGTGGGGGCAACCAGCCCATGGCAGAGATTGGGGCTGGGTGGGCTCTGAGGTCCCTTCTAATCCAAACCATTCTATGATTCTACAGTTCTTTGATACTATGATTTCATTCCGTAGCTCCAGACTGACAACACAAGCTTTTGAGTTGTTTTTCATCAGCAGAATATAAGCATCAGGACAAAAGAACTCAGTCCCATTCAGACAGTCCGATGATGCTTGGTGGAGATGAAGTCCTCACTGGGAATGACAGTGCGGCTGGGAAAGCATTTAGAAAATGCTCACGGCTAATGACAGCGACAAACATCTTTCGGGGGGAGGTAGCTGACATAATTTGCAATCAACTAAGGCAAATATTTATACACGCCATTATCACTTCCTGGTGGGATTACTGTAATCCATTCTTTGCAGGCCACCGCGCTACAGCGCTTCCTTTGGGGATTTGTAATTTTTGCGGAACTGAGGCTCCAAAGCACTCATCCCAGCCAAGGTTCATTACTCACATTACAGGGAAAACTGCACAAATTTCCTCCACAGCACAGAACTCGCTTGAAAGACTTTCTGCTTACGTAAAGAGTAAAATGGGGACTCACTGCATCACACCTCCAGTGCAAAAATGTTTGGGTTCTGAGTCCCAAAGCTTTCCCAGATATCGCTCTCATTGCACAGAGTATTGCAGGGTTTATTCACAATCAGAATGTATTCAGGACCAAAAATCGATGTTGGTAACACAGTATGACCTCACTAGCTATGGCTGTAAAACCTGATCAGAGCCCTTCCAAGGGACTTGATTAACTGAGAAGTAATTACACTGTGAGAACTGGTGAGTAATTTTACATATGATGCACTCAGAGAGCAGCCTCTGCTCTGCTGCATTAGGTGCAGATAAATGCTAATCCTGAGTTTCCACGGTGTCAGCCAGAGCTGCTCAGCACTATGAGAAATCATGCTGCCCACCGAGGTGCTGCTGTGTGTGTTGGCAGAGCCAAGAGTCTTTGAGTTGCCTCTGTGTGGCACATGGCAGCACAGGGCTTTGCCACCAGCTCTTCTTCTCCACCACAAAGCTGGTGGGGAGGATGACAGTAGGATGCATGGCTAGAAAGAGAGATGAAAGATGCTGAATGAGCACTGCAGAGGCTGTGCTGTGGGCTCTTGTCCTGCCAATGCCAAGCTAGGGCTAGTAATCATAGCATCATAGAATTGGTTGGTAGGGACACTTAAAGACCATCTAGTCCAACTCCATGTGGTGAACAGGGACACCTACAGCTCGATCAGGTGCTCAGTCCTGTCCAGCCTGATCTTGAGTATTTCCAGGGTTGGGACAATAGCAGGACAGGAATAAGCAGAGAGCTACAGGTGGAAGATGCTTCAGCTTCTGCAGCAAACTTGATCAGGGTTTTGTCTGCCAGCACCTTGACTTTTGTAAATCTTGGTCTTTGGGAATAGCAGATGGTGGTGAGGCAGCTTTCCTCTCCCAGCCTCCTTGGTACTGCTGTATCCAAATGCAGCATCCCACAAAAGAGGCTGCGGCGTGCTGTGAGCGGAGGGGTTAACTGCTCCAGAGACAAATAAGCTGTTATCAGCTCAGAGCTAAGCAGATGATTCTGAACACCTTAAAAAGAAGACACTATTTTTGCTACAGTGGCAGGAGGATAATAGCATAAGGAGATCACCTCTAAACTGTATAACATACATGACAAAGACAACAATTTTTGGAACATCCTCACTGGCATTAGCTAAACTGGAATGAAAACAACATCACTCATCATAACAAATTTTGACTGACAGTCCCAAACCCCATCACTTCTGTAGAACATGTAATTTTGAGGCTGAGTAATCATTAGAGCACAACAGTGTGATAAACAGAGCTCTTCAGTGCAGTCCTCGCTGCCAGCTCTGCAGCACAGAGCAGCTTTGCGTGGAGTGTGGGTCTTACGGTGCAACTGAATCCTTCTGACAGCTTTATTCCACTGTAAGACAGAGCTCCTTACACCAGCTCATCCAAGCAGGAGGCAGCAGGCATGCCAGGTCCAGTCCTAAAGCCCTCCCAGCGGTTATTGGGTACCACAGACAGCACCACGTTCTGCTCCAGGGCTCCATGCTGCTCTTCAGCTTGGAAGGCTGCTTGATGTATGTTTTGGTACGTACTTTTAGCAAACATGCAATCAGACTCCCTCCCAAGCTCTCAGCCACTGACGCTTCCCTGAAAAGAAGCTGATGGAGGCACAGTCCTCTTCACATGATGTGCTTACTCAGTGCACGGAGGGCAATGAGACTGTTAGAAGTGAGGGGAGGCAAAGGTGAAGCCCAACAGATCTGTGAGCAGTTGTGGTGTTCTGATTTCTCAAAGGCCAGCTGAGGTTTGTGTTATTCTTCGAAAGAAAAAAATGGAGACAAGCCACCCGAGGGCTAACGTTGCTTAGAAAGAGAGGTGGAGCTGTAACCAAGCTGACTCCAGCAGCATGGAGAGCTGCACAGCCGCTTCTGTTTTCTATACAGACAGAAAAGGTCAGATTTCTAGCTACTAATCAGTAGCTAGAAAGCAGCCTCAGGATTTGGTCTTGGCATCATTTCTGGAAAAGGTTAAGAAGTCAAAGTTTATTATTGTGACATTCTCATATAATTAACTTATGAACAAGACATGATTTTTTATCAAGTGTAAACTTAAAAGGCATCTTCCAGTACATTCAGCAATCCAGAAGTCTGGCAAGTAGTTTCCACTGTCTTTGTGTATCAGTCTCAGACCAGGAGAAAAGCAGGAAAGGGAAAGAGGCAAGGTGCCTCCTGATACCTGAAGAAATAACAATATAGGAGAAGCTGTAAAAGATAAATCTTGCTTCAGAAAGTGGAGCAGTTTTGCAGATGTCCTCTTCGCTGAAGAAGGTAGTAGGACAAGCTCTAGAATAATAGAATCACTGAAGTGGAAAAGACCATCACGTCCAACCATCAACCCACTCCCACCATGTGCACTAACCACATCTCAGTGCCACATCTCCACGTTTCTTGAGCACCTCCATGCATGGCAACTCCACCACTTCTCCGTGCAGACCATTCCAATCTACCACTCTTTCTGAGAGGAATTATTTTCCTAATATCCAACCTGGGGAGAAATTATTCCACTTTAAAAGCAGAAATTGGTCCATATAACTTCATAGCACTTGCTCCAAGTGAGTCCATTCAACAGTACTTCATATTTTGACAAATTAAGTAAAGTATGATAGAAGAAGGACACGAGGCATGGTGGAAGTCTTTGCTCAGGCAGCAGGAAAGAAGCTAGTAGCTCTAAGATTGATTTAATGTGTGAGTGATACGATGCTCTGCTTGTGTGTTGATGCTTTGAGTCCTTTTTGCAACCCTAAAAGCAGCTTCTGCATGTCTAGGAACAACCAGAAGGGATGTTATAGCGAGGTGGGAGTTGGCCTCTTCTCCCATATAACAGCCATAGGATGAGAGAGAATGGCCTTAAGTAGCACCAGAGGAGGTTCAGGTTGGGTATTAGGAAAAAGTTATTCTCAGAAAGAGTGGTGAGGCACTGGCACAGGCTGCCCAGGGAGGTGGTGCAGTCATTGTCCCTGGAGGTATCAGGAATCGTGGAGATGTGGCACCGAGGGACGTGGTGAGTGGGCATGTCTGGAGCAGGCTGGGTTTGGACTCGGTGAGCTTACTGGTCTTTTCCAACCTTAATGATTCTGTGATCTTATGAAATTGGAAGTGGGACTCTGACCACGCTGGCATCCAGTACTTCCCCAAAGCCAGTGTTCCCTTCTTGTGTCACCCAAACAAATAGAGATTTTGGTCTATTTTAGCTACTTCTACATGTAGACCTGATATGCACTGCATGCACCTTTATCTAAGGCAGAATTCAGTTGATGGGCTGTGAGTAAATGAGATCTGAATGTGTCTCCGTAAGCCTGCTTCACCCATGACTATGGTACAGTGATGACAAGGAGGCCTTTAATCATTACTTCTGGTTGCTGTCACTGCTGGAGTCAGTGACTCAAATTTTCTCCTAGGTGAAACCTGACAGCAAAGCAAGTTGGAGAATGATTTTTGTGTGGAAAACAGCAGGGGGGCATAGCATAAGGTTGTGTATCACATAACATTAAATCATCTCCTGGTGGCAGACAGTGACTCCGTCTCATGTAATAACAGTCCGTTTAGCCTTAAATCTCGACGAAGCAGTCAGTTGAGCTGACAGGAGCACAGAAACCAGGAGGGCAGGTGGGATGAAGCAAAGTCCCCTGACTCCCTGAGAACCAAGCCTGTGTTTCACCAAGGCAGCACGAACAGTTAACACATGAACTTCCCTCCTCCGCCACGCTGCTCTGACCCAGTAGCCAAAGAACACAGCGCACATGTGGTGAATTTGATCTGCAGATAACTGTGCTCAGTAGAATTGTAACAGTGCATTAGCATGAAAAATAACATACTGCACAGCTGCATGAAAGTGGATCTGGTGCCTGTCACATATATTTTAATAGAAGATGCCTAGAAGGTGATCTCAGAACAAACATGTCACGAGGCAAAAGACAGAAAGGAGAAAAAATACCCACAAATCTCTATATATTCTTAAAGGGGTTTTGACATACTGAGTGTAGCTTTACAAAGGTTGAAATAAAATTGTTTCAAGCTATGTGTCTTTGCAGCCCTTCTTATACAGGCACGGAGGGCTCTGGCAGATGGGTACGTGGAGGCCCTGATGGTGCAAGAGAAAGGTCTGGCTGCCCCCATCCGCCCCTGTACAAGTGCTGGGTGGGGTATGGAGCATGGCTGGAGTGGGGTGGTTCTCCTCAAAGTTCACTAGAGAATCGCTGTTAAATCCCTTCCAGAAAGAAAGCCACTGATTTCAACCCACCTACTGTGGTTTCTACCTGATTTGGGCAGCAGCCTTAAGTTTTCGGAGAGTCCCCAACCAGAGCCTTCCACCAATGAGCTTTTGTTTCAAATTCTTGCCAAATGATTTCTCCCTTGTAAAAGAAAGAGGGTTGGTAGCTACATGTAAATAATAAATATTGGTATGGCTGCTAATCTTTGGAAGGTCTCAAACCTAACCTCCTCCAAGGCCTTCTCAGCAAATATCCTCCAGCCATATCTTCCCCATACAATCTTGCATTTCTGAGCTGTTTACTGTCCATACGCTGATAACCTTGACAGTACATGTTTGCAAGGCCCCAGCTAAAACTTAGAGAGGAGCTGGCAATCTGTGTGTGCATTCCAAAGCTGTTGTCTTCCACACTTGTCCCCTTTTCAGTGTATCAAATCACAAACTCCTATAAATCCCTTGTCATTTGTATTTTGGCATGTTGCACTCCAAAAGAAGTCACACCAAGCCAACTCAGTGATGATATAATTAAGCTGGACAGGGAGAACCTGAGGATTTCAGCTCCTCTACAGCAGAAGGAGAGCTGTTCTTTAATTTTATTCAATGTATTAGGATGAGCACCTCATTTTGCATCCTAGGGAGCTTCCCCAGCTACTGTCCTGTCGTGTGAAACAAAGGCTTTCTCTGGCAACTGCAACTGAATCCTTAGTAAATATTTTTCATGAATAGAAAACTAAGCATAAATGACAGATTTTGCTCAAGGGAGTTATGGTCAGGCCTGAACTGCACTGACAGAGCTCTGCTGGGAAGCCTGCACATATCCAGTGTGATCCTCCTTGTGACCTCCTCAGCTCCCAGCATTTGACAAAGAAAGCACTGCATGAAAAGCAGAGCCTAACCCAGACACAGCGTGCTTTGCTCAGGATGTACACAGCCAGGTACCTCTGTTTGGTGGGATAAGAGCTGTCCCAGAGAGCCTCTCCTAGGGATACCATCCCTGAAGGTGTTTAAGGCCAGGCTGGATGGGGTCCTGGGCATCCTGATCTGGTGCCTGACTGAGTGGTTGGCAACCCTGATCATAGCAGGGGAGTTGGAACTGGATGATCTTTGAGGTCCCTTCCAGCTCAAGCAATTCTATGATGCACACTCAGACAATGGAGTGATTAGCGATCCCTTAGAAAACAAACATACAAACAACAAAAAAACAACCAGCAAGAACCTCCATGTTTGAGCCCATTTTTTAATGTTGCCTGAAAGGGCCTTCTCAAGGAAACAGAAGGGAGAAGAAATACTCCTTGCAGAAAAAGAGCGAGAAAATGCATTTAGGCCTCCAAACTTCCCTTTTTTTCCAGCAAGGAATGGAAGCAACATTTACTTCTCTGCGAGGTGCGGGCAGGAGCTGGGCTGAGTCTTGGGGAGGACCCTGCTCTTTGGAAGCTGATTTTCCTGAGGGATTTGGAAGGAAAGTTTCTGCTGCACAAAGTGCACCAGGAAAGGGACTGGGGCCGTGCTATGGGTCTGGCTGGGTGTCACGGCCTCAGATAGCCTGGGATAAATGGCTCCATCCATGACACTGGCAAAGCAAGGGATGGAAAGGGAGAAGGCGGGGAGCTCAGCATGCTCCAGCAGAGCTGCACCAAAATCACAGCTCACCATGAGGCAGCTGGGATCTGCTGAACAAATTTCAGCAGAAAAAACACCATTTCCTGCATTCTCTTCTGATCCAACCTGGTGCTGAGTTTTCTCAAAGCTGAAAGAGCAGGGCTGGAAGTCACAAAAAACATACAAGGAGAGAGTGGGAAGAGGAGGACATAGGCCTGATGGAGAGAGTTGGCACAGGGGTAAAACCCTTAGTTGTCCTGCTAGGAAATCTGATATGTAAGACCTTGCTCATCCCTTCCTTACACAAGGGATGCAGATGATGCCAAAAACCACCACGTTGCCCAAGGGAGCAAAATTTATTGTGAAATGAACAGCAAACTCTTACTCTGTGCATGGCCACGAGTATAGCTGTGCACAGAAAGTGCAAACGTGCAGCCTTACAGCACCCGAGCACAAAACTATTGGGCAGATTTTCTTGGTTACTTGGACTCTTTAGGAATCACAAACTGGATAGCTCAGCCTCGAAAACCCAACCTCAGTTACTGCAAAGCAACATTATTTTACAAGTTACATCCTTTAGACCATTACCCTTTTTTTCTACCCTTGAGGTGTTGATTTCTTTTTAGAAAGCTAAGCAACAGGCAGCAGGGAATCCCTGCTAGATTTGCACACGATGACCAGTGTGCTGAGACTGAGCTCATTTGGAAGAAAAGGGTGATTTCAAAATCAGGCTTCACATTAAGCAATAGCATTGATGAAGGACAAGGTGTGGGAGAAGGGGTCAGATCTGTGTTTGCTGAACATGCCAAATAAAGCTCTGTTTGCTGAACAGCTCCGGGGCTCAAAGCCTGAACTCTTAGTATGGTTAAAGTTCACTCCTACTCCAGCTCAACAGAAGAAGGGGTTGGGAACCCAGTGAGAGCAGGTCCAGTTTTTTGCACACAGTGGGACACACTCTTCCACTGCATGTGTGCTTTGAGAAGTGTTGCCAGCCTGAAGACAGAACACAAAACCCAGCCCCACAGTGCTTGCTCAGGCAAGAAATTTCCCACAGGTCAGCAGCACTTGGGAACAAAAATTTTGCAGAAGCAGCTCCTGGTATTAAGTGACAGCTACAGTTATACTGTAGCTTGAGTAATAAATTACTTAATTTCAGAATTAACATAGTAATATTTTATTTCTGGAAAACCCAGGTTCATATCCTGGTATCAGTCATAGAATAACAGAACCATCCAGGTTGGAAAAGACCACTAAGATCGCTTAGTCCAACCAGTACATAGGAGATGCTGCTTCTGTGCTTCTTAGAGTCATAGAATCTGCAAGGTTGGAAAAGACCTCCAAGATCATCCAGTCCAACGGTTCTTCCCCAGCCCACTTCCCACTGTTTCAAGCAGCACCAACAGCCCCAGCCCAGCACACAGCTCACCAAAGTCATCTTGCAAAATCTCATTAAGCTCAGATCAGTTTATTTTACAAATGAGGAACTGACTGCAGAGACCTTCAGATCCCTCAGATAGCATAAATCAGTCCCTGACTCGAACAAGCTGGAGGTCTGGCTCCCAGATTTTTATGAGGATAAACACAAAAGACAGAGAAGCTGGGAGTAGGAACTGGGAGATAGCTGGCATGGCAATATCAGCCCAGAAAAGGTGGGACCAGAGGGCTGCTGACCACACAGACCAGCACAGCTGCTGGGACCACACCAGCCCTGCTAAGCCCATGCACGTTTGCGTGGACGTTCCTTTCCAGCAGCTTGGCTGATATGTGAGTTGTTAAATAACAGCTTCCCCATCCTATCAAAGTGGTCCCCACTCGTAGAGTACCCAGTCAGCCCTTTCCTGCCACGGGCAGAAATCATCTTCATTTTTAAAAAATGGAACTGGGACTATTTCTGAGAATAAACGGAGAGTCAAGGCATCACCCAACTCCAACTCCAAAGTAAATTAAGTCATTCCAGCTGCTTCTCACTCATGGCGGGTTAAAGTGGAGCTGCATTTTAAAGTTATTCTGTAATTAGTAATAAATTCAAAAGTGACCCAGAAAAACGGAGAAGTTAATCCCTTCTTTTAAAGTGTGGGAGGAGGGTATCGAGTTCTGGGATTTTCACATTTTTTTTTCTCTTCATGTCACCTTATTTCATTCAAAAGTGATAGCTTTAAAACGCAGCGATGAAAAAGTTATGTTGTTCTGGTGTCTTCTAAAATAAATTTCACATGAAATACAGTATGTGTTAAAGGCATTTGGATTCCCACGGAATGTGGGTATACATTTCACTTGTCCTGTTACAACTTCCTATGAATTTACTCAGCTGGCTTCAATAAAAAAAAAAAAAAAAAAAAAAGGAAAAATCTGTGGGAATCTTTCCGTGTGTGTACATTATGAAGCTACTAGGCCTTTACACTGATAATTTAACACCAGCTAAGCACATGTGCACAGATGGGAAAATCTGAGTAATTCGGTTTCATGTGCTTTCCAGCTTCTCAGTGCAGAGATGGATGGAGCCCTGCCTGCACGCTGAACTGCACAATGCCCCCGTGCCGTTGACAGCCGCTCGCAGGGAATGAGCTGATGCCTGCAGAAGCCGAGAGCAGGGCACGGGGCGAGCAGTGCTTAATGCACCCAAAGGGCCCTTCTAGCTAAAGAACCCCTAGGTCAACAGCTACTGCTAAGAGGAGTAAGCCACCCCACTCAGCCCCACAACTTCAGTAGCCTTGCAGCTCTGAGGTACGCAGGCAGGAGATGGTGGTGCTGGTGCAGGTCACAGAACCATAGAACAGTCTGAATTGGAAGGGACCTTAAGGATCATCCAGCTCCAGCCCGTGGGCTGATTGCCACCCACCAGATCCTTCTGCCAGGGTCCCACCCAACCTGGCCTCGAGCCTTAATGGCTGAGGGGGTGACAGAGTTCAGCTGGGAAGTGCAGCTTTCCAACTTCTGCTAAGTCAGGTAAACGTCTTGAATGATGATTGCCTTCGAAAAGACACGCGAACCTGCAGAGTAAATAGGGGATGGTTGGATTGTAGCAGACAACAAAAGATGTCTGTATTGATGGATATAAGGAAGAAGACTTTTACTGTGAGGATGGTGAGGCACTGGAATAGGTTGCCTAGAGATATGTTTGATGCCCCATCCCTGGAGACTTTCAAGGGATCACATCCAGGGCAGCCTGATCTAGCTGTGCTGTCCTGGTTCATTGCAGGGGAGTTGGACTAGATGGCTTTTAAAAGTCCCTTCCACCTCTAAGGAATCGATTCTATATGCTTTACTCCTGTTCCATGTTCCACATGTACCAGTGGCTCCAACACACTTAGCCTTCACAAAAGCTCTAAGCCAAATGGCACCTAGACCCCATTGGTGCCAACAGCATTTTGCTACAGACCTCCTGGGCCTATCTGCTCAACACACTTCCAGAAAACTGAATATCCTCATAGATCTAGGCTGGAGGAGATTAAATCTTGTTGAAGGAGAGTCCAATTGGCAGTCAAGCTGACATGGCAAGGACACCCCAAGTTCCCTGGCTGGTTGCAGTCAGAGTGCTGTGGTTGACGTTGCATTGAAGTGCAGCTGATTCTCACTCCTAATAAGGAGGTGCAGCTGGGTTAATTGGAGGCAGCCTTCTGCATTGAACAATGCTTGAACACGCTCCATGGTAGCTGCAGTGAGACAGGGCAACTGCTCTGCCCCCTGCCGTGCTCTGTGCAAGAGAGGGGTGATTAATATTAATGCTAAGGGGGTTATGGGAGTTCCTGAGGCAGTTGCTACTTTGCCAGCATACTGAGAACCACAGACCTCCAGACAAAGGGTGATAGCACATCTCCAAAACACATTGCCTCTGGTTCTGTGCTGTTCTCCAGCTGGGAGATCCTCCAGTTCTTGGAGGATCACACAGCCAGATAACAGACCCTCCTTCAATAACTCCTTGGGCCTTAAAGAATTTGCTCCCATTTAGCAAATGTATGGTTCCATTACAAAGAACGGCATCCATTTAGTTGTGTTACTGCTTTCAGGCCAATCCTTTTGACATCTGCAGCTGGTTTTGAGTCCTACATTGTCACAGAGGGATTCATCTAAGCTTGGGCAGTAGGGAAGGTCATTCCACTTCCTCTGATATTGTAGCTTTCATGACAACTCTCCTCTGTCATTTGCCTTCCTTCTAGACTGGAGCAATGTGCTGTGCTAAGCTGTGCTTTTGGAGATGCCACTACTACTGCTGCTGCTTCAAAAAAAATCAACTTGTGAGCCTCAATTATATTTTTATAATGTTTTAGTGAATAATGTGTAATGTTTATGCTTGCTCTTTTAACTAAAGAACAAATACATTAGGAAGAAGAGCTTATGTGCCCGAAACCAAACAACTCCCCAAAACTTGAGAACTGCTCATTTCTACAAGGAAGCTTCTCCTTTGTAAATGCAGAACTTCTCAACAAAATTAGTAGTATCTTTTTGTCTCAAAAGAAATCAAATCAACAAAGAAATCACTAAAAATGTTTACTATCCATAAAGCGCTTTTTAAAAAGATTGTATGAATTTTTCAGCCCTGTTTAATACATTATGGAAGAAACAGGAACTGGTCTTTTAAATATCTCTGTCCTTGCGGAGAGCCCTTGCAGCATTTTAGCAGTTTTTTGCTGAATTGAAAACAAAGGCTGTGACCAGAGGCTGGGTGGTGGCATTTGTCTGGCTGCAGATGTCACAGCAGGGGCCAGATTTTCACTACATTACCACAACACAGTTCAGACTGCGTCTAATTAGAGGGTACAAAATACTGCAGGCTGCCTCCTTTCAGGATCCCAGGGAATAGCTGTAAGTAAACAGTGTGTTGGGAAGCTGAATTTTCAGCAGTCACCTCAATAGCCCTGTCAGCTCCCTGGGGTAGTGCTGGGCCTGCTCTGCTCCCTTCTCCAGTGTGTGCTGGCCAGGCTGGACACGATGGGCGTGAGCATGAGGAAGCTGTGTCAGCCAATGGTTCTGCCAATCCCTAGTGCTCTGAGAGGCTGCTTTTCCTCCCCTGCTGTGTTAGGGAATGAAGAACCTGATGTGATGACCTCCATTCATGTTTTCTTCTCTCTCCACAAGCATCACACGCTGCCTTGTAGGTCCTGTGGACCTTCAGTGTCTCTGTGGACCTCCACAGGAACTGGAAAGGCCATTTCTTATCTAAGCCATCCTGGAACAGGATGGGGCAGGGAGAAGACAGATGAATGGACATGCAGATCACAATCGCAGAATCATAGATGTTGGGGGGGACTTCTGGAGATCGAGTCCAACCCCTTGCTAAAGCAGGTTCTCCGCAGTAGGTTATACAGAAAAGCATCCAGACAGGTATTGAATATCTCCATAGAAGGAGACTCCACGGCCTCTCTGGGCAGCCTGTTCCAGTGCTCTGTCACCCTACACTAAAAAAGTTATTTTCTCATGTTTGTACAGAACTTCTGATGCCCCTTCTTCTGTCACCAAGAAACAACGTGGAAAAAACATGGAAAGGAAGGGAACCTGCATTCTTCAGGCTTTAAAGAGAGGACTGAGGGGTACATCTTCCAACAGCATCAGAAAATGTCAGCTTCCCTGGCACCATCCTCTTTGGGAGGTGCAGGCTTTCCCCATCTCCCTTTCCTCCAAGACTCTTCACGCTCCTTCCATTGCAGCTGATTTTCAAGCATGTCCCATTCCCGTAAGACTGAACATGAGCCAGCAGTGTGCCCAGATGGCCAAGAAGACCAGTAGCATCCTGGCTTGTATCAGAAATAGTGCAGCCAGCTGGAGCAGGGAGGTGATTGTCCCCCTGTACTCGGCACTGGTGAGACCGCACCTCAAGTACTGCGTTCAGTTTTGGGCCCCTCACTACAAGAAAGACATCAAGGCCCTGGAGCATGTTCAGAGATGGGCAACAAAGCTGTGAGGGCTCCAGAGCACAAGTCTTATGGGGAGCAGCTGAGGGAGCTTGGATTGCTCAGTGTGGAGAAGAGGAGGCTTAGGGGAGAGAAGACCTTGTTGCTCTCTATAGCTGCCTGGAAGGAGGTTGTGGTGAGGTGGGCCTCTTCTCCTAGGTAAGCCATAGGATGAGAGATAACTGCTTCAAATTGTGGCAGTGGAGGTTCAGATTGAATAATAGGAAGAAGTTCTTCTCAGCAAGAGTGGTGATGCATTGGCACAGGTTGCCCAGGATGGTGGTGTCGTCATCGTCCCTGGAGGTGTTCAGGAACCGTGGAGATGTGGCACTGAGGGACATTGTCTAGAGCAGTCACAAGCATGGGCTGATGGTTGGACTAGGTGATCCTAGTAGACTTTTATAACCTTAATGATTCTATGGTTCAAGTCAGATTAGTGAGATTTCTTCTCAATGCCAGACTTCCACTTTGCATCACAAAAACCTTTGACCATATTAAGTATGAGTTTGAGCCCCCAGAATAATAACTGTCAGCTCCAGAGATGATACGACCCAAAATCTGTTTTCAGAGGTTGCTATGGAAGCACAACCACCTGAAGATGTGTCCTCAATTTCCTGAACTATCTGATGATTTCCTGGAGAGACTGCCCCTGGCTGGGGAGGCTGGGGATGAGTCAGGAAGCTTAAGAAAAACAGCAGCAGATGCTGGCAGATGCAGTTGAAAGAGGTTTTGGGATGAACTTGAGATTTCACAGAGATCACAAGAGGACCAAATAATCCTCCAAACACCTCCTCATCAAACTCTAAAGATATTTCCAACAGCTCCATGAAGGGAAAACAAGTAAATTTATATAGTCCTAATCAGAGACTGCTTTCCTGTTAGTTCTAAGCAAAAAAAAAAAAAAAAAAGGTGTAAGATTTCCAAATGACTGTGATACAGTAGTAATTTAAGATAACTATGCACAGCTCTACAATAAAGTATTGCTACAGCAAACACAACTACCTACTCATGGGATAATATCAACATATGTTTCATTAAAATTGGAGATTTGAAAATCTGCCTGCCAGGGCTGCTGCAAGCCTTAATTTAACCTTTGATGAACCTCAGAGGAAAGAGCTTCACAGTGTTTTAAGCCCTATAGACATATAAGTAGAGAAAAAAATAACAAAAAAAAAAACCCAACCACCAACAGTATGAACCCAAGTCAACGTGAAACACTTAAATTTGGAGGTAAAACCATTCAGTTTTTTCTCTGTCACGCACATACAATACAAATAATAATACTACACATGTATACTGTCCCTTCAAGTATTTAATACATCCTCAAAATACCTTACAGTGTTTGCAATCAGCCCTTTGCATTACAAGTTGTCACAGCATTTTTATGGGAAACAAACCCAAGTGACAGTGCACAGCGTGTGTTTGGTTATTTAGTTAATCTGTCTGAATCGGACCAATTTTCTTCCCCTGAATAAGAAACACGTAACTATTTTTAGGTCAAATATTAACAAATGGGGCCACCGTATATTATGGGTGGGAAGACAACAGATCAGATTTTAAATAGAGAAAACAAGAAACTCGTGTTTCAGTAACATTGTGACTCAAAGCCAAAAGAAGCCAAGAAATTCAAAGATATTGGCTAACTCCCACAGAAAAGCTCGAAAAGCCAACTTTTAGCCCCAAATGAATTTCTTCAGCAAGTTTTTAGACTCTAAACTCTGCTTTTAAATGTTACTTGCTGACACAACCTTACTCACAAAAAGCTGTATGTACATAATAATAATGTTAAACCAAGTGTTTCCAGCATTCAAAACTTTTCAGGACTACTACAGATTTCCACAGCTGACGTGTAATAAGGGAAGAGCAATTTAACATGGGTATGGTGATTAAAGGGAACATTTGCAGCCCTGCTTCCTTCTTATTGTAGAATAAAAAAAAAAAAACAAACAAAGGTCAAAATACACAGGGTAAGAACTCAGTTCTGATGAGAGGAGAATAAGTATTTGTCCATCTGATATTGGCTGTCAGCTAAATGTCAGTGCTTAGAGCAAGGGCCAGGTACCACAGCTCTTGGTCTCAGTTGCACGCAGGTCTGTTCTCAGTGCTGGAAGTGATTATGCTGTGCTCTGAAATGCCTGCAGAAAAGGTCCTAAGGTGCAAAGCATTATGGGGATAGACAGACTTTTTAAAAAAGCTTAAGAGATTTCCCCCAAACAAGGAGATTGTCAGGCCAGGATTTTCTCCCTTGGCTGAATAGGACTGAGAAACCTGCACTGCGTTACACTGATACTGTACCACTGACAAAACTGGGATTTGCATGGCCGTGTAACTGGGGTGACTTCAGACCCCCAGTAGATGATTCTATCAGTCCCCTGAGATTTGACTTGTGCCCTGCTTAACAAATACTTCTGAAAATTAGGCTTCTTTTTAATTGCACTCCAGCATTTGTCACATCAAAAACATCTGGGAAAGGAGAGAGAGGACAAAAAAAAGCAACTTTTTTTTTTCCACTTGTTGCACATTGTTTGAAAAAGATTTAAAGCTAAAATAAACTTCTCTGAAGCACCGCGTGGTTTGCAGACAATGGCAGCAGCTGCAGATAGCTGAGGTTCATTCCTGTTTATTATATTCATTAAAACTGAAGGGAGAACTATGGCAGCACCAGCTTGACTAATGGTCATCTGAATGTAATTATTAAGAAAGCATTGTTCTTTGGGAAGATGCAAAGTGTCAGACGGAACTTCACACCCTTGCAATAAAACCCCCACTTATTTCCTACCATTAATTGGATAAAATGGGCATTGTAGGATTGGAGTTGGAGGGAAATGGGTTAATGAGTGTGCGTAGGAGTCAAACGACACTGGAAACTTGCTTGTCTACTGAGAGTGGGCAGAGGAAACAAAATCAGATGTAAGCAACTCACTGGAAGGGAGTCGAGCCGACAAAACTCATGAGACAGCACTTTGTGTTCTGATCATCCTTGAACAGTAAGACAAGCAAAACTCTGGCCAGTTTGCACATGTGTTTCAAACAACAAGTCGAGAGAGAAACAAAAACCAGCAATGAATCAAGGGGCTGTATCGACAGCCGCAAAGGAAACTCCTTTTGGAATTCAGCCACATCCTTGCATCCTACAGCGTGCAGCGTGCAGGAGTTTTACGTCCTTTTACTGCCATGGAACCCCCTGGAAAGCTGGGGCAGTCCACTACCATAAGCCTCGGCAAGCCATCCCAGGGCTTGCTGTCTGCTTGCCTTGTCCCCAGTTGTCTTTCTCGTTCCGGAATCAGTGTCACCTGCCTTTCAGTGCTGTCTGTTATGAGATGTGGGCTTGCTTTTTGCTGCTCTCCAGGATCAGATGGGACTCTGGGAGCAGCACAGGGGCTAGATCCATCCTCTCTATGTGCAAGTTGTGGGCAGAGCTGTTCCTCAGGCTTTTTGTGGTCCAGACCAAGGAAAGTCTGTACAGAATACCATGTGTGGTTCAGTCCCTCTGTGTCACCACCTGTCCACGTGCAGATCTGCAGCATGTCCCATACCATTGTGCTATACAGGCAGAACTCCACCAGGAGCTCTGCTCCTTTTCCAACCAGAGCCCTGCTGGTTATTGGTTTTAATGCTTCAGGAAAGGAAGTGTTGAGTTGTTCCTGGGCTGGAAAACTTACTTTCTTTAGCAACTAAGAAAAAAGGCCTTCACATGTGGGCCAGCTGACAGCAAGTCCCCTTCCCCATAGCTGTCCCCAGCATTCACTGGTACATGACCTGTACATTTCCTTTTAGACAAATACACTCTCCTTTGTATAAAGCTGTGAGTCTTCTCCCATAAGTACCAGGCACTTTTTGTACAAGGATAATTAGTCTCACCTTTCACCCTTATATTAGCTAGTAATTTTGTCTGTTTGTTTTACTTTATTCATGCTAGTCCTCCTGTAGGACCACTTTCAAAGACACTCAAAAATCCCTCCCTTATTCTGGTCTCCCACTGTAACGAAGCTTACATGGCTGTAGTGCCCACCTGCCCATCCAAATGCCTTACCATTCCTTCCAAAGCTTTCAGAGGAGCTGAATAATTTCATCTGAATGAGGGATGGACAGCTCAAAGGGCAGAGCTGGAGCTCCAGGAGTGCCTCCAAACCTTCTGAGTGACCACTGTGGCCTCCCCTGACATCACACTGTGACAGAACCAAGATGTGCATTGTTCCCTACTTTGCTGCCAGGTCAATAGGCTGTCCCCAGGAAGATCTCACCTCAGATGAAAGCCAGGGCTGCACGCTGGCTCCCTAGGCGCTCTGAGAAATCTGATCAAAGATACCTTTAGTCTGTGTTTGGTCTGGTTTTATCTGACTAGCAGCTCAGAGCGCACGGAGTTCTCTTTGCTCCACCAAGCACCTCAGCTGGAGTTGCAGGGACCTGAGCTGTAGTTGCTACTTCTGGCATTCTCACCAGACCTCAGGAAATCATTATACATTACACAAGCAATTAAGTGTGCTGTAAGTGCTGGGTGATCTCTTATTTCTTGCTGCCTTTTGCTTACTGGGTAGAGTGTTGACAGTACTTGGAGCAATAGACCAGTGTAAAACTAAACCAAAAGCTCTAGTTAAAGTTCAGATTTGAGAAAATTTCAGATTGTGGTCCAAAATCTTTTGCTTTGAGCTGCTGTGTAGTCTGTGTGTTCCATAGCACAGGAGAATAAGACTTCTTTTGCCATAATTCTGTCATATTTAAAGTGGGAAACTCATTCCCCAGCCCTTCTGAAAGCATACTCTGTGCTCAGTGTAGAGCACAATAGAGCTTCCAAAGGCAGCAATAACAGTGGGAAATTGCCATATTCCAAGAAAGGCCTAACGAACAGCTTCAAGGTGGCCATGTTGCTGAGTCAACATGAACTCATCCTCACAAATGCCATTCTGTGTGCACGTTATAATCACCATTAAAATGAAGGCAGTGACATCCAAAACCCTTTTGAATGACATTTTGAAAAGCAGAAATGTATCATGTTTATTTTACACTGTTTAAACTGCCCTGAATCATAGAATCAAAGAAACGTAGCATCATTAAGTTAAGAAAAGACCCCTAAGATCACCTTGGCCAAACGTCAACCCACCCCCACCATGTCCACTGACCACGTCCCTCAGTGCCACATCTCCATGGTTCCTGAACGCCTCCAGGGATGGTCACTCCATCACCTCCCTGTGCAGCCTGTGCCAATGCATCACCACTCTTGCTGAAATAAAGTTTTTCCTATTATCCAATCTGAACCTCCACTGCCACAATTTGGAGCTGTTACCTATCCTATTGCTGTTACCTGGGAGAAGAGGCCGACCCCCACCTCACTACAACCTCCTTTTAGGCAGGTTTATTGTAGAGAGCAATAAGGTCTCTCCTGAGCCTCCTCTTCTCCAAACTGAACAATCCCAGCTCCCTCAGCCACTCCCCATAAGACTTGTGCTCCAGAGCCCTCACAGCTTTGTTGCCCTTCTCTGGACACGCTCCAGGGCCTCGATGTCTTTCATGTAGTGAGGAGTCTGAAACCGAACTCAGCACTCGAGGTGCAGCCTCACCAATGCCATGCTCACCAGTCTATTAAAACAGGAGCACAGCTGAATGGGAACTGCCTGCCAAAAGGAGAAGTGGGTTCAAAAAGGCAAATGGGCAACTTCAGAGGACTGCTCAGTGGGGTCTGCGTTTGGCCTGGCTGAGTTGCTGACTGCTGCAAACATGGAAGGAGCAATGGGTGAATGAGTTTCTCATTTTCAGTACAAGTCAGGAAAGTCAACTGACTTTGGTAAGAAGGACTACATTTAAAAAAATAATTTCCAGAAAAACACTATTTTGTTCTATTTTTTTCTACAGAGAATTGTGGGAATATGTGAGTTATCGGGGATTTTCTTGCCTTTATCAGTCATTTGGTTTATTTGCATACTATTGTCATTTTAATTCAACTCGAATATAATTTCTCCTTTAATAAAAATCCTATTTACATTACATTTCAAATCATTTTTACATGCTGCTTAAGCAGTCTATTACTACATCTTAAATGAAATCCAAATACTACTCAGGCCATGCGTGCAGCTTCTGACATCTTAGAAAGAAAAGAGCCGACTTCGGGGAAGTCACTTTGGATGAGCACCTGGACAGAGAACCTGCTGAAGTGATAAACCAGCACCCGACAGCTGTAGCTTGTTCTGCAGGTGCAGAAAGCACTTCTTCTTCCTCTCGGTTCCCTCAGCTTGGTTCACTCAGTGCTAAGACACCACTTGAGAATTAAAAAAAACCACAAAGCAGATCGAGTTTCTCTCTCTCATCTAGGAACAAAAAGCACACACAGGATGATTTCACCCCCTAGCTAGAAACTGAAGGGTGGGATGGCCTGAAATAATCCATCCAATTCAGTTTCTAAAGATGGTTCTCTTATTGTTTAATACGTCAAATAGTTGTAAAATATAAATTAGTTTTGACACGCTTGTTCTTGAAATATCTAGCTATCAGGTGATAGCAGGCGACTTCACATCACGGTCTTCTACATTTATTTTTGTATTCTGGCTCTATGCGCATGCACTTTGATAGAAACTACCAGCAAAATTCTCATTAACAAAAAGGACTTTATTTCATACCATAATTGACAGAACATTACAATCTGAATATATCTCCAGCCAACTGTGTTATAGCTTCAATGTGTAAATGTTATATACCCTCACAATTACTAAAACCACCCAAAATTTAGTGCAAAATCCACTTTTAGTTGCAAATCAATCTATTTTAGTGGTTATGAAACAGCAACTTCAACTCTTTCTTTGGAAAATATCTAAATTATACAGAGCAAAGCACGACTTTAAAGAATTATTTAAATGAAGGTTATTTGCTTGCTGATTTCAATCACCGCTGTGACCGGTCCTTTAGCTCGTTCCATCCTACATGTGCATTAACAATGAGGCCCAGCTTCCAGTGAGATCAAAAAGCAGATAAGATGAAATTTATTTAAAAAAATCAAAATGAGCTCAAAATTATTGCGTTTTTCCTTCTATCATGGGCTAGGAAAGAAATCTCTCTAAGGAAATAATTTGTGATAATACTGAAAAAAATGTATGAATAATAAAAAAGTAAGCAGTTATCTGTACATCCAAAATGTTTTAAATTAAAATGCTGAAGAAGGCAGAAAGAAGGTTCTTAGGTGTATCTGGGCAAGGCAGAGATGTTGGGGTAAGACCAAAAAAAATAAAAAGAAGCAGAAATGTCTCCAATTGCACAGCACTGAGATTCATACAGGAAGAAGAAAAAATGGGGGCTTTACATACAATTCCCTCACCAAAAAACTTTGTACCCTAGGAATTGCAATGCAAAGAATTTACAGATGCTACATCTTTTCCTTCTACTGTTTCATAAAGCACCGGGCTCTGATCTCAACAACCTGCTTCGTTTCCTTCCAACTTGCAGCAGTTTTTTACTGCAGCTGCACAATCTGTAACTTAAAGGCTGTGCTGGGAGGGAGGAGGGACGGGGGAAGCTCGTTGCTTTGAAGCCCCGTGCTCCACAGGATGACATCCCAGTTGCTCACTGCCCTATCTCTTAAGCCTGTTAGAGGGTACTAAAAGAACTGTCAAAACTTCCAATACAGCATGGCAGTACTTAGCCCAAATCCCATGAAAGTAACTGGTTTGGTGTGATAAAACGAGCAAGAAAGAAAAATGCTCTCAGTTAAACTGAGCTGAGGTCGATGATGCTTCATGCTAGTTCCTTTCCAGGCCACAAGCATACCACCTTTCCTGCAAGCACTGTTGATTATAAAGAGGTATCTTGAATTACCTAAGTGGATCTTCTGGATTATCATTCAGTTATCTAAACGGGGCTATAAGAAAGAAGGGAACAGACTGTTTAGCAAGGGAAATGATTACAAAATAAAATAGGAGAGATTTGGATTGGATATAAAGAAAAAGCTCTTTGTAATAAGGGTTGTGAGGCAGTGGCACAGGCTGCCCAGAGAGGTGGGGGATGCCCCGTCCTGGAGACGTTCACAGTCAGGTTGCTCAGGGCTCTGAGCACCTGATCAAGCTGTAGGTGTCCCTGTTCACTGCAGGGAGATGGACTAGATGACCCTTAAAGGTCTCTTTCAACTCAAACAATTCTATGATTCTATGATCATTGCCCAGATCCTCCAACAGTCAGTGCGACACTTCAGCGAGACCAAAACTGCATTGTCCTCTTTGGGAGCGACTGCAGTCTCTGCCCTGGGTGGAGACAGAAGAAAGCCTGGAGCTGCTTGTGGGGACTCTGAAGTGATGCTTTCAAAAGTGATAATGATTCACAAAAGTGATGATTCAAAAAGATCACTTGTACCTTCTCAGGCTTAGACATCAAGTCTGGATATGATGGTACTGTTTTCACCAACCTCCTCGTCTCTGCTAAAGGGTCACATACACATTATGGTCATTGGTTTGTAAAGAGGTCCCTACAGCACTCAAGAAACAGAAACCCATATATCAGACAGATAATGACTCAGGATTAGAAATAAAAGACAGCATCAAGAACAAGCAGTATCTAGCAGTAAGATAGAGAAGTCCATCACAAAGGAAAAGATAACCAATTCCTAGGTTAAAAAAGGGAAAATATTTCCTCTTCCAAACATGTACGTAGAATTGTCCAGATGGAATGCAGGAGCAGAAACACATGGCCAACTGCAAGCATCCACAAGGCAAAGGATAAAGTCCCCCTGCATACATAGAAAAAGCTGAAGGTACTCACAACACAACTGACTGGAGTTTTTTTATTGGTCCCCTGGGATATATTTACGCAAAGATTAAGTTTAGTTCATATTTTGTCTCTTCTGCTCAAAAATTACAACTACGACAGGGGAAATAAGATGCTTCACTGTGTGCTTTGTAAATGCAAGTTTTAACTCCAGTTTACACAGACAGGATTTAAAAAACTTAGGTTTGCCTTTCTCCTCACATGTCCCCACGGCACTTCCAGATTAGATGACAATGTATTCTGCTCACGGAAAGCTGACCTTACTTTTAGATGCAGACCCAGCACTCCCTGTGTGTGTAACGCAGAGCTCACCTCTGTGACATGTTCAGTGCATTCTGGGAATTCAAAGCCTCAGTTTCCTTTGGAATTGCACTCAGGACTGGGACAAAATGCTCAAGTCTTCAGGATTTAGGATTTAAGATTAAGTCCCAGGTGCTGACTATACCTGCGTTCATCCAATCTCACTCTTCAGGAGTTTCAGAGGAGAGCAGAGGCCCTTGGAAAGCCATTGTGGGATCCCCATTGGTAGCATGTAGACACCTCTCAGCCCCCATTAAAAACCAAACGCACTGGCACAATCTCCATGGGTTTCAGGTTGTTTTCCCCCACCTAAATGTTTGTCTAGGACTACCCTGAGGGCAGTAAGCATTCAGTGTTGCCCTGTTGCAGCCTTCCAGCCAGCAGTCAGCTGGGCACGCCTGGAGATGTGGCAGGCCACATCTCAGCACAGCGGGGCTTTGGACCATAAAATGAAATCAAATTACTTAATTAATGAGGCACTTTGTTATCTTTCATGGAAAGTTAGGAGGAACTTCTGCTTTCTGTGTAGCTGGAAATATGTTCATAAAATGAACAGTGCTGGTATCCCCGTATTAAACAGCACATTGGCTGTAAAACAAAGAAGTCAACGCATCTTCCACCTTTTTATAGGGGAAGCAGAAGTCTCTTAAAAGTGTAGTTAGAGCTGTTGTGGGGCGGGGAGGGGGTGGTTTTACCACTGATGTCATTGCCAGCATAAGCTTTTTACAGTCCAGACCTAATAGGTGTCTCTCAGCTTCAAAATCAACAAAGAGTGCAGAAAAAAGCCCACTTCCTCCTTGGGAAATGGTGCACGTTCAGGGAGGAAGCTGTCTTCCTGTTTTCTCCATAACTGTAACTTTGCGTGGTTTTAGCAAGTTCCACAACTGTAAGCCCCGTCCATACGGAACGTGTTCCTCTAAACATCTGGCTCATTTTTTATTGCAGTGATAAAACAGGTTTATTTTCTACAAACCATATAAAATATTACTTTCTCAGTGTATGATCTGCTGTGCCTTTAAAAGTGAAAATATACACAGAGATCAATAGGCTCACATGTTTTTGTTTTACTGGTGACAAAATTATTTCTAAAGACAACTCAGGGATTAATGTTGAAAGTAGAAAGGAAGAAAGTCTGGACACCTACCTTTTATTATCTTAGTGTTTCTTGATGCAAACCAATGACACAGATGTATATTTAAAATGAAATATAAATCCAGCCAAGGAACATTTCTTAGATCCAGATCAGATGTGAACACGCATCTCTGTACTGGTTCTTAACCTACACGTATCTCCTAATAACTATCACTGGAAGAGAACAAAATTCTTTAATAAGTTTAGAACTCATTTTTCTAATTTGTCTGGATGATATCAGAAAAAAATGGCTCACGCCAAGAAATTCAGAGGGCTATCCAGCAATGAAGAGGAGAGCATTCGTTTATTATCTAATGGCAGTCTGGCTGCAAAGTCAAATTTCAGTGGGCAGGGCACTCAAGCAATAAACCAGGAAAAACGCCATTATAAATCAACAAATCTTGTTGGCTTCCCATTCCATTAGCTGTTATTTTTAGATGTACCGCATGCATGGCTAAGCAACAGTGCTGCAGAGAGAAGTTTTCATCTTTCTCCCTCCCCAGTCTTTCACCTGATGCTGCCTGAAATGACACAAGAGTTCACTGCGTGCAACAAGCCTAAAAATGATCTACAAACATTGTGAAAGACCTATCCAAGCTACAGAGATATATTCCAACAGCAGATTCTCGAAAGGAGTAGGAAAAAATACGTGAGTCATTTTCTAGATGCTTTGAGAAATCCTGAACTGAGCAAAGCCTGGCTTGGTACATCCCAAATATGGTGCTTCCTGCAGCCTCCACCTGCAGCCTTACTACACTGGTGCCATTCCCAGACTTTGGCTGCCCACGAAGCTCCTTGACCTTGGTCAGAAGGTACTGCAGGGTTAGGAGAAACTGAATTTCTTGCAAATATATATATATAATTTTTCCTGAAGGGTGGCTGGGGGAGTAGGTATCCCTTGTGCAAGAGTCTGGGAGTGATCAAAACTGAGACCAGTGATGGGAAAAGTCACTGGATTTTTTTATGTGGGAGAAGAGCTGTGTGGAGAAACGGTGTTAAAATGGTGAGAAAAAAATGGGAGAAGACTTCATGAGGCATGCACACGGTGTGTGAGCAGTGCTGTCTGGAGGCCAGCGCCTAAGCAGCCCAGCCTACATCAGGACAGCAAATCCCTATGCTTGCCCTGGCCATACACAAGTGCTCGACTTGCTCCTATAGTCAGGCGGCCTGGGGTTGGGGTACCCCTTGCCAGCATGACAACACGCAGATGAACAGATGAAGGATCCTGGTACCACCATGTCAGGGCCCTTTCCAGGTTCAGCCATAGCAGCATCCACCACTCTCTAGCAGAGAATTGGCAGTAATGTATTGAGGAGGGAGAATCTGCATCCCTGAACTTGCAGGGGTTAAATCTTCATCTTGTGAGTCTACAGTCAAAGCTAAATCTGAGCCATGCAAGCTCAGATTGACTGGATAGAGACTGACTGGAAGACAAACTGAAATGAATTGCTATTGCTCAACCTGAGAGAGGAGTAGCCTAAGCCAGCCAAGGTAGGGCTGAGTGGCACAGCTCCTATTGCACAAAGACCTGTGCTCACATGATCACAGAATCACAGAATCACAGAATCGTAGGGGTTGGAAGGGACCTCCAGAGATCATCGAATCTAACCCCCCTGCCAAAGCAGGTTCCCTACACCAGGTCACACAGGTAGGTGTCCAGGCGGGTCTTGAACATCTCCAGAGAAGGAGACTCCACAACCTCCCTGGGCAGCCTGTTCCAGTGCTCCGTCACCCTCACTGCAAAGAAGTTCTTGCTCACATTTGTGCAGAACTTCCTATGCTGCAGTTTCTGGCTGTTTCCCCTTGTCCTGTCTCCACACACTGCTGAAAAGAGTCTGGCCCCACCACTCTGCCCCCCTTAGATATTTATAGACCTGGATCAGGTCGCCTCTCAGTCTTCTTTTCTCAAGGCTAAACAGACCCAGTTCACTTAGCCTTTCTTCATAGGGGAGATGCTCCAGGCCCTTCACCATCTTTGTGGCCCTCCACTGGACTCTTTCCAAGAGATCCCTGTCTTTTTTGTACTGGGGAGCCCAGAACTGGACACAGTACTCCCGATGAGGCCTTATCAGGGCAGAGTAGAGGGGGAGGATCACCTCCCTCAACCTGCTGGACACGCTCTTCTTAATGCACCCAGAATGCCATTGGCCTTTTTGGCCACGAGGGCACACTGCTGGCTCATGGCCAAACCAGGACGCCCAGGTCCCTCTCTGCAGAGCTCCTCTCCAGCAGCTCATCCCCCAACATGTATTGGTGCATGCAATTATTCCTCCCTAGATACAAGACCCTACACTTGCTTTTGTTAAACCTCATCTGGGTTTCTTACTGCCCAGCTCTCCAGCCTGTCCAGGTCTCGCTGAATGGCAGCACAGCCTTCAGGCGTGTCAGCCAATCCTCCCAACTTCGTATCATCAGCAAACTTGCTGAGGGTGGCCACTATCCCCTCATCAAGGTCATTGATGAAGATGTTGAACAAGACCGGACCCAGCACAGACCCCTGAGGAACACCGCTAGTTACAGGTCTCCAACCAGACTCTGCACCGCTACTGATGAGCCTCTGTGCTCTGCCAGTCAGCCAGTTCTCAACTCACCTCACTGTCCACTCATCTATCCCACACTTCTTCAGCTTTGTTATAAGGATGTCGTGGGAGACAATATCAAATGCCTTACTGAAATCTAGGTAGACTACATCCACTGCTCTCCCCCCATCCACCCAGCCAGTGACAACATCATAGAAGCTACGAGGTTGGTCAAGCATGACCTCCGCCTGGTGAACCCATGCTGACTACTCCTGATAACATCATTTTCTCCCAGTTGTCTGGAGATGGCATCCAGCACAAGCTGTTCCATCACCTTTCCAGGGACAGAGGTAAGGCTGACTGGCCTGAATCTTCCTTCTTGCCCTTTTTGAAGTCCGGAGTGACACTGGCTATCCTCCAGTCTTCAAGCACCTCTCCCATTCTCCAAGACCTCTCAAAGATGACAGAGAGTGGTTCAGCAATCACCTTCGCCAGCTCCCTCAGCACCCGTGATGCATCCCATCGGGTCCCATGGATTTATGAACATTGGTGTTGCCTAGGCTCTCTTGGACCTCCTCTTCCCTGACTAAAGGAAAGTCTTCCATTCCCCAGACCCTCTCACTAACCCCCAGGGTCTGGGATTCCCGAGGGAGAGCTTTTTCACTGAAGACAGAAGCAAAGAAGGCATTCAGTATCTCCGCCTTCTCAGCATCCCCTGTTACCACAACACCCCCCTCACTTAGTAGGGGAGCCACATTCTCCCTAGTCTGCCTTTTACTGTTAACATACTTTAAAAAGCCTTTTTTATTATCTTTTATCACCTTTGCCAGATTCAATTCCAAGTGGGCTTTAGCCTTCCATGTCACATCCCTGCAGGCCCTGACAACATTTCTACATTCTTCCCAAGTGGTCAGACCCTTTTTCCACATTTCATGGACCTTCTTCTTTCCTTTGAGCTTGTGCACGAGCTCCTTGCTTATCCACACAGGTCTCCTGTCACCCTTTCCCAATTTCTTGCTCACAGGGATGCATGATGTGAAGCTTGATGCATTTTAGGGGTCTGATGATGATACTACCAGAAATCTCTGGTGCTTCTCAGGTGAGACTGACCTCCCTGCCTCACTGAAGGGAGAAGACAGGGCAACAACTTGCTTCAAGTAATTCACTTGAAGTAAATAACACCCTTTTTTACTTAAAATGGTATTTGCTACCTTCTCCATACAACTAGCTTTCTTGCAAAGTTAATGGATATACTACATGAAAAACTTACTGAAAATCATTAGATACCCTCTTACTAAATACACTCATTTTTATAACTACCTCAAATTTACTTAATTATGGAGTACACTCCAGGAAGGTGCTGGTGGAAAATAACCAGGCACAGAGAGACCTCATTACAAAGTTTATGCCTATATTTGTCATAAAGCACTTTCAATATCAATGCTACTTTGTTGGATGTCCACCATACCCTCTGATAAAGGTAAATGCAGGATACCCACAAAAAACACTGAGTGGCTTTGAATCACTGCTGCTTCGAGCAATGATTTCCACATGAAATAAGTGAATGAGTAAAACCACGCATAAAATTATTCTCTGAAATGCAATATCCTATAATTTCTTTGACTCTGGACCTAGGCCACCAAAGGATTGACACACATGCTTAACAGAAAGTAGCATAGTAGAAGATGCATTTGGAGAAAAGGGAGTCTCATTGGTGAAGGACTGCAATAACAAGCTATACAGGTAGTTGGTTTAGAAACTGATGATGTTGCTTTGAGGTAAGAATGGAGAAACTGGAGTTAGGCATCTTGAGGCCCTTTACAACCCTATTTTCACTGATTCTAGGTGAGCAGCTCTAGTTAGGCTGATAAAACCCACATGCCACAGCTCAAGTTAAGCATATGTTAAATATTTTGCCAGAATGGTGCAGAAATGCAAAGCAGATGCAATATTGCTCACAGCTTACGATACCCTGTTTGTTTCTCTAACATTCAAACTCTTCCACGGCAGTCAGAACACAAGATAAATCAACACAGGGGCTGCTGCTGGGAGAGCAGCTTCCTTGTGCAGGTAGGGAAAGATTTTTGTCTCTGGTATAGAGCTCACAGCTTCCTTGCAGTCAATTAGAAACCTTTCCTGTGATCAGAGAGGAATAACCCATGTTAATGGGTGTTTCAGTTTTGACTGTACAGTTCTAAACCATCATGTGCACTGGAGAGAACGAAAGCAAGAACAGAAGTGAGATGTTCCCACTCTCAAAGGCAGAAGCGCATGCTCCATTTAGTTAACAAGTACCAATTGAACTCTCAAATTTCCTCTTCTCAAACCTGAAATAACAAAATTTGTTTCCTACCTGATGTGGAACTTACATCTCAAGAAAAATACAAGCACTCTTTTTCCTCTCCTTTATCATCAAAGCACAGCAGTGCCCTGAATCCCAGAGTGGTTTTTGTGCATCTCAGAAGCAAAACTACATGTGTCAACCTGAGTAGAAATCTAAGAAGAAATGATTCAGCCTGGTGTTCAGTGAGCCAAGTCCTTGCTAGCTACAACTGCAAAAGACCTGACCTAGTAGAGGAAAAGTGATCCTCCTAAATGTTAATAGCAATTAAAAACCAAACAAAAAGAGATCAGTGAGAAAACAGCAAATGGAGAACTATCTTTTTGTGAGTGGTTATGTTACTTTATGTAAGACAGCTCCTAATAGCTAGGGACAAGGTTAGTGGCATTTCGAGTTCAACACGGATTGGCATAGAGTGAATGTGGGCAAGTCTTTTATTTTATCAATGCCTCATTTTGCATTTGGGCAAACTTGCTCTTAGAGAGGGGTGTCACAGTGGTGTCACAGTAATTAACTCATTAACATTTGTAGAGAGCTTTGTATTCCTTGGATAAATGACCTGGGGAAGTGGGAGCATGCGATTACCCTGTCTGGGTAATGAAGTAAACAGTCCTCAGCTGGTGTCAATGGCAGGGATTAGCTTGTGTATATAGAGCATCCGTTATATAAACTGGACCTCAGAAGACTATAGAGTCAGATGCTATAAATCACTTGACTGTATTTGAGTTGTCTATTTTAATCTGTCTTTGGTGAAATGCAGTTAAAAAACTCAGTTTAAAAGGCTGGATCCTGAGTCCTTGCTGCAAATGCAACTGGAAAGCCAAGTTCCTGAGAAATGAAGCCTTTATCTTCACTAGCACTTCATGTCCCTGTAGTCCAGTGAAGTAGGTCTAAAAGCCAAGTAAAATGTCTGCCCCAAGATCCTGGTTTCTGAATGATTAGGAGAATTTGGAAGGACCACATGAGCAGAGACCCAGCTGATGATACATCAGGGTGACCAAATATCCTGCTGGAAGTAACTGCACAGAAGCTTGTGAGGGCAATCTGTGACCTACTCCAACCTCTCCCCGCCCTGGGACCAACCCAGTTCTGTCTATAATGCAGATCCTGGAGGAAAAGAAAGACCAGTGTTTGTCACAGGGAACAGTGGTGAGGTGCTGGCACAGGCTGCCTGGAGAGGTTGTGAATGCTCCATCCCTGGAGGTGTTCAAGGCCAGGTTGGATGGGGCCCTGGGCAGCCTGGTCTAGTACCAGATCTGGAGCTTGGTGACACTGCCTGTGGCAGAGGGGGTGGAACTTGAAGATCCTTGGAGTCCCTTCCAACCCAAGCCATTCTATGATTCTATGATATGGACCTCTCTGTGACACAAGGAAGAGCAGGAGTCAGGTCTGAGGCCTGGCGTTCCAAAGTATCCTTGAGAGGTCTACAGAAAAGATGGCAATGATGAGGCTTGTGCTATGTTCTGCTGTCTTGTCATCCTGCCTTTTCTGCTGTACAGTTCCCTTTCCCAGAGCTGAATAACTCTGCAGGCTGTTCTGACACCTAGCATGGGATTCAGCCTCTATCCTTGCCCCAGAAGCACAGTCCCTCAGTCAGTGGGTAGAGAAGCACTTCCCAAAGGCAACTCAACTCACCCAGAGGTGGGTGGCCATCATAGATGCTTTCTGAATGTATTGATTTCTTTCCACTGATAGTAAAGATACCCTAGAAAAGCAGCTGAGACATAAGGCCTACATTCCTAGCCACTAAAATCAAGTGAATCCTTCTTCCCAGGTATGATAAAGGGTAATCTGACTTTGCTGAAGTCCATGGAGCTGCAGTGGGCCAGGACTGCTTCCATCCCCACCTGGTGCTCCTCACTTGGTTACAGAAGTAACCGCTCAAGTAGAGGGTATTTTTTTTAATCCAAGAAAGATGCATTCTGTGCTGCTGAGGGCAGGGTTTGTAACTGACTGAAGTTTTACCAACTTTTTTTCCTAGCAGAACAAAGGGTTTTTTATTCAAGGTGCTAAATCCCTCCTCAGTTTGCTGCTTTGGTGAAAAAAATATGCTTTAAAACACAAACAAACAAACAAACAAAAAAAGGTCCAAGATTTTTATAAATGTAGGCAAAAATAAGTAACTTAAAACTCATTCCTAAAGTCTGGAGGGCAAACTACATGCAAAATGATGAAAAGTTTGTTTCTGTTTCTTTTTTTTTCTTCCCCCTGTCCTCCCCCCCCATCATTTTATGGGTTAATCTTCCTGGGAACAGACTGATATTTACTCATCCCATGAGAGAATAGAGTTGTCAGAAATCCAAATGATATCAAGGGAGAAGGTTTAAGACACTCTACCATTATTCATCAAATGGAGAGAACTGGCACAGTTCTTTGGTGATGGACTGCATGCTTTTCTCCTTTTAGTAGTAAAGCTCTTTGTAGTTTATCTGAGTTTCTGCACATTAAATGGGGAAATGCTATGAACTGTCTGTGTGGAAAATAAATGCTCAGAACCATCACCAGAGCCTATTGAAAGTCCTTGACCATTCAACTCCATCAAACAAAATGTCCTGATAGAAAAATAATAAAAGGGAGAGTTCTAACACCACATTTTCCATACCAATTTCCTCTGGCTTTCTCATGGCTCCCAGCTGGCTCCTTGCTGCACCATACATATGCACCAGCACAGATCTCCACCTTACTGGGCACCAAGGTCCTGCACTCCAAGAGGAAGTGCTGGGGGATTTTTGCACCTTGGCATGTCATGTTTTGCTCTTTTCAACTGCTTGCCATGCATATGAAACTGCTGTTAAGGCAAAGGTTTAGAAAGCAACGTATTTGAGCTCATTTCCTTGCCCTGACTCTGTGTGACTTAATGGACAAACCATATACTTGTGTCTCTTCTAGGGAACACTCCTGGGATTGATTGTTCTCTGGTGTTTACCACCAACAACACACCACAGAACACATCCAAACTATTACACTTTTCTAGCTTTCAAAATAGGGTTTGACTACACATCCACACTGCCTACAGGAAACAGCGAGCTGTGCCAATGAAGTATCTGGGAGAGCGTGAGTTGGTTTGAGACAGAAACCAACCATGAGACGTTCAAACAGGCAATCAGATTTTTATGGGCTGTCATGTCCTACCCCTTTGGGACAAAATTATGCCATCACTTCTGTGGTGAAGGTTCTCTGCATCTTTGCACTTCATTTGTAAATGAAGGATCATAACAGATCTGTCCCTCTGACTTGGAGTTGAGATTTTAACTCTGTAACGGAAATAATAATAAGAACAATCAATATGAGCATTATCTTACTAAATGCTTCATTCTTCCAACAATCCTGTATAGGGCTGCTGAATCACGGCCTGAACCTCTGACTGATCACCTGAGGTGAGCAATGAGTCAGCCACGGGAGCACAGGTGAAGGCAATTCACCTGTGCTGCAGGAAAGGGTGGAGCCTGGCTCCACCTCTCCTAGACCCATTTAAGAGCTGACTGCCACCAGGGAAGGATCTCTCTGGAGATCTGCTCTACTGGAGTCTATTTTGTGAGCCCAGGATAGGGTGAGTGTCTTTCTTTTCCTACTCTAATATAATAATTGTATCAGCCAAGCTCCTGGATATACTATATTATCTGTATATTCATTGATTGTATACTATACCAATTGTATATCCATTGATTATACAACTCCTCATTGTATCAATAAAGTCAATAAAGGCTGCTCTGCATCTCGCAGTCTTGGCTACAGAGCTGTAAATGTAGCTCTTCGGCAACAGCTCAAACAAGAGTTAAGAACATGCCATGATCTGGTACTTTATATCTCAGTATCTCAAAGTATCTGATACCCTTATCCAGGATATGAAGAGCCTCACAGAAACTCAAGCAACACGAACAGGTAACTCGGAGTTTGAGTACACTCTAACATGTAGAGGAAGCTGCAACGGGTGAACTCAACTCTGTTTACAGATAAGAAGAGGCAACGTTTGGTCAGATTAATTAAATACTCTCAGGACTCAACTGATGCTACTGCCTAAGTTGCCACTGTTGTTTAGGCACAATGCTCATGTGTCTACAGTCTGGATCCTACCATGTGTCAGCAGAGCCATAGTCAGTGACCTTGCGCATACTGGAAGCCTGCAGCAAGGTAATTTGTTCTCATTTAGCCTGTAATTAAGTGGGGCTGATATAAGTCTAAGTACTTTACATTAGCCCAAGGCTAAGAGCATGCCTGCACATGGAGAACTCCATATTTCAGATGAGGAGTTGTGGCTTCAGTTATGGCAATTTGGGCCCAAAGTTGACCACAGAGGAAGCATCTTTCTAAAAGGATCCAAGAAGAAGCTTCCATGCATAATGAGCGAAGTTTTTTCCTAAGTGTTATGGAAAATATATGTGACTTTGCACTCATATGTTTCTTACTCACCAAGATTTATCCTGGTTATTACCATTTTTTTTGCCTTCCACGGAATTATTAATTTACTGTAGCATATGTCAGAGAAAAATCAGGACTACTGTCCTCCCCTGATAGTTCTCAGCTACTAAATCATTGCTTTTTAAACTCAGAAAGACTAGAGGCAGAGAAAATAACCCCTCTGCGAAGAATAATCTACTTGAGGATACCCATATTTCATAATCCTATTGTATTTGTAAGTGAACCACCAGTAAATCAACCTAAAGCACCCATTTAAGTCACGAATTGAGTCCCATGTGAGAGACAGGTCTGTACAAAGCTTGTGGCAACTCAGGCAGCTCAATCAGTCTTAACATTACTCTTGTTGCAGGTACATGCTGCTCTTCCACAGATCTTTGCTGAAGCTGAAGAACATTTTTGGATGTGCGTATATGGATCTGTGAAGCAAGGCCACTTCAAACTGAGTGGATAGCAGCCAGCTCTAGTCTAGAATTATGCTTCAGCTAATGCGTCCTGCTGATCTGCTGACAGCAAGGAGGAAATAAACAGGAGGTGAAAAGGAGAAGACCCACAGAGCAAGGAGGTGTTAGAGAAGTAATCCAACCTCTGAGACTGTGCTTACACTTGCAGTGAGCCCCTTGTCTGCCCTCAAGCCGTACAAACCATCTGGACCAAGTACATCGGCTCCTACTGACCTATGTATGTGTAATGCTCTTGGAGGGGCCATTACCATGCTGGGAGTGAAGTGTACATGCAGGAAAGGCAGTGTCCTGCTTTTCCATAGAACAGCTGGGGACATCCAGCTTTAACAAGGGCTGAGATCACCTCCAACCTTCCAGTCTAACACCACCTGAAAGCAAGTGGTCTATACAGTTGAGTGCTTTTCAAAAAAGCCCAAAGCACTATCATCACTCCTAGGTAGTCACTTCTGCAGTTCCCAGATGAGAGGGCTGACCTGTGGACAGAAATTGCATTGCTTCAGCTCAATAGGCAGCACAGATATCAACAGAAGTCTGCATAATGAAGGCTGTAAGTTGGCAAGTTGGTTTAGCCAGCAGACAGCCCATATCACTTCAAAACCTGCTCACATTAATAAAACTGCTTGAAGGTTAGAGAAAGCTAGAGCTCAGCATGGGGCAGTCCACCCCAAAGCAGTTTAATGGATGCTGAGGATTGACTCAATATTCATTAAACAAGACTGAGCTCCACACACAACATCATCCCAAGCTCTTTTGGAGGGACAGAAGAAAAACTGCCAGGACAATGAAAACCATGAGGCTCAACCCATTCACAACTCTAGCAATATTTGCAATCCCACATCCATGCACACTGACACGAAGATCCTTGAGATGAAGTGATGGAGAGGAATCCCACACCAAGTCCTGCAGTGCACTGTGGACTCAGGTGTGGGTCTCCTCGTGGGCTGCCATTTTGTTAACCTTGCAGAGAGAAGGAAAATCAGTGTGGCTGCTAAATCAGGGCACATGAGACCACGCTGCAGTGTAACCTCCTTCTATGTACCCTCAATAGCCTTGCAGCCACGCTGCCTACTGCCACCCTCTCAGCACCATAAGTCACTCCTTAGTGGACTCTAGGGATGAATTTCACACTGTCATGGTACAATAGATGACAAACAACTGCTAAGGCACAGCACTCTGTGATGGTGCTTGGCATTGTCCTTCCCCATCCCCATATCTTCTTTTCTCCTATTGACAAGGCAAGCAGCTCAGCTTCATGCTGACAGCAGCACACATCAAGTTACTCTTAGTCTTCTCTTGTGGCCATCACCTGTTCCACCACGCAACATGTTGCCTGTGTGGACACCCACAAGTGCATGAAGTAGGTTTTCTCTGCACAGCTTGGCTTGTGCACAGCTGTGGAGAATTAATTTCTGTGGTCCCTTGCTGGGAAGCAGTACTATTCCAAAGCAAACTAAAACCCCCAAACAAATGAAATTGTTTTGTTTTGTTTTTTCCCTAAGTAAACCCAAAACTGGAAACTTGCACTGTCATAAAAAAAAAAAAATGCTGACTGATTCCCAAGCAGTTAACAAAAATGTTGACTCCCTGGTAAATCAGATCATTTTGATTGCAAAATACTACAGCCCAGCATGAATGTGTTCTCAAGGTCAGCTCCTTCCCTTAAGCAGTTCTCTTCTCAGGGCAGATATAGCACTACCTCAGGGTCCTTCTGACAGGCTCCTAAAATTTCAGAGCAATCTGAATGCAAAAGCAAACGCTTCCCCACGTTAGCATCTGGCTCACCAGCAGTGTGCTAAATAGGGCAGAGTCAGCGAGCTGTGACGCCGTGACGGTGACACGGGCTCTGCCACCCCCTCCAGCTCTCACACTGGTCACACACCAGCGATCCTGGCTCAGCTTTGCAGATCACATCCTTTGGAGCAGGCTGGGAGGACATGTGTACTCCTACGCCCTGGTCACTGCAAGCGGTCGGAGGCAGCCGGCATTGTGAGGGCTGTCAGCACTGCAACCAGTGCCAGGGACTCTCTTTTTGATTTACATTTTCTACATCCTTTCTGAGAAACCTCAATTGTCTATTTAATCCCTTAGCGCTGGAGCAAAAGCATTCAGCTGTGGAACCCAGTATAGCAGGCGCAAATTTGATACCCATTAAAGTCGAGGAGTTACCAGGCATAAAAACCCATATGGGGACAGTATAATCCCTGGTGTAATTCCATTCATTTTAGTGTTCTAGTGATGAATCTGACACAGTAGCCTGGATTTCCATCCCACATCAGCTTCCCACATCCATCTAGTGTGTTCCATAGAAACAATCCCAATGTACTTTTTTATAGGTGTGTGCAAATAACTTTATTCTGGTGGATGTGCTGGTCATGAGTAGGGAGATCGCAGGTTTGCTCTCTCTGTGCAGTGTTTTCCATACCAAATAGATATCTAGATGGAATCAGAGTGGGGCAGGCACAAAGTGCAGCGGCATGAAATGCCATGCTGCAGCAGGATCCTGTTAGGCTCAGTGAATAAGCAGCACAAGTCAGCCTTGGTGCAGGAGTCGAGCCCTGCTCCCTGCAAACAGCAGGAATGTGCTGTGGGGAGCTGTCACACAGAAGGTCCAGAGATAGCACTGGCCTGATGGTTTGTAATAGACTTACCACTGGGTGCAGCTGAGCGCATGTCTCTCTTGTGAAGTTTTATTGTCCAGATAACAAATTACACATCAGGATGTATGAAAGTTACAAGCATTTATACCCTCACTTTACAGCCCTGGCACTAATGTATGCATTTAGGTTTAAAGCACTTTCTTGCAAGTTAAAACCCAGCCCTGCTAAGAATTGGTGTAATTCAATACTTCCTTTGAAAACCTCCCATAGGAAGATTAGAACAATCTTAGTGATTACAGTCTATCTGGGGTCCACAGATGCCAGTAATCTATGGAAATTGTGAACTCAAAGGATTTATGTCTAACTGTGATTTAAAATCCACTACCAAATCTTCATCGTGGTGGGTTTTCTTTTCTTTCTTTATTCCTTCTCTCTCTCTCTCCCCCCTTTTTCCACCCTAAGACTGAATCTCTCGCAGACAGCAGCGTGCCTGGTGCTGCTGCTGGGGCCAGGCGTGCAGCGCGAGCCGTCCTCCACAGTAGTCCCAGCAATTGCCCCAGACAGAGGCTCTCTGCTCTGGAGTCTGTCTGCAGCCGTGTTCGTGATGAAAGGCAGCTGTGGACGGTTTTGGTTTATTCTGTTAAAAGGCCTATCGCGGACTCCCACATGAATGGGAATGTAAAGAAAAGTCACAAATCAAACCTGAACTGTGCAGTCCACTTAGGTGAATGCTATTTGCGCCATATGTTTTGCAGGTTCGTTTCATTGGAATAGTAAATTGGTCTAAAATTAGGGCCAGATTTTTGAAGGCAGCACTAAAGATGTGTCCTCTGAATGCATGTATGTGAACTCAGATGAAGGGACAAGTCGCTTCCAAGGCACAAGTGCAAAGGGCAAACAGACATATGAACATGGGACATGGGGATGGGCAGATCTGTGCAGCATGTCTCGCACAGCTCATCTAGGGCACTGCTCCATTTCTTTTTGGGGACTCCAACTAGACATCTGCTCTTCTCCATGTGGACACAGCTTTCGCTTCTGAATGTTGGGTCCTCCACAAGCAGATCCCCACATATTTGAGTGGACACGCAGCCACAAATCTTCAGCATAAGCTTCTCAGTTACATGGCTTTCAGACAACAACACCAATAACCTTGTCTTCCAAGCCTGTTCAAATAAACTGCTGCAGATTAAAGGCCTGTGTTTTTGTCAAGTTTAAACAAATACATAGCGTACAAGAGCCCTGGAGTATTGCACGCGGCTCACAGCAGCTCCAAGGCATGGTGCACTGCTGGTGGGATTTCTGGTCCGCAGGCTCTCCTCTCCCAAGTTTGGAAGATGCAGATCCAGTGGGTCCTTAATCCAAACCAGGGTTTTGGTTTTACAGCTCGGGAACAGGGAGGTTTTGCTTACCCCAAACCTGGCTTCAATTTTATCTCATTTCCATAAATAGCATTGGGAACCTTTGGCAATGTTTTGCCACATTTTCCAGTGGAGGACAAGCAAAGACTCAAGGCCAAGGCTATATAAGGGTATCTGAGTTGTGTTTCTGCTGCCTTTTTACACCTATCAGCCTCTCAAGTCTCCAACCCAGGTGTTTTATTCTCTTCTGCTTTTCAGTCCGTATTTTCAAGCTGTCGTTCCCTTGTGTTTCACCTCATTTCCTCCCAGTTTCCACCTCCATTTTGTCACTTAATCATGTGGGCCTCCGTAGCCTCTCATTTGCTTGTGGTAAATCTGGCATCTTTATTAAATCCAGACTGCTTCACTCTGGGGGCACATTTACAGGTAAATCTCCTTATAGGCAGCCACCTCTGACTCAATAGTACATTTAATCCTGCAGCTGTCAAAGGAAAGGTGATAAATCATCCCCCTCTGATCACATAAATCCCGGCTTCTTCGGCTGAGGCGGTGCTCCTCCCGCCACCCGGCCGTAGGCTCAGCCTGCGTGGGCCTCCAACCCAGCTCCAACCCTAGCAGCATCTAAACTCCTGTTTGTTTACTTCGTGTTGAATCAGGGCCAAAATAATGTTTTTTTTGTTTTTTTGTTTTTTTTTTTTTCATCTAAAGAAAACAAAAGGGAAGAAAAAGAAAAAAAGCCAGTTTTGGTGAAAGCCCCACTGCGAAGCTGGGAAAGGGTTATGGGCGGCTGTGGGCTCACAAAGCCCCATTGAGGCACAGGATGGGGCAGGAGGGAGCAGGGAGCAGTTGTACCTCCACAACCCGCTCCTTTCAGCAGGAGGAGTGAGCAAGGCCGCTGGCAGCTCCCGCAGAGCTTGCAGGCTCCGCCAGCCAACTGCTCTCTGTTTGTTCCTTTCGCTTAAAACAACAACACACACAGGGAAAATAAATACAAAAAGCCTTTGGTATGTGTGGAGCATTAAGCTGCAAGAGCCACTGCTCCAGTCCAAGGATCTTAAAATCTATGGTTTCTTCCACCACGCTAATTTGGCCATGTTGCACCTGCAAAGTATTTTTTATTCCAGCATCCTCCTTAAACACAGATGTACATGCTGTGCCGAGAGCCTTCTGAAGTGCTCCATGTTGACTTAACTCTTTCCCTCTGGACCTAGTGACTTCAGGAAGATCACTTATGCCAGGGCTGAGTGCTTTGAAAGTGCTTTGAAAGCTTCTCAGGTGCAGAACCCAATTCATGTGCCTAAATATCATCTATGTATATCTACCCCTTCACTTCCAACACACTCCGACCTGCACAGCCCCTAACTTCAGTGCCTATAAAAATCAGGCCACTTGTTTTGAAGTGTTCAGACATGGATTTAGGTTCCAGATGCTCAAAAAACTACAGTTTAAATTTAGATATCTGCATCTATACCACTGGCAAAATCTTTTTATTTTTGGAAGCGCTGAGCCCCAGCAGCTCGCATTAATTTCAGTAAGAGCTGCTGGGAGCTCAGAGTCTTGGAAAGCTCTTCTGGGGAAGCTGTGCTAACATTAGACTCTTGTTATCAGAAGCTCTGTCTTGAAAAGAAATGACACAGAAATCAGGAAGAAGGAAAATGTTTGTTTAGCTTTCCTATTCAATAAAGTCATCCCGTGAGCCATGGATCTGGTAAACGCCAGTTTCTGGAGGGCTGGTTGTCCACTGTCCTCAAAATCCCACCCATGGATGAGAAACATGAGCGGATAAGATTTGTTTCCTTAGGAACCCAGGCTAAAAGGAATAATTAATCAGGTACTTGTGAATATCAGAAAATATCAGGCTAGAGAACTGAGTTGTAACAAAAAAAAAAAAAATAAAAAATTACAAGACGAAGCCAAAAAAACTTCAAAGGCTATGAGACCTAAAGGCAATTGGAAGCTTAAATGCAAGCACAGACCTGAAGAAAGTATATAACAGACAATATATGGCATTTTCTTCCCTTTTAACTCATCTCTGTGTGAGACAGATGAGAGCTGCAGCGTTTGTAGTTCCACTAACCGGAAAGCACGTGGCTCACATGAAGTGTATGATTCAAGTAAGCGTTACATTCAGGTAAATCCCTGAACAACATGAAGAAGTGTCTGTAGCGAGGAAATCAATAATTCATGCCAAGCCTAGGATTCCTGCCTTGTGTGTGGCAGGAGCTGCAAAGTGTTCAGTGCCTGAGGAAGAAACAGCATAGCAGGAGTTTTAGTAGATGACATTTGCCTTGCTTTTAAAACAGTTATAAATACAACCCCAAAAGCCATAAATTCCATCTGTGTTCACAGCTGAAGGAGACACTACTAACTCAGTATCCTATTCCATTAGACAGGAGAAAATGTCAAGGGGAAAACACTATGATTTTCTAGAAAGTGAGAAAGAGAAACCTATGGCAAAAGCAGTTCAAGTATTTCTCAGAAAGGATGCTCTGAAAATGAAGCCTGTCAGGGCTTCAAAAATGTAGGAAATAGTCCATCTCAGGATGGGAAGAAGAGCTGCCTGGCAGAACCAGTGACACTGCATTGCTCTTCAAATCTCGATAGCTCTGGTTGTGGTCCCCAGCACCAATTTTTGGAATGAACACTCCAAGTTGCACAATGGAAGATTTATTCTCCTCCCTCTTTTATCTTTTATATAACAAGAAACTGTTGCTATAAAAATTTGCTACTACATGTTCTGAGCAAGACATAAACAGGAGTTGTATATGCCAGACATAACGGCTCAGCTGCCCTGGCTGGCAGGAAATAGCACTAGCAGCTTGGCTGTGGATAGCGTTGCAATAGGCAGTTAACGTATCCTGGGGGACGACGGCCAAGACATTCTGAAGGGGAATGCAGCACAAGTCCTAGGGCTGGGGAAACATGCAAGAGTTCCATCAGCTCTATACCTGGCTCCTTCAGATACATGTCTCCAAAAATTGAGAGAAAAATCCCCAAATACGACATATTTGTAAAGTGGCAATATTTAATTGTGGAAGCTCTCCAGTTTCAGTACCTGGCCACACTTTAACAGCTCTCTAGGTTTTAGATTGACAAATGTCACTTGAAACCTTGCAAGAATGCATTTTTTTCCCCCTTCTCTCAGGTGTGGTGCTGGGGAACACAACTGTGAGGGTGTCCTGCCTTGCTGAGTTTTCATAACTTGCATTTCTTCAGTTTGTGGATGCCCCATCCCTGGAAGCATTCAAGGCCAGGCTGGATGTGGCTCTGGGCAGCCTGCTCTGGTGGTTGGCAACCCTACACATAGCAAGGGGTTGAAACTAGGTGATCATTGCGGTCCTTTTCAACCCACGTCATTCTATGATTCTCTGAGTTTGATGTCTGCATGGGATATAGGCCACACTTGGGCCAAGCCATGCTCCAATCTCTGCATCCAGTGGATTACTGAGAGCTGTTCAAAGAATATTACTAAAGGAACAGGTAACAGAATTTTTTTTTTAACTATAGCTGTGGACTGAGTTAAAATCTGAAATGGGGACCGAAGTATCACAAAGTCAGAATAATAAATGGCAGTGAATCAAGAGTGTGAACCAAAGATTTTGTCTCATTCAGGTTTTGTAGGCTGTTCTCAAAAATGCTTAACGCAGGGTTAACAAAGAGCACTGTAATACAGACTGATCCTTTCTCTGGCTGAGGGCCTGCATCCTGCCATCATGATTCATTCCTTATTCATAGGGTGAAAAAAAACCCATTGGTTTCAGGAGGAGGTATTTCAGATCAAGGACTGAAGTATTTGTGCCTAGATTTTCAGTGCATGTATTTTACACACTTTTGAACACTAACAACAATGCTGTGACTCTGTAGGGATACATGCATTTAAACCAGCATCTAAACTCTTTTATGGCCAAGATTTAAAATGTTGAATGCATTAGAGAAGAGAAACATTTGCACTGTGTTTCTTATTGTTAGTTGCCTTTCTGTAAGTGCTTTCAACACCACCAAATTAGTCCAGAAGTGGTTAAAAGCAGCTAAAAGGAGCTTTGGAGGACTTGGTGTCAGCTGGCATTCTAATGAGAATTAGACAATCGGAAATAGACAGCTCCGAGGCCAAACAATTAGCCAGACAATTAAAAGGCTCTACTGTACAGGGTTTTATGTGGGATAGGATAATGCAGCCGCAATATTTGTGCTAATAAGGTAGACGGATAAGAATGAAGTTAATTTCCCTTCTCAGCAGCTAAATGAACAGATCACTCCATTTTAGTCAAGCCCAAAAGGATGTTGTTTTTTCCCTCATCAGAAAAAAAAAAAAAAAGAAGAAGAAATAGAAATGGTAGTCTGTAGCTATGGAAATAAAGCTGGATATTCAACTGGTGTGGAGCTTACAGAGGTCCAGCTCCCGTGCCACCCTGCTCTGGCTGCCACTCTGTCTTCTGCCTTCTGCAAACCCAACTTTCACCGGTGCCATGACTAAATTTTGCATTTCCATTCTGGATTTTGCTGTATGTGCAGACAAGACCATTATAGTTTTTATCATATGTTACTCACTACAGACCAGATGTATGTCAGTTTCATCTGGGCCACTATCCTTGTGAAGGCAGGCAAGGTACCAAAGTAAGCAATCACTGCCCCAAAATATGCAGTAATGTTTTCGCATTTGAAGGAAGTGCAGGGTTTGGTACACCATGGGCTGTGGAGATGTGCCTTACCCTGGGCAAAAACACACCCCTGCCACACTCTGCACCTATGAAGGCAGAATACAGAACTACAGAAGACGTGGGCTGTTGGCAATGCAACACCCTGTCACAGCTGGTCTCACAGTTCTAACACCTTTTGTTTTGGAGGCTACAGTGACCCCAGAGATACACCTCCAGAAGGCTTGTCCTTCCCCTATATTCAGAAATCCCTTAGCTCTCTAACCCTGCAGCACACCAGTGCCATGCAGAGAGACAACCAAAGATCTTTCCATCCATTTACAGCACAGTTTTGCATGGAGCAGGCTCAGTTACTGCAGCAGTATTTTATATTTGCTCTGGGCTATGCAGAACTACATCCAAACTCCATGGGGCAAAGTGAATGCTACCAGCTTCATGGAATGGAATGGGTCCATTCATAGAATCATAGAATATCCTGAGTTGGAATGGACCCGTAAGGATCATTGAGTCCAACTCCATTTATCTGGAGATAGTCTAGATGAAAGGGCTGGACCAGGTGACCTCCAGAAATCCCTTCTGATCTCCACCTTTCTGGGATTCTGGGATTCTGGAATGTGCCACGTGCTGCTGATGTAAACTACCACAGAAGCTTTGAAGATTTTTGCCTTCACTTGAAGTGTCATCTCTAGAAAGGAGGGCTGGGACTTTGTGAGAATGTGGCTAGGAGTGCCATGCAACAAACGAAAACACATGCAGAGCCATCTGAGGTTTCTGGTTCTCTGTACAGTCTCCTACTGTCTTTGAGAGGGCATGGGGTGCTGCCAAGAGCTGGCTGTCATGCTGTGCATTAGGTTGCTGGCTTCTGTGGTGTACCAGCAGCCATGTGTTGCTATTTAGTAGGAAGCACCAGCAAAACAGTGGGAATGAGTTGTTTGGTGTCTCCTTGCAGCTACAAAAGACCAGAAGCAGTTGTCAGACACAGGATAATTAAATCCCCCAGAAAACAAGCCATTGGAAAATGAGCTGTTGGTCCATTTTAAGCTGGGGCACACTGCTGTTTTTCTGTTGTGACGGTAGGCTTGTTGCATCCCAAAGGTTTACCACACATGCATAGGATGAGCCAGACATGGTCAACTTTACACACAGCCCCTCTCCTCCCTCTCAAAAAAAACCATCTGAATGTGGACATGACAATACTCCACACCCGAGCATGTGCCCGTTTTCAGTAACCCTTTTTATGCAACTGCTCCTTTTCCTAAGCAAGCATGGACTGAGCGGAGATCACCACGGTGCAGGGGCTCAGCTGCCTTTTCCCCAGGCACACTGACAGAGAGGGCGGGGCAGAGATGTAAAATACAAACAGCACCCACCAGAAGAGTGAAGAAAAGCACGTTCAATGACTTATCCTGCTAAATCACACCAGTGCTTCAGATCTCCTGCACTTGAGGCTGATACATTCCTCTGGATGCCTGGAAATAGCATTTTTTATCTAAAAAGCCTTTCCCAGTGATGGCAGTATCAAAACCTGGTAAGCAAACAATCTTGTCCAAAAACACCCAACTGTATCAAAAAGCTGGAAAACAAGCAGCATCTCTTCCTCTGCTTGAAATCATTTTGCATTCACAAGCAGAACTGCTTATAGGGGAGATAGGAGAAATTGGATGTGTGGCATTAAGAATGCTCACACTGATACTTGTACTGATGCCTACTAAGCACATCATAGAACAATAGAATCATTAAGGTTGAAAAAGATCACTAAGATCACCATGTCCAACCCCAACCCACCCCCACCATGCCCACTCACCACATCCCTCAGTGCCACATCTACATGGTTCTTGAACACCCCCAGGGCAGTGACTCCACCACCTCCCTGGGCAGCCTGTGCCACTGCATCACCACTCTATCTGAGAATAATTTTTTCCTAATATCCAACCTGAACCTCCCTTGCTGCAAGTTAAGGCTATTACATGTTGTCCTATTGATCGTTAGCAGTAGTTACGCATAGCTTTATCAGAAGACTTCAAGGATGCATTATTACTCTGCCTGATGTATATAATTAAAACCTAGCTTAATTTTAATTGCATCTTTCACATACGTGACATCCTCACTAAGGAGAGTAAAATGTAATGATGCAGCACTGGTGGGAGGGTTAACAAAAGTAACACTGCTCTGTAAAAGAATAAATTCTTAAAAACCATGTGCAATATCCACAGCTGCCCAGCAAAGAAATTAATTCACAAGGGCTTTTTCTGCTCTGCCACCATTAATACCAGGAGACACTGCAGCCCTTCTACCGGTGTAAAGGGACGTGTCATTCATGCATGACTACATGATAGTTGTTAAGCATTTACCCAATAAACTTATTAGTGCTTTCCCCCATGCTTATTCAGCCACACTTGCCAACTTGCTTTTGTTTCTCTTATTTTAAGCAGCTCTGGTGATAGGGTTTGCAGCACAGATACCCTGAGGACCGAATCACCAGTGCTCCATGAGCATCTCTGCAGGATTTTGCTGGATACACCGGTGCACAGCGCAGTCAATCAGCAGCAGTTCCTGGATTGGTTCTGACATACTGACTGCAACCAGATGAGACCCTGTTCTTCCTTCAGTCAGCAGAAAGTCCACTATTTCACCCAAGGAGATCCAAGAACGCCTGCTGCTCTGGGATATTTACTACGAGGAAGGTCAAGCTGCCCAGCTTTTGTTTTCCGTTGAATCTAACTATGATTTCTTAGGTTTTCCCATTGTGTGGCTTTGGCTTCTGAGCCCATCTGCTACACTTCAGGGTATGTTTTCATCGTGGTGCGTGGGCACTTGGCTCATTAATGTGGTGTTAATGGAACGTGGCAGCTAGAGCCTCCCTCCACGCACGGATGAGACGCTCCTCACCGGAAGGAGGTTTGCCCACAGCAGATTCAGCAGCCGAAGCATTTATCTGCCATGGTATGTTAATAACTGTTGGGTTATAATTACCAAATTTCAATATTTACAGAAAACCAGCCTCTCTATTGTGCAGCTAATAGCACAATCTTGAATGTACGAAATGCCAATTTGCTATGAATGAGGAGCTGCGTGCTAAAATTCAAAAGCAATTAAACCGTAAGCAGCAGCTGACATTTAATGATTACACTGTTTACCAAGGAGCAGCCACTCGCTAGGCACAAGTCTGGCAGTGAAGATGGGACAAAAGAAGCCTCCTCCCTGCCTACACCACGGCCAGGATTAATGCACTCCTGGCCTTGCTGGGGGACTGGAAAACTCCAAGTATTTCTCTGGGCTGCCTCAGCTGCTGGCTGCATGGATGTGGGGTCAGATGGAGAGTAAGACAGGTGAGGCTGTTCCTCTGCTTTCTGCTACTGGAAGGGAAAAAGGCACATTTCAATGCCTTGTCTTTATTCCTTAGCTCAGCCGTTCTCTTGTCTATGTCCTTAAATGTGTGATGTATCTTCTGTGCAAGCGAGGGATCTCATCATAGAATCATAGAATCATAGAATGGCTTGGGTAGGGAGAGACCCCAAGGATCATCAAGTTCCAACCCCCTGTCACAGGCAGAGCCAACAACCTCCAGATCTGGTACTAGACCAGGCTGCCCAGGGCCCCATCCAACCTGGTCTTGAACACCTCCAAGGATGGGGCATCCACAGCCTCTCTGGGCAGTCTGGGTTTCCAGCACATCACTACTCTCTCTGCGAAGAACCTTCTCCTGACATCCAATCTAAACCTCCTCTCCTTGAGGAGGTTATTCCCCCTTGTCCTACCACTATCTACCTGAGTAAAAAGTTGATTTTCCCCTCTTTTAAATACTGGAAGGCTGCAATGAGGTCTCCTTGCAGCCTTCTCTTCTCCAGGCTGAACAAGACCAGCTCCCTCAGCCTGTCTTCATAGGGGAGGTGCTCCAGATCTCTATATCAGATATTTTTCCTGATATCAGTGATCATACTACACAACCAAATAAACAGAAATAGGTTGCATCAAAAAATCATAGTATGGCTTGGGTTGGAAGGGATCTGAAAGATCACCTAGTTCCACCTAGGTAGATAATACAAATATATATATATTTGTATTTTATATATATATTTTAATTATCCTTAGATTCTTTTAGTTAATTGTTAGTCCTTTTTTGGTGGTCCAAAGTCTTTTGTTTTCTTCCTTCAAATAAACAAAAATTCTGTTCAATTTGGGTCAAACAGCAGAGACCTGCATTCAACTTAAAAGGAACATTTTTGTTTCAGTGGAAGGATTTTTCCTGTTCTTTATTATTACAGAGATGGGAAAAAATTCAAAACAAACTTTGAGCCCTAATGAAAGAAAAACACAAACTTTTAGCTATTTTGAAAATGTCAGTATGTTTCTGTTTCTGCTCTGCCTTTGCATGGCTAAACCCACCTGCTAAATTCACAAATCCTGGTAAAAAATTTTGCTTGATCCAAAGCTGTATTTTCCTTCACCAAAGAAAGTCTTTGACCTAGAATTTCATCCTGATACAGCTGCCTTTTATTACATTTGTCCAGAGCACTCAGGAAATCACAGAATCATTCAGACTAGAAAAGACCACTGAGATCACCGAGTCCAACCATCAGCACCGTGCCCATGCAATACGTCCCTCAGTGTCACATCTCCATGGCTCTTGAGCACCTCCAGGGACAGTGACTGCACCACATCCCTGGGCAGCCTGTTCCAATGACTGCAAGGCTTCTCCCAATGTATTTATATAATGAGAAGGTCCCTGGGAGAAACTTTACAGTGGATTAAATGAGCAGAGAAAGCCTACCTGATTATTACGTTGGATTCTAAAGATACTGAGCTTAGTCTGAGGACCAAGTCCTACAGAGACTGTCCCCTGCAGCCACTCTGCAGAGGAGGAAGCTGCTGAGATGCCCTCATTCCTCCTCCACCCACCTGGTCAGGGACAGGTGCAGGGCAGCTGATGACCATGTATAGGACACGTCCTGGATTTAACTCCTAAGCTTCAGTTGGGTCCTGTGTTTGCCCTGGAAAGTGCAAACCCAGGGTTGTGACACCGACCTGTAGACAGTGTTAGCAGCCCCTTGTTTTGGTTCTCCTTGCTCCCTCATAGCCTGCAGCACAGCACTGTGTGCCAGGAGCAGAAAGCCAGGATTTCTGACAGCAGGGTTATAATGGGGAGCTGCTCAGCACAGTCCTTCTGTCTACTCTTCAGTGTTTGACTTGTAACAGAGATCCACTTCTGCTACTACTTGTTACAGATAGGAATGAAGTTCTCTCTCCCAGCACATTTGGTAGCTATTTACTTAACTAAACGGTGAAAAAGGGAAGCCTCAAATCTCCAGGGCTGCCTCCCTCAGCTTGTTTATCACTGTGTTGCAATGGCTCTGTGGTTGTGAAATCTCGAGCTGAAAACTCTGAAGGAAATTTCTAGTGACAAGCTTTCCTTGAGGCTGTAAACAAATAGAATTCATTAGGAGGAAGGAAGAGAAGCAGAAAACATCAAAATTAACACATGCGCGCACGCGCATGCATGCCCCAAATTCCCCCCCCACACACATACACACACACACACACACTCTTCAGAACTGTGCTGAAAAAAATAATCCGCATGCCAGGATTTTTTTCTTTTTACTTTCAAGGCAAACCAGCTTGATCTCATACTCCTGCAGCTGGTGGGAAGCAGAGCTCACTCAGACTCCAACAGAAGTTGGATTGTACTTCTACGCAGCACGTTTCAGCTGCTGTGCCCCAAAAGTGCTTCACTCTTTCTACACCTGCTTGTGCAAATTCCCAAACACTGCTCTCGAGGAGGCTCTCAGGTGTTTGCTGATAGACAACGCGTTTGCTTTAAAGGAAAAGGATGAATAAAGAATTAAAAAGAAGCCTCTGAGCCAACTGCGCTAATGGCTTTTTACCTGTAGCACCAAGAGGTTGTATATTCTGGCTCTGTGTTAAAAAGCGTGGTGATTAAACCATAATATTATGTTTTGATCTAGCCTGGAGTTGAATGAATTACTGGCAGGAAACACAGCTCATGAATTCAATCAAAAATCCTTTCATTTGTCACAGCCGCTTCCTGTCCGTCTTTTAAACATCTGCTTCTCTTGTTCACGACAGAAAAAGTCTTTGTTAAAATAATAAGCATTCACCGATCCTTCCCTCAAATGTAACATGCTTTCCTGCCCTTCAAGTTTATTTTATATATCTCTAATAACTTCCTCGTACCCTTCTCTTTCTTTCCGCTTTGAAATTCTGGAAAACCTCAAAGGGAGGAAAGGAGGCATTTGTGATGTGGGAGCACACCGTGGGGCTTGCACCAGCCCCTCTGCCAACAGGACGAGGACGGTTTGGGATGTTTCACTGTGATCCCTGCCAAGAACCACTCCAGCTCCTTAAATGGAAGCAGCTTCCTGCCTGCGGGGCCAGTGGTCAGCCCACGTCCTGGGGAAGCAGGAGGTGCTTCTCACGCGGTACCGCGCAGTGGGAGGCTCAGAGAGAGGAGGGAGATCGAGAGCAGCCCTGCTTTGCATGGCCCTCCGTTCCCAGAGCCAGATATTGCACTGACTGCTCCCAAAAGCTCAGATCTAGGCATCAACAGAGGGGTGGCAGCAGGGCGAGGGAGGTGACCTCCTCTGCTCTGCCCCCATGAGGGCCCATCTAGAGAACCGCACCCAGGTCTGGAGCCCCTGACACAAGAAGGATGCAGAGATGTTAGAGAGTGGGTCCAGAGGAGGGCCATGAGGATGTTCAGAGGGCTGGAGCATCTCTTCTATGAAGAAAGGCTGAGCCCTGCACAGCTGCCCAGAGAGCTGTGGTGCCCCATCCCTGGAGGTGCTCAAGGCCAGGTTGGATGGGCCCCGGGCAGCCTGAGCTGGTGGGGGGCAACCAGCCCATGGCAGGGGTTTGGAACTGGATGAGCCTTAAGATCATTTCCAACCATTCTATGTAATTCTATTTATTCAGCTAATTTGAGTGAGTGATGGAGATCAGCTGTGCAACTCTTACTGCTGCTCCCAAATGCAGTGTGCTCTCACAAACCCAGGGTCAACACACAAGTATTTATGTCATGTTTAGCACTATCTGCATTTCTTTCCAAGTTTCTAAAGAAAAAAAGCACCAGTCTTCCAGCTAAATTTTAAATCCCTACTTTGAAGTAAACCTTTTTCTTTGCTAATTTCTTCTTAATAATTAATTGTCTACTTTCAGAAGTTCAGAAAGAAGCCTGGGAGTTTGCTTCTCAAGGTAACAGTCCATTCGTTACCTGACATCTCAATGCAGCTAACACTGGGATGGAGCAAAAGTATTGCCAAAAAGTCCTCACAGTGCTCAGAAAATCCAAGTGTGAGGATTAGGCTGGAAAGTTTAGGGCCAGAGAAGAAGCAGTGTTAGAATCAGGAGTATCTCCATGGGTCTGGCTACATCACTGCCACCATATGCCAGACCTTCACCTCTTCTAGCTCTTCTCTAGGTGAGCACACTGAGCACACTGGTCTAGCTGTAGGTGTCTCTTCATTGCAGAGGAATTAGACTAGATGACATCCAAAGATCCCTTCTAATTCAAAAGATTCTATGATCCACTCTAAAAGTTAGAAGATGATGCTGAGGGACTGAATTGGTTGTGCCAAGAGCAGATGTCTGCCTTGCAAAAAGGTGAGTCCAATTATTTTTCCCTATTTTGAGGAAGTAGAAGAAGACGAGTCAGTCCAATTAGGAAATTTTCACTTCCTTTGCATCATGCGAGCTTTCAAAATGTAAGATATCTTTGCAAGTGAATGAAAGTTACAAATGCATGCTGAGGACAGATGAGCAGAACTGATTAAGGATACCTGCACATTGCTTTTTAAAAGTTCACATCACTTTGTTAATTTCCAATTTGCCACTATATGCTTTCTTATTTTGATTTTAATGTAGTTGCTTTTGAAGTACAGGTCACTTTTTTGCAGCGTAACTGTCTTACTTTGATTCTTTGTTATGACACAGTTGCAATTCATGATCCCAGCATTGTATCTGAATGAAAGTGATGTACGTGAAGATTATCCCAAATACAAGTAGATTCCTGCATGGGCCAGCCTAGTTCCAGCCTGTCCCCGTGTCCCATCTCCAGCTTAGGCAAACAGCTGGTACATGGGGAAGAGGATGAGACTGGGGTAAACACACAGGAATAAATCCTTTGTATTTTCCACCAGTTGCTAGCTGTTTGTAGCTTAGGAATCTCCTGAGAAAGAGCATTGGCATTTCGTAGCTGTCAATCTCAGGATTTTTCTTCCTGAGATACATTTAATTGCTTTTTACTTTACAAATGTTTTAGCACATACAGCATGGTGCAGCAGTGGGTGCCATGGTCTGTGTGCATATGAAGCACTGACCAGCCCTTCTGCTTGCCCCAGCCTGGCACTGCCCAACCTTGTTGGATATTCCATAGGTCTGTATTGAAAAGCAGTCCAAATTGCTTCCTGTTGACTTGCTGCAGAGCATTTGGGATCACACCTTCCTAGTCATTTCCTTTTCTGACAGGAGAGTTCCAGTCAACTAGAAATGATCTTACACTTTGCATCAGCATTGTAACTTTGGTACCTTTTCATTTTCTAGAACATCCCTTCTGAGAAGGAAAGGCAGAACTAGGGAATTTACCTGGCTCTGTTTCACTCTTTTTTTCCATGTACAACACTTCACATTTATCTAAATCTATCTGCTGTTTTAGTGCCTTCCTCCTAACTACAGTGAGTGCCTTCTGCAAGCCTTTGCAGCCAACCTTTGTTTTCATTGCCCTTACTAGCTTACTATCAGTAGCAAACTTAGCCACCTTACTACCCACTCTCTTTTCCAGATCAGGGGAGAGAAGAGCTCACCCCCACCACCCTAAGAAACCAATTTCTAGAGTAGATACAGCTACAGTGACAAAACCATGCTTCTACCAGTAGAACTTGTTTTACTTGTGGAAAATGGTTTTAAAATATCAGTCCAGCTTTGTCAGATGGGTCCAAGGAGGTCTTTGCCAGCATAATCTGATGGCATTGTTGTACCAATAAAAACAGGGGTTTACAAGCATCCTTGGACACAGCAGGAAAGCTGGGGGTGGACTGCATCCTTCCAGCAGGAGCGGCACAAGGAGGGAGACGCCAGCTTTTGGATATTTAACCCTGGGGTCTGAATTGAGAGGGTGGTTTCTCCTCACCATGAGAAAAGAACTCCTCCGAGGATGTAAATTAAGAAAGAAAAAAACAGAGCTGACAGAGAACGTAGGAGCGTACATCATTTGCTGTATGTAAATAAGCAGACAGCTGCTGTCAGTTCAGTCAGAGCTGTTACCGCACATCCCCACACAGCCACATTCAGATTTCCGCGGTCGCCCATGCAACTGTGGCAGAGAATTCTAACAGGGACTTGGAGGGCACCTGAAAACCACTTCCTTCAGACCTACAATATCCTCCTGTTCCAAATGACCCAAGCTGGGACCCTTCCCGAGCTTTCCATTTTTGTCCATTATTTGGCCTCAAGAGAGAATGGTGCAAACTGACTGAGTGCTTTCATAGGAAAAATCCCAGCCAACATCAATATGAAACAAATAAAATGATGCTGCTACAGAATCTACCCTCTTCCTCCTTCCCCCTGTCAGGACCACTTTCTGAAAGAGTGGTCAGGCAGTGGAATGGGCTGCCCAGGGAGGTGGTGGAGTCACTGACCCTGGAGGTGTTCAAGGAACGGTTGGATTTTGTGTTGAGGGACATGGTGTAGTGAGTACTACTGGTGATAGATGGATGGTTGGACTGGATGATCTTGAAGGTCTTTTCCAACCTTGGTGATTCTGTGATTCTGTGATTCTGTAATTCAGGATTTGGAGGAAGGAGCTTTAAGAAACCGGGGGCACCTCCCCATTTCTCCCATCTGCAAGCACAATGCAGCAGATACAGCTGCAGATGTGCCGCGGTCTTGCAGCCTGGCAAGTTTGAACCACCTCACATTAAATGCAATTAGCAGGTAGCAGGTTTCAAGCAAACCAAAGAAATTATTTTTCCATCCGGGGCAAGTTAAACTCATTGCCATTGGCTGTTACAGAGATCAAAAGTTAGAAAAACAATGAGACAAACTTGTGGAGGGAAAGTCCATCAGAATGACTACATACAAATACACAGTCTGGTTCAGGAACTCCTAGCACTACAGTTGCACTGGGAAAAGAGCTGTGTTGTGATTGTTGTTTTCATACATTTTTTCTTCAGCGTCCACTCTCAGCCAGGAGCAGGACAGCACCCTGGGCTTGACAGAGCCTTTCCAGATGCAGTGTGGTTGTTCTTTGGCCACAACTAGAAGTCTAGAGGTTCATTTTAGTACTCTGCATGCCCTACTCCAAGCAGTTCCTCTTGGTTTTGATAGACCCAATCAAAGTAAACTCCACAAAATCTGATCTAATGTTCAAGGTCCTAGATATACCAATGCAAGCATATATACTGATCCTAAATTAAATATTACCCAATTGAAAAAGGCAAAGAAACCCACTGGACTGAGCATTGTGCAGTGCAGAGCAAACATGGGAGATGGAGAGCATGCAAGAATCTGTCCCCTTGTGCCAGATGTGGCTACGTCAGCCTGGGGCCCGGGGGTGAAGTTCAGACCACAGAATTACTCCCTTCTGGCCTCTCCACTGTGCACATTATTTTATCTCACCAATTGTTAAATGCCAGAAACTAATTTCATTCTAAATGATCTTTAATACCATGCATTTTAAAAAAGGCTATGAAACTCCTACGCTTCAGGACTGACACCCAGTTCCCATCTGTCTCCTATTAACAAGAACAACCCAGATAATCTACAGCTGCATGTAGAAAGAAAGATGGAAAACTGGTGAAGGTGATACAGCATGGATCAGCATGCAGTCAGCAGTATCTTGCCAGTATTCATCTGGGCCAATAGCTAGCTTAAGGAATAATCAAATGTAAAGGATGAGATGTGTCATGGAATCATACAATCATAGAACGGCTTGGGTTGGAAGGGACCTCGAAGATCATGCAATTCCAACCCCCCTGCGTTGCCAAAAATTAATTTACATGGACAAACTCCATTTAGAAAGGTGGAGAGGGTGACTTACTTGAGTCCAAAGCCACTCCAAAACCCTGTATCACTATGTAAAGCATCAATTACTTGGGCAAACTTCGGCCAGATGCTCATTCTAAGTGCCTGAATGGAAAGTGAGGAGGTGTGCCAGGAGTAGCTTGGATGTTACTGGGCTTATATACATGATAAAGTGAAGACTTGCGTGGCTCTCAGGACCGGGGATTTCCTACAGAACTGAGCTTGTGTGCATCACCCAGCAGTGATCTGCAGGATAGGGACTTTGGATATGGACCACAGCCCATGGAGGGCACCCACAGCTCTGGAATCATGGAGAACGTGACCTCTAGCTCAGGCTATCTGCTAAAACAAACAGGTGGCCTGGGGCTGCACCCTTGCCTTCAGGACATCAGAGGAATCTTCTACACCCCATGGAGGGATTCACCACTGAGCTTGGCTGCACCCAGAGGCACCACATCACACTGATGCTAGGGGAAAAGAAAAGAAACCTCTGCAGTGGAAGAAGAGAAGCCTGGATTACAGACCTGGAGCTTCCAGAAGAGAAGGAACAGGCACAGAAAGGGCAACTTAGGAACAAAATCTGCTGCTGGCGTGCAGCATCTCGCAGCATTCCCCACAAAAAAATGGAGTCCCTTTGCTGTTGCTAGGGCCCAGGGTGCCTGTTGCTGTTGTAGCTTCTATAAATAAAGTTTCCATTCCAGGATGAACAAACAGTGGTCGCTTTTTAATGACATCCTCTTATCCCTGTGAGTGTTGGAGAAGAAAAGGGTCTCCTCACTCACTGCAGCTCAGCTGGCTCCACTGGAGTGAGCAGCCCTGTAAGGCAGATCAGGTTTAAAGAGCAGACACCATGGGTTTGAACCATGGCTCAGTGCGCCCTGATGATAAGGAAAGCTGCCTCATGAGGCCTTTACTGGTTTCCAAAGGACTTAGAGCCCAACAAGGGCTGAATGCTATTGAGATCCTTCATGCCACCAAGGCAGGAATCTCCACCATCTCACACTGGGATAGCAAAGATGAGCTCGTCTGCACCCCCACTGTGCTGGGTCACTCAGATGTGGGAAGGAGGCTGTGGCTCTGGCTCTCAAGGCTTTCCCAGGAACCTCTCGCTGGTGTTGCAGCACCAGACAGGAAACCAGGGCTTGCCTCTGACTCACCAGCACTGCTACACACTGTAGCAGGAGAGATAGAAAGAGGGACTTGAGCAGCTGGGCCTGAGCGTGCCCAAGGGCAGCACAGGGCTGAGTTTGACAAAGAACCCTGACCCCACTGAAGCTCTTTATGGGAGTCAGGAAGCTGCCTTCACTGTTCGCTGCTCATTGATCCTGCTGCCATGCAGACTGAGCCTGCGTTGTGTTCAAGATGGAGCAGCTTTGCAGCCCAAATGCTGGGGTGTCCCCAGGGCCAATGGGCACATGCTCTCCACAGCCCCCAGGCCTCTCCTGCAGTCAGATCACTGCAGACACTGAGCTGCTCCTGTGCCAGATTCAGGCTTATATTGACTCTAATAATTAATTGCTTTTTCTATTTTTAAATATGAAAGGATCTCTGTTTGGCTGTCAAGTGCAGGTATGAAAGAGCCAGTTTTCAGCTGAAATTTATCCAGAGGTTGTTTGCGATTGGTAGAGTGGATCTGGGGTCTGCATTTTTCTACTCAGAGTGGTTCCCTGATGGCAGAGCCGTTCACATCGGTACCAACAACACACCAGAGAGCTCGGGGCTCATGTGAGATCAGCCATGTCCCACGCCTCTGACCTCCACTTCCCTGCAGCTCCGTGGGCCAGGACCAAGCATCCCAGTCTTGGTGCTGACCAGGCGGCTCACCACAGCCAGCCTCTAAAGGTGCATCCTTCTCACTCATAAGGCCCATTTACTGAAAGAGGCAAAGCAGGTACATTTCCATGCTTCCTGTCAGGCTCTGCTTGTAAGCCGTGATGAAGGCATTGCCCTCCTGATCACTGGGACGTGTTGGAGAAGCAGTGCAGGTCCCAGCTGGATTTAGGTGCACCAGCACCTGCTTCTCTTTACTCAAACTGGATCACAAACACCACTAGGAATGGAGATTTAAACTGTGTTTTTTCTAATGGGATGGAAATAAACACAGGGCAGCAATGTTACAGTAAGAGCAGCAGCTGTGTGACCTAGGAGCTCACTGAGGAGTGGAAGTAGGGCAGCAAGAGTGTAAAACCACACAAAGCAAACCCAGCATCTCCCCATTGATGCTTACTGAATGCTAACATGGGCAAGTAGTCAAGGGTACTTCTTCCCTACAGGTTAAAGTGGCAGCAAGCTATACTTAATTTTGATTTCTCATGACCAGCAGAGAACTGGTCACAGGTCTGGGTGTCACTTCTTCTCTGCACGGTGGAGTGGTATAAGAAATAGTAGTCGCTGGGTGGGAAAACACCCGCTGATGGCTCAGGGTATTAATCTGTTGGGGTCACAGCAGAGCTGGCCAGGACTTCCCAACGGTGTTAGGACATGCTCACAGCAGTGACACAAAGCTCCTGGTGACGAGGCTCTGTGGTGTGGGCTGGGTCTCACTGGGGACATCTGGCATCTGCTGCCCGTGGGTGGCATTCTGACCCAACGCCTTTCTGAGAGCAGCTGCAAGTGGCTGTCTGTACACCAAGGAATGGGCTGAGGTTAAATCAGGTTTGCTAGCTCATGTTAGCCAAACCCAGTGGCAGACTGACTCACTTTTGGTAAACAGCTGTGGTTGCTTCAAGATATTACCACCCCAGGTGTTGGAGTCACAGCCCTTGCTGCAGAACTGGCAGGAGAAAAGAGGGAAATGTGCCCCGGGCTTCCCAGTCCAATGCCTGGCACCTTAACGTGGAACAGCCTCCACGTGTGGGCCCGAGCCCTGGGTTAGGAAGCCCATAGCCAGTGTCCATATAGAATCATAGAATCATACAATGGTTTGAGTCAGAAGTGACCCTTAGAAGCCATTTAATCCAACCCCTCTACAATGAACAGAGGAACCTACAGCTCCATCAGGTGCTCAGAGCACTGTCCAGCCTGACCTTGAATATCTCCAGGGACGGGGCATCTGCCACCCCTCTGGACAACCTGTGCCAGTGCCTCACTAACCTGAGTGCAAAAAACTTTTTCCATATATGCTATCTAAATCTCCCCTCCTTTAGTTTGAAACCATTTCCCTTTGTCCTATCACAACCCTGCTAAAGTGTCTGTCCCTTCTTTCTTACAGCCCCCCTTTAGATACTGAAAGGCGGTTCTCAGGTAATCCCCAGAACCTTCTTTTCATATGGCGACCCAGGAAGCTGCGGAGGAGTAATCTGGAAGAAAAGGGAGGATGCACAGCTGCAGGGAAAAAGGAACAACACCTTAAAGCATTGCAGCACAGATTTCTGGAGCTGGGCTTGGAGAGCAAGAATAGCTTTTGCAGAGCGGGTGACCCAAGTAACAACTCTCCCTCCACTCACCCTTGTATTATGGGGCATTTGAGCAATAGGGTGACAGGTAAGGCAGCAGTCCTTACGTTTTCCAGCTGAGCTGAATTCCTTCTTTCCCAGATGCTGATGCACCAACTGCTGCAGAAACCAATGGAGCTGCAGTACCTGTGCTGTGCTGCTGACAAAGGGATGGCTGATGTTTGGAGTTTCCCTTCTTGGAGTGAGTAATGTCAGTGTGTGTGACCACGGTCAATTTATCACCATGACAAAGACCCGGCTATAGTGGCTGGGGACAAGAACAAACCCCAAAGGTTTAATCCTGGATGCATTTCCCTGCTCTGATTTCATACTGTCACACTGCCATAAAAATGGGAGAGCTGGCTCTAGCCCTTGGAGACGGGTTCTGTTATTGATCAGCTCCTCATTGCTCCCTCATTGGAAATGTTTACTGAAAACACTACAGGAGTTTGGGGTTTTTTATGAGCTATGAACCAATTTATGCCGCACGCTCTGCTCACAGCTGCACCACGCTAATTCTGGAGTGATGCCATTGCTCATTCAGTAATAGGGCAGAGAAATCCCCGCAAGCTCCCGAATGTCGTTCTACCTTTAGAGCTGCAGCACAGTGGTTTTAACAAGTAAATAAGGTAGTTCCAGGAAAATACAAATGTCGAATCTGGTGGGGGAATTTAACCAGCTAGACAAATTTCCAGCATTTGATCATGCTTGTAAGGTACGGGAGAGCAAAAAAAGTTGTGCTCCCACACAAACAAGAGTGATATTTTCAAACATGATAGCTGCATTTGAAGCTAACACACACACATACACACAGAAAAAAAAAAAAAAGAAAAAAGAAAAAGAAAGCAACAACCCCGGCAGCAGCACAAAACATCCTTTGTTGCCGGACGTGAGAAAAACACTACAGTTCTAAAAAAAGCCATAGGAAGGAAGTGGAAGAACCTCAGAGGCGAGTGGGAGTGCGAAAGGAATGTGGCTGCATTTTTCCCCCTCCCTGCATGTAAGCTCGCTGTTTGCAGCTGAAGAGAGAGCTGCTGGGGGAGCTTTACTGTTTGGGAATGTTGCTGTTCAGAAGTGCAGCGCATATTAAACCAACTGACTCTTCGAGGTTTTCCTTCTGGATTTTATAGTGAAAAAAAAAATCAACAGAATAAAACTCCAAAACACTGACACAACAGAAAACACCTCTACCACAAAAACAACCACCCAAAAGGCCAGCAGATCTGAGATCCAAACTCTTGGTTCTGTAAGTTCAGGAGAACCTCATGGCTGATTATCTGCTAGTATTACTTCAATTCTTTCCATGAGTTTTCCCCTCCTGATGCCTCTGTTCTCTGTGGTTTCCTTGGTGCACCCATGAGCAATGAAACACAGTAGACAGCCAGCACTGAAACATTCAGAGAAGCTCTGAACTACGTTCCTCGTAGATCCCAAGCCTCTGAGATTGCCAAAAACCAAGCAGAAGAAAACAGAAGAGTCATTTGAAAACAATGTCATGAAAAGGAAATCAATTTCATATGCATTTTTTGAGATTAACGGGCAGCATAAAAGAGAAAGAACGCATGGACTGCAAACGTAGGAGGTCCTCATGTCTCACTGCATGAGAGACACTGATGGGCAGAGTACCACATTTTCTCTACTCAGCTCTGAAGCACCCAACTGGATGACAGGGCAGGCAGCAGCCCAGTGGCCCAGGATAAGGAATTCCTTGCTAAACCACAGCCGCTGCTGGCAGCATGTCTCCAAAAGGTATGTGTTCACTGAGGACTGCTATATGGTCCAAGTTCACTTGACCTGAGAAAATGCAAGATCAGTTCTGCAGGAATTCGAGTTCTCTGGAGAGCCAGCAGTAAGAACCAAAACTGGAATTTTTAAACTGAAACAGAAGAAAAGTGACAGAGATAATAAAGATCTCAATGTTCAAGGGATTTATTTGCATATTTGTCAGCAATGTTTACCATCCCACTGCCCAGCTACGTATAGCAGAATCTGAAAAATACCCCAGATTGTGTTTTATGGGGGAGTGATATAAACTCTGAAAGCCTTCACCTTTCCTGTTCCCTCTCTGCAGCAGTGCAGCTTGTTCCCTTTCCTCCCAACAAGAAATACTGTTTATATTTAGCATTTCTCTCACTCACTCTCCATTATTAATGAGGTTTGTATGAGAACGTACTTTCTGTTTTGTTCTAGAGCTTGTTTACTCCTCTCCTGCCTGCAGCCATGATGTGCACCTCTGCAATTGCTGCAGAGAGCACAGGCAGTGGAGGAGCATGGGGAGGACAGGGAGCAGCAGCAGCAGCCCTCCTGACAAGCCAGGAGAGCCAAGGACCTGTCCCTCCTTGCCTGGAAGGTGAGGGGGGAAGCAATCTTGCTTCTTCATAAAGCATGTGTCAGAGCCCCCAAGTACCTGGCAGCTGCCGTGGCTGCTGTGCTTCATGTTGCTGGCTGCTGGAGATTTGCTAGTATCTTGTGTTCATGTGGAGGAGCTTATCTCTGCATCCAGCGCTTCCTGTGGGAAAGCAGTGGCCTGGCTGCTGTGCTGTGCGCAGCAGAGCTCCTTACGCTGCTGCAAAACAGGTAGGAAGCTATGTCCCACTGAGAGGCCCCTCATACACATCTTGGGTACTGACCGGGAGCAGGATTCCCAGGGATCATACATAGAATGGCTTGGATTGGAAGGGACCTCGAAGCCTACTGAGCTCCAACCTCCTGGTGAGGCACCACCCACCAGCTCAGGCTGCCCAGGGTCCATCCAGCCTGGCCTTGAGCAACTCCAGGGATGGGGCACCACAGCTCTCTGGGACACACCACTCCTCAAGTAAAGAATTTAGGTGGTTTGTTTCATTTTTTTTTAAGCTGCTTGTGCAACCACAAGAACCCCTACAGATTGGAAATGAAGCATCTTTCACTGTACCCTGATGGTTATGCCCTGACTCTTCTGCAGCTCCTTCTGCACTGAGAGACATCTGGGGCCCGCATGGCCAGAGGTGGAACAGGTGGTTACAGCACTGAGCTGTGATTTAAGAGCTTGACACCAAGGCCTGTCTTCATCTTCCTGGGTGATCCTGAATAAACCTCAACTGAGCTGATCCACCGCCCCTCTGTTTTTTGCTGGTTGTGTCCCATATCCACCAGGCCAAGACTCAGGTTTCTCTAGGACCAGCCCTACTGTGACCACTGCATCTTATCACCATGCTCAAGAAGAGGCCTAAAGTATCTGCTGAAGGACCATTGTTCACTATTCCACTAGCGAAGACAAACAGATCTGATACATCAGTTGAGCCCTTATAGCAGGCAGTGTGAATGCCTTCCATCACACAGCTCCTTGGCATTGCTCACACTTGTGGGCTCGACAGCAACCGGTCAGGACAAGACTCTTCCCAGAAATCATGCTGCTCTCACGTTAATGAGATCACTTTTTATGACACGGTGTGAAAAGTTAGATCAGATGTGTTTTTCTCTGCGGGAAATGCAAGTGAAAGCATTGCTATTTGTCATTCATGGCGCTGTAAATACAAAGATGGTGTGAAGAGCTGCACGCACTCTTCCCTTTCACCTTCCATCTTCTCACTTGGTTGACTGGAGTGATTTCCCCGTGCCTTCCACGACCACCAGCTTTTATTCTCAACTCACTGACCGTCACTGGATCTGTTTCCTGACCCCAAGCACTAACAACAGCTTGGACTTGGCTGTTCAAAACTGACACTCGAGCAGAGCAGAGGGGTTGGTACCAACCAACTCAGCACTTTGCTCTTGCTCAGAGGCGGTGAGTGAGAGGTGAAAGTGCCGTAACCCATTACCCAGCCCCTGAGTCAGCCCAGGCCATTTTTTTTTTTTTGGTTGTTTTCTTTACAGCAATCTCTTGAGTGGTTGCAGAAATGCAAACAGAAAGCGTTCCTGACAGACTGAAAACAATTAGGAACGTCTCAGAGTTACTGGAGCAGAGATTTTGTTATGATAATAAAGAATGTTCTTTGCTGGTGTATTATTTTAAAAGGAGAAAATTAAAAAGAAATATATCATGAAGGAGCTGACAGTGCTCAAAACCCACATCCTGTTGTTATCCACGGGCCTGGTACTATATACTGCTGGCAGCTGTGAGATGAACTTTCCCATTAGGCCCCTTCCAAGCCCTTAACCCTGACCCAAAGGGACCTCCTTTCTCTCTTTTAAAGGGAGGGAGAGAAATCAATCTCCCTGCTGATTCAGCTGTGGGCCTCTTATGTCTAAAGAATATTAGCACTGTGAAAAAGAAGGAAAAAAAAGCGCAGATTGAGGGTTTTTTAATGATGTGGATCGGTGATATTTATGCACTAAGGTTCCTATCCCTGGGACCCATTCGATGCAATCAAATTACTCTCATAAAGTATCAAAGACTCAGAATCTAAACTGAAAACTCTAGTTTGGTCTTAACTCCTTCCAGCATACTTAGAACTAATCATTTTCAAGACCAGATTAAAAGTATGGCTACTACTCTGTTACTCCTCACTCTTGTATACTTCCTCCTGCAGGACTGCTTTACTTGAGAACCACAGACACTTTTCTCAGGCTTTTTAACAGCTACACACATCTTTTTAATTTCCTAAGACAAGAGTAGTTCCTTTCAAGATGTTCCACTGGCTCACTATTACTATCAAAAGGAGCTTGCTCTCTTTCTTTTGCCTCTCCCTGCTTGCAGGCTTCTAGGAATATATTCAGATATACATTTTTTTTTTTCAAAGCAGTGTTTTCTTCCTCTTAGCTGCTTTGTTTTTCAGAAGAAGGAAAGAAGGAAGAGTAGAAAGAAAAAGAAAGAAAAAGAGGGAAAGGAGCAAAGAAGATGGAGAGAGAAAAAGAAGGAAGGAAGGGAAGGGAAGGGAAGGGAAGGGAAGGGAAGGGAAGGGAAGGGAAGGGAAGGGAAGGGAAGGGAAGGGAAGGGAAGGGAAGGGAAGGGAAGGGAAGGGAAGGGAAGGGAAGGGAAGGGAAGGGAAGGGAAGGGAAGGGAAGGGAAGGGAAGGGAGGGGAAGGGAAGGGAAGGGAGGGGAGGGGAATCCTACCATACTTAACCCTAAAGCTCAAATCTTCTCTATCTTTGTAAAAATTTCACAGTGCTTCATTTAGAGGCAGAAGTAGAAAGTTCATCAGAAATGCCCCCATCTGGAAACACTTACTGGCTTACGATATCTCTGTCTTTTGCCATGTTCCTATGAAGTCACAGTTACAAGCTAAGCCAGTCTTTCTGCTCAGATGGGCAGGATGCAGAGGCAAAATAGACTTTAACCTAGAGCCTCAAGGATACTTATGGTGCTTTGTATTTTGCCACTGTCAGCACCAGCAACTGGCTTCTGTCCTGGTTACAACCAAAATTAATTCAGGTAATTCTTTGTTTTGGTGTCAGTGGAAGGATGGATGAATAAACTCTAAACCCACTACCTGTTGATGCTTTTTTCTAGCTTTGATATCTAACATGAAATATCCAGGTTGGAAAACACTGACCTAAAAGTTTTCTCCATTCCATCTGTTAATGAACTCTAGAAAGGTTTTCCTGGCCTGAGGAGGAAGCGGTGAAATTTAACTCATTCATATGACAAAAGCACTTTAAGATCCTTGGTGATGGAAGAGCCGAGTGCTCAGAAACCTTGATTCAGCTTTTCCTCTCGCCTGTCCCACTCCCAAAAATCACAGTCAGAAACTGACTCAAAAAAATGTGATTTTTTTTTTTTTCCATCCCCAAACAAGTAGTAATAGAGAAGTGTTTTATTGGGCTCCCAGGTTTGCTGTCACTATGTTTGTCTTTACAAGCTCTTCTCTGCTCCTAAAAGGCATAACTGATGTTTTCACCAAGTTTTGGTGAAAACAGAGATTTCAGATGTACAACACAGCCTGGGAGGAGTCACAGATGCTCAAGTGACTTAGGAAGGGCTGCATGGGCTGTGTGCCTCCTGAAGTCCTTCTCACAACAATGCAACATCACACTTCCCTCCTTATCTGTGATTCCAGTGTGTTCCATGGACCAGGCATGCACTGTGCACGGATCTCAGAGAGAAGGGAAGCTGTGGGGCTCCCACTATGGGGCAGAATGGGCCGTGGGGAGAAACTCACACTCTTGGAGGAACTGTGGGACTCGAGGACATGGAGAAGTGAGGTCGTCCTCCAAGGCGAGACTGCTGCTGCAGTTAGGCAAGTTGCCAAGACACCAAGGGTAAGGTGTTATCATCATTCTAATTAGCTGCCGAGTTACAGTCCCGGATTTCATCATTTTGTGGAGTACATAAAGAGGACTCCAGAGGGAAAGTACCTTAGCATAATGCACACTTTCAACATGCAAACTGGGCTGCCAGCATCACATCATCTTTTGGCTCATGGACTTACACAGTGAAGGACAGGAATGTGCTGAAAAAGCCCTCTCTAATTCTTAGCAGCCCCCAAGGTTGGGCATGTGAGAGAAGATGTGAGGGGAATCAAAATTAAAAAATCAACATAGCTATTTGTTTAAAAAAAAGGAAAAAAAATCAACAGAATATAACCATGTGTAATACTGTAATTGTCTGAACACTTTTCTGTTAAATGATTATATTTCTGAACACTTTTCTGTTAAATGATTATATTTATATATAAATGATTATAGGAAGAATGAGTTTCCATAGGCTTTGTCTTTAGAGGGAGGAGATATAGAAGAGAGGAAAAGGAGCTGACAACAGAAGAGACAGTCTGGAAACTGGAAGTTACAGCTGTGGCATGTTGTGGTCTTTGAGACCTTAGGTTTCAAATGAATCTTGGCAAACCAAGACTGTCCTGAGGGCCAGGCATGATGCTAACAGGGTCATATCACATGAAATGTGAGAAAGCTCTGCTGGACTAATGAGAAGTGGTGAACTCAACATCACAGCCTCCCACTTCAAGGCAAGCTGTGGAGCCTGCCACCACCTCCTCAGATTGAGGGGTGAGCACCACATTGAGGCTCTTGCCTTGCCCTACCTATAATGAACGGTTGGATAAGAAAAGGTGAGTGTAATTCATCTTCTCTAATGCCTGTTTCTATAAGAAAATGAGCTTTCCTGAAGTATGCAGATACGATGTCTTATCCACCATTCTCAGCCAGTGGAGCCTCCAAACCTACATCTTTCCTCCAGACATCCCAGTGAACGCAGGGCCCTGGTGTGCTGAGCTCCATGAAGACACAGCTACACCAAAATCCACTGCTGCACTACATCACAGCAGCCAGGCGCTAAGGAAAGGCTGTTATCACTCTGTGTAATCAGCTATTGTCACCACCACCAGCAGCCAACACCAAAGGCACAAGAGGCTCTAATAAAGTGCTTACAGATGCTGTGGGTATAACTCTTCCTGTTGTTATCAGTGGGGAAACTGAGGCATGGTCAGGCATGGATTTACTCACAGTCACACACACACACACGGCTCCTCCACCTGGTTGTGACCACCCCTCCAGGCCACACTGCATGTAGTCAGGAAAAAACAAGGAGCAGCTCTGCAATTCGGCAGCTTACAAGACTATAAATATAGTTCAAGGTTGCAGTGATACAATAATAACTCACAGGGGTGAAAGCCGAGCCCTCTGTGTGTGTGTATAACCAGGACTGGGAGATGTGTTTATGACACTGCTCAGAGATTTCCCCTCTATTGTACTTTGAGCAAACGAGTACTGCAGCAAACACTGCCGAAGACAAAATAATCTGTTCATGTGGCTGTGCTTTCTTCATCTTCTCTCACCTTCCTGATCCAGTTTTTTTTCCCTTCCCTTCCCTCCACTTGTTCTCCTCTCTGCCAACACCTGCATGCCAGCCGCACACCAAACCGTAACCAAGCATATGGAGCAAAGCTGGCTTTTCCTTCCCTGCTTTCCTCTGACGCAGTGTGGGAGCCACCCAGGTGAGGTCTCTGCCTCCTTTCCCCCATGCACATCCCTGCAGAGATGTTCTTTCAGCTTTCTCTTCCGCTTTGCTCAGCTGCTTCACTCGATGCAAACCACAAGACACAGCTGGAATCATGGTCAGACTCCTGGGCCAGCACGCCTTCCCCTTTTTGGTTGATTGTAATCTCACCTTGTGTTTTCAGCATAGTCCTCAATTATCTTTTCCGTAAACAAGTCAAGGCTTCACTTACATTCATTCATGGTTTTTGCTTCACGAGCTTCTCCCGTGAATTCACTCCATGTGTTACAATGCTGGACGGGGTTTTATTTATCCCAGTTGGTCCCTCGGGCCAGCCTCCCTGGGCAGCAGCCCGAGCTTTTTTGTGCCACTGTCCCAGGACAAGGGCTTGGAAACCGAGCCCTACCCTCTGCATCAGTCATGGCTTTTCCACTCCTGTTGGCTCATCTCCTTCCCCTCCCACCTCCAGCTGCTCCAGGAATGGCAGCTACACCCAGGGCACCACAGGCAGGGACCCAAACTGCTCAGCGCCCTTAGGACAGTCAAAGCATGCCCTGTTTTGGGGCACTTTCATGTACTGAAGCCCTGTGAGACTTCTCAGAGGTACTGGGCAACTGGGGTCAATCAGTGGGCATTATAACCAGGCTCATGGGAAACGGTAGCACCCCAACTAAGCAGACACTTTGGGAAGATTAAACTGTGAAGCCTCATTCAAATCCCAGAGGAACCAGCTGAAATCTTTAGGGGAAGGTCATAACTAGTTCCAGTCACATCAAATAAGTAACTCCCACAAGCACTGTTTGCACCAACTGGTTCAAATGCATCACATTCCTACTCATTAAGCAGGAGGAAACTGCACATAAATTCTGCTATTGCATAGGCTAGACTCAAACCCCTATCGGTTCATATCTTGTTGCAATCATAAATCTTCTTCAGAGACAGCAAGTTTTTATCAAGAAGTAACCATATATTCCTAATATCTGGCAGCTGGCCTAAGATCCATAGTTTATAAAGCTTGTTTTAAAATAAGCCATAAAATTTGTTACATATATTACTGAAAACCTCTAGGGTTTAAAATGCAAGAGTTGGACCACAAAATCATGAGACTAGCTTAAAAAAGCAATCCAGGAGATTTAAGAAAGAAAATAATGAAACGAATACAGCATTTATTCACTACCAGGATTCTGAAGCTATAATATTCATTGACTGAAAGCTTTTTTTCTGTGCAGCCATGATGGGGTCAAATAATTTTGCACAACCTTTAAATTTTTAGTTTATCACTTTTTTTCAGGGGCTACTAATTAAAAAAAATAAAATACAGTATTATTAGAACTGGTCATCATAAATGTATGAATTCACTGCACAAACCACACAAAGTTGACTGTTACGGAATAAATCTTTTAGCTGTTAATGACACTGACTATGATGGAGTGATGCCAGAAGTCTGATGCCATTCTGGTTAAGATTAGAACACCATTCTGTCCCACGTATTCTAGCAGCCATTAGGGTAAGTTGTCATAGTTGGCAAAACACCTAGACCTGCCCAATCCAATACATTCTTCAGCTGACGAAATGGACCAAAATGATACAATGGGATCTTCGTGGGCATTAGAAAGAGTTGGAAAGGGTGAGGCGATTTGGCAGGTGTAGCAATGAGATTGGGAAAAACAAGATAAATATTTTCCCTGTGAATAATTGTCCACAAGTTCTGTGAGTGAGACAATAAAACCGAGTTTGTTGGAATAACTCCGTTCTGTGCAGGAATGGTCTTTGGCGAAGATGATGGGGGACCAAAAGTGAGAGCAAAGGATCATCCTATGTAAGCATGGCTGCAGCACAGTGCTGTGTGATGGCTACTGGCTTGGGGAACACCGCTGTCTAGTGGGAATCCTGCTCACTTATGGAAATGGGATAGCACCAGTAGCTTCCAGTGGGTCCTCTGGGAAAGGCATGCAGCTTCTGGTATTTGTACATCAAGTTCCCGCTACAAATGCTTTTCATTTTTTGGAAATACTTTGGGACCTACTTAGATCATCCTCTAGGTGTCTATCGTAGGATCCTATCTCTTTGGTAATGAAGATCAAAAGAGGGGCTCACATCCAGTACCTACATTGCCTGGCTCTTGGCACAACCAGTACATAATCTGCTCCTCTGGCATCACATCTAAGCTAATAAACCTACCTGTGATAGTGACTTTTAAGGTGGTGTTTGGATGGACCATTAATCTAAGAGGAGAAATGCTATAGCTGCCCAGAAGTGGGACATTTAAACAAGGCAAAACCCACAGCTGGTTTACAGCCCTCTGTTCCTCCATGGCCTGCACAGGGAAGGAGCTGGGTAAGCCAACTCTGGGTAGCAAGTTGTTTGAAACACAACCAAAGTAAGTGCTTGTTGTATACAGCCTGAAAATGGTAATTTTATTATTTTACTATGACTGACTTTAATTATTTGGGGCTCCCTTGATTTCTTGAGGTATAGAAATATTTATCCATTGGATGGTGCCAGAGGATTTGAATAACCTGGAAGCTTGGCTGTATTCAAACCGCTTTACTTTTGTAAATAATTGATAGGACAAGAGGACAAAAATGCTTACGAATGACTCTGGTAGAGACAAATGGACCCTCCCGCACATTCAAGCAACACAAAGGTTGTGACACAAGCTGACAAAAGAAAGGAAATTTATAGATATTGCTGCACCATTAAGCCAACGCAAACATGTCCTTTGCGACACACAGCTGAAGGAGGTCACTTGCATATTTTGATTCCTAAAACAACAAAATAACCCCATGCTCCCTGCTCAGAGGCCCCCAGTGCTACCGATGAGCAGGCCGTAGAATATCCCTGTGTACACAGATGGGGCAGGTCCCCATCCAAGTGTGTGGTCCTGCGTTACCTTGCAGTGTGAGGATCAACCCGGGCATCCTCTCCTGCTGCTCAGGGCTCGGCAGTGGGCTGCATAAGCATCTCAAGGGCTCTCGTTACTCTGTGAAACTCTGCTGGACCAGGATTTTCACAGGGAGCAGAGAGAACTGGGTGTGTAATGGTACCTCTGAGAATTCCAACTGATGGCTAAAGTTTTGGCTGAAGTTACAGCATCTCAGATGCTGTCAGACATTAAGTATCACAGTTCATCCCTCTCCCTTTTCACAGGAGTCTATTAAAAAGTAATGGCAGGGCTGGAGGGTGGTAATGCAACTGTGTCTTTTTCATTTCCCTTATCTTTGCCCCTCTTCCAGAGCTCAGTTTTGGTGGAAGTGCCACAGTCGCAGAAATACTTGCATTTCTCTGGGCTTAAAAAAGAAGAAAGAAAGAAAAAAAAAAAAAAAGGTCTAGCATGCAGAGGGAGAAAAAAAGCACTCCGTCAAACTACCCAGCGTTCATCTCATGCATGACCTGTATGGATATATTCTCTCTTCCGGCCAATGCAAACACATAAGGAACTCTACGCTTGTCAGCAGTGTAATTGGAAGAGCTGGGCTATGTGGTACTTAACAGGCACTCTCTCTGAAATACAGGGTATTATTCTGATGATTGTGCCAACTTACAACTCTTAGCATCTCTGGGGATTTTGCTACATGTATTCAAACGCATCAGCATTTCTCTTACCTAAACGTCTGCTCACAAGGGCTTATGCATCTGCTGCAAGCTTTCATTCTGAAATTATCTGTGCAGTATTATTCCTCTGCATATGCTTTTAATAATTGAAAAGTGGCTATGATCTCCTCAGCTGAGTGGCATTCTGCAGCACGTTTGCCCATATTGAGAACTACGTCTGCTTAATATTTGCAAACCAAGATAAACAGCAACAAAAGGAAGGAAAAACAATTTACAGCTTCCCAATGCACACACGTACAGCCACATTTTTCTCTACCAGCAAATACATCACAAACACACTAGGCCAAGAATGACACATGTGAGGAGTGCCAGGCCTTTGAAATAGTTTATTTTGCAACCAATTAGACCAATCGTCTGCAACCTAAAAATTCTCTTAGTTGGCAGTCACACCAGGGAAGCAGGGACCTCTGCGAAAATGGCATAGTAGGATATGGATGTAAACATAATTGCTAAATCTGTTTCTTTTCCATTAAGAAGGATAACATCTGGTTAATTTATGCAAAAAAATCTACAACTTCCTTTTTCTTTTTCCATCTACTCGCCTGTATTTTTATGCTACATAGCAAGCTGATTGCTTTTTGTGCAGACAGTGAAATATGGGGAGGAGACTGACATGTAAGGTATGCTTGGCCTCTGTAGCTTTTCATGTTCTTCCTATAAAGCTCGGGGATGTGGGAATGGAGCTCAGAGGCAGCTGAACTGGTTTTCTAGGAGGTGTGCACAGGAGCACCACTTCCTGCAGACCATTTCAGAAAGTCCCAAGGACTCACAGTTCTTAAATCCAAAAGCATCCCTGTCCTCGTGGCTGATCAGCTGTGTCTGAGCATCTGCCCATGACAGTTTTACACAGAGTTTGATGGGAAAAGGAGAAAATTTACTCAATGTTTGGTGCATTTGAAAAGTTCTTCCCCAAATCTACAAAGAGACTTCCCAGAAAATCCAAGTGGAGGCTAAGGGAATGTCCAGCCCAGAGCAGCAGAATCAGAGCAGGTGGGGACTGAGCAGGCAGCCCATGAAGCAGAGCCATGCAGCTTGTGCCTGGGGGAAGGGGAAGGGAAGTCAATCATGAGACTGAATGACAGTGGTGTGGTCAAAGCAGTGTGTAAGTGATCTTTTATACAGCGCTTTGAACAGATTCATTTTCCTTTCTCTCTGCATTGCCGTTACGTTTGCAGGCTTTCTAGAGATTACTTTTCAGAGCGCACTTTCTGCACTCTCAAATTACAGTGAGGGATTACTCCTTGTAGATAGAACGGAGGTTTTGCACAAGATTTTTAACTCATGCCCTGCCGAGTTCTCAAATGCCCCCTCAGCAGGCCCGAATATGAGGGCCTGGTCACAGCAATTGTCCCACACCAAGTAATGCTCACCAGCAAAACTTGGACACAATGAAGTTCAAAACTGTGAAGAAGCATTAGAAAAAGAAACTATTCCCCACATGCTCGTGGTGTGAGTTGCTCCGGTTTTACCTGAAGTTCTGACTTGTTCCCAAGGCCAGAAACACTCCCAGGAATGCACATATAGTGTACATTAGTCACTGTTGGGCTAAACAACAAAACATGCTGTGCATTTAATGAGTTATCCTCAATTTAAGGCCTATAAAGAGTCTACTTTTCCAACAGACCTTTTTTAATTTAGCCCCATTTGTTGAAGATTGCCCATTTAATGCAACACATCATTATGTTTTTATTGTTAGCTTTTTATGAACTGTACCAGATTAGCTGCAGAGAATTTACACTAGATGCCCTAATTAGACCTTTATAGGTAGCTATAATTTTCTTTTCATGTACCCATAAAGACTGATAAATTAATCTGCAGGAACATGAACTCCGTCATCTTTTCTCCCTCTCCACCACTCACTCCTTGTTCTGATAAAGCCCTAATGAACCCACTTGCACAATTCCCTTCTGTTTTGTTTTCCTTTAAAGGCTAATTTCAACTACAGAATTCAACCAACTGCAATATTTTTCCATACATGATGCCAGAGAATAAACAGCAAGCATGATCCTTTCTTATATGATTTAAGAATTTCCATTCCAGGCAGAAAACGATCCATCAACAATGGCAAACAAAGAGGTGTGATCCATGAAGTTTGACTTTAGATCATTTATTTAATGGGGGGAAAAGCAGACAAAATAATAAACAGTAATCACCTCAGCTGCTTGTTGTCAGTTAGTTACCAAAAATGTCAGAGCAGGATTAGAATCTCTCCAAATAACAATAGCAATAGAAAGATTTTTCTCACTTGCAGTTTTGAAAAGTCCTCTCACACACCAAGTTCGCACTCCTAAAGAATATGGTCTCTGATTCAAGAAAAACAAACAAACAAAAAAAAAACCCAACCCAACACCTTTTTAAGCAGCAAGGTCTTAGAAGTTACAATGGTTACCTTAAACATACACTTAAAAACTCTTTTAAGTAGAAGGTGGGGATTGAATAGAGCTGTTCTGCTTTAGGTGGGATCTATGTACCCTACCTATCTGATTGTTGCAGGATCCCCACTGAATATTTTGTATCCTTCTCAACACAGAAATCAGTGAAAACAAGTTACATGATCTCGTCCTCCATGCTGGCGCCCGACGCAGACTGGAGGCCATATCTTCTGCTGAACCAAGCCCTTACCATTGGTTTGTCTTCCTAAATGTTGGTTCAGATCCAGCAGTCATAGGAGGGGTTGTTGACTGTATTCAGGCCTACAAAATATCTAACTGCAATCCTAGGCACATGTACAATTTCCTTCTTGGCTACTGAAATTAAAGTGCTATACAAATAACACAGTACAACCACCAGCTACAAATATGGAAATAACGTGCTTGCTAGCTAGCTACTGGAGGCACATCAGGTAAAAACGTGGTACTTAAGAGTTTTGAGTATGCTCCAAAAAGGGCACGACATCACAGTGTCTGCTGTAGCCCACTCCAACAAATGCTAAAGAATTAAAATGCAATTTAAGCCTGGTCTAGTATTAAATGTGGAGATTGGTGGCCCTACATTTGGCGGGGGGGGTTGAAGATTCATGATCCTTGAGGTCCCTTCCAACCCTGGTCATTCTGTGATTCTGTGATTAAGGAAGTTTGGGGGTGAGGAAGCTCAAAAACAGACAGTGCCACAGTGTGGGAGCTGAGTCACCACTAAGGCTGCCAGAGCACGGCTGGTGGAGGAAGTCAGCATGAGGCCAATCTTACCAAACATTGGGATATCAGTGAATCTGAAAACATTTTAGGTAACTATATGGCTAATGGCAATAGGCAGATAGATAAGAGAAAGCAGAAGGACATCCACAAAGCTGCAAGACGACTAATTCCTCAATAGGCCTCAGTGGATCCACTGGAAGAGGCTGGGCCTGATTTGTTCACAGCCCACAGAATAACCAGATGGTTCTGAAGGAGATTTCCCCCAAATCAGCTTCGCTAGTGTTGATCTAGTTGCCCAACTCTCACCTCAATCTCAGCCCCCTATGAAGGAGGAGGGGCTGCCTCACACTGTGCAGCACCCTCATCCATTGATCACAAAAGAGCTTCAGGCATTCACAGAATCAGAGAACCATTAAGATTGGAAAAGACCTCTATGATCACCTAGTCCAGCCATCAACCCAAATCCCCACCATGCCCAATCACCATGTCCCTTAGTGCCACATCTCCATGACTGTTGAACACATGATTCTTGATCCTTGCTCCTAATTTGTTCCTCCTGATTATTAAGTTCTGGTCATTTTTATCCAAAGCAACAAAGGTAAAAAGAAATAATGAAAGAAGTACATGAAGAAGAGGATGAGAGTGGACATAGTCCAAATTCCCCCTGGATGTAATCATTCCGAAAGTGTAATGAATTTTATATCAAGCATCACTCTTGCCAACCTCATTTAATTACAGGGCCATATACATAACCCCATCAAATTAAGTAATCAGGGACACAGTTTGGCTCCTAGGTCCAGTCAGTATCTTTTGATTATGCTGGGGGAAAGAATATGAGGCCTTTGGAACAGTTATAGCCCACGTGTGACTTTTCACATTATTACTGGCGGGCACTCAAGACGTGTTTTTACAAATGCGTGGCTCACCAAATAAATGTGAAAGGCCCGTGGAGCTCTCAGTGAGAAAAATGCTCCTTATCCCTGTCTTATGGGTAATTCTGGAGGGGTTTTGCTCAAGTGAGGATATGTACTCAGAAAATAAAAGACAGAATACTTTTCTGTGGTGCCTGTACATGTGACAGCAATGCCAAACCTACCATGTGTTGTGGACAAATGCTGGCATCACGGTGAATGGTATCATCTATCAGGTGCTGGCACTGTGTGTGTTATGGAGCTCCCAGAGGGAAGAGGTTCATTATCCATGCCCTCTAGTGTTCTCATCCGCCTTTGTTTAAACCCAGAAACTGAAAAATGCAGCCCTAAAAAAAGAATAGCTCTTGTTGCCCTCAAGGCTGGTACTGCTTTCTGCCACCTGATGCACCACAGCACACTAAGCCCCATCTTTGTTACATCCGAATGCTGCACTCACAGAGTCCCTTCTGGGCTGGCCAGAGACTTTTAGAAGCAGGGTTCCAGTGGGAGACATTTGGCTCACAACCTCAGAGCTGAGCCACGTAAATGTGAATCATTGCATCCTGTGGTAGCAGTTCACACTATACCTCTCTCCCCAGACAGCACTGCTGCCTAACTGTGACAATGAATTATGCTGCCTAAGAGCAGCACTTACACAGTTGTTATGAAATGGCTAATTCTGCAAGGTACAGAGGAGGATTCTTGGGAAATTAGGAAGCCCCAGGAGCTCAGCACCATCTCTAATGTGACTGAACAATCAGAGGATTGGACCTTTTGGTCAAGCCTATGCTGTAGTCACCTCAGATATTCTCTGTGCATACTGAAAAAGATTACAATTTACCATAGCAGATTGCTTGGGATCTGTTCAATGCCTTTGCTACTCAGCAGGAACAAAAAAAGAGCATGATATATATACTTTTAAAGCAGGACCTGTCCCTCAATTTTTACAAATTTGAAACATTTCTTTGATTTAATCCTTTAAAGCTCTTTATGTCAGAAATAATTCAACAGAGTTGACTGAACATGAGTGGTATCCCCAATGTAACAGCACCACTCCCCAAGCATTCAAAAATCATGAGTCAGATGCCCCCCCCAGAAGAAAAATCACACAATTGGCTTTAAAACACACACATAAAAATGTAATCAATTCCAAATATGGTTTTGGATTTCTTAGGATATAACCAGGGTCATGTTTCAACCAGTTTTCTGACACCAAAAGCACTACAAGTTTTCTTTGTTTTTCCAATCAGAGCTGAGAGATTTTCACATAATCCATTGTTTCTAGGAGCTGGGGTTTTAAGCAAAATAGCAAACATTGGCTCATGATAACATCACAGAGCTGGCAACACTGTATGATACTTTTCTCCTACCAATAAACGCCTGGCAAGGAAGGGAAAAACAATGAGATGTTCAAAAAGCTCTAAACAGACTCTCCTTGTACATAAAAAACACCTTTTCTTCAACCTCTGCTCTGTGCATTAAACTTGATATGGATCAAACATTTTTGATCATTTTATTAAACCATCACTGCTGACAGCACAGTTGTGCATGGCAAGAGCTGCAGCGGAGAGCTCTTGGGAAGCATTCACCACCTTTCTGGAGGTGTCACTGGGATGGGACAGCTTTCAAGCCCCAGTTCCAAAACACTGGAATAAATCCAGAGTTCAAGTCATGCCATGGGCCAAGGAGAAACATGGGTATGTGTTCTTGCACCCAGCAGATCAGTTCCTTGATGCCCTCCTCTGCCTATGGTCAACAGCAGCTTAGACAGGGAGCTCCATGACTTGTTTCCATGTGGTCTCCAGTGCAGTGCTAAGTGCTCTGTGCCACGGCCCACGGCCACCTCCTGTCCCTTCAGCTGTCCTTGAGCTTGTCTGGCCATGCCTGTTGTATGCTGAGCCATGGGCTGAGCTCAGGCCAGTGATCATCTTTGGAGAGTAAACCTCAAGGGATGCCTTAGGGCCTGTTTGACCTATATTAGAGAAGTATCTCAAAAGTTTTTACTGATATCTAAAATGGTCTTATTTCCCTTTCTCCTCCTCTAGCAAATGATGAGGGGAAGGCTGTATTTCACTTAATTATAGATCTCTAGGTAGGAGCTATTCACCCTAAAGTCTTTCCTTTTTTTTAGGGAAGAGAGTGTTAAGGTAAAGGTTCTCTGACCTATTTTGGATGTTCACAGATCAAATCCTTCCCAAGGTGTACTTATTTCTCTCCATAGCACATAAAGGAATCCAGGGAGATCAGCTCTGCTGTAGATGTCTGAGCTGGCTGTTGGAGGAGGGCACTAGAGGCCTCAATAGCTGCATGCAGAGTAAGATCTCTTTATTTAAGCCAAACCTACGTGATTTTATGTTAGGATTGGCACCTGCCTCATTAAGGAACAAGGAGACATGGCCATTTCCTCTATCACCATTCAAACTCCCTGCTTTCTCCCTAAGCACAAGGAAAACTAAGTGTGACCATCAATAAAGTTTTGCATCCAGCTCAGATTTAAACTTTTTGTGCTCAAGAAAACAGCACTGTGTCTAAAATGTCATTTATAGCATCATACATCTTTGTGAACTCCATGGACAACACCAAAACTGCCGTTCCCTAGCCAGTTTTTAGTAAGAGCTGACTAAAGCCAGTGAGAACCTAGCCAGAGATGCATGAATTATGGGCCTGTAGTTTTTTCCTAGTGAGAAGAAAAAAGATATTTTTGATTATAGCCTCTGTTCTTTGCTGTCCTGGGTATTTCACTCGTGTTTATAGTTCTCTACAGAAATAAGTAGCTGGTATCACATCTGGGATGCTTGAGTGGCCACAGGACAATGTATTCAAAACCCATCTGGATGCTGTAGGGAACATGTTTTAGTGGGAGGTTGGACTCGATGATCTCTAGTTCCTTCCAACCCCTATGATTCTGTCATTTCCCTCTATGCTTCTTGAATGCAACTCCTGTCCAGTGTGATCACACATAACATCATTAAACTTAGTTAAAAACTGTTGATACACACTACCAAAGAGGTTTTTAAAGAGGCACATAGAATGTGGTAGATACATTTCACTTGAGAATATCACCCTGCCATCCTCAGCATGCCAGTCTGTTTCAGATCTAGGAACAAACATTATGGTCAACTCAGATGGGAAGAGTATGTAATTATTTTCATAGGGTTAAAACTGGAATTCATGTCACCAGGAAGATCAAAATATTGATAGTCCTGCTTTCCAGAGAGGGAGCTTACACAATACTCACAGAGAATGCCAAGCCAGGCTTTGAATGAAGGCTGTTGTTGTCCTGAATTCTCTAACTCAATCATAGTGCTGACTTCCTTGCTCAGCATCATCATAAGGCATTCAGACACATTAGTAACAGACTTACTGAATTGCTTAAAAATGTTATAAAAGTCAGTTTATAACGCAGAGGGAGCAAAAGACCAAAGAGAAGGAGGCACCGTACTGCTTTTTGATCCTGGTGTAATTGCAGTAGCAGTAATCTTTTCTATCTAGCCGCTCTTTGCAGTAATAAAAATGATGTCAAGACAGTAATTTCTTAAACATCTAAAGGGGAAAGGAAACTCAAATAATAGGTAGCATAGATTTTAAATGAGTGTTTCCCTTTTTGTTAAAAACACACAATTACCAATGGATAAAATCTTAAAGGAGAAATAATTCAGTATGCCAGAATAGGGCCACTGTGATGTGGTTTGAAAACTGGCTGAAGGTTCATAACCAAAGGCTAATGCTCATGTAAACGTAACGAGTTCTGCCCTGTGAGGCAATGAGTATTCATGCATTGTATTAAGGTGGATTTTGTTTAGTACTTGTTAATTATCTGAAAGAAGAAATAAACATTTCAGGACTGAAATTGCCAACTGTCAACAGAATGGGAAAAACCACAAGAAATAACAAACACAGAAATACTGCAAATAGAAATAAACTTGCAGTTAGGAAGTGTAAGAAGCTGAGATTTAATTCAGGGACAAAAAAGGCAACCTGTTGCCTGTGGAAAATAATTGGATTATGTATAACCAGCAAGATGGAGGCCAAGTGCAGATTCTGAAGAGATACTGGAAGTACAAAGGATGAGCAAATGAGTGCCTCAAACATGCTGAGATCCTGAGCCTTAGAGGCTCTCAGCTCACACTCATTTCTATAGGAGGGAGCTCCCTCTGTCCTTCCGAAGAATGAGCATCAGTGGGTGGAAGGCATCAGTCTCCAGGTAGTTTGACCCACCACACAACAGCTGGCTTCCAGCCTCGATGCTGCTGTACCAGGTGAAGAAAGGAGAAGGGGACTGAGCACAGGCACACAGAATGATCCGAAATGCTTGGATCCCACCAGCCCCAGCACTGAGGATTTTGGGCAGCCTGTGAGGTGATGCTGTGTTGGGAAAGGTAAGAGGAAAGGGTGTTGTTTATCTTCTGGCAGCCCAGGATGAAGGGAGGGGAAGAGTGGGCAAAAGCCACCTTCCCTCCACCTCCTCCCATGCAGAAACATGAGCACCGAGCCCTTCTGAAAATCAGTTACATAAATGTAATGAGAGCTTGAAAGAGGAATGTGAATCTTAAAACTGACAACCTGATGCTTGATCCAAGCGGCTGTGGGACAGCACCCCAAGGAAGTTTCATCACTAAGGCCTTCTGAGGTTGGACTGAAGAAAGCTAGTGCTGCAGGGAACCTGTGCTTCTGTGGGGAGGGAGGTGAGCTGTTTGCCCCAACAGGTGTTTTCCTTGTCAGCCTCAAACTTTTAATAACACAGCACAGGTTCACTCTTGGGCGTGTTACAGGAAAAGAGCATTTTGAGTCCAGAGCCCGTGGTTTTCCTCCCTTGCTGAGCTCTCCCCCATTTGCAAACAATTGCGAAGGTGGAAGAATTCAGTGAACAGATGTAGCCTGCCCCCCTAGTCCCATCTGTTCAGAAAACATCAGAAAACCACCACGCAATCTGGCACTGAGAGCGCTTGCCACTCAGCACAGACTCTGGAGTGGATGAGGAGGGGAGAGAGAAGGGGGTTGGGCAGGGGCAGAGCTGGTGGGGCACAGGCACTGCCAGCCCCTGGGAAGCCTGCATGGCCTCTGCAGGGCTGCCTCTGACTCTGCTCAGAGAGAAATCCTCCAGCAAAGACTGTCAAAATACAACGCACACACAGCATCCCACAAGCACTGCGGCGTCCGGAAAATGTCTCACTCGCTGTCTAACTGGGAGGCTTCAGAATATGGCGATATGGGCAGAGGGGGAGGCCAGTGCCAAGTGTACAGCGTGGAAGGGAAAGCTGAAATAAAGGGGTGCTCAAATGTGCAGTGTGCAAAGTAGGGGAATATGGGTTGCAGACTGGGTGTTGGCTTTCTGGTGCTGCAAGAAGTCAACACCAGTGCCTGGCACTCCTGAATGGGTAAAATCATGCTGGCCTGGGGGCCTCAGTGATGTGGGCTTAGATCCTGTGTATTCACAGGCTCCCATTTCTCCTGCTGCATGACTAACTCAGGGCAAGATCCATTCACTCTCCTTGTCCTCCCCAGCCCCTCCTGTAGTCTCTGTGCTGCGCTGGAGCTGCTCCATCCTGCTTGGGAGCACGCAAGGCAGCGGTGAGGTGATGGAGCTGTGATGTGACAGCCACCGGCGCCGGGCAGAGAGCGAGGCCGGCTGCCAGCTCGCACTCCTCCCCAGCCTCCTCCTTCTCAGTCTGTGGAAACAGGCTGACAGCACTTCTCTCCTTCTCAAGGGTGTTGCAGAGATGCAGATCGACAAGGCACCAAGCGTGTGCAAGGCTGGTGGCCAGGTATGCTCCTCTAGGCAAGCAGCTAGGCTACATGGCAGCACTGAACCATCTTCTGCTTCTCCCTATAACAGAAGTAGCATAAAGAAAGCAGACAGCCAAGGTGCAGCATTAGTGGTCAGAAATGCACATGGCCTACTTCTAATAGAGAGATATAACATCAGTGAAGAACTGGAGTGGTCCCTCCCTCACTGCTAGTGCAACTCAGCACTTCATATGTGAGCTCACAAAGCAATAATGGGGAAAGGCACAGCCACAGTATTCTTCTACTGATAGCTGAGCTTCAAACTCTATTTTTCATCTGGTTTTTGGGTTGTTTTTTTGTTTTGTGTTTTTTTTTTTTTTTGCTCATAGATTTTCTTGCCATGATGTTTGGGGGTGCTTAATAACCTCTGGGAAAGATAAACATCGGTGATTATTTTAGGCCTGTATGACCTTGCTGAGGAGTAATATGACTCCATGCAGGGCTGAGAGCAGACTTGGCAGAGCTTGGTTGTAAGGAAGTCTTCTATTGTGCAGACTTGCTTTGCCTGTGAAGCAATATGTTTTTTTGGCCTTGCAGAGCGAAGCTCAGAGAAAAGGCTCAGCCTGCAACGAACTCTTGCAGAAAACGACTGACTCATTTTCAGAAAATCAAACAGGATCACAGGAGGAAGTAATAACCGGCCTTTGGAGCTGAGCGCTTCAAACCCTGCATTCACCCTCATGATGGCAAAGGAAGATCGCAGATGACAGTGGAAGATGAGGCACGTCCTGTTCAGTTTTAATCGGTGCTCGATTTATGACAGATTTCACAAAATCTTTAAAAAACGCCCACCTTAACATCTTCATCAGTGTTTTCTTCTAAACTCACACAGCAGCATTTCTAATTCCTGACCACGTCTTGGTTGGCCAACAGCAAGGCTCTTTTCCTCACAAGATGATTTGTTGTAGCAGAGAGCAGAGTAAGCCACAACAGCTGTAGATCTGCATTCTGCTTCTCTACCCTGCCCTGCTGCACCTGCAGATGAACTTTCAGTTCTGAGACTGAAACAAACAGCCCTGGCAATAAATGAATTTATCAGCTGTCACGTCTCGACTACTGCAGGGCTCCTGAGTCACCGATGGAATTAGGAACGAGGGATAGCTTATAACCTAAGCAGCGCAATGAAGTTATTTTCAGTGCTGCTTTCACCCAGTCTATTGCTCCTTTTAAGTCCTCTGCAGCTTTGCCAGGGGAGACCATGGCTCTGTAAATGTCTGATCTCTTTCTTCCCCTCTGCTCTCCCAATGACCGCATGTGCCTCATCCATCTGCACCACGCATGCATGCTGCACCCAGGTAGCTGCTGCAGCCAGCTCTTAACAAGTCACTTCTATGGGCTGACACCTATGCAGAAGTGCCATCAAATAGCACAGAGGCCCCCAAGAGGTTCCAGGATATCCATTTCACAGATTATTTCTCATGTCTCCTTTCCATAAGAGGGATTTAGATAGTCTCGGGGAGGCAGAATTACTGTCTTCCCCAGCTCCAGAAGATGGCCAGAAAGAAGATGCAATCCTGCAGCTGTGCTGACAATCAAACATGAGATATTCTGCCTGGGACTCCAGCTGGGAATGAAGAAGTACCGTGGAAGCTCACAGCGCTTGCAGAAGTCTGATCACCCATTTTGAGAGGCAAGGCTCTGCTGGGATAAGGCTGGGCAATACAAGTATCACCTCCTTCCCATCTCCACAGCTGCCCAGCTATTGCCAGCACCCTTCACTATACAGAATCATAGAATCATTAAGGTTGGAAAACACCACTAAGATCATCTAGTCTAACCATCAACTCATTCCAACCATGCCCATTAACCGGATCCCTCAGTGCCACATCTCTATGGTTCTTCAACACCTCCAGATGCAGTCACTCCACCAAATTCCTGGGCAGCCTGTGCCACTGCCATACCATTCTGTCTGAGATTCAGTTTTTCTTAATATTCAACCTGAACCTCCTCTGGTGCAACTTGAGGCCATTAACTCCTGCCCTATTGCTGTTACACAGGAAAAGAGTCCAACCCCCAGCTCACCACAATCTCTTTTCAAGCAGTTGTAGACAGTGATAAGGTCTCCCCTGAGCCTCCTCTTCTCCAGACTGAACAATCCCAGTTCCCTCATACGCTCTCCATAAGACTTGTGCTTCAGACCCTTCACAGTTTTATTGCCCTTCCCTGGACAAACTCCAGTGCCTCAATGTCTTTCTTGTAGTGAGGGACCCAAAACTGAACCCAGTACTTGAGGTGTGGCCTCACCACTGGCTGAGTTCAGAGGGATGATCACCTCCCTGCTCCTGCTGGCTGCACTATTTCTGATACAAGCCAAGATCCTATTGGCCTTTATGGGCACCTGGCCTTCATGGCCACATGGGCACACTGCTGGCTCGCGTTCAGCTGGCTGTCAACTAGAACCCCCAGATCCTTTTCCTTCACACAGCTTTCCAGCCACTCTGCCCTGAAGCCTGTAGCACTGCATGAGATTGTTCTCACCAAAGTGCAGGACACATCACTTGGTCTTTTTGAACCTCATACAGATGGCCTCAGCCCAGCAATCTAGCCCATCCAGATTCCTCTGTAGGGGTTTTCCTACCCTCGGACAGATGGATGATTTCTGTCAACTTGGTCATCTGCAAATTTACTGAAGGTGCACTCAATCCCCTTGTCCAGATTGCCAATAAAGATATTAAGCAGAGCAAGTCCTACTACTGACTCAGTTTACTTTAACCTTTCCTTCTTACTTGGCTAACCTGAAATGCTGCTATCCTGTAATAGATAATATATCAGTGAGAAGATGCCACCAGACAAACTGAGAAGACTTCAGTGTGACAGAGGCTTAGTACTCCACTGCCTAATAAAAAATCCACCAGGAAGAGGATGCAGTTACATTTGAAGCGAGCTTACATCTTCTTCACTATTTCCTTCTCTTCACCAGAGGGTGGTGGACATGGAACAGGCTCCACATGGCAATGATCATGGCCTCAAGCTGATGGAGTTTGGACAGTGCTTTGGGTCTGGATTTTTGATTGTTCTTTGTGGAGCCAGAAGTTGGACTCAGTGATCCTTGTGAGTCTCTTTCAACTCAGGACATTCTGACTCCTCATTGCCCTGAAGTGAGGGCAGCCCAATGCCAACAGAGCGATGCCCTCAGGCCAGGGCACAGAGGGCACACAGAGGGTACCCTCCTCTGCCCACTTCGGCCTGGTCCTGCGAGCTTCCAGTCACCAGTACTTGCAGAGGAACATAGGCACCTCAATGCCTATATCTGGGGTCTGGAAATGGCATAAGCTAACATAGGTAGCCCAGCTGTTGGACATTTCCTTAGCTGGGCCTCGCTCAATAGATATCGAAACCATTTCTCCCTAGAGGAAGAAAAACAGGAGCTCTGGAAGCAGACTTCCCAAATTTCTCTGAGACCTCAGCATGCATAACCCCAGAACATTGCTGCTGAAGTTTATATCAGCCAGCTCCTCTCCTGGTGGAGCAAAAGCTGAGAAATGTTAAGGTTCTCAGAGAAACATCAGTAGTTCCTTGGATGCAGCAGCACACAAAGGAATATGGTGCATTAGTTTAAGAGTAAACATTTTTGTGGATGCTTTCACTGTGCACTCTGCAGAGCTTTCCATTTGGAAGACTGTCACAGTTGGGTCCAAAAGTCAATAAGAAGCTCAGCACTACCGCTTACCAGCTGTTATAAACAATCCCTTTATTTCATAACACCTCACTACTTTAATTTCCATCTACATCTGTTGTTCTCTAATTCTTGTTGCTGAAAAGATTTGGCATAAGTTGCCTCCTAGTGCAAACTGGTACACCCCAGCTGATGTCAGTAGTGCTGCACCAGTTTGTGCCAGCAGCAAATCTGGCCCCAGCCACACGAGAATCAGGAAGCTGAGGTTACAGGAAGGGTTCTCTGCACTACAGGAATGAATGACGGAGCAGTTTCAGTTTCCTGTGTGTATACATTTCTTACGTCCCCCACTTTCGGTCTTTCTCACATGCTGCATCCCAAGCACAGCAGGCTGAGGAGGAAGATTAAAGATGCTGCAGATCTCATTCTGCTGGAGTGTCCCTGAACACACAGCTACCAGATCTCTGTGCAGAGCACAGGAATTTCTGTACTGAACCAACAACGTCACAACACAACTAAAAGTAAAGAGGGAGAAAAAAAAAACAGTGGGATAAACGCAACTCTTTTGCGTAGGTTGGTAGCTTTAAAGCAACAATTGTTCAACTCATTGTAAGTCCTCTGCTGGTACAAACTGCCACTGTTTCACTGAACCTGATCGCAGTCAGGAACTGCTTGTCCCATTGTGTTTGAACTTAGGGTTAGTCTATTTCTTGCTCTTGAGACATCATAGTCACCAAAGTAACCAGAAAATCTGTTACCAAGATATATCCTGCTAAGTACAGTGAGATACAGCATGGGGGGAAGCAGTTTACGGACAAAACACAGCTGGGGCCCATGGTGCTACCTCAACTGTAGTTCTCTGCCCAGGGAAAGTGCTTTATGAAAAGCATGCACCACTGCTAATTCCATCTCCAGGGAATAATGGCACAACTCTGAGTATGGGAAGTTCCATATGCAGATTTTTTTGCTGGATCTGGGCCTTGGTTCACTTTTTTCCGTTTACACTTTGTATTTGCTTTTTGCACTTCATTCAGGATAGATAATGAAAACAGTATAGTCTGCTTCCACTTTTGTTTCTGGAACAGATCAAAGACTTTAATGGAGTCGGGCTCAGAAGAACTCTAAATGCTCCTTTCTGTCCAGATACAGCCAATTAAATGGCTCTGCTGGCTTCCAGAAGGATTATTTGAGATCTCGTTATTTGCACTGCTCTAAATTCAGTCCTTAGAAGAAAGTGAACACATTCTGCCAAAAAAAAAGAAAAAAAATGTGGAAAATAGCAAAGGATTTTTTTGCATCTCCTGCATTTAATGCAATCAGCTTTAGCTAAGTGCATTGCACTCCTCTTTGTTAAATTGGTCCTGTTTTTTTTTTTTTTTTTTTCCTTCCTGCTTTGGAATTGCTACAGAGGGATGAAGTTCTGCACGGCGCGCTCACTCACACCACTGTACTAAGTCAGAGCAAGCTGGCTCCCTGCCCGACCAAACACAAACCCCTGAAGTCTGAGCTTTTCCATGGCAACACCACAGTCATCAACACAGCAAACAATTGCTCCAGCCCCTTCTTCGTCTCCCCTCTTACAGCAGAGGAGGATAGCACAGCGCTCAGCCCCTGGACCTGTGCTCATTATTGGGCATGAAAGCAGAGAGTGACAAGATCGCGTTACCCTCTGTGTGGGGCTTTAGGGGAGATCAAAGGAAGGAAAATGCACTGAAACACTCAGTGCTGCTCAACGTACTTTAGCTTAAATGAAGAGACTGTTGCTGTGTGTACAAGACATGAAACACCAAACTCTGCAAGCATGGCTGAGCCTGACTAGGGTGCAAACTGCATTACAAAACAAGGGGCCAGTGCTGACTGCTGTCACTCAATGGTGTCCAAGGTTACAAAGCCAGGGTCCAAATCACAAAATCATAGAATCATTAAGGTTGGAAAAGACTACTGAGATCATCTTGGCCAACTGCCAACCCACCCCCACCATGCCCACGCACCACGTCCCTCAGTGCCACATCTCCAGGGTTCTTGAACACCTCCAGGGATGGCAACTGCACCATTTCCCTGAGCAGCCTGTGCCAGTGCATCATCACTCTTGCTGAGAAGAAATTTTTCCTAGTATCCAACCTGGCACAACTTCAGGCCATTATCTCTCATTCTATCGCTGTTAGACGGGAGAAGAGGCTGACCCCTACCTTGCCACAACCTCCTTTCAGGGACTTGTAGAAAGCGATAAGGTTTCCCCTGATCCTCCTCTTTTTAAGACTCCCAGTTTTCTCTACAAAGGAGCATGCTCCAGACCCTTCATGGCTTCATTGTCCTTTGGATGCACAGTTCTGAGCCTTGCGCTCTCCAAGGTCTTTGAGGGCCTGGCCTTTTTCATGTTTATCAATATATTCTTCTGCCAAGCTAGTGCCTGGCTTTCAAGGATGACAATAGCCTGAGGGTGCTGCAGAAAGGACTGGTCATGATCACACAAGAATAGAGAAGTTGCAGAGAGGGAGCTGCTGCTTCACATTGGCATCATTCATTGGCTTGTGCAAAGAAGGGCTAAGACCAGGACTGAACACTTGATCTGGTAGCATTTTACTCTTGCTCTGAATTAGTATGGACACCTCATAAGCTGCAAGGCAACAGAAAATGAAGCCTCGAAGGTCCCCCACATCTTTTTTAAACTAAGGTCTCGTGGTTTTCAAGTTGTGGTCTGCAGAGCCGTGATGTTTTGAGAACTACTTCTGAAAGGTCTCTGAAATCTAAGTATGGAAAGCAAATCAACAGCCATGGGACTTATATTAGTTGTACGTGAACTTTCATCCGCATTGAACAACTTCTAGAAGATCTCCAATTTGCAGAAGATTGAAAGGTCTACAGCCCACCGTAGACATATCAGGAACCTGTCCTACGCCAGAAAGCTACTCTGTTAGGGAATAATGTTATAGGTATATGAAACAGTGTGAATAAGAGTGTGGGCAGTTCTCTGCCATTAAACCTCACCAATACAAATTCAGGAGTGGATACAGTTTTCCTGGCTTAGGCAGTATTATACACCTCCTTTCAGGCAGATGTAGAGAGCAGCAAGGTCTCCCTTGAGCCTCCTCTTCTCCAGACTGAACAATCCCATTTCCCTCAGCCGCTCCACTTAAGACTTGTGCTCCAGACCCTTCATCAGCTGCGAAGGTTTTGGCACAGCAGAACTGCTGTAAACCATAGCCTCAGCCAGATTAACCTGTTTAGACGTAGGTTAGAGACTTTTTTTTATGTAGATAGTAAATACCCGAGCCAAGAGAGTGAGCCTTCTACACAACAGACACACACACAGCTCAGGTAAATTCGCAGCTACTAGCACAAAGCTAGATGCCATTCACTAACACTGAGTTTAATTCTCACTGACATCAGCATTACTTTGCGTGATGTCACGTGATGAAGGCCTCCTGATGATATGCTAATGTCAAAATTTTTAAGACTGTTTAACCCTGGCAGCTGGATAACATCTGCATAGTGCAGGTGCCAAAACATAGCCTGCTGGCCAGTGTGTGTTATGCATTCGTTTCTGTGGCTCATCCACAGAGGAAATGAGTCTCTCATCTGCTACCCCAAAAAAGCTGGTTCTGCAGCCCACACTGTGATAGCTCATAGATTTAATTCTAGAGGTCCCTGACCTCTAGAATTCGGTAGTGGTGGAAACAGTGGTTAGCAAACAAGTCTGTGTGTTAACTTGAACAAGGACACAAAAAAAGGGGTTCCCTTATGTTTATGTACTGATGACTTAACAAAGCCAGTCAACCCAAGCTGAGTTCTCCTAAGAACATTCTTTTTAGTACCATTTATTCCTTAAACTTAAGAAACATTTCACATTAGGCTTGGTCCAGGTTCTTGTTTCTTCAGTGGACGTGCAATCAATGTCTCTGCTGTGAACAGCTGTTCACTAGCACAGCCCCAGTGCCTGTTGCAGAGATACTGCAACATTTAAGTCCTTCCTGAGACTCCAGGAACTGCCACAGCAGCCTCAGAACCTGCAACACCTACAGACCCAGAACAGAGACACGGAGTTCTGCCTTAATCTGCCCCAAATGCAGGTGGGTACCTGTCACTAGGCTGGGAAGCCCAGCGACGGCTGCAGCATTCTCCCAACTCTCCCTCATGCGCTGCTGCATCAGGATGTCTGCCCCAAAGGGATGCCTCAGCTGGCAGAGATCGGATTAGATTCCACAAGAGCAGAGATCAAATGGCTTATTAAGCAGAGATGAAATTTCAGGCTTATTGCATTGGTACAGATTCTCTTCTTTCCCTCATCCAAAAAGTGAGTTTTGTATAAAACTGTAGGGTTTCCCATAGCATGCTCACTTTCTGCTTTGTACACAGCCACCAAGGACCTTCCTGCATGCAAAGCACCCCCTGTGGCTCCATCACACCTTGCTCTGCAACACCAAGGTGCTCATTCTCTTCACTGACTCACAATGCAAAAGCTCTCACCCTGAAATTGCTCACCCCACGCTGGGAAAACAAATGTGAAGTGCTTTGCAGCACCATCCTACTTTATGGCATAGCCCTGCCCATTTCACATAGATAGTGTTGGTGCCATTATGGACATAGCAGCCCCAGGAGTTCTGCTTTGCACTTCTGCACCCACTACCACAAGTACGCTTCTAACTGCTGGCCCACAGCCTTTATACACACCAGTGGGAGGCATGTGCAAGCTGCTTTATTTTGTGCTCTTTCTTCAGGACACAGTTTCCATGAATAAGCAGACAGCTGCCTGCTGCATGCAGGGGAGGCACTGACTGTGGCTGCTGCGAAGTGGCTCATCCTGGCTACTGCAGGGAGACGGCCCAGCAGCCCCTCACCTGCCTGAGAGAAGAGAGCTGTCTGCATGGTTTCATGGGAGTCCAGTGTTCATTTCTGCTGCTGCGTCCTAAAGGTGCAGTCCTCCATTTGAGTCACTGCTGGGGAATGTGAAGTGTGCACCTTTCTCACCATTTACTCACTTGGGTTTCTGCTCGACAAATCCACAGGAGCTGGGCTTTGCAAAAGGAATTGCTGGGAGAGTTTAGGTGGTACAAAAGCAGGCAAATAAAAGAAATGGGGAAGCGGTACGGAGGGCTAACTGGAGCATCCTAACCATGGGCTACTGAGGAGTACCACAGGTAAAAAGTTGTGGAGATAAACACTGACAGTAACAGTATCCCATTCTCATCAGGCAAACTGAATGAAATCCCAGGGAGCAGAAACCACAGGACTTGTACAGAAGAATAATCTCATTAATAATGCTCCTGAGTAGAATTATCAGAGGTATTACACTGTGGCCTTGAATTTACATTTTGCTGGGAAAACTCTCTAAGCCACAGAAACCTTTCAGCATTCCTGGGCTCAGGCATCGCGCATTGCCCTGCACCCCACAGGCTGAGCAACCATGTCCTGAGTGCAGCACTGGTGGGACACAGGAAAACAAGGCTGGCTGTTTGCAATGCTCTGTGGTCCACTTCTTCTAACCTTTGCTCAGCAGTAAGTCTCATTTTTGCCTTTCCACCCTGGGCTTTTACCAAGGCCCCAATCTCCTTCCTGTTGCTCCTTGATAACATCATAATAAATACAGTAAAAATCCTGATGTGTTAGATTAGGTAAGAGAGGCTTACGGGAGACTCTGACCACTTGTTCACACAGGACCTATACGCTTCTTGCTAGGGGTGGCTCTGTTTTTCTGCCAGGCCCATCTCTGCTGTAACCCTGCTCCTCACCACCTGTGCTGGGCGCAAGGCAGCCCTGGCAGGCAGCTGCTTGCTGCTGGGATGTGACTGGTTGTGCCAACGGGAGTTCCAGCACAGAGGTGTGGGAGGCTCGGAAAGGGGAAGGGAAAAGAGAGATGAAGTGCTGAGATGAAGTCTGATGGGAAAAGGGAGGCACTTTCAGACACTTGAGTGTTTTGTAGTAGAACTCACAAAGCAGATCGGGCCGTTTGGTGCCTGTTACATTGCCGCTGTGCAGTGGGTCAAACTGGCTCAGTGCTTTTTGCTTCTTTGAAAAAGGAATCCTCTTTGAAAGGATCATTATTGTGTATGAACTTGCTTTCCCTTCCCAGACTGTGAATCTTCCTTCGCTATCGTCTCATATTCTTGTCCAGAGAGACATTTGGGCACTGGCAGCGAACCTTCACTCTCCTCCTGTGCCCTTTAGCTCTGATTCTGCCCCCAGCTCACAGTATTGTCTCTGACCTTACACCAAGACCACTGGTTCCCATGTGTGCTGGGAAACCCAGCAAGAACCAAGCATTGGTGGGCAACAGCCCAGGGACTAAGCTTTGGCATTAGCACTGGATTTTCCATGGGGTCCTTCCTGTGCATGGTGAGCCTTGAGTCCTGTACAGGTAAATCCTTTTCAACTAAATTCATGCCTTCGTATTTTAAATATATTTAAAGATTAAAAAAAAAAGCAACAAAAAACTAAACAGAGCAGAAACAAAAATGGTGACAGATGAGAAAGCAATAATAAAAGAACCCAGCCTTTTCTGACGCTGGAACACATAGACCATTGGAGAGGAAAGAGACAGGACTGTCTCCCACCAGCCCAATTTGGGATTTATCCTTGACCACACATACCAGCAAGGAAGGAAATGGGCCTTTTACATTTGTTCTCTGGTACTTCTAGCTTTTAAAGAAACAACAAGGCCTGTCTTTTACAACATAGTTAAAAATAGTATTTTTGCTGTACAGCAAACCCAAATGTCATGTTAGCACCACAGGCATCATTTCAGAAAGTAAATAGGTGTCTGCTTCTTAGGCAAATAGGAGGAATACTTTGACCTCTGGAACTGACTGATGACTCATTGATGCACTGATGTCACATGGTTGGGTTTTTGTGAGAAATGGCTCCTATCTACATTCTCGACTCAATAAAATCTCCCAGGGATACATTTTCCAAAGTACTCCAAAGATTTTAGGCTGAGATCCAAAAATCCAATTAGGTGCTGCCCAGTTCCCATTGGTTTCAGTTCAATACGGGGACAATTAGATGCCTAGATGTTGTAAGCCCAAAAGACTTGGGATCCCATCTGCTCCCAGACTGATGCTATGCTGCATGCAGGATTGGAATCCAAGGGCACAGCTCACCATTCACTGTGCTCAGAGAAATGATGCTAACTTTGTTTCTAAGACTTAAATGCTCTTCTCAACTGTCATTTTTCAAAACAATCTGCACATAAGCACACACCATGATTATGTTAGGGACATGGTTTAGAGGGCATGGTGGTGATGGGTTGATCTTTTCCAACCTTAATGTTTCTATGGTTCTATGATACAGGGCAGGATCATTACAGAAATGTATTTAGATTCAGAAATACCCACGGTCCAGAGCATGATTCAAAATATAAGAGAAGGGAGAGCATCCCCGTTTTCTGCCTTACCCGCAACATCACTACCTTTTTCAGTATCTTTGAAATACAAAATAGGCATGTACTTCTACTCTTAAAACTTTGATATACTATGAAGTACTTGCTGAATCAGTCCATTAAGGTCTTCTCCAATGTGAGGTCCCAGCTCAGGCAAGCAGCAATCAAACTGAAAAGCACTTAAGTGTGTGTTTAACCATACATATATTCTTTAAGTATTTTCCTGAACAGAAGCCTGAGCGTGCATGCCCATGGTGTGAGTACCTACTGCCTGCAGAGACTGCCCAGGGAACCTGCAAACGTGCTCTCAGCTCACACAAGTTTTTCCTCTCTGCTTCTTGTGACTATGATGCAAGGCGTTCAAGCCCGTGGTCATTAGAATTCCAGCATAAGCAAAGAGAGAAAGGCAGCCAGAGAGGCAATAGGAGGGAAGATGTGGAGAATGCGTGGAAACCACGTGTCCAGCACCAATCTGGTAACCCGGCCCTCTGATCCTTTATTCCAAGCTAGAAAAATGGGGGTAGGAAGCAGTGTCATGTCGGGAGCATGAAAGAAGACAAAGGAGGGGGATTTACCCAGGTGAGAGGAGGAGGAGAAATGGCTAACAGGACTGGGAAGTGGAGGCAGAGAGGGACTTTGCCAGGGAAAGAGGATGTGTGTGACTTTTGTGACCAAAAGAAGCGGCGTGACACTGTGCTGAAGAGTGCTCCTGACCTGTGTTGAAGAGGCTGTGCTTTGAGAGACCCGAGCACAGTCAGTACATCCTGAAGGAGGGCTCCAAGAACCACATAAAGGGCCTTTTCAGTGAGCAACCTCTTGATACGCTGGGCATCCAAAGCAGTTGCCCTTCATGGGCTTGACAGAATGAGCAGACATCCAACAGGGAGGGGTTATCGACCTCAGCAGCCATCCCAGCTCTGTCAGGGGCCCTCACATGCATTGCGTGGGGTACAAATGTGTGCTAAAGGCCTTACACACAGCTGGTATATATAGCAAGTTACAGAAGTACCTACTGTTTACTCAGCAGACTGGATTAACTTCTGTAGAGCTATTCTGGTCCACCTGTAAATACATGGAGTAAAAGCCCTTAGGAAAAGTAGTTACTGTGTATTGGCAAGTGGCACTTTTAAAAACCTTAATATCTCAGGTTATGAATGCTGGGGCTTTGTTTTGTTTTTTAAGTACCCAAAATGACAGCACTGAGTTATGCAACTCCTGGATGCCAATTTTCTTTTTTTTTTTTTCCAAGCGGATTTTCCCCAGCACACCCCAGTCCCCTGGGGCTACATAAGCCTGTGCTAAACTTTCAGCACAAACCACTGCTGGGAACTGCCTTGGTCCTGGCACCCTGGCTCGGATGAATAGAGAGGTCTGTATGGCAACTGACTAGGGCCACAAGCACAGTGCTGCCAGCCCCGGTCACATGGCAGCCCCGCAGGCCAGGTTTGAGCTGCTGTGTGACCCTAAAGGCATCCCATGAGTTCCAACACCCAGCATCCTCCTTGCCTTGGAGCTCGGCATGGGCACAGGGAACGGCTCATGCCCCCAGGTATCCTTGGAGGACATAGCCAAAGGGCGGCTCAGAATAACTCAGCCATTATCTCTGCTCTGTGAAGTCACAACTTCAACAGAAATCAAGAGGATTTTGTGGTAAAAGGAAAAAAACAGGGAGGCAGGGGGTGGGGACAGAGTGTGTTTGCAGCTGCTGGCCATCTGATTTCAGCTCAATCAACAAGACCGAGTTCCAGCTCCCAAGAAAGAGAGCTTTTGATGACATATTTACATAGCCTGAACTACAGTGGTCCAAGAGGCATTGCTATAATTATAAGGATTATATTTAATACAGCACTTGGAAAGGAGGGCCTGAAATGCTGTGACTCTCTCTCTCCTTAAAAGCTGGCCAAAATCTGTCCAAGGAACCATGATGGCAATGCACAAAGTTGGTAGGAAAGAAGAAATGTGGGAGCTGAGCAGCAAAGAGGAAAAATGAGTGCAAATGGAAGGGCAAGTGGGTCTGTAGGAAACGTGGAAAGTACTGAATTAACTGTGCTAAGGGAACAAGTCAGTTGATAACTAATATGCTTCTTACTCTTGAACTCAGATTTATTCTGCTAATACACAGTGGGCTTTGGCCACCTATTTGTTGAACGAAGACTAAACCCTGGCAGTACTTCTAGACTTGCTTAACTTCTTAAATTGCTTAACTTGTCTTGACTTCAGTGTGATTACCCATGTGTGCACAATTAGGCACACGCGTAACTATTTCTAGGAACCAGGCCACAGAAGGTATGCAGCCCAAGACCAAGTAGATCCAGTTCAGGAGAATGTGGAATCACAAGCTAGTAGAGAAAGAAAGTGAATGCATTTCTTTGGAAAACAGAATAATTGACTGCAAAATGGACTAATCAACAGAAATCATAGAACCACATAATCCTCAGAATTGGAAGGGATCACTGAGGGCCATCTAGTCCAATTCCCTGCAATGAACAAGGACATCACAGCTAAATAAGGTTGCCCAAGGCCTGATCCAGCCTCCCCTTGAAAGTCTCCAGGGCTGGGGCAACAACCACATCACTGGGCAACTTGTTTCACCACCCTCACTAGCAAGCTTGATCCTGTGCTAGGCTGATGTTCCACACTGTCACATCCACAGATGGCTTCAGGAGAGGCCAGTCTGATGAGAATAGCTGTAGAAAACCCAGATGTTGAGATACTGCAGCAACAAGGGAAAGAAAACAGGAAGAAAAGGAGGAAAGGGATGGGGAGGGCAAGGAGAAGAATAGAGATTGGGAAGGGCTTGTACAGGGGCAGTAAAAGGATGAGATGGAGAAGGGATGGGGAAGGAAAGGGATAAGGATGGGGAGAAGAGTGGAGGGATAAAGAAAGGAAAAGAAGGGAAGGAGAAGAGGAAATGAGATGTGAAAGGGGAGAAGGGAGGAGAGGAGAAGAAAAAGGAAAAGTGAAACAGAAAGGAAAAGGAAAGGAAAAGGGAGAGGAAAAATGTGAGTGCCTGGAGATGGTTTCTAAAGCAACAGAATCCTGAAGGTATGGTCTGATTTTCCAAAGTGAAAAACATAAACTGAACAGCCCATGCAGCATTTTCGCCAACTGTCACTAGTGTGGCATTTCTGAAATCTGGTGGAATGACTCATCCCAAAACAACAACTGTTGCCAGCAAGGTCTTTCCTCCAGGTCTAGTTATTTGAATGGGAGAACTGTAAAGAGCAAAATAAACAGAAAAGTCAAAGGCAGCTCCTTGTCTGGGAGCTCAACTCTGAAGCTTCCTGTGAAGCCATCCACCTCTCCAAGGTGCCTCCCCAGCCTACCCAACAGGAATCCAAGTGATCCTCTGGGCCAAAGAAGGCATTTGCCCTGGTAGAACAAACCCTTTGATTAATAGAACAAATTTGTTATTCGGCACCTAGTCACCTCCTCTCACACCAAACACACATAGAGCATGCATCCTCCTGAGCCCGTCTGCTCTTCGCATCAGGGATTTTGCAGGATGGAGGAAGCACCGTCCAGCCAACAGGTAGCACAGCTCTGGAAGGGTTCAAGACAGACACCTCTGAATCCAGCAGGAACAGAAATAACCACAGCACCACCAGCACAACTAAGCACCCTTCTTCCCTAGTACAAAATGCAACAAATTCAAAGACGTCTGCTGAAGCAGTGTTGTTTTGCTGAATAATTTATATCCCTGAGACCTCTGAAAATGAGCAGCATACACTTCAGCACTGCGATCACTATTCAGTGGAGACAGTGCACATTGTGTTCAGTAAGCTCACTGCTTAAACACTGTTGCCATGACTATAAGAAAGTGATTATACTATTGTTTACAAGAGGCTCTCAATAAGTCATTACCACCGTAGCCAGATTTTTGCCTCGAGTCAAAATTTTTAGGAGGAAAAAGAAAATATCTTACAGGTATAATTAGCTTTGTGATCAAGATAATTTCGTTAGGAGTCTTTGAAAACTGAACACATCATAGGGTGAGGAATGAAAACACGTAAGAATTAGAAGTGACTTGGGACTGTTGACTCTCTGGTTTTCTGACTGCTTCATTAGTTCATCGGTAAATTCCATGGAGAAGGAAAGTCGTGCTAACTAAATGACTGCTGTAACTCATTTTCAAGAAAGAAATAATTTACAGGATAGGCACCAACGTAGGAGTTAAATGTGATGAGTAACTGTGTAAAAACAAACCATTTTGTACACAGTGTAAGGGGAAAAAGATTTAAAAAGACCAAGTAAGGATAAATGTTTGGGATTACGAAAAATAGCATTTTGGGTCCTGAGTCGATACCTACAGCTCGCTGCTCTGAGTGCCCTGGTGTACATGTCCAGTGCATGAACTCTATCTCAATAGTGTGTTGATGATCAATAGTTTCCAAAACTAAGTTACTCTGAAGCTGTCGGAAAGTCTTCCTCACATTTCCTATGGACAGTAACACAAAGCAAAAGGATGATTAATAGAGTGCTGGACTAGGAGTCAGGAAATCTGGGCTCTGTTCCCAGCTCTGCCACTGACCTGCCGTTTGACCCTGGGCAAGACACCTGACCTTTCCGTGCTTCTGTTCCCGCGTCCACTCTTTGTCTATCTTGTCTCTCGAGGCCCTGAGGTATGCAGGGGAGGGCACGATTCTCGCTGGATGTTTGTGTAACACCTACTCTGAGGAGGTGTCTGTAGAGTGCTGCAATGAAGCCAGGGTGCCACAGCGATGACTGCCGCACAATTCTATGCTTTGTTTCAAAGTAGAATGGCCAAAATGGAACTTCTTGGTTTCACCTGCTAGTCCAAGAACTCACCAGCTCTTTCAGGCACCTTCTGGCTCATGCAGCAGGTAAACAGCTTTGTAAGATCTGCTTTCTCACTGTGTCACAAGTACTTTCATGCCAATTTCTAATTGCTACCGATTTCTCTGCACTTTGATTCAGCTGTCTTTAAAAGTGCATCACGACAACCCAGTGACACAGCCAAAAATAACTACAGGAGCCATTTCCAAACGAAAGGAACTCCTTCAGGGAAATGGCACCATTTGTATGTGAAGCCAAGGGCATCATGTATTTGCAAATTAAATACATACATATACAATTCTTCAATAAGCACTCATGTTATTCAATTAAGAAATATTTCTGAGTCTTCCTCTCACCTGAGCCGCAGACACAAGCCTTCCTCCATCACTACAGTATCATTCTCTTACCAGGTGGAGGCAATGCAGTCAGGACCAAGCGGCTCCCACCTGCTGCTGCTGGGGTGCAGCTGCAGCCTCACCAAGAGCAGATGACTGCAGTGCAGGCTGTCAGCTCCAGTCCCACTTTGCTCCCAGTCTGCCACAGAATCAAGCACATGCAGTGCTTGGACACAGCTGACTTAACTGGGAAATTAATTGGACTACAAACCAATGCAGAATTAAGAGCAAGTAAGAAAAAGAAATACAAATATGAAGCATATATATTTAAGGTTATGGGGGAAAAAAAAAAAACAACCAAAAAAACCCAAAAAGCAAAACTTCTCTTTCCTAAAGAGAAGGGACAACGAAATAAGAGGAACTGCCGTGTCTTGAGCTTTCATTGTGAATCTTGGGCAACATGTTGCCTCATATAAAAACCCAGCTCTGGGAGTCATGTCATTATGTAAAAGACTCATTTGGGTTTATTTTTCCATCTTTATACTTGTGGGACAAATGCTGAAAAGGTGATCTGAGCACACCTTGAGGGCTCAAAACACAGAAGTCAAGAAGCCATCAACTCATAGACATGGCCTGCAGTTTTGCCAAGGCAGACATTCAGATATCTTGTCTTAGGTTCCATCAATAATGAATGTAGCTTCTAAGCCATAAAACTCACCATCAGATTTCAATGCACTTTAGCAAGGTGATAAATAGTATTTTTCATAGAGGAAACTGAGGTTTATGGAAGTGAAATAACTGAAGTAACCTGTCAAAAAGATCTTAGAGTAGAAACTAAGATTACAGTGTACACACCTAAGAACTCCTCCTTGAGAGTTGCAGGTATTCTGTGATAGGTGTCAGAATTGACACTTCAGTGCAATTATGGACTGATTACCTGCATCTAAGAATACTCTGGAAGAACTTGACAAGGTATTACAAATTCACATGGCTCTCAAGTGGCTACAGGAGGCTTTTCATGAGAAATCTGAGGAGTAAGTAGTTTGTGCTTTCATTGAAAACAAAACAAAACCGAACAAAACTGAACAGAAAATAACTGTCTCTTATTACCGTTAAGTTGAATAAATTGGCCTCTGCTGATACCTTGGTGGTAAGGACCGTTGTCAGCAGTTCAGAGGAAGAGAGGCATGTTATGGTCTTTTCTAGCCTGCTAACTGACTAACCTACTTGCTGGGGTTTTTTTGGTCACTGCAGGCTAACTGAAGACCACATAGGCCTTCTGCAGACAGTGTTCATTGCCACAGGAGGAGCAATAACAGTGAGATAAGTCAAGTTTCGGCAAAGCAGCTTCTCTGACTCAGACGTACCTTTCTAAGGTTCAGATTTTCCCACAGAGCAGCTAACATTTTTGCTGGAGTCACATTTCTCAGTACAGAAGAAACAGAAGCTGTTTTACTCAGTCATTGCAGTGTTACACACAAGGGACTCACTACAGAAACTACAGAAAGGAGGAAACTTTCATTAAATGCATTCAGAGGTTAAAAAGCTTCAGAGTAAACCATTTGACTGAAGAATTAGGGCTGAAAAGGCTCCTAAACTAGCAGACACTTAACAAGTTCACTTGCTGAACTTTTCATTAAACAATAACCTTTACGCTGCCTCCAGGGAGCTGCCTTCATTTTGGTTCAGACAATGTTCTCATAGCCAAGGGGAACTCGGATCTCAAGCGGTGCCCAGGTCCATCCTAACCAAATGGCTCCCAGCAGGCAAAAAGGCCCACGACAGCAATTCAAAGTTTTCTACCCACAAAGGCAATGTGACTCATTTTATCTGACTCAGCCACAGAAATTGCCTTTCTCCAAACCCAGCTTTGCTCCCGCAGAAGCACAAGGAGCAGACAGCGGTCCTCCACCTCAAAAACAGAACATTTTGTCACCCTGGCACCAAACTTTGTTTCTCCAAAGATCCCACCCCAGCTTTGCAAAATGGTCTGTGCTTTAATCCACTCTCGCTCACCGCACCGTAACATCGCTTCACCCCATGGCTGGTTGCCTCACTCTGTTCGCTTTCAAACAAACAGTTTCCAAAAATTACATACATCCAGAACCAGAAAATGCAACTGCTCTGCAGGGTGCCCTGGCAGCCCACTGGCAAGAAGGCAAACAGTACAAGAGAAGCTCAGGAAGTGTAAATTTGGGCTACCAATACCAGCACACAAATCCTTCCATTTAAAATACTTGAGGATCTTTGATGCCAACATACAGTAGTCCAAACCTTAAAAAATGTAGTGTAGATCACTAATAAAAAAGATTAGGAAACAATGTCAGGGCTTCTGTGCTCTTAAACGAGCATAGGATCTCCTCAGTCAACAACCTCAGTTAAGGTTTTACAAGCCACACCTTTACAAGCAACAGAGAAGGCAGGTGTTGTGTAGGATGGGAGCTACAGACCTACAGATCTATACAGACCTACAGACCTATACAGACCTATGTATGGTGTCTGATGGCCAAGGTCCTTTGGTGAGTTATTAACAACATTAGAGGACATTGAATACCCTCCCAGCAATAGCATGCAGGAGTCCAAGGACTATGTCAGAACTGCCTGGAGTTGGACTCGATTATCCTTATGGGTCCTTTCCAACTTGGGATATTCTATTCTATGATTCTATGAAACCTGGCTCTCAGAACCAGATGGATATCCCTGAATTCCATTCTTGGTTGTCTTTGGGCAACCAAGAGAAACCCACGACTCTTCCAGATTTATACTTCTGTTTTTGAGAACGTAGGGGGGCAGAAGGAAATAACCCACATCCCTCTTCCCCTTTTTTCACCCGGGGAGCAGGCCGCATTCACAGAATACAGTAACAATCCTTATCATAAGGATAAATTCAGTGAAACTATGAGAAGAGCACCTGGGACTGGGACTGATGACACCGCTTAGCACGCTCAGAGGAAGATGTCAGCCACCAGAGCAATGGCTGCAGTACAACAACCTGACCAGAATTCACCAATGCCTGAGAAGCAGAGCTCCTGGCTTGCACAGAGCAGAAGAAATGGTGTCAGAAAAATGAAGGAATGGAATGGCCACTGGGGACTTGCAACCCTGGTGCAAGAACTTTGGCATTACCCCTTCGATGCTTAAGCCACTGAGAAATGCCCTCCAGAGCTAACAGTTTACACAGAATGTAAATAATATAAACAGCTAAGTGCTGGAGAGTGTAGATGTATACATGCAGATGTATGCATAAAAGAACGACAGAATATTTTATCTGTTTCACTCCGCACCATGAAAAGTAACACTACCACATAAATAAACAAATGTCAGCTCTCGGGAAACGCAGGGAGGCGGAAAGCACAAAAGCTTTCCTTGTCGTGTCCAGGAGAATAAATTTCTTCTCCACATGCACCCACACCCTTCAGTCCAGCTCAGAAATCTGGTCCCCACTCTCCAATTAGAAAATGCTGCTGCCAAAGATGCTTTCTCAAAAAGCAAAGTAACGCTGCCAGATTGAGCCCAAACCCTACCCCACTCCAAAGTCTCTCTTCTGCTGGTTTTAAACTCTCTGCTGGGAACAGACAATTATCAAATAATAGCATCAACAACATCAGATTATCACTTCAAGCTCTTTGATATGTTCTAGTGAACTCTGTTTCAAACCTTATCAAGTGTCAAATATTTACTCTGGAGCCCAGATATGTAAACGACCCATCCTGTGCCACCAAACGTGGCAGGCGTGCTTGTAACAAGAGCAGAGGGATCTGCAAAGCGAGGGGAACAGCCTGGCTATTCTCACTAGAGGAAGCGTGGGGACAATCTTGGGTTCTGCAGAACAAAGAGCACCCTGATAGCCAGAATTCCCCAGAGTATGACCGCCTTCATGCTTATCTATGCTAAGTTTTTTTTAACCTGGTGGAGCTGCAGCAAGGCAGGTGGAGCTCTACAATCCCCCCATGGAGTCAGAGATGTGTCAAACCCCACATCCTCAGCGTGAGACTCTCACACGCTCCCGCCTTGTGCCTCCTCGTGCCAGAGCTGCACTTCCCACAGCTGAGGCTCAGAACGTTGCCACGTTCCAGGACCCCACGCGCCTCCGATCTGCCATCTGCTCTCAGCAAAAGGCCTGAAATGATAGGAATAACCATCGGTGCAAATAAGGCTTCCACCGGATTTCCCCTTCAGAAACATCCCGCAGAGGATGGATCCTGTAGCCTCATAGATGTCTCTTCCCCATCTATTTATGGGCTCACTCTGCCTCATTCTTCCTGTTGCAAGTGCCCTCGGGATACCTGGAAGAGCACATTTCTCCTCCAGCTACGGGCGGAACAAAAGCAACACCCCATCATTTCCGGCCCATTGCTGCCCTCCGACTTTTTGAGACGAGGAACACAATGCTGGTCTACCTGGTGGATGCCCCTCAACCATCTGAATTCATCCTATTCAAACTTCACCTTTGCAGAGATGTTCTAAGGAGTGCTGAGAACACGTGCCTTCATTACACAGAGACGTGACGTAAAGCCAAAGCCTTTCTCTGCACCTCAGCGAGGCAGCCCTACAAAGCAGCCGTGAGGAGCGGCTGCGTGGAGCAGAGTGGGATGCGCAGTGACACCATCAACACGGAGCAGCTCCACAAACCAGCCGTTCTGCAGTGCTGAAACGTGGCTCAGCGCCCCATCGTCACGCTGGGTGAAGTCACACACCTTGTCAGCAGGATTACTGAATGCAAGCATGCAAAATGATGAGCGCTTCAGCAGAGCCTTCCTTCATCACATACATGCGGAACAGCACAAGGGCCGTGCTGGCATCATCATCTGGCAAAGAGCAGGGTAACAAGCCCTCTAAGAAACAGAGGCAGCCCCTCTGGTTGCTGAAAAGATGAAAACCTGTACGTGTTTTCTTTGGGGTTGTTTCACTTAGCAGTTTCAAGCAGCTGCCTTCAGCTTTTTCATAATAATAGTAACACATAGTAAAAAAAAAATAAAAAGAACAACACACAGGCCTGTTGCCTGACTTCAGAAAGAGGAGTTTTCTGGGACGCACATTGTTATGCAAAAGCCTTATTGTTTTTTTTCTTCCTGTAAGACAAGTGCAAAGCATTTCATTAATATGCACTGGAAAAATAAGATAACGGCCTTCTTGATTGTGACAAGGAATGCAGGGAGATGCAGTCTGTACACTGAAGTCAGGTGGAAGCACCCCAGCTCCCCTTGGACACAACGTTACAGCATTGGCGCTGATGTCACCACTCCACTCAATGCAGCAAAAGGGGCGAAAGTAACCACGGAGATCCTGGGTTAGGATCGGTCAGGCACTCAGAAGGACAGGTTCATAGTAGGGAGCAGCGTATTTTGGGCTGCTCATACATCAGCCTCATGTCTGTCAGGGCTCTGAGCGCTTCATGTGTGCCCAGGATGGGCTGGGACACAACGCAGCTCATCCTACAGCAACAGGAGATGGGGCTGAGACACATGAGTGACTTCCAGCTGAAAAAGGTCAGTGCGTTGTCTGCAACCTGGAGAGACCTTGTAACTCGGTCGCTGGGCGCCGCCATGAGCTCTGCCCACCTCAGAGGTAATGAGGTTAAAGGACACAATCAGATGCTCAGCCTGTCTAATCTGAGGCATAAATGTTGACGGAGCCAACGCGGACGCAGCAGCCAAGCGCTGCCCCAGCGGCACACAGCTGCCCCGGCCGCCTCAGGCTGCCCAACGCCCTGGGACGGAGTTGTGCACGGAGCTCAGACCACATTTTCACATCGCTAGAGTCTGGGCGTGGAGCTGCTGAGGCTGTCTCTGGCACCACACGCCGGGCTACAGCCCCCACAATCCCAATTCCGGGAACGCGGGACTCTTTTCTCCAGGCCCAGACCCCTCACCCCTCGCCTCATGCTGCAGGGCACGCCGGGCCCTGCCCCACCTTCGCGCCTCGCCCGAGGACCGGCGGGGGCTCGGGGTCCGGGGGTCCGCCGAGAACCGCCTCCCGCCGGTAGGGGGCGCTGTGACTCACCGCCAGCAGGGCCGAGGCGCGCTGCTCCCCCGCCGGCTGCTCCCCGTTGATGCCGCCGTTGCTGAGGAGGTGCTGGTGGTAGTCCGGGGGCGCGGCGGCGGCGGCGGCAGCGGCCGGGGCGGCCGCGCCGCCTCCTCCTCCTCCCGTTGTTCCCGCGGCCGCCTTGGGGTGCTTGGCGGCTTTGCGGGCTCCCTGCCCCTGCTGCACGAGGTGGAGGAGCTGCAAGGTGCTCTCCCGCTCGCGGTCGGAGCTCTCGGCGCGGCCCCGCTCGTAGCGTCCTTCGCAGCTGAGGTGGTGCTGGCGGCAGACGGCGATGCGGGCCCGCAGCCGCTCCACGATGGCGCTGTGCACGCGGGGCGCCGCCGGGCCCCCCCCCAGCAGCCCGGCCGCCAGCCCCGCGGCCTGGGGGGGAGCCGTGTCGCCCATCGCTCGCTGCCGCTCCTCGGCCCTGCGGACGGGTCCGCTCCGCACTCACTGCCACATGGAGGCGGGGGGGGGGGGGGGGGTGTAAGAGGCGGGGGCAGCGGCCCGAGTCCGGGGGAGGGCGGACGGCCCCGCGCCCCCCGCGCACCCCGCCCGGCCCCCGGCGGAGCTCGGGGCTGGAGGAAGGGAGAGAAGAGGGGGCCGCTACGGCCGTGCCACCATCGGGGTTGGGCAGCCCCAGCCGAGGGGCTCCGGTGGCTGAGGGCTGGGGGAGAGGGGGGTCCGATAGAGGAAGAAAAATAAAAATCAGAGGAGCCGCTGCCTCCAAAACGAAGCGCCGGGCGGAGGAAGACTCCCCGGGGAAGGAGTGGGACCGGGCAGGTTTACTGATTTTATTTTATTTCGGGCGCGGGCGGGGGTTATTTCTTGAAGTGGAAATTGATGCGAGGAAAGGAACCGCCGAGCGCGGCCCCGGCCCCCCCCGAGGTGTGGTTCGGAGCTCCGCCGGCTTCTCGGCGGTGAAGCCCGCGGTCCGTGGGTCCGGGCTGGGCTCGATCCCGGTCTCGGTCCCGTCTTTGTGCTCTCGCTCCGCCGCTCCTCTTCGGGCTGCGCCCGTCCGCCGCTGCGGGGTTCCGCGGGGTCCCGGAGCGCTGCCCGCCGCTGTGCGATCGGTTCTCGCGGCCGCTGGGTAAAGCCGAAGCGCTTTCGGTGCTTATTTCCCCCCTTAGCAATAACGAAGCGAGCTACAACCCCGGCAAAGAACTCCTCTCGCGTACTTTCCCATAGACTCCCAGACAGCGAACAGTTTCGAGTACAGTTTCAAGAAAAGCACTGGAGGCAAAAAAAAAAAAACAAAAAACCCGAAGCAACAAACGCTGAGCCCCTCTTCTGCCAGCGATCACAAGCGGAGAGTTGCACTTACAAACTTGCAGCCTTCTGCCCCCCGAGCAGTCCGGCCGCTTTTCCTTTGTGTTTTTGTATATCCCATCCCCGGCTGCGTGCCGCGCTCCCGCCGCCGCCTCCTCCTCCTTCTCCTCCTCCGCCGCCGCCGCAGCCCGCGGCCGTGCCCCGCGGTGCGTGCGGGGCTCTCGGAGCGGGCCCTGCGGGGGCGGGGGGCGGGTGGCGCGGCGGCGGCGCCGCCGGGGCCGGGGCGAGCGGCGGAGCCTCCCAGCGGCCGCGCGGGGGACCGGACCGAGGAAATCCCCCTTCGCCGTGCGCTCGCTCCGCCGTACCTGGGTGCCGGGCCGCAGGGCGGTGCGAAGAGCCGCCTGTCGCTCTCCTTCCCTCCCCCGTTGGCCGGAGCTAGCGGCGAGCGCGAGGGAGTTGTGCGATGTACCGCGGCTCTGCCGGCTGGATCGCTCTGGAACGGGTGGTAGAAAAACAAGCGTGGGGTCGGGGTTGGGATGGAGGAGTTGCGGCCCCGAGAGGAGTTACTTGGGTGCCCGGCACCGGAAAAGCCGCGGGCACGGCGCTGCTCCTGCCCCGCTCCTCATTGGGACCGAGGGTGGCCGCTGAGAGCTCTGACCCTGCGGGCGGAGTTCTGGAGGTGGGCTGTGTTAGACGGGGGGATCTCCAGAGATCCCTTCCGACTCCTACGGCTCTGTGTTTCTGTGAGGTGCAGAAATAGCTGGGCCCGGTCAGGTCTGTTAATGCAACACACGGTTGTGCTGCCCGCGTTCCCAGTCACCGCTCTGGGAATAAAAGTGGCCCCAAGCACAAGGAGACACAGCGCTGATGCGAAACCTCAACTTGGTTCTGCAGTGCAGCCCATCAGAAAAGCTCACGTGTTCCATCGCAGCGTCCTGGGATCCAGGTCCTCCTGGATGCAGAGGACCTAACGCCAACCCTTCAGCTTCCAAACTCACAAATCCTTTAAATACTATCGGTGAAATGACACATTCCTTGAAATTCATTCCAAATACACAGCACTGGGTTTATGGGGGTTATCCCCACGCTGTTTGCATAACCCCCCATGTCTCCAGGTGGATTTTCAGGATCTGAGTGTTTATGCAGTGCAGAGTTTGTTCCCCAGCCAAAGGACAGGTTTGGGGATGTGCTACATTCAGAGGAAGGCATTATTGCTAACAGGAAAAAGGGATTTTTTTTGTCTAACCTTGAACAACTGAGGAAGAGTGGGTTATTATTTGATACATAACGGTAGCATGCATCTGTTGAGAACAATGGGCTGGCAATGTTGGAAAAAAAAAAAAGGGGGGGGGAATTTTGTACAATAATGGACAATGTTACCTTTGCTTCGGGCCTCTCTGGGGCTTTTTTTTCACTGCTTATTGCTCAGCTGTCACTGCTGTGCAACAGTGACACAAATCCCGTGCAAAGGAAGCAGGGGTGTTTTACATGATGCCTTGGCTGAGGTCTTCAGCGTTGCAATGAGACTGAAGTTGGTGGTGTTGCTCGGGGAGATACAGGGGCAGCTTCAGGAGTCCTTGCCCACAAGCTGCTGTAGGGCTCAGAGAACCATCTTTCAAAACAAAGATTTCTGAGTTGTAACTTTAAGATGTTTAAGATTCACTTTTTTTTTTTGCCAAGCAGCATTTCGTGTCTTTTGTGGTTCAATATAGATAGCTGGCAGGGCTGCGCAGCAAGTCCAATATACAGCAAATGCTGCCCCTGCTGTCTGAGAGGAGGAAATACTCAAACCCCATCGCTCAGCCGTTCAAGTTTTTACCGGGACTCTGCCGAATGTTACCAGCCCCTGGAAAGCAGTACCAGTTCTGAAAGGGCTCGTTGCTTTCATAAAATCAGCTGGCTCTTAGCACCATCAGACATCACTTGTGATCGTGTCACATGCATTGTAATAGAAGCACACAAGATGGAACATTAACGTAACAGATCCTGAATAATTGATCACTTTCTTTCCCCCCCATCTGCCAACAATAACATGTGGCCTCTTGAAATGCTGTTGTAATCTCACGTGAACTGTCATGCTTGAGTATTTTGCTATGTGAATTTCCTGCTGCTGTCGAAGGTCTGGGTTTCCTAAGTCAGCACCCCCTCCAAATCAGCAAAGCACTCACCATGGAAGTCCCACTGTGCTGATTACGTTCCGAAAAGTGAAGGAAAAGACCATCACCTATGTCAAAAACCTATGTCACTTAAAGAAATTAGTTCTTGCTGAAATCTGGGCACATACTCTGTTCATCTACGTTTAGCAATCATGTATCAAATGACTTCAGTTGTATTAAAACTCTATTGAAATGGCACATGCTTAGTTTTAGTGCCGCAGAAAATTCTGCAAACCGGGGCTCTCACTTTACTATTAGTAAAGCCACTACTTGCTTTTCAGTGAAGGTTCTTTGCCATTTGGAACGACTGCAGCTACAAACATACGTAGGCATGCTGAGTATGCCATACAGCTCGCCTGCAACATTGCTAAGCTTCAGAGCAGAGCTCTGAACTGACTGCAGCTGTGTCAATTTCCTTGCCCTGAAAGTTTGGACATGAGGCTCATGCGTTATTGCACTGTGAACTGTACAAAAGCCATCTTCAATACACCTGGGTTTTTAATCAAGAATATAATCCCTAGAGAAATCTAAAGAAACTGTGCGCACATCTTATGTGATAAATAGCAGGGAAAAGAAAAAAGCACACAACAAAAACACACATCATCCTGTACTACCTAGAAAAAGACCAAAATTCATGTAAACCAAACAGGAAAGTTTATGGAACGAAGAGGGCATTGTCAGGTTCCTTTAGTACCACTTCACACGCTCCTCATGCTATCCCTTGGCTGTTCAGTCATGTTTTCCTACATTCTTTTGTCTGGTCTCTAAATTCAGGTTAGAAATTGATATTTATTATTTCTCAGAGCAGAATCAGCAAGTAATCTTTTTAAAGTGCATTTCATGCTGGCTGTTTCTCTTGGAGCGGTACTGTATTTGCACGCGTTTATCTAACACACCCACTCTGTTTATCCAGGAAGACTTAAAGAAGGATAAAACTACAAGCCTTTATTTATCCAAATAATAGTAAACTAGAAGAGCTAAGCATGGGAATTGCCTGTAATTCCCTGCTGAGCTACTAGAAATAGCTGCTTTTGGGAAACAGGAGAAGCCTTCACCATGTTTAAGAAATACAGTATCAGCTATCTCCTGTTAGCAACGTTTGCCATCCTGTTTGATTCACAAATGATTTTATTTCTGAAAAGAGAGGGACAAAGGGAGAAGAAACACTTCATACTTCCCTGCCAGTATTGGACATAGAATACACACCTTCTCTCCTAGAAGTACATCATGTTTGGAAGGCTGATCCTATGCATAAATATAACGTGGAATTTTATCATTATCGTAGTCCCAGGCTACGGAACTTCAACTAGAGCAGATGATTGAAACCCTACAGGAACTAAAGCAATATCCAAGTATGATCATTAATCACCTGCTCAGGTTCTAATCACATACTGATCTCTCCTCATTGTTGCATTAAGACAGGCACTTTATCTTAATTAGAGCTATGACTTCAAAAAGTAAAGACAATTAAAAATGCCCTATCAGAACAAACGTTATATCTTCTCACCCACTAAATTCACTCAAAGTCTCTGAAGTGGAAAAGAAAGCATGAAGGATGGTGAGATCTCTGACCTCTCCCACTAGTTGTTATTTGCACAGAATTTTTCCACTACAAATATTCTTATCTCAATTGCACATGAAAACCTTTCTTGGTAGGAGCCCTCTTTGCACTGTGTGCTACGTAGCACTGAGCAGTTACAGCTTGTCCTGCAAAATCCAACCTGAATTTTTACTTATATGGATCTTCTAAACAATTCTTCAGGGTTTTTTTTTGCAAGAGAAGATGAATGTAAATATGTCATAATGATACCTCACGTTCTCTGCCTTGTAGAAGCTCCTCAGGTGAAACAGCAGCCACAAAAATATTATCACTTCCTCTAATCTTGGTGAGAGGAACATCAAAGTCTGAGAGATGGTACACATACAAACATTTTGTCAGCCCCCTGCCAAGCCATGTCATCAGTTTCCTACTGAAATAGAAATCAGTGATGTCAATTCTAGGCATTTTCTGAGTCCAACTAGTGATGTCACAGGCAAAACTCAATCAGCCTGTGAGGTGCTTTTTTTTTTTCCAAGAACTTTTGCAATTTATTTAAAGAAAGAAAAGCATAAGATCTTGAAAAAAATGCCTGCAAGCACAAGGAAGAAGTAGATAGCTCAAACTTCTCAGGCAAGCAAAGAGGAGGTGAGAAATATCATCTGGGATGCAGTAGGTATACAAGAATGCTCAAAGTACATGATCAAAGTTAACCACCAGAATAATTTCTGAATTTTCATTTTCAATCAAAATGTATGTTTTTTTCAAATATTAAGGTTACTTATCAAGCCAAAATTTCCCAAACGTACTTCTGATTTTAGTAGCATTCAGTTTAATGCTACTAAACCACTACGGGGCCTGTCCTCTTCAATATCTTTATTGACGACCTGGATGAGGGCATTGAGTGCACTCTCAGTAAGTTTGCGGATGACACCAAGTTGGCGGGAAGTGTGGATCTGCCTGGGGGTTGCGAGGCCCTACAGAGAGATCTGGACAGACTGGAGAGCTGGGCTGCAGCCAATGGGATGAGGTTCAACAAGGTCAAATGCCGGGTCCTGCACTTTGGCCGCAACAACCCCAGGCGACGCTACAGGCTTGGGACAAGAGTAGCTGGCAGACTGTGTAGAGGAAATTGACCTGGGGGTATTGATTGATGCTCAGCTGAACACGCCTGCGTGGCCAAGAAGGCCAATGGCATCCTGGCTTGCATCAAAAATGGTATTGCCAGCAGGAACAGGGAAGTGATTGTCCCCCTGTACTCAGCTCTGGTGAGTACCTCCACCAGAGTACTCTGTCCAGTTTTGGGCCTCTCAATGCAAGAAAGACATTGAGGCCCTGGAGTGGGTTCAAAGAAGGGTGACAAAGCTGGTGAGGGGTCTGAAGCGCAGGTCTTATGAGGAGTGGCTGAAGGAGCTTGGATTGTTCAGTCTGGAGAAGAGGAGACTCAGGAGAGACCTTATTGCTCTCTATAACTACCTGAAGGGAGGTTGTAGTGAGCTGGGGGTCGACCTCTTCTCTTGTGTAACTGGTGATAGGACTAGAGGGAATGGCTTCAGGCTGCACCAGGGGAGATTTAGGCTGGATGTTAGGAAATACTACTTTTCTGAAGGAGTGGTCAGGCACTGGAATGGGCTGCCAGGGAGGTGGTGGAGTCACCAATCCTGTTGGTGTTCAAGGAACGTTTGGATTTTGTATTGACGGACATGGTTTAGTGAGAACTATTGGTGATAGGTGGATGGTGGACTGAGTGATCCTGTGAGTCTTTTCCAACCTTGGTGAGTCTATGATTCTGTCATTCAGTGAAATGTGGCAAAACAAGAAATGTGACCATTCATTTCAATAGCAATTTTTTAACACAGAAATTGTTCTCTAGAACTTTCAGAACATTCAGAAAGCAGCACAATTTATTACTATTTGGAAAGATCTGAGAGAGTGCACTTTGTTATGCAGTACGAGATCCACTTCTTGCAAACCAGACTTCCTTCATGAGAGTTAAGTTACACCAAAACAATTATTTTAAAGGTATCAACAGAAGCATAGAGATTTTGTTAACAGAAAGAACTATGGCATCAGCAGGCACTGCTTTTCCTGAAAGGGATATGCTTGAGAGTGACTCCTGGGTACTTGTAGATTGATGGGTGTGTTTTCATTAACATTCCCTGAAAAACAGGGATGGACAATGAAAGAGAAGAGTTCCTTCAGCTTGGTAACCAGGGAAATAAGTATGATATACAAAATCTTAGAATATTTACATATCTAACTGACAATTAAGGTATGAAAATAGTATCTTCACATATAAGTTAACAAGTTTGAGAGCAAGTCTCAGTATCTTTACTGAAATTTTCACCAACATATGTGGTGCAATGGAGAACAGATATTAGCTCACTCTCACACCACTTAAAGCCACTGCTGAGTTTCAACCCCTTAAAATATGAAAACAGTTCATCACTTACAAGGAATGCTGGAAAAAGGCTACTACTGAATAACAAATCTAAGTTACAGTCCTACAGAAAAAAGCCAACAGATTTTGACCATGATGTGGTATGCCTAGCAGTAGTTGCCTAGCTGGTCAGCATGTTACCAATAGAGTGGAACATCAGACATGAGAAGCTTTTATGGAAAATATGTGAGAAAAAGTTCTGAGGAAGCAACTTGTTAAAAAAATCTAGGGGGCTAACAGCATCATCTCTTTACTGAGTTTCTCAGCTATAACAGACTAACAAGAATATGTGCATACACTGCAGGGTCTAAGAACAGTTCCTAACAGGACTCAAAACCATGCACCCTGCAGCTTCTGTTAGGTTACGTCAATTTAACTTTATATGCAGCACACAAAATACCAGGATGGAATAGCCAATAGAGTACCTAACCCTTCCCAGTCTTCAAAGTCTACTCTACTTGCCCCATGGTAAACCATGCATCATGACTCTAGATAACTCCTGCTTTCTGTTGTCAGATTACACTGGAAGAATTCTTGCTTAGCTTGCATGGTCACATTAATCCATTATTTCTATTTTTTTTAGTTACTGCAAGTTGTTGCCATTATGTTTGCACAACACAATTTGTCATTTAAGATCTCGGTAAGTTGCCTCAGACAGCATCAGAGAGAGCAGTGTGGGGCCAAGCGTGCACCTAGATGGCTATGCCAGCCTCAGACCCTGTGACACCAGTTATGTGACTCATCACCTACTCTCTAAAGAGGAACGACTGCTGTGTTGCAAATATAGTCAGGATTGCATAACATTTCCCCTGCTGCCTTACAACAGGCTATAGTGATTCCTCACAGGGAAAATAAGTCTTTGCATTTGGGTCCTTTTCATCATAACTATTATTCTAAATGGTTGGACTTGCTAGTGAATTTACAACAAGCAGCAAGGAAGGTATGATGCAAATCATATGTGTTCCTGTGTAACATAGACTTACCTTTCCAAATATTCCCACTTCAAAAAGTCTCAAGACCTCCTACCTTCCCAGTGATACAGCTCAGCATCAACAGGCAGAGCTTTTGTTTCACAAGTAAAAAGATACTGATCTGTTATTTTTAAGAATAAAAGGAAGCCTGAAGTGAACAATGCCACAAGAATGGAAGGACTGATTTGGTAAAACTTTAAGTTATTATTCAGACAGATGAAAAAAAGATATAGGATATTCTTAAGCATTAGTTTACAGACCCACGGATTTAAGCATAATAGTCTTTTAGATTATTAGAATCTTGAAAAACAAGCAGAGGTGAAGTGCATACAGATAAAATAGGACATTCAATTTTTTACAAGGTATCTTTAAAAGAGCTGTACGTTCACTTAATCAATTTTTTTCTTCTTGGAAACTGTCTGCATCATTCATGAAGTTTTCAAGATCATTACATTTCTGCAAATAAAATAAAACTTGTATTACTTTATCAAGGTATAACAAATTGTGCGAAAAATGCTTTCTATGTTTCTCTTCAACACATTAAGAAGCATGCCAATAACAATTCAGAAGCAAAGATATCTGAAAGCTTGCTAAATGTACTCCAAGTTGTCATAGAATGGCCTGGGTTGAAAAGGACCACAATGATTATGCAGTTTCAACCCCCCTGCCATGTGCAGGGTCGCCGATCACCAGACCAGGCTGCTCAGAGCCACATCCAGCCTGGCCTTGAATGCCAGCCTGGCCTTGAATCTTAAAATATTGTTCATCAAGTGTTTCTGAATAAATCAAAGTACTCCAGTGTAGAGAGAAAAGTGTTCTTGCTGTGCCTCATGTATGTTTCCAGCCTTCAGGAGTTACCGCTTAAGTTTGTTGTGGTGCTGCTTTCAAATGAAACAGGAGTCTGCCCAGCACAGCCCCAAGATCATGCAGCTCCCAGAAAGCTTGATGGCAGGAGCTGACAAAGCTGTGTGTGAAAGCAGCGGGCATACATGTTTGAGAGATTGAGTCAGCAGAAGTGAATGAACAGTTAGGCTAAGGTATAATTAGTAAAAAACATTAACTCAGAAATAAACCATTAAATCAATTAAATTAAATCTTATCTCAGTTTGATTTTATCTGCTTGAGAAACAATAAATCAAGTAACTCAGTTATACCTTCTGAATCCACCCCGTTTCTTCCAGCTGGCTGAAAAGTCGTTCAACTGTGTCTTTAACTGGTTCATCCTCAACACCGTCCAACTTGGTAATGGAGCTGCACTCCACATATAACTTGTACTTAAAGTGCTTCAAATTGTGATAAACTTTGGTACGATTTGCACACACTGCGCCGACCTTCAATACCTACATCAAAGTAAACTCATCAGTTTCTCAGGTAGAACAGTGATCATCTTGAGGGTATAAAGGATGGATTAGTCAGCCTATCTAATAAAATGTTATCTGTCAGTCTGGGAAGATTTTTTCAATAACGAAATAAGTGATGCTACGTGCATAAAAATAAAATGCAGATTTCACTATCACTGCAGAACAATTTTGTTGCAAGCAGGCAGCAAGCAAGTCTATGCAATGGCAGATTATCAGCACTGTTTTCTTGCAAAACCTGTACAAAGTTCTGTTTATAATTAATAGCATCTCTGTTGTCTGCAAGAAGAACTCTATAAACTCACTAGCATTTTAGGTGACCATCATACTGTGAAAGCAGAGAAACTGCCTGATGACTTTTGCTTTGAAAGTGCAGGCCTGTTCTAGGGACAGGAAACACCAGTTCCAGTGTTCTGTACACTGAATAATATATAGGTTTTTTTTCGTACAGACATATGAACATAGATACATACACAAAAATGTATTAATAAATATCTATATCATAGAATCATAGAATGGCCTGGGTTGAAAAGGACCACAGTGCTCACCTAGTTTCAACCCCCTGCTATGTGCAGGGTCGCCAACCACCAGAGCAGGCTGCCCAGAGCCACATCCAGCCTGGCCTTGAATGCCTCCAGGGATGGGGCATCCACAGCCTCCTTGGGCAACCTGTTCCAGTGTGTCACCACCCTCTGGGTGAAAAACTTCCTCCTAATATCTAACCTAAACCTCCCCTGTCTGTGTTTAAGACCATTCCCCCTTGTCCTACCACTGTCCACACTCCTGTTTATACACTCCCTTCAAGTACTGGAATGCCACAATGAGGTCTCCCCAGAGCTTTCTCTTCTCCAAGCTAAACAAGCCCGGTTCCCTCAACCTTTTTTCACAGGAGAGGTGCTCCAGCCCTCTGATCATCTTAGTGGCCCTGTATATGTTAGTCTAGGTCTGGCTGGCTTTTGGATTCAGATTTTCTACCCTCCAAAGTAAGAGAATTAATACATGAATGAAGAAATTTAGGTCTTCACAAGAGAAACTGATATAGCATTAGTAAGAAGAGCCAAAAAACACTGACAGAAACAAGCTTCAAGGGCAACATTGTTTTGGACTGATGTTACATCAGTCCAAAGTTTGTTACATCTTCGAGAGTAACAAGCAGGTAAATGGCTAAAAGTCAAAATTCTTTGCATCAGTAATACAGTCTGCAATGGTGTTACTGCTTCACAACACACATGAAAGTTTCAACTAACCACTTTCTATACTGCAAAACCACCAGTTCTGAGGCACAACAGCAATGTCCTTTGTTGCAGCTGCAGGTAACCATTTGAATATTCTTTTTAAAATATTAGAAGTTATCAGTTTAATCAATGCTCACATCCTGCATTAGGAAACTTTCCTAAATGCATGATCAAATGGCTGTGTCTGTCAGCAGCCCCCTCTAACATCTGGCCTTTTTGTACAACCTCACCCTGGCTGTATCTACTGACAGGAACTGACAGAAAAGCATATTTTGTCTACATAATTTTTATAAATATAAATGCAAATTTAAGGTTGTGTATTTTTTTAAATACCTAAATGTACTTTATTTCTCAAATATATTAATCAGCAGTTTTGGTGATATAAACAGGTGAAATATCACTTAAGCCAATAGAGGCAAGCTAACTTAAAAGCACATTCGATCTGACCTAAAATGTCTATAAACAGACAAGTTAAGCAACTTGAGATAACAAAAGATTGCTACTACAGTGTAATTCTCTTGTAATCATGTCTATGTACCCATATGCAGCTCCACTTTCTAGGCATGCCCAAAGCTGAAAAGCTAAGGCTTGTGTTTGGTGCTATTGGTGCTTCTAATGAGCAAGACGTAATAACCAAGGCAAAACCTTGACTTCTTCAAATTTCTAACATGTCAAATAATTAAGCAATCAAAAATCGAAATGTGGTGTTTCATAGGGTATTCTATAGCTTCTGAAGTATTCCAAGTAATGAAGTGTGGTGTCTGGAACACTACTTGATAGAAAATAGGAGATAGAATTCTGCATTCCGATAGCCTGCCTGGCCTATTTCTTGCCCTGTGATAACAGCTAGCAGGACATGTTTTGGAACGTGGATAAGACACAGGAAAAAACACCAGAACGTACATGTATTACCACACAACTTCTAGCAGTCAACGATTAAGAAATTCTATATCACCCCAGTTATTATATTCCATAGCTTGGAATGAGTTTCCCCAAAAACCTGTCTAATCCCTTCTAGGAGCCAATTACATTTTTTTTTGTTCTCCAGAGTACCTTGTGGTAATGAATTTCATGGTTTATTTTTGTGTGAGGTGTAAAGAATTTCCAGACTGGAGAAGTGCCAGACGAAAAGAGAAAAAAAAAAAAAATCATACAATTATAACACATTACTTACTGCGTTATAAAGCAAGAGAGATTATCTAAAAATACAATGTTATTTCAGAATGCAGCTTTGGAAAGAATCTCAGTACTGTACACATTCTAATTTGTTCCCCCTCGCAGTCCTCAGTGACTCTATCCTAATGCTTAACTTATCTCCTCAAGCTGGCTGTATCAGCCAAAGCTGTGTTAAATCACTTTGTATGGAATGCAGAAGCATAGCCTGACAACAGCATAACATGTAGTGACTGCATTCATGCCCTCTAAGCATAGATATGAATAGAAATAGAACGACAGGTCTGAGAGCAGAAAACAGTTCATAATCCAGGTGACACAGGAACAGAGAAATGTGGGGGACACCTAAACTGTTCAATTCTCTTTGACCGTGGAGGGATGAGAATTGGCAGCTACTCACAACAATCATTGCAAGCCTAAGCAAAACTAGAACAGCTGTTTCTCTTCAGGCCTATTGGCAAAGCAGAATACTTTAGAGACGAGAGAAAAAGGAAAGTTTTATGCAGAAGAAGGGTTGGAGGTCTGTTTTTGTTCTCTACACAACCACTTTTCTTGGGTACTTTCAAAGAAAACTTTAGAAATAGCCCAAATAAGTATTTCCATTCAAACTGATCTGGCAGTTCTGAACTGCCTTCTTTCAGTCGATTATTTTCTTGAAGTGTCAGTTTTATGTAGCTCCCTTAGCTCTTTTTGTTCTTTCTTTTCCCTCAATTGGCAGGACAGGCTGATCAATGCACTCCTAGAAGAGCTTTGAAAACCAACTTGAAAACAGTACCTTTAGCAGCCTCAATTACAGGTCACTACAGGAAAATGAATGTTGCATTAGCAAACCATTAGTAAAAATTACTGCAAAGTGCTCAATCACTCTCTCTCCTGGGTCTGTCTATTCTCCAGCCTCTGAGCTACATTGAGTATGCATGTGGCATCTCACCAGATGCTGGGCTATGCAGGATAAAGAAAAATCCTCATCTTCTATTGAAGAGAATAAAAATGAGCTAGAAAGAAAGTTTAATGTTCAGTGTGACATTTCAAGTGTTTTCCAAAGTGAAGAACAACTGATGCAGGAGAACATTTGGACAGTAATACAGGGGTTTTTACCCAGCTTCCAATTTAACTGTGGAAATATCAGTAAGATGAAATTTCTGCATTAGTCCACTTATTATTTCTGCTCAGGTAAAGTGCACACTTCACATAAAAATAGATTTTTAAATTAGTGATCTTTCTTGCATTGAGGTCTCTAGATGTATAACAACGACTGTACAAGCAAGATGGCTTCCCCACATTCTAAGGACTTAGTGTTTTCCTGCAATAAATAAGGGGAAAAACCAAGTTCTTAATTATCATGCAAACTGATACTAATCAAAGCAATATTAAGAACTACTGTTCAGCAGGTTCTGAGATCAGTTTTAAGAAAAAAAACCTGCAGCACAGGTTTACCACACTACGCATGACTTGCGGAGCCCGTTATTGTGACATGATAATCACAATGACATCCCTCAAATGTTCAAGTTAGAATGTTGGCAGAGATGCAAACAAGCTTCAGTAAGGTGTACTTCAGCAAGGTAAGCTTCCAGTTTGTTGAGGACTTTGTGTAAGAAATCCAATCACACCCTATTTCAAAACATGCTGTGCAAACATCTCGTACTGACACTTTTGTCTTTTCAGCAAGTACTGAAGTGCTTCATCTGTGTCCTGAAATCATTTTAGATGTACAAAGTAAAGGAATACACCTTCTACATGTCCTGAAAGAGAAGAAAAGCAGAACTTGGGCATCAGCTTGGTACAGCAGTATCTTATACTCGACAAATTGTGTTTTGAGTTTATCATAAGAGGTCGGGAATTACATTACTTAGGAAGGCCATATGCAAACATAATCATAACAAATGCCATTAGCTGGAGATCCCTGAATACTGGTAATACCCAAGTGTCTTAAAACTCAAGGTCTTCAAAAGTCTCAGCCCTGAAATGTAAAACCTAGAAAGGCTGCCTAACGCAACATTATGGAACAAAGATAAATTTTCTTCCAAGAACATAATTTAATCCAACATATCCTAGTGAAGGCAACAGACTGGAAAAAAAGATGCAAGACTACTGAAAGGGAAATGTTTTCTACCTTGAACTTGTTCTGCAGCAAAGAAAAGGTTCTAGTAGAAAACACTGAAGTAGTTAGAAACAAGCCTTCTCAAAAGAAGATAAACAATTTCAAGTGTCAGCAAAAATGAGACATCAAGATACTTTCTCCCGAGTGAACAGCTACATGGGGAATGGCAGATGTGAAAACATCTGAAGAATAAAGCAGTAAAATCCTGAGTAGGCTGCACTTGGATGTTATGGTGACAGTGGCACTATTTCACTCTGCGTTCTGACCTACAGCAAACACGCACAGTAGGAACACTCCAAAAGTACTACAGTAGGCATGGAATTAGCAAACCCAGTGACCCAACATAGAATAAACCTTTTGGGCAACAAAGTAAAAAACACAGCCATTCAATGGAGATGATTGCCCATTACACAGAAAGTTGCTTTTATAATGTTTCTGAAAGCTAATTAATGCAAGACTCCCGCTGGGAATGTCTTAAGGGCATTATAGGCACACCGAAAGGTAAAGGGCTTTCAAGTCATCCAGTTTCATTGAAAAGCCATTCTGATATTTAGAACAGATGCAACTCTGAGGCAGATGTCATTCCTGATTTAAAGCCTCAGACTCCTGGTGCAAGGGAGATAGGATCTACTCAAGATTTTTTTTTTAAAGTCACAGTATTTCTCAGGTACTTGCTAAAAAACCAGGAATGCCAGGCACATTCAAAGCAACACTCCGCCCTGTAGTTTTTTTTACTGCTATAGATGATTCTCATTTCTTTAAAACACGCTTTAGGATTTTCAATCATCTACTGAATGTTCTCTGACCACAAAAAAACTACTGAGAAATAACAGATGAGTGCTCATATTATAACTTCAGTTAGTAGGCAGATCTTCATATGTGCTGTCAGCCTCGATGACACACAAAAGACAAGTGTGCTCAGCAGGCTATGTAGGATACCATGAACCCAGAGAGCTTCCTTCCTCTCCTGAATACAACTCAAACTACAGAGACTTGAAACAGAAGAAAAATTGAGATTAATGTTGATTTGGATTGAATGCAAAAACGATCAATGAAACCAATCTCATGCCAGTTAGACAAAACTAATGAAAGAACTACAGGTCTTCCATCAATTTTCTTCTTATGGATGTAACATGTGGTAGAATTATGCTTGTAATAGAAAACAAAATAAGTAAATAAATAAAGCTAGGTTTAGAGTCTTTTTTTTATCATGAAGTTCAGCTCACAATTGGATACACTTACTAGTATACTTAATGCAGTGTAAGTACACATGCTGTAATAGGTACTAATATTAAATGGCAAAACAGCTGAAAACAAAGTTATTGGGGAAAAAACAAAAACAAAAACCAACAATTTATTTATTTGGTAAAACTCATTTTTATGTGAGGTTATTTTTTTGAGACCTTTTCCCCAAGATGTAGGGACTGGGGGGGGGGGGGGGGAGGGGGTCAAAGGAGAAGTGTCCACTCCTCCTCACTTTCATAAGAACTTCCTTCACAACTCCTAGCTAAATCCAACTGCAAAATGGCTGTCACATTTTAAAAATGAAGGGGAATTTAGACTTAGAAACACAGTAGCTGACAGGACTTCTATTTGTATGATTTTGCATAACACTAGACAAAGCATTAAAAAAATGATATAAGTTGCTTGTTTGAAATTACCTGTTTGTCATCTGACATGAAGTCATCTGCTTCCAGAGTTCTACTATTATAAAGCTTTCCAAACAGTAGCACATTAAACTTACAATAACGATTCATTTCACATGCCTGACAAGACATATTCGATGGATTTTTCAAGGTTATGAGAACACCTGGGTAACAATCCACACGCTCCTGAAAAACACATTTCAGATAACATTAAAGAATTTCCATGAACTTGAACAGGTTGCTAAGTACTTTCTACTCACACAGAATTAAAGTAAGAGAAACGAAGATTCAAGTCTGAAATCTTTTGGCATTCAGTTGGGAGCATGTACCTTCTCAATCGTTTTCTAACACTTCAACACTTCTCTTTAATTTGGCTTCAGTTCTAAAGACTTGCTCCTGCATCCAGGCCTTCAGTTCTCTTTCATGCCTCCCTCCCTGTTGGTTTTTTGGAGGGTGTGAAGGTGGTTACTCTCTCAGTTGACCTACTTCAAATAAATGCACTGTACCTCACCACTGGCCCATACTTCATTATTAGGGGGATTATTAGGTCAACACAGCTGTAACACTAATAGTATTCTACTAATTCATATACAGTGACTAGGCTACTGTCTAAAGGCCTCATATCTTTGAAGCTGCAGTAGATTCACGATGAACACACTAGTTGTTCTTTTTGTTGGAGGAAGATTTTAATTCTGTTAGAACACTGAATGATTGCCAAGAAGTCCTCAGAAAAGCACCTGGTGAAGTTAGCAGAAGAAGCACTGAGGTCACTGAGAACATACACATATGTGGTTATGGTACTGCTACTGAGAATTATACTACTGAAAGAAACTGCCAGTAAAAATATGATCTGGAGACCACTTCACTATTGTAGTTACAGCAGATGCTACAAACCTTGTACCGGTCTTTCCAGCGGCTTCTAGAGATTAAGTTGTCAAGGCGGGGCTGAATGTAACGGTCATCCAAATAATGAAGTGAGAGCAACATATCTTGTGCATACTTCTTTTGTCTTGTTCCATCTGTTCAGCAACAGTCATTATTGATTGGCTGACCATCATATGTTGTACATATTTCTTCAAGTAAAATTTTCAAGGACATTATGCTTCTGTATATTGAGAACCATGAATGATTCTAATAAATTACTACTGAATTTACTACTGTTATCCATGTAAGTGATCCATGCATCTTTGATCACAGAATCATAGAATGGCCTGGGTTGAAAAGGACCACAATGATCACCTAGTTTCAACCCCCTGCTATGTGCAGGGTCGCCAACCACCAGAGCAGGCTGCCCAGAGCCACATCCAGCCTGGCCTTGAATGCCTCCAGGGATGGGGCATCAACAGCCTCCTTGGGCAACCTGTTCCAGTGTGTCACCACCCTCTGGGTGAAAAGCTTCCTCCTAATATCTAACCTAAACCTCCCCTGTCTGTGTTTAAAACCATTCCCCTTTGTCCTACCCCTATGCACCATCGTAAACAGCTGTTCCTCATCCTGTTTATACGCTCTCTTCAAATATTACAAGGCCTTCTGTTCTCCAAGCTAAACAAGCCCAGTTCCCTCAACCTTTCTTTATAGGAGAGGTGCTCCAGCCCTCTGATGAACTACTTATTTATTTTAAAATTACACCTCACAAGAAGTACATGAATAAACTCTACAATCATGGTTAAAGTGAAAAACTGTCAACCCAAATGGACAACCACTCACTTGAAAGCATTTAAAAGAATGGAAAAGGAAAATTTAAGAAGTCTTGCTTTTCACCCAATTTGTGTAAAGTATTTCTGACTATAAAGAGAAGGTTGTAATCCATGAAAACAAACTGCTCTGACTTGCTTCCCAACAGAAATTTTGACAGTACTCCTCTCCTCCATCACTTCTAAGTAACACACAGAAGGTGACCTTTACCCTTCAGCAGCAGTCACATGGCTGCTGTTGAGCAACAAAAACAGTTTCAAATGTTTACTCAAGCAAATGAAATAAAGTATAAGAAGATAAATGAAACAACTACTCCACAGTTATCTCCCAGATACGTGCTAGACTCTAGGATTTAAACAGGACTTCCACAGCTACAAGACAATTCTTACTGCCTCAGGCTTTAATATGTGCAGACATGCAAACTCATTCAGTTACCTTTCCTAATCTTTTAGCAATAGCATTAGCAAAGGAGCAAAAGAGAGAAGGTCCACTGGCTGTCTTAGCTTTCTATATAAAAACTGAGTTGTCATTGTTGTTATAACTACTTACAATCTACTGTTCTCACATGTATGTTTTCAGTAAGTCAACTACAGTGAAAGCTTGAAAGACTGTGACAGATTTTTAAAATGTTCATAATAAAAGGCAAGTCTAACACTAAATTAGCTGCTGTTAATTATTTTACACTGAGACACCGACTTCCATGAACTCAGAAAAGTTCATTCTGTGTTTTGAAAATGTGTCGTCGGTTATGCGAGGTCACGCTCACAGCATATGATATTCCTTAGAATACAACCTCTAATTCATCCTCATAGCTGATCTGCCTCCCTTCAGCACTTGGCTGATGCTTTCCACAACCTGACACTGACAGTCCATCTCCAGAGCATCCATGTGGTGCCTCTGAGCCTACTTGTGGAGCTGCCATTTGGCCCCACCAGGCCATGTGCTGAAAGCTGCTTCCTCTGCCAAGAAGGACTGCCTGCTGTTGAAATTTACCTCAAAGAACAACTGTCAAAGAAAAAGAATCAAATATAGAATAATTGTCGTAACTAAAATCATCTGTTAATTCTAAGCATGCACTACTGTATTTGTAATGTGATGTACTTACCATACAGTGAGCTCAGAAAAGTGTCATCAATTGCATTTATGAGGAAAGCCTTTACTATTCTTTGGAAATGTTCATAAGGGCTACTGTGGCAAACTGGGAAAAAAAAAAAAAAAACACAAAAAGAATTTCTTTAAAAAAAAATGAAAAACGTGTCAGCAATCGTCAGATTTTTTTTTAATGACTGCAAATATAGAATTTTCAAGTCATTTACGTATGGGACTAAAAATAATGTTAATGTCCCATATCCAAAATTCTCATTTAAGATCTTACATTTAAATAGTGCTTCTCATCCCAGTGATCTTAACCAATTTTAGCACATCCTAAAGTCACACCTCCTTTCATCACGAGCCCACAGGAAGAACTACAACCACAAACATAACAAATTGTTCTATGCATAGCAGGAATTACTGCAAACCACAGAAGGTTGTGATTTTTTTCCTAACTTTCTTTCAAGTGCATACAATTCTGCTCATATCTTAATGGGGAAGAAGAACCAGAATTGCTAGTAGCTACCTATGATAGCAATGACTATCACACTATCCTGGCAGTACAAACCTGCTTCTAAAATAACATACACAAGAGGGGAAATAGCATAAACTTCTGGCTCAGGCTTCTCACCAATCCAGACACCAGTTTTACAGGAATCTGACCAATGTGAGAGGCATTCTGACTGTGCAATTGGTCTAAAACTGAGCAGAGAATTCAGAAACCTCAACAGCCTTAATGCATGAAAAAACAAAACAAAACAAAACACAACACCAACCTCCTCCTGCAAAACAAACAAACAAACAAAAAAACCCCACAAAAATCAACAATAAAAAAGCAGAAGACCCAAACTAACTGAAAGACTCCTATGTTACTCTTCAGAACAGAATTCAGTCAGAATTAATGCATCTGCTCTTGGGGTATATATCACAAGACGGAGGTTTTGTGTCTCAAAAAGAACAGTTCCATCCTAAAACAGACCAATTAAAAAAAAAAAAAAAAAAAAAAAAAAAAAAAAAAAGAGAGATCACTGTAACAGTGTTCCCCTTTCTCTCTTCCAACATATACCCTCCCTTTAACAAGATACAGAAGGACTGTAAAAGTTTACTGTGGAAACCGTGACTACTTTCACAATAAATGAAAGCCTTTCAGGAATGTATCCTTTTAAACTATCATACCCTGTTAGGTAGCACTATTTTGTATTTAGAGCCCACGAATGCTTATTTTGGCACTAAAAGAAGGTTGTAGGTATAGAATTGTGACACATTTTTGTCTTACAGTGTGGGACGTAGTGTGCCAGCAATTCGCGATTTGATACATTTAGTTCTTTCTGCCTTGGATGTTTCTCACTCTCAACGTGCTCCACGTTGTCATCATCATCTTCGTCATCATCAACTATAAAATCTTTCAAGCTCCCATTGTCAGTTTCGCTGCCTTCTGATGTGAGGAGCAATTGGCAGAATGGTTCCTCTTCTATTTCTGCTTTGCCATCAGAATCCTAATTGAATTTCAGAAATTATTTAAAAGCAAATAAATTACTTTCAGTGCTTGCACTAAGAAAGTGTTACACCTACTGGACAAGGTTTTGAGCTACTAATAACACCAACTGTTCAGTTAACAAGAAATAACTTATTTCCAGAAATACATTTTTCTGTGCTATGTGACAATTACTTTCCACTTAAATCAGCCCTTTGCATGTATCTCACTCCAGTTACATAGACCAAATAGGAATCAATAGCATCAAGTGAACCTGAGCTATCTAAGTTACTCCAAAATATATTTTGTGTCTTGAGAAAAATCACAGAATCATAGAGCGTCCTGGGTTGAGAAGGCCCACTGTGCTCACCTAGTTTCAACCCCCTGCTATGTGCAGGGTCACCAACCAGCAAACCAGGCTGTCCAGAGCCACATCCAGCCTGGCCTTGAATGCCTCCAGGGATGGGGCATCCACAGCCTCCTTGGGCAACCTGTTCCAGTGTGTCACCACCCTCTGTGTGAAAAACTTCCTCCTAATATCTAACCTAAACCTCCCCTGTCTCACTTTAAAACCATTCCCCCTTGTCCTATCACTATCCACCCTCATAAACAGCCGTTAAAAAATAATAATACCATACCCTCAATAATAACAAAAGAATTAAAAAATAATACCATACTCTTCTCACATGTCTATTCTTTACAGAGAACTGAACACCAAAGATGTTTTTTTTTTCCCCTTCTGACTACACAGGGAGAATATATAAAATCACAGAATCATTGAATGGCCTGTGTCAAAAAGGGCCATAATGATCATCTAGTTTCAACCCCTCTGTTGTACTTAGGGTCAATACCTGCATTCTAAATTGCTCAGTCAACTGAATGAATGAAAAACTAAGGGGGAGGGGGAGGAAGAAAAAAGAGAAATTTTTAAATCCTCAGCAATCAAAATTAAACTAAAACAAAAAAGGTTTTCTAGATGATGATTTTTAGCAGTTGGTATTATTATTTAGTTAATAGGTAACTACCACTGAAATGTGATAGGGTCAGTAATTTCTCAGGAATAAAACCAAAAGCAAAGAAAAAATCCTACTGATTCCTATCTCTTACTCATCATCTTCCCCTGAATTCCCAGGGAGACCGATTTTCAACAACAAAATCCAGACCTCGCAGTTTTCACTCCCAGAGCAGCTCCGAGTCACCCGCTGTTTTGCGAGGTCCTGCAGCTTTGCCAGCACTTCCCGTTTCCTCGTAGCAGAAACATTTTCTGCAGGGCTCTTTTTACCAAACTGCTGTTCTTGGGAACTCTCATCTTCATCGATCACACAGCGGCGTTTAGCAAAAACTTTCCTAACAAGTACATCGCTGTCATCACTGTCCTCACTGTCCTCCAGCACGGAGCTGCTGAACCTTTTACGCTTTCCAGGCACGACGCATTCATCGTCACCATCCTCCGTTAGTTCCCCACCGCGGCTTTTCTCCTCCTGGTCGGAAAGTCTGCCCTTCACATCACTTTCATCATTTTCACCTTCTGACACGGCCGACTCCTCCTCCTCCGAGGTAAACGAGGATTCCTCATCGCTGTGGAACAAGATCAGTTCCCTCTTAGTGCGTCTCCAGTCAACTCGGGATTTGGACGGCGGCTCGGCTCCCGCTGCCTTGTTTCTCGTTTCATATCTTCTGACGAACGTCTCCATGGGGAAGCTGTGACGACACACCATAATACAAACCCGTATGACAAGGCCACGTTACGCCATACCAAAACGAGCACCGCCTCCCATCGCGCTCCCTCGGCGGCCACGGCGGCTGCGGGACGCACGGACCCCCTGCCTCGTCCCGGCCCGCCGCCATCCCCGCTCCCTCAACGCCCCACTCACCGTTACCATTTCCCGCGCTCCGGCGCCCGAGCGGATGAGGAGAAGCTACCGCCCCCCCTCGGGGTCCCGCGCACCGCGATTGGCTGATTGTCACTGTCACTCAACTGCCGTGATGTTTACGGAAGTGATGGAAGGCTGCGGGAAGGGGATGATAGTCACGTGGGTTGATCAGGTTCTGTGGATAGGGGCGCGGTGCTGAAGAGACGGAGGTCGAGGGTTCGAATCCTCTCCCTGCCCTCAGAGCCTCATCTAGCAGGCTGGAGTAGAGCTGGGGAGCATTGGGCTGGTTTTGATTGCGTTTTAGCCTGGCCAGGTATGTTCCTGAGGCTTTATGGGCTATTAGGAAGAATTCTTTACTATGAGAGCAGTAACACATTGGAACACGTTGCCTGCTGAGGTTGTGGATGCCCCTTCCCTGGAAGCATTCAAGGCCAGGCTGGATGGGGCTGTGGGCAACCTGGTCTAGAGGGAGGTGTCCCTGCCTGTAGCAGGGGGGTTGGTACTAGGTGACTAAAGGTCCCTTCCAATCCAAACCTTTCTATGATTCATTCCATGAAAGAACCTTCAGAGATCCTCCAGTTCCTACTCCCTGTCCTGGATAGGGGCACCTCTCACCAGATCAGACTGCCCTGTGCTCTATCCAACCCTGGCTTTGAAAGTCTCCAGGGATGGGGCATGCACAGCTTCTCTGAGCAACATGTTCCAGTGCCTCACCACTCTCATCATGAAGAATTTCTTCCTTATGCCTTATTTAAGTCTTCTGAAGTTTATAACCATTCTCTCTTGTCCTATCATTACAGCCCCTGAAGAATAGTCCCTCACACAGGTCACCAAGGCCTGGCCTGAGGCTTCCCGATGGAACAGTTTCTTCTCAGCTGTGCACTTCTTCTGTCTTCAGAACAAACTTGATAAATTTAGCACGTTCAACCCCCAGATGACAGGGAATACGGAAACAGAGGTTCTTGCAGCTATAATTATGGGGAGATTTAGTGTAGACAGGCCAGGGCCACCCAGAGCTGGAACACTGGGGGTGCCTATGCTGCCAGCCAGCTGTCCTCTGTGGTCTGCCCTGGAAGAAAACATTGTTTTTTTTGATGTCTGTAAATCACACTTGGTGCCTGCTTCTCCTTACTAGGCCTCCTAGTAGCAAGAGCACCTCCTGGACTCTGTGCTTCCCTCTGGTTCCTGCTGTTTCCAGGTGAAGTATCAAGGCTGGGTAATACACGTAGGTCTTCTCAGAGCCAATGCTTGAGGCTTTGGGCTTCCTGCCCATTTCCTGACTTCCATTTTGGGGCTCCTACAGCACAGCGCCCACTGAGAGCAACATCCATGCTGGGCAGTTTTTGGTTGTTATTACTGAGTGAAAGAACTCTGTATTGAGCTGGCAGTAGGAGGCCTGAATGTTATCCTGGTCATAGGGAACACAGTGGTATTGCAGCACAGGAGTCTGGGTGATGGAGAGAGAAGAAAAATCATGAGGAACTTAGCTGTACTAGGTTCACTGTTCAGAGAACAAGACATCTTCTGGATTAGTGTACACCAAAGAGGAAACTATTAAAATCTACAACAACGAGCTTCTACTGAACATGACTCTGGATTCTGTTCAGTGCCAGTACCTGTATAGATGCATCGTAAAAATGAGATTTGTGTCTTAAATTTGCTTTGCACCGCTTGGTTGGCGTTAGCAAATATTGCTAACTTGGAAATCACTAGCTGATATTATTTATACTTCTTTATCTTAACAGGACCTTGTGAAGGTTTCTCTTTAGAATGGATGGTAATGAGATCACAGGGAAATACCTGGAAATGAAAGGCAGTTCATTCTCATCTTATTTGCATAGCACTGTTCTGGGTTTCCTATGGCTTTCACATACACAAAGAGGTCTGAACAGGTGTTTGTGGAGGTGGTGGGTCAAATTCCCATCTGAAATGTTTATATTGCAAGGATTAAAGTGGTTATAATTCAAGGATTAGATTGCATTAAGGGACATAAAGTCCTGGTCTGGCACTTATATTAATTGCTTTAAAGTCAGTAAGTGTGTTTTCAAATAAACAAACGGAGCTGATGCTGCCAGGGATTTAATGTCAGCGTGGCGGGTTGCTGCTCTCTGCTGGGCTTCGTCGCGATTCCTGCTTCCAACGCCGCCACCTAGCGACTCCGTGCAGCACACCTCGCCGTTGGACCGCTGCAGCACAAGGTAGTGACAACGGATATATTAGATACAGCTGTAGAAAAGATAAGAGTTTTTTTTTATTTTCTTAAATAGGATGAAGAATTGCAGTTAGGAGTGCTGGCTTTTGACAGTTGAGCGGTTTTTCTTGCTGAAGGATCTTGAGTTTCCTGATAATTTTGAGGTAATCATAGAGTCCCTGTTGCAGAGCAATCAGCACTGTGGGGTTGTGTTGTGTCCTCAGATAATAGAAGTTGGCCTCCAGTCAACAGACAAGTTTTCCAAACAGGCCAGTTTTCTTCAATCTATATTTCCAAAAATAATTCCTACAAATTTAGCCAAACTGATCTGTCATGTGAAAAAATATTTCTACACTCACAGTTTCTGTGAAGTTTGAGCTCTTCTAGAATTTGGTGATAGCTGGGATTATATGGATGCCCCTTTCATTAGAGGGACCTTTCCTCTGTGGGTTATTCTTTCCCAAGGAGAAACAATGCTAAGCCCCAACACTGCAATCATTTCCCAGGGACTGCTTTCTGCACCAGAGCAATGTTTGCAAAACCCTCTCTGTGACCCCCAGCCATGCTGAGCATCATGTTGGCTCACACTCAGATAATCCTGCTGCACCCACTCGTATGGGGAAGTTAGGCCTGTTGGAATTGGTGCAGCCATCAAGCTGTCTCTTGCTCTCTAAGAAACACCAATAGCTCAACAGCTCACCAGAGCAAACCTCTGACTTTCAAACCAAGCAGTTTAGCTGAGGGCACCAGCAGTGGTAAGCTCTCCTGCTTTTAAGATACATTTTCAGCAGGCAGGAGGAGGTTCAGCGTCATAGGTCCACAGCAGGAATTTCCTCTCTCTTCACCATATACGTGCTGCTCTGTCCACTTAGAGAGACTTAAATTACAGAACCACAAAGTCATTGGGGTTGGAACGGACCTCTGGAGATTGAATCCATCCCCCTGCCGAAGCAGTCTCTTTACAGCAGGTCGCACTGGAAAGTATCCAGTTGGGTCTTGAATATCTCCAGAGAAGAAGACTCCACAACCTTTCTGGGCAGCCTGTTCCAGTGCTCTGTCACCCTCACTGTGAAGAAGTTCCTTTGCATATTGGTGAGGAACTTCCTATGCTCCAGTTTATGGCTGTTTCCCCTTGTCCTGTCCCCCACAGACTGCTGAAAAGAGGTTGGCCATGTCCCTTTGTCTCTCACATTTAAGATATTCATAAACATTAATAAGATCCCTCTCAGACTTCTTTTCGCAGACCCAGTTCGCTCAGCCTGTCCTCACAGGGGAGATGCTCCAGGCCCTTTTATCATCTTTGTGGCCATCTCTCCAGGAGATCCATGTCTTCTTTGTTCTGGAGAGCCCAGAACTGGATACAGCACTCCAGGTGAGGCCTGACTATGGCAGAACAGAGGGGCAGAATCACCTCCCTGGACCTGCTGGCCACGCTTTTTTTAATGCAGCCCAAACTGAGCAGACTAAGACTGTTTTATTACCTGAAAGCTGCTAGGGCATGTAGGGAGGCTCTCAATTAAAGCTGTGCCTGGGGCACAGAAACTAAACACAGGGTCATCCTTCTTTCATTCCTTTGTTCTTTCTCTCATTCTTGCTTTCTCAACCTCCTACAGAGTTCCTAAAAAGGCTTGCTATCTTGCATTCCTCTGCTTCCTATTCTTCTTCAACGGAAGTCGATTTTCGTAATTTTAGGGAAATCCCTGTAAAGTGTAAGACTGCCCCAAAGCCCTGCTGGCTGCTGCCTCCTTGACATAATTTTTGTCATTTTTTATATCACTTGTTAGCCACTATCAACAGAGAAATTTACTAGTTTATTAGGAAATCAATAGTTATAATTAACTAAGTAATTTAGTAGTTATACGGAAAATATTTCAAAATTCTTTTTCTAAGTGTGTTTTAAAGAAATAATACCAATCTAAAAGTATTTCTGAAACTTTAAAGTTTTCTGAAGTGTAAGAGTCATAGTCAAAACATACTGAATGTTGCTCTGGGCAGCCTGGTCTGGTGGTTGGCGACCCTGCCCACAGCATTAGGGTTGAAACTAGATGATCTTTGAGGTCCTTTTCAACCCAGGCCATTCTATGATTCTATAATTCAATGATACTCTTAAGTGGTTTTATTATTATTAGTATTATTATTAGCATTCTTCGTTAATAATACAACTTTTTTTTTTTTCCCCAGAGACAAAATCACTTCTGCACAGAAGCCTTTTTAAAAAAATAAATGGGGTTAATGGGATTCTTAATCCTGATTCTGGCTTTTTGTGCAGGGTTGAATTTCATAGAAAGAGTGAATTTCAGACATAAGAGACAAATAGAGTTAACATTAAATCTCTTTTTTGAAACTCTGAGAGCTTTCTGGTCTCATGGGATTGTGAAATCATGTTCCATTCACCAAGGTTGTCATTATTTTGAAGGGAATCACGATGACCAGGTGACTTGCACGTTGATGTTGTCTGCAGTGTCTTTGGGAGCACTTGTTGTTCCAGCTACTTAAAAGCCCTAAAGTTTATAGTTTAGTTTGTTGTTTGTGTGTGGAAACTATAATATTTTACCTTCAGTGCCTGAAATGCATACAGTCTAATAAGAGAAGGTTGAATGTAGTTAAGGCTCAATATCACTTTTATTTAAAGATCACCTGAATTGTGTTCCTGTTTCACTCCAGTATAACTCAATTTATTTCATTTTCACTGCCATAAGATTTAAGAAATATCCTGGTCTTTCACAATCAAATAGAGCATGAATTACAAGCTTCTGTGTTGAAGTAGGAGATTGGGCATTAAATAGGATTTGATGTTTATCTGTTGGTACGAGTGATCCTGTCCAGCCTTGGAAAGGCTCTGCATGAACATCATTGAGGTTTAGATAGCATCAGCTATAGCTTGACCACATTGAGGCGCTGAGTTCTGAGTAAGAACAATTCAAAGCATAACTTACAATCATCTGCATGAATCATGTAACGAAGGTCAAGATTTATGTGCAATGTCAGGAAGGGCATGAAAACCTTCTAGAGTTTTTTGCCTTTGTTTTGATATTTCTTGCCCAATATACTTTTAGTTTTTGGGTGGTCTGTTTTCTCTCAAAGCACATATAACCCTTTAGAAACAGTTCACTAGCTGGAGCAGAAACTTCTGCCAGGATGAATGTCATGAACCATAATGTGTGACCGGAATGGCTGTACTGTTGAAATGGCCAGCAGTAAATGGTATTCCACCCATGAAACTCTTCTTACCTAGTCTTTAACCTGGGGATGCAGGTTAAAACAAAGAACGCATAGAATAAAGTGCATTGGGGGAATAATTTGCTTGTATAATCTGTATCTACATTAATGTTTTATGTAAAGTTCTATGATTTTATTGTGAAAATAATTCCAGAAGCTGTGCATGCATCAAAGCCTTTAAAATGTAGATTAGCCTTAATTTTTGGCCTAGCTTGATTAAACTATTTTAAAAGCCTCCTTCTGTATGTTTTCTTGCAACATATGTAAGAAAAAAATATAAAGCAAGTATTTAAACTATAGTGATGAGAAAACTCAGCTGGTTAACATAAGATGCATGAAATACACAGAGAATGGCAAAGTATATGCAAAGAAATTGACATCCCTCCAGATCATTTTTATTGAACCATTAATTTCTTATTTAAGTGAGAGAATGAAGGTAAGGTAGACCTGTTTGTAAGGAGGTAGAAATTTAGTTATAGCTGTAAAGTTTACAAATCCATTAAATTCATTTGCATAATAACAAAGTCAGAATAAATACTATCTGATTCCAGGGCTAATGATTTTTCTCCTCCAAGATTTACTGTTTGACCCTTCATCTGAGGCTATTACTGTTTGTAGTCAGGTTCTTGGCACCAGAAAAGATAGTTTCTTCTTTTTTCAAGACAGTTGCAGAGAGATTTAGTTTTTGGTCTTAACCTCCTGTTACTTGAGCCAACAACAAACGTTCAACTTGCTTCAACCCTACAGAATTGTATTCTAAAAGATCAACACAGAAAAAAGAGATGCATGAAGAGATACATTAGAGAAAGAGAAAAAAACAGGGTTGCTTGAGTATCTGAAATAGATATGTTTTAGAGTAATGCTTTAATTCTAGATTTGCATATATTGGATGAAAAAAAGATTCTTTGGAAAGTTCTTTTCTTTATTAAAGTAATTAAACTAGAACACGGCCTTTCACTTTAGGTTTTCAACTCTGACCTTCTTAATGTTTTCTCATTACTGTGAAGGTTGCACATCTACCCTCTGTCAATATTCTCTCACAATCCCTTTGTATTCTTTCATATCTTCTGACCTTTCATTCACTGGCCTGTAATGCAGCAATGCTGAATTCAGGGGACTTATCTTTAAAATCTGGGAATCTTCAAGTGTAAGTGGGGATATGTGGCCAAAAATGTCCAAAACAAACTATAGACAAGATAGACACTAGTGCTAGTATCCAAAGATTACTTTCTTAAGAACAAGGGCTTTGTAAGTAGAATAATTTCTTGTTTTCTTAACAAAACATGTTCACTTATGCGCTCGGAATAGGTGTGGTCTTTGCAGAGACTAGATAGAGTGGGGAGGTTTTCCTTTTTCCTAACTATGTGAATCTTCTGGTCCCCTCTCCTCCATGCTTGCTCCTTTCCCCCAGATGCAACCTTCGAGCTCACATGGTGCTGAGGTTGGGACGTGTAAACCAGAGGAAAAACAGATGAAAGTGCATTCCAGACAAAAGCCTTCTGTCTTGAAATTCTACCTTGAAATTATCAAAACTGTAGGACAACAGAGCGAGGCCAGTACAGCTGCTGAGGTAATCCACTTCCTTTGAGCTTGTACCGATCAGAAATATCCTAACCTTTGCCACTTGTCTGCACGCTCCCAAACAGCAATTAGTGAACAACACCAGTATCTTTAGCAAGGTAAGATGAACCTGAAAATATGCCATTTAGGAGGTAAGCATTTTGGGGCCAGATTACCTTTGAACACTGGGAATGACAAAATAATCTGGTTGTGTGAGGAGGGCTTGTGCTCCTTGAGGTCTGGCTAGATTTTTATCCCAGATTTCTTAGACTAATGTAGTTTCTAAGTTCCTTTCCCATGACTTTTCTATTTTTGATGTTATCTAAGCATATGTGGCATTCTTTCCCATTCAGAACTGAGGGTGCATAGTTCATTAAGTGGGGTCTTATATTTTAGCTACATGACATAGTTTAGGATTGTCATGGCTACTTAAAGCACACGGGGATACTGTGGGAGGGAAAGAAAGCTCTTGGTGGGGAACATTGGGAAAGTTGCTTTTATTAGATATGGACATTTGCCAGTAGCTTGATTAATGGTGACTGTTGTTTTCATTTGTTGAAAGGTTTTTGTCATCTAGTCCAACTCCCTGGCAATGAACAGGGACACCTACAGCTTGATCAGGTTGTCTCCAGGGATGGGGCAATCTACCTCCTCTCTGGGCAGCCCACTCCAGTGCCTCACCACCCTTAGTGCAAAGAACTTCTTCCTTATATCCAACCTAAATCTTCCCTGTCCCCTTCTTTCTTACAGCCTCTCTTTAGATACTGAGAGGATCATGCACTGTTATGGATTTTTGCCTTCACAGAAGGTGATTATTTCAATACTACAGCATAACATTTTCAGATTATGCTTCTCTTACTGTATTAATTTTTGGCTCCATTAACCTTAAGCACATCAGATTCAGAGTTGCTAAAAATGGTAGTTAAATCAAAGCTTTAGTTTCAAGCATCACATTGGCAAAGCATGCAATGTTGTTTCTAAACAGAGTGGCCCAGAGCAGAACAGGAGGATATAACCATAGGACTGCTGGACCTTTGCTTTGCCCACGTGCTTGGATAACTCAAAACATAGTGGTTTTATGGGAAGGCACAAGAAGGGTATTTCAGTTTGACTTGCTGTTATTGTTCTGAGTATCCACTGCTTGATACAGGGCTTGTGGATCATTGGAGAGTAGTGATCAGCTCAGGCACAGGCACGCAGCTGGTTACTGCAGAAAGCTGCTCTCTGGCCCTCTGAACAAACAATTTATGGATGAAGAAAGAGGCAGAGGGTGGATAAAGGAAATCAAAAGGAGCAGAGGGACACAGCCTGTTATTTACATCTGCAACGATAAGCAGAGGTCACAGAGCCACAGTTTTGTAAACACTGTGAATCAAATCTCAGAGAGCTTTGGAATTCGATTGTTGCTTTGGCAGGAAACAACATTGCTGGAGCATCAAGTTATTAAATCAGTCCCTGACAGCACCAGGAAAGTAGGAAACACAGGCAGTCATCTCATCACATTAGATGAAGAGCTAAAGAAAGTGAAGGAATTGAGGGAAGCTCCTAAAAATGTAACACGTGCAGGAGACAACTATTGTGCTTGTAAAAAAGATTTCACTCAAAATGAGCTTTCTTTTTGTACAAACTCACAGTGACCACTTATTCTACACTTGAACACGTGATTAGTACAGGTCATATTTCTGAGGGCTGTAGTTTCTGCCTCCCATTAGACCTGTAGATTATTTACTTTGACAGCACTGCTTTAGCCAAGGCTGTATCAAAGCAAACAGCAAATTCTGCGCAGCATCCTCCTCTAGATCTGCTCCTGAATGCATTAGCATCCCTTTGGGTAGGTGTGTTGGTGGAACTGGCATCTGCTTTCATCCCTGTTCCTTGTGGTTGAAGAGATAACAAAGGAAGCTTCCTGAATTACAGGCCCATGAGTTCTGCCTTTGACTCCTCATCTCTCGTGTAATTTCCAGCCTGATACTCCTCTCTGTTTCCCATCTCCCAAAAATGCACTCCTCTTGTTGACACTTTGGGGCTGATGAGTCCATGTTTGATATTGAATGTAACAGGAATACCTGGTATGTAGGAAATAACATCAAAGGGGACCATGGATCTGCTCTGATGTGCTGAGGATGTTTTCTGTTTGAGCTTTCTAACAGCACAGCCCACATTGCCAGTACTTCCACCTCCAAGAATATTTCTGAATTAGTTACAGAGGAAGAACAATTTTCTTTCTATGCAGGCAAAAGGAATTAAGAAATATTACATAATGTATTTCCTATGAACACTCAAATAATTTTTAATGTCCTATTCATTCCAGAGACATGGATCCCAGGAATCTGTTTTGAGACAACTTAACTGGGTTGTTCAGTATTTAACTTCTGCAAAACTTGATTTCCCACTGAAGTCTGTAGCAGGCCCTGAGTCTTATGTAAGTACTTTATTGTCATTAATTTAAGATTAAATGTTTTCATAGAATCATTAAGGTTGGAAAAGGCTTCTAAGATTACCATGTCCAACCATCAACTTGCTCCACCATGCCCACTCACCACGTCCCTCAATGCCACATCTCCACAACACCTCCAGGGATGGTGATCCCACCACCTCCCTGGGCAGCCTGTGCCACTGCCTCACCTCTCCTTCTGAGAAATTATCCAACCTGAACCTCCCCTGGCACAACTTGAGGCCATTCCTGCTCATCCTATTGATGTTACCTAGAAGAAGAGGCTGACCCCTACCTTGCTACAACCTCTTTTCAGGCAGTTGTGGAAGGCAACAAGGTCTCCCCGGAGTCTCCTCTTCTCCAGACTGAACAACCCCGCTTCCCACAGCTGCTCCCCATAAGACTTGTGATCCAGATATTCACAGCTTTGCTGACCTTCTCTGGATACACTCCAGGGATTTGATGTCTTCTAATGCTGCTGAGATTCTAAGCTTTGTGTCCTGTTTGTGTTTTACACACCTCTGAATGTAAGAGCCACCTCTCTTCCATTGTGAAAGCAAACAGACATGAAGCACAGAAATCATGGTATGCTAACCCACCAGAGAATCAGCACATGGCAGTGTGGGCAGTTTGCATGGCACTGAGACCAGTGCAGCAGAAGGACCATGGTGACCAGTGTTGGTGGGAGGAGCAGGGGTGGGGGGTATCCTGGGGTGCAGTTTTTCCAGCACGCTCTGGGCATTGCACAGCAGGGGATGACCCTAAAGCAAGGCCCAAATGGAGTCTCTGGGGAGAGAAACAGAAATAAGAAAATAAACTTGTTCCCTTGCATATTTATCTATGATTGGGGTTGTTGCTGAATTCACAAACACAGACTGAACAACGTGCTTTTGGAGGAAGAACTTGAAGAGAGTTTTCAGCATGGGAAGTTATATTTTATAACAGCAGTCTTTTAAAATAGGCATTTAGAGAGTGTTTTTAAGAGTGTTTTTTGATAGAAGAAAGAGCTGTAACTCCAGGATAACTTAATGATAACCCTTCCTCATTAGCTGACAGGTGCTGATTTATCTTTCTCTGGTGTGCTCACTGACAGAGCTGAATGTCTGGGTTTGTCAAATAAGGGCTTAGGATGTTGCTGAGTTGCTGGATTTGTTCTTTTATTCTGATTTGATAAAAAACATAGTAGTTGCTAAAGAAATTGGGTAGTTTGGGAACCATTTCATAAACTTTTTCCTTGTATCAAAAAAGAAATATTATTTCAAATTCAGAGCTTTGAGTTGGTTGAAATTATGTCCTCATGGTAAAAAGGGCCTAGGGTGTTTTTTAAAACTGCCAACACATCAGTGCAGGATTTTGAAAATGGAGAGAGTACTGTCATGTGTTTCAAAATAATATTGCTTGAAAATGCGGGTTAAGGAGAGCAGATCAGAGAATTTATTGGAAACAACACATTCAAAATTACCTAAATAAAATATTCTGTACCTTGCATCAGCCCAGGCCATTTTGATTAACTTTTTATTCAGATTAAGATGGTGCATAATGGTTTATAGATTTTGCCTTTTCCTCACAGCTTCGAATAAGGCCTATTTACAAAAAGTTTCAAAGCTTCTCTCATTAAGTAGACCAATTCCCACTGGCCCTATTAAAATGAACCAACGCTGAAATGAAACCAGCAATAAAGTCCCATTGTTTGTCTATATATATACAGCCGCAGGAGATAGGTTAGAGAGAGATGGAAGGGGAGAGAGGAATGAACATAGGTGTACTCTGGATCTGATACAACATAAATCAATTTAAACTGCATGGAAGCTTTGCTTTGTAGCAGATCAAAGGAACAGCAAACGGGCCTGAAAACCTGAACTACAGCTCGTAGAAAACTGCTGAATTTACCGAATCATCTGTTGTTTTCCTAGCCTGTAATGCACAGTGGTGCTTTGTCTGCGTCCTGAATGGGCTGCTTGCTCTAAAGGGCTGATGGATTTAGATGAATGAATTAATAAGTTCTGGTTCTGGTGCTGTGCAGAAACAAAGCCACTGAAATGCAGGTTCAGTGTCACGGAATGAGAGATGTACTTGGAGATGTCGAGCAGGGCAGCTGGGTGTCTGTCCAAAGCCTGTGAAATACATAGAAAGGCCCCCACCAACTGCTGTGCTCAAGCTAAGAACTGAAGTTGCGATATATGAGAGTTTCTAATAGGGTTCTCCTTGTGGAGAGTATCATGCCCTGCCCCTGGAGGTGCTCAAGGCCGGGTTGGGTGGATCCTGGGCAGCCTGAGCTGGTGGGAGGCAACCAGCCCATGGCAGGAGTTGGAGCTGGGTGGGCTTTGAGGTTCCTTACAACTGAAATCATTCTATGATTCTCTGATATCAGTGATTCTTTGGCCTCATTACACAATAGATCCTATTTCAAGATGATTCTCTTTTTTTTTTTCTTTTTTTTTTCTTTTTCCCACAGATGCTTCTGCTCTAAGCTGCACTTGCACTGCATAATGCCTTTCTCTTTAGTGTTTATGGAGATCTTTGTGCAAATATTTTTTTACGTTACACCTTGAATGAGCTCTGATTCTTCCTCTAGCTCTTCAATTCGCTGTCCGAGGTACTTCTGCCCCCAGCTCTGCAAAACGAAGTATGAATTACCACGCAGATCTTCTGGGTTTTTGAAGCCGAAGAAAATCATGCTTGGAGGGTTTCCTGAGTTCGGGGAGAAAGAGAGGGGAATAACCCGGCCCCAAAGGGCCCCGTCCTCTTTTCCTTGCCCGCACCAGCTTTCCCCAGTAGATGGCAGCCGGAACCCGCACACTGCTGCTCGGCACCGAGCAGCAATGCATCTCAATTTTCCTCGCCGAAGTGATTTTTAGTTAACGCACACCCTATGTTTTCATTTATGCTGGCCAAATGAGGTTACTTTGACCTTGATTAATAAAATGTATAATCATTTTGGAAATATTTGAAGCCGGAGACCTGCCAACTGATCCCCCTCCCCTCGAGTGCGCAGCGATCGATACAACAAATCTAAATTGCAAATCACACAGTGCATTGCACGGCACGTCTCCCTCCCAGCCACCCTGCCTGGTCTCCCCGCATAATCTATCCGTTCCGGAGGTGATTTGCGGTTGTCACAACGGGGGGAGGAAGCAACAAGGCAAACGTGCCCTTGCTTGTTACTTTTCAAGAACAAGTAATGCGGCAAATCGCCGCCGCCATCACTCATGGCATTAATCAGAAGCTCCCACGAGGCGTCCCTCCGCTGCGGACCAGCCCTGGGCCGAGCCGGGACGTTTCTGCTCGTTTCCAAACAGCCGCGGGACGGGGCGGCGGGCGGGAGCTGCGGACGGGCTGTGCCGGCAGGGGGCGCTGCTGCACTAGGGATGCACGGACGGCCCGTCCTCTTCCTTGTCCCTTCCCTTCCCTTCCCTTCCCTTCCTTCCTTCCCTTCCCTTCCCTTCCCTTCCCTTCCCTTCCCTTCCCTTCCCTTCCCTTCCCTTCCCTTCCCTTCCCTTCCCTTCCCTTCCCTTCCCTTCCCTTCCCTTCCCTTCCCTTCCCTTCCCTTCCCTTCCCTTCCCTTCTCCATTTTCTTTTTTCCTTGTCTTGCCTTTCTTGCCTCACCTCACGCACCTCACTCGGCCTTGCCTTGCCTCACCTTACCTTTCCCCTTACCTTGCCTCACTTTGTCTTGTTTTCCCCCACTTTGCTTCGCCTTGCCTTGCCTTCCCTTTTTTTTTTGCCTCAGGTTGCCTTGTCTTTATTGGCTCACCTCTCTCTGCCTTGCTTGCCTTGCCTCACCTCTCCTTGCCCTGCTCTGCCTTGTATTTTGTCTTGCGTTTTACCTCTCCTCTCCTCTCCTCTCCTCTCCTCTCCTCTCCTCTCCTCTCCTCTCCTCTCCTCTCCTCTCCTCTCCTCTCCTCTCCTCTCCTCTCCTCTCCTCCTCCCCTCCCTCCCTCCCCTCCCCTCCCCTCCCCTCCCCTCCCTCCCTCCCTCCCCTCCCCTCCCCTCCCCCCCTCCCCTCCCCTCCCCTCCCCTCCCCTCCCTCCCCTCCCCTCCCCTCCCCTCCCCTCCCTCCCCTCCCCTCTCCTCCTCCTCTCCTCTCCTCTCCTCTCCTCTCCTCTCCTCTCCTCTCCTCTCCTCTCCTCTCCTCTCCTCTCCTCTCTCTCCTCTCCTCTCCTCTCCTTCCCATGCTTTCCTTCTCCCTCTCCCTCTCCCTCTCCCTCTCCCTCTCCCTCTCCCTCTCCCTCTCCCTCTCCCTCTCCCTCTCCCTCTCCCTCTCCATCTCCTCCTCCCTCTCCTTCCTCTCTTCCCCACTTCCACTCTACTACACATTTTTTTTTCCCATTTTCTCTCCCTCCCCTCCTTCCCTTTCTTCCCCCCTTCCCGCCTTCCCTCCTTCCCCCCTTCCTTCCTTCCTAATAAATGAAATATGATATATTCATGTTTTGTGTGGAGGGAAGCAATGACAAACCCTTACCAAATTTTTGGTATTTTGCCATTGGTATATGCTTAATGTAGGATTTCAGTTATTCTGTGGAAAAGTTACATGTCTGTAGAACACGTTAACTGTTCTTATTTAGTCTGTTGCATCCGTCCTATTCTTCTATAGAAATCAACTGTCCCCTTAACTAAATGTTGAGTGCATCCTCTAAAGATACACCTAAAGATGGGGTTTGCTGTTAGTGTTCCAGGAGCCATTTTCTGCAATACCGCTGTGGTTTTGTCATCTCTGTGCTTCTGTTTGTTGCAAGCATTTGAAAGCAATTAACTTATCTGTGAAGCACTTTGGCACGTTTCTAACTCCAAGTACACAAGTAGCCGTGCTGAAGTGAACAATTCTGTTCAAGCACTTGAGGTTAATCATGCTTACATGCTTGGCTCTGTCTTTAGTCACTACATCACAAAGCATGCAAAGGAGCTGCAAGTACTATCTGAACAAATGTGAGCACAGAGAGCCCAGGCTGAGCTCAGCCTCAGGAAGAAGCCAGCACTGCGAGGGTTCTGAGCTGGGGATCCCAGGACCAGGGCAGTGCCATTCACAGCGGTCTGTGTGGAGATCAGCGGTGCTGTGCTGCTGGAGGGGCCGTCACTGTGTGTTGTAAATTCACTGTCATGCTGTATGTAGATGCTGAGGAGTCTGCAAGATGCTTTATCAGAACCTGGATGTGAACTAGTGGCCAAACTTCAGCATGGGATCTGCTGCCTGTATACATTCCCCCTACAGCTTCAAATACCATCAGACTTTGTGTAAGTTGATCTGAGCATAAGTCTTCCAACATTGATTTAAAAGGATAATCTCTACAGAAGTATTGACCTCTGCATATGAAAGAGCTACAAAGAGCAGTAGAGACCTCGCTGTGTGAAACCAGCTCCCAGCATCGCATTGCCTGAGCCCAGCCCCTGTAGTGTGCTGGGTAGAGCCACCACCACCCACCTGAACGTGGGGTCACTGGTTTGCAAAGCAGTAACATAAACTGTGGTGTTAATATGCTCACATCTTGATGAGATGTCAATGTTATCCCAGGCTGGGAGCTGGTAAAAAGGGAAAAAATATAAAGTGTTAATAAGGCAACACGTTATGCAGGAATAACAATGTTTTATGCATGATATCTATGTTTGATATTAAAGAACAGAGTGCTGAATGCGCTGTAGAAGCAGACAACCAGGAAAGAGCAAGAAAAATCTGCTGTGAACAGAACATGAAGGTCTTCACCTAGATACTAGGACTGGTAAGCCATGGTAAGGTACACACCCTCCTCAGTCATTTGAAGGTAGTATTTGAGCTTTAACAGCTTCAACAATAACAGAAAATATTTCCATTATAACCATAACTTAATCATCCATCTCAGTCTAACTCAGTCCTGTCAAATGATTGGTCTGTGAAACGGAGGTGGAATCAAACAGACTTCACCCATTATCTTGGGTGCTCTTGAGAGGCAAACATCTGGCAAGCATCACTAGACTTGTTGTGTTACTGGAAAGCTATTTATCCCTACTGTTTTCTAATGCGGTAAAATTAGCTCCTAAGGTAAATTAGAAACAGACTTGAAATATTTTCCTTTGTATTTGCACATTCAAATAAAACCCCACAACCCAAATACTTCGTAGTTTTATCAGAGTTATTTTTAGCAAGGGATTGACTGCAGTCTTCTCATTCAAACAGCAGGCCTGGAACTCTCAAACCTCACCTTCCCTCCCTCTGCTTCAATTTTGGGCCAAATATTTTGTTTTAAAAATGCTGTCAGATTATTTTCTCTTTTACACAGCTGAGAAGCCAAGCCAAACCCCAAAGGGACTTAATTTCAGTGATGTGCAAAGTGACCAGAGACTTTTTTCCTTAATTTCATGATAGTAAAATATGTAAATTGGCCAGAACACTCCAGAGAATTTCCTTTGGGGGTTCTCCTAAAGCCTGTGGTGTGTCTCACTTCCAATCCATTCCTGTCTGCATCTGCATCTGCAGCACAGTGCTACAGCTCCTCTCTCACTCCATACTGGGTATTTTTAAACCTAACTCCAAGTACTCTGCAGAAATCTCTTTTTTTTTTTTTGTTCTTTTTTTTTTTTTCCCTTTTCTTTCTTTCCTTTTTTTTTTTTTTTCCCTTCCTTTTTTTTCTTTCCCTGAGCTAATCTCTGATCTGCCTAGGCTCCCTTTCTAGTCGATGGAAAAAAGAAAAAGGCATTTCTAGGGCATGAGTCATCTTACTGTAATGCACACATCTAAAATCAGGTAAAGTGCTTTTGATTTCACAATGTGAAATGTTCGAGGTTTGGGGCGCTAAGAGAAGATAAGGCAGAAAGAGAACGAGAATCAGAGAAATTAAGATCTCAGCAGCTATTTTCATTTCTTTCTGCAGAGGGCATGCATCTGACTGCTGCTTCCTCATGACTGTCGTGAGAATGCAATTCATTAATAGCAGCTCTCTGGGCAGTGGGGTCAGACTGCCCAGGTAAGTTCAGGGATATCTAGGCTGCAAAAGAGTTCAGAATGAATCATGAAACTGTACATCAAAAATAAGGTGCATTACTCTTGTGACCAAAATTAAACTGATGTCTTAGGTGACAAGAAAGTCTGCTTTTACTGATGCTTTTGCCACTCAGTTCCTCTGATAGGTATAGAGCCAAGACAGCCCATTTTCCCAAGCCATGAGCAATCAGAGAAAATGCTGCTCTTAGACCCGCAGATTCTCTCTTGCATATACAATACTGGCAGTGTGTTAGCAAGGGAGCTCCCTATCCTACAGCAGCATAAAATGTGTTTCTCTCGCATCACTGAGGCAGAAGATGAAATGTGGTGGTTGTGTGGGATCTGTGATCTCTTTCCACCTGTTCAGCAAGTCTCCACTGCTTGCATTTTCAGATATGAGTGACTGAAAATCACTTTTTACATGAGCAGAGAGTGATAGGACAAGGAGGAATGGCTTTAAACTGAAAGAGGGGAGATTTAGATATTAAGAGGAAGTTCTTTACTCAGAGGTGATGAGGCCCTGGCACAGCTGCCCACAGAGCTGTGATGTCCCATCCCTGGAGCTGCTCAAGGCTGGATGGGCCCTGGGCAGCCTGAGCTGGTGGGGGGCAACCACCCCATGACAGGGGTGGAACTGGGCAATGTTTGAGGTCCCTTCCAACCCAACCCATTCTATGATTCTATGACGAGGATTAAGTACCTAAACCTGTAGGTGGAGAATATAGATAAATGACATTGTATATTTTTAGAGCTATTGAGTCACTGAAACTGTGTTTGAAAATTAAGCCTATAACTCATTAATGTTTGGAAATTGTCATCAGAGCTGATGGAAGGTACTATAAGTACTGAGAATAATTATTCCATTAAGTGTAATTATTACAGTGACGAGATTAAAAAAAAAAAAAAGAAGAATATTCTGAAAGGTATTCAGTGAAGAAACAATTTTTTGAAAGCATAGAAGGGCATTGCTAATCACCAAATGCCTCCACAATCTCCTCAAAGTGTTACAAAGCCGGGAAAAGACAGCTCAGCTAAACCTGGGCTGCTTCCAGCAGGTTCGGGTTTATTACAGCCCCGGCTAACTCATCCACTGAGAATCTCACTTTACTGGCCCACCTTGTAAAGCTGCTGCATGCGGATCACAAACTGTCCCAGATCACATCTCAGTTGTTCTTAATGCGCATTTTGGCCGGCGCGGGGGACTGCGCTAATTGGGTAAGTATGTTCTGGTGTCTGGCCACCAGCTGCCAGACACAACACCGCGCAGCGCTGCCTTAACGCTGTTTGTTACAATCAGTTAATTCGTCTGGATTATGAACTCTTCTGCCATCGGGAAGAAAAAAGCACTTTAAGGCTATTGCAATCCGTCTGCTCTGCCTTCTCCTGTCAAAAGTCTAATTAGCAATTAGGAATTTCAGCAGCACTTTCATGTGCTCGGAAAGCAGTGAAGCAAAGCATCCAGAGAGATTTATTTCCCATTGAAGTAGAGGTATCGGCAATTCCCAAGAAGCCAGTCTTTACCAGAAGTTAGTGAATTGTTAGTATTGTTGTCTTTTACGGAGCTATAAATGTGCACAGAGCTGAGCTGTTTTGCCCTGAGCCATATGGCCAGAGCCCAGTGGTGGGGCATGGTGCAGGATTGGGAACGCGCTCTCTGCTGTTCTGATAAAAGCTGTGGGTATGAAGCACGTAATTCCTATGGGGCTGGCGTAGCTCTGCCTCTGCTCTTGCAGCCGTCCCTTTTCTCTTGAGGTTTCTCCCCTCAAGAGTGTAACAGTGGTAGGGCAAGTAAAAGCCTGAAGTTGCCCTGAGGGAGGTTCATGTTAAGCTTTAGGAAGAATATCTTCTCAAGAGTGGTGAGGCACTGGGCCAGGCTGCCCAAGGAGGTTGTGGAGTCCTTGCTCCTGGAGTGTTCAGGAACCGTGAAGATGTGGCACTGAGGAACGTGGTGAGTCAGCATGGCTGGGGCAGGCTGGGGTTGGACTGGATGATCTGGTGGTCTTTTCCACCTTAACGATTCTGTGATTCAATGATTACGAGCCTGATGGCTGGGCTTCCTTGTTTGCTAAGATCCTAGTTCAAGAAGTGCTGAATAATCTCCTGGAAAAGTGCTGAATTTCTATACTTCCCATTTATTTATTCTGAAATCAGCAATAAGTTTGGAATTATGGCCTTTGTTTCTTCGCTCTGTTACTATTGTTGATAAACGCAAATTCCTTCCAGATGACATATCCATATCTTTAACACTGTAGATTTACAGTGAAATCCTGAGGCCACGTTTTCTAAGGGGTTTCAGTCCAATTGGTAATTACTTATTGAAATATTCTGTAAACAAAGACAACAGGTAATCCACGAACACAAGGTAGGAATCGTGTGCTCACATGTCCTTTTTGTAACCATCCCTTTCTCAATTACTTGCCCAGCCCTCTTACACGTGCTTACTCTGTAGATACCTAAAATTGAGTGAAATGAGTTTCATAGTGAATATGTTTTAGGGCAAAATGTCAGCATCCTTCTTTTCAGGTTACAGGGCAGCTACAGTGAAGTTAATCCCCAAAGCAGGTTTAGACAGTTGCATGCCTGCGATGACCACTGGCTCACCACCATGATTTGTGTTTACAGAACAGGACCTCCAGTGCCATCCTGTGTTTGCATTCCTGCAGGCTCTTTTACTCTAGGATCACAAATGATTTAATCTACACAGGAAATCTACTTATCACTATAAACTAGCGATAACCCAAAGCAAACTTGACCGCTGGACATTTGCTACTCCATTTAAATAAAACAAGCAAATTACTGGCTTAGGCCAGGGCAAACCCAAACAAACCCTGAGACCCTCTGCTGTCAGGCCAATAAAAAACATGTGACTTTTTTACTTGTAATGGCAAAAAATTCGTACTTCCTCAGCTACACCAAGTACTATCTAGAAACTGTTTGGCTGTGTTTGCACAGCGCTGTGCCTCATCTGTTCTGCTCCAGAAGTTGCATAGCTATGTTGACACTGCTGTGCTAATACAGCTATGCAATTGCTGAGCGTTTAGCTTGCGTATGTCCAGCTCAGCACACCAACAGAGAGAGCTTCCATCTGTCTCCATCCGTCTTGAGAGGCAGCTCTGCCAGTCCTGGGTAAAATGCAAGCAAGTAAGCGGACAAATATTCTTGAAGTGTTTTTATAGTGATGACTTTAGTGTTTTAAAAAGTCATCCAAGTCACTTTAAATGCTGGATATTTAGGAATAGCTGAGCACCCAATGTTCTGAGCACTGGTCACCTTGAAGGTGGTTTTGGTCAGGCAGTAAGTGATGCACCCCAGACCACCAGTCCATTAATAACATCCCAAATATTAGTTGTGCTACCAGTTGTTCATTAGCAGAAATCAAGGAGCCATTAAAAAAATTAGGTTCATGTTCTTTAGTAATTATAATTCCCAGTGTCCTGGCATGATATTTTTAAATGCAATTTTAGGATTGCTGTACTGACAAATTGGAACCTTCCGACTTGTTTTAATGACTAACAACGACCAATTAGAATGGGGTGCATCCTGTTATCCAAGTTGATAACTACCATTTTTGAGTATTTCAGGGTCCACTTAATCTTCTGTTAGAGTTCTCTCAATGATTCCCCCCCTCACATTTCTTCCTGTCCAGCAGATTGCTTTAAGAAACGTTTTCACACCAGAGCAGGAGATAAAAGTATGTCTGGTAATCCTTTAAGGTGAATTATAAGCTTCTGGGAAGAAGGGTTTACATTCATTTAAAGGACAAAATATCATCAAATTCAACAGCTACAGAAAAGTAGCAGCCACCTGACCACCTGCAAATATCTACACTAAAGGGACTGCTAGTTTAATTTGCACTAATAGGATTCAATTGAATACATGCATGTCTCTTTCAGGTCAGTGTGGAGGAATGGTGATTTCTAGGGTTGGGGCCATCATATTGCAAAAAGGGCTTCTAAAACAAACAGGCAAATCATACTCTATATCTTCCTTTTCTTTTCCCCTTACTACCATGGGAGGTTAAGATGGCCTGCTTATAGATCTCTACTTTATTGACTTCTGAAATAAATATTGCTGAGATGTGTAGACATGGCGCTAAAGGACATAGTTTAGTGATGTGACTTGGAAAGTCAAGCTGACAGTTGGATTTGATGATCTTAAGGTCTTTTCCAACCTAAGTTATTCTATGATTACATGAAACCCATATGCATCCTACAAGTACTGCCTCAAAGCTGTAATTGCCAGTAACGAATATGCAAGTCTCATACAATATTGAACACATATGATACTGAAGATGTGGCTTAACGCTTCACTTTGCAAGATTAAATCAAATCAAATCCATCACAGACACATGGTAAACAGAACTGGAGCAAATCCATTCGCCAATTGAAATATAATGCTTTTTCCTTTCAACGGGATGTCTTTGTGCCAGTGGACTCTTCCAGAGCAGAAATGATATCATTCTCTTTTTACAAAGGACTGACTATTGACTGTCTTTTGCAAGCAGCAAGGTGCTGATGTAAGTCACAAATCATTTATTTCTAAAATGACAGAAATACAATCACATGTTCTTGTTTGATGCAGATCAAATTTCTACTGCTTGGTAATGCACACATCTGGTATCAATGAAGGTGGAACCAAGGGAGTGCTGTATGGGCTTTTATTCCTGACGATGACATAATTGCTGTCTGCTTCGCCTTTTGACTGATCTGTGCCGGCAGACCCAATTCAGAAAAGCAAAGAAGCTTTATCAGGCACAGACATATTTCTGTTCATTGATTATAGTTACCTGCCATATTCTCATTTGTGCTGTCGGACAGAAACTTTCACACCAAGGAAAGCTGCCTTCAGACAATAGGTTAGGAATGGGACTAACATGCTGGCACCTTTCAGTGCTGATGCTGGTGCCATGACAAGCTTCATACTCTCGGACAGCCCCTAGTTTGAAAGCCTTATTGTCTTGATAAATGTTTCTAGCTCATGTTAAATGGTCTGTGAGCTTGATCCAGATGGCCTGCTGGATAGAGCTTTGAGATCAAATGCTGCTGACACTCGAGCCAGTAATGTGCGTGAGCTGCTGCGTCTGGAACAAAACCATAATTCTCTTGTTAATCAAAACAAGCCTGTGTTAGTTTGTGGTGGCTTTGCAGAATGACTCGGATTACTCTAACCAAAAGAGAGCTGCTTGTGTGCATTAACTTAAGATAATTGATGGAGAGAAGACAAATCATCAGAAAATATTCTCCCTTCCTCCCTGATTTTCCTTTGCACTCACAGAAGTACCCGTGCCAACACTGAAGCTGAAGGAGTTCCCTGTAAATGGTTGGTTCAATTTCTCATGAATGTTGGAGCAAATTTCTCAAGGTCATGTACATTTTAAAATCTATGGGAGATTTTTATTGAGACAGAATAATAAGACAACATACTTGAAAATAAAAGAAAAAAGAAGAAAAAGAAAAAAAAAAGAATATAAAACTAAAATAAAATAGGCCAGAAGAGCCAGTGTTGTTTATAGACATATATAATTTGTTCTGATTAAAGGGAAAAAGTTAGACAGAGCTTTGGACAAAAGTCAGAATCCCCCTCAGCCTCCTCATCTCCAGGCTGAACAGTCCCACTCTCTCAGCCCCTTCTCGTGGGAGAGGTGCTTCAGTCCCTTCACATCTTGGTGGCCTTCTGTTGGACTCTCTCCAGTATATATGGGTCTCTGTAGTACTGGAGTGCTCAGAAATAGACATAGAACTCCAGGTGCAACCTCAGCCTCCCTTGACCTGCTTGTGATACTTAGTCTAAAGCAGTCCAGATAAGGGCATATTGAGGACTCATGTTCAACTCGGTGCCCATCAGGACCCCCAGACCCATTTCTGCAGAGCAGCTTTCCGGCTGGGTGCCCCCACATGTCCTGGTGCCTGGGGTTATTCGTACCCAGGTGCAGAGCTCTGCAGCTTCCTTTGTTGATCTATCCTTCCGTTATTCAAACTACTTAAGCAGTAAGGCTCTCTTCCTTTCCCTTGTGGAAATTACTGCATAATTTAATAGATCTCACTGTTTAAAAGTCTTTTCTCACCATTCTGGCAAGACATTAATTTCACAACTAACACTATCGGCAGCGGCTTCAGGATGAAATGAAAAGATGAGATAAAATAAGAACTGTGAGAAGAGAAAATTGTTTCTTAATTTTGCTGTAGGCAGTCTCTCTGCTTATTTCTCCTCTAAGCAGAAGGAGATTAACCTATGCCCATTTCTTTTTCAGATACTGCAAAGGTACATTTTTAAATGAGCCTGTAATGATTCTCCATTTGCTTACCTACAGACATTATTGTTGTCAGCTAAATATCCAACTTGTGACAACGGGAACAGAATGAAGTTGTTTAATACTTAAAATAATAGCCTTCATCTAGGTAGCCAAAGAAGAAACTTCTCTACCAGCAGTGGTAGCATGGCAGAGTCTTGTACTGCAACCACAGCTGATTACAATCAGGCCTTGAAATCCCGTAACAGTATAAAGCTTGTGCTTTATGCATCTTTTTTCACTGGCACAGTGAAAAACTCCTGCATGTGAGTAATCCCACTAAAATCAATATGATTAATTGCATACAATTTTTTTAATAGGTGTTCCTGAGATGGGGCTACAACCATGCATGATCAAATTCTCAAGGCAAATCTTGCTCTTTTAAGAGGGACTTTGCCTCTACTGACCTCAACAGAAAGAAGTAAAAGATACTTTGACTCTGTTGTTTCCCAGAAACACAGATTAGTAATCTGGTAGCCATTTGCTTCTCTGAGTTTAAATAAACCACAGGATCATCATGAGTATTCCCAGAGGTCAGATAATAAGATTAAGTCTTAGTGTTTTGAGAGCATCCATCAATAACGAACAATAATCTTCATAGCTTCAGATTTCCTCCATCCCTAGGTAGCCATTCATCCACTTTGATCCTTCAGAGAAAGTTCTTTATTCTCCCATTTAAAGTTATTTTCTTCCCTTGGTCTAGAGCATTTCCATTAATCTAGAGTGAGAAGGGTTTCTAAACTACAGATAAATATTCTAATCTGTGCTGTCCCACTGCAAGGGTAGTATCTGTGGATGACATTAGAGAACCTGGGGTGGTGGTTACAGATATCTCCTGTGCAAAGAACTTGGCTGGGCAGCAAGGAAGAGGTCTGTCTCTCAGCCTGGCCTCACTGCTACACTCTGGTTCTTTCTCTAGCTGGAAAGAGAGAGAGCTTCTCAACTTTGAAAGTAACTTGTCATGCTGAGAGATTGATGATAAGAACAAGAAACAGGCACAGAGGGATGAAAAAATTTTCTTAGGAACCCAGAAGAGACCACGTCATTTATTATAACTCAGCAAGCTTGCTGGACTAAGAGCAGGTCTGGAGAAAAATAATTAGTCTGCAAGGCAGGGTCAAGGGAGAATTCTACTCCAAAGTTCTTATTTATTTATGTATTTAACTCTGTTGCCCAGTGGATTCAGGTTTCCTCCTGGCTAGAAATTTTACAATCCCGTTGGGTCTGTTCATGTGAATAATAATAATCCAAATTTGAGTACGTGCGTAGTGTTAATTCTGATCTAATTCAACATTTGATCTAAATTATTACATAAACAGAGTACTTACATGGTATTTTAATATATGATTTAAGACAGTTCAGTCTCATCCTTAAGAAAAAATATGTAAGTCCATCAAGTTTGTGAATGCATATTTGTTGAAATACTGCAAGGCCAACTAACTGTACCTAGGCTGCATCAATAGAGGGATGGCAGTAGGCTGAGGGAGGTGAAGGTCTCTGCCTTCATGAGGCTCCATTTGGAGTATTGAGCCCAGGCCTGGACCCCTGTTACAGGAAGGATGTGGATCTGGAGGAGGTCCATGAGGAGGATTAGAGGGCTTCAGCATTTCTCCTGTGAAGAAAGGTTGAGGGGACTGGGTTTGTTCAGCTTGGAGAAGAGAAGGCTCTGGGGAGACCTCATTGTGGCCTTCCAGTACTTGAAGGGGACATAGAAACAGGAGGGGGATCAAGATTTTTACACTGTCTGATAGTGATAAGACAAAGGAGAATAGCGTTAAATGACAAGAGGGGAGATTTAGGATAGATGTCAGATGGGTATATTTTACTAAGGAGGCAGTAAGGCCCTGGCACAGCTGCCCAGAGAGGCTGTAGCAGCCCCATCCCTGGAGGTGCTCCAGGCCAGGTTGGATGGGGCTCTGGGCAGCCTGATCTCTTGGAATGTAGATGATCTTTAAAGTCCCTTTCAACCCCAAACATTATTTGATTCTATGATTGGTCCCTTCTCTTAAAGGAAAAGGCTCAGAATTTAATTAATTAATTTTCCACACACTCCTAGTGCACTGTCAGAAACAAAGGATATTCTTGTAGCACAGCTACGTTAACTTCTATCATGTTTAAGTATATTGCTTGTTCTAATATTCAGCTTTGCTAACTGTGGAAGCTTGTTCCTGGAGAAGTGAATTGCTAGTGGAAGGAACTACCCAGCTAGTAAAAAGTAAATATATTCCTTAAAATTGGTAGCAGATTTCTTATCTGATAGGAAATTCGACAGCTTTGAAATGTGCTCTCACTTCCACGCTGTAAAGAAAATAAGTGAAAACTGAAATTTAATGTCAGTGAATCTATGGCATTGGTTTGTTTATTTAAGCTTATTATATAGACTATATTTTTGTGGTGTGAAAACATTTTGACACAATTATTTCAAATAATACATTGAAGTATTGTTCCTTTTTTCATAGCAAGGATTCTAATCTGTTGGGGAGTTCTTTCAAACCGTGTTGGCTTGAAAAAAATAAACAGGAATTTTTTGAACAGAGAATTGCTGCATTAGGTTTTTGACTAAGTGTAATTACTTATATTTTTATTTCACACAATCTGCATTTCATTAACTTCAATTTTCAACTTCTGTGTGGTTTCTTTAGAAGAAATCTTCTGCAATAGCTTCTGTTTTCATGGGGATTTTCATCTGGATGTCATAGATGGAGGCAAATGTAAAAGGTACTCAAGATATAAAATAAACATTCATTTAATTTTTATTCACTCTTTATAGAAACACATTTATACTTCATGGTTTCTAAATTCAAATTAGTGTAATTTCTAGATCTGGATGGCTGCATTCAGGAGGAAATGACAAACAGCGTTGTCATTTGCAGTTAGATAGCAATACTTGAGAACAGCCCATTCAGCAACATATCGAAAGATCTATATTAAAAAGGAAAGCCATATAAATCCTGTCTAGGTTGCATCAATGCATGAAACTTATTTGAAATAGAAGGTAGAAACAGTAACCTATGAAAGAAGGTGATTACACTTCAGCCCAGAGAAGAAATGATAACATAATGATAGAAAGGGGAAAGCAAACTGCCTGTAACTTGGAACTATTTTTTGTTCTGCACTGAAACAGAAAACTTGGTATCTGATGTAACTGACTAAAAGGATGAGCTTATCTGATACTGAGCATGTACACTCCTCCATGGGACAGACACAGAATTCATGGAAAAAGATGCATTGCTCTGTGTAAAAAGTCTTTGTCAGGGATACGGTGCTTCTGATCTTCGTATTTTATCTCCTGTGAATTTTTGTACAGTTTGACTTTTATACATTGTACATGGCATAGAACAGTGTTTCCTATGGATGGTGAAGGAGAAATGAATATCTACTGCAGTGTGATAAACGAGGTAGAGATATTTTAATATATACAGATATTTGTGCACTTTGTGCTTTTTTACAAGTGTACATGAGTGCAGAATAGCAAATAAAAATGGTCGGTGTTAGCTAGAATTCCTTTACTTTAGCTCACTGGTTCATAGTAGCAAAGTTTATGATTGTATTCCTTAGGGGCTCCCAAGATCAGTTAGAATAAAATATTTTCATGGACCGTATCAACTTGGACTTGTGAGATTTGGGTTAAACTTGCAGCACAACACGATCCTTTAATTTTCCACATATAAAACAGAGGAAACTACTGATAGTAGCAGCAACTCAGCAATAAGAGAGCGTGACAAACACCCAAACATGCATTGGATGACTTCTTGAGGTCTTTTGAAGTCTTATTTTCTAATTCATTTTTTGCCCACTACTTCCAATTGGAACGCAGTGTGTCTGATCAGCGTCTCTTATCCTGCATATACCTCACACCAGCCAGTGCCAGCAAGGGGCTCCCAACACTACTGCACTGCAAATAACAATAAAAAGAATACAGCCTTGATGCAAGTTGGTTATTGCTACTCACAAGCAATACAGCAGATTCAGAGAGACTATTTTTTATCTCCCAGGAAGAAGTTTTCACTGAGACAAGAGAGAGAGGATTATAGCTTTGCGAATAAACAACTGCAGAGAGTTTGTAGGTAAGAAAGTAGAAATTGCAAAAGGCTTTCCAGGAATCAGAGCGTTTCTTTTGTTAAGGTGCTCGAAGGGGCATTGTGTTCCTCACCATTGCCCCAGAAAAATATATTTCCCCAGCTATGGAAAAAATTTGTTTTTCAACATGGTGAAGTATAGCAGTGCTTTTAGAGCTGTTATGAATCTTGGGTAAGAAACATGGGAGCTGTTCAAATATATGGCAGCTCTAGTGCAAATATCGTGATGAAAGCCACCCAAGAAGCTCATATTTTTCCTTTCTCCACAACTGTGTTCAAAAACCTTTCAGAGAGTACCATCAGCTCAGAGTTACAGAGCTCCAGAGCCTGATGTTGAAAGCTGCAGAAAACATCACAGGTTCCGGCTCATCCCCTGTGTAACTCAGTGGATCTGGGTGAGGTTACACCAGGGGTAGGCTGAACTGGTGATCTTCGCTGAGCCCACTTGACTTCACGAGATCCAGCATGAGGATTTGTAATGCTGAACAGACAGCAGAAGCTTCCAAGAAGAAGTATAAGTGAAGTAGAGAAATTGGAATGGGGAGGGGGAAGGAGGAAGAGAACACAGGCAGAGAGTAAATCTGTATATCAGATGATTTTCAGCTGTGTCTTCCTCTTTGCCCTCTATATTTTCTCTCTCTCTCTCTCTCTTTTTTTTTTTTAATTCTTCTGTTTGTCTTCACCTTCTTTTCACAGTTCGGTTGTTTCAGCCAGCCTTTCCCTTGCAGTGCTTGTTCAGCTTTTTAGCACCACCATTTCAACAGCTTTTTACAGCCACACATATTAACCAAATTACTGGGACCCCCTGTGGGAGGCGATTCAGCCTTTTCACAGCCCTTGGGTAATCTCCTTTATCTAATCCCAGGGTACTCCTTCAATGCTTAGTGAGATGCAAAAAAAGTAGCTGTGAAAAAGTGGACTTCTGTAGGTCTGATGCGAAGCAGGTGGAGATTTTGGGCTATGGATATACTTAAAAAGAATACTCCCTCTCCTTGAACTATGAGGAAGTTTGGACTGGACATGGGGTTACTGATGGTTGGTAATGCTGGAGAAAAGAAGGCTCCAGGGAGACCTGAGAACGGCCTTTCAATATCTAAAGGGGGGCTGTGAGAAAGAAGAGAACAGACTCCTTAGCAGTGTTTGTTGTGACAGGATAAGGGGAAATGGTTTCAAACTAAAAGAGGGGAGATTTAGATTGGCTAGAAGGAAGTTTTTTTACAATAAATATAGTGAGGCACAGGTTGCCAGAGAGGAGGTGGATGCCCCATCCCTGGAGACACTCAAGGTCAGACTGGATGGGGCTCTGAGCACCTGATCTAGATGTAGGTGTCCCAGTTCATTGCAGGGGAGCTGGACTCTATAGCCTTTAACATTACCTTCCAACTCACACTATTCTATGATCCTATAAATGTTGTGCTGTGGTGGTTACTCTTCCCCTGTTAAGCAAATTACTGTGGTACTCAGGAACCGCAGCTGTGGGCTGTGAGCACTGGGCATAGGGCAGGTCTACTCTCTCAGGGAAGGCTCTCCTGGATGAGGATTATCTGCCTGAGCACATCAGAAAACAAAGATAATGCTTTGGCAGTTCTTTTCTGGCTTTCTTTTATCAGCAGGTTTGGGTGACATTTTCAGGAGCAGATAGGAAAAGTCAAATTAGAAAGGAATTTGAGCTCACCAGTTTGCACAGGTTCTGGATTTAAGTCCTTGTCTGACTTAGGATTTATGACTGAACTATGATTTTGAAAGTAGTTTAGAGAAGATGCTTTTATAGACATCACTGTTTACCACTTGAAATCATATTTTGCAAGAGAAATCTGTTCCAAGGTCAAATGAGAACTTTTTGCTTCTTTGGTGAAGTGCTTCTTTCAAAAATACAGAGCAGAAGGTAAAGGCTTCTCTGTGTCCTGTATTGCTTTTTTTTAACTGTACAAAGTTGGTGGTTGGAGCAAAAGATCTGCTCCAAGAAATAAGACAAGTGGAAGTGATCTATGCCAAGTCCAGAGGTTAAGCACACTTGAGGAAATATTATTTAATGCTATGCAAAGGGATTTGATACACAATTCCCACTGCAGATCAGTCTCTGCAGTATTTGAGAGCTTATCTTGTTTCCTCTGGGAGGAGGCAGTTTCTGATTATGCTCCTGACGGAACAAATGAAATAGCTTGACAGTGTTTGAGATGCTACATGGCAAATGAATATGTCATCTTTACTCGTGCAGATATCACCTATTTTCGTTATGAAGGGTGAGGAAGTCTAAAAATAAAATAAAATTAAAAAAAATCTTGCTAGCATAACTGCATTGATCAAAGACACAAAGTCATCTGTTTTAGCTGATGCTCGGATTCGTCACGTGCTCAGTCATTATTCTCCCTGGCTATGTATATGCATAATGCATTCTTGTTAAAATTAAAACCTAGTTATTGATCTGTCAAGCTGCTTCTATGAAACTTATTCCCTGTCAAGAGCTTTGCTGAGCAACGTATAGCTGAATGTAGCCCATTTACCACAGGCAGATAATTTGGAGGCAAAGTTGTCATGACAACTTTAACTCTGTCCTTGCCTTTCTTCCATGCACACTGTGAACGGAGGGGTGCAGGGAGCTGGAGCTGAGCACCCTCTGAGTTCAGCCCAAGCACGGCGTTTTGTTTATTTTAATATCAGTGCTTTTTATTCAGAACAGTGGGAAGTTCTGTATTGAGACCTTTGGGATGTATGGGGATTTTATGGATGAAAGGCACGTATAATACATGAAAAGGAAAAAAAATGAAATAAACCATTCTGGCACTTTTGTTGAAAATTGTATAGATCTCATTTAAAACACCACGTCAAACCTCATTTTCAGCAGTACCTCCTATGAAGATGGGGATCTTTGATACCATTATTCTGATACAATGTCCTTGGTTTTGATTTCTCAGCTACATTACCCTGGGATAACACTGCCGAGCTAAGCTGTACTATTTCTGGCTCACAGCAGCAAACGTAAAAACAAATCCAGGGAAAGAAATGTGACAAACCTTTCTTCCATTTTAATTGGTGTATACCAAATAAAATAAACATGGCACCTTTTGTTTTCTTCTCATTCCTAATGGGACATTGATTCTGATCAGGCACCGTAAGTCTAACGGCTATTTCAGATTCAGCTTGACTGAGTGCCCCGTGTTGTGTACAGCTAATGGGGGTAGCACAAGAGATGCTGATGAAGCACTTAATTTTGGACCAGTTTCTTGTCTGAAAAAACATTTAAAATAACATCTTAGGTGAAAAATTAATGGCTCTGTTTCTTTGCTGGTGCAAACAGCAGCACACCATACTCACTGCTTTGGGGAAAGCTTGTGCTGCTTGCTACTGCAAGCCCACTTAATCTCCTTCTGCATCTAGATGACCTCTCAGGGTCCTTCCCAGCCTATCCCTGACCATACATTTCCCTAGCAGGCAGGTCACAGTGCTGCTGCGAGCACATGGGACATTTGGCATAGCATCCAGAAGCATGATGTTGTGGGTTGCAATTAAATTGATAAGCTACTCCATTTCAGAGCAGTGCTCAGGATGCTCCTGTGCAGCAGAGAAATTGCTGTGGTCTGTACTGATTCAGCTGGACCTGAGCTCTTGACTTTGGGCCAGATGTTGGCAACAGCTGATGTAAGCATGGGATGTGGAGCAAAAGCTGCTGGAATGCAAGAGTTTGAGCACAAATTGCAAACTGAAGACAAACCAATGACTGACTTTAGCAGTAACTCTTGGCTACTGATACCTGCAGTCCATCTGTGCTAGGGAAATGGTCAGCTGCTGACAACTGCCGTTAACAAGAGCACAACAATGGCAGGAAGGTCCCTAGGGCAGGATTAAGGTGTGAACATCAGGGGAAGCTTTCCCTGCTGTTGTCATGAATGCACCTTTTCTGCAGATAAGGGTCTTTGCTGTGGTGCCTAGCCAAGGGTACTTTTGCTATACTGTGAAAGAGAACGATGCTGAAGGGTAAAACAGATGGAAGCTTGCACATAATCATTTAACAGCCTAGGAGAAAATATCAGCAAGCAGAAACAGGTCTGCATTTTGAAACAACCCCTTGGGAAAGACTAGTCAAAGTCGGCTCGTGGGCAAATTTGAAAAGCTGCTGTCTGCGTCTGCAGGGACTAATGGCTATGGCAATCTGCAGAGTAAACAGCTGCTTCAGGAGTGGTAAAAGCACCACAATCTGAAGACAGCAAGCACAGATGACTGACGTGAAGCAACTGTCAGCTGGTGGATGGGGCCGATGAGCCCTAAACCGGAGCTTACAAACACTTCAGGCAAACTTCTGTACCCACCTCTGGTTTGTGGACCATAACATAACACTATGGTGGATCTCTGCTGTATGCCCTGTGCAGCAGTCATTGGCACTGAAGAAGATCAGTTTCACAGAATCACAGAATCACAGAATCACAGAATCACCAAGGTTGGAAAAGACCTACAAGATCATCCAGTCCAACCATCCACCTATCACCAATAGTTCTCACTAAACCATGTCCCTCAACACAAAATCCGAACATCTCTTGAACACCTCCAGGGTCAGTGACTCCACCGCCTCCTTGGGCAGCCCATTCCAGTGCCTGACCACTGGAAAAGTCCATGCAGTGTCACAGCTGTGTGAAGTTGCTGGAAGATGTGTAAATGAATTCTTAATGGTCAAAAATTTGTTCAGTGTCTAATAATTAAAAGAGAGAATAAATTAAAATTCATCATATATCATAGAATCACAGAATGGTTTGGGTTGTAAGAGACCTTAAAGGTCACTGAGCTCCAACCTCCTGCCATGGGCTGGTTGCCCCCCACCAGCTCAGGTTGCTCAGAGCCCATCCAATCTGGCCTTGGGCACCTCCAGGGATGGGGCACCACAGCTCTCTGGGCAGCTGTGCCAAGGCCTCACCTCCAACCTCAGCTGTTCTGTGACCTGATCTTCCAAAGACACGTGCACACTCATGTCTGATGTCAGTCTGGCTTTCTGTTCATTCTCATTCTGCAAATTATTTCCTATGATTAGCCCTTGCTAACTTCAGAGGAAGCAGTTTCATCAGCATGCATGTACTTGAATAAAAATTTAGGGGAGGGGAGACTTCCTTTGTTCGCCTTTAAAAAATACCAACCATAAAAGCTAAAGCTGTTGCTTTAATCTAGGAATCAAATATAAGTTAACACATGACACTAAATCTAAAGATCACAGAACTGGGTGTGTGTGTGGGAGCTGAAGAAAATGCATTCCTTACAGTTGATACGTGTCATATACAAATTCTCTCTGCCTTGTTATTCCTTGTATATTTCATGGCTAAATAAAACATGACAATTGCAGCTAATCTGGTCCCACTGTAAAGGGTTCATAAAGTTGCAGGAGGATTTGTGGAGTCAAATTGGAGAGGCAGGACATGACTGTTTGCTCTAATTGCTTTTAGCCCGTTTGTCCTATGGTTGCTTCAATGACATCTTCTGTAACTAAGCCACTACTGGCTCCATATGACACTTTTATTTCTGTGTGGTCAGGCATGCATTTACCCAGTAGCAGCTTGAATATGCAGCTCTTTAAAAGCAGTTTGTTGTTTTTATTTGCTTGACTTGGCATTTCTCAGGTTTACCAAACAGACTCAGGTACAGGGCCTGGTGCCTGCTCCAGGATGGGGGAATATATATATATATGCATTTATCTGATTTATTTTTATAAAAGGAACAGAAAATCTGACATTCATTTTTTTCAGATTCCATCTAGTTTAAGCTTTATAGCCACAAACAGAGGGCACACCAAGAGGTTCCTCCTTATTATGCTGTGGGAACAAAACTTCCTTGAAAGTGCTTAGCTCTGTCTGATGCTTGACAGGACAAGAGTGGAGGAGATGTTATGTGAGAGGCATCGCAAACTGCATAGGAAAAACAGCAACGGTATTACGCCTCAGCACCTTTCCATTTTCCCACTGGATGAGGGCAATGGTGGCATGATGGTGTGGTCCACAAAAGCCCAGTTCAATCTCATGTGTGGGCAAGGAAAAGAGAGAGAAGGCACAGATCTGTTGACCTCCCCTTCTATTTTGTTTCGGTTTAGTTGAGCGGCTCCAATCTGAACAAAAGGAGAAGCAAGAGCCTTTTTCAAGTACAGAGTTAAAAGCTTTTCCCTCTGAGCAAGAAAAAATATAGGAACCTGTAAATTCCTCCTGAGGCTCCTTCCTAACCTGGCATAGCTAAACATTACCCTCTGTCAAGAGCTGTGTCTGTGTCACTGCCAAGCCCTAAGGAAACAAGAAAAACCAAGAAGTATCAGCCTTTGTGCCTCGAGATTATAATGTTAATTGCCTGATTTAGTGCAACACAAGTTACAAATTTCAAGCGAAGACAGTCTGCTGTCTTCAGTTTGTGTATTAGGTTTCTATTCTTTTTCTAAAGTAAAAATATCATCTGCAACTTTGATTTTTTTGGATTTGTCATATTGTTGTAGATCAAACAACGTAAGTTTTAAATGCAGGATTTTTAATATATATATCTTCTTATGTCTTATTAATATAATCAGACTGCTTAGGAAAAACATGCCAGAGATAACAATTTGCAAAGTATTCTTTCTTTCTCTTCCTCAGAAAATATAGGTTATGCTTCTGAAGATTAACTTCTCACTGTGGAAAGTGGAATGATCTATTTTTATAAAGGTGAGGAGGGCCTTATCCTGCCACGTTCAGAGCAACATTGCCCCTCAGAGCCTGGTCCTGGTGCAAACGTGGCCAAGGACATTGGGGTGTGGATGATAAAATCATAGAATCACAGAATGGCTTGGACTGGAAGGAAACTCAAAACACACCTGATCCCAACCCCTGCCATGGGCTGGTTGCCCCCCACCAGCTCAGGCTGCCCAGGGCCCATTCAATCTGGCCTTGAGCACCTCCAGGATGGGGCATCACAGCTCTCTGGGCAGCTGTGCCAGGGCCTCACTGCCCTCTGAGTAAAAAAAAAAAAAAAAAAAAAAAAAAAAAAGAACATCTAACCTAAATCTCCCTTCTTTTAGTTGCCCTTCTCTGGGCAACCTGGTCTAGTATCAGATCTGGAGGTTGGTGGCCCTGCCTGTGGCAGGAGCGTTGGAACTTGATGATCCTTAAGTTCCTTCCAACCCAAGCCATTCTATGATTCTGTGATTCTATAATTTCCCTTTGTCCTATCACTATCAGACCTTGTAACAAGTCAGTGTCCCTCCTGTTTATAAGCTCCCTTTAAGTATTGCAGCTGAGTCTTCCTGGAGGCTTTTCATCTCCAGACTGAACAAGCCCAGTTCCCTCAGCTTCTCTCCATAGGAGAGGTGCTCCAGCCCTATGAAGCCAGGTAAGGGAGTAGCAGGTCGAGGTATGAGCACTGTCTGGCTGCTGCCTGTGCTAGTCTGTATGCTCATGGTGCATTGTGTAGTGGATGTGTGGTCTTCCTAAACCTGTCCTTGCCCTCTATCCAGTTGCAAGAACAGATGACAAATCACACAAGCAGCACGAAGTCATTCTCCTATGGGAATCCCAGCAGGGAGGAAAGGGACTATATATCCAAAGCTACATTGGCTCTCTTTCCTCTAGCTGCCTCTTTATGACGTGAGCCTTATGGTAAACAGTAAGTTCTATTGGATGTATTTAATATTTGCACAGAAAATCTTGAGACTTGACTGTGCATCTTCATACCTTATCATGCTGAGGGCTGTGGAGCCCGTAATAAGACATTTCTCCTGTGGCTGCACTGCTGAGTGATGTACTTCTGTACCAGCACAGAGCCTGAAGATGTGACTGAGTGGCTGACAGGTAAGAGAAAGAAATGCAAATGCTGTTCCAGTTTTTCTTGTTGCCTCTGCAATTAATACTCATTGGGTGATATTTTCTGTGTGTTCACCTAGTCCTCTTTTAAAAGTGCAGAAGAAACTGGGACCTGATTCACTGCTTTTGATAGGTAGTAGCTTACAATACACGTACCCTAGAACTATTTCTTAATTGGATTTTGCATACTGAATACCTCAGCCTGGTGTGCAGCAGGAGGAATAAGAATGGCAATTTGCAGAACTTGTAGTTTGCAGCGATTAGTTTGTTAAATCCCATTCAGAACCAGCCTGCTTTATTTCTCAGCTGCAAGAGATCTTCAGGCAAATGTTCTAACACGTTCAGTATATGAACAGTTTGCAGGTCAGTGACTGTATATTCAGAAGTGTTTTACTCAGCGATAAAATCTTCATTGTGGTTTCATTACCATAAACACGTGGTGACAGAAGTGCTTCATAGCCCTCCACCACACATGGGCTTTATATTAACACTTAATTATAATTCTCCTGGGATTACCCGCAATGACACGAGGTCTCACACTAATTGAACAGGAGGAAAAAATAAAATTAATGGACTGCAAAGGTCAGTCTATGACTTCTGACTCATGTAATAACTTATTGTAAATACATGAAAGTGGTTGCACTACACTGCTACCTGCATGGTCAGATGGCAGCCCATAAAGATCTGGCATCTGGAGGTCTATTGCCTTTTTACATTTTAATTAAAAAAAAAAGTTTTTAGTGCTCTGAGTTTTCACAATACCCTTAATTTCTTCTAATTTTCTCCTACAACCTATCATAGTTTTGGGGACTTTTGGCCCTTGTAATTCTGGTTTTGCTTAAGAAAATATATAATGTCTTTCTTTGACTAAGCCTAATTCATACAGGCATACAGGAATCTTGAGAGCCCTTGGATCCCATCTTCATAAGTGTCCCGGTTTCATGTGGAACACAGCTGATTTTCTTCATATTGTCTGGTATGATGCTATGCTTCGGCTTTGGGAGAAGAGCAGTGTTGATAGCACACTGATGTTCTAGTTGGTGCTGAGCAGTGCTGCAAAGCCAAGGACATTTCATCTCCTCATGCTGCCTGGCCTCTGAGGGGACTGGGAGGGAGCAAAACTAGAAGAGCCAACCTAAACTGGCCAAAGGAATATTTCATACCATATGGCATTGTGAGAAAATACTTGAAAAATGGTGGGGAGTTGGCTGGGCTGGGAGAATCACTGCTCTGGGACTGACTGAGAGGGTGGTGAGCAATTGCATTCATCATCATACTCTGTGCTTCAGCAGGGATCACTGTGCTTAGTACATATTGATCAAGACGAATAATCTGCATAGGAGACAGAGAGCTTATTAAACGTCCAACTGTGGGATGTTTCTTGTTCTCTTTCTCTTTTTTAATTAATAACAGAAATTCAGAATACGGGACAGAAATTGCTGGCAAAGTGAGCAAGAAACATAATTTTCACAGTTTAATAGGGAGACTGGCTTGGATGTCAGATTGGCAGAAAAAAAGTTTGGACTTGGTACATTTCCTAGGTCTCAACTGAAATAATTTACTAATGCCAGCTGTGGTAGTGACTGTTTGTCCACTGGAATGAAACCACTCATTAGATACTAATGCCTTCCAGTCACTAATGACCTGTTCAGGATTTGAACCAATGGTTACAGGTTAATGATCTCATGTCCTATTACCAGCGTGCATGAGACTAATTGAGATTTGTGGAACAAGTGAGAGAGTTACTTAGTAATGCTCATTAAAACAGTAGGAAATATTTTTCTTAAAAATGAACTGAATCTGAAATGTTCAAATATGATTGTACAATGTTAGGATCATGATTTTGCCTGCAGCTTCCTGAGTACCAAGAGAATTATCTTTTTTCGAGCACTCAAGAGAATCATTTGGGGTCAGTAGATGCATGAATGGCATCATGACAAAGTAAATGAATAGGATCATGACAAACCGAGACACGTTTATGTTAGGTCCCCAACCACAAGTTATGGAAGTTGCTTGCAAACACCCACAGTGCCTGTACAACCAATGTTTCCAGTGAGACTGGTGTTGCTACAAAATTCCATCTGTTGGTAGAAAATTTGGAGTCGTGTCTCATGTCTCTGATTTAACCCCTATTCAGCAGAGTGAACCTTGGCTTGAACAAAAATTTTGCCTTTAGGGTGATTGATGGAGCAATATATCACAAACTCATTCTACTTTGTCTTTGCTTGTTCTTACAGAGAATAGTTTTCATATCCTGGATCTATGCTTCCTGTACCTGAAAGTTATGAACTATGGAATTTGAGTGAAAATGTCCTACACATTAAGGTTAGACCTTTACTTCCACCTCTATATTCTTAGCTGTATAAATCTGTGAATAAAACTCACTGGTATACACTGAGATGAATGAGACTGTGCACATGTAAAGGTATCAGAATAAATGGCAAGGTAGGATTTAAAATAAAGGTGTATTCAATATGAGTCTGAGAAAAACATGACAAAATAAAACAAGGTTTTAATTAAAGCAAGGGCAAGAGCTGGGTGCATTTATGACAGTGCTTCTCACAGATAGCATAAAATCATAGAACCATTAAGGTTGGAAAGACCACTAAGATCATCTAGTCCAAAAATCACCCCATGCCTGTGATCACTCTAGACCACCACCTCTCTGGGCAACATGTGCCAAAGTCTCACCAGTCTTAGTGTAAAATCTTTTCCCTTACATCCATTCTGAATCTCCAGCCTTTTAGTTAAAAACCATCTCCCCTTGTCCTATCACAACAGACTCTGCTACTGAGTCCTCTTTTTTCTTATAGTCCCCCATATGGAACCACACTGCTGCCAAACAACCCATGCTAGTCCTGTGCCTTCTTTGGCAAGAGAGGCTGTGAAGGCTGCAGAGCTCATGTGTTGTCATTGTCCCTCCGGATGAACTTGGGTCTGGGTGAGGAATCATTAGTGGGTGCCCCCCACTTTGTGTCACTATATGTAATCCTGGACAGTGTACTTTGACACACACATCTCAATGCTTGTATGCATAGAAAAATTAGTGAGAAAAAAATTAGAGAAAGGGCAGGAGTGAGGGAAACTTGTCTTTGAAAATAAAAGTCGTCTTCTCCATCTGTATGATTTTCCTATTCTGCCTAATATATGGGAACCCTATTGGAGTACCTGAGCGTGCTACATTTTTTGCCTTAGCTGTCTTTACGAAGTTCGTGTTGTTAGGCAGTTCTGGAGCTACCGTCAATTTGCTAAATTTTATAAAGGGAGTCTGCAGCAGAAGATTCTGGCCCATCCCCTAGCCAGTGGATTGTGCTGTAAAATTGTATGGAGTTGGAAATTAGTGGGGTGATAAATGGCGAAGAGATTATTGATCCACTATTAGCAAAGTTATGTGGTACAAAGTCAACTAATTTAACTCCTGTGTTGTGGAATGCTCTTGTTGAGTGTTATACCAGCTTAATTCTTGCCTTGTAAAATGTGCAATTTTACCAAACTTTTGACACTTTGTATAGACAAGAAATAAATTAAAGCTTTAGAGATAAAGCATATGTAAAGCTTTTTGTATTTTGTACAAATGCAGATCTAACATTATGAAAGAGACTGCTAAATTATGGTACTAAGGTTTTATGAAACGTAATTATAGGTCCAAAGATATTTTGTGTGGAAGGAAAAAGCTTACTGTACACTATTAAAGTGTTTTATGTCCAGAGATGACTGACACAATGCATTATGGGGCTAGAATAAGCATAATTGTCTGGGAAGAAATAATTGAAAATAATCCTTTAGATGTCAAAATAAAACTGTACATCATGAGGGACTGTCAGCAGTTATTACATATCTTTCGTCCTGTAGACAGTCTTCCTTGGGGGCTCATAATTTATGCTTCTAGGTAAACAAAAATCCTGTTAGTGAGTTATCTAGGACTTCACTTTCAGCCTGGCCAGGAGGCCTCTGCTGGACCACTGGGGTGACTGAACTGTGGCTGGAGCTGGGATGCCCCCAAGTCTCGTTTTTTGCCGTTGTCATTGCCAGCCCAAGGGCTGCTCCTGGAGTTTTGGCAGTGCTGTAGCCTGGGTATGAGCATCATTCTCCGCTTCTTGGAGAGGATGTGGCAGCCTGTATGACACCAGCAGCAGAGCTCATGTGCCCATCCTCCTTGAGCCACCTGTCACTGCAAGGGCAGCGTGCCTCCGCTCTGCAGCTGCGATGAACAATGAGAATGTTCGAGGTAACAGCCCTGGCTTTGTGCCCACTGACTCTGAAGGATAGAGTGGATGGGTCTTCTGTGAGTATTGCTAATTAATGTTTGTTCTTAACTGGGAAGAAATCTATAAATGCATGATCTTTTTAAAGGCTTTGAATGACAATAGTCATGTGTTTTGCATTCGGGTTATGTTAATTACTTTGGTCATCTTGATAGGAAACCAACAAAGTTTGTTTTGTTTATGAATAACAATAGCAGTGTACCACTTGTGAGCACTGTGAGAGTTAATTAACATTAGCAATTTGATATTCCTTGGATAAAAGCGCTGCACATGTTGGTTATTCTTGCTGTTCAGGAGAGGACGTGTACCCTTGATCACATGCAGGAACGACTGATTTCACCAGAGAGCCCTGCAGAGGTGGTGGAACTTTCTTCAGCAGCTCTGACACAACCCAGCAAGCCCTCCCTCCTCCTGCGTTATCAGCGATTAATACATATTTATTACAGTGGTACTGGAGAAAAATCATATTTGCTTTAAATACAAGTGTGCAGCTATATAGCTAAAGTATAAAATAATATAAAGTTAATGGAAACACTAATCCATGTCTGTATGTGACTACTGTAAAATGTATGCTCCACTTTAAACTGCAAACCACATATAGACTATCTACAGAGGAATGCAGCTGAGCTGAATGGTATATAGAGAATTTGCAGCCAGAATAGTAGTTATTCCCCAGTGAGGATCTTGGCTGGATGAGCTAGAGCAGAAAAGAGAAAGAAGGGGAAAGGAGAAGGAGAGAGGAGAAGAAGAAAGAAGAAGAAAAGAAAAGTAGAAAGGATAAGGAGAAAGAGAAAGTCTGTTAGGTCAAAATCAGAAAGCAGCATGAAATATAGTATAGATAACTAGGAATATAGGAAAAAAATGATGTATCTATTAGAACAACAATCTGATGGGCTTCAAGAATTTTGGATGATGGGCTTAAAACTGAAAATAATCTTGAAAAATCAGATAGATGGTCTAAAATCACCAAGGTGAAATTTAATAAATGCCAATCAAAAGAATATATTTTAGGAAAGAAAGTAAAGAGTGGGGTCATACAACAAGATCTGGAACTGGTGTTGAATCTGAAACTGAAGATGGGTCAATGACTTCATGTTAGCATAAACTGTACTAGCAGCCCTTTCCTAGGTGAGACATGAAGATAACTAATTTTTATTGCTTCACATTTACAAAAGGGGCTCAATTGAGAGAAATGTGACTTATGAGAAAAAGCTGGAGGAATGGTCTTGTCTGTGAGAAAACAGAAGAAAAACTGGGGAACAGGACCAGAGTTTTTAAACATGTTGAAGTTTAAGGAGATTGGTGATCAATTGTTCTCAATGTCCACAGAGGGTTGGATGAGAAGTAATCAGCTTTATTCGTAGCAAGGGAGATTTAGGTTAGATGCTAAGAGAAACTTTTTAACTGTAAAGATAGTTAAGCACTGGAACAGATTGCTTCGGGACTATATGCAGTCCCAGGTGCTGTCAGAACTTCTTAAAGAAAGATCTAGACTGTCAGAGACAGTCTAAGACTGGCTGAGCTTGTCTGAAAGCTGATGACCCCTTGAAGCTTCGTCTGCGTACTCCTATGAATAAACACTTTCATAAAAGTTGATGGTATTGCATTTTATTAGTCATCATATTCCAAGAGCCTTTAAAGATCTCCAAGTCAGGTACTTCACGACATGAGGAGAGACACATGCAGCTATATGGAGAGTTTCAGTAGTTTGGGACAGACCTGGGAAGTGAGAAACGGTTCACTGCATAGTTCTGTTTCACCAAGTTGAGTCACATTACCTTGGCAGAAGCAAGAATGTAGAGAAGTGCTGATGTTTAGTCCATGTGTCTCTACCTACTGCTTTACTGCATTACTGTGCTTCTCAGTAGAAGTGACTTCGAAGTGTCATGCACCATTGCTGGATAATATCTTTTATTTTTCTCAAAGTAATTGCACACTGCCTGTGGGAAGCAGGGCAATAGAGCCAAAATGAATAAAAAACTCCTGCAGTCTTAACTGAAGACGTTATTCTGCAGTCTACTATTTTTAAGCCAGCTGTAAAGTGAAGATTTTTTTACAGACACACATAAAGGAAAAGAGAATGATATTTAGACCACTTCTTCCTAGGTGGAGTAAGGAATTTGAAAGAATGAAAACATCAGATATGTCTCCAGCTCCATAAAGACCTAAGTGAAAATGATTTAGCCATATTTAGATTAAAAGCTGCTATAATTAGATAAAATCAGTCTCCTTCATGGTAATTTTAGGAATGGTTTCTCACAAAACCCACAGAGTAATGGGACCATATGGACAGCGAGGAACCTTTTTCAGTCTAATCTCCTGCTCACAGCTAGGCTAGGATTTTGTCCAGCCAAGCTTTGATGCTGTTCAGGTACAGAGATTCCCCAACATATCTGGGTAGCCTTCTCTGGTAATTAATTTACCACTCTCATGATCAAAATATTTTCATAATATCTAGCTGGAGTTTCCTCTTTTGCAGCTTATCTCTACAATCCTTTGTCCTTTTGCTGTCAGATTTAGCATTTGAGAAGTGTCTGCCTCCGTCTTCTCCATGCCCTCCTTTTAGGTATTTCTTTTAAGCAACAATGAGGTCCCCTCTTAGCCTTTTCTTCTCCAGCCAAACCCAGTTCCCTCTTAGGGCAAGCACTTCAGCCACTTGACCACACTGGTCAGATGTGGCCACACTGATGGCCCTTCATTGAAGCTGATACTCTTTATACTTTCTTGTACAAATCTGAACATAATACTCCAAGTATGATCTCACTACTGCTGAGAGGAAGAATCTTTTGTCTCATGATAAACCTCTTCCTTTTTACAATAGTAAAATAAAATTACTTTTTCCTGTTCATTGAAATCTTGTTATGCATGCTATTAAATTATTATTAATTATGTCCACAAGTTGTACCAGGGGAGATTTAGATTAGATATAAGGAAAAACTTCTTCTATCAAAGAGTGGTCAGGCACAGGAATGGCCTGCCCAGGGAGGTGGTGGAGTCACAGTCCCTGGCAGCATACAAGAGGCGTCTGGATGAGGTGCAATGAGATATGGTTTAGTAGCTTAGTGGTAGGAATGGTGATAGGAGGTTGGTCGGACTAGATGACTTTGTAGGTCCTTTCCAACCTTGTGATTCTATGATTCTTTGATTAGCCCCAGTATAATTCTGGCCTTATCCATTATCTTGATAAAACTTGGGTACCTGGTCTTTGTTAAAACTTGCAATCCATTCCCAGTTATGACCTTGTATCAATGGTTACGTAACTGACTTCTCTGCACCTGAGCTGTGCCTTGCCTGATGGCCTCAGCAGAGATTTGGTTTATTGTTTCTTTGTTTATAATACTGTGGATTGGTTTTATAACATTATGTATTAGTTTACATCCCTACCAGTTCTTGGAGAAAGCTCCTTCACTTGCTGCTAGATTAAACTGTGTGCCTAACAGACCTAGAGCACATTCTGGAAGGGTTTTGGTTTCCTGTTGAGGGACCATAAGACTTTTACTCTAAGGGCTCTAGATAAATAGTTTTTTGCAATGGAACACTCCTATGTGAATGATATTATAGACTTATTTGAAGATATAAATGAATGTTGTTGTGACAATCTGAGGTTTAATTGTGGGAAAAGATCTGTGCATAGTGTCCAAATGAGTAATTATATGTCATCAGGGATTGTGAGGCATCAAGCCTATTAAATTTTAAGTAAAAATGGAAGCAAACCTCAAAACAAACAAACAGAAACAGCAACAACAACAAAATATCCCACACAGATTCAGAAGGGTTTAAGTCTGTTTAGGAGCCCTTAGGATCATTCCAGCCAGTCTTTGCCTAGTATATATAAAACAGTTGAAAACAGGCAAACAGTAGAAGCCGTTTCCTTCATTTTCTGAAGTTTAAGAGCTGAAGAAAAGAGAGAAGCAGGGATGCATTTTGTCTTTGTTCCATGTTGCACAGCTTGGGCAACAGCATTATTCACAGCAGTGATCCTGGCTCCACTCAGAGTGGGACAACCATAGCAGGGAGCATGTCTGGGATTCTTGATTGTTTCTATTTTCTCTCTCTTCACCACAGTAACTGGAAAGGAAACACAGGCATTTTTGTTTGAAGTCTATTCCCCTCCTGAGGTATGCACATGAAAGAGTCAGGATGCTTGAAGTCAGGTTTTTAATTTCGCCTTATAAGCACAACTGCAAGTTCTTTATTTTTAGAAATATGAAGTTATGCAATATGGATGTTCAGTAATTACTCAGAGAGAAATAGAATTAATTAATCATCTGTATCTTTTCTTAGCTTTCATCCTGCCAAGAGAGAGGGCCTTGTAAGGTACAAGCAATAGGAGCCTGCTGTGGCCAGCCTCACATTTCTTCAGGATAGGTCCCTCTAGAGTAAATAGCTGTTTCCATACAATCCTCTCACAGTGCCCAGTGACATGTGGAAGGCTGGTTTCCCTGGCCAGTTCTGACTTTCTGGAATGGCAGAAGGGGATTAGAGCTGCAGGAGCATAGCCCTGGTCACAGAATCACAGAATGGTTGGAAGGGACTTCTGAAGGTCATCTGGTCCATTCCCAACTCTCTCCCTCTCAGCTCAAGCAGAGACATCTAGAGCTGGTTGCACAGGACCGTGTCTAGATGACTTTTAAATACCTCCAAGGAGAGTCCATGCAGTCAGTCATTAGTGTGTATTCTCAAGCTGCCTGGTTAACCTTAGTCTAGGTGTATGATAAGCACTTTGCCTTTACAGTTTCAGTGGATGTATGTATCAATTTTTTACTTTTGTACCATTATATAATATAGTAATGGCAAGAATAATGCTCTGAATCTGTGCCAGCATAACCCAATGTGGACTGGCTGTGGAATGTCTGGGAAATAGCTTTAATTCTACAATGATTGGAAAGTCCTTTTGGACAACAGACTGAATAAGAACCAGCAATGTGTCCTTGCAGCAAAGAAGGGTGAAAGATCACCTCTTGGGTTGCACTAGCAAGATCTCTGGCAGCAGGTTGATAGGGACATCTTCCTTTTACTCTGGGATCTGCGAGTGGCACCTGGAACACTGTGTGCAGTCTGGGGCTGCCTAGAAACCTTATAACCAGTAACTAGTTGATCCTGTTTGGAGTATGGGCTGCACCAAATGTCTCAGAGAGTGATTAGACACTGGAATGGCCTACCCAGGGAGGTGGTGGAGTCGCCGTCCCTGGCAGTGTTCAAGAGGCTTCTGGATGAGAAGCTACAAGATATGATTTAGTGGTTTGTGGTAGCAGTGGCAATGGGAGGATAGTTGGACTAGATGATCTTGTAGGTTCTTTCCAATCTTGTGATTCTATGATTCTATGATTATATGACAAGAAGTCCCATCCAGTCTACATTATCCTGTTTTTACATGACCATGTGGATGCAGGAAAACTTTGGCAAATACCAGAAATAGCAAGCCGTAAGCCTTGCCAGATGTTTTGGGTTAGCTGCTCTGTTTAGAAGGACAGTGTATAGAGCTGATATATGTGGGGCACAGTACAGGTGCTTTTTGAATTACAATATGGGACATACACCTTGATATGGGACAAGATTGCTTAGTTGGAACAGGATGCTCAGGGAGGTGGTGGAGTTGCTGTCCCTGGAGGTTTTCAAGAAAAGGGTAGATGTCACATTGAGTGATGTTGTTTAGTGGTATAGTGGTGACGGGCTGTTGTTTGGACTAGATCTTAGTGGTCTTTCCAACCTTAATGATTATATTCCAAGACTAATGGGAATTCTGTGTCTCTTATTCAGAGAAGAGTCATTTCACATTCAGATTATAGATCAGACATTTTCCAGCAACTCAGAAAGCTATCTAGACATTCTTTCCAAGACCAGCAGCTCTACTCATTCACTCCCCTGCAGCTCCACTCCTCAGGGGACTCTGCTGCCTGTTACCCATCATTTGCCTCAGGCGAGAGAGCTCATCACAGCTGAAGCTGGGCCAGAGCTCACTGAAACGGACTTTCAAAAAGGCCCATGTATTTGAATAATATAAATTCCACTGATTTTTCACAGATACATCATGCTGCAAATTCCTTTAAGCCTTTTTGACAATCACATCCATGCTAACAAATGTTCAAGGCACCCCATGGACACAAAGGCCTGTGTATATATGTTTGTATGCAGAAGAAAAGAAAGGCAGGGGAAATATGCCTTATCTCTGTAATTATTATCTCCATTAATAATGTTGTTCAGCTCTCAGTTCACCCTGGGATTATTGGAGCAGCTTCTCTGGTGCGCCTTGAGCCTAAATTCACGAACACTTTCTGCACCACCAGGCCTCAAATGTAAGTTATGAGAGAATAAAGCATATAACAAACTCCTACACAAGCCATAGGTTTTGGGCTGTTTAAATTACAGCTGGGAGAGGGGAAATCATGCTAAATCTTTGGGGGGTACTTGCTCAAAGAGCTGGAAAGATTCAGCACAGTTTCTCTCTCTCGGTTTTATAGCTTCTTCACTCAGATGTAACAATAAAAATGTTCCACTGGATTAGCTGCGTGGCTGAACTGTGATTTCTCTGTAGCACTTTTTCACACTCTGAGGGCCTAATGACAAGCAATCAAGAAAATGTTAATTGGGACGATTGGCCCCAGGGGACCCCAGGGTCCTGGGAAGTTGAAGGTTTTCATTAATTCTGTAGGGCTGGCTGCAAAAAAATACTGTTCCTTATCTGCAGGAAATTTCTTGGAACTGTGGGAAAATATAAATTTCAAAGTAAAGTTAAAGTCTACAGACCTTTTTACTTCACCTCCTAGAGGGTCTTTTTAAACATATTTTTGTCTCCAAGGCTTCAAGACTTCTCAGTAGTTTCCCACAGACTTGCAGTGAGTGGTGAGCAGGGTTAGGTGGATAATTATGCTACTCCTTGATGACTACCTGTCAGTTCAAGCATGCTGAAGAGAAGCCGGCAGCTAGGTTCATTCCCTGCAGATTGGCAGCCTGCATCCTGCTCTGCAATGCCAAGAGTGAGAGTTTCTCCTCCTTTCACCTCCTGGTCTTCCTGGCTATCCTAACAAGGTAGTAGGCACGCTATGGCACTCTGTCATGTAAGCTGATGCAAAAGTTTGTCTCCACAAGTCTATTATGATGCTTGGTGGGCAAACAGAAATTGGACAAACGAAGCCATCTTGTGGGCAAGACTTCTCATGAGAAGTCCTCTCTGTCCTTTCTCCAGGCTGTGTTATTGAGATGATCTCTGATTAAAGAAAACTTGCCCTTTAATATTGCTGGGGCAATTGGCTGGGAGAGAACTGACAAAGAACAGACTGTGACATCACAGCTGTTTTCCTTTAGGAAAATGTCCTAAGTATCTTTTTCAGAAGAGTACTTTTTTAAAGACCATAGCCATGAAGTATCAGTGATTCTGATTGAGTGACAGATGATCTGGTGACTCTGCCATGACACAGTGCTGCACTTATCTAGCTTCCAGGCCAGAGTGGTTATCCTGGGCATTGCAACCACACTGTTTTCATCTCTGTGCAATGAGATATTGAGAGACATCAAGAGGTAGCACTGATGGGCTCCATCTCCCTCAGCGGTATACTTCTCCTAACTTGGTGAGAGGTGGCATCAGACCTGGCTTCATACAAAAAATAACAAATATGTTAGTTGGATTTTCTTTTATTTTTCTTTCCTTCTTTCCATGCTTCCTTCCTTCCTCTGTCCCTCCTTCCCTCTCCCCCTTCCTTTCTTCCTTTCTTCCTTCCTTCTGTACTTCCTTTCGTACTTCCTTTTATACTTCTTTTCTTTTTTATGGACTTCCTTCCGTATCTCTGTATTCTGTAATTCCTTCTGTACTTCCTTTCTTTTTTAAACAGTCCTCATTGAAAGGATTTGAGGATCCTGCCATTTAAACTGCTGCCCTCTTAGAGTTTGTGCCTGGGTTTGCTTATACTCCAGGGCTCTGTCTACCTACACCTGTGCAGGATGTGTGGGTGCTGGAGATGGGGAGCCATGGTATGTGTATGCATCAGAAATAGTTGCCTATTTTTCTTCTGTTTTGCATGTTTGTAAGATTAATACAGGTTTCCTTAGAGATGGGGCAGCTATTTGTTATCAGTAAAAGTTAATGTACCAGGGGAATTTATAGGAAAAATGCATTTAGTTAAGAGTTCATGGCTGTTGAATACACCTACCCATCACTCAAGGTAAGTGAATTCTGGCAACAAGGGTTTTATTATTGCTGTAGCTTTGACAGACGATGATGTTTGCTTTCTTTCTGAGTGGTTCATTAGCATTAGGAAAGAATTCAGCACAGGAAAGGGATTTCTTACCCTCCCAGTAGAAGTGGGTGTGGTGGAAGCAGTGAGCCTGAAGTCACAGGATCACAGAATGGTAGAATATCCCAAGCTAAAGGGATTCATGCAGAACTTCGAATCCAACTCCTGGCTCTACACAGTGCCACAAAATTCAAACTGTGCCTGTGAGCACTGTCCAAACCCTCGAGCTCCAGCAGCTCGGGGCTGTGCCCACTACCGTGGGCAGACTGTTCCATGCCCACCACCCTCCGGTGCAGACCCTTTTCCTCACCCCCAGCTGCCCCTCCCCTGACGCAGCTCCATGCCGTTCCCTCGGGCCCTGTCGCTGTCACACAGAGCAGAGCTCAGCGCTGCCCTCCACTGCATGTGAGGAGCTGCAGCTGCCATCAGGCCTCCCCTCAGCCTGCTCTGCTCTGGGCTGAGCACACCAGGGATTTCAGCTGCGCCTCATACATCTTGCTCTCTAGGCCCTTCACCATCATTGTTGCTGTCCTTTGGCTGCTTTCTAATAGTTTGTGTGACTTCTGTGATGGTGATTCACTGGTAACAGGAGCAGAATACGTCCTGCACCGTGCCTTGGAGGCTCACTCTCACAGGTACCTTTCTGTCCTGCAACAAACCACACTCCATATAAACTGCACACTGAGGACCACTAATAATCTTTTGCTACATTAAACATTATTATTTTCTGTATCTGCCTGGTGCTTTTTATGAGTATTCCAGGAAGCTCAGGTACTGCAGTAACTTCTATACTGTGACAAGTGTGAGCCTGCTTTGTTACCACAGCAGCTTATGCTCTTCCAGTAGAAGTGTGTTGTGAAATTGGAGCTCATTTAGCTGAAGCTCCTGGCTAATAGGATGAACACCCTCCGGCTGTGCTACATGCTGCTGTGAGTTGCTCTGTCTGGCTGGAAAACTGCCCAGTAGAAAAGGATCTAGGGATGCTGGTTGACAGTTGGCTGAACATGAGCCAGCAGTGTGCCCAGGTGGCCAAGAAGGCCAACGGCATCCTGGCTTGTATCAGAAATAGTGCAGCCAGCAGGAGTAGGGAGGTGATGGTCTCCCTGTACTCAGCATTGGTGAGGCCATACCATCAGTGCTGTGTTCTGTTTTGGGCCCCTCACTACAAGAAGGACATTGAGGTGCTGGAATGCATTCAGAGAAGGGCAACAAGGCTGGTGAAGCAACTAAAAAACAAGTGTTATGAGGACTGGCTCAGAGCACTGGTTTGTTTGTCTGGAGAAAAGGAGGCTGAAAGGAGACTTCATACAACTGCTTGAAAGGAAGTTGCAATGAGGTGGGAAACAGTCTCTTCTCAGGTGAAAAGTGATAGGATGTGAGACAACAGACTCATATTGTGCTAGGGGAGGTTTAGATTGGTTACGTGGAAAAAAATTCTTCATGGAAAGGGTGATCAGGCATTGGAATGGGCTGCCAAGCAAAATGGTGAATTCACCAACTTTGGAGATATTAAAGAAATGTGTGGCAGTAAGGGATAGTGGAGTTTAGTTTAGTAGTGGACTTGGTAGTTAGACCGATAGTTGGGTTTGATGACCTTAAGGGTCTTTTTCAACCTAAATGATATTGGGACTCTCTGGTTCTCTGTTCTATCTCTCTTCTTGTGTTGGATGGACACTTCTCTGAAAGTTTGAGCAAAGCTGAATGATGCACCCCTGTGAACTCCGCAGTATTTGATTTCCCACTTATTCCTATGTTGTGCTCTTCATCTCTATCTTGCCTGCGGGTTTCTGACAGTAAATACTAGAGTAAACTCCCCTGGCTGAATATTAGCAGTCCGGTACTACAGTGGGGTCATCCAAGAGTGATGGGGAAGGGATGAGAGTTCCTGTCTAGACTTCAAAAGCTCTTCTCCCACCCCTGAGCTGCTGTGTCTCTGTACTGAGAAGAAGTCAGCCCTCTTATCTTTTAGCAGATTTCTTCCTGATAACTTTATTTCTAACTTCTTATTGTTCCTATGTAACAAACAGTGGCAACCTGATAAGGCACTCTTGCCGGATCCTCAGCATCTGACACGAGTAACCAGCTCCGCACTGTCCTGTGTCCCCAGTGCTGCTTTGCAGAGCTTCTTGTCCTGGAAAGGAACAAGTAGATAGGAAGTTATGCATGATTCGTTCTTTAAATAAATTGCAATAAAAGAAACATAAATCAGGAAATTTATATATTTCTGAGTTTTGACATATACATTTCTATAACCTTCCTGGAAAGGGCAAGCCACTCAAACGTATGAAACACAATCAACAAAACATTTTCAAAGGTGATTTTAGGAAAAGCAGGGTTAAAAACAGTAGCAATGGTGTACCTTCTATCCTCCCTGGCGGTTTTGTCCTCCCAGTCCATCTCCATTCCCCACACTCTCCCTTTTCCAAGTCATATTTATGTGTCCTTTGGCCTTTGGTACTGTCAGTTTGCACTGTCTCAGGAGCTGACCTGGCAGTGTGTAGTTCAGGGTAGCATTCCACATAGACTTTGATATTACCCTGATCAGAGACATACAAGTTACTGTAAGACTCAATAACCTAATTCTGTGCTAGGTCAGTTCTAAACTTGTGAGGCACATCAGCTCTCTCACTGATCCCTGAGGAATATCAGCATCTTCAGTTGAGCTGCAGGTCAGTGCAGTGCAGTGTCTTTACGTGTGTAGGGGCCTTATTCTCAATACTCACACTTCAGAAAAGTCATTAACATCCTCTGTGACTCAGAAACACTTTGTAGATGAGTCTGCAGCCAAAAAATTGTGCAAGCTCAACACATTGCTGCATGCACCTGAAGTGAGTACCCCAGTGGGTGCAGTGCTGCATGGTGGGACAGTGGTGGGCGTGCAGTACAATGTGCAGTCAGGAAGAACTTTCAAAGTTTTGTCTTTTCCAAAACTAGAGTTTTCATTGCTCTGTTTAAACTTCACTGCCATTTCTTTTTACAATACTCTGACACATATATTAGCAGGGATGTACTACATCTGAGCTGCAAAACAGCCTGCAATTCCCCAGGTTCCTCTGTAGTTTTTTATGCCTGTGCATCCATAAAAGAATTCCAACCCTTCTGAGTTTGTCTCACGAGAACAGAGTAACACCTTTCCTCTGGAAATACTGTAATAAAACAAAGGGAATACAAAGATCTCATTACAAAGATCCCGTGGATGGTCTTGATCATCTATCAAAAGGAAAAGGTGTTCTTCTAATATCTGTTAAAACTGTGCACAAGGGAGGCTGCTTGGTGGAGCACACTAATAAAAAATCAGAAACCAGGAAGATATGTCTTCTGTGGATTCAAAACTGTGCATTAATTTATTTTTGTAGCTTTTTCTCAATAGTCCAGTGGCTTCTGTCATGAAGCAATTTCATTAAAGCTTTGATCATAGTGGTAATATAAAGCCAAGCTTTCTGCAAAGGCTTCATTGCCCTAAAGAGTGTGTAATTGGCCAAATGTCTTCGAAAGTTTTGCTTGGTTTCTCCAGAGCACAAGTAAAAATTAATTACCCCAGTAGTAGCTGCAGTGCCATCATATAAGGGTGTCAAATGTAGGCTTTCCAAATGGCATATTCTAACAGAGCAATAGACATGAAACTTGCCATAAATGTGATTTGTGAACATCATTAATGAAGTACTAGACCTAATTGACTTCTTCTGGCTTTATGATAGCATAAAAAGTTCTGCACTACCAGTGATATTTCTCTTAAAATTCCGTATTCGAATCCTTGATTCTGCAGAGCTTTCTTTAAAGAGAGTTTTCACCAGAATTTATGTGGGAAAAAGGAAACTGGCTGTTGGACAACATTTGCAGTTCTTTAGGAATAATAAAGATTTTAGAGTTCTTCTCTTGCAGAACAAAATGAAGATGCTTCACAATTATCTCTGAAAATCCAAACACATTAGAGAAGATCAGCTGAGGGTATTTGCTAGTTTATCATTTGAGAACTCAGTTATGGATGAATAGTTTCAGACTTGTCTCTGTTGTGATTTGGTTCAGTGATTTGCACTTTCATCTTTTGCATTTCAAGGAGGAGAATTAACTTTTCTGATGTGATTATATATTCTTGATACAAAACCATACCCATTATATTTGTGTCAAAAGATTATTCTAGCAAGATATTTTGCTTTTCAATCATCTTTTTTTCTTATACATACCAAGGTTTGTCACAAGAAAAGTCACTTGCAATAATATATTACAGTAAGTTATATTGCTGCCACAATATAAAACCGCCCAGATCCAGCTTTGGCTCATGTCTTTCCAGGACATTTTGCAATTCTTTTTTATATGCAGCTTGGGATCACAGTGCTACTGCAGATATTACGAAAGAACAAAAAATGAAATGAAATCAATTAAAATTAATTATTTTTGCATTTACTTTTACTCTTAAAAAAAAAAAGGTGTTATAGTTATTGACTTGCTCCACATCAGGCAGGTTAACCTTTCACATGATGTTATTACAAATGAATGAAAATCTGCACATTCAAATCTGGATCAAGTGAGATGGTTGGCCTTCCAGTATTTTCTCAAAACATTTGAAGATTAATATTTTGCAAATTAAACTTCCATTTAGGAAATGCCAGAGGTGATAAATATCCCCAACTGCTGTCCTGATATGAGGACCCTTGAATTGATGCTAAATTCAGATGACTTAAAACAGTTCATCTAAAATTCCGCTGATCAGTTTTGCTCCATTTCATTGGCAGTCTTAGGAAGAGCTGGAAGTGATGTTCTGCTGTTTCCCACCTCACCTGGCCTATGCCCACTTTGGATCTCTTTGGTACACACCCGGGTGCCCCTCATCACCTTGTGCTGTTTGGACTTCCGTGTCCCATTTCCTTCCTCCCCTTCATAATCCCAGTGGAGTCAACATTTATTGTGCTTTATTTGGTGTATTATGATAAATATGCAGTCATCTGAAGAAGATTTGAGATTCAGTGATGATGAACTTCCTAAACATTCAGCATTTGCAATTTTCTGATTTGACTGAAATTCACAGTTATTGTATCAATATTAATCGCAGCTCTTTCTCTTACTCCATTCCTTCAAGAAGTACATTTATTGTAGGGAACCTGCTTTTGCAGGAGGATTGGACCAGACCAGATGGTCATGAGAGGTCCCTTTCAACTCCTACAATTCTGTGATATAGATACGTATGAAGAAAATGACAAAGGACGATCATAGGGTGACTTCAGGGATCTTTTCTGAACCACGAGCAAAGAGAATGTGGCAGAGATGGCTCCTGCGCCTGGGGGCTGGTGTCACTGGTCACAAAAGAGGGGTTTGCAGCTGGGTGAGGATGCAGCTGGGTGAGGATTGATGCACAATCCCTAACTGCTAGTAAGCAGCAGCAAGCATCCTGAAAGAGTATCTTCAAAGCCCCCATAATGTTGAGGCTCAGCTATTTACTCCAGAGGGACTGATCCTGCAATCTAATTTCCGGGAGTCTCGCTCTTTACTGGCTCTGTTCAACACCTCTGCTTATATTTATGTATACCAGCAACAGCATGGAGCAATAGCATGGAGGAGTAGGGGTGGATCTGTGGAGTTACAGAAGTCCTGATGTTATGTTCACTGTATGCGTTTTGGAGGTTTTAAGCCAGACCACTCTGTGAGCACAGTGCTCACCTGCAGCTGGACTGCTGGAGATTTCATCAGCGGCAACTTCCAGCTTCTAAACTGAGACTGCTCTGCTGTGCAGGCTGAAGCCTGGAGGTGAAGGTGGTTGCTGCCAAAAGGGCACTTCTGACCTTTTAGGTCAGAAACATTAGGTAGATGCAAGGTTTTTTTATATCAGGAGGTAAATTTAGTTGCAGCCATAGAACGACTTTTGAAACTTTGAAAACCTTGCAGATTTAATTTTTTTTTTTTTAATTATTATTATTACTTTTTGAGTGATACAGCAGTTTGTCTTTTGGTTACATCCGCACCACAGAGTATGATTTGCAATCTGAACTTTCTTCTGTCTTTCTAATAATTTGCAGCTTGAGTATTCTGAAAGCATTTTTTATGCAGCAGTCAACACTGAACTATGTTGTATTGCTTCCATGGAAACCTCTGACAACATATTACTGTCAGGCATGACAGATAAGCAATTCCTTATTTTCCCTCATGTCAGTCATCAGAAGAGCCCTATATGTCAGACCAGAACTCTATCTATCCAGTGTCTTGTCTCTAACTATAACAAATGACAAATGCCTAGGGAAAAGTATAAGAACAGGGCAAAAATGTAGCAATACTGGTGTAATCCCAAACTTTCAGCACAGAAAGCAAAATCTTCAAACTAAAAGGGAGTAGATTTAGGTTAGATATAAGGAAAAGGTCTTTTACAGTGAGGGTGTTGAGGCACTGGAACAGGTTGCTTGTAGATGTGGTGGAAGTTCTGTCCCCAGAGACACTCAACATCAGGTTGGACCAGATCTGAGCAATAATTTAGTTTATAAGAGATCTCATGAGTTGTGAATTTATGCTCGAAGCTGGGTCAGCTATGAGATCAGACCAGGTTGCTTAGGGTTTTATGCCATTGGGTCTTCGCAGACTCCACTCTTTTTTGGGCAATATATATATATGTATTTTTTCAATTTTGGTGATTATGTGTAAAAAGTCATATAAACTTGCTGAGTAAAATATCTGTAAATTACCTTTTTGCTCAAGGCCACTGAGTAAAGGCAGAGTCAGGACCTTGAAATTATCCTTATCATTCTCAGAGAAGGCATTTGTAAGTAAAATGAAGACACTTGATGCAGAAAAATACATTAATAAAGTGTCCAGTTCTATACCTGGTAACCCATATTTGGCTGAAAAGAGCAGATATGATGTCTGGAGAACATCTGAAGACCCAGTTGTCTATTTCTCTTTCAAATGTAGAAGGAGCATAACAGGTCACAGAAAGCTGTAGTGTTTGGAAGAGACACCAGAGCATCATAGAATTGTAGAAAAGTTTGAGTTGGAAGAGATCTTTAAGGGCCATCTAGTCCAACTTCCTTGCAGTGAGCAGGGCAACAACTCCAGCCTGAGCTTGAATGTCTCCAACCTGTTCCAGTGCGTCACTACCCTTATAATAAAAAACTTTTTTTCTTATATCCAGTCTGAATCTTCCTTTTTAGTTTGAAACCATTTCCTCTTGTCCCATCTACTAAAGAGACTATTCTCTTCTTTCTTTCACTTTTTTAGTAGTCTGCAAGCTGACACAAACTGTGGTCTCCCTTTATTTTGGAAATCTGGAGGAGCAACAAGAATAAACATAAATGCCTACATATGAACATTTGTCCTTTCCCCTTATGGTCAGTAGTTAGAAATCATTCCTTTTAAGCTCATATCATTGTGAAGCAGGTCTCTAAAATAGATTGATTCATATGCTGAAAGTGCTTATTACTTTTCCTTGATTACAGCACGATAGTAGTGTTGCTACCCTAGATGGCAGTTTCAAACTATAGATATCAAGTGGAATAATCTCTTACTGCCATGCACAAAAACAAACAAACAAGACCCAACACTTTGTCTGATGGGTGAGAGAAGCCTGCAGCTTTTAACTGTGTAGCTTCTTCTCTGATTTTCCTCTTTTATCTCTAACCACAGATTCTTTGCTATCCTCCCTGTGCTATAATTTCAAATTAAAAATAAAAAAAACCCACATGTATCTGAAACCTCTTCCTGTTTAAACTGTAGAATAAAGGAATTTGTAGAAGGTGGCTTTTTAGGTGATTTTTTGAAAATTGTTGAAAATGAGAAATCCCCAACTATGAAGTTTTGAAAATCAGAGGCTGGGAAGAAAATTTGCATCCAGGAGCAGCATGGCAGTGAAAGCTCTTATTTTCACATGCCTGGCAACTTCACTGGGTGTTTCTGTACTTAAAGCTTTATCTTCAGGTAGATGCAGTCTCCTTTTCTTGTCTCTCTAGGCTCATTAAAACTTCAAAAGGTTACTGGCATTGGGTGACAGAAGAGTCCATCCAGTACAATCTTGTTCTCTTCGAATTAAGCCAATGTGTCTTGCAATATTAGAGAGCAATTTACTTTCCCTTTCTGAAGCTGGACATGAATTATTGAATTTATCTTGTATATGCCTAGGCTTGAAGGATTTTCTGAGGATAGTAATGCATATGTTTGGTTTTACTTCCTTCATTTCAGTAAAGATCAAAGATAACATTTTCATTCTTCATCTTTCCAAGCTGTTTTATTCATAGGTGGCAAAGAGCTTCTTTATGGAATCTTTAATTAAGCTTATTTTGTCACCACTTTGTGGGCTTCCTTTCATTATGTAATTTCTCAGTGTTGTAGTTTGAGTTGATTCTTTTTCTGCCTGATTTCACATAAAAAGGGCTCTGAAACTTTTTGTTTAATGAATTCGAAGTAAGGAAGTATTAACTATACTGGTATTTAATAACACTGTCATGATAAGCATAATACAATCTTCACAGTGAGAGACTTTTGTTACAAATGACTACATATGGCTGGATCACTCCAAGATCATAAAAGTATTTACTAAATGGCTTTTCTTTCTGTTAAACAGAATAGTTAATGAGTGCAGTTGAAACTGGCTTTGTTACAATTTTTGAAGAATGTTACATGTCAGCAATAGAAATATTTTATTATTCATTTGTTTTTAAGTTTTATGCTACTTGCTATATCCACTAAGTAGGAGAAATATCAGCATAAACTATGTGAGGAGATTCTGCTGGTAAATGTAGCTGTCTTCTCAAGCTCCCCTTACTTGTATCAACCACTATAACATCTTTCTTTCCTCTACTTATTTGCCCAATGATGAACTGTGACCATTCTTGTTTAATAGTTAATAACACTATTAGAACAACTTTGTATAATTAATACAGTTTTACAGGTTGCCATCCTATTTGTTTGCACTATGAACATCTTCTGGCACATGTAAACTCTTGAAAAGAGTTACAACTGCTATAATACTTCCTCTGTTTCCAGAGCTAGAAACTCTGGAAACTCAGCTATTTAACAGAGGAGAAAGCTGTGAGTTGAGCTCTCAGTGATATTCTAATTCAGATGTCTTTTTAAATTGAATTTTGAGTTGTTTCTAATGTCTGCAGTCTCAGTGACATCCTTGTTCATTCATATGTTTCTGTGTATAGTGGAACTTTCCAAATTGTTTTGCATCATATGTTAGTTAACTCTTCCAGGTATCTTTAAACATTTTGTCTGAATTTGTCCGTAGTCTTTTCTTAGGGACTGTATTCTACTTAAGTTCTTTCTGTATTTACACAACTAATTTATACCTTCTGTTCTAAAAATATGTGACTCGTAGATGCCATTTTATATGGAGCATGCTTCTTCCATATGACTTTGGTTAGCCACATCTGCTGTTGATGGTAAGCTCTTGAAAGTATCAAGTATCAGCCATTACAGAAATAAAAATCTCCTCTCCCCCTTACCTTGCCTCGCTTTGTCTTGCTTTACCCCACTTTGCCTCGCCTTGCCTTTCCTTGCCTTCCCTTTTTTTGCCTCAGATTTCCTTGCCTTTATTGGCTCACCTCACCCTGCCTTGCCTTGCCTTGCCTTCCCTCGCCTCTCCTTGCCCTGCCCTGCCTTGCATTTTATCTTGTGTTTTACCTCTCCTCTCCTCTCCTCTCCTCTCCTCTCCTCTCCTCTCCTCTCCTCTCCTCTCCTCTCCTCTCCTCTCCTCTCCTCTCCTCTCCTCTCCTCTCCTCTCCTCTCCTCTCCTCTCCTCTCCTCTCTTCCCTCACTTCTTTCTGTTGTCCTCTCCTCTGTTGTTCTGACCTTGGCTGTGATCTATTGGATAATCTCTTCAGAAGTTTATATGCTTTTTTGTTTTTGGATTACTTTATTAGGGAAGATGTTTTTCTCTGGCCAGAGGTCTCAGCTATCTGTTCCACAGGGCAGACTCCTTAGTAGCACAGTCACAAAGCCATGAGAGTATCTTCACAGAGCACCATCATGCCATTTGCCTTTACTTGATGTGAACATTTGTGAGGTAAGTGAGGATGTGGAAAGGAGCCAAAAAAGGCCTCTAGGAAAGCTATTGGAGAATATACCGTTTTTCAGGAGCTGGAGGACAGGTATTAGGGTCAGCTGTGATTTATAGTGCATGTCCACCCAGGGAAGAAGATGTTCCCTTGGCCAAGAGTAGGCAACACTTGTTCCATAGAAGGAATAGCATGGATACGACTTTGTGCAATTCACCTCAGGCAGCCTAGCAAATTTGCTACCAATCCGTCAAGCCCTGAAGGCACGGAGTCTAGCATAACTGGGGCAGATCTTCCTGGTGGGAAACAATGGTGTCATAAAAAAAGATGCTCTGAGCTGTTCAATATCATGTTTCCAGGGGAGAAAATCCCTCTCATTCTCAGAAAAAGAACATAACATTTTTAACAGCTAACTTGACTGGCAAGCTTTTGTTTCTAAGTCATAGCCTGTGAAAATGCTCAAGTGTGAAGCCAAATGTACTTGGAATTTCTTAAGCTGATAGATATTTTCTCTTTAGGTTCTTAATAACTTCAAGTGATATTTAAAATATTTAAGCAAAATAGGTAATTTGTTCTAGGGTAAATACATTCATATGATAATTCTTCAGGTTGCTACTCTTCCCTTATATTTTATTATTTGGAAGAGGAATGTCTGTCTAATGCCTCATTTAAGATTCAGTGGAATCTTCCTTGCTTCAGTAATTTTCCTATTAAATTACAACTATTAACACTCGTTCCTCGCCCTAAAGGAAACCAATAAAATCACCCAAACTAATGAAGTTGTTTTCAGCAGCAAGCACCTCATTACGAGGGTATTTCTAATTACTGTTAAAATGAACTGGAACACAATACCTCCAGAATGGGATGTCCCAGAGCTATCAACCTAAACCATAAACATCTGTGCAACTCATAATCTCTTCATTTAACCCTTGTAATAGCAACACAACCTCAACTAATTTCAAATGCTGGTAGGCATTAAAATAAATAGATATGAAAATGTCACTGACACAAGTAAAGTTTTAATTTATGAACGTTGCCTCCCAGAGACGAATTTTTTCTGTCTTTAAAACATAACCGTGCCACCTGGAGTTTATCTTTTTCTTATATTTTCTAGTTTGAACTCATTTTTCCTCCCCTCTGCACTAATTGTTATATTTAGATACCATCACACAGAAGACTATGTTGAGGAGTGATTAGGATATAACTTACATATCAGAATGCATGAGCTAACTAGAAAAGCAAAGCTTCGGATCAGATTTAATTAAGATAGCTTATGCTATCTGTTCAGTTTTCTGCCTAATGCAAGGGAAAAAAAATGAAGACTAACAGTTTCTTCTAGAAATGTGATACTCTTGGGATAGGAATTTAGGACATAGTAAACAGAGCAGCCTTTACTCCTGTGAGTAGTCCTGCTGAAATCAGCATGACTGGACTAGTTATGTGAGTAAATGGTACTCTACATAAATTAATAATGACAATCTGGCCGTGTAGAAATCCTTGTTTTGGCACAGATGACTCAAATAATGGTTAAGAAAAGCCTGCCACTCATTAAATTCATGTCCATACAAGAAGGAAAGTGATTTGTCAATACTAGCTGCATAGTCTATAAAAAGCATATTGAAACTTCACGTGTGATTGTAATCACCATCAATTTACTGATTATGTTACAGGGCATCTAGAGGTTTGAGAGCAACTGAGATGCCCTTGCACAAACAGCATATAAATAATGGTGTAAGTAACTCAAAAGGGTAATTCTGTTTTTGTTGAATTGCTTATGAGCTGGAAAGAAAGAAAAAAAAATTGTTCAAAATACAAAAACAAAAAAATTTCTTAATGAAAAAAATTATATATCTTTTTCTTCTCCTTATTCCTCTTCAAACCTAAATGTAAGGCTTATCAGTAGAATAAATGTCTCAATAGACTGGCACATACACAGTGAAAAAGCATATTAGTTCATAAAACCTTGTTGCCAAACTACAGAAAATCATGCAAAGATATTCAGAAAGTTGTTTAGGATCCTCTTTGAATGGTCTGAAAGAAGATACAGAAGCTGGTGAAAGCAGCAGACACCTGAGTGACATCCTGTTGCACAGCAACAACAGGAGACAGAGTAAGTGACACTGTAGCAACTGGTAGACTTTCAACGTTTGTCGTGAGCAATTCAAAATCTATCCAGGGGTATTATCTTGCTGTACATCAACACAGTGTCTGAGATGAGCTGAGGATACTGGGGGATTTCACAGAGGTTTTATCTTTTCTATTTTATGTAATATTTGTCTATTGATTTGTTGTTACTTGCTTGTGTTTTACAGGATTTCCAACATAAAAAAAATGTTTGTAATTGACTCATTTTTCAGTTCATGCAGGTTTCTGCAAGTACTTGGTGTGAAAAGAAGAAGTGTGGTTACATAGATACGTGGTGCTGCAGAGTACTGCAGAAAGGGATGGAGCTGTTGATGTCTCCTACCTGGAAAAGCTCCAAGCAAGAGAGACTTTGAAGCTTTCCCAAGCAGTCACATTCTGGATTTGTGTTGGTTTGTTTTTAAGTTTAAGAGATGGTTGTGCTTTGGCATGTTGGAGTTCAATCTGGCTGCTCATCCCCTGATTGACAATGGCCAGTAGTGATGATGGTAGGAGTTAAGAATACAACAAGTGGCAGTACAGCCACTGGTGTCTCTGAAACGTAAGCAACATGAGTATCTTTAATAGCCCTTGATGAATTGTTCTTCTGTTGCCTTCTGGCTTTTAGAGCCCTTGTTTGTTGTTAGAACTAGTTTGGATTTTGTGTTGAGGGACATAGTTTAGTGAGTACTATTGGTGATAGGTGGATGGTTGGACTGGGTGATCTTGAAGGTCTTTTCCAACCTTGGTGATTCTGTGATTCTGTGATTAATTCATAAGGTCTTGTGTTTTATTTCCAACAACTAAAAATACCTGGTAACCAGCAATTTTGCACCTAGTTTTGTGTTCTGTAATCTGTGTTGCCTGAAGCTAGGCATAAATCTGGAGACTCGCAGGTCTGCATTTGCCCTTGTTGAGCTGATATTGAAATAAGAAACACCAAAATTATCAGAACATTGATGCAACTGTCATGACAATGTGTATTTAGAAAGACTGTAGGTATTTGTGGCAGGACTGGAATATGAGATCTTTATCAGATTCAAATACGGTAATCCAATTTGGACATGAGGGACCAAGGGATTATTATGCTCAGAAACATGGTTTAGGAGACAGGACAAAGTTTTTTACAGCTCAGAGATAAGAAATCAAGGTCTGTGAAGAGGTCAACTGTTAAAGCCTGAAAAATATTACAAGTCTTTCTTCAGTTCAAATGTAAGGTACAGTCTTCAAAGCACAGTACAGGTCCAGAAGCATGGCAACAAACGCACCTGAGATGCGCCTGTGTATCTGAGTGTTTGTTCTATTCTTTCCAGTCTCTTAACAGGTCTACTACGAGATACAATTTCTTCCTACAGACTTTAACTCACTTTGATCTTTAGAACATTCAGTACAGATACAGTATTATCATTCGAGTGAGTAATTTTTAGATGCAAAGCAATCCAGCCACAGGACGTGAAGAATCAGAACAAAAACATCTTGCTGTATGTCTCTTAGTTGTGAACAAACGTTCAAACAGGTTTTAAAGATGAATCTAATTTTTTCAGGTTCGCTGAATCTACCCTACAACAGCAGTGTTTTTCAAGACCTGATCTGGTGGTTTTCTGACATGCTGAAAACATGAAGAAGAGTTGATTACTCTTGGTATATTTATGATAGTTGAGTTCATTGAAAATCAGACAAATAGTATTTTTTTTTCATCATCTACAGTTTTTGTTTTTGAAATTATATCTCAGTTTTTGATTTAAGAGTTGTTAAGCTTTTGAGGCCTTGAATATTTCCAACTCATTGAGCATTCTATCAGAGCTTATATCTTACTCTCCAAATCCTTTTTGTTAGTGCAGAGAGTTTTAAAGACCTTTTGATAAAATAATTTTGTTGTACTGCTGTTGGTATTTGTCAATAGCACTAACTTTCCCACTATTGTGTAGGCTAATTTTTTAAATCTATGTACAACTGACCATTTCTATAGAACGGTGACTTTTTATTTCTAAATACACTCTTTTCTCTTACACAAAAGCACTGGGGAAAAAAAAAAAACAAAAAAAAAAACAACTCAAAATATCTTTTCTGTGGAATTATGATTTGCTATTTTTTTTTCCAAAAATCAAAGTGAACTCATTAAAATGAAAATGTGACAGCAAGCATTTAAAGCACTGCTTCACTGAAAAGATTAATCTCTATATATGCTTGATTTTTTCACCCTCTTATTCATCTCTGAATGATCTCCAGATGAAGTACTCTGCGGGAACAGCATGCTAAGATTTCAGAATATCTCAACAATCTTTAAGAGATGGTGTAATATGTCAGAAGAACCTTACTACCCCTGAAATCCCTTTAAAATATAGTAAAAATGTTATGGCATGGAATTTACAGAGAAGTATGAAGGCAAAACACACATAACCAGGAAGCAGACACAGAAGGGCAAGAATATCGGGCAGTTTACTACCATGGCCCACATGTAATTGTTATTAAGAATATTTATATAAAGTGTATTGTTTTCTTATCAGCTCATTATATTAGTTCCTCATTGTTGAGAAGATTTATCTGAGATTAAAAGTTATAACAGCAATGTTATGAACTAATAAGTATATCTAATTTGGATGCTGTTAGAGCATTTAATGGAATTAGTGACAGGACCATTTCATTTTCCCAAGGTTATTATCACCTACATATTCCTTATGTGAAATAGAACCATAACTACTACACTAGCCACAATGAGAGTAAACATAATATTTCTGTGTTTCTCTTTTCAGAAATAGCTACAACTATTAGACAGTGTTCATCATTAGGAAGGTGAAGAGGGCTATCAGAGTGAGTCTTTTTCCTTTGGTGACACAGGAAACCTCAACTGATCCTTAATGCCTTAATGTAAAAGGGAAGTGGTGATAGCACTGAGCTTGCCAGAGTTCAGGAAGCATCTGGACAGTGACATCTGGTCTGATTTTTGAGTGGCCCTGTGTGGAGCTAGGAGTTAGGCTCATTGATTTTTGTGGGTCCATTCCAACTTGGGGATAGTCTGTGATTCTATGGAAACGTGAGGAGTATACACTGGGAACTGCACATCTCAGGAAACAATTTTGAGTAGCATCATGCTGGCAGCACTTCCCTGGGCAGACTGGGGGGACATGCCCTCTATTTTACAGAGTTTACAAAATAGTGTGTGACTCAGATCATGATGGATGTATTCATCCATCATGGTGGGCCTGCCTTCCTCCCCCACATCCTGGCTTTTGAACTACTTCTAAGCAGGCCCAAGCAGGGCCACAGCGTGCATCAGATGGCTTCCCCTCTTAAGGTCTTCATTCACAAATTCACTTCTATGCAATGATGCCCAAGACAGCACTAATAAGCTTGCTGAAGTGCTGGAAGCAGGATAGCTGTGTTTTTGTGGCTCTCTGCCCAGGTTAATAAGCTCAGCTTCTCAGCTGTGCTAATTAGGGAAAGCAGAGCTTTTTCCCTGGCTGTGAGTATACTCATTCTGATGTGCAGTTATTTCAGCGGCTCCACGTGGTGTTGTGTAGACCTACCCTCCACATCAAGGACATTAAGAGGGAACCCTCTCCAATAGCTCTATGGCTTCCAGATCCCTCTTCCTCTTGTAAATGTAGCACATATTTTTATTATAAATTATCTGAGATTCTTTAGAGAGACACTTAATGCCTGACTGAAATACTGCCTTCTGGTATGAATAGAAGTACTCTCATTGACTCACAGAAGTCCTGACTCCAGGTGAGTAGCAGGAAGTAGGCAAAATTGTCTGGAAAGCTGTAATTTAAACAAAAATTTAAAAAGTGAGTGTTAGACACAGGTTGAGTGTTAACAGTCTTTTGTCACTAGCCAATAAGGTAAGGTGTTGCTGAGCTGCATTCAACCCTTTTCAGCCTATGATAGCCTGGATGGACTCTGCTGGTGTGGGTAGAGGATGCAGGGGGAGGAGATGGGCACCTTAAGGAGTCCTCAGGAAAGCCGGGGAACTCTTCTGAGGGCTGTTCTGCACACACAAAATTTAGAGGCAAAGAGATAGAATCTTCTCAGTGTGCACAGAGGGAGTACTGAAGGATCAATTTCTACTTCCTCCTCAACTGTGATTCTTGGGAGCTTTAGGCTGGGTCTCAATTTTTTATCTATAGTAGCCCCTCCTCTTCCTCTTCTAGAATAGTCAACACAATAATTACTCTTTTAAGACAACCTCCTTCTTACAACATGTGCATGATAAATGTAGAACATCCCAGGGAGAGCTGCACATCGCTGGCTTGAGGGCTACTGTTGCAGAAGACCCTCATTCCTTGTCTCTACATCAGGTGCAATGGTCAGCCTTTACCTGGCTCTTACCTCTGCCAAATGCCTTGGTAGTTTTCTTATTCCTCTCCTCCCAGATGATCCAGAGGTCATGGGGAAATGTATGTGGGATATTGTGAATCAGCCTGTGAGGGAAGCAGATGCAATCAGGAGGAAAGGTTCTGCTCACAACCAAGTGATGCAGAAGGCTCTGCTCCTGTCCTGCATCTGAAACTGAGCCTTTGACTCCCAAGGGCTGAGCCTGAAGAACTGCAAGGCAAGGTGACTTTAATCCCACTTCTATGGCTCTGGTGCTTGCTGACTTCAGCCCAGGGAGGGGACAATGCTGCAATTTACAGGTTGTTGAGTTTTCCATGTTGTTTTTCCTTGCCCTGCAATTTAAATTTGACAGTTGCTGCCTCAAAATGGTTTGCAGCTAGTGTTTTGCTAAGAGCAGTATGAATATGGAATAAGAATGGGAATGAGAACCTGTTTCTTTTTATGAAAGAAACTGATTACATCCAACACGATCAAACTATTAACAAAAGCCAAAATTTGTGCCCTACTTGCAAAAGCTCACAACAATCAAATGTCATCCTTGCAAAATCAGAGCTGAACAGCATTTCACTTGAAGTGTACAAGTTCCAGGCAGAATTCTGTCTTTTTTTATTTTTTATTTTTATTATTATTTTTTTTTTAATGCAGGCATGCTTGAATTAGAATATACTAATTGGATTATTTATGCTGCATTGGATCAAGTGATTGAAATAAATTGGAGGGCTAATGATGACTCACTGTTTTGGTAAACCTCACAGGATAAGCAGTCATAACAGGGAATTAGCCTGTTTCATTATAGCATTTTATGAAGTTATGATCTTTGATCAGCTCTCCTATGTCAAATTGACACTGCACCAATAATCACAGAATCATTGTGTGGGGGCAGAGAATGGCTTGCTGTTTCAGGGGAACAAGTGAGTTGCCTTGTGGGTGACATGCACATTTCATTTTTCTCCTGTGACCTTTTTAAAACTCATTGACAGGGCTAGAAATATCATATGTGCTCTAACCGCTTCCCTCAAAATGGGACTGTAATGTGAACCCTTGCCATGGTTGTGGCTTGTCTCTGAGGAAGGCTGTGACCTTTGACTTCACACATGAATTTCACTCCTTGGCTTGCTTTATAGCCCCAGACATAACAATGTAGAGACAATAAAGGTTGGAAAAAAATTGTAAGGTCATCTAGTCCAACCAACCACCTACCACCAATATTGCCCGCACACCACGTCCCTCAATGCCACATCTCCACATTTCTTGAACGCCTCCAGGGATGGTGACTTCACCACCTCCCTGTGCAGCCTGTGCCAATGCCTCACCACTCTTCTGAGAAGAACATCCAACCCGAATCTCCCCTGGTACAACTTGAGGCCATTCCCTCTCCTTCTATCACTATTATCTGGGAAAAGATGCTGACCCACACCTCACCACAACCTCCTTTCAGGAAGCTGTAGAGAGCAATAAGGTCTCCCCTAAGACTCTTCTCCAGACTGAATAACTCCAGTTCCCTCAGCTGCTCCCCATAAGACTTGTGCTCCAAACCTCTCACAGCTTTGTTGCCCTTCTGTGGACTCACTCTAGCTCCTCGATGTCTTTCTTGTACTGAGGGGTCCAAAAATGAACCTAGTAGAGTTGGCATCTCCAGGGAAACTTATTTGTTGTGGCTTTGAGGAGCACTAGATTACTCTCCACTCACAACCAGAATCACGCACTCACTCCCCAGTCACCTCTATTTTGGTGGGCCGACAGCTGCATCCTCCTTGCCTGCAGGAGTAGCTACTAAACAGAAAAGAAACCCCAAAATCACAATGCCTGTCTCTCCTCTTTTCTGGAAATGTGCCTCTTAGCAGCACTGTGGGCTGCTCACCTGTGCTGCAGTGTGTGCCTGATAGCAGCAGGATGCAGCTCAGCACTGCACATCGAAGCAGGGCTGAGATCCCCTGCAAGCTGAAGGTGGCTTAAACACTTCATGTGATATTATCAGTCTATCCTGCAAACCACGGTGAGTGTAACAATATGGGGAAATGCCCTCCAAGTGCTAAATGTATGCTGCAGCTGTCGACTGTAAGGATAACTGCATTTGTAGAGGTAGGGAAAGGTATCAAAACAAAGCCTTGTCTCTCAGATGATGTGTTGTATGCTGTCGCAACCAGCAACACCGATAATCAAGAAACTATTCTGCTACATCAATATACTTGACAAGCTAAAAAATAGCTACACAATTTCATGAATATTTCTGTGTAAATTGCATTTAAATTAATCTCAATGCTTTCCCCTTGTAGGTTCTAAATTAGCAGCTATTCTTCTGCTAATGTAAATTTAACTTGTTGTTGTACTTTACTTTTGTACCAGCTCTATTCCAGCAGAAACTGAAGCACAAACTTGAGAAGGACACTTCTCAAAGCATCCAGATGGCAACAATAATTATTTATTATCTCTAGCTGCCATGATTATGTTGTCCAATCTGTGATATTGTAAATCATTTTTCAGATGGCCATAGGAGTTGCAGCAAGTTTACTGAAAAAAACCTGCTCATTAAATGTTTGTTCAGAAGGATTTAGCAATCAAAGAACTGCAGCTCTTTCAACACAAGGAAATCTGTATGAAATTTGAGATCTAAAAGGGACTCTGGGCATGGAGGGGCCAGCATGGTAGAACAGCATTTGGGCTCACACAATAAACACAGAATCATGGAATGGATTGGACTGGAAGGGACCTCAAAGCCCACCCAGCCCAACCCCTGCCTGGTTGCCCCCCTCCAGCTGAGGCTGTCTGTGACTCATCCAACCTGGACTTGAGCAGGAATGGGGCACCACAGCACTCTGGGCAGCTGTGCCTGGGCCTCCATGTGTCTTCTTTGAAATCCACACTCCCAAAGGGGGTTCAGTGAAGGGCAGCAGTATTTTTTCTGTGTGTGTGGAGGGGGCAAAATGAGACAAATCTCTGCTTTGAGCTAATTCAAAAGCATGTCATTCGGTTGCAATTCTGAAGTGAGGGTGCAGACTCAATGCAATTTTTAAAATTTGGGCTTGTCATTATAAGATCTGTGCACACACACTGCCCTACAGAGTCTATTTTTTTCCCTTAACCTAATTCTATCCAATCTGTCATATTTTCTTAGTAATGTTCTGAGGTCACATTTTTTTTTTTTTAATTTCTTGCTGTAAAAATTACCTCCAACTTCTATATTTGCAGGGTAATGGTGACATTGGAATGACACACTGATTTTCAGCAAGGTTTTCATAAATTGTCTGCTTAGATTTATGAGATGTCACTTGATTTACAGCACTCTTTTCATGGATGCTTTTATCTGTTAACATTTCTACAATAACCCTCTTCCTTCCCCTCATCTTCCAGCTCCACCCCCCCACGTTTTAGCATCTAAAGTAACACATCCTTACAATTGTACTGTTAGATATAGATAACTTGATGATCACAGTTCCTGATTCTTAATAGGCATTTTCAAAGATACTTTCCCTCCTTTAGTCCCTGATTGCCGTTGTTTACTATCTTAGAATTACTGTTAAAAACACAGTTTAAATTTTAATGGTGCTAAAAGTTTGACAAATAAATCTGTCTTCTGATATGCTGGGAGTTGCCTCCTAAGTTTGTTATATTTTAGACTCCACAGGGTCTCCAAGTTTTCCTGGAAGATGGTCAGAGGTCAAAAGTGCTGAGTTTCTATTTTCTCCAGGCGTGAGGACTGAATTTTGCTTTTCTATCATGAACGTGCTCTAGTGTCTTGACTGGAGGAAGTTCAAGGAATTTTCCTTCATGTATCTTCAGGCTGTGCACTTATGGCAATTAAGAGTCTATTTATGGTTCACAACATCATTTCTCACACTGTAGTATATGAATGCTGTCCAAGAAAATGAGTGCCTCTTCCTGCCCGCGTGCATTACCAGGGTTGTCATGCCACCTTCAAGGGTATTATATTAATAGATCACATACAGCCTCCAGCTGAAGGGAAGAAAAATGATCATTCCGACAAGCGCTAAGAAGGAGCACATGCAGGAGGCCCTTTCAGCTCCACAAAGCTATTGCTTTCCTTTTGCCCATCACCAGCTAACACTTTTCACTGGAACACCTCTCTTTCTAACTGACACCTGGCATTATCTACCTCAGTGATGCTGCTTGGTGGAGAAGTGTTACTCCCTTGTGGGTAACCATGAGACTTAGAAGCAGAATTTTAGAGTTTCTATTTTTCAAAACTGGCAAGAGAAGAAATATTGTGCTTTGTGGATTGTCAGATAATAGACATTGCTTTGAACAACAGAGAAATATAGAAGTACAAGTGAGGCAGAAACGTATTACAACAGTTTAACAGTGGGGTTACTAGGATGAGAAGCAGATAGATACATAGAACTAACTGAAAACAACGATGGTCTCTATTTTTATATTGGATTAACACCGTCTGATTCTCCTTGTTTCAGCTGACAAGCAGCTAAACTGCTCACACATACTCAGCATGCAGTACCAGCCCTTTGGCAAAATCCTCAAGCTGGTTGTTGCCTTTACCATCAAGGACCAGCCATCATGGTGGGCTTTCTTGGTTCTTTGTGGATGAGCCATCTCTATGGCTGACTTTAATCCCTGTATTCGCTGCCATCTTCTCAAGGTGCTTAGGTTGGTCCAGCGCCAAGAGAGTGATGTAAACACCAAAGGCTTTGGAAATAACAAAGTTGCAAACTGCCATGACAGGCTTTTGCTTCTTAATTCATGATGGTAGCCATGATTAGACTTCCTGTGGCATGGCCTAGACTCACATGCATCTATAAGGGGAGACATGGGAGAGTGTATAGCTGATTATAAGAAATGCCAACAATGTGGCTCGTGTTCTCTCTACTTTTGCAAGGGCACAGATGACTTCTGCTGTGATTTGGGAACATGTCTACCTTGGAAAGATTTCATATGGAGATTAAAACAAGAACTTAACAAGATGTTTCAGACGACACTGTTGAGGAAAATGAAAAACAAATGTAGCCCAAGATAAGAAAAGAAAAAGGAAAAAATGTATTTCCAGTTATCTCGTAGATGTTAGGTAAAGGAGTTTACATCTAAGGCCTGGCTTGTCAAGAAATATAATAACATCTGTTTTTGCAAAGCATGCTGCAAGCTTTTGAATATAGACAAAAGGAAGATCTCCTATCCATACGACAGCCGGACTCCACGTACAAAATAAAAAAAAGCTTTTTTAGACCTTATGATGCCTGTTACCATTGCTTTGCTGACAAGAGCTGCAAGGAAAGATGCAGCACAGAATTTGCCATTGGAGATGATCATTTGTCTAACTTTATTCATGGAGTCTTTTGTTGTAACCTCCTTAAGGTCTGATTTAGGAAGGCAGTGACTTCTCTTGAGGCTGTGACTGCTGCTGTTATCCTCCCAGATGTCCACTTTGCTTCTATTTCACGATGGAGCAAAATCACTGAAGGTGATTTTAGAAAGCAACATTGTTTGCTGTGGCCTCCGCATCCCTCTTTTAGGAGCAATTGGGCTGTCCATGCACTGAGTGATGAGAAGAGGAGGACATCTCTGAGCCTTTTCAGCTATCCTAAGAGATAAAATGATTGCAACAATCAAGGATGAATGCTGTCTGTGCAGTGTTTTAGACATGATGTGCCTATTCAGTTTGCTCCAGAACTTTTCTCCCTAACTTCAAATTTTAATTCAGTATTTCTAGGTATTTGCTGAGGCACAGAAACACAAGAATTTCTGTGGTAGAAATAAAACCTAGAAGCAAGACACACCAAATCAGTTCTGTTCCTGGCTGATTGGGCACAGAAGATACACTAATTGCAAAGGTTTGCCAGCTAGGGCTCTAAAGAAATTTCTGAAGGGAAAAGAATAAGTTTCCTGAAAAATAAATCTTTAGAGAGTTCTGTTTTTCTCTCTTCATCTAGAGTAAAGCAGCTGAGGTGTGGTAACAGCACAGTCTGACACAGCTGAGAGCTGTGCACAGTAATCAGAGGGGAAACACAGGACCAGGATTATCTTTTTAATTTGTCCATTGCCTGAGGATGAAAGGAAGCTGCTGTCAGTCACAAAGTGCAAAGGAAGGTATTCCAACGTGCCCAGGACTGTTATCCCTCTAGTGATCTATGAGTAATTTCTGACATAAAACCTCCAAGTCACTTGCAAAGCCAATTTAAGAGAGAAAGGTAACAAACATTTCTTCTAGGAGTTCTGGGGAAAAAATAAAATAAAAATCCCTTCCTGCCCTTTATTTTGCCTGGTATTATCTGCTGTACAAATGTCATTAAGTGACATTTCTCTCCTAGAGGCCATCCAATATATATGAGGATTGTTATTCCCTGCTTCTCCTCTCTCCTACTGAAAAACAGATAGTGGCTGATAGCTAATGAGGAGGACTCTAATCTGACAGTGCTATGAAAGCTGCTGCCGGAAGAGATCTTGATAATGGCATAAGAAATCCTTTCTATCTTAAACTACTGCTAAGGCGCTCATCTGCAGCAGAGAAGTCGGGACATTCTCCTCTAATCGAAGCTTGTTAGATCTGTATCCTCTTGTACTTCTGCAACATGTTTGAGCAGGAAACCAAAAGTGTCAGTGAAAATAAAAGGAAATAATGGCATTCAAAATATAATAACCTACTGTGATTAAATGGGAGTTGGCTGCCATTGTTCTGTGCTCAACGGTTAAGGCAGGTTTTGCTTTCAGTTACCATACTATCTCAAAATTACTTCGTCTGCATATATAAATGTGCAGAAATTGAGATTTCACTGTGGGAGGTACTGCAGAAAAGCACACTCTAAAGTGCTTTCTGAAATGGAGCACTCGCTGTCTAAATTTATATGGCAGACAACCTCCTCATGGCTTTACATAGCGCAAGCTGTTCTTGATTACATGCTCAGTCCCATGTGGCACAAACAGAAATTATCTCAGCCTCAGCACTGTGCCTTCATCTCAGATGATCACGCTGTGGTCAGAGAATGGAGTTCCTCTGGAATAACCCCAAAGTATTTCTGAATAGAAGTTTCTTCTAAGTAGTTACCTGATAGTATTTTTGCTTCAATATTTTTGTCTCTGCATTTGAAAGCTGTGGTCTTCTGCATGGTACTTATGTTAAGGAAGGATGCCTCTGTCTGTTGAAGAACAGAAGAGTCTTAGGGGATGTGGTGGTGATGGGTCAATGGTTGGACTAGATGACCTTGAAGGTCTTTTCCAACCTTAATGATTCTGTGATTTTGTAATGAACAACATCCAGATAGACATTAGATTTCACTGAGTTTGCTCAATGCTTAAAAATTCCAGGTATTTTACTGTGCTTAAAGAAGGGGTTAATGCAGACCTAGGTTGGAAGCTATAAGAAAGGCAGTGGTGGAAGTGCAGAAAACAAGACCAGAGAATTTAAAAATGAGGCTTAGCTTTCAGAGAAACCCAGCACAGAAGGATTTGAGCATCAACTTTGCTACCTGCTCGATCCTTATTGTTCCTTATTCGTGTGTTTTTCAGTAAAAAGAAAAACAAATCTCTTTGATGTTAGTTTCCTTTCTCTGAGCAAAAAACAAGCCAGCCAGGTGCTCAACCCTTCCTAAGAGGGAAACTTGAATAATGCAGCCAACGTATCCAACCTTTCCCTTACATTTTCTAGGATTAAACCTCGCAATGTCATTCTTGCAAACAGCTTTGATCATTTGTGAAGAATGCACATGCATGTGTACGTCTTTGGTATCATTTTCCTTCTGGGACATCATCTGCACCCAAAAAGTTGTATTTCTGTGGTCTTTTCTCCAGATACCCTTGCATTTTTTTTTTCCACCTATGCATTCAGTGTCACTTATTGTGCCTTCAGGTTTCAGCATGCTTAATATTATACTTTGGCCTTTAATGACTGGAGACACAAGAATTCTTATTTTAATGCAAAAGATTGCATGCAGACCTTTAAAAGGTGCCAAACCCCTGTTTTGATAGTTTAAAAAGCAGCCTGACGTTGTCAGGGGTTACTGCAGAGCTTGATAGCATTCCTTCTAACAGGTTGATCTCTTTAAAAGGCTCCTCTCTGTAGCTCTCCAGAGATACTCATTTCCTCCATAAATAATCATTTTTCTCCATAAATAGTTTTTTTTCCTATTTGAAAGGTAGGAAATACATTTTTTAAAGTGAAAAATGCATACAGCAATGCCTTAATTTGTATTGACACATGCAAACTGTTGCATGAGCCAAAATTCAGGGAAAAATGCAAAAATTCTGCAGAGCTGCCAGACCAGCTCTAATAAATACTTTGGTGAGTCTGGGCTATCTTCCACTCCCCTAGCTTCATATATGGCCAGAGTACAACCTTTTATGGAGTAAAACTCTCTGAGGTGCAGCTATTTACACTTTAGGGACAGTTTTCTTGAAACAGTTGACAACTGAGGTTTAGTCATGGGGCTAACCTATGATATCCTCATCCTACTCACTGTGCCCCAGATAGTGGTTTCCATCCAAAGGAGCCCTGATTTGCTCTGTTGGTGTTTTCAGGTGTCCTGGGGCTGGCCTCCAGTTGAGGCTTCTCCTTTTATTTCATAGAATCATAGAATCATCAAGATTGGAAAAGACCTCCAAAATCATCAAGTCCAAGCATCCACCAATATCACCAATATTTCCCCACCAAACCATGTCCCTTAGTACTAAATGAGATCTAAAGATCTAAAATGTTTCTTGAACACCACCAGGGACGGTGATTCCACCACCTCCCTGGGCAGACCATTACAGCACCTGACCACTCTTTCAGAGAATGAATTTTTCCTAATATCCAGTCTTAATGTATCCTTACATGCACAAGGGATTTTGCCTGCTTTGAGACAACTACTAACCAGGACAGTTTTTTTCTTCTCATCTTATAGACACAAGGGTCATGTGTGTGAAGTAGCTGTGCTTGGGCAGTTCCTTTTGTGTCCTCAGTGCCTGTCACAGTGAGAAGCTCACATAGCTAAGTAAGCAGCAGTAAAATGAATATCTACTTGGTATCCACTGCTTGAGGCTTCCTTGTAAACCTTCGTTTTTTTGGGAATGAATTTCTGAATAGGTTTTTTATTTCTTCACATTGAAATTCGTGTTTTCTACTTGTCTATTTTGGAGACATGATATCCCTCTAGGCACAAATCTGCATTTTTAGGCCCTTCGTGATATTGTCTTTCACTTATCCACAGGGAAACAGCACCTCAGGAGAATCCAAAATTCTCCATGGAAATAACGCAGCTGTACAGAAAAGGTTCATGAAAGTGTATTGTGGTTTAATTAATTCTGCAAAACAATTTCACAGCAAAGATCAAGTTATCCTTGATGCTAAGTATGTTACCCAGAAATCTAAAATAAAGTTTTTCCTCTTTTTTTTTTTTCTTCCAGTTGAAAAGTCTAATTGGAATGGAAGAAATGCTTTATTAAATACCAGAATGAAGATCACCAGGGAAATAATCTAACTGCTGACACTCTAATCTTAACTGAGTGCTTCTAAATAATCACTAATCAGAAGCTTGAATTGAACTAAGACAGACTGGTCTAAGTGCTCAACTATTCAAAATGAGTGCAAGAGATTTGGTGGAAAGTTCTACTGCACTAAATATGCAGGACTAAAGAAATTATGCTTCTATTTTATTTTAAGTAAACACATTATCATTTGATACATCTTGGTCTTTCTTCACGTGCCATGAATCACACAGCACTTCAAGCCTTGATTAATATTCTTAATTGCTCTCCCTTTTTTGGTCTTGCAGCTGGCAGATGGGACACTGCAGATCAGACACTACCATATCAGTCGTGTTTATACTGCTTGGGAACAAATGGTGTTACTGCTTGCTTTATCCCTTTTGATCCATTCACAATTGGAACAAGGTGCAATAATAAAGACTTGCTCTTTTTTCCCCTTTCTTTCTCGTCATTGCGGCATTAGCTCTGATGGAGCAGATGATAGGAGATGAACAACATGAGGCTATTTCCTCAATGCCAACCACCTTGCAGCAATAAGGAGGTCTGGACATCTCACAGCACCTGCCAGGGAGATGCTATTCTTCTATCACATTTCTTAGTGGGAGTGTTGACTCTATGTCTTTCCATGCCAGTGCTAATTAGGGTGGACATATGATGAATGCAGAAGCGTCATGTAAGTATGGAGATGAACAATGATATCTAAATAGCTGAAAAGTGAATGAATGATCAATAATTCCTTTTGTTTGCTAAGGGCAACAATAACAATTTTCTAAATGAGAGAATTCTAATTATTTTAAGCAACAAGTTCTTCAGTTCTTTATGTATCTTAGCTATTAGTTTGTGGTTACATGGTCACATTGTCTTCCAGGAAAAACAATAACTTTTTTGGTTAGCAGCAATGCAACATTTACTTTGAAATGAAATACAATAGCCATCTTTCTCTGCCCTGACAATTAGCAAAACCAGTTAATGAATGAAGCAAAAGAGTAGCCGTTCGTTTTAAAATATTTACATTACATCAAAACATTTTACATCTAAATTAGATGACATATTTTATGTGGTCAGCATTACTATCATAATCTATGACATTTTAACCCAAGAAAAGACACTGCTATGTGCAGTTCAGTTGTCCTTAGGACACAGGAAGTTATGATGATTTTTCAGTTAGATCTGTAGGAAGACTTGTTTTCCATGTGCTGTGTAGTGCACTATCCCATGAAAGCACTGGAGTGTGACAGACAAAACAGAAGCTTATTGGCTAGAATCTGGGCCTCACTTTGAATACACCTCTATCAGAAGAATGTAATTAATGAATCAATGGATGACCTCATGTAACTGCTTAGATGTGACTATTAAAAAAAAACAAGAAAACATGTAAAACCCCATAAGTTATGACACCAGCACATAGCACTGTAGCAGAGCCAAACTCAGACATTGTAGATGCTCATCACCTTATTTCTCTGAAATATTTCAGGACTTTGGCATTAAAGGACTCTAACTATAAGAAATTGATGTCAACTTGCAGGTATTCAAAGAAGTATGTATTGGACAACATCCAATGTTATGGTACAAGAGGTCCATTTAATTGCCAAGAATATTTTGAATGTGTTTCCGTTTAGGGTGCATCAGTTCTGGCTACTTCTTCAGGTGTAAATGCAAAACAATGCAAAGTCAGTTCAGTAATTCCTATGTTTTCCAGTGATGAAGTGGAAGTCTAAGCAGGCTCCCACACTGCCATCCCCTATAAGACTTTCCTTATCTTATTTTCTTGGGTTGAAAATATATCTCATTTTGTGTTATCATTTTATGTTATCATTATCAAGAGCTGAAGGGACAACCAAGAGCTGCAAGTATCTGGTTACAATTCTCTGAATGGGATATTCAGGATCATGAGCAGTCCTTGTTCTGACAGTAAACAAGCTCCAAGGAAATCAAGTTCTGGAGCAGGAGGAGGTAAAATATCAGATACCTCAATATCCCACAGAATAGATTACTAGAATTATAGGATCACAGAATCATAAGACTGTTTAGATTGGAAAAGATTCTTAAGGTCTTCAAGTCCAACCATCTACCTAACATTACCATTCCACCACTAAACATGTCCCTGATCCTAAGGCCACATACCTCCAGGGATGGTGACTCCACCACCACCGTATGCAGTCTGTTCTAGTGACTAACCATCCCTTCCATGAATGAATTCTCCCTCATATCCGGTGGAGATCTCCTCTGGAGTAACTTGGGGCCATTGCCTCATGTTCTGACACTTGTGACCTGAGAAAAACACCGTCATCCTGCTTGCTACAGCATTTTTTTCAAGTCAACCTCTTTCATGTTTACTTTTCAATTTTCTTTTCCAGAAAGTCTTATATAAACCATTTCAGCATATAACGCATTTATTTTAAAGGAAGACTTGATGAGTAGTGGCTAGTGGTTCTCCACTGGCCTAGAACAGACTGAAGCAGAGCTGTCTCTTCTTCTGGTGAGGTAAATGCTTTCAGTGAAGCGTGTGACCTCTGCAGGTTACTGGTATATTTGCTATGTATTTCATAAGTTCATATTCTTCTTCTGTGTCTCCAGACATTTCTTCTATGAGATATATTTATTTCCTTACATGGGACCAGTGATTGTTCCTTCCCCATTACACTGGAATTTGTCACTGTTAATGCAAGAAATGTCTCATTTTCACATGCTACTGCAGCTGTTCTCAAATCTGGAATTCTGGAGTGTTTTGTTTTACAAATTACTGTATTGTATTGAGTTATTGTATTTTACTATTTATTGTTATTTCACTTTCACACTCAGACTTTGACATTTTGATTGGACAGTTCCTGCATTTGGTGTGTGTGCCAAATTTCATTGCATTGCTGTGGTTATCACTGAACTTGAATTTTTGTTGCAGTCTTTATCACAATGCTGAATTCTTGTAGCAGCTGCATAGTGGTTGTACAGCGTTTTATGCAATCTATGCTAGGAATGAGAGCATCTTGGAGTTGCATACTGTACCAGCACCTTTTTATTTTAACCAGAGCCATCCCATCCTTTTTTGTTCCATTGACTATAACAATTATAATTAAATTGCCTAAGTTAGAATAAAATTCTGTGAAATGTTTCCTGTAGCAGCAAGATTGAGATGTCTGTCTCTGATTTGATTTACCACCCTGATGTACACAGGGCCCATTTTTCCCTCTGGCAATATGTGACATTTATAATATAGTTTGCATTCCAGGCAGGTTTCAGGCTGAAAACGGAGGTGTATTAGAGAAATTGTTTGATACAAATTGGTCCAATTCTTGCAGGATACTGAAAGAAAAAGGTTAACATTCTCAAATCCAATCATTTTCCTGCTTTCAGGCACCCCAACATTGCTGTAGCACCTGAACTTGCAGTGAACTGTTTGTTCTAATAGGCTTCATCTTCATTACAGCGTAATATACTGTGTAGGTTTAAATCAAAAATTAGATGCTAGTGCTCTTGAAGTGTGATTTATTAGTAGGAAACTAAATTCTCATAAGACAAGTACGCTTCTATTTGAATGTTGACAGAAGACAAGTAGAACATCTGATCGTTCCTCATTACTTAAAGAAGAGTCTTTCTAATGAAATCAGATACAATAAATATCCAGATCTCTAGTTCAAGAATTATTTGACATTTCATTACCATATGAATTGCACTTGGCAAGTTTAGGCATAAAACTTGGGTACTAAGTACTATGTGAAAAATTGACTAGAAGCATTGTAAAGATTCTAATAGCTCAGCAATTTTTTTGTTTGCTTTTATTGATCACTGCAATCTGGCTGATGTGTCAGCAGCCAAAAAGCATTCAAAGTAAGTTGATATATTAAAAATGATACAACTTTTTGTCTAGATTTATATTAGATGCAATCAGGTAACACACCAGTGTGATCTACTTTGTGACTTTGAATATTGGTTATGTCAAAATCAAAGGAAATTGTACTGAATAGTATTCATATTTCAGTGTTAGTCGTGTTTACTTATTCAGGTATTTTTGGTGATATGGTCCATAACACTCATTCAGAATGAAAGCCTAGAGACTTATAACTGCCCTAAATATGAAATATAATTATTTGCATTTAAGTATACCTGCTCTTAGGTAATAAAAAACTGTTGCATCACTTTAGCTATCATATTTTGATTATATGCAGCTTTTATTGAATTATATCCTGAATAATATAAGGAAAAAAATCATCATTAATGAACCTGACACTTTGTATTAGAATTTCTTTTTAAGCCTGACCAGATTAAATTGGATTTATCTGAAAACCGGTGTATCATGTAACAATCTGGGTGTGGTCTTTGGTGAAACCGAAGTCATTTAATGTTTCCCAAGTTACTTATGTTAAAAACACGTGGATTTTAAGATGTTGAAAATACTTTCAGTAGAACAAACAAGCAAGATTTCATAGTGATTTTTAACAAGCAACTAGTTGTATTTTAGAGTAAAACCCAACCATATGTAGATCAATACCCACTCTGCTGCTAAATATTGCATTTTTATCTGGTAGAACACAGATCTAGTAGGTGGAATGAATGGCCATGTAGATGAAAACATCTTCCTTGCTTCGAACGGGATAAGTGACTGAAGGGGGTAAGCCAGCATGATGGGGTTGTCCTTGATAGAGATGGGTTAAAATCTGTAATCTGATATTGTCTTACCCTGAGTTAAGCAGGGAAAAACCAGCAGGTTTGCATCAAAAAATTGTATTTATTTACATTTACAGTGTCTCATAAAATCCCAAGGGCTGTTTAAGATCTAAGAAGAGACTTGTGTTCTTGAATTCCTACTTTTCTAAATGGAATTTGTCAAACTGTTCTGTTTTACAATGTATTCTGAAGTCACAGAGGACATAGAGGAGGTGAGATTAGTTTCCTTTCAGCAGTCTGGAAACAAAAATCAGTGCACAAGGCAGCCCAACATCATCTCTCAGCACTGTCCTAGAAAACTCTGAACAGATGAAGAAGATCCAAATGGGAGTGATGTGATTGCACTGACACATAAGGAAATATGGAAAAAAAAACTCCAAAAAAAAAAAGGTACATTTCCATGCTGCATCTCTTTTAAAAGTTCTCTGAATTTTAGAGTGGAAGAAGGGAAAAGAAATGATGAAAAGGCAAAATGGCAGCTGAAGGAAAGAGCATTCATTCTTACCTAGCATTCATTGGAGGTACCTATGCATATGGATATTCAGGGTCCATCTGCTTCTACCTTCTTCATTTGTATATTGCTTTGGTGACAGTGCATTTCCTGTAGGAAAAAACCCATTATCTTTAAGAAAGTATCATGTGAATAAATCATATGCCCTCAAAGGCACAGAAACTGATTGTTTCTTTACACTGTTGAGGTATATGCTACATAACTGTATCTGCTTTGTTCCTTCTGAGGATGCTATTATTGCTGGGACATCCATAGGGTTCATCCAGACCTCTGTATCTATCTGCTCTTTCCTGTAGGAAAATTTGAAGCTGCAAATCTGGCCTAGATATTTTCCACCAGGTTACTTCCTGCTTTTCGCCTTTACCTTCCCAAAAGCCCACTTATTGTCTGTTAGGTATTCTGTTCTTTTTCATTTTGACCGCTGAAAATGTATAGGAACATATGACTTTTTTTGTTTGTTTGTTTTTATTTTTAGCTTAGATCTCTCTCCTCTATTGTCTCATACTTTTGGTATATGTCTAATACACAACCAGAAGCCTCTTTTTTTCCTCTTGCTGTTGCTAACTATTTCTTCATACACATCATCTTCAAAGAACTAGTGTAGCTGGTGTGATTTTTCTGCATGCATATTATAGATCACCATTTCCAGCAATATTTCAGTGTTGCTGCCCAGTCAAATTCTGCTCCTGACATCTAACCTGTCCGTTGTGCTGGTTGTTGTTACAGCAGGAGCATGCATCAGGTTAACCAGCTCCATTTCTCCGCTGCAGCAAGGTGGGCTTTAATCTAGAGCTTATAGAAGTAACCCTCTTCTGTCAAAAGACTTTTTTTTCTATTATCTCCTGTAGTTCATAGTGTCTTGCTGTGTTCCGTTGCTTTGCTTTCCTACTACCATTTTCAGATTGAATGTCTGATTCTTAGTTGCATGATCCTGACCACAATATCATAGTCTTTTTTTAGCTCACATTTCCCCTGCTCTCCCTCTCTCATGCTGCTGACATATTGCACCTCCAGAACCATAGGAGATTTGTCAGGATGGTGTTACACTTCTTCCAAATCTGCTTTTCTATGATAGGAGAACAAGTGCTGTCTTGTTTTTAACACTGCTGACCTTTGTCCAATTTTCAATATGTAAAGGGAGGATTTTTATATTTGATAAGTGATGCTTGTGTATTCTACCAGAATGTAAGCCTTTTTTTTCTTTTTCTTTTTTTTTTTTTCTTTCTATTTAGGATAAAGCTTAAACAGTCTCAGCTCAGATATTCCTGCTCTGCTTTATCAGTACTTCTTGGAAGGCAACAAGTTGTAAAAGCCCATTTGTTCCCTGACCTTTACCAAGATGGGAAGTCATTGAGGAAACAATGATATGACCATTAAATGACAATAAATATGACCGCTGTCATATTTATAACAGTCTGTAAAAGTATAAAAAATGCATCGCGTTGAAGGTATATAAAATCCTCACTGACCAATAAAGCCTGTTAATGGAGCTGAAGCCTCTGATAGTCTTTGCAAAGAAGATCTTTGGGTCAGTCCCTGCTGTGGAGGAGCTGAGTGTTTCCATAGAGAAAAAGGCACTGTTCAGGAAGAGAAGAATAGGGCCTTAATTTTTAAGTAAACTATTTTGAAAAGAAAAGCATAAATGGATATTTCTGGAAAAGTTGTGCATGAGGAATTGTACTCTAGTATTGTCCTTAGGAACATGGTCAAATCTCTAGAGAAGGTTAGAAGTAGGGCCTGTTGATGCTATCCAGGTGAATGAGAAATGAAGGATGTAGAGGTAGATGTCAATGACCAGAATGATCTTAAAAGCTATTCTGGGAAATGTCTTTCATTTTCTCTGCTAGAGTTCATTTTCTCTTTTATGGTGCAGGTCAATAAGAAGCCTTAGTTGCTAGTCTGAAAAAAAAGCTGTAAGTGGATCTTCGGAGGGAAGCTGAGATTCACAAAGGGGACTAATATTTGCAGATTAGAAACCAATATACACAACACAAACAAAGAAAGTGAGGACTATGAATATTGTCTGGAGGGAAAGGTCTAAGTCCAGGTGAAATTACTTTCCTAGATATTTCTATGACCGCTCTATTCAGTGCTCTAGATCTGCATAGAATTTCATAGTGCATGTTGCTATCTCTCAGACAGGTGAAGGGGCTTTGATCTTGTCTGGTACTGAGTTGTGAAGACTATGTGGCCCCCAGTGCAGATGAGGGCTGCTCTGTTGGTGTTACTCTACAGGAGAACTTGTTGCAGGATATTGTAGGGATGGTGGATTGTCTGGATGAATGTCTCTCTAATCCCCCCTACGGATATTATTTGGTTCCTGTTCTGCTGCCCTATTCTGTGCTTAGTGTACATGCTACAGTTCTGTACATGACATCATCATTCACTGAAATGATTAATTTATGATCTGATTTCAGTACAGTGGGATTTTACCCCTACTCAGAATGGTAATAGAGACTATGGGAGATGCTTCTTCGTGCTTCAAAATGCAACTAAACCCAGCTCCTAGTAACACACACCATCGGGGTCACCTTTCCACATGAAGTTTAATCTTTGAACGTTTCCCAAAATTCTCTGTAATGAGAGGTGAAGAAATGTGATTCTGGAAGTTATCAAGAGCAGGAGATTTGTCTATCAAGGCTCCCAGAATTACATTTCTGGCCTATTTCTGACAGGCCTGGCCTGTGTGGATTTCATATTTATGGCTCTGTTAACAAAATAGTGATTTGGGATATATATTCACATTCAGGCTGGAAATGAAACTGTTTAAGCTGTTTCTCATTTTGCACTGGAGCTGCCACATCTGCAGCTGGGACTTTGCTGAGTCTCTGATGGAAGAATAAGCAGATGGACTTCTAACCTTTACAAAGGGTATATTACAGCAAAGTGAATGGGAATTAAATTAGTGAAGCCATTCACTCAGTCATTTTATCTGAAAATGGGAAAGTTCAGATATATCTTTGTATTGGAAAGAGTTCTGTGTTCATTTTTTTCCTGCTTTTATTTTATTTTGGTGAGAGAGAAAGGAGGAGTTCCTCTGCCCTGATGGTATATCAAAATGGAAGAGGAAAAATTTGTCATTTTTTTCAGCTACAAATGTTCTTAATGGGATTTGGAGAAAACTTGGCTGGACTGTAGGACTGAAATCACTGAAAAGAAGTCTCATAAAGCCAAAGGTAGAGACATTCATGGGAAATGGAACAGATGATATATTTTTGTCTTGTACATTATAAATGTGATTCAGATGAACAAGTACAGGTTCTGCTCTTTAAATTACACTTTGCCTTAAGGCATGATCCTTGACTTTCTCATTAGATTTGATGTCAGAGATTATTAAGTGACACTTCTTGACCTGAGATCAAAGTCTAGAGGGTTAAGAATTCTGTTTTATCAGCTCATGTGTTTCTCTGGGAATTTTATTTGTGATGAAAAATGGTTAGTACTATCACTATTCAGTGTTAACAGCATTAAAAAAATATCATAAAGTTAACTTGGAAATGGGACAAGGAACCCAAGAGAGGAGTCTTCATTAGCATCTTGCCCCTAAACATTTCTTCCTGGCGGAATGTCTCCCTGCTGCTTTTGTAGTAAAGGAAAGTATCTCCTTTTCTGTTCTCACTCTGGGAAGTGCAGATCAGACAAAACTGTAGGAGGAGGAGAGTAGGATCACACATATCTTTTAGGAAGAATACAAGGTAAAAATGGTGTGAATAGATGCTACTGCCAGCAGAGAGACTGTTAACATGAAGAACTAACTACAGATTTATTAGAAAGTCTCCAGTTTGTGTTGTCTTCAGGTTCAGTAGTGCTACTTATATGCCTCTGGATAAATGAAAGCAAATCCTCATTAAAATGTAGCTCCTGGTGATTCTTGTAACGGCTGAATTATCCAGAGCAGATGATATCAATAACAAAAAAGTGAACAAGTCCATTTCTTTGTCTGATTGGCAGCTCCATAATGAGAACTACATAACATGCCAGCAATAATATGAGAGTAGGTCATGGAAGCACAGCAGTCCTGGTATTTCGATGGGCTGGGTTCCAGCCAGAAATACACATTTTTAAAATGGCCAAAGATAAAGTTAAGTTATTAAGGGTATACTGCGGATCGAATAATGACATGGTTACAGGCTGAGGGGGAAATCTAGTCTCAGAGCAAGGACACTGAATAGAATATGGGATGCTAAATGCGCTGTGGCTGAAGGGAATATTTTGATTCTTAGTAGGATAAAAGGCCAGAACTGCTGATGAGAGAGATAGATTATGATATTTACCTTGAGTTTAGCAAGGCTTTTGACATTGTCTGTGGCAGCTTTCTTGTATTCAAATTGGGATTTTATGGGCTTAGAAAACTGTGAAATGGTGAAAATAACTGTCTGGGTAGTTAGAGGGCTGTACTAAGTGTGGATACAGTACTCTGTGGACTTCCTTGGAGGCCTACACTATCCAATTTATTATGTTTATCAATAAGTAAGGAGGCAAATGACACCTGTATCATCTTTATGGATGACAGCTAACTGGGGAAACAATCAGTGTTTGTGTGCAGAGTTGACATTCATAGAATCATAGAATCATAGATTGGTCTGGGTTGAAAAGGACCATAATAAGCATGTAGTTTCAACTCCCCTTCTATGTGCAGGGTCACCAACCACCAGACCAGGCTGCCATTCAGGGGGACTTGAGCTAGAAATACTGGCTGAGAATAATCTCCTGAAACTCTGCAAGAAGAAATGCCAAATCCTATCCCTGGGAAGGACAAGCCCCTGCAGCAGCACAGGGTGAACACAGCCTGCAGAAAAGGCCCTGGGACCCCTCTGGGAGGTGAACCTGTGCAGAGGCCCATGGGGTGCCCTGGCAGCAAGAAGCCAACATCACCCTGGGCTATAGGAACAAGGGTAAGAATCAGGACTTCCAGGGAAATGTTTATTTCCCTTTGCTTGGCATTTGTTAGATAGACATTTGGAATGTTTTAGTCCACTTCTGAGACCTCCAGTACAAGAAGGATATCAGAGAATCATAGAATCACCATATCAGTATACTGGGGGGGGGGAGACCACAGAGACAACAAGCCTGGAACACTTACCCTGTGAAGAGAATCTGGGGAAGCTGGACTTGTTCATCCTGAAGCCAATAAGAGATGGCTTAGTGAGGACATAACAACAGCCCCCAGTGTGTACCGAGGGGTCACTGGGGAGATGGATTTTTTTTTACAGTGATTCAGGGTGGGAGGATGACAAACAGTGGGCAAAAGTCTGGAATGGGGAGATACTGACTTGTCCTTAAAATATCCCGTAGGATGTCTTTGGAGGTTTTCAAGACCTAGCAGAAAAAATCACAGTGCAATCCAGTCAAAATTCAGTGTAAATCCTGCTTTTAGTGAGAGATTTGTCTGTAGCCTTCCTGAATTATTCTCTGGCATTGAGATGCTGGCTGACTAGCTTGCATCTAGAATTAGTATAGAACTGATGTTACTGTGCAAATTAGACTGTAAAATTGCAAGAGGTTTCAAAGAAGATTCAAAAGGGATGATTAAAGAAACCTCCAGAAAAACATTCTTCACTAGGAACAGAGCTGATGGTCTTTAGCTAGTATACATATAGACATGAGAAAACTTGGTAATAGTAGGCACTTCACACTGTAAAAAGATTATTTGGGCCTACTTAACTCTATCTTAATGAGTACATCAATTGATACTTATCCTTAAAATAGACAAGGACAATTGTGTATCTAATTACATGTATCTTGCGCGTGAAGTTAAGTACTGAGGATGTTGACAAATACAACCATGGTTAAAGAGAGAGGCCAACAGAAATCAGCACATAAACCCGTAGTCTAATTGATCTGGTTAGACTTGCCATTTCCCAAGCACCTCTAAGAAAGATTGCATGCCTGCCTACAATATGTCAGACTAGTGAGTAGCTGCAGAAAGTATCTCAGCAATTTGTGATTAGTTGTTAGAAGCAGCATATCAAACCTGCTGGCACCTGAGTGCATAGCTGTTCTCCATCACTGGAAATCTGCAGTGAAGGCTGATGGTTTTGCATGGATTTGCTCTAATTCAGTTCTGACTGTGGGAATTGAAGCAGGGAAGTCCGACGGCTACTGGCATACACAAATTTGGTTTAGGCCATCACTTTAACACCTCTGGCTATGCTGTCAGGGTTAGTCGAGGGAAGGGATGGCACAGCTGATATGGCTTTGAGGAGGCTAAAGGCATGGTGTTTTGGGAAAGCTTATTCTGGTTGAGTGACAATATGGCAATTACAGTATGCTGACCTCTTAACTATCAGTCCTTGTCACTGAGAGAGGGGGTAAAAGCAAGGTTACTGGGGTTAACTATTTCCTGGGAGGCACTTACATTTCTTAAAGTCACCATTAAGCCATTATGTCCACTTACCCTGCAGATAAAAGGACATATCATTTTTAAAGCTGTCTTAGATACTCTGCTGATGATAGGATAGCACTGAAATAACTAATTTTCACAGTTAAGCAGCAATTTGCAGCTACGGAGCAAAAGTACATCCAGTTCTTACAAAACTCTGTAAATGCATTTCACATTGCACAGCAATGAGGATCTGTTCTTCATTCATAAGCCTTTTTTTGCACAGGAGGGAGAGTGGTTTCTCTAGTTATGCCTACAGCTGTGAACTAAGCAGCCCACAAGCAGGATGTGTGCTCAGCTTTTCTGCTGTTAAACCAGTGCTAGCACAGCTGTGGCTCACTGCAATGAGTGCTTTCCAAGAAAATGCTCAGGCAAGGCTTGTGAGATGATGGCACAAGCTAGAGAGTGTTCTCAGTAATCAGCCTGAATGTGGCCACTCTGTTTTTGAAGATAAGAGAGTTTAACCAAAAGAATGAAAGTTGCACTATGCCAGTTGGCTTCCAGGCTGGAGAGCAGTCCCATTTCATCTGCTAGAATAGACATAGCCCTGGCTGCTGTGTTGACAAATCTGTCCTGAGCAAACTGGAGCTCTGGTGATAGGCTGGCCCACGGCTCAGCACCTCTCAGTGATGACACACAAAGCTGTAGTCCTTTGAAGAGCAGGAGCTGTGCTGCACATTCTCTTCTTTGTATAACTTGATGCTGTTATGGGGTGAAATGATATCCTGAGCTGCTGCTTGTACAAATGAATACTTGTTTCAATTAACACATATGGAATGAACGTGGCACCAGATAATTACAGGAAGATATTTTTGGAAGGAGAAAAAAAGTACTTTTCTTTGCAAAATCAATATCCTCTCATCCTGCCTCTTTAACGAGTGTTCATACCTGTCATTGCAGCCTTCCCGTAGAGACCACACGTCCCCCTCCCCAGGCCATTAGCTGTCTCTTTTCATTTGTGTTGGATGCCATAAAAAATGAAAACAAACACTGTGGGATCACAAATGTGCTCATAATTCTTTATCATGCAATTTAAACCAGAAGCTAATAACAAGGAAAATGAGTAATACTTGAATAGGTTGCTGCATATACAAACAGTGCAATAATTGTCTCTCAGTCTGAACAAAAAGATAATAAAAATGCTTTACAGTGCTCCTTAATTGTACCAAAAATTGAAAATCAAGACTTTATTGCAGAAAAAGGAAGCATTAATCTGTCTGAGGGCCATTTTGCGGAGAATGCTTCCTGGGGAGGTGTGGTGATAATTACTTATCTTTAATAGATTTCTGGGTTGTGGCACCAAAAGGTGGTGATGACGGTGGTATAGGCATTATTTATGAGCCCCGAAGCCACCAAGCTCCATTACTTCCCACATCTAATGCAATTTGAAGATCTGCATTTTCAGCAGGTTTGTTGGTGTCCCTTTTAGCATCCAGCTGTTACAGATAGCTGAGGGAAACGTGCTGAGTCACTGCAAGATGCTACATGAATTTGATGTTGCAAAGCATCGTGATGGCAGTTCATAGCAAAGAGAGGACGATAAAGTGTGGCAATGAGCATTGCTGGTGAGAATCAGAGAGAAGAAGGTGCACAGGGAGGTACTGCAGAGCACCATGCTGAAGGGCTGCTGACCAGAGCACAGGTGGGCAGGCAAGAGCTGGGCTCAAACATGGAGTAGTCAAGGGAAAACTGGTGTATCATAGAATCATAGAACCAGAGAATACTCTGAGTTGGAAAGGATACTTTTTAAGCAGAGTGTGGAGGAGACTGAGTTTCCAGCTGGAAGTTAATGGCAACACTCTCATTGACCTTCACTATCAGGAGCGACTTCTTTATTAATAATAAGAGGGACCTTTTCTTGCTAAATGTTCGGGTTAATGTTTGTTGTAAGCTAATTACTGAACAAGTTACTACTCTTTTTTAAAACTCGCTTTGATAGAAGCCACCTACTGGCACTGAGTTTTAACAGGACAATATAACACATGTTCCCTAACTATGCCTAACTGAGACCTGGCAAATCATTTTCTTTTCTCTCCAGGGTTTCCCTATCATCCTGCAAGAACTTTTTTTTGCTTAGCAGCTATCAGAATTCTATTCAAATATAAATCTTCAACCTTATTTCTATCGTTTGTGTTTTACTTGTAATTATTCTGCATTCTTCAGGGACACATTTATTGTAGATGTACTAACATAAACTCTGAGTTCAGCTGACAGCTCCTAGAAGGGAATGAATGGTGTTAAGCAGCTCTTTTCAGTTATTGACACTTAACTCTCTGTCTCAATGGAATTAAGTTCAGTCTGTCAATGTCAAGTAAAACTGTATAGATTATTTCTCTAAACTGAAAAGTCTGGTCTACTGAAAATGAAAAATTCCCTAGCACCTGCAGTCCAGACAGGCATAGAATATTACTCTCAGTTTTATGTTTTTGTTTTTAATCTTCAGTATCATTGCTTTGCCATTTTGGGACATGAGAAGAGTTTCAGACATGAGAAGAGTATGATAAGTTACCGTAAAATGAAGGAGCTTGGAAAATTGTATGGGTTATTGTCCCTGCTGAACAACCTCTTGGGTTGGTCTGTGGGCTGACCTTCTTGCCTTCTCTCTATATTTTCTCACTGCATCTTTTCATATTATTTATGCTATGTATTTATTGTGTATTGTATTACAATAATGATAATGTAGTCATGCACTCATGTTGCATACATTAGCTTGTTCCCTGACATGTGCCAGGAAGAGTCCAATTGCCTTACTGTGGATGACATGAACAAGAGCTGTCACTGCAGCCTTGTGGGGAGAAGTGTACACATGATGTAATACAGGTGAACTGATGAGAAATGAATGGTTGCACAGATTTAAGAACTGAACTATAAAAACAAGACACTTTTGTAGCATCTTCAGTGCACGAAACACTACTGATATCAAGGAACACTCAAGAAATGCTTGTGTCACCACAAGCAGGTACAGTTATGATATTTATATCATAAATAACATAACAGGAAAGGAGATGGAAAAATCATTAGGGTTTATTTAGGATACGTTGTAACTTCAAGGCAAGGCTATAGAAGCACTGCAGTGCCTATGTTCACAGTTCAGCAGTGACTCCTCCAAGAAATGTACTGTGATGAAAAAGCAAACTTAAATATTTTAATTACTTGGTATAAGAGCAGCCTTTTTTTTTTCCTTGCCTCTGGGTTTTAAATATTGCAGTCTATCATTGTTATAAGTACTTAATGACACATTAAACATACTTTTTCACTCCATCTATAGCAGTAAAAATCTCTAATCAGGAAGCTCAAGACAGGAGGCTGGCACCTTTCAGATTAATCTGTGGAAGAGTTTAATGTGAACATTAATTTTACATGATGTGATTATTAGAGGTTTTTGGTTAAGTAAGATATTGGTGTTGATGAAACTAGTTAAAGGATAAGGCTAGCAGCTATTTTGTTCTAACAGTTTTTGCAAAAGTCGTGCATGTGTCAGCTGTATGCCAGAATGTATTGACTGAACATGCAGAAACCCGCATTTCCCTGTGACCAACCAGCTAACACAAGTGCCTTCAGGTCTTCTGCACTTCACTGTTTAGAAGCGAACACGTCCAAATAACAAGAAGCCTTTCCCTTAGGGTCCAGTTAAATACAGAATGACCTTTTGTTACAAACTAATGTGACAAACCATGATGTGCCGTGCTTGTCTTTAAATACGTTTTCTTGCTTCCTATAAGAGTCTGGAGAGCTTCTGAAGCAGAGAGAAAGAGATCCCAGCTGAGAAAGGGTGGTGCTGATGTAGGTATAATCATAGTATCACTAAAGTTGGAAAAAATTACTTAAATCACCTAGTTCAAGCCCAGCCCACCCTCACCATGCCCACTAACCATGTCCATGTGGCGTACCACATCTCCACATTCCTCGAACACCTCCAGAGACAGTAACTCCACCACCTCCCTGGGCAGCCTGTGCTTCTCCACTCTTTCTGAGAAGAAATAGCTAGCAATGCTGGAGATCATCTACAGAGATGACATGATTCACAGAATGAAGAGGAGTAGAAGTAAGCAGGACTCACTGAAGCCAGGACACAGCAGTTTGGATTGAGCTGCCTCTGGCAGGAAAATCATTATGGGAAGGAATAGCAATGGTTGATCTTGTATGATTTCAGTGATCTGGAATGATACCAAACTATGATTGGTAGATGTGTTGTAATATAATCCAGTGGATTTCTCTCAGGGCACACTCTGAGCAGGGCAGTTCAGAACTGTTGAGTTGTCAACATTTTGCAGTTAGGTGGCCATGGCGTGAGAGATAGAAGAGTTGTCAGAGCTCCTGCAGAGAACCCAAATGAATCCCTGGACCCCATGCTGTCAATGTCAAGGAGAAATGACGTTTCACTTCACATACCCATCTGAATACCTAAGTCAGATGCCTCCAGTATACACTTAGATTTTCTGTCAACACTTTTTTTAGCTATTTCTATTTCTGGTGAACATTACCAAATTGGTCTTTGCTAACTCACACCTGACCAAGAATCTCCATGTTTTAATAAAACCAAGACTGGGGTGCAAAGAATATAACTGATTATGAACCTACTATATTATCAAGTATATTCAGAAACTCCTTATACACATGGGATGGCACTTTGCCTCCTAGCTGCTATAACATGATTACTGCATTATGACTCTTTAATAACACAGTGACAGCGAGATCAATGACACTTATAGGATACAAACATTATCACTGAAACTCCTGAGGAGCTCAGATGTCTACTTGCCCTCTAAATAGATAATCTCTGATTTTTTTTTTTTTTTGAATCTTGTATCATTTTTAATTTAAAATCATTAGTCCTGTAAAAGTTACAATCCCTTCCTTTTCTGTATAAACCAGCGCAGTGGTGCTTTTTGGCGTTTGGCTGACAGTGCTTATTGTAAGAGTTAGGGGTCCTCTGTTTAGCTTAGATAAGGGTTTGAGACCTTGTAGAGCCCGTGCTACTTCCTTAAATCTTACAGAACACAGGTAACATGTCTGTGCCTGCACCTATTGCAGAGGGACTGAGCTGGACTTGTAAGTGGACAGTGGCATATGGCCAGCAACATTCAGCAGCTGTGAAGAACCCATTGTGCCATCAAGTGATGTCTGGTCCTTGTCACCCCCTGCATCTGCCCAGTGCAAAGTGAACCTGTGCTGACTGATTGAATTGTTAACTAGCTTGCGTCCATGTGGTATTCCTCCTTCTTTCTCTCTTTTTTTAATTAAGTTAAAAACTCTTTCAGGCTAAGATTTGATTTCTCTATGTCATTTTATATCCAGCATAACCTGACCCAGACCTTCTGTCCCTTTACAACTACTACCACTTGTGCTACTACAAAAAATCAATGGCATCATTAAAGCATAAGCCTCTTGTGTGTTTTAGTGCAGCTGACACCTGGCTGATGCATGGCTACATTAAGCCATAGTAATATCATACTTACATGTCCTTGTTAGTGCTGGCTGAATGATAATATGAACCTTGATTCTCAACTGCTTGTATGAATTTCCCTGGCGGAGCGAATTTGCACTTGTTCAGAAGTCAGGATAGGTTATCAGAATTATCTATGAATGTATGAACTTGAACTATCTTCTTTATCTGACTAGATTTTAAATTCTGAAATAAAAAAGCTATATCAAATAACACACTGTTGACTAAAGAGACATTGTTAGAAATGGACAGGTAATCATTAGAACAAAAGTGTTTATGGAATGTGCTTATTCAAATGTTCTTTTTATTGTATAATCACGACTAATTTTGTGAAGAAGAAATTGCATATTATTTCATATTGAATTCAATCTTTGAATACCCACCTTTTCTTCCCTTACTCGGTGGCTGGAATTGCATCTCATTTATATCCGCATCTCTGATTCTGTCTCAACAGAGATGATAATCATCTGAAGTATTCTCCTTTTTGTGTTGTCTGGCCAGATGCTTTCTGTCCTACTGATTGACCCATAAACAAAGATCATTGTGTGTAACCTGTTCTCAACATTTTGCAACATAAACTGATGATAAGTAGGCAGTAAAGACAGACTTGAGTCCCAAACCCTGGAGGGCACAGGTCAATCCTTGAACTGGGTTGTTCAATTTTTTATTCATAGCCTTCATATAAATATGTGTCTTTCTTTTTTTAATTTCAGATACTGGTGTTTATAGTTTTCTACTGTATGTGTCCCATATACAGACCAAGCAGATCTGTTTCAGATGTGATCCAGATATGCAAGGCTGTTCCCATTTGGGAAAATGTTACATATGCATTGATTTCTGGAAAAATGTTCAAGATGCAACATTTTTGCAAACCTTCAAAGGAGTTTCTCATATTTCAACAGGCTTTCATTTATTTATTTATTTACATATTTATTTATTTAATTCTGTTGGCTTTTATTTTCTTTCTTTCTTTTTCTGTCAGCTCAAGTTGCCTGGGAGGTTGTATGCTGATCTGTAAGTAAACTCACCCACATCACAAAAGCCTGAATACCTCTTATACTCAACAAAGCTGATATGGGTAAGAACTAGAAGTTGTTCCTGCCCGAAATATTTACTGTTTAATTTCAGAAAAAGCAATATGAAGAGGAGCTGAAGAGCTGTTGCAATGTCAAAAGATGACAAGAAGTAGGCAGACATGCTGTGAAAAGATACTTGGGATCTGGTGTTCAATGAAACAAAAATAAAAACCAGAATATTTGGGAACTGGGCTATCCAGACTGACAAGAAGCATTGGCACAAGGGAGGAGGAACAGTTTGATGGAGTATGTGGTGCTGTATGCACTACCACAGTTTCAAAATTGCCACTCTGTGGTACTTTATCTTAGAGATTAGAAAATCAATATTTACTTAAATATATGGTGTATTGCTAGCAAATAAAAGTAGAACAGTGTTTTTCCCCTTCTCAATAGGAAGTGACCGGTAATTAGTCATTCGGACGGAGTCAGAGGTGGTAGATCTATGAGCACAGCTTCTTCAGATTGAAACTTGTAGGTCTCAACAACTAAGTGACAGATAATAACCAAGATTCGTTTCTCTGTAGATTGTGAATCCAATTAGCAAGGAAATCGTGGCATCATGAGAACTCATCAGAGTCCAGTGTGAGGAAAACTCTGTCCTAAGGGGAGTATCTTATTAAAATGAAAAGCTAATAAAATATTCATCAGTAAACACATTTACTTGTTCAGATAATCTCAGGATAGATTAATTGGTGCTTGTATAGACTTCCAGGACCATATACTTTTAATTCAGAGTAGCAATGGTTATCATAATGTAATCATAAAAATTTAAATTAGACTTTCAGCAGAGAACATTTCAATCCAAGATAGCTGGAAAATAACTCTTCTGTGGTATTCTTAATTTGATTAAATAAATGCGTCAGTATTATGTATGTGCTATCCAATCACTTTATATAATATATTATTACCACTTCTTTAATATATTACAGAGACATTAAGTGAGCTTCTGAACATTCAGAGCTTTGCGCAACAATCATAAAAATCATGAAGAAATGGCATTGCTTGTCAATGTGTATTTTCCATTTGGAGCCAAGGAGATGTGAAAACATAATGTATTTGTTCAAGTTTAATGAGTTCCTGTGAAGTTCAAGGTAAAACACAGAATGGCTGACTCTTGGGAAGCTGAATCTTGCATGTAAGTGGTTTGGGCAAAGGAGAATTTGCTGTATATCTACAGAGATAGGTTTTCTTCAATTCCTACAAGCTCATCTGGAGGAAGCAAAGTCCCAGAGGAGCCTGACAAGGGGAAGAGAGACAATCTGTATAAAGCTAAATGCTACAGACTACATGGATAAGTTGTATTTATGAGTGGACTAGTCTGCGGAAGCCTTTTATAAGTAAAAACAAATTAAAGGACACATCTGTAGCGGACATGTTAATGTAAATGCAGTCAGAAATAAGATTTTTTTTTTTTTTTTGAGTACGGGACAGATGTTAGCGAAGATGCTGTGTGTGCATAAGCCTTGCAGTAGTTTGTGATGCAGAAGCAAAGAGAAAGCAGCCTGTAGAATGAGGAGTGTGCAAATACAAGGCACAGCTGATAAAGTAGATGAAGCTGGAAATTCTTTGAGTGCAACCAAAGTGGACATGAAAAGTGCCCTCATGTATCTGCCTCCAGTAATAGTATCGGGAGATGCTATCATGCATGTCTGTTGGAAGGCCATCCTTCTTTTTCCCCCTTGTTCTTGTTCATGTGAGCACTGAGCTTCACCACCTTACACCTGGAGGTGAGTCACTGGTTGGTAGTTCCCATTCCCTCCAGTGCCATTCTCCAGCTGAGAGGCTCAGTGGTAGCTGGTGCACTGCTGAACCTCTTCCATGTGGCTCTTTGCCTTGGTAGATTACACACCCTGGGCAACACTTCTGCGATTACACGTTTGAGCTGCTTTAAGAGTTGTGAGTAAATGTTGGTCCCAATGACTTGCTGAAATTTAATCTATCTGCTTGTTCTGAGACTTCCTGTGCATTCACTTCAAATCCATCTCATTTTTCTGAGCAGTCTGCTGCCAAGAGGATGTCAGGTCTCAAAAGTTCCTCATCAACTTCAACAGTAAAAGCAATGCAAAGAAATTGCTGCGCTTCCCTACTGTTTTCTTATTGCCCTCACATGCTCCTTTTAGATCTTTGTCATCAGTTGCCTGTAGCAATTCCCTGGCCTGATTTTGAATTCTAATGTACTTGAAGGAGCACAGCAGCTTAAGAAGAGGCAAATGCTGTTCAAGTTATATTTTGTTCTTAGTATTTCCTCTTCACGTTTATCCTGTCATGTTTTATGGGCTTTTCTGTTCTTATCTGACCTATCTTCCTGTTTCCTAAATACCAATCAATTCAGTTGTCTCCGTAGTGTTCCTATTGAGCTATGCAAACTTTTTTTTCCCCTCATTCTCTTCCACTTTTTGAATTACAATACACATTTTACCTCCATTTATAATGTACTACTATTTGATATGGTCCAGGATTTTCATAGTCTTTCTGCTTTTTTGAACTTGTCTTTGCCCCTGTCAAACCCTCCAGGGCTTGTCTGGTTTGTATAATTCTATATAGACTTGTTATTGTGTTCCTTCTATCACTTGGCCACTGCCTTTTTGAAAATTGCCTGTGTCTGGACCAGGGTTTCCTCCTCACTGGGATCAAAAGCAGTGCCATGCAAGTTCTATTTACACCCCCCCCAACCTTTCTTTGAGTAGCAGATGCACAGAAAATCCTCAAAACAACCACTTCTATATCAGTCTGTACTTATTAATGTGCTCAAAGCCTTGGGACACCACTTCAAAATCTCCCTACACACTTCTTGCTTCCTAGCAGCCAGTCCCCACTGTTCTTCCCCCTTCTGCCTCTCCCAGGAAAAACTGCTGTCCAGCATTTCCTAGTCACTCTTCTCTCTTTTCTGTGCTTACACATCTGTTCTGCTACAAGAAGAGTGAAAAGATCAGTGCTATGGTGCTCACTGCCTGGATTTCAACACTTCAATTAAAATTTCTTATATGTTCTAGAAAATGAAAGCTTTCTGGTCATAAGAAACATGAAATCTTCATATTTCTTAATTTATATTATGCTCACAAATACTCAACATCTTAAAGCTAAATATTTTATAAACATTTTTCATTGATTCAGAAATGCTATTTAGCATATTGACATGACGTTCTTGCCTTTGAAATGCATACATTTCCTAATAGTAACATTCAATCTGACTACCAAGACAGTGCAGTGCTTGAATGCCACCTGAACCGCATATAGGTAGACTTGGCCTCATGAAACAAAACAAGAAAGGCTGAATCATTTTGCCTTAAATACCACTATAACATATGAATCTAGACACTTCAGTAGGTGATCTGAGTTAATGTACACAGATTGCTCAGAAAGTAATGCCTACTATTTATTTCTGTGGAAATTACAGCAGATACAGAGCACAATATCATCATTCAATAGAACAAATTCTCAGCTACAAAACACTATTTTTCAACATAGCAACCACCATTAGCCGTTTCCACCAGAGATGAACAAGAGTCTGCATGTAGCACTCATGAAAATCTGCATCAGTGGAGGTGACCCACTGCTGAAGCGCACTACCCACCTCCTCACTGGTGACTTTATGGGTCAACATAATAAAATAGGAGCCATTAATTTTGGAGTAGCCCTCAAATATTTGAAATAAGTCATCAAACAGTTAAATACGAAGAGTAGAGGCTTGCAATGATCTTTGCATTCTCTTCTCCCTGCCCTTTAAACATCCATCACTGTTTATTTTCACTGCCTTCATTAAATTAGTTCTTCATTAATTGTGAAGTTTCCTTCCTCATTGTCTGTTTCAGCCTTGTGGTTGCATTACCCATAGTGCTTCTAGTTCTGACACAATTATCTAATAATAGAATTGCTGATCACTGTAATCACAGGTGTGTTGGAAGAGTTCCACAGGTCAAATTCACCTTTGTTGTAACCCTAGAGCAAATTTCCCAGGAAGAACTTGATACTTTGCATAGCAGTTCATCTAGTTATCATCCCTGAACAATGCCAGTGAAAAGGAAACCTGACTGTTTAGACCATGGATTACATAGAAGAGTTACATAAAGTTGTCTGTTCCATGGACAAGGACATCTCTCACTCTATCAGGCTGCCCAAAGTCAGGGTTGGATAACCCAATCTTGAACACTTCCAGGGATGGGGCATCCGCAGCTTCTCTTCGCAACATGTTCCAATGCCTCACTACTCTCATAGTGAAGAATTTATTCCTTATATCAAATCTACTCTTTTTAAATTTAAAACTGTTTCCCCTTGTTCTATCACTACAGACCTATTAGTATTGAAAGGCAGCAATAAGATGTCTCCAGTCTTCACTTCTCTAGGCTCTCTCAGCCCTTTCTTCATGAGAGAGATGCTCCAGACTCCTAATCATCTTTATGGCCCTTCTCTGGACATACTCTGACAGGTCAATGTCTTTCTTTTGATGGCAAATGGTAGAGTTGGATGTAGTATTATAGGCGAAGTCTCTGGGAGTTGAGGGAGAGATTTACACTCCTTGTCTTCCTGGCTTCTTTTGGCACAGCCCAAGATGCAATTGACTTTCTGAACTGCTGTGGTCATCCAGCCAATTCCTTATCCATCTAATAGTCCACCCATTTAATCCATCTGTCTCCAATTTAGAGATAACAGTGTTGCATGCAACTGTGTCAAAGGCCTTACAGAAGTCGAGGTAGACAGCATTAGTTGCCCTTCCGCCGTCTACCGATGCTATCACTCCATCACAGAAGGCCACTAAACTGGCCAAGCATGACTTGTCTTTGGTGAAGGTATGATGTCAAGTCACCTCCCTGTCTTCCACATGCCTTTCAGGAAGATCTGTTCCATGATCTCCCCAAATACACTATGTAGAAAAGATTGATGTCTCATGATTTAGATATGTAAATGTTACATTGATACAAAATTATGCTTTTGTCTGGATAGAGAAATCAAATGACGCATTTTATCTGAAGATAGTTATCTAAAATGGACCAAGAGTGCCCCATCTCTGCTTTTCTCTGCTCATTGACTATGCAAAATCAGGGCCAACTCTCAACCGCTTAGTTATCTAACAGAATTCTGAACTGGAAGATGAATTAGCTTTTGGATGTTTGAGAGCAATGATGAGTCCCATAATGTTTCTTCTCTCCCTGAGGATTTTTGTCTATTCTCAAGACCTGCTCTGTCATGGTGCAGCATAAACAATGGTCCAGTCATTGTTATTGTCCTTGTCCTTCTCCATACCATCACATTGATGCTCATGCCTTCCTATGTCCCACCCCAGCCATTCCCTACCCAGCATCATTTTGGACCTACCCATCTCTGTGGGTTTCTCTGGTCACCCCTACTGTCACATTCGTCATCTCAAAATGTTTTATAACACTAAAGATTCAAAATTTTAAGAAAAGCTTAAAGATTTTGGATGTTTGGTCTAGTACAACTTAGGAACACATGATTAAAAATGGCTAAGTATTGTTCTTAGGAAATATAGTCCTTGAACATGCTGCAGAAGTGTTAAATCAGTGTAACTATTTAGTCATTTCTGAAAAAAAAGGGAAATACTAACAGTAGCAAGAGGTTAATTCTTTGAAAAAAAAAAATGAAATGCTGAGGCTGTTTAAATATGAACTTATGTTCCTAAATTTAGATAGCCGTTTTTCAAAATGTTGGCTGATATTCATATGACCTAACTAAGTGTTCTGATTTTCAGATATGCTGAGACTTCTGACTTGCATTTAAATCAATACACTGAGTAACAACTCATAATGTTTTCAGATTTTTTTATTTTTTTTTTTAATGCTGAAATATGCATTTGTATCTTTAAACCCAAGGAAGATAATCATGCTTGAATGTGTATTATTTATTCTCAGGCATATGATTATGTACTTGGTTGACTCGAAAGACTTAGACTATGACTCATTTCTCACCTTGAGAAAACAAATTGAATCTAAGGAGAAAGACAAGTCTGAGAGAAATTACGTGAGACAGGACTTCAGTTTTCTATCTTCTGTGCCCCCAGCAACAATGAACAAAATGTACATATATCTTAGAAACTTTCCTTTTGCTGTTAATTTGGATGGAAACAGGAACTTCATTGAGTCTAACAGAAATTTAGGAACTGAGCAAAATTTTATGCTATACATACAATATGTATAACATGTCTGTACATATTCTATACTGTTAGAAGTCCTTACAGTAGTAATTGTGCATATATATACAATGGAAGGTATAGATTAAATGAATATATTTTCCTTTTCAGTTTATTATCTAAATGCAAAAATATCTGAATCTATCATGTACTTTTTAAGAACACGCGAAGGTCTGATGTTGAAATGCTTTATTGTTATAATGCAGACATGAACAGTGACACTTCAATATTTGTAATATTCAATTTTTGCTAGGTAAACACTAAGAGAAACCAGAAGATAAAAACATCTGCTACAGCCTAGGGACACAGAGTGAAGCTGCTCAGTGTTACTGCTGACACATCAACTAATCATACAGACATTGTTAAAACAAAGATTGTTTTTTAATCCTATAGAAGCATAGTATAATAAAAGCTTAAATAGCCTGCAAACATATTTGACATTGACATACAGTGCCAATAAATAAGAGCTGTACAATAGGCTATGAGCTGCAGATGGATGAGCAGAATCGGAACTCATTGTAGTTTTCTATCAGCCACCTGCTATTTTTGAAGAAGGAAACAATAAAAATGATCTATTGTTTTATTTTCTGTGGCAAAAGAAGTCTTCTTCTTATTTTTTTAAAAAGCATATCAGAGGGTAAAAATGAATATTTTATCTTCATCCTATTTGCAGCCCATGGAGTACAGGTAGATTAGATTCAACAGATCCTTGAAGATGAGCTGTAGGTAGCATCTAGCATGGATACAGGATTAGCTATTTTAAACAATAATGAATACCCTGTCCTTTATCATTAAATTTGATTTTGTTCAGCAGCCTGTGATAAAGCCCACACTAGGTGTGTACTTACTGCAATTTGTGGACAGAAGTAAGTTATTTGTGTGCTCAGGACTAATGAAAAAAATTGTCCTCAGTGACATTGACTAACTATGTTTGTATATATTCATTACAAGATTTCATTAACAGCTCAATGTCCAAGTTGAGAGCAGCGAAAAGTGGCATTCCTCAGGGACTGGTGCAGGGGCTGTTGCCATTTAATGTCTTTGTAGGCAACCTGAACAGTGGGATCGAGGGCACCTTCAGAAAATTTGCAGATGACACCAAGCTGAGTGGTGAGGTTGATATGAAAGAGGGAAGGGATGCCATCCTGCGGTACCTGGGCAGTCTGGAGAAGTGAGCCCATGCCAGTCTCATGAAGTTCAACAAGGCCAAGTGCAAGGTCCTGCACCCGGGCCAGGGTAATCCCAAGCACAGATACAGGTTGGGCGGAGAATGGCTTGAGAGCAGCCCTGAGGAGAAGGATTTGGGGGTGTTGGTGGATGAAAGACTCATCATGACTCAGCAATGTGTGCTTGCAGCCCAGAAGGCCAGCCATATCCTGAGCTGCATCAGATGTATGACCATCAGGGCGAGGATTCTGCTCTTCTACTCTGCTTTCATGAGACTCCTCCTGGAGTACTGCGTTCATTTCCAGGGCCCCCAGCACAAGAAGGACATTGTTGGAGCAGGTCCAGAGGAGGGCCACTAAGGTGATCAGAGGGCTGGAGCACTTCCTCTATAAGGGCATGCTGAAAGAGCTGGGACACTTCAGCCTGGAGAATGGGAGACCCCACAGGGACCTTTATGCGGCCTTCTGGTACTTGAAGGGGGACTACAGGAAAGCTGGGGAGAGACTTTTTATAAGGCCATGTAGAGATTAGGTGAGGGGAAATGGCTTTAAACTGGAAGAGGGTGGATGTAGACTAGATATTAGAAAGAAATTCTTTACAGTGAGGGTGGTGAGACACTGGAACAGGTTGCCCAGTGAGGTTGTGGATGCCCCTCTCCAGAGACATTCAAGGCCAGGCTGGATGGGCTGTGAGCCCTGGTTTAGAGAGAGGTGCCCCTGCCTACATCAGGGGAGTTGTGACTAGCTGATCTTCAAGGCCCCTTCCAACCCAAACCATTCTGTGATTCTATGATTATATGATATACAAATGCACAAATAGTAGGAGATGACAATAAGGAAACACCCCCAAAAGTTCACAGTATAGATATCATGAGATGGAAGAACGACCGTGAGTTTAATGAAACAGAAAGTTTATTTGAAGGTTTTTAATTCTTTTTTAAATTCTGTGATAGCATCTCAGTGGTCATCTGGGGGTTGAGGGAGGAAGGCTGATAGTCTGCATTACTCCTAAACTTTCATCCCTGGTCTCAGGAGCATGCACAGTTATAGTGTTTGTCTTCTTTTCTGGGTATGGTGTCTACGTTTTTTTCTCAATTGGACCCATCCATCCTTTTTTAGCTCTGTTCTTTTCTTCAAAGATTCTTACACAATCCATATGTTTCCTTGAGATGCTGATGTATGCAACATTCAAGGTCTCGTCTCCATCATAAGGTGAATAGTGTGGAGTTGCCTATGTCTGTGGAAAACATCCGTGTGTGTGTAGGTCCATGGTGGGGTCTGTAGATGGTAGGTGCTGGGGAGTTCCCTCTGTCCACGCCTTGCAGATCCTCAGATCCTTTACGGCCACAGTGTCACGCAGAGCAGGGCATATGCTTTCAGCATGCTTCGGTCGATGCCTTGTCCAGGTGCAGACACAGGCTGGTTGGTGGATGCTGCTCTGGGCTGGTTCCATGTGTGTCCAGATGTCCATCTTCAAGACAGAGAAGAAACAAAGAAGCAGCTGCCTGTGCTGTTGTCCCATGCAGGCCCTTGCTCACCAGGTTACTTGTCTGCCAGCCATGTCCATGGCCATGTGTTGAAAGGGCCATTGCAATTCAGTAAGTCCAGTGCCAGCACCTGCAGTGGGGTAAGGTCTCAGCAAAGTGGTATAAAATATTGGGGTTAGGGCAGGGGGATCTTGGGGTGCTTCCAGGGTCCCTTAGGACCTAGAAAGGGTACTGTTTGTGGCTGACTTATCTGTTCTTTATGGCATGGAGACCAGTTAGAGAGCCAAGGAAAGGTGTGTGTCCTACTCTGGTTCCATCTTTGTCTGTGAGGCAAGATGGGAAGGAAGATAGGAGCAGCCGCCTGCCCTGCTTCTCTGTGCTGCTCTCACCAGCACAGCCCTGCTCACCGTGTTGCTGGTCTGACAGTCATTTCCATGGCTGTGTGAGGCTTCCCGTGTCCCCCGCACATTGGGATTGTGAAAAGAGGCACCACAGTCATTAGGTCTGGTGCCAGCATGGGGCCAGGACTCAGCAAACCAGGACAAAACTTGGATTTGCAGCAAAAGGTTCCTGGGGAGCTTCCAGGGTCCTGTAGGACTAAGGTGGGATATAGCTTGGGGCTGACTTATCTGTTCTGTAGAGCATTGCCTTCTTGTCGGGAGATGAATGCAGGAGAGGACAAGAGTGTCTCGCCATCCTGCTGTGTCCCTGTCCCAGTGTGTGGCTGTGAGGCAGAGGAGGAGCAGCAAGGGAGGAACAACCACATCCATCCCCACAGGCTGCTCCTGTCTGCCACAGCCCTTGCTTACTTTGGTACTTAGTGACGATCTCTGGCTGACAGTACCCTTTTTGTCAGCCATTCCAGCTTCTGTACCAGGCTGCTGTGATACCAGGCTGCTGTGATACCAAGCTCAATCTGGAACTCAGCCACCACCAATGTTCTGGTGGTTCTGTGGCAGCTGCAGGGTGGTTCATGGAGCTTGTGGCTGCCCCTTGTGACATGACTGTGACACAGCAGACCTGTTGCAACTTGGGATGGGGCTACTGCCTTTTTCTGTCCATGTAACAAAGAAAGCAATGAGTTGCTCTTCACTCAGTACCTGACGGCACTTAGGCCGTGTGAGCATGAAGATCACAGTCATTCCCTTTCTCCCTTCTCCACCTGGAGCTGGACAGGAGGTGATGAAAGGCAGGAGGATTCCTTCCACTTACAGTGATTTCCACACTTGGCACTTGTAAAGTTCGCTACATTTGCAGTAGCTTATAGGAAATACAGTTACCTATTTATCCCTAATAAAACATTTTTGCTGGCACGAAACTGAGTTATGCAACTGAGTTATGAAACTGAGTTAGTACCCTTAGGATCCTTTTCTTAATGATGCCACATGTTCACACTTTTCAGTCCTATATGTTTAAATAATAGAAAAAAAAAAAAAAAAGAAAATTTTGAGATAGTTATCATCCATTCAGAACTAAGAGAAAAACTGCTTCCAATATTTAGAAACTGAGAAAAGAGCACTTCCTTCTCATTCCTCCCAGTTTTTTTTTGCCTTTTCCCATAAAATAAATCACAGTTGGGTTATTTCTACTCTAGAACAGAAGAGAATGAGATTCTGTTTTTTTTCAGAAAGAATGGGGAAAAAAATGCTGCATGAAAAACAACTTGCCAAACTCTTGCTAAGGACTGTCAGCAGATATTAGCAAAACTCATAGGCCAAGCGCTTTCTCATACCTATGATTTTTATCTTATTTCACCTTGGGGAGGATTAGGGAGTAATCAGAGTCTCACAGGGCTCTAACCGGTCACTGAAGATGTTGATCATCTCACAGGAGCATCCTGTGAACAATAGTACCCCTTTTTCAAACCCTAGGAAAGAGAGCATTTTAACGTTTATGTGCTGTGCAGTGCTGTTTCTGTGTTCTGATTCTGTCTGATAGCTTTCTCTGCACCTATCTCTTTTTTAAATCATTGATAAGAACACATAACCATGTAATCCTTTCTGCTGTATCACAGTGAACTACGTGGGCAGAGACATCCGAGTCCTGAAGGACCAGATACACAACTCTTAATATAGCAGAAAACACAGTGACATCCTGTGGTACTAATGCCTACGGATTGCACTCTCCTTTGCTTTTTCTTTCTTTCTTTCTTTCTTTTTTTTTTTTTTTTTGTGATAGTAGTAGCAGAAAATATAAGATTGCAAGTTAATGAAGCATTAAGATGAAATTACAAAGCAAAATATATTCTTTTTTTCCTTCAAAGTCAAAGATATTTAGATTGGCTTATTACATAAGCCAATGAATCAAATCGTTTGAGGTCACTGCCTGCTGTTTTATTCAGACAAATACGAGCAACATTTAAATCATTATAACACTAGTGGAAGTTGTCTGCATTTTGTTGTTTTCCCTGTCAAAGATTGGAATGGAGGCACAAAGGCAACAGAGGAGGTTTACTTTCAACATCTGCTCAGAGGACTTTATATTTTGCTATTATGTGCATTGGAAATTTTTAAGAAGAAAAAAAAACATGAGTCAAAGTAATATTTCCATTTTGATGGTTTGTAAAGTGTCGAAATTGATCGTTCTGGATCGTATTTATGTATGGATTCAGACCTGCTAAGGGTTTTTGCTGCTTGTATGAGTCTAATAGAAAAGGTATTTTAAATGGAAGTACAGGGCAATGCATTCAATTGGTTTCATTCTATTCTCATAGCACAAAAGTGAGGAATCCATCTGCCTTTCTCCTTCATGCAATTGCAACTTAAGCATATGGGTAGTAGATCTGTTGATTGACTGTGAATCAGATCTATTCTATACATGATTTGATCATAATTGCAGCTCATAGTCAGACTGAATAAGTACATAGAGATTCAGTGGAACTGGGAATTTGATACTGTCTGTCTGCTGGGTACATGTACAAAATAACAAGGCTAAATACACCTTTTTCCCTTGTGTCCAGCAGTGAAATCTGCTTTCAATTATTACATTACTGCAATTGTCAGGATAATTCATTTCTCATTTTTATGTGAGTGAACATCACTATAGGGATATGGGGATATAGTTATAAGATCACTTCTAAAGTGAATGCTACATGGAAACTCCTAAAGCTTTTCTTAGTCCCGTTTGCTATGGATTTGCATGACTATCAGCCTTTGCTCTGAGCCACAGGGTATGGGAAAATGGATTCCTCAGAAATATTTCTAAGGTAGTAGAAGCAATTATCCTTTATCTCCAAGCTCTGCTTTCCTAGCTGCAATAAAAAACAATCTGTACTTCAGATATGTAGTCAGTACCAGCTGGCCTAGCTCCACTGACTACCACAACATTTCAGTGATTTAAGCAGGATTTGACCCACACTTCCTTCTAGAAGTCGTGTAGTACATAAGATATTAATAAAAAAAAAATGCATCCTATGAAGTTCATCATACCAGCTATCTTAAAGTGCCGTTATCTTTACTTGCACACATAAAAACATATTTCCTGAGAAGGCTCCTGTTCTCTATTTTTAGCAAGTATGCTGTATAAGATGTGAAAACATGTAATAAAATGTACACTTTTCTTCTGAGAGTTAGTGTAACATGCACGCAGCTTAACTGAAGTCTGTTTGGTGAGCTAATTTACAAATAAGACAGTCTTGCATGGTACTCTGAATTCAGCTCTGATGGGTTTTATACTGAGGTCATTGTGATAGCATTTATATATGTGTAACCAAAAAATAAAATAACACATCTGTATATGGATTTTCTGTTCTTTTTTAAATGACCTGATGCTTGGATACACATTTGGTTGCATTGAATCCTTCTGTTTAGAGCTCAACATGAAGGATAAGAAGGCCTGAGAGTATTTTACAGCCATGTTTGTATTTGATTAAAAAAAAAAAAAAGTGGAATTAGACACTAATAGTTCATGTCATTGTTCTTCAATGAGTAACAGTGTCTTTTGGAGTATGAAAAGTGCATAAGCAAGGTTAATTTTAAACATTCCTCAGAGACTTGGCATATTAAATGAATCCCTGTGGAAACAGTTGCTTGGAATACTAGAATATTTGTAAAAATGCTGATGGTGTCATCTAGATTTTTCCTTTGTGTACATATGATGCACTTGATGATGATGCAATCCTATGGCTGCATTAGGTTCTTTATGTACCTGATTAATAGGAGATAGCTGCATCTGATCTACACTTCCTTTACATTCATTGCAAAGAATGGCATTCCTGAACACAACTCAATTCATCATTAAATATACAACCAACACTGGTCAAATAAATTTTGCTTTAAGTGACCTAATGTAGACATGAATTAATTTCTGGTCAATTTCTCTATATGTATTGATGTATGTGTTCAATCTGAAAAACTCAGCCCAAGTATTATGAAAATATTCTGACCTTAATATGTCTGATTTGCTTTTGAAATTGACTCTGCTCTGAATAGGGAATTGGACCAAATGACCTCCTCTGGGGTCTCCTTTGAGGACTGACTTCTTACACAGTCTGAGAATCAAATCTTTATATGCTCTAATAGGACAAGGGGGAATGGCTTTAAACTAAAAGGGGAAATTTTGGTTAGATGTTAGGAAGAAATTATTTACTCAGAGGGCAATGAGGCCCTGGCAGACAGCTGTAGTGCCCCATCCCTGGAGGAGCTCAAGGCCAGTTTGGATGGGGACTGGGTGGCCTGAGCTGGTAGGGGGCAATCAGCCCACGGCACAGAGTTGGAACTAGATGAACTTTTATTTCCAATGTAAGCCATTCTATGATTCTGTGATTACACCCCTTCCAAGACTTTTTTTTTCTTCTCCTATGATTCTAATACGATTTATAATAATCAGGAAATTCTGAATGAAATTTTAAAATGCAGTTTAAACTCTGCTTCTGCCAGCTGATATCTTGATGTGTCATCTTTCAAAGTAAGGCATTTTGAAATTTATAGCCTAAAAAGTTAAGAGTAATTGGTAGGCTTGACTGACTGGGTTTACCTTGTAAAGCCTTTCCTTGGTAGAGGACAATGAATACTGCTACAGGTTAAAATCAGCTGTTACTGTGTTATTCAAGTTCTGTGTCTGGCATACCATGATAATTATAATTGGCCTAAGTTTAAAGCTGTCCCTGGGCTGAAATTCCCCCTTGAAATGAACAAGTATTGCTGACCTTTATCCCTTAAGAGATTAAATTGTCAAAATAATCTCATGTTTCTGGTAGCAGCATGAACAGTGCCCATGAAAGGTTTCAAAATACATGATTAAAACAAACTTAGGGATGTTTGCTTACTTGTAGTAAAGTGGCACAAAAATGGAGGGGTTAAATGTTGTCTTTCTTTGCCTCTGCTAATGTGCCTGGATACTACAAGGGATTTGGGAACGTAATAGAATTATTACTGCTTGTGAGGTGTAAAATTCATACTAATCTTGGTACTATGCATCTGCCTGGATTCCAGAATGTACCCATGGGAGACACAGCAGGTGTTACTCATGGCCTGCTCACCTTTCAGGTCCTGTTGAGGTCTAAATTGATCATAATACAACTTAAAATTCTTTCAAAATTCTTGAGCTGTAAAGCAACAGGTGATAATCAAAGCAAAAGTGAACCTTTCTGCCTGATTTTATGATTGGAGACTTTTTAAAAGATATGGCAGCTACTTAAAACATGCCTTCCCCTCCCCCTCCTCCCCCCCAAAAAAACAAAAACAACAACAAAAAAACAATTCCCTGAATATTAGCTAAGAAATAAAGAGAAGAAAAAAAATTGAACTTCTTTTCTGGAAAGAATCTAATTTCTTTGGCTATATTCCCTCTTTCCATCCAGCAGTTTTGTCACAGAGCAACTGAGGCAGGAAGGCATCTCATGAGCTCACCTGCTCCGACCAACTGCTCAAAGCAAGGTACTACTACAGGTTGCTCAGGGCTCTTTCCACTTGGGTTTTGAATAGCTCCAAGCACGGAGACTCTACTGGCTCTCCAGGAGCCAGCTTCAATGCCTGACCACCCTCACAGCTTAAAGTTTTTTTTTCCCTGATGTTTATGTTTGAATAGAAAATTCATGCATTTCAGATGATTTGTGTGTTGTTTTGCCTTCTCACTGGGTGTTACTAAGAGGAGCCCAGTTCTGTCTGTTTTCTCTGCCCTTGTCAGGTGTTTACACACAACCATGAGATCCTTTCAGAGCCATCTCTTTCTCCAGGCTGAACATTCATTAATCTCTCAGCCTCTCCTCATAAGAGAATATATTGGATTTATGAGAGAAGCTGTAGCAGGGGTCTGCAGGGGTGGCCCCATCTCAGTAGGGCCCTGCTGCTGGGCAGAGCTGAGAGTGGGAGAGGGGATTGAAGGGAGGGAAACAGCGCTGTGCAACAGCAGCAGGGAGAGAGGGGTGAGATATGGTGGAGAAGCAGCCCTGCAGCCTCCAAGATCAGCACAGGAGGAGGGCAGGAGGTGCTCCAGGCATGGGGCAGCAGTTTCCTGAGGCCCAGGAGAGGCCCATGGAGGAGCAGGCTGTCCCCCCGTGCAGCCCATGGGCACGGCACAGAGCACATCTCTGTGCAGCCATGGAGGAGGGCTGAAGGAGACACAGCCCATTATGCAGTAAAGAATCTGTCTGTTGCCTGACATAAAAAAAGCCAGGAGTGAATAGGTGAAGCACAGCTGTCTGTCAACCAGATATCTAAACTGCAGATAAAAATACCCCACCCTCTCTTCAAGAAGACTGGCTTGAGTAAGACCCTGTTGTGAAAACTAAGCCTATTGAGTCAGGATTTGTTTTAATTGATAGCATTTTGGCTATATCCTTTTAAAAATCTAAATGCTATTGATTCAAGTGGATTTAATTTATCACTGGTGCAACATAATTCTTTTTAAATGATCCCCCGCTGCTCCCTCAGGAGCCTGACAGGCCCGCTGACAGGAAATCGTTTGGTCGAGAAAGAGAATATTTAGTATTGCCTAAAGATTTAGCTCAGGTAATTATTTTAATACATGTTTTTAATGCTGGAAGTGATTGACAAAGGAGGTTGGAAGCAATGTTAGTACTTCTCAATCTGGGATGAACATGAGAAAAAGCATTTGCTTAGTGACTCATTTCTGAAGGCCTCCTGTGCTGATCCAGAGGGGGAGATAGGAAAGTTGAATTGTTAGTAATCAAACTTAAATCATTTTTTTAAAGTTCTTAAATGCAATGGCATTTTCTCACTCGCCCTTTCCTATCTGCTGGAACTACTGTAGCTCAGCCAGTATCAAAGAGCTAAAAAATCAATGCAAGGCACAATGTCTGCGAAAGGTCAGAAGTGAAAAAGAGTTCAGCCTAATAATATTTAAAATGGGAACGATATTTCATAAAATACGAAAAAATCAATTGAACGTTCATAAAACTTCAGTTTTGTATCAATACTGAGCAGGAGAGAACTCAGCACGGGAGGAAGAGATGTGATGGGGCATCAGCCTTGCACTGCAGTTTGCCTCAGCATTAAGAGTTATTGTTGCCCTAGACTGGGTGGGGAAGAATACTCTTTCGGAAAGGTAGAGAAATTCCAATTGCCCTCCTGGTAGTAATGTCTCTTGCTGATTTATTAGTTGCATGCATACCACAGCAATTTATAAAGCTACAGTCTGAATGAGAGGGCTTTCTGCTGCCTTCTGCCTTTCTGCTTTCAGTTCTAATGAAGTACGTCAGCTCAGGAATGTAATTTAGCACACTTCTTAACCCATTGCTTGTGTTTGGCTTAATAAAACTACCTCATATTGCCCAGAACTAATACATTCCATTACTTTCCAAATGCAGTTCTTATTGTTAAAAACTAATGACTATAGGATCAGAAAGCACTTGGCTTAATTTCCAAATTAAAAACCCTAATGGCCATTGCAATTAGGGTTTTGCAGTTCTGCAGCCTTTACATCATTACAGTGGTTTTCATAAACCATTCTTCTCTCTCCAGTTATTTTGTACTTATTTTTCTGGTAACAGAACAGTCAAAGCACCATATGTTTGTTCTGAAAACCTTTGCTTTTGTTTCTGAGTGCTTCATTCATGTTTTCTCAGCCTTTGGCAAAAATAAGTATTTTTCCTATATTAACAAAATGTTGCATATGTATATTGTAATATATAGTTTCATTCTTCTGAAATGTCCTTCTCTTTTTCTTTTTTGTCAGTTGGGGGTGGATTCTTCTTTGAGAACTTGATTTCATTAGGAGTTATAGACATGGATGCTTACAGAAACAGTGCTGTTAATATGTTTGGGAGAGAACCACACAACTTCTTTAACTGAGAAGCTGTTATAATGGACATGCAATCATAATGAGATTGCTGCAGATCATAACAGTCACCCCAAATCTTTCAGTAAAATCCACATCCCAGGACTTTATCCAGGCATTAAGTCTCTTGCAGCTTGCTTGGCATTCTTTAAGCCAGCTAAAAGTCATGGCTTCAGTCTGCAAATCTGATCTGCAAAACCCTCACTTAACACTCTTCATAGATCCCTTGAAAACTGTAAATGTTCATTTTTCATAAATTAAGCTCCTCAAGTGCAGAACAGAATCTATTTTGTTGGAGAGGCACATCACAGTGCCTGTATTTTGTCTTAGTTCATTCAGGAACCACGGACTAGATATCATTATGGCTAAGTAGAGCAAATGAATCAAGCACATGAGGCACACTCTGCATACCCAATAACTAGCGGGAGTGACTTCAGCAGGAAACTCAGTAGTGTTGGCTATTTTCACTGGAAAGTGGTAATGAAGAAGGCTTTGATGCTGGGAATGATCTTCCTCAGCTGGGATATTTTTTCTGAATTCCCTTGTCTGATTTGATGTATTCAGATCCTCATCACCTTGCCAAATCATGGGAGAAACAGATGGAAATGTCTGACTACCCAGTATCTGTTCAGGGCAAAAATGGACTAAACATTTTTTTTGCACGCTGACTATTCAGTGGGAATTTGTCTGACTTAAGCTTGAGAAAAAAATAAAGGCTATAATTCATCTCTTTGAAGCAGAATATTACGTCTCTGTGAGTCCAGGACCACTTTTCTGAGGGACCCACACCAAACAGCCAGATAGGTCAGGAAATTCCAGATTTCTCCTTGCAGGAAGTCTGTGAGATAGCGACATCATCAACATCATGCTCATTAGTACAGTGAAGTCCACTTTTGCAGCTTGGTACAGATATAACACTTAATCCTATAAATCATAGTATCACTAAGATTGGAAAAGACCTACAAGATCATCCAGCCCAACCATTTGATATCACCAATAGTTTTCACTAAACCATGTCCCTCAACACAGTGTCTAAATATTCCATCATAGAATGACTTGGATTTGAAGGGACTCCAAAGATCATAGAGTTCCAACTGCCCTGCCACAGGCAGTGTCACCAACCTCCACATCTGGTACTAGACCAGGTTGACCAGAGCCCCTTCCAACCTGGTCTTGAACACCTCCATGGCTGGAGCATCCACAACTTCTCTGGGCAGCCTGTTCCAGCCCCTCACCGCTCTCTTTGTAAGAACTTCCCCCTGACATCCAACCTAAAATAATTGCTCCCAGTATATGTTATAGTCCAGGGTGAATCAGGATGCCAGAGTCCAAACCTAACACAAGAACAGATGCTGCCTTATTGTTATCAGCAACAGCAGCCGTATTTGTGTTCTCTTATCACATTGACTAACAATTACTGATACTTGCTTATTACTATTTCCTAAAATTTATTAACTTACTGAAAATATATATCAAACTTAAATACTCAAAGGAGATAAGGGACAATTAGGAATTCCTAATAGTCTAATTATTCCTTTGTGGTTTGTTTTTGCTACTTTTTTTAATTCGTCCTATATAGATGTCCACAAATTAGTATGTATACAGTATTTTGCCTAACAGATTGTGGGCAATCAAACAGTAGTGAATGTGATTGAAATAGTATATAAATTGGGGAATTAGCTAATGGTTTAATTTAATTTATACTCTGGAACTGTCATTAAGGGAAAGAACATTTAACTATTAGTGAAAGAGCAAGTAGTTACTATATTTGGGAAAATGAAGATGCCTTTATCATCAATGCTGCTTTTCCTGAATGTTACTTTTATTTCTTTATAACTTGTTAATCCTGGAACCTGGATGGCAGAATTATGTGATTTCATTTCCGAAATTTAAACCCTAAAAGCAGATCCAGGCACAAATCTGAGTGCCTTTCAGGGCTATCTTCCTGATGCTTGGAATAACATGACAAAAATATGGGCTGCCATAATCAAGATGAGATATTAGGGAATGACTAAAAGATTTGCCGTGGGGTGATGATTGCTGCATCTAGTCTGTAGGTGGAGGAAGCATACAGCCTCTTTCTGAGAAGCCACATCAGTGAGACAGCTGCTGACGTGTGCATCCTGCCCCCAAAGAGCTGAGCCATGTAAGAGCAGCCTGTGATGTTTCACCACGCTGTGAAACTGAATTTCACACTTTTAATTAGCTCTGGATATCAACCATCTCAAATGACAGAGGAAAAATGACAAGAAGTATGTCATTTTATGCAGACAAGAATTCTGTCTCAAATAGCCTTCCTTTTAGTAAAAATGCCTGAAATCTATCTGCTGTTAGCAGTACTGTATCTGCTGTATAGCTGAAATACCTGACTGTGTTTGTGTTCATTACTCTTCAGTGGAAAGCAAATGGAAATCTTATAAGCATGTAACGTAAGCAGAAAGGGCACGTTAATGGTGGTCATCTAACCACACAGATAAATCACACACGCACTTGTGCTGAGCTCCTTTGCATAATCATCTAAGATATTAACTTAGATAATAGCACCATCTATTGAGGACTGGTAATATTATTTAAAATAAAATTTGCTAACGGTCTTTTGTGGACACTACAAATCAAAACATGTATTAAGACCGTATTTTTAACATTGTATGTGGAATGTGCTCACAATTTGCTAACAATGATTGAGAATCCATGATTAATATCCTACCCCTCTTCTCTGTGCAGGTGCGGCCTCACCTGGAGTACTGTGTCCAGGTGTGGAGTCCTCAGTACAGCAGAGACATGGAGCTGTTGGAGCATGTCCAGAGGAGGGCCACAGAAATGGTGCGAGGGCTGGAACATCTCTTCTACAAGGACAGCCTGAGAGAGCTGGGACTGTTCAGCCTGGAGAAGAGAAGGATGTGAGGTGACCTGAGAGCAGCCTTTCAGTATCTAAAGGGGAGGCTGTAAGAAAGAGAAGACTCTTTAACAGGGTCTGTCGCGATAGAATTAGGGGAAATGGTTTCAAACTAAACCAGAGGAGATTTAGACAGGATATAAGGAAAAAGTTTTTTACACTAAGGTTAGCAAGTTCTGGAACAGGTTGCCCAGGGAAGTAGTGGATCCCTCCATCCCTGGAGACAGTCAAGGTCAGGCTGGACGGGGCTCTGAGCATCTGATGGAGCTATAGGTGTTCCTGTTCATTGCTGGAGAGTCGGGCTAGATGGTTTTTATGGGTCACTTCCAATTCAAACATTTCTATGATTGTATGATTCTGTAAGAAACACTATCTACCCATTAGCACTGTTTTCCATACTGGCCATCAGGAATTCTTCCTTAATGAGCCTTCCTCAGTACTTTTCCATTTTCCAGTCTTTGATTGGACAAGAGTAGCAGGCCATGGAGTTATTCTCCCATCCTTTTATAACATATGCATCGTGATTGTAGCAGTACTCTACTTTTCATAACTACATGATGTTTAGATATAGCTGTAGCCAACAATGTGTTCTCTCTTTTTGAAAGCTTCAAGATATTTGTGTTAAAATTCTCATAGATTCATAGTCAGGATTTTTAAAAGCATGGAGCACAGTTAGTTAGGTTTGCTTTAAATGTCTGTATTTAAAATTCCATGAAATTCTTGGCATTTCAATGCCAGTGAAAGCAATAGAATAACCTGTGCATGATACTATTGAGGTAAAGAGTAGGGGTAAGAAGATATGGGTAAAATCTTGTCCCTTTGGCTTTCTCTGGTGATTTCTGAGAAGTTATTTTAGGTTCTCTATAAAATGGATCTAGGAAGCTGGGACAGCTTCTCTCACTGCTTGTGTTTCTGTACAGTCTAGACTACTCAGGGCAGGGATATAATATTCCACTGGTTTTCAAAATTATTTGCCTTGGAGTGTTTGGCCTTTTGGCAGGAAATTAATAAAAGTTGCACATTGTTTATTTGAGTTTCTTTCTTTCAAATATGATATTCTTCTTCTACTTCAGTGGCTTTATTTTTAGAAAGCAATTTTGCCTGTGATCACTGTCTTTATGGAACAGCAAAGCAATCTAAAATGATAATTTGCTTTTGGCATTTTTTTTTTTCCAGAAACTTCAGTCCTTTTTCTCCACACACAGCATCCTTTCCTGCAAGCTCATATTTATATTGTGAACCAGCTCATTTTTGGGCTGAGATCAGAGGAGCAAAGAGCATTTCACATGCTGCTTTTTAAGGAGCCTGTTAAACTAGGTGAACACTTGAACGTATTTCCTTGCTGAGCATGGAGCTCACTCTTCCTGGATATTGCTAATCTCATAGGTCAAAAACTGTATCCTGAGACCTACTAAGACATTTACAATAATAAGTGAGTGAGACTGCAATAAGTAGCAACTTCTCAAAATTTATCCCTTTCGTAATGACTTTACCTCTTCTTTCTCCTGACCCTCCTGATGAAAAAGTGTTACTAGAATGCTATCAGTAGAAAAGTGCGTTGCTCAATGTTTTGTGCTATTTCTTGCCTGTTTCCAATTCACTTTGGCCAGTCTTCTCTTTCTTTTTTATCACTTTATTAAAAGTTTATTAAAATTGAGAGTGTGAGAGCTAGTCCCCATTGCACATGAACACAGCTGACAGGCAGTTCAGAGAAGTTTTCTTAGATATGGTATGATATGCAGTATATATGGACCTCAGTATTGCTGCTTATCTAGATGTGGAAGACTTTCTGTTGAGCCAGATTTATTCATATGACTCAAAAGTTTGTGCATTCTCATACAACAGCTTAGAAGACACTAGGAAAAAGGGCATTAAACTAATCACTTCTTTAATTTATTTTTCAAATTCTTTTCTTGCTTTTGCATCCACTGTCAAAATTAGACATTTTGGTCCAGCCCCCAGTGTTTGTTTCTTGTGTCTCTGTGTTCCTTAAGAACAAAATTTCTAGGGTAGGTATCCACTTTCCTTCCTCCTAGTCTTTCTGTCACCGTATTCTACCTTCAGTTCTCCTGAACTGACACTTGCCTGACTTGGCTTGCTGTGAGTAGCACCATTCAATTAGATGGGCTCCTTGTGTGGAGTTATCCCAGGCAAGTGCTATGGTCAGCCTGAGGCCCTAGATGGGCAGGTAGGCTGCAGCTCTTTGGAAAGAGACTGCCTTCTGTTATTTTTATTCTTGAAGACTCTCAGAATAGTGGAGCCTTGAGCTTGATTGGTGATGCAACTTTTGTATCAATAATTAATGATAATCAATAGTGATGGGACAATTAACTCTATTAGAGAAAATGTTCTGTCACTGGGAAATAGCAACACTTTATTTCAGATTTGAAAACTTGATATCTGTATTAATTTTACTGATCCTTACTTGCCAGAGAAAGATTTCTTCTCTTTCACTGCAAAAGAGAACCACATAGACATGTAGAATTGAACGAGACCTACCAGACAGTCTCTTGCTATTTCAGATAAATGCGTCATTTTCTCTTAAAGGTGATTAAGGTGGGCTGATTCCTCTCGATATTCCTCCTTGAAGGATGTCCTAAAGCCTCCTTTTTCTGCCTTTCTAAGTCTCCCAGAGCACATGAAAACCATTTTCTTTGGTGATAACATTGATATAGTTTTATTTGTATTTACATTTTTTTGTTATGTTTATGAAGAGTACTCATTTCCCTGCTGAGGACTTATTTCACTACACTAAACATGTCAAGCATGTCTAGCATCCATTAAAGAGATGGTTTCTGTTCCCTGATGACCCCTGTCTAAATCTGGCCCTGTGTGAATTTATCTGTCTTGAACAATTTGCATACTCTTTCAGATGACTCTTCCTCATTAACTAATCCCTCACCCATCCCTAGAGAAATGTCACTGTTAGAGAGAGAAAATTTTATAGTTTTTGTACTGTTGGGAGGTTTATGAAAGCCTGCTGGCTTTTAGAAATATTTCACCTGGCTTTTGCTGCTAATACATTTCTATTTTCCAGGGTCATCAGATCATGGTTCATCATCCTGTGATGAACAAATCCAAGAAGCAAGGTCTTGCTCTGCCATTTACAACTGATGAGCATCTATTAGATATCCAAGTTTACGTGAATAGTCCCTAAGAGAATGACCTTACTCTTGGTATTATTAGATTTCTTTTTATTACTATCATTCGAGTTCGCTAGGTCATCCAGTTCTACTTCATGAGTAGCACAGTTCTATATTGACAGTGATTCCTAACTACCATCACGAAGTTTTGTGAGCATGTCTATCAAATACATTATAAAAAAATAGCATTTTGTACTTCACGTATATTCTTTAATATAGGAAGAAAAAGCTATTCTTTAATATAAAAGAGAAAAACAATTCAATAGCACTTTTCCAAAACTGTTCCTGACAAACTAACAATTCTTGTAAACCCAGCAAGTGGTTATCTCCCTTTGTAGATATTTTCTGTAGTTCCTTGCGGAGTTTTGATCTAACGACTAGTTCAGTTTTTCCTTTACTTTGTACCCTCATAGGAAATGTTTTCCTCACTTTCAGTTATATGAGATTTATATCACTTCTTTGTCTTGATAATCAGTTATTTTATCAAAGGAATGTAAGAAAAGAGTCATGAGCGATGTACCTTGAACAAAATTCTGTCCTACTGTTGTGTCCTTAGTTATTTGTACATAGAATACCTGAAAGACTTGCTTGTTATTGAACTTAGCTAACAGATCCTTGGGTACACATCTCACTCAGTCCCTGTCTCCACAGCCACCTTAATTATGGACACAGCATTTCTGGGGCTAGCATTAGTCTAATGAGAGAACTGCTCTTAAAAGTACTTTTAGAAGATCACATATTATTCTACTGTACAAGAAAAAAAATAACAGCAATTTCTGAATGTGTTACACTGCATGATAAAAAAGGCCTAAGAACTAACACATACACTGGGAAGTGGCATCAGTAATTTTTATTCTATCATAACACCATGACAGGTTGAAGGAGCTTGCTTGTTCAGGCTGGAGAAGAGAAGGCTATGGGGTGATGTCTTTGCAGCCTTCCAGTACCTAAAGGGAACCTACGAATAGGAGGTGGTGTCAACTCTTTACAAAGGTAGATAATAGCAGAACAAGAGGAAATGGTTTTAAGTTGAAGGAGAGAAGATTTAGGTTGGATATCGGGGGGAAGTTCTTTACTATGAGAATGGTGAGGTGCTGGAACAGCTGCCCAGAGAGGTTGTGGATGCCCCATCCCTGGAGGTGTTCAAGGCCAGATTGGATGGGGTCCTGGCAGCCTGGTTCAAGTGCTACTCCAAAACTAATGCCCTTTCTTTTATTATGTTGGCCCACAAAATCAGAGGCAGATGTTGGTGGCATGGTAGTAGAGGAGGAACTTTCCCACAGATATTCCATTACATTTTGTTGCTATGTGACAGATGGCAGCAGAGGGGCAGTCTGACAAAATGGTGTTTGATATGCAAGTCCAGGCCTGCGGCCCCCAGTACAGGAAGGACATGGAGCTCTTGGAGCACGTCCAGAGGAGGGCCACTAAGATGATCAGAGGGCTGGAGCACCTCTCCTATGAAGAAAGGTTGAGGGAACTGGGTTTGTTTAGCTTGGAGAAGAGAAAGCTCCAAGGAGACCTAATGTGGCCTTCCAGTACTTGAAGGGAGCTTATAAACAGGAGAGGGAACAGCTGTTTACGAGGGTGGATAGTGATAGGACCAGGGGGAATGGTTTTAAACACAGACAGGGGAAGTTTAGGTTAGATATTAGGAGGAATTTTTTCACATAGAGGGTGGTGACACACTGGAACAGGTTGCCCAAGAAGGCTGTGGATGCCCCATCCCTGGAGGCATTCAAGGCCAGGCTGGATGTGGCTCTTGGCAGCCTGCTCTGGTGGTTGGTGATCCTGCACATAGCAGGGGGTTGAAACTAGGTGAACTATGTGGTCCTTTTCAACTCAGGCCATTCTATGATTCTATGATTCTATGATTCTATGTTTCTATGATGTGCACATGAAATGAAGGTGTGGAATTCAATTTCTCCATGTTGGAAAGATGTCACCATTTACATTCATCGATGCTTGGTGAGTGTTTATGGAGACCAAACAGTGAATGTGAGCACAGTGAGGCAGTTGGTAGTACATTTTATCAGTGGTGATAACGACGTGAAAGACAATCCATGTTCTGAATGTCCTTGCAGATTTTTATAAGCATGGCATGTATATTCTTCTTCATTACTGGTAAGAATGCATAGCTGATGGTGGTGACTATGTTGAAAAATAGTGTTTTGTAGCTATCAGATAGTGTTATTGTGCTCTTTGTATCTTTTGTAGATTTTATGGAAATAAGTAGGAGGCATTACTTTCAGAGCAACCTATTATCAGATTAGTGAATCAGTGTTTAAACATTGGTAGCATCTGTAATGAGTAGACTGTGACACTGAGGAAAACATAAAAAATTCAATGTATTATTAATATAACTGGGCTTTTTAATGTTTTGAAGAGATCAAGAGAACCTGAAAATGTATGGAGATATAAGACTTCCTCCTGGGCAACTAAAATTGAATCATTTGAAGGACACCAGAACCGGGGTGAATTCAGTGCACATATAATCTGAAAGTCCTGCCAGTCTGAAAGAGACTCCGTGATGTTCACTTTAAAAGGTCCAAATATTTAGTGTTTATAGGTACTGTGAACCATGATGCCAGCATTCTAGTGCAGGTAAATCCTAAATATGAACGTCATACAGCTTGTCAGGAGCACATATGCACTGGTGAATAAATCTTGCTGAAGAAAAACCTGCAAAGAATTCCATCAAAACAAGCCAAGCTGTCAGATGCCTTCCTTGTTTTCAGGATCCTTCCAGTTTAAAAGATGAGCAAAGAACTGACTCTAAGAAATGGTGCTCTATTTGATGATATTCTTTCAGAACTTTTCAGGAATCCAGGATGAAACAGAAAGTTATAGCTGACCATTTATTAAAAATTCACTTCACTGGTAAAAAAACCTCTAGAGAAGATCATGAATGTTAATATATTCTCTACTCTGGAATAAAAATGGTCAAATCCATCAGCTTTTATTCAGTCTCTAAGCAGAATATCTCCACTTAGTTCTTAGCACAAGTTAGTATCTTGTCTTTTCCTTTCAGTCAGTTCAAACAGCCTCACAACAAGCCAACTAAATTCTAAAAAGCAGAATTTAACTTTGCTTAATTCAATCAAATTCTTGTACTGACCACATGAAAGCCAGTTACCCAGAGAAAATAATGACCAATTTTTTTAAACTTCTCTCTTCATATGTTGCTAACTTGCAAAAAGATGTCAAACATTGTAAGTCATTCTTTTATCCATTACCATGACCTGAGAACTGATGATCAATATGACCAGCTCTGTATATATTCTGCCTACCAGGTAAGCCTCAAAGAATCTTTCTAAGGTAGAATAGTTTAAAGTAGCTAAATACGCATTTCACTTGTGCAATCAAGAATTGTTGTTAAAGTGAAACAGCACATAGCGAGTGTCTTTGGCATTAGATTAGTCTGTAACAATTATTAAAGCTACCACGTGAAGAATTCTTACTTATAAATGGCATCTGGAAAATACCAAATAAATGACAGATGTCTATATAAATACGAGAATGAGCCGTCATTATCAAGAACAATGGTGAGTACACTCTCAGGCAGTCAACACAAGCATTGATTCCCTGACAGCTGACTATTGCTTGTCTGGTGAAACAGCCCTGTTACAAAGCTAATGGTGCTTTGAGGGAGATAAATAGGGCACTAAACTCTTCTTCAGTTCCTGTCTCCAAGGACTGTTGAATACAAGCAACTACATGGCATGAAGTATGTGTAGTATAGAAATACTTGAAAATTACTGACAATAACGGTTTTCAAAGACATAAACATTGCATCACTTTATGACCTAAAATCTAACAAATGCTGCTAGCTCATGCCCAAATCTTTCAGCAGAATAAAAAAATGACATTGAACTTGGCAATCTGTCATATTAATGTCAAAGAATTTAGCTGAAAACTAAGCTTCAGTTACTTTACTTAGCTGAAAAATCATCGCCTTGCCTGAACATCTCAACAATCCACAGCAGATGCAAATTTCATGATATAATTGGAAAAAATAGTTATTATTTATCTGTAAATCACTGCCATGTTTTGATTTTTATGAACTTCAGATTATCACTCCTAATCTTAGACTGAAAAATATACTCTTATGTTGGAGTCATAAAAGGCTTCTCTGGGTTGTACTGAAGAGTTTGACATTTTGGTATGAATTTATAATCTCTTGTTGTTATTTGAAATGCCATAAGAGAGAAAGGTAGAGCTAGAGAAAGAGAGATGAAGAAAACGAGAGGGAATGAGACACTTTGTTTATCAGTCTTTGGTATTACTCCCACTGACATGTATAAATGTACAAAGAAATCTCAAGAGGTCTTCTACTTCACTCTGCTGATTCAGGATTAAACACCCCTCATTTGATGGTGGTAAGTGACTGTGTAGTGTGTTCATTAAGGCTTCAGGTGGAGTCAGAAATGGATCTTCTGATGATGAACTAAACTGGCAAGTTGAGAACTTTTCCTACTATCTAACTTGAAACACCATGTGAAGATTCAGAGGTTATTTCTTGTCAAACGTACCAGAGACAGAGAGAACAATTTACCACCATCTTCCTTATAACAGCTTTTTGCACACCTGAAGTCTTTGGCCATGTTTCAAGTACACTGACTGTTTGCTGATGAAACTGAGACTGATTCCTTCAGCCTTTCCTTACCAGTTATGTTTCCTAAAACTTCTAGCATTATTTCTCTCCCAGTAGATATGTCTGCCTCATCTCCTAACTCTGTCCAAATTTCCAGTGTTTCATAATGTAGGGTCCGCAAGAGGACACATTCTAAGAGCACTTAGCGAAATAATTTCATTTCTTCTTACATAAGGTGCTTTCTGAATGCTGCTGAGATTGAGAGAATTTTTTCTTTGCAGTGAGTTATTGCCAACTGATTGAAGTTATGGTTCTCTATAGGGAACAAAGATAGTTCTCTTTGGGGCCATAAAAATGAGAAAAGGGCCTGGAACATCTTCCATATGAGGAAAGACTGAGTAATCTGGGTCTGTTCAGCCTGGGGAAAAGAAGACTGAGAGGAGATCTGATAAATGCTTATAAATATCTAAAAAGAGCTGGAAAGACAATGGAGGTCAGGCTCTTCTCTGTGGTGTGTTGTGATAGGAGAAGGAGTAATGGCCTAAAACTTGAACATAGGAAATTCCATACAAACATGTGGAAGAACTTCTTTATGGTCAGGGACGGAGCACTGGAACAGGTTGCCCAGAGAGCCTGTGGAATTTCCTTTCATTCAGATATTCAAGATCTATCTGGATGCTTACCTGTGTGACTGATTATAGAGTACCTGCTTTAGCAGAGATGTTGGACTTGATGATCTCTTGAGGTCCCTTCCAACCCCTGTGATTCTGTGATTCTGTGATCCTCCTCACAGATTTATAAACAATTTTTTTGTATAGAATTCAGTCCTTTCTGAAATGTGGACTGAAAGATCATCTTCCTCCCAGACTGTTTTTTAATTACTAACTTTTAATATCCTCTCAATGAATAGTTTAAATTTTTGGCCTAAACTAGATTAAGAGAAACACAACAGACACCACTATCTGGATTACTTATTTTACAGATACTGATTTAAGAGAAAAAAACTGCCTGTGAGAAAGGTTTGTGTAGCATATGGGTATTTCAAAGGAACAATGTTTATGGTGCTTTATAGAATATTGTGAGGTTAATCCATTAACTAAGAATCCATTAACAAATGTTAATTGTAATCTTTGTGAAGTACTTTCTAATGTCTAATAGTCTAAATGTAGTAGAGAATTTTTACCATACTCACAAATTCATGTTCAGCAAGAAATGCTGCATGTAAACTTTTTCACTTCAAACTTTAAAGTAGTTATATACAAATATTAAACTTCCTAATAATTTCAGTTATAAATTACTTAAGTTCAGGGAATGGGTAGAAAAGATTCTTGCCATAATTTTACTTGCAGATGCTGGTACTAGCATCAGCCTTTTACAGAAGTGGAAAAATTATGCCTCTTAAAATAGTAATTTTCTTTATATTACACTGGTTAGAGATTAATCCCTTGCTGTGAAAAGGCCTTATACTTGAAATTTCCCAAAACAGTGGAAGTATAACTCAGTCCATCCTGCAGGTTCTCATAAAAAATATACAAAAAAATGAATATAGTACTATAAAGGTTTATTCTTTCGATGAAAAAACTATTTTAAGATCATGTCTGTTCAGTAAGTAAAGCCCAGGACTGCAAGTCATGACCAGATTTTGTTGTAATAGAAATAAGGTCTGAGTTTCTAACAGTATAATGAAAGACCAGGCTTTTTTTTCAATCATTCCCATTCAATGTTTGTATTACAACACTAATATCATGGGGTTTTTACTGAAGGGAACAATGTTTATCTTTGTCTCTAGTACTTACATTACAGGGATGGACCAGGTTTTCATTACCTTGATCACACTGAAGGCAGGAATGGTACCCATCAGTGTCTTTTACATCACACTGAGCATGGGAGCCTCTGTTCATGGAATCATAGAATCACTTAGGCTTGAAAAGACCCATGCAATTGCCAAGTCCAACCATTAACCTGACCTACTGATTCCCATCACTAGATCATGTCTCTTAATGAACTCCATGCCCACACGTTTCTTAGGTACCAACAAGGATGGGGACTCCATCACTGCCCTGAATAGTCTGTTCCAATGGTTGAACAATCTCTTAATGAAAAAATTCTTCCTAATATCTAGTCTAAATCTCCTCTGAAGCCATTTCTTAGCACACTATAACTTGGTACCTGAGTAAAGAGATCACGATGTACCTCACTGCAACCTTCTTCCAGGTAGTTATAGAGCCCCTTAGCCTCCTCTTCTGCAGACTAAACAGCCCTGATTCCCTCAGCCATTCCTCGTATATATTTTTACCTTTTTCTTTCAACAGCTTCATTGCTCTTCCCTCCACATACTTGAGCAACTCCACATCCTTCTTGTAGTGAGGGGTCCAAAACAGAACCCAATATGCAAGGTGTAGTCCCACTCATTTGGGTTGTGGTTCCTTTAGTCCTCCTTTAGTCCTCCTTTCCTTCCCACTCACAAAACACCTTTTATCTGTCTTGCTTTCTGTCCTTTTCTCTTGTATTTTAAACAGATTTTGACACAGCCAGGAGTGTGGCAGATTTTGTAATGCTGCTGCATGCAGAAATGCAGCTACAAGCAAAGCCTGAAACAGACCAAGCTCACTGAAGTTTGCTTGCCTCTCGGTTTGCTCTACCTGTTTCTTTCTCAGGTATATATGGATAAGGGTCACCAAAAAGAGCATCAGTTTTTGGATTTTTCAGTGTTAGGTTAACTCACCCATAATTCCATGGATCTTCTCCCTCCTCTCTAGTTTCTTCAGATAAGTACAGCGATGGCTAATTGGCAGTCCTCTGGGAGAACCCCCACTTTTCTTGCATTTTTAGAGATAATCACTGAAGACTCAGAGATTACACTGACTATATTCTTAAGTAATCTAGGGTGAATTTCTTCAGTTCCTGCTGACTCACATACACCTGGTTTAGCTTAGCATTCATTAATCTGTTCTTCCTTTGGCTTCTACTACTACCAACTCATTAAATTAGTTTAGTTAAATATCTATTCACTTTGTGTGTGTGTGTGTGAAGATAACAAGAAGAGGTCTTTGCTGCTCTTTGTCTTATTTCTATTACTGTTATGATTTGATAGATTTTCAAGTCAATGAAAGTTCTCTAAAGAAGATGAAGCAGCTATAACAGATTTTTAATATATCTCTCTCTTCTTTCTGGTAATGATTATACTCTGCCCTTTTTTTACAGTCTTTTTCAGAGAAAAATGAAAATAATTATATTTTAAAGCTGGTCCACAAATCCATCTTATAAAACTGTTTCCTTGCTAGGAGACCATGTTTAGCTCAGCTTTTATTTCTCAAACATTATTTTAAAATTATTTCTAAGTATTAAAGTTGCAGTACTAAGCAGGCTGAAGTACTGCTATTAGATTTGTTAGGGTTAATAATATATGAGACAGTCATATGAACAACTGACACTCAGACGTCCTATCTATGTTGTTGAATACATACTGTTTGCAATGTAATGTGAATTCAAATTTTTTTTTTTAATTTTTTCATAGTTTCTTTTTTTTTTTTTTTGACATAACTTTGAATACTGAGAGGAACAGTTTAAGCAAAATAATCAGATGATAGAATACCACTGTACTAATCTTGTGCTCCCTGTCTCTGTTGTAGGTTGCTGTATATAGTTTGACTTCATCTCTCCTGATGAAGTCCACAGGCTTCCTCTCTAACTAGTTTCAGTTCACCACCATGAGAGCTATAGAACATATTTACAGCTACAACAAATGAAGAAATTGGTAAATTGAATTATGCCAAAAGTTGGCTCTTTGGGGAAAAAAAAAGATATGTTGTTTAATAAGAACCTCTTTTTTTTTTTCTTCTTTTTTTTCTAACTGACATAGAATCACAGTCATAGAATCATAGGACAAAGGCCACTAAGATCCTGTAGTCCAGTCTTCGACTCATCACTACCATGGCCACTGAACAATGTCCCTAAACATAGCATTAGCTGGAGTCTGTTCACCGCTTTTAACACTGCTGCTTCTTGCTCATCCTCTGGCCTTCCCATGCAGATATATAGCTGTGCTGTTGGATTTAGTCAGGCTGCTGCTTCTTCCTCAGAAACCCTTCAGTTTGGAAGAGATTTAGTGCTATAAATTCTGATGGTCTGTGACATCCCACTGATTGCTTATTTGATAATCTTCATTCTGACATAACAAGCAATGCTGAAGTGGACATTGAAGATCTCCGGAAAGCTGTGCTGAACAACTCTTTATAGATGAAGAATAGCCATATTTGGTTTATTTTCTAGCAGGATTCATTTTGTTGAGGATACAAAATAAAGTTTCTCTGTCACTGTGTAAGCAGTGCACACTTTCTTATGACAGTGGAGAAGGGAAAGTCAGAGGTGGCTGATCTTTCCCAGACCCATAATTTGTACCACTGTCTATCAGAAAGAGTTCAACACTTTTATTAGACTTTTCTGATGAATGAGTTTGGGATCACTGAAGGCCAAGTTGTCAAGTAAAACAATAGGAACCGCTCAGGAGAGGAGAAGGAGGACACACAATCCCATGGAAGAAAAGAAATATGGAAAATTTCCCTTTTCCAGTCCAAATGTCACCTGGGTAAAACAGAGACATTAATTTAAATTAATCAATTTAATTTTGGTAATCATAATAGTTTCCTAGATATAGCTAATTATTATGGATGGTTTTGGTTTACAATAAAAGCTTATTTTTCTTACAGTACTTCCTATTCTCTTTCCTCTTCCACATAATGATGTTAGAAAACTATAACCTGATATGACTGCTATTTTCATAACAGATTATTATGGCAACATATATGGATTAATGGGAGTTTTGACTGAATAAGAATTGCACCAATTGGCCCTTGAGATTTCATTAAATGGAGTCAGAAAAGGAGGAACTAATTATAAAGGCGGAATGATTTCTGTACTTTTAAACATCTATTTTGTTAGGAATTGCGTCTCTCTTTTAATACAAAAATCAATAGCATGGCAACAAAATGATCAAAGAAAGCAAAATACAATCAGAGTACGTGTGCAAAAAGCCATTTCAGAAATAGCCTTCCTTTGCACAGTGTGATATAAAGTGTTTCAAGCCGATGTAAAATGTGTTTAGAAATACAGGACCAAATTGCTTTCCCTACAGATATAATGGATATAAGTTTTATATCCTGGAAAAATACCTCTGTTTTAGTTTTTTGTTTTGTTTTGTTTTGTTTTTGTTGTTGTTTTTTGTTTTTTGAAGAAAAGACGAACAGAAGTTTTTTTTTTTTTTCAGAGCCTAGTTAATTTAGTTGCCTCAACTTCTGACTAAGTGGAGAGTGGAGACTCTGCGGAAAAGGACGTGGATGTCCTGATGGACAGCAAGTTGGCCATAAGTCAGCAGTGTGCCCGTGTGGCCAAGAACACCAATGGTATCCTGGGGTGCATTGAAAAGAGTGTTATCAGTAGGTTGAAGGAGGTGATCCTCTCCCTCTACTCTGCCCTGGTGAGGCCACATTTAGAATACTGTGTCCTGTTCTGGGCTCCCCAATTCAAAAAAGATAGGGATCTCCTAGAAAAAGTCCAACAGAGGGCCACAAAGATGATCAGGGGCCTGAAGCATTACCCATATGAGGAAAGGTGGAGAGACCTGGGACTGTTCAGCCTAGAGAAGAGAAGCTGAGAGGTGATCTCAGTTTTTCTGAAGTGTGGGACTCCATTTGATAGGGACAGATCCTTTTTGATGTGCAGCAATAGAACAAGGGGTAATGGGCAGAAGCTGTAAAGCAAAAGTTCCATACAAACAGAAGCAGGAACTTCTTTACTGTGAGAGTTGCAGAGCACTGGCACAGGCTGCCCAGAGAGGTTCCGGAATCTCCTTCTATGGAGATGTTCCATACTCATCTGAACAATTTCCTGTGTAACCTACTATAGAGGAACTGCTTTAGCACAAGATTGGAATTGATAATCTCTGGAGGTATTGTCCAATCCATGCAATTCTGTGATTCTGTGTGATTCCGTGATTCTTTCTTGACTTCTCTAGAATGTTGAGAAGGATTTATGATGATTATTTTGCTCTGAGATCAATGGACCCCTATGTATAACATGAAAGTGGAAGAGTTGTATAAATGGTTTCAGATCTGGACTTGTAAAAATATGTGAGTCCTTCTTTTGCATGCACAGACTACTCTAAGCAATTTCAGCTTGAACAAATGATGAGGGCATATCACTTCAAAAAAATAAAGCTAGAGGAAAAGAAAAAATACGTTTTCCCTACCCTTATAAAGTACTGCAAGGAGTTCAGTGATGTATGAATACATCTAGCGTTGCTTTCATGTTCACTCTCATGTTCTGTCAATTTAAAGTAATGTTTCAGTGCTATCTGGGGGCAATAAGAAATGCAATAGGTGCTCCATGTGCATTGACACTGCCAAACAGTCAAACTGCAGGACCTCACCAATTACATGGCCAATTTTCCTTGGCAGACCTGTGTGTTAATTCATAGGTATGAAACTGTCACCAAAGCTTGTGTTGCAGCACTGACTGTTATGCAGCCAGAGCTTTCCCCAGAGAGCAAACATTATACCTGTGTTTGTTTAAGTGGCAACTTGCAGCATGCCCAGCGCACTAGGGAGCTCATAGGAGAAAATCTGATGGGACAGAGGTGTTAAAAATGTGGAGTACTAACAGTTACTATTGAACATGTCTTTGTGAAGGAAGAGGGAAAATGAAAACTAATGTCTGTACGATTGCCTGGATCCACCTTGTTCTTGGGATGGGTTCTGGCTGTCAGCATTATAGTACGAATTCCTTATTAACTGTAATACTGTAGGAGTAAGTGAGAAAAAGAGATAAGAAGAGACTAGAGAAGGCTTAGGAAAGTGGAATATTGAGGGAAGAATGAAGGAGGCCTTTTATAGAGAAGACTGAGGCTGGAGAGGGCTCAGACAAGAGGATTAGAGACACTGTGCTCTGTAGGGATGCAGAGATTCTGGGTTCATCATGTGGAATTAAAAAGAAATGGGGACACACCAGCAGTATGCATGTAAAAAAAGGTCACTGAAACTTGACAAATGAGGAAGACTATGAAAAAGAAGAAATAAAAGATAAAATAGAGATGGAACAAGACAGAAAAGAAATGAGACAAAGAACCTCATGTAAAAAGTGATGAGTTTTGAAACTTGCCCACGGAGGAAGACTGACATCTGAGACAAACTTTTCCAAAGTCTCTGTCATAAAGGAGATATAACATTCCAAGCTAGTATGCTCCATTAGAAATCACAGAAAAAATCATTTGGACAAACCCTGTGATATATATTTTGGTGTTTCAAATAAATCACTTGATTCTTTCAAATTATTTTTGAAAGATTCCCAAACTTTCATGTAGAGCTGTGAGATGTCTGGTCGATACCAGATCAGTCCGAAAGAAATGCACTACTGAAAGACTCCAGAGGACCTCAGGAAGTGATAACTATAAAAAAAAATTAAAAACTGACTAAAGGAACTGATTTTTCCCCTTAATTTTATTTGAAAACTGTTTTAATAATGAAAATATGTAATGTGCATTTAATTCTCATTTAATTATTTCATTTTTGTTATGATTTCAGAAGTCCTAAAACTGTTTCACAAAGACAGGCAAATAATAACTCTTGTCTAGCCCAGTGCTTGTCCTTGAAGGATTTATATGGGGTGACTTGGACTTCACTGGTGTCACCTTGTGTGAGCACAGGTGCTTGTGCTGATCTGCTGGCTCAGTCACAGCATCAGACCTGCTGGTGGTTCACCAAAGTGCTAATTTCCAGTTCACATGTACCCCATTAAGAGGAATTTCGATCCCACTCTTTTCTACACAAGTACGAAAGTACCAAAGTGTAGTAGGGTGATGGGGAAGGTGGCATCGTGGGTTACATAACCCTGGAGTTATGTGCTGTAGCCAAGGCAGTCAGCCTGTATGCATGGCAGACACAAAGAGTTTGCTTATCAGACCTAGTATTTTGGAACCTATTTCTTCTACTCCTTTTGGTTGCTTCACTAGGCTGGGGCTTTCTGGGTAAGAGCCATCTCAGGATTTTGTTGTTCCTGTTCACCCCTTTGCACAATACCTTGTTCCCAAAGATTTTTACATCATTAAAAAAACAAACAAACAAAAAAACCCATCATATATATATATATACATATACATATACATATATATATATATATTGAAGAGGAAGGATTTATGTGTAAGGAAGTCAGTAAGAATTTTAAATATCATACTGAGCAGTCTCAAAATCTTGTCTTCTTGGCCTGGCACACTTCCAGAGATTCTGGAGGCAGTTTCACTACTACCTTGAACTAATCCAAGTTTGACTGACGCACAGAATGACTGTCTTACCTTCCAAATATGACAGCATGATCATCCCCAGCTCCTTCTTTGTGCCAGCTCAGGGTCTGACTCCAATTAAAATCAGCTTCTTTTTTATATTTTTGTATATCTATTCAGCCTGATCAGTTCCTCTGCTATCAGTTGCAGGGCCTCATGGCCATCAGCGTTGGCTCTCAGGAAGAGGAGGAAGGAAGGTGTGCATGTCCACCAGGGCAGAAGTGTGGACAAGTGTTAAGCTACACTCGCAGACAACAACTTTGTCTTGGAGGAATGCCAGTCATTGTGAAACAAACCCTACCAGAACAGCTGCTTGTATGAATGCTCTAACTCAGTTTCATCACTTGTAACTTCAGACCTTGCCAAGGTACTTAAGATAGTCTGATCTCTACGGAAAAATATGTTTCTTCAGGGAGTCTTGTACCAATATTGAACTGACACGAATGCTTTTTCCCCATGTTAGCTGTCTGGGACACCTAACATTACTAATCTTAGATATCTGCGGTAAGGACGCATGAGAAGTTCTAATCGTAAATTAAAGTTTTACTCTCTTTAGAACTATTGTAATTAGGTTGAAAGTAACTTGCTGAAGCAGACAGACAAGGAACTGACTCTGATTCATGATAGCAATCCAGTAATGGTCAGAGAACAAGAAATGTCTTCAAGTTCACAAGAATGTTTTAGGACAGCTTATTTCACTGTAGATATTCTGGTCATTTTCTCTGTGTTGACAAGCACTAAGTGATACCTTTCTCTCAGTTAAACTAAAATAGCTGGCATTCCTAGTAGGAAAATATAGGTTATATTTTCAGAATTAACAATAGATGTATTTGTAAGGCTCCCATTTATCAGTGGGAAACACATATGCAGTTCCTGGAAAATACTCTTTAGAGTATTTGAACCCTTCTCTTCTGTAGTAAATTCCTACCTTGCAAAGCTGAATCTAACTCTTACCTGTCTACACACCTGCCCTTGTTTCTTATTGTAAAGCATCCACCACTGAGTTCAAGCAGGGCTATCCAGGTAAACTCAACCTTGTGCCTGGAAGTCAGGCTGAGTTCTCCTTGGGTCTTATTTGCTGTTGACAGTAAGGATTCTGTCTTCAGCTGTACACTACTTGTTTTCTTCTTGGGAGTTATGAGGTATAACTGCAGGCAGAATCTGACTTTGTAATTGCAGCATAAATTCTGTTTATGTTGCACAAAATGGAGCAGGAATCAGAGTCATCTCTCCTAACTGCATTGGAACAGCAGGATAACAGGAGCAAAAAGCAATAAAAAAATTTTAGTTACTGAAGTAAGCAGATGACTCCAGCTATATTCAGCAAGTAGAAATGTTCAGTAAGAAACTGCCATATTTGCCTGCTTCTTTTTGACTAAGACACTTAATTTTTTTCTACTTAGAAAGAGCTCCTCAAATGCCATTTAAATTGTACGAGGGCTCTGTGACATTGTGTTGCAAGAAAGAATATACATTTTGCTATCATCAGTCCCTAATGGGAAAAGTAATGAAAGAAGTTTATTGCTTCTTCCAAGAGCTGGAAAGTTTAGAATCTCTTTTAGTGCATGTGCACATGCCACTCACCCATGCAGCAGCCACACTTGGCTTTCTAGGTAGGTAGGAAACCACAGTATATTTATTAGTAAATATTATTCTAAGCCAAACTCAGCAGAGAGTGCATGTCTTTGAGCAGGTACACCTGGCAGTGAATTCTTCTTCCCCTGCTTTGGTGATATTGCTCAAACTGGCACAAATCTTCTGGTACGTTGGCTCTCTCTATGGAACACAGCATTGCAAAGGACATTTAAAAGCCCCGCGAGTTAAACTATCAGGAGCATACAAGCTTCTGACTGTTTGAGTAGCTATATTGCCTAGATTTTCAGGTTGGCAAGTAGTAAAAGCATGTACCAGCACACTTCCATTTTCATTCCAGTTCTATACCAATGTTCTGTAGGCTTCAGTGGAGCTGCTGCTAATTATACTTGCGAGAGACCAGAGTAAGGACTGCTAACCTTGAAAGAGTGATGGTTTAATCCTGTATGTCTGGCAATGAGATATACACCCTTCCTACACTAGTTCATTTGTTTGAATCAAAGTTGATATTGGCAGAAAGTCACTCCTGGATAGCTGTTCATTAGCTGCCATTAAATTAGACAACAGATTCAGCTGTTTTCTGACATGAAACTTTCCAAGCCCTTACTCTCCCTGCCGGGGTTCCCACTGGTCCTTCTGCATGACCCCAGGCCATCCAGCAGTCTGTCTGGACAGTGGGCCTTTGGTGACCGCGACACTTGAGACTCCCGAGCTTCTTCTCCAGAATGAAACAGATGGACTTTTGGCTGCCCAGGTATGGGTGTTGGACTGGGAATAGGGGTAAACTCGAGAAAGGTGATAAAATATCTAGGCTTTCATCTAATTCCCCAAATGGAGGAGTGATTGCCCTTAGGGCCACCTAATTTTCGCAGGATGCAGTTCCAAGATCTCAGCAGAAAGCAGGGCAGCTTCTAATCATTATGTAAAAGGCAAAATCTGAAGTCTTTAGTTAAGCACTTGGATAAACTTGCTAATACTAAATGTACAGGGCTTCCAGAATGTATAATGTGCTTGTTGAAATCAGGAGATATTCTCAGGCATGGTAAGGGGTATAGTTTTTTACTTTTAATGATCTCTCCAGCTAAATGGCAAATAAATAAATATGAGTTTAAATACATATGCTTTAAAGCATTGAAGAATTTTGTTGCTGCATTATCTGATGGCCTTCAATAGCATTATATCTGATCTTGCAGTGAAAAGTGCTCTCTGCAAACTTCATACATAAAAGTCAGAAAACAAATGGAAGGAAAAGGGATTCCAACTTACAAGTAATGCAGGGATGTCAACAAAATTCATTCTTTATATTTCCGAATGCATACATATATGCATTTATACTTGAATAAATGTAATATTTTGAATATATCTGAATCCATTAATTTTTATAGGTCTGGTAAATAAGTGTATGCTAGATAACATACAACTGCACTTGATACAGAGAGCTTACATGGGCTTCTGGATTATTAAAACTCAAAACAAGAACTACTTATCAGGATTTTGTTGGATTTTTAGGTAACATATTTTTCCTGAATTCTGTGCTCAGTTAATAGAAACCAGCAGTTCTATTGTCTTCAATACTGCATGCCACTTCAGAGTATGTTCCTTTAAGCATTTCTGCCAATTTTTACAGGCCGATAGAACTATTTTTCCTCTTTTGAAGATTAAGCACGAGGGTTTTACCATACTTTTGCACACTACTGTATCAATAGCCAGAAAGAAACAATCTTATTTGAATTTGTTGATAAATCAAAAGAAAAAATGGGGCCTTTAATGTAAAAAAAAACAAACACCTATTTACTCATTATTCTCATTCTTCACTGAGCATAATCAGAAGTGAGATTGGAGACATTTCTCATACCACAAGAAAAATTCAGTGGTATTCAAAATTCCATTCAGTGTTTTATTTGGTTTCCCTTAAAGTTGATTTAGAGAACTTTTCCTGAAGAATAGCTGATTTTTTGAGCTGCCCATAAAACTAACAACAGAAAAAGCAGTGAAGAAATAATTCATATCTAATCCTAGAAAATTTATTCAAAACAATTCTTTATTTTATTCTATTTTATTTTATTCTATTTTATTTTATTTTATTTTTCTGGAAAAGAAATGTACTTTCCTTAGCTTTTACAAAATCACCACCACCAAAACAAAATATTTGGGATAGATTTTAAACTATGTAGGTAGCTCTGAAAGTAATGTCTCTTATTTATTTCCACGGAAACTACAACGGCTACAAAGAGCACAATAACTCTATTCAGTAGAGTTGATTCTTCACTACCGAATGCTATATTTTAGCATAGTCACCACCATTAACTTTGCATTTTTGCCAGCAATGAGCAGAAGCCTGCATGTCACTCTTGAAAAAATCTGCACCAGTGTAAGTAACCCAATGTTGATGTAATCAATACTGAAACCACCACCCACTGCCTCACTGTGCTCATATACACTGTTTGGTCTCCAGAAAGGTTCAGCAAATACAACCATATGTCAATGGATGTGATTATTTCTGCATGCAGGAGTTCAGTGATGCCCACAGCGCAGCAGAGGATGAGAGCTGAAGGAGGCACAGCCCACAGATGCCCACACAGAAACAGACCCAGGCTGGAGATGCAGCCTATGGAAGGTGGTCAACATTTTTTTTGGCTGGGATAGAGTTAATTTTCTTCACAGAGGCTTGTATGATACCATGTTTTAGATTTTTGGTGGAAATAGCGGTGATAAAACATTGATATTTTAACTGTTGCTGAGCAGTGCTGCACAGACACACGGACTTTCAGCTTCTCATGTTGCTCTGCAAATGATGAGTGGAATGTGCTCAGGGAACTCAAAGGGAGCATAACCAAGACAGGTAATCTAAATTGGCCAGTGGGATACTCCATACCATATGGCATCATGCTGAACAATGAAAACTAGGCTAAAGTAGGAGAAAGGAGGGATGTTTGAAATAATGGCATTTGTCTTCTTAAGAAATGACCACATGTGGCTAAAATGTGGCTCTGCTTTCTTGAATGTGGCTGAACAGTGTGTGCCTGCCCATGGGAAGTAATGTAATGGATTCTACATTTTCCATTGCTTGCAAACACAGCTTTTCCTTTATCGAGGAAACTGTCTTTATGTCAACCCAGGCATTCTCTCACTTTTTAGCTTTCTGATTCTCTTGTTCTCTTCCCATCTCAACGGGGGAGTGTGAGCATCTTGAAGTGCTGAGCTGCTTGGCAGGGTTAAACCACAATAATGATGCTGTGACTGCTCTCTTGAACTCTTTTCCTAATGTCCTGCATGTAGATTAATTGAGTTATATGTGCATTTTGGGCATTCTCATGTAAAGCTCTAGCCTAAAAAATCTGGTCTCTGAAGTAGGAGATACCAAGTGGTAGTTGTCTATCTTTTGCCCCTGATGAGTCCAAACTTCTAAGCCCCTGAAGTCTTTAAATATACTTAATTTTTCCATTTACAAATAGAAAACGGATGTTATATATGTTGGAGGTGCAGTACTAGGTTAGTTTTGTTTTTCTGCTAATTTTTTAAACCCAGCTTGATAAGTCAAGTAACACTGTTCATGACTTTTGGCCATATAAAGGTATCACTTGAACACTTGATTAGTTTTAACATCTAATCAAGTTTTGCTGACTCATGCTGATGTCCTAAACATATAATTAAATACTTTTCTGATTAGGAATGCTTCTGTGATTCTCTGCCTAAAAGCAACTGGTTTTGGGCACAAGAATTATGAAGTGGTGGGTAAAGCCAGGAGAAACATGAAACTGTGGGTATCAGAGAAATTCACAGAATCACATAATCATAAAATTGTTTTAGCTGGAAAAGACCATTATAGGCCAGCTATTCCAACCCCCCAGCAATGAACAGAGCACGTACAGCTAGGCAAGGATGCTCAGAGCTTTGTCCAACTTGACCCTGAATGTCTCCAGGTATGAGGCATCCACCAATTCAGTGCTCCTCTTTAAAGAGAGATGGAGAAATAAGGTTTTTATTGACAAAGCAAAACAGAAAGCTTGTAAGATAAAAGCTATGTTTGCAAAAGCCCTTGTATTTTTTACTAAAAGTTCTCCTGTATATTGCATGTGATTTCAGCTTCAGACATATATGAAAATTCTTGGAAAAGTGCAGGCATAGCTAGGTAGCCAACAGCAGTAATCAGTCATGGCTACAGCTAAGATCTGACAGCTTATGTACTGTTTACATAACAGTGTGGGATTCTTCTTATATAATGTTCACTATCGAAAAAATAGAATCTTGACTAACTTTTCTATGTGCAATCTTTTAGAGTTATTTCAGATGTGGAAGTTATACTGACTGATCTCCAGCTGACTATCGAGAAGGAAGGGGTCCTCCCATATGTTTGGGAAGATTTACGAGCCAGATGTGGAAATTATGATCATCTAGGGATATCACAGGTTCTCCCCAAACCACCTCTCCACTTGCTTCTGATGAAGACAGGACAATAGACTAGATGGACTGTTCTTTATACCAGAGCCTTTAGACTTTAAAACATGAATGTGACTTAGAAGCCTATCTAGGGCAGCTGAATAGAGCAAAAAGTCTTCTAGCAAAAGTACTTTTCTAAGCTTCTTCAGTGCCAATGGAGAATGAGAGAGAACCACTGTTTGGGGTGTATCTCATTATTTTCTACTTTTCTGCACAGTTGGGATGATTTCTATTCTTGAAGTGCTTATTTCATTCCATTGGCTGTGATGGAACACAGCTGACTTGCTTTACCTAACTTCTAACTGGCTCAAGTTGAGTATAAGCATGCCTATTTATGGTTCTCTCTGTTTATTTGTAATAGCAGTCAGGAAGCTTGTTGGAGAATAAAAGTAGTTTAACAGATGTGAAACTCAGCAGGCTGTGAAACCAGTCAAGAATTTGGAAGCACTATCTTATTCTTGGCAATACTTAGGTTAATTGAATGAAGACCCAGACTCTATCCCTGGTCCACAAAGTACATTACAAATGGATATCAAATGCTTGTAGGTGTTCATTAAGGTAAGTTGAAATTTCATATGAAATATTTTTTGAAGGAAAAAAATTAAGATAACTCACTTCCTATAAGAATGGATGTAATTGCTACAGAATTTCTTCAGCTTTCAATTAGCAATCTTTTCAGCTGTTATATTCTAAAAGAAAGTAAACATTTTCTGTTGGGCATTCTGAGTGGGAATCAGCAAGAGAAAGAAGAAAGAATACAGCAATTAGTATAAAGAAAAGTATTTTGCTGGAGAAGGTTAGGGTGTAGCCCAGGTTTATATCTCTGCACTGTTATTCAGCACATCAGTTGCAAATGTTTGCCACATAAAGTGATAGTAGAAATCCATATAAGCAGAACCCCCATGCATTTTACAGCAATTACATAACCAAAGTTATTCATAAATCTGCAAGGAAAGTTTTGCATAAGCAAATGACAGATGCAGCTTTTTGAAAAATTTTTTTTTAAAGTCTTATGGTTTATTTTTGAAATTGATCTTGGCACTGTAAAATATTTCTGAAGATCATGAAAGCGTTTAAAATAAGAGAATTGTACAGATTTGCTGATATTTTCTCAGCCTAAATTGCGCATTAATCTTGTGATCGGAACTCTATCATCTTATGTACAAACAACAGGTGGTAAGAGATAGTGAGTTCTTCAATTAGAAATAACATCTTTCCTCTTTCCCACAGTTTCAAAGATACTCTGAGGCAGTCAGTTTAGACTGTAGGATAAAGTAGCAGAAAAATTATGCACCAGAACAGATAAATGGTCCATCTACTCTGGCATCCTGTCTCTGACAAGGGCTTATGCCAGATGTTTCATGGGATGGTAAAATACCCACATAATGTACCTGATTGTGTAATAGTATAGCATGAAATGTAATCTCTGTCTGTCCCCAGATGGTGATCATCTTATGTCTGAAATAAAGGCTGTTGGCCCTATAATTCGTAGCCTAGTTAGTGTAATTATAAGGCACATTCTTATTCGTATAAATGCCTAATCATTTTTTAATCTTGCTAAACTGATTTTGCCTCTTAGATCCTAGTATCTTCTTTCAAGTTCTGGCTTTTCAAGCACGCAGATTTGCTGAGTGTGCTCCAAGGGACTGCAGCAGTGCTCTGCAGCAGCTCCTGCCCTGCTTCCCAGGAAGCCTTCATGCCCCAGAGCCACCACTGCTGGGGGGGCTGACAATGAACTCCCTGGAGAAGATACAGCACCATTCCCACATGCAGACCCCTGCTGCGTCGTCTTTCCATGGCGTACATCTCCTACATTCTGCCCTCTCCCCTTCAGGTACTGAGACATCAGGTGCAATAAGGCAGCATGGAGTCTGCAGCTGTCTCTGCACACTGCTCTGAAGAATAAGAGAGATTTGATGAATCTCCTCTCTTCTAGCTCTTGTCAGTCAATCAGAATCTAGCACACAGGGTAAAATAAGCAATGTAAAGAACAAAAGAAAAACACAAAACTGGCAGTCATCAGGAGAAATTATAGTTTATTTCCATAATTTTGTATTTTCTTTGTTGGCTCATCATTAAACATCCACAGATTACTGAATAAGAAGATACTTGCTTAAAAATGAACTGAGCAACCAAAGGGATTTAATCGAGTTTTTGTGTTGCGTTGATTTTTAGCTAATGAGCCTGGAATCTCAAACAGGATGTGTCCCTCAAGAGATGCTCAGGAGATACTCCAAGGCATGGCATGAAATCCTGGACACTTCTACACAGAAATAGTTGAATGAGCTCCATGTTCACCCTGAATGATCTAAGATGCCATCAAGAGATTCAGTTTGGTATAAAGCTAATATCGGATAAATACCACAGAATCAAAGGAGAATTCCTGCAGGAAGGGACCTCAGGAGTTCACTAGTTTGACCTCCTGTTCATAGCAGGGTTAGCTATGAGATCACAAAAGGTAACTCTGTGTTTTTTTCCAGTCAGATCTTTAAAGTCTCCAAGGCTGGAGACTACATAACTTATCTTGCTAACCTCTTCTGCTTCTTGAATGTCCTTGTAGGGAAAAGAATTTTCCTTACATTTGCTCTGAACTTCTCTTGCTTCAATATATGTCCTCAGAAGTCTTCTTCTCAAACTAGTAAATAGAATATAAAAACTACATCCATTGCCATTCAAAGGACATCTAGTTGAGTTCCATATTAATGGAGAAAGTGCCCTGAGATGGCATTTTAGTCTCTGCCAAGCTGTGACCAGAGTGGGAGGAATAAGGCACCATCTAGAGATTTCTATCCTTCTCCATTGTTAACAGTTTGCCTAGGGCAGGGGAGTTGGAGTTCCATGATCTTTTAGGTCTCTTCCAACCTAAGCCTTTCTGAGATTCTATGGTTTATATCAGATGAAGTTTTTGGCTAGACTGAGATGAATCCCACCCTTACAGAGATTTATGGATCAGGGCACTCAGCATCCACTTTAGCTGAGTTGGTGTGGATGGTTACACAGTTTGTACATTCAAAAGAGGAGGACAAGACTGAAGATTTACAGAGCCAGAGGATGTATTGATTTCTTCTGCTGAGCTGCTCTAACAGAGCTGATTTTTAATCCCAGTATGAAGGTATGTTTATTGGTTTTTAAATAGAATGTTCCAGTGCTAATGAAGTCATCAATATAAAATATATTGACTCTCATTACAATCAGTTTGTTTTATGCAGTGGGCATTTGTCACTCCTTAAATTCGTTGTATTTTCTGTATACATCACTGTGAATGAATACAGTAAAAAGCAACCTGTACAACTTCACTAAAGTCATATATTTTCACTGGAACATCTATACATAATGTAGTGAGATGCAAGTTAGCAGAGTAAGCAAACAACAGTGAAACACTGTTTTTTTCATTTTCTTAGCTTTCTTTAAAGAAGTCTGGTAAATCACTGACAGCTCTGTCTGGTATACTTGCAGCTTTGCCACTGTTGCAGTCATGAAATGCAGACATTTCTTGATCTCAGCAGTTTTATCACTTCATTTCTTGAACATTAGTTAAAGACAAAAGCAAAAAGCTCTCTTGTAATAAGTTTGAAACTTGCAAGACATCAAAGTATCTTTGACTTAAACATATGCAGGGATTGTAGATGAATAATTCAGAAGTGCCCCTAATTTGTCATTAACAGATGAAAAATGTCTATCAAATCAAGCCTCTCCTAGACCTCGTTATAGAGCATTATATTGTAGGTCATGATGTGTCATGTCATGATGGTGATATATCTGATTACCACAAATGCTTATGACTATCTGTGTTGAAGATATGAAATGCCAATGTCAGAGACGTCTTTTCCTAAATTCAACTTTCCCCATGGGAAACTGTACTGTGAAAACATAGACTTCTTGTCATCAAAAAACAAAGACTTTTATTGTTGAAACACCAGAACCAACTTTTTCTTTTAAAACTCCTATAGTTCAAAAACATACCATTTTTTTCCCCTAAAATTTAATTTTTACCTTGGGGTTTTAAGCTTCCCATAAGAAAAGCAATGTTATCTACACTAACTTTTTGATAAATATATAATTTTTCATTCAAATATTATTCAATGGAAAAAAAAAAAATAAAAACAACCAGCCAATGGAATTATCTTTTTTTTACTAAAAGTATGTCCTTCTAAAATGGTTCTCCATAATCATTCGTTCGGTAGACATATGTTCTCCTCAAGTCAAGAAATACCTTCCATTTAAAATTTCCTATTTTGTTTCTCTACATGTCTTCATAAAGTTTCAAAAATAGTTTTTTATTCTCGCCAACACTTCACCAATCCATTAGCTGGGTCTTTTAATTACAAAAGCAGTTATTTCATCTTTTGATTTCCAGTATCTTAGTGCTTGGTAAAAAAATAATCACAATGATGTGTTTATAAGTTATATTAATCAAGAAATAGATCTCTAAGTCTGTGGAATTTGTATTTGTGGGGTACATATGTGTGTATGTGTGAAAGGAATCCAACTACTATGCTTTGACAATTGGATGTTAGAGAAATGTATGTAAATTTTGAAAATATCTGTTTATGCATTTTTTTCCCCCCACTTTATTTTTCCAAGGAGTAAATTTTTAAGTATTCTCTGGGATTTTGTGCACAGATTCCCATTATATAATGAAATATGAAGGCAGACTTTGAAGAAATCTGTGTGTACTCTAGTTGCAGAGAGGGATGTGTAAAGTTGTATAATCATGGAAAATGAGGAAGCTCAGTGGTGGCTCAGCATCCTCTGTTGCAGAGTATTTGCTGCACTTAGCACTACTAAGGAAGCTATTATAGCCCACGTATCTTCCCATGGTAAATCTTCTGATTCTTAACATCTATGGAAAGAGTATCTTCAAATAAATTTTGTGACTGATTACTAATTTAGGTTCCAGAAAGAGAATCCATGCTTTACCAATCAGTGAAGACAGTCTTTTTCGTTGAAACTAGAAAAAAAGAGAGGTTTCACTCTGATTTTGATAGAAAGGAAGGTGCTGTAATTCCATTTACTTTAACTAAAATAGATATTTTGAATGCCCTCTTAATGAATGTAAATCATTGCTCTGCATGGGTCTTTCAGCAAGACAAAGACGGCATAAGTGCACTGACATCACATGGAATCACAGAATCACAGAATGGCCAGGGTTGGAAGGGACCTCAAAGATCATGAATCTCCAACCCCCCTGCCACAGGCAGGGCCACCAACCTCCCCATTTAATACTAGACCAGGCTACCAGGACCCCATCCAATCTGGCCTTGAACACCTCCAGGGATGGGGCATCCACAGCCTCTCTGGGCAGCCTGTTCCAGCACCTCATCACTCTCACAGTAAAGAACTTCCCCCTGACATCCAGCCTAAATCTTACCTCCTTCAACTTCAAACCATTCCTCCTTGTCCTGCTACTATCTACCCTTGTAAAGAGTTGATTCCCTTCCTGTTTGTAGGCTCCTTTCAGGTACTGGAAGGCTGTAATGAGGTCACCCCACAGCCTTCTTTTCTCCAGGCTGAACAAGCCCAGCTCCCTCAGCCTGTCTTTGTGAGAGGGGTACTCCACCTCTCTGTTCATCTTTGTGGCCCTCCTCTCCAGTAGTACTGGGGGCTCCAGAGCAGGACGCCATACTCCACATGGGGCTCCATCAGGGCAGATTAGAGAGGGACAATCATTTCCAGTTCCTGCTGGCCACTCCTCTTCTTATGGAAAATGGACATCAGTGGAGTAAACTGATTTGTACCAGCTCAGAATATAGCCAAAAAGGAAAATATATATATATATATATATATAAAAAAATAAAAAAAAATCAATAGTAAATAAGACTCCTTATTACTTTTTAATGTGTGCTGTCACTCCTAAGTTACAAGAGAATGTCCAGTTACTTATTTTCTAAGATCAAACTTCACTATGGACACTTGGTTCAGCATCAAAAGATGATATGGGAGGCCTTGAGGTCCTTCACCTCAACCTTTCTGAAACACAAGTCTAATTGAAAGTTAGCAGTGTTGACCTTCTTTCATGTGTTTCATTTTATACTGCAATGCCATGTTCTCTTTTATTGAGATGTCAAATTGAGTATATCAGAAGATTTCCCCATGTGGCACTTTCAAAACCCATGATTTAAACTTCCTCATTTTTCACCTGAGATAAAATGGTTTCAATTCTCCTGTCTATTGTAACTAAAATTTCCTAAAACCTGTCAAACTTCATGTGATGATCCCAGCTTCTAGAAACCACAGATTTAAATTCAAAAGGATGAACGCGCCATGGTGTCACTGAAATTGAAAGATATCTTCTTTGAACAGATGAGGCCATTCTGGACTTGAAGAAAACTGTATTACACAAACTTCTGCTAAACAAAACGTAGGGGGGAATCTACATTGTACTGCTCTCCCTTTAGTCGCCTTTTCAGTGTCTTTTGTCTCAATTGGAGCTACAAAGCTACAAAAGAAAGTAGAGGTTCTCTTGGAGCTTAAAGATTGCCGTAGAAAAATGGTGCACATAAAGTACATGAAGTTATGGTGGAAATAGAAAATACATGATCTGTGGAAATTGCATTAAAAAGAAGGTATAAAATCTTAATAATAAAGTCACTATACTATTCTGTTTCATGTGTTCCTCTGCAGATGATGGTAACAATAAATTAATTTGTAATATGAATTTAGATTATTTAGATAACATCATGAAATCAGTTTGATTTTAGTTCTCATGATCGTACCTGACCTAAAGACAGGTATCTGAATAAGAAGATAGAAAAGTTGGAGGGTTGGCTGATCCTAATACTTAATGAAAGTCAGTGAGAAGGAGTCTAAAGAAGTAAAGCTAAAGATGGAAACTGCAAATATGGGTCTGAAGCAAGTAAAAAAAGAAATTGTTTAAACCCATCTTTTTTTTTTTTTTTGTGATAGAATCGAGAAGCACCCATGTAGATTAACAGTTAAAGGGATGAATAGAACAATTTTAGGTACTGTAAAATCTAGAAATTTGGCAACACTAGTACAAAAATAAAGATGGAAATATGTTACATGGAGAATTTTGAAACAGCACACTGTGGAAACAGATTGTGAACTGAAAAGATCCTTGTAAGCCATTTAAAAATATTTCAACATCCATGACAGAGAGATCACAAAAGTGAATTTAGAAGTCTTGCTTTTCAACCAGAATATGAGAAAGGCGGGGGCAATTATTTTTCATGATGCCACTTAATCAACAAATGAGTTGAAAATGTTAGAAGAATGTAGATGTGAAGACCTCAAAGGGCTTCCAACAAAGACACCAAAGAACAGACTTTGTTTAGAAGCAGAGCCTCCTTAAAATTGAATAAGGGGGTGAATGTGGTGATGTTTCTTCTTAAGGGCTCACTAGGCAGTGACTGGACACAGCAAAGATCTGTTTGAAATGTGTAACTTGGTGAATGGGTAGGGAAACAGCACGCAACAATTTGAGCACATCAGTCCTAAGGGACTTGATGGTTTTGTTTCAAGCTTTCAGCTACCTTTAGCATTCCAGGCAAGTCAGGGTAGAGGCTGGGCCTGGGTAATCAGTTCCATGTATCCTTGGATGACACTACAGCTCAAAGCAAGACACCCATCCCCAGCAGACTCATGATCGGAGAAGCACCAGTTTGTTGTAGAATTTGACCGCTAAACTGGCCATGAGAGGTCAGCTCCAGTTAGATCTCCAACACATTTAGGTGGCTTGGAGGTCCAAATCAGCAAAGTAACTAGGCTTGAATTTTCTAACCTTAACAAACATATAAAATGCCTGATTTTTCTGGCACTCTGTCCCTTTTTGCTTTAGTTTCTGCAAACACAACGGTTCTTTCTATTTGTACAGCTTACTAATACTGTTTCAGAATATGATAAAAATACTCCCTGCCCGCTCTTACAAGTTAATATATCACAGCAACTTTATTAGCTTGTTCTTTTCACACAGCTGATTTAATGGCTCCCTGAAACAAATACTTTCAAAAGCAATATTTTTTCCTTCATTTTTTTAAATACAAACATTTTTTTTCCTGAAGATATTTGATTCTATTTAATACCATTTATTTTAGCTGTATTAATTTCAGCAAAACATTCAGGGAGAAGCTGAAATTCCAATTAAAACCTCTGACTTGTTTTTTTCTAGAAACTGTGGCTTTAGTTCCTGTTTCCACCACTGCTTTCTTTTAATTTTGATGGAATTGTGCAAATGCTTAGTATATCTTTGAGATATACTGGGAAACAAATATTCAAGTAATGTCACGCAATCTACAACAATTACATTTCATACTCTTGCACTATCATTCTTTAGTCAAACTCAGATCACCTTATAGCTAAAAGGCTGTAAATTGCTTCTACAGCTTGGCTGCAAGAAAGTGCTTAGTAGAAGCTGAGCTTCTATTTTTGCTGTGGGCTGCAGCTTCACACTAATAACTCATAGACAGAGGAAATGTCATATTAAATGAAAGCAGAATGTTCCTCTGTGATTGCTGCAGAACCATGCGACCAGCTGGTTGAGACGCTCACCCTGAGAAAAGGGCTCAAATTACAAAAATAGTGTTTGCCTTCTGAACGCTTCAAACCTGGGCACCGTTTGTCTGATTTATCCCACTGTAGGGGAAGAAGCTCCTTGGATATATATTTTTTCCTTTTCACTAGGGTAGGATTTATTGCATCATCTCATGTTAAAAAATGGGGACTATATGAGGAATCTGGGAGGACTCTGTTCTCCAGTGACAGAAAAGACGTTGCATTCATTCTGTCACCGTCACTGACACTGACTTTCTCCAAGACCTTAAGCAACAAAAGGTTATAGAAAACCATTCTGTGTTCACTTTGAAATTATTCTTATCTGATTCTCATCTGATGCTTATACTTTAAAAACTTCTTGGGTTATATGATGGGTCTTTGTTCTTATGCTGCCATGATAACTGTATGAGGATTTTTAGATAAAATTTTTTGATCAAATGCTACTTTAGTCAAAATAAGTTAAGATTAGATGCAGCAAAGGGTATACTGGTGACACAAATACATAAAATGTGCTTAAGATACGATGAGGAAGAAGTGGGATGACTGCAAACTTAATATCTGCAAGCATTTATGCAGGCAGTTGGGTTCTCAGCATTTTGGAACTCAGGTTTTCTCATGCCTTTTCTAACTGAAAATTTAGGATGCTAACTTTACAATTCTATTTGTGAAAATCTCTGCTGAGGCTGTGGTATAAACACAGTTCCATTCACAGGACTCACTGGCAGGATTACATTATATTCGTGCTAAATAGAGCACAGAAACAACAGTGTAAACACCTCCCTCTCAGCAACAAACTGACACTGATGTGCAAATGAGCTATTGTGTTCAGTGTATCATAACTTACACTCATTGCAGAGGTTGTTTTTTTTTTTTTTTTTTGTTTTTTACTGAAAGAAAATAACTTCCTAAATGAGAGGAAGATTACTACACATTGTGTACCTCTCTGCTCAGCCAGTGGCCTAAGGACCTCTCGACCAGTCTCAATGTCACAAATTGTCCATCCATCAAGTTCATTCTGACATTGAAGACGAAAGGATGAGGCAGTTCTGTCTCTGTTGCTTCTGTTTCAAAGATCCTCTGGAGATAAATTTAAGTTGGTAGCTGTAAACTACCTGAGCTTTCATCTACCTGCTGCTCACTTTATTAGTTTTTATCTATTTACCATCTCTTCTCACAGCTGGTATCTGCTTTTTAAGGTTAGACTTTTGGTTCTTCTCTGTGTTCTTTTGCTTTGTAGATGCTTTCTTTTTGATAAATTCCTAGAAAACATGACTTCATAAAGATGCATTTGCTAATAGCATTTGCAAGTGCTGGATGGAAAAAGACATTTCTGAATATTATTGCAGCCCCTTATAGTCTGATATGCCATTGTAATGAAGACTTTTTTGTGTTGAGAAGGATCAGAGTTCAGCAGAATATGTTTCTCTATCAGTATTTTAAACTTGAAGGATTTTCCTAATATAATTAACAGTATGCATGAAAAATGAGGAACCAGGGAAAGAATGCATGCGTCAAATTAGCATTCTCTAGACTAATAATACATACATGTGATTTAGAATCATAGGTTTTCCTGTTTCTGTGCTGAGGACTGGAACTCCCATGAGGTGCTACAGTTGCTGAGGAACACATTACAGATAGGCTACATGCATTCCTGTCCGGTACTTCTGATCAGCTATTTCTGCTGATACACTGGTGACCTCAGTCTGCCCAGTCAGTACAAAATGTGTTAGTTCTGGGGCCTGGTGGGGTTTAAAAGCTGCACAAACAGCTTCAGAATTCATATTTCATCTTTTTCTGTGCATTTGTTAAAAATGTACGTGTTTAAAGTCCATTCAGGTCCATTCAGACCACTGTTGGTCTGTACTATTGCCAACCTCAGCTGCATTTCGGTCACCTCAGACTGTTCATGTGTTTTGTAGAAAATGATTATTTTCCATGTGTTTTGTAGAAAATGATTATTTTCAGGAACAGGCAAAGATGTTTCTTCAGATACTTTTCAGTAAAACAACTTCACAAAGGTGATGCTATGTTTTCTACTCAGTTTCTGCTCTGTTTCACAGTTAAATTACCTTGTTTTTCTTAATGTGGCCATCTTAGTAACTGCTAGTGTCAAAAATGATCTGTTTAAAAATTCATAGAGACTCTTGCAAAAATTCAATTTACAGTGATTTTGTATTTTATTTTTGTTATTTTTGTATATGCTTTTAAAAGATTTACTTGGAGTTTAAAGCACTTTCTTAATCCTTAAAATGGCCTCTCTGTTTCTAAATCTGAGGCACATCAAAGGCATGAAAGAGGAGCCTTGCATTGCTCTTGCCTTTGATAAAAAGCAGTTTACTTTTTTTTGGACAAATTGTCTTTTATTTCCAGTACTGTCAATCATGTAACTTTTACGATCTTATATGTAAATTAAAAATTAAAGCAATCTTTATGCAGATGGAATAATTGCACATCCAGTAGAGTTGGTAAATAAACCAGCTGATTGGAGAAGTGATTGCCTTTGACTGTCAGATTCTTTCTCCTGTTGCTGAAATTATAGACTTCAGAAAACATCTGAAAGAATTAAAATCCAAGCATGTCTTTCATATTAGTTCTCTTTTCAATGTATGATTGTCCCAAATGTAAGTCTTTGCAATCACAAATATGTCGGGTATAAAGGAGGTTTGAAGAGAGATGTTACTTTATAACAAATAATGATATAATCCTAGTCCAGATGCACTGGAAATGGCACCAGTACAGTGGTTGTTTACTCCGGCTGGATTTGCAGCCTTGCTAGAGAAGATGATGTGATGACTGTCCCTTGGGGTAATGGGAGCCATTGTACTTTGGTTAACTCAATGCCATGTAGCTCAAACTGTGTAGCAAAGGGTGGCTGCTTGCTTTAAGAGGATTCAGCTCTCATTTGAGCTCCATCCTTAAATGAATGTAAAAGGAAAATTCTTTTGTTTGAAAACTGTCCTGCTTGAATGGAGCGAGTTCTTGTGGCATGTTTATCCCCTGGTATCTACCTGCTCTTTCCTGGATCATGGCCAGACTAGGAATGGATCTGTCCTGAGCGTGTGAGCTGTCTGTCTGAATGTTCAAACTGGAGAACTATGCAGTGGAAAACACCGTTATGCTCTGCACTCCTATTATGAAGAAAGGTGGAAATGAGCCAATTTGCTGTTAATACATTTAAGCACTTTTCACTTTTGGCTTCGTAAAGTCTCGCATTTACCTGTGTACAGATAATATATTGCTTTATTAAGAGTTTGCTTTTCTTAAACTGCGTCCTTTATTTGTTAATTCAAGGTTATATCCTTTGGTGAAAATCAAACCATAACATATCTTACAGAGACTGATTTTTGAAAAGTAGCAAGCAAAATTCTTGCTGAATGCATAGATCTGAAATTTGGTTTATCCTCACTATAGCCACAGAGGTTGGTTGGTACATCACCAGCAGGATGAATAAATATTTCCTTTCCACCCAGCTTCTCATGACAGTATTGAAGTTGCTCTGTTCTGCTGTGGCTTCAGAATAGAAACATGACTTCCAGTACTGAGAACATTTTATGAATGTTGCTGCATACAGTTGCATCTGCCACCTCTTTTGCAGCTGTGCTCCAAAATCCAAAATGTGACAAAATAAAATGTAGGAAGACCTCAGGCCTTTCAGTAGGCTGGGCCTGCTTTCCAAGCAGTTTGGAACTTTGACAGGAACCCAATTTTTCACAAAGATATCTCTCCTTGAGCAGTTTTATCTCACAGGAGGTGACATCAGTGCATTGAGAGGGCATTTCCTTCAGACTGTGGGGACACAGTAGGTCTATACATTTGTCAGAGCCAGATGCCAATAAGCCATTGCTGATACTAATCCATTCAAAGCCTGTGGAGCAAGGTGGTCACCATCAACCTGCTTCTCATCCACTGGTAGTACACGTAGCCAGAAATGAGTGTTAGAGGCTAGGGGATGGCTTTCTGCAGATGCTGTGGTGGCCATGGGGACCAGTGTCTGCCTTGGTCTTCCATGTAGATTATTCCAGTGGTAAAACAGGCACTAACTTATGTTTGGAGCCAGGATGCAAAATGATGTTCCAGTCCTTGGTTAGCATCTGGCACCCCTCTTTTGGCAGTCAATACAGAGTTACCAGTAGGCTTATATTCTGCAAGAGGTTTCTCTTTTTTCAATTACAAAAACTCTTCCTGATCCTGATATGAGGTAATTTTTCTTTCCTTCACATTAAATTCTGTCATCTGCCCTTTTGTATTGCTAATGATTCTTCATCAGTCTGCTGTATCAGCTCTGGATATGCTACCTAGTTGTGTCCTGACAGTGCTTGAAGGTAACATGCCAGTAATATGATTCAATTTGAAATCTTCATGTAGAAATAGCTTAACTGTAAGATTTAAAAGCCAGATATGTTGGCCAGTCTTGTCACAAGTAAAATACTGTTCTCATTCCTTTAGGATTAGATTACAGATTGGATTAAGCTCTTCTGCAAAAGCGCAAGAGGAAATACATTTTTGTTTCATTTTCTGAGTTTTAATCATGGACATAAAAGGACAAGAGGTGCAATTTCTCCGCCTAGTCCTGAAAAACAGTTTTCCAAATGACCCACATCCTAGTTTTAATAAGAACATATGGGTTTGTTTTGATGTGATTGCCCATGCCTTGTCCTAACAACTTGTTTGGAGATATTCAACTTTTTTTTCTTTAAATACATATTTTTTCAGAACTGGCAGCCATAGGGGACACTCAGCAATAAGGCAAGATCATAGGCAGGGGTGCAGCAATGTCTGAGTCTTCTTGCCAGGTTGGGGAACTAAGGAATCTCGTGGGAGAGGCCAAGTGATTTGCTGCTGAGATGAGTCAGAAGAAAATTATTATCCTACAGAGCAGGGGAAACTGTGGTTTAATGCAAAGATTTTTCTCTCCATGGATTGATCTCAGAACAGCGTTAATCTGAGTAGATTGGTGCCTTTAGGACCTTAACCAACTAACAAACCACAGATGGTGATAAATATGTACTTTAGCACCCAATATTTAAAACTAGTACTTTATCTCTTTTAAAAATTGCAAAATCAAACTCATCCACAGCTTCATTTCCTTAATTTTTAAACTCATTTGCAGGTGATGCATTATAAAATAACAAGTTCAGTCACCTGATTCCGAGTCTGCTTTTGCATAAACACTTCTTTTTTCTTTTCCTTTTTTTTTTGGTGGTCTGCTTGGCTTATTTGAATTAGCTTCGAAATTCATGCAGTGTTTTATCTTCTGAATGATACATTATCTCTCACTCTCATCCCCGTCAGCCTCTTCAGGCAAGTACTGGCTGCCACAGCAGTCTGTACTAAAGCCATGGTTCTGGATGATGAACCCTTTAAAAAGTGAACTTTTTTTTAAAAAAATGCCACAGCAAATTCTCAAATTGTATTCTGCCTGTGACTCAGATTCCAGAAGCATCTTTTTGAATAATATCTTCAGGGTATACAGCTGTTGAAACTTTAAGAAGTGTTACAGTGCATTCAGTTTCTATCAATCACCAATAGATATAACCTTTTTTCAATTGACTGAAGAAAGAATTCTTTTGTAAGCACTTTTCCATGTCTCACGGGAATAAAGCTTCTACACTCCTCAGGTTCTTTGGTTTTGGTGGAGTCTGGACCCCTTCAAACCTTCTTTCAGTTTGGGTAATTTGTCACAGGCACCTAGACAGGCAAAGGCATTTTTTTTTTAACTTGAAAAGTCTATCATTGCTTGGGGTTTGGGAATATGTCACTGGGCTTTTCCTTGCACCTTGATCGTCCCTGTCTCATCTCAAAGCTATATGAAGTTATTTACTTTTTGTTTTCTCTCTTCTTCTGAAAGGAACCTGCCTCTCCCATAGAACAGGCATGTCTGTTTGTATTTTTAATTGTTTATTATTAAAATCTCATTTATTCATGTATAACAAGGACCATGGATAGTATTTGATATATTTTTCAACTGAGAAGAATGGGTTGGAGAACAAAACAAAGGTCATTATTTAGGTGGCAAGAGGATTATGCAGGAACTCTTTCTAGAGACATGCTATCCAACATTATTAGCAGAGCTAATAATATAACAACCCTCAAACTCCATGGAAGTATGCCCACACAGTACAAACTCCCAAAATAGTTTGCAGGACTTCCAATAGTTTGCACCATCTTCCATGGTTACAGTAGATTGATATTTAAATCTCTCCAGAGCACTTCTGAAAATTTAGTAGTCCTATATTACAAATGAAAACTTGATGCATGATGGAGAAAAAAGAATGTAGCTCAAAGATTTCCTTGAATTTGCAAGCTTTATGTCCATATAAATATCTTCTTAATATCACAAATTCTATTGTCAGTGTCCATTACACCATGATACGAAGTAGGCAGAAATGTAATGAGTGCAATGTAAGGAGTTCTTTGCTCTGTCATTATTTTTTTCTCTGGAACTTTGGAACTCTTTTCCCATAAGACAGATTCAGGAGTCCCACATTACTGAAATAATTTTAACACCATAACTATATTTTTGAAAATAGCCTTCCCTTCCCTTCCCTTCCCTTCCTTTCCCTTCCCTTCCCTTCCCTTCCCTTCCCTTCCCTTCCCTTCCCTTCCCTTCCCTTCCCTTCCCTTCCCTTCCCTTCCCTTCCCTTCCCTTCCCTTCCCTTCCCTTCCCTTCCCTTCCCTTCCCTTCCCTTCCCTTCCCTTCTCCTTCCCTCCCTTCCCTTCCCTTCCCTTCCCCACTTTCTCTCTCTTTCTTCCCTCTATTTATTTTCCTTAACAAAAAAGACAACTCTAACTTAAATGTTGCTCTTAAACAGAACAAAATATCTTACCTGACCCAAAGCAGTTCAACATTTTTGCAGAGGTGCCAGTGAACAGTTATGTTAGTTATTCATGTAACTTTCCCCTAAGTTATTCCCCAGTGTCACTGAACATTGAGCATTATCCTCACTTCTTCCTCCCCCCCTTTTCTTGTCCCTGGAGAGAAATTATGGGGATAGCAGTAGAGCTGGGTTGTCCAGACTGTACTATTAGTTTCTCATTTCTTTTCCCATTATCTCTTTCTGTTCTGTACCTCATTTGCAAATAATGAAAAGGGTTTCCTCACTTCCAGCAAAGGTGTTTTATCTAATTGAAAGCTAACAGCAGGTGGTTCATGTAAAATCTCATTAGACTATGATTGTTTTTGACACCTCTTTGAAGAAATGCTACATTGCCTTACAATTGGAAGTATTCCCTGTGTCTAGGTTAATTGTAATGGATTACAATATATGAAACACTCACTTTTTCTACATTTACTATAAAAGAAAGGATATTTTAGCTATCTAAGGTATTTTCATGATCTTCTTTACTGAGCATGTTGCAACACAAGTATCCTCACAGTATCATTTTCTGCTCAGAATGTGTCAGATCTGCTACAAGGGGATGAAATTCAAGGAAAGAGGTTGGAGTTGAGCTATTCTGAAGTTATTTTGGCTCTCGTGTCTTTGAGCCCTAAATTATATAGATAACCCAAACACATTTCCCCATTGTGACATAAGCACTGAGTGCATTTCTAAAATTTGTGTCTACATCAGAACATGAAAATAAAAATCATCATGGTGTGTCTGAATTACAAGCCAAAGGGCAATTTTTTTTGTTCCATGTAGAGAAGTCAAGGAAAAGAACAAAAAAATCCCATTTTACTTGGGCACTGATGTGGAGAGAGGAAATTTACCCTTGTTTTTTATTTTCAGTGTCTGCTTCTGGATTGTTTCTTTTTTTTTTTTTATAAAGATGTGCAAATCCTAACCTACTGGCATAGCTCCTACTTAGTGGCACAGTGATTAGAGGTCAGTAAGCTCAAGCAGATTTGGTATGACCATGAAACTGCTTCTGTGCACTCCTAAAATATTGTCCAGATCAATACTGCAGCATTTGATTACATTTAGTGCTATAATAGAAATTCAGAAGGAAATGTTCTCAGTCTCTCATTTTAATGTAAATGTAGGGGACTTTCTTGAGTTTAAATATACTGAGTGGAGTTAATGTTATGATTCTTTCAGAGTGATTACTATGGATGTATGGCCCAGAAGAGTAGTTATTTTGTGGGCTGTTTTCTTTTCTTTTCTTTTTTTTTTTTTTGGCATATATATATATTCTGATTTGTAATTATTGTACATCTAAAGCTTTGGAGGGATACTATATGCGCTTACATAAACAAATGCATATGCATGGTGTAACAGAAAAGTATATAAAATTTTTGACATAACTTATAACTGTCTGCACAGTGTTTATATTTGGGCTTTTCCTCATACATACGAAATGAAGCATGTGCAAGTAAGCAAGAGAAGATATCGCATAGCCCAAAGAGCCAGAATAAGAATAGCTACACTTCTCAGCTAGTGTCCAAATTGGCAGGAAAATGAAAATCCTGGCAGGCAAATCATTCTGGCTCATGAAAAAAATCTTAGTTACAAACAGTCAGAAACTCAGCATGCAACACAAATGATTTCTTACTGTCAAAGAATTTCCAATTTACTCATGGTATTTTTGTTTTCCCAAAGATTTGACTGTATCACCAAGGGGATTCACACATCTTCATATTATTGAGTTCTGATTTTGCTCTTCACTGGCTGATAAAAAAGATTCTGAATGAAAGATAACTAGTGGATATATAATGTGATTTTCATAGTCTGATATCTGTTAAGAGCAACAAAGATATCGCCTCTCAGCATTCCCTCTAGGTCTATAAAATACTGTTTGACCCTGAAATAGTTTTCACAAGGTTTCCCTTCTGAAAAATAGCCACACTCTTTGATGTTAAAGAAGTGCTGGATCTACTGTCCTTCAGTTTTTGCTTCCTCAATAGACTAAGGTGAAATATATCTCAAAAGATATTTTTCTAGATCTATCTCCTGGATTTTTGAAAACTGCTTCTCAATACGAGGAAATTGTGAATTAATCCTTGGACAATGAAAACAGCAGTGCAGTTAACCCAATCTAGATATGAAGTAAGTACCTTTACATCTGAATGACCAGATTTGGTAAGACAAAATAGTCATATAATAGGTAATTTCAAAGAGTAAAGGTTTATCATCAAGTCTTTATTTGTTATTTCAAATGATTTGGCACAATGTAGCACTTCTTATAGAATCATTAAGATTGGAAAAGACCACTAATCACATAGCCAAATAACCAACCCACCTCCACCATGCTCACCATGTACCTCAGTGCCACTCCTACACAGTTCTTGAACAACTGCAGACTCCATCACCTACCTGGGCTGCCTGTGCCAATGCCTCACCACTCTTTCTAAGAAGTAATTTTTCCTGAATCTCCACTAGCACAAACTGAGGCCATTATTTCTCATCCTATCGCTGTCATGTGGGAGAAGAGGCCGAACCCTACTTCACCACAGCCTCCTTTCAGGGAGTTGTAGAAAGTGAAATGATCTCCTCTCAGTCTTCTCTCCTCCATACTGAACAATCCCAGTTTTCCTCAGTTGCTCCTCTTAAGCCTTGTGCACCACACCCTTCATAGCTTCATTGTCCTTCTCTGGACATTCTCCAGGGCCTTGATTTCTTGTAGTGAGGGGCCTAAAACTGAACACAGTACTCGAGATGCAGCCTCACCAGTGCTGAGTACAGAGGGACCATCTCCTCCCTGCTCTTGCTGGCTGCACTATCTCTGATACAAGCCAGGATGCCTTAGGCTTTCTTGGACACCTGGGTACAGTAGCACCCCCAGGTCCTTTTCTTCCATATAACCCACTTTTGTTTATGACAAGAGAGTTGTAACTGCTTGTTTGCAGTGAAGACAACTAAACGTGACCATGATAAGCATAAATACACGGCTAAAAATTAATGAGATGCATAATCGGTTGTGTCTCTATTTATGTTCCTGTGAAAAGATGCTTAGATCTGATGCTGCTGAGAACCACATCAGGTCTTATTCCCCTCAAAATGCCACTCTTCATCATCAGAGCCACTGGACTAAGTGTAGGTTGAAAGGGTGCCTGTGCCTGAAATTTGTAACTCTTGCTGCTGATGTTGGAGTCCCATAGGTGTCATATACAAGGGAAAAAAAAAACAAAAAACAACACAATCACAGCTTTCATGATGGTCTAATCACACTGGTAAGGACGATTCTGTTTGGAACAATGTTATGGATTAAATTAAATCAGTTTTCACAGAGTGTTTGTCTGATATTAGGAATTCATTCAAACTGACCCAGAGCAATAGCTGACAAAATGTTTGTGAGAAATATAACCATTATACATATTAAATCTAGAGAAGTATATATTGATTTTCATTCATACAAAATTAGAAATCTCCTTCTGTTTGCTAAAGCCATTATGCAGTTAGAGCTGTCAGAGCAAGCATCAGCTGGAAAACATCGTCCTTATAAAATCTTTGCTACGCTCAGATTAATAATGATTCTGAAACCTCATAACTTTGTGAATAGTGGAAATGATTTTGAATAATTCCTGAGGATGCTACTGACTTGAAGAGAAGTTCAAGCTGCACATATCTAAAACAAGAGAAATAATTATTTGGTACATGGAAGTAAACTTGACACAAGCATTGAAATAATCAGAGCTGTATCAAAGAGAATTTGGCAGCAACAAATTGACTTCATGTTTCCTTTCTCAAAAAGCAGTACACATAGTGGCAAAACTGTGTTTCAACGTGTTTGAAACTTCTACAATACTTAACTAATTTTGAAACAACATAATCCTGTTAATGGCTGTTAAACGAGGGACATTGAGGTTTTCTGTAGCACTGCCATCTAGCTTGAGCATCATCCTGTATTTGTGGAGATTGATATTTGAATATATTTATTCATACTGAATTGCGTGCCATTTGATTTATATCCTACCTCCAAATCATATTAATCCAATCTCTATGATCATAGAATTGGTATTGTCACAGAATCATAGAATGGTTTGGATTGGAAGGGACCTTGAAGATGATCTAATGCCAAACCTCACACCATGGACAGGGAAATAACCTGCTAGAACAGCTTGTCCAAAGGTCCTTTCAATCTAGTCTTGAAAACTCATCCAAATCACAATGAAAATGTTAAATATTATTGATCACAAACTCCTAGATATCCTATTGTATCTTTTCAATCTGATGGTAAGATTACTTGTGACTACCATGTCCAAGCAGTTTTTTCATTTCTCTGGTATTTTTATTTGTCCACATTTCCACAGATTCCCTCAGAGTATAGATCTAAAACAGTGGCAAAAGCCTTACTAAAGAATACCAACTCACTGTACCGATTCATTGAATCTGTTGCTCCATGACAGAGGAAAATGACCTATGTCTGTGGAGCTGTTTCTCAGTACTTAATTATCTTCTTGATGCTTACAGACTGCTTATTTTTTCAATGCTTTTCTATTCAAGTTAAGCTGATGATTTGTGGCTATCACATCCTCTTATTTCATCAATTTTTAATGAGCATTTTTTTGCTGCTTTCTTATGCAACTTCATTTGATCTCTGTGAGCTTTCTGTAATAATTGCTAGTGGCATTCAACTTGTTTTACACAGTTTTAAAATACTGTCTTGTGAACATCAATAGACCTTAGTTCTGTAGATTTTAGACTTAGTTCAATGAATTACAGGTGAAGATACTGTTTAAAGATAATAAACATAATGAAATTTGGGCATAGGCTATTCTCATTCTTAAATATATGCATCCATACACTTATTATAGAATCCTAGAATGGCTTGGGATGGAAGATACCTCAAAGAACATCTAGTTCCAACTCCCCTCCTGTGGGGGAATGGAGTTCTCTCTCTCTTTAAAAGAACCTGTATTATCAAAATCTGCTTATATTTATATACACATGTATATGCATGCAAAATGTGTGTTCCAAAGGAAAATATTGTGTAAAAGTTGAAGCATCTTTGCATTTTCCCTGCAGTGGGCACATTTCCCAAATTACTATAGATATGGTCTTAAAGCAATTGTTAAGAACTGTGCCTTTTGGGGTATTGTATTGCTCCATATGGGTGTTTGGAACATCATGGGGATGGAGGATAAATCTCAGCTCTTTTTCCACTTCCCATTCATCCTAATCCAGTTATTGTGTAAAAATCAGTGATGGAAATCTGCTAATGCAGTAGCATATGCTTCTAAAGGGGGAAAGGTTTTAAACTGAGAGATTTAGATTAGATGTTAGGCATAATTTTTTCACTCAGAGGCTGGTAAGGCACTGGCACAGGCTGCTCAGAGAGGTTACGGATGTCCTATCCCTGGAGGTGCTCAAGGCCAGGTTGGATGGGGCCCTGGGCAGCCTGACCTGGTGGGGGGCAATCAGCCCATGGCAAGGGATTGGAACTAGATGATCTTTAAGGTTTCTTCAAATCCATTCTATGATTTTATGAAAATCTTTCCTGTAAAATGCTGTGGCAGACAATATTACTAGCTAAGCAGCTTATAAATTCAAGGAGCTATATCTATTTTTTAGGTGGACAAGCACAAGACCAATGAAGAGGTGACAGTAGTTTAAAGGTAAAGGAATGAAAGAATTGCAAGGTCTTCTACCTGGTGAGGTCATCCCAAGGGAACTATTCTTAGGTAAAACAGTTTTTAGGAGCCCCTTCATCCGACTTACATCAAAATTGTTTGAAGAGCTGGAATTAATGCCATATTTGATTGTCTTGTGGCTCAAGAAACTTCTCTGGGAGATCTTCTTTGAAGAGGAACCTCAGATATGAAAATGATGAGGATGAAGTGTTTTGGTGTATTCTAAATCTGAGTCGCCCCATCCTGTCATAGGTGAGATAGTTTAACTACTGACAGCCCTCGGAAGTCTAAACTGATGAAAAATTTCATAACTGCCATTCTTGATACTAGGCCTATTTTCCTTCACGAAATACCCAAAGCAGAAGTACTTGCTATCTGGCCTAGCCAGAAGATCAACATCTTTTTTACCACAAAATTTAATACTCATTCAAAGGGAAGGACAAAAACCTATTCTGCTTACAGAAATTCAGAGAATTTTTTTCCTCGGGAAGTAAGCATGTGAGCCTTTCTTGTCTGCTAGAGATATTTGAACATTGTGGGAACCTTCACTAACTGTCTGAAGTACATGCAGATTTTATGGGCACTGTCCATGAAGTTATAAAGGGTCTTGTCCTTGGAGCTGGCAGAATTAAGACAGTTACAAAAGCCTTGCATAAAATGTATTTACTCATTATCAAAATCTTGTGAGGAGGAGGAGAGCTAGGCATTTAGCTATCATATAATCTTTTCCCCCAAATCAATAGCCCATTACACAGCACTGCATCAGACAGCAGGCAGTTATACTGAGTAGTTATTAAATTAGAATCTCATCCATCCATATCTATTTGTATTTCATTCTCTGTCCTATTTCTTATACAAGCCTAATGGTTAATGAAGCCATGGAAGTTTTTGTTAGTATTTCCAAAGGCAAATATGCTACTTGAGATCATTCTTGTTTTTTAATGGTGAAGAAATAATCAGGTCTTTCAATATGCTTTGTAAAACAGTGTTTGGTTTTCCCACATTTTGCATTTTTTTTAAATATCTAACTGAAGTTTCCTCTATTTTTCATATTGAAGGAAGTCACTGGAATTGCTTAAAAAGCCACTTTTAAGCCAGAATTGAATCTCTAATTATCAGAAGCTTGCTCAATTATCAATACAATTTTTCTGAACAAAATCATTCTTCTACAGATTTAGATGAAAATATCAAACAAAATTTCTTTTTTTCTTACACTTAAAGTTCAGGTCCAGAGTATGTTTGTATGCTCATCCTTTAAAAAAGAATTACCTAGGATATTTATTTAAAAGCTATGATTTTCTCTTTGGAGAGTTTTCCTCCTTTAAGGAATATTTAGGAATACTTTTCATCTGAGATATCAAAGAGAAAAATGTTTGATGATGTGCAGAGATCTTCCTGAATTTTGGATAGCAGAATTCAGGTAAATATTAAATTTCCTGCGACAAGAAGAATATGAAGATAATAAAAAGAAAAAGAAAAAGAAAAAGAAAAAGAAAAAGAAAAAGAAAAGAAAAGAAGAAAGAAAGAAGAAAAAGAAAAAGAAAAAGAAAAAGAAAAAGAAAAAGAAAAAGAAAAAGAAAAAGAAAAAGAAAAAGAAAAAGAAAAAGAAAAAGAAAAAGAAAAAGAAAAAGAAAAAGAAAAAGAAAAAGAAAAAAAAGAAAAAAGAAAAAGAAAAAGAATTGAATAGAAAAGGATAAGGAAAAATCCAAGAGGAGTAAATAAATGAAGAGAGTGTCTATATGTTGCCGAGTTTCCTCAGCTACTCAATATGAGCTTGTAATCTTAATTACCTTTCATTAGGTTCCCAGAATCTCTGCAGGTCAGAGCTATCCTTTGAGTGGTAAATGGTAGCATCCATATACGTATGTAGCATAGAAAGAATAATTTAAAGGCATAGAAAATAACATAACTTTGCTATCAAAGTATTTGTGAACATTAGAAATGAACAGAGCACTGAGTGTAATCCATTTCAAATAAAATTGCTTGCAAAAGCAAAGACCAGTCAAAACTGCATGAGGAAATGATAGATGTGAAAACAAAATAGAGATTCCTCTCAGGGTTAAATCCTCGACCTCAGTGCAATAGATCTGCTGAGTTAAGAGAGAGGCTATGATTTACAACAGCCAGTGATTTGCCCTGAATGTCTTGTACTCTGACCTCCAATAATGCCTCGGACCATTGATTCCCTTTTTTTCTTTGAGACACCGATTTCAGTGGGAAGTTGTGCCCATGAATGAAGACCCCTTCATTTTGGGTTGCCATTTGCCAGCCGTGGAAGTGCAGTGTATTAATCAGAACAATCAATAGTCCCCTGACTGTTGACTTAGCCTACTCAAGTGGAAAGATACTACTTCTACCTTTGGTTAATCAGCTCCAAATATCTATTCTGAAGTAAAACCATCTGAGAAATAGTTATCCTAAGGAGTTTGTGGCCTGATTTTTACCCTCTCAGGAGAGTTTTTAAGTGTGAAAGTTCTTCTGAAGACAGGGAATCTCAAAACCCGAGGGAGTACTTTCATTGTGTGCAATGGTAGGTGGGTCAAGGATTCAAGGATTTCTAACTTACTTTATTTTATGGTGTCTCTGTTTGAAACAGTTCACTTAGGAATCAATGACTTCCCTTAACTGTGATGGTAAAAGACAAAAGTGTAGCAGGATGGTGGGAGGAATGAGAGATGAGCTTGGGATGACAAAGCTAGGTGGGCATGTTTGCTTCAAAGTGTTGAATGATGGATGAGGACAGCATGGAGGCTCACACAGCAGTCAGTGCTTACTAGTTATTCCCTTGTTATCTACTCAATGAATCAACTTAATGAGAAAGTAAAGTTCAGCATTTCAACAAACACTTTCATACAACATTTCTGAAACATACCCTATTATCTGTTCAAACTGTAGTGCACTCATTTTCTCTGACTGACTCACAGAGGGAGAGTTACATTTTCTTCTTTATTTTTTTTAAATTACTATTTACTTTTTTTTACCTCTGTTGGTCACTTTAGTGTCTGTGGATATTCTACGCTTCTCCCTCCTCCTAGGGAGAATGTGAGTAAGAAATAGAACCTTTTTAGTACTTTGTACTGACGATTTAATTCTTTAATATCAAGTCAATATTTCTTACAATTTTTGTTATAAGCATTTCTATCCACTGGGAAACCAACAGCACATTAATAGAGATGTTATCTACAGTGCTGGACTGTTTGATTAATTCTGATATTCGGGGAAATTAAGTTAGAACAGAATGTCTTTGTTTTCCTTTTTAGTTGTTATTTCTTTCCTTATCTAAAATTTTTGCAACAAAGCCAGTGACTGGTCAATTATATTAAATAGTCTCAAAGTGTCATATGATCAAGTAAATCAGATATTTTATTATTATTATCATTATTAATAATATTATTATTGACTCGCTAATGGTTACAAGAGTTAAGAGAAGGGAGCAGAATCAGAATATGTAAATTGAGTTCTATTTCTCTGCAAATTTCTCTGATTCAAGTGAAGAATGTACACTTCAATTCTTGTACATCACAGTTTCTATATTCATTTTAACTAGCTCTGCAAGAAAATGCCAGTATATTGAGATGCTCCAATTAAATTTTGTTGATGCAGTGAACTTCTTTATGGCTGAGCAATGCCACTGCTGGCAATTAAGCTAACAGTATACATACATCACTCAGAAATAATCAGTTGACTTTTGCATGGCAATATGAGGGGGGGTTTTGAATGTTAGGTACTATTCCAAACAAACCTTTTCCAATTATTCCATATCTTTTCAAGGAGTGTGTTCATCCTCATTTATTTTATTCAAGGAAGTAAATGCCGAGTATTAGAACGATTTTACTACATGAAAAAGCATGTAGAAATCATGCAAGCAGCAGTTATAAAAAGAATGGATATGCTTATTTGGAGGATGCAAGAAAGACATAAAATGATTCCATTATTTTCCTTATTCCCACCCCTGAAAAGAGGAGATGACATTTTGAAAAATATAATGCTTACCAAGTCATTTCTGTGCACTCCATGATCATCCTAATTCTCTCCAGGAGCTATGCTGCCTTAGATAAAACTGAATAGCTGTAGGGTGATGTGCCCAAGGTGATAGGAAGATCAAGAGCAGATAGGAGAAGGAGAGGAAACAGGAGATGTATCTTTATATTTTGATAAAGTTAAATCAAAAGAATAAGCTCTATTTGTTCATGTCAGGCTATTCTGTATCTGAGGGGCTTGGATTGTCCCGTTTTTTCTCAGTGAAGAATGATTGGTACTCCCCTATTCTGCACAGTGTTTGTATATGACATTGCAATCTCTGCTGACTTTATGTTCTTTTGAACTCAAGGGGACTTGGATGAACTTCTTAATTCCTTGTTTCTATATGCAGTTTTATATGAAGACTGCAATTATTCCTCTCTCCTGTCTCAATTCAGCCCCAGTTGGTGGAGAAAAAGAGACTACAAAAGGTGTTGGAAAAGCTTTCAGGAGAAACTACAGTATCTTGGAACAAAAACACAATCCTTAAGTTATCCTTAGGTCAGCAGGTCCTATAGTTATTCATGCTTATAGTACTTAAGCATGGATTAGCATAAGATTGGATAAGCATTAAGATTATTAATAATGGATGCACCTGTAGATGGTGCTGAAGATGGTACACTGGTGTTTTTTGCAGTCAGCACGCTGAGAATAGGCAAGATAATTGCTCCCTAGTATCAGTTGTTTACCATGGAGGCATCCATAGAAGAATGCAACACTGTCTGCTTTAAATAGCTGTTTCAGAAGAGATTGTAGTGACTTTCCTGACTATATACGAAATCTAGATGACTAGGTTAGATCTGAGTGCACTACTGACTTCTACATTTGGTTGGATGAATTGCACTCTAATTTTTTTCACAAAGTCTACTTCTCCCAAATGCACAGACATCCCAAGAAATGTAATAATCATCTCATCAGTGTCTTTTTCTTCTTTTAGGCATCATCAGACTGCATTTGAATTACCTCTGAAATAACAGTAGAGGTTAAATTGCCATTTTCAGCTGACTCATCACATTCAAAGCTATGATTCTGCTGATGAAACCTTTGTACTTAAGTGAATGTTTCATTAGAAGCAGAAACTACAGTTGCCTCAAACTTCCTCATTTGAAGCAGACCTGAAGGAGAAAGATATGCATTGACTGAACTATGCTTGAAACATTACCACTGCACTGGTAATTTATTCTGATTTTTTTTTTTTTTTTAATGTTCCTTGTTTTCAAGTCCTCAGTCTGTTTTTCCTCAGTTGATAATGAATTTCTGCCAAATTCAACACAACCCTGGCTTCCTGAGATATGTTTTGCATTCCTCTTCCGCCTCATGTGAAGCAGAGAGGATCACTGCATTGCATCAAGGCTCTGAAGAGCTATCTATTAAGGGCACATCTGCACTGAAAACTGTGAGGACAGCCTTCCTTGATTCAGGCACACGGAACAGCTTTACCTCAGGACCCGGTGCTTTGTGGGCATCAGTTTATTTCTTTTTTCTTTTCTTGCTGATGCATCTAGCTCTCTCTCAGATGTCTGCTTGTTTAACGCCTTCTTAGGTGATTTTTCATTGCTTTACACAGTGTGGGCATTACTAATAGGCTTCATCTCACTCAACAATCTGAAGGAGAAAATCTACAACTGAGCTGATACTGATTTGTTTATTTAGGATTGCAAAAGGAGGCTGCCTCTTGCTGGAGGTATGACTTGCTCATCTTTCTTCATGGATTTCTATACATGCGGGTACCTCCCAACAAGACATCCAACGTGCCACATGTTGCCAAGAGTCTATCTTACTTGTTATTTCCAAGAAGGAGAGAGGCTCCTGTGTTCTCATTTGATTTTGTCACTACAGATGTGGCAACTGGTCTTTTCTCTCCACTTTGACTTTTACCCTGTGACCACGCTTTTTGGCTACCAGAAAGACAACTACCAGAAAGATATCTCTACAAAACACTGATTCAAAAAAATGTGTGCATCCTCAGATATGAAATGGAGGGCAAACTGCACTTTCTGTGATGGGTTTTTAACTGACAAAGTTTTCCAGAACATTCTCTCCTTTAGTAACAGCATAAGTTTTCCTATTAATATATAGGTCACTGACAAAACTGAAGCGTGAAGTCAGACAAAATCTTGCTCATTCCTTTCCATCTTCCACTGGAAAATTTGAAGGTCCTTGAAACTGTTTCTGACACACAAGCAGTCAGCAACCTACTGGATTTTGAAATCACTAAGGTAATAAGTATGGAAGATAAGAAACTGCAAAATGATGGAGGTGAGGATAAAAATATATTCAGCAGCCATTTTGGACGGCATAGCAAAAAAATTCAGCTCTGATTTACTAGGGACTAGCTCAATCAGAATCTGTTTATCCACTCATGCCTGTAATGGTGCTGCACTGAGAGAGGACTCTCATAGTCTTATCGTTATTCATCATTATTCATTACAAAAATAATACATGATGAATTTCTATGCTCATTAAAGTAAGCGTACGGTGCATACTGAAACTGTAAATGCTGAAACAGTACTGCAATTACCTTGTGCTTATCCTTTCTTCTACCTAATCCCCTCTTTTTATTTTTTTTTTAAACTCATTTTAGGGCATATTAAGACATTAACATTGTATAGTACCAGTTAGCTCATTTCAGTTTAAAGTTCAGAAAGTTGCAAGTATCTGAATAAATAATGGTTTACTTCAGTGTAACCAGTGCCATGGGAAATGAGGGCTGGAAGCACAGTCCATGGTGTCTTATCTTTCTTACTGCCTTCCCCCTCTTCTCAGACACCATCCCTATAGTGTGAAATCAATATCAAGTCAGCCCTACTCCGGATGCGGTGCTTGAATATTCCCAGATCACTTCACATTACACTTTTGTCATCATTCCAGGATTCCAGTGGCTCACTGCCATTAGTCAAATTCAGTCCAAATAGATTATTTATTTTCAGATTAGTGAAATCACATGCACAGAGAGATGTCCTTATATCTTCAGTGAGCCAAAACCAGTGTTTCAGGAGGTCACTTTGCATGAAGAATAATTTGTTTTTCATAACTCCTCAGATCTCAGGCACTATCTGTAAAAATTAGCACTAGATTTGGTCTATGTTTTTTTCCTTTCACACATTCTGTGCTCTATTCAGCCACTTAAGTGGGCATCTGGAACCCCAGATTCCCCTCCAAAGAACCCCAAACAAGTTAATAAACTGCTATGTGCTTCAATTTTGCCTTTATACAAACAGGGAATATATGATATTAAATTTTCTCATGCAGCTATTATAACTTGACACATTAAGCTTTCAAAATGACTTTGAAATTATGGAATAAATAGCGTTCTAATGTTTTGATATTACAGACAACACATTGTTTTAACAATTCACATATAAAGGTGGTAAAACACTGGAAATGGTTGCCCTGAGAGCTGGTGGGTGCCCGATCCCTGGAGATGCTCAAGGTCAGGCTGGATGGGGCTCTGAGCACCTGATTGAGCTGTAGGTGTCTCTGTTCACTGTAGGGAGTTGGACTAGATGACCGTTAAGGGTTCCTTCCAACTCAAATGACTCTATGATTCCATTCCATGATTCTGATGTGCACCGCAAAATCTCTCCACATCAGACCAGCTTCCCTTCTGTTTACTAAATTACTCTCTCTGTCCCTGCACAGATCAGTAGAAAAAAAAAAACTGAAATGGACCAAATTTTACCTCATACAGAAATGGAGTTGTATCAGGAATTCATTTTTCTAACAGTTTTCTACTGTTAGATCATAAACTACTTAAGAGCAGGATTAATTGCAAATCTTCGGAGATTCTGTTTGGAGAAAATCTTGAGATTTGTCGGAAGTCCATAGTTCCTGGTTTGGCCTAAAATTTGTAAAAAAATTTATACTGAATAATAGTATATCCCTTATTCTCATTTGAATCCTCTAAAGGTCAGTTTAAGCAGGCTGACACAGCTATAACTAAGAAAATTTCTCAAACTGATGGCTCATTTTCTTTGGAGAAGGGTGTTTAGTCAACAGATAAAGCAGTAGTATGGGCTCCACTGCATATAAGTGGTGGTAACAAAGCACTGTTAGAACTAATGCTTTCACAGACCATCCAGTCTATCCTGGAGAACTGGCAAATTTATGTTGATTTCTCTTTTTCTTTTCATCATCATGGGTTGTAATTTCACCTTCTTTGTTATTCACAGTCCAGTTTTTTACTTAAGTTTGCACAATGGCGAGCAGTTCCTATAGTATTTCTGCAGCTTTCAGCTGATTCATGGCACCACTCAGATGCTTACTTTCAGCTTGCTTTGGCTGAGGGAGGGAGCTTGAACTGCTTCTGCAGTGGTCAGCGCAAATCAGAACATAAATAGGTGGTTTGAGCCAATCTTTTTATAGTAGGAGAACTGAAATGCAGAGCAGTGGTCACTTCCTACAGGAAAAGCAGTAACTTCTTAATACTTGCTAACATAATTGCTGAGATCATCTATACTGCCATTATGATGCCTGGAGGAAGATGAATCAAACCTAGGACAAGTTGCATTAAATAGTCTCCTGAGCACAACAGCCTTGTTTGGGATCTGATATATTTTACTTGTTGGTTTTTATTTTCTCCTTTGATTTAATGAAACCAAAATATATTTGAGTTTTGCAGTTTTTTTTTTTTTTTTTTTAAATGAATTCACAAATCATTCACGAGTATATTTAAAAAGCAAAAAAGCGTGATATTGCTGATGCTGTTTAGAGACCGGTTTTGTCTATTACAGAGAGTGCAGTTTCACTCTTTGCAGATACACCTGAAAGTTCTTCCTGCATTATGACTGGCAAACTTCCTTTATGTTATAAATCTCTATAGCAGACATACATTTGCTTCCAGTAACTTATTTTATAACCATGCTGAAATGCATTCAAGTCTTATAGGAAAGGGGAGTCAGAGCATTTATAATGTTATAATTCCTTATCTAGAGATTTGCTCAAAAGGAAACGTCAGCTTACTTTCTTCCATCTTATTGCTGGGTTGAAGGTTCCTTTTTTTTCTTTGTAGGATATTTTGACATTCTGATTTATAAAAATCTGCTCATCTGAATGATTCATCATGGAAACAGAGCCATGCGCTGATATTAGAAAAACATTTACTCTTCCAGAGCATTCTCAGATATGATGCTGAAAACAATTCCTTCTCTGAAACTACCTAAAAAAAAAATGTCACCGTTTCTTTCTGTAGGAGTAGTGAAGAGAAAATGCTCAAACTCTTTTCAGATGGACTTTTTTACTATTTTAATTCCATCTACTTCTGTATATAGTCTAAAGTGTCCCAAGCTGGCAAATTGAGGGTAAACACACTTGAAGGCCTATTAAAAAAAAAAGTAATTAGTTTAATGGTAGTAAATAAATAAAGAAGTTACAATCATTTTTTGTTAACTGAATATACATTTTCCTTTTTTTTTTTTTTTTCTTACTGTGCTTTAAAGAATTTTCCTTTTAATTTTTTTAAGCCTGCCATCAGGATTGCAAACATGCAATTCACAAATATCAAGACCCACATATTAAATAGTTTGATAAATAGGGTTTTGGAATTGCTTGGAAATAAAAAAAAACAACAACACAATGCATCTTAAAAAGAAATAGCAAAACTTTAAGAAGTACATTTAAATGTATCTTTCCTGGCTTAAACAATTTCAGTTAGTTTTCAATTGTTATGCTAGGGATTTATGTTTATTTTTTTCAGATGGAAGATTGGCTATACTTGTGACACACTCTCTGTGTTTTTAGCCCCACATACTGCAGGGCGTTCAGAATTCCACTGTTCACAGAAATCACCATCACTAAATCCTCTCATGAACGAGACATTACATTTTTCTGGTATAACTTCTACAGGACAACACTTTTGAATACAGTTTGTCATAATTTTTGCTGATACTTAACATGCCAAGATCAATATCTCATGGAGGAGACGTTAGCTACCCTCTCAGCATCTCTTATATTTAATGTGTCAGCTCAGTAGCCTCCCGCAGGGCTCAGCTGAATAAGAAAACAAGAGGTGACCAGTGGTCCATCTGCCTCCAACAGTGACCAGAAGAGAGGTTGGTCAGGGGCAGCATGCAAACCCTACTTCTTCCTGTGGACCCTTTGTACTTCCCAGCATCCACAAGTGTTGCAGCAGGAAGAACAGTGTTTATATCCCTGCCTAGCAGTTCCACTTTCTTGTATCCATGAATTTGTCTGAACTCTCTGTAAGCCTGCTGATACTGTTTCCTCAGCCTCCCGCGGCAGTAAATTTTACAAATTCACTACCTGCTGTGTATAGAAATACTTTCTTTTGACTGTTTTAAGATGATGTTTTTTAAACTAGTTTCAGCAAGTGCCTCCTAGTCCTTGCATTGTAGAATTTGATAAACAACTGTTTTGAATTCAGCTTACCCACTGTTTTTGAGAGTGTAAAATTTAGCTGTGTTCGTCCTCCCTGAGCTACAAACTCTAGCACCAGAAAGTTGAAGAAAGTGATTTCTCCTTTCTTCTTAGAATCATAGAATGGTTTGAATTGGAAGGGATCTCTAAAGGCCCTCCATTACAACTCCCCTGCAGTGAATAAGGACTCCTACAGCTCCATCAGGTGCTCAGAGCCCCGTCCAGCCTGACGTTGAATGTGTCCAGGGACAGAGCATCTGTCTCCTCTCTGGGCGACCTGTGCCAGTGCCTCACCAACCTCAGTGTAAAAAAGCCTCTTTCCTTCTAGGCAATCTAAATCTCCCCTCTTTCAGTTTGAAATCACTTGCCCTTGTCCTGTCACCACAGACCTGCTAAGGAGTCTGTCCCCTTCTTTCATACAGTCCTTTTAGATACTGAAAGGCTGCTCTCAGCTCTTTCTGGGACCTTCTCTTCTCCAGGCTGAACAGCCCCGGCTCTCTCAGCCTGTCCTCGTAGTGGAGGTGTTCCATCCCTTGGATCATTTTTGTGGCCCTCCTCAGGACGTGTGTCAGAGGTGGCTTATGGTGACCTAATAGCTCTCTACTGATACTTAGTGAGAGACACAGCTCTGCAACAAGGGAAACGTGACTGGATGTAAGGAAAACATTTCACAGGGAGCAAGGTCAGAGGCCTGCAGAGGTTGTGGAGTTTCCATCCTCGGAGGTGTTCACATTTCATTTGGACACAGCCCTATAAAACCCAGCATAACTTTTAAACTGGCCCTGCTTTGATCAGGGTTGTGCCAAAGGCCCCTTCCAGACTCTTATGTCTATCATCTTTTTTTTGGACATTAGAGTGCCAGACAATTTTTGGAAACGTGATTGATGGCTTCAAGGAATGGATCAGTCTGATCTGATGAAAACTGAAATGCCCTGACCAAATTCTAGGTCACCAGGTTCAGGGTAACATATACTTACATCATCTCTTACTCACTACCAACCTGACACTTAGAGCTACAGCAGCATGCAGAGCAGACTGAAGGATTAAAATCCAATCTGGATCTGCCTGAGAAGGTGTTCAACTTTCTTCTATTTCCAGTGGAGAAGCATAAGCTGAAGGCTGGAGGAATTTTATCACTTAGGGTTAGGATTTATTCCATTACGATATTTTGCTTTGGTCAAAATAAGCTACAACAAGAAGGTAATAAAGAAAAAGCTTTTCTATACATTTCATCACAGGTAAGTAAGGTGAAAATAAATCAGTACAGAAACATTGATACTTTCCCTCCTCTGTCACCCCCAAGTCAGGGTGATTTGTATCTAATTTTCCTTTTCCTGCTGTGCTGGTGACTTTCCTCAACACAGTCCTATGTTTGATTTCCAGCAGCCTCAGCACTGGTCCTGTTGCACTTCAGCTTGGCTGTCTGTAGCCCCAGCTGCTATGCTGTCATGCTAATACTTTCTGGTTTGTATTTGGATAGGTCTGGCATGTCCCCAGAGATACCTTGTTCCAATGAATGTACAAAAGGGATGTCATCCTTTCCCTCTTCTATACAGTTCCACTCCGATTCTCCATTTGTGTTTGTTTGTGAGTCTCACAGCATATCACTAACAGCCTGAGGCTTCAAACCAGAAATTCCCACATTGCTATTTAGATTGAGGCATCACCAGGAGGCCCCAGTGGAGATCAGAAATCTGCTATGCTGGAGCTACGTGGGCATCTGTTGGCTGCACAGAGATCCTCCAAATAGCACAGTCTCATTCCCTCTGGAAGCATAAAGCAGGAGATCTCAATGAGCATTGTTGCAACTGGACTGAAAGTTGTGGTGGGAATTGGTGAGCTGGGGGGGCAGGTTTCAGCTCAGTAATAGCAGTGGTTTTGGCATAACAGTCAGCATTTCTACACAGCATGCATCCTGTAGTGTGTGGGTGCACCCAAAAAACCCATATGAGCCTGAGGATCCCTGCAGTGTGCCCAGTGGGAGATGTGGACATGCTTGCTGCTCCTGTCTGACAGGCAGAGGCTGTGGGAGAACTTATTTCTGTATATTTTCGTGGTTATTTTTATAAGTGGGAAACAATTTTATACAGGGAGACTGCAGGTCAGGTCCTGCATCCATTTGCACCGTTGCCACGTCACTGCTTCGACTTCAGGTGTGAAGGACTTGAAGAAATTTTGGACGTGACTGAATCCCCACAGTCAGAGGATGCTCAGAGCAGTGTTTTATTCATGCAGTATCCTCTTCTAATCATCAAGGAGTTAGCAGAAAGCTGCCATCAAGCCTTGAGGTATTTGTCTTTTTAAATAAATACACTAGGTAAAAATGCACAGTTTAAAAATATACATTCATAAGCAGTGACTTACACTTAAAACAAACACAGAGAATCACAGTTGTGTAATCGTTGCTAGAAAAAGGACTAAGCACCAACCATTTCAGAGTAAACCTTGTTTCAAAGCTTGCTGATATGCAGCTGTGTAAAAGGTGCTCAAACACCTCTCCCAGCCCGATTAGCCTAAGGCTTGTGACAAGAGGACGTTTGTGGTTTTTTTTATGCTTTCAAGGTGAAGAGATGAAACAACACAGTGAAAACAAAACCCCTTCCCCCAGAATTTTGCATTTCTCCAGTGAGAGCTTCTGGCAGACTACTTTCTCCTCAAGGAAAAAGAATAAATCAGTGAAGTAAGCTATGGATAGAAAAAACAGCACAGTGCACAGAATGATTTCAAATCAAGAGAAAGTGAGAAAATTTCCAGGCACAGCACTTGTTTACTTGTCTGAACTGGTTTCAGTGAGAACTGCCTGCTGAAAGCATTTGTGTTTACTGTACCTAATTGATAATCAACCAACATAACATCTATTCCACGCTGATGTCTGAAGTATCACATTAGTTTGTTGCGTTTCTTTGACCTTAATTTTAATTAAACGTAATTGTTTTGGCTGCTGCTTAAATATAGCTGGTATGTTCCAATAAATCACTTTTAGATATTCCATTAGCTGTGAGTACTGAAAATCAAATTGAGCTCTGGATGAAAATGCAGTTTGACTCTTTTTTGCTTGTGTTTACTTAGCTAGAATGAGTTACAGGGTAGGAAAACATTTAAGTGGGTATTTTATTTTTGAGCAACTGACTCCCCCTCCATAGAAACCATGGCAAAGGTTTGTAGGAACAACACTGTAGGTGGAAATAGAATCATGAAATCATAGAATCTTTTGAGCTGGAAGGGACATTTCAAGGTCATCTAGTCCAACCCCTCTGCAATGAGCAGGGACACCTACAGATAGATAACATAGCTGATGATCTCCTGAAGTATTGGTGTCTGTTGTCTTTCCAAGAATCAGGACACCCTGACTACGACAGTAAGAATAAAAAGTGCTCCTCCCAAAGGCTCCCCAAAGCCTGCTTAAGTAAGAGATCATGTGCAAGTGATGCAGAATTCTTGTTTCTTTTTGCTGCATTTTCATATACTGTGTTGTGACACTTGTTAAAAGCTTTATCATTCAAAGTCTTGTATCTGATAAATTGCTAAGTGAAGCAGTAAATCTGTGGAGGATTTTTCTTGTAAGTTTAAATTATTTCATTTCAATGCAGCCTTCCATCACTAGATCATACTCACTGTTACCTGATAAAGGCCTGAGAATCTATTTTCTGTAAGGACAAGTGATGCCTACAAGCCAGTCTTTAAATTTTTGTTACATGACTAACAAGTGAAGAACTACTCTGTGCCTTGTCTGCAGAGGACTCATTTTGTGGGCTATTTATTTCCAGTTTATTATTCTGTAGTCATTATTAAATTTGGCATATACTAACTTTAAGATCTGTCTCCTTTGACTTTTACCAGTGTGACCTGGTAGATCATGCTGTAATGTAACATCAGTGAAGAGAAGTGTGCTGCACCAATCTTAGCACTTTCTACAAGATGGATGGTGGACCTGGTCTTAGTCGTGTTTCCTTACATTTACTTACAGTATCCAAACCTTTGGAAATTCAGCTGAGGAGATAATGAGATGGAAAGACCTCTCATTTGCCTGCAGATTTACACAGACTCAACTACATATTTTCTTTTCAGGCCTGTGACTAAACTGCCTTACTGGCTTGTGCTGACTGTACTCCCATTTGCAGTTCCACTTTCCAGCTTCTGAATTCCCCTGTTGTTACCTATCCTACTTAATCTTTCCAACACATATCCCACTACATTTTCAACCACTGTCTCCTCATTTACCCAACTCATACTCTTTATGCTTGCAACCCACATTCTTTGCACTTACAATCGATAGTTCCCTTAGTTCTTTTGGCTTCCAGTTATAAAAAGGCTCCTATTGAAAAAAGCACATATAAAATAGTTACGTATTTGTATGTGATTGGAGAGCATAGGGAGAGGGACCAATTCAATTCCAAAAATAGCTAGAAACTGAGAATTCAGTCTTTGCTTAAAATGAAACTCCACTTTTAGACCTGTCAGAAAGATTTTGAAGAATAGATTAGGGCTGTGAATTTAAAGCCTACTTGTAAAGTTTTGTTTGTCTAAGCTTGTTATAAAATATACTTTATCTTCTCAATGCAGTGATTTCAAGTGATTTTGAAATTTTTCAAGAGGATTTTCCAGTGGATGGGATCTGTTCTTTATAGGACTGATGTCTGATAACCTCCAGTTATACACATTTATACACAACTCAAAAGTCTTTGGAAAAAAACATACTTTTCTACGAATTTCTGCAGCACGCAGCACAATAATCATAAACTTTTTGGTTGATAGATATTATTGGAAAATCCCACTACTTTAGACCAAAAAAGTGTCATAGTACTTATTTGTAGACATCTTTAGTTGGCAGCATATTACCGTTGAATGAATAAATTACTACTCGTTATGAAGTGGGGTAGCAGAGTCAGGTAATAGTCTAGTCATTTGCTAGAATGATTGGGTTGTTTTATGTGAATTAAATTTAAACTGATGTCCAGAAGAGAGATACTTCCTCTCTCTGTAGAAGTGTTTTGGAAAACTTTACACTAATAAGGGAAAAGCTGCAGTCATTGTCAGGAGTAAGTTCCATCAACCCAGTAACCAAGGAGACATTAATAACATGAGTTAAAGGAACTATACACTAGGTAGTTTTGTAAAACCCACTGTATTCCTTCCTTTATTAAAAACAGAGGCTTAATTGGTTACAGTATTTCTGAACTGAACCAATAAAAAATATAATTGATTATAATCCCTATATACCACTAATAGCAGCCATTTTTTATTGTATTGACAGCCAAAATTGCATTTCCTCTCTGTCTCAGGTCACTTACCATCCAAATGAGCATTTGTTAATGGAACCAGATCATTAGTAGCTGTTTTACTGATTTCCATGTCACTGCTTGAATGCACACTTAAATGTACATGAAATGTTCAAGCTTAGTTTCCTTTGCCACCTGAATATGAAGTTCTCTGTACTTTGACAAATTGCTCATTTTGCAGTATGCAGAAGAACTGAAAATAAAATGCGGACCACTAACTAGGTTAGTCCAATTACCCTGACAGGAAATCTAGATCATTGTTACAGAAATGAAGCTGAGGACACTGAGGATAACTGCAGAAAATACAACAGAGCTGTACTTATGCTGGGAGAAAGGAACTGTGTTTGATACAGAACACTATTATTATTTTTATTTTCATATAGAGTACAGCTCTGTGGAGAAGATGGCTTTATTCTGGGCAGATTTCACATTTCAGCTGTATCCAAGAATGTTCTATGCCCGAGATCTGTTTTACTTTCTGTACCTGCAGTCAGACAGCAAGATCGTTTTGTATCAACTTGTTATGCTGTGATAGATTACCTAGCATCTCCTAGCATTAAAACATTGTGCCTAAATCTCTGGTGAAATGAGAAACTATATGGAACATACAAAATTTTAGAAATAAACTAAATCATTGCATACACTACAGAAGATGTGAACTTTTTGAAACATGAAGCAAAGCCCAGGATCAGCATCTTGGTCAAGTGAAGACTTCCTTCTTCAACTTGAACAAGTAACTTGGATTTATTTCACTTCTCCTTCACTGTGCCATCTGTTGTTAGCCATCTTGGCCAAGATAGTAAATGATTTTTTCTCACGTCTTTCCTTTCATTTCACAATGAAAATAAACAATCCATTTTTTATTTTCTCCAAATGTTGAAGTATTTAACATGTTAATAATTTTCCATAATTACTTAGACTATAGGAGAGATGGCATGCTTCTTACTGACTGTGAGAATCCTTGTTTTTTTGACTCAAAGCTTGCTTCCTGAGGTATTTCTTGTGATAAGACTCTGATTGATTTGTTGAGGAGCCAAATGATGGGTGTTACCGTGTGACAATAGACATCGCTTTGGGAACATTTGAAAGCCCCTTCCTCCAGAGCTGCTTGCCTCGGGAAGAGGATGCTAAGGACAGTTTACTGGCAGAAGATCTAACCTGTGACCAAATGACTCCTGTTTGCTATGGGAGACTGGGGGATAATACCATTGTATCCTGTGAAGGCAAGATACAAGTGGGCATCTCCCTGCTCCCTCTTATCTTCTGGGAAGGCCAGAAAGATAGGAACAAAGGAGTTCCCTGCGGAGATCCCAGAGCCAGAAGCTGCCACTCCAAAGATAGCTGACTCGACCACTTTGAAAGCATTGAAAAGGGGCCATCATCGCCATGGTCGCCATCGTCGTTGTCGTCGTTGTCAACAGAACTACACTGCCCAACGACCCACCACTACTGAAGATCAAAGACTGAACTACGAGCCGCGCTGGATCCATGGTGGTGACTATCTCCCTCTTGCTTCCTATAGAGACTCCTTGCTTCTTCTTTTCTATCTTTTCTATCGCCCTCCTTCCCTTCCCCATTACCCTACTTCATAATAGTGTCCGTCCTCCCCTTCCCCATCTCCCTAATCAAGACTTGTTGGACCAACATTTGAACCGTTGTTTCTTAATCTCACGCGGGGTATATAATATTAAAAGAACCTCCTCTCCCTCCTATAAATCAGAGCGAGACACTGACACCAAATCTATAAAAGCTTGTCTAGAGAAAAAATAAAACAACTTCTTTTTGATGAGATTCCACAAAATCTAGTAGTGTTTTGCTCCTGCTAAATTCCACCTTGCTCTTTCTTAAACTCTTAGCTCAAAATCTCCTGCTCTTCTACAGTATTGACAGGACCCAACTTAGCTTTACTGGAGGAAAGAATCTAGGAAACAATTAGCATGGAATAAACCCACAGAGCTTAGGATGGAGGCAAAAAGACTTCAGAAAATCCTAAAGCATCTCACAAGGGATTCTTCCTCACTTTTCCTGCTGTAACTATGCATGTGATTTCTATATTTTTATTATCCTCCATGTTATACATGTTTGCATTCCATCACAGGAGAAACAGAAAACAGATAAAGATTTATGTTTTCTTTGTAGAGTATCTTCTCTATCATTATGTTTCAATAAGAGCTCTTTACTAAAGGGTTAAAATGTGTTTAACATTGGGCAGGCTTTCTGCTTCTTTACAGCTTGACTGTGTGAAATTCCAGGCAGGTCTAGCTTCTAGGGCCTTTGAATTTTTCATGCAATTTTCATTTCTATTCATGATTTTCTGCTAGGAAAAGATTTTGAAATGTGAGTCTCTGCCTGAAACTATTTTATCTGTTCCCCTTTCCTTATTGATTAATATATGTTTTAAATACAGGGCCATTACACAAAAATTGTCAGAATGGAGTACCCTGAGTGTACTCAGAATGTTTTAATGTGCAACGTGCATTAAAATTATTTTTTTATGGATGGAAGGTACTTCTTCTAAAGTCATTAATAAGCAGAAGAACATGGAAAATGTCATCAGAGATTGTCTTCTGAAAGAATATTTATTATCTGTAAGTATATGAAGGATATACATAAATTGGAATGAAAATGGAGGAGCCTAGGTCCTACCAGAACTGTACAATCTGTAGCTTTCCTTGTCTACAGACAGTCCCGAGTTGTGCATATATTTATGTGGAGCAGTGTGGTGTCTATTGGAAGTGATACTCAGGGCTGGTAAGGTGAGAACCTGAGGGTGAAACAGGTACTGTTAAGTGATTTAAATTTCTGCTTCACTGCTCATGTGCAGATGAGCTCTAGCTGCACCAAAACAAAATTCTTCCCGTTCCCCTTCCCTTTCCCCTTCCCCTTGCCCTTGCCCTTCCTCTTCCCCTTCCCCTTCCCCTTCCCCTTCCGCTTCCCCTTGCCCTTCCCGTTGCCCTTGCCCTTGCCCTTCCCCTTTCCCTTTCTCTTTCCCCTTCCCTTCCCTTTCCCCTTCCCCTTCCCCTTCCCCTTCCCCTCCCTCACTTTATTTTCTTTCTTAATGTACCCTAAAGAAAAGATCCCTACCAAATCTTCTCTGCAGTTCCCTGTTCTGTTTCATGGAAATGAAATATTATTTAACTCCTTTGAGGTACATAGGCTGTGGGATGTGTTATATAAACAATATGGAATCTTCTAAGATTCAATCCCTTCCATTTGTACAGTACAATTCTTATCTACTGAAGAAGTAGCATGTATGAGTTCATGTTCTGGTACTTCAGAGAGCACATGCCTTTCTGCAGAAATTTCTTGTGCTGGGTCTCATTTTTTCTTTCCTTCCTCCTTCCTTGTTTTCTCCCTGCATCCTGCCAGTCTTCCTGACTTCTATTTATTTATCCCTCTTTCTTATTTCTCTCTTCCCTCTTTTCTTGCCTGTTTGAGATGATAGGTTAGGTATCTGTCTATGTTTTAAAAAGTATATAGTGATCAAAGGTGGGTTATATGGAGCTTGAGCAACCTGATTTAGTGGAAGGTGTCCCTGCCTATGTCCCTGCCCTCAGTCTTTGGTCAAAGGCAATGGCCTGCTTCTGTTTCATGTGGAGGTCCAGTACTGGTATCTAATGGTTTTACGGCTTAGGAGAAGTGGCTTTCTGAAAGAAAGCAAGAGGACAATCAAACAAGCCACCAATTACTGCAGGTGGTCAGGTAGAAGGAAAAATGAGAGTCATAATTATTCTGATGGGCCAATTACACTCCCCAGAAACGTTATAAATGTGTGTAGTAATAGCAATAGCCTCTTTTTTAACCCGACATGTTAAAATGGCAGCTATTTATAAATTTGTCAATAATGTAGTCCCTAAGAATATGTGAATGGCTTTCAGGTAGCAAATGAAATGTGTTTAACAGTGACCACCTTTGTTCTCCACATCAATATTTTACATCTCTAAAAGTTATTCTTATCGTAATTAAGTAGGTCAATCAAATGTCAGCATTTGGCAAAAATGTATATATTGTGATGTATTTTCTCTCCACAGAAATCCTGAAAAAAATCATTTAAATCTATTTTTAAATGAACTGCCCCCGAAGTGCCACACGTCATTAAAAGAGATGGGTAGCTTTATGCTGAATTTAGGATAAGGCAGAATACCGGAGTGAATATGTTAAGACAAGAAGCAAAAACTTCTTTAGTGTAGTTTACAATACATGTTACACACTTTTCCCTTACATGTGACGCCTTCAATGACTGACAGGGATCGTAGAATCCTAGAATCCTAGAATCCTAGAATCCTAGAATCACAGATGGTGGACTCCAGTAATAAGGCTTTTAACATTTGAGATAGCTGCTCTCACCACTGAGCTTTGGAGGCAGTTTTTCTCCTTATCTGTCAGTGTATTTCTGTCTCTCACATAATGAATATTTAATTATATGTACAGGTTGGAACAGCTCTAACAGAGAGAAAGAGTATCCTTCTGGAGTTAAGAATCCACTCCCAGTGAAATTTAATCACGGCTTGATGTATTCCTTTGCCAAATGTTGCTTTTGAAGAATCAGCACTTCCTTCTCATCCTCTGATGTGACTTGACCAACTAGAGGTATTATGTAAAACTTCTTCCTTCTGCTCTGTGAAATGTAAATGGATTTTCAAGGAAATAGTAACAAAAGGTGATGATAATTCTACTCCAGTAAAAAGAATTACAAATTTTTCTGCCTTATTAAGATGTCAGTTTAACACTGAGTGATGATTTTCTAACTTCATGAAGGCAGCTTGATCATAGAATCGTAGAATCATAGAATCATAGATTCACAAAGGTTGGAAAAGACCTCCAAGATCATCCCATCCACCCATCCACCTGTCACCAGCATTTTCCCACTAAACCATACCCCTCAGTACAACATCTAAACATTTCTTGAACACTGCCAGAGACAGTGAATTCACTACCTCCCTGGGCAGCCTGTTCCAGTGTCTGACCACTCTCTCGGAGGAGCAGTATTTTCCTGATGTCCATACTGACTCTCCCCTGGTGCAACTTGAGGCCATTCCCTCTAGTCCTATCACTAGTTATATGGGAGAAGAGGATAACCCCTATCTCACCACAACTCCCTGAACCTCCTTTTCTCTAGACTAAATAATTCTAGTTCTCTCAACTTCTCCCCATGAGATTTTTGCTCCAGATGCATTACCAGCTTTGTTGCCCTTCTCTGGACATGCCTCAGGGCCTCTACATAGTTCTTGTAGTGAGGGGCCCAAAACCAAATACAGTACTTGAACTGTGGCCTCACCAGTGCTGAATACAGAGGGGCAATCACTTCCCTGCTCCTGCTGGCTGCTCTATTTCTGATACAAACCGGGATGCCAATGGCCTTCTTGGCCACCTGGGCATACCGCTGGCTCACCAATCCCTCAGGTCTGTTTTTCAGCCATTCTGTTCTTAGCCTACAGCATTATCTGGAGTTGCTGTGGCCAGATCTAGTACTTCTTCATGAGACTGCTCTCCTGAATCTGTTGGTGATTTTTTCTTCCATGAGTGATGCTTAATATCACACAGATGATCAGGTGCTGAGATTTCCCAGGTCCTAAGGGCTGTTCTACATACCTCAGCCATGGTCCATTTGCTGAACTCTCAGATCTCCATGTGCAGCCATGCAGGGGCCCCTAATGCAGCAGTGAATGAGGACTGGAGGAGGCACAGCCCATGGTTACCCTTCCAGAAGCAGCCCGGGCTGGAGCTGCAGCCCATGGAGAGGAACCTGTGGAGAGGCAGGAGGGCTGGGGAAGCTGCTGCCCAAGGGGCTGTGCTGGAGCAGTGCCTGAAGGGTGGTCCCCATGGGACCAAGTTGTGCTGGGAGAGCTGCAGTCTTTGGGAAGGCCATGGTGGGATCAGTATGGGAAGGACAGCATCCTGTGGGAGAGAGGCACATGGAGCAGGGGCAGAGAGGAGCAGCAAAGGTGAAGTGTTATGGACTGACCACAGACCCCATTCCCCAGTTCCTCCTGGGAGGATGCAGTAGGAGAATGTGGGTAGGGGGAAGGTGTTTGTAGTTTGCATTTAGTTCTCAGTGCTTCAGCCTGTTATTAGTAGGCAATAAATTACATTAATCTCCCTGTGCTGAGTCTGTTTTGCCCATGACAGTACTTGGTGAGTGATCTTCCTGTCCTTATTTCAATCTATGAACTCGTTTTTATCATATTTTCTCCCTCTTTTTCAGGAAGGGGACTGAGAAAGCAACATGGTAGGGCTGAGCTGCCCGACTGTGTAAACAACCACAAGCACTCTTGGAGCTGATGTGTTACAGACACCTTAACAGAGGTACTGAGGACAGTGGAATAACATGAATCAAATAGAAGGTAATGAATAGCTCATCTATTACTATTACAAATGTAGGTAGATACAGAAAACATGACTTTTAACTCTCCAATTTTAATTTAAAAACTGCTAAACTAAAAACCCCAAGAAATCTGCATCAATATCACAATTAGTTAAAAAAAAAGAACATGAAAACTAATAAACTCCTATGACAAACTGCTACTGGAAGTCTGCTCTAGACTATAATTCCACACAAAAGTACACAGTGGTAAGCAGGAACATGCTCCCCAGTCTTGAGGATCATGGGCAAGATAGTTTAGAATAAATAAGAGACTATTCAGGATACAATATAATTTTCTTATATTAACATACAGCTGAGTTTGCAAAGCTCAAATAGACAGGGCTTTGAAATATAATAGTTTACATGCAATCGCTGCATTGATTTGACAGGGTATGAATCAGCAAAGAATTTAGGTCCCAGCACTGAGACATCAAAGCAAATATGCATTTAGAAATGGCATGCAGGAGGCTAAATATTTGTTTATGAAATGCCAAGGCAAAAAAGAAAGAAATAAAAAAACCACAAATGTTTTCTTTCTATGAAAAGTAATTCTCTTTCAGGGATAAAACTCCTCAAGAGTATTGTGTGTATGTTTTTTTTTTTTCATATAAAAAGGACTCAGCTGTTTTCATCCACTAACCAATTTCCTTCACTGAGATGTAAGAGCTTTCAATACAGAACTATTAAAGGAAAATGCAAGGCCCACTCAGCATAATAGTAATTTCAATGGTTTTGAAATATATTTTAAATTTTTTCTTGAGGATTTTACAGTGATAGATCAGTATGTACCTGTCATTAGAGTCTCAGCTGCTGTTTGTGACAAATCTTGTGTTTGACAGCTTAAGAATGCTTGGCTGAAATAAATGCTCTGCCTGGGGTGGCCTATATTACTAATGTCAGTAGATACCAAAATTTATTGCTCATGGGATGTTCTGGCTAAGAAGCAATGGTGGAATTCATGGTTAAAATAAATTATTCTTTGTTCATAGTAATAGCTGACATTTCTTTTTGTTTCCATTTTTACCATGAAGGAATTGACATTTTTAAATAGAGAGAAAAAAAAAAAAGAGGATAAAAAAGTCTAAATAATCCCCAATATCTTGTCATCCTTGACATGCCTGCTTTCTCTTCTCACTCAAGTGGTTGTTTGGCTATGTTACCTACACAGAATAGCATACAAATGAGTGGTTGTTTATTAAGTGACAGAAAGAAATAAAGTGTGAGATAAGTTCACAAGTGAATGATTGCTTGTATTGCGAAAAGTCAGATGCTGCAGCATTATCAGCTAAAGAGTTACCACCTGAATGAGATTAAAACTCCAAAGCAGGGCATATGAAATTATATTCTGCTTCTCTGGCAGTTGGGATATTAAAAATAATGATCTTGATTCATCAAGAAATGCCAAATTGAATCAGCTGATATTGCTAACTTCTTTAGAAGGCAGAAGGTGAGGAAAGCATATGGATTTTATCTGTGAAAGAGTAAAAACACTTTACCGACACTGCTGACTATTCTGAACCAGCACAAGAAAAGAAATACTACTTCACACATGTATTCATTGCAAGGAGAGGAAGCTTGTTTTCATCTAATATCTCCAACAACATACATCAAAGTCTGAAGCCTCGTTCGTGAGAGCACAAAGGGAACATTAACCACCAGAAAGAGGAAAGAGGTTATACCATAATGGAAGAGAAGGAAGAGAATGCATAATGGAAGAGAATGGAATGGAACAGTGGCAGGGATTTCAGCCTGCTGTGGTAATAAGTTCTGTGTCACCTGGAAAATGTAAAGAAAGACAGAATATAAGAAAAAAATAATAATAATAATAAAAAAAAATTAAAAATCAGACTCAGAGCTGCTCTCTGGCCAAACATGCAGGAATAAATCAAATATTTCCAGTAATGCAAGGGATGACCATTCACTCTGAACTAAAAGCCTTGCTGAAAAATTACAGCCGAAACCTTCCTTTTGACAATGTTTATTAAGCAGTTACTTTAACTGCTTTTTAATCTGCCAGAGATCAATGTCCTTGTCACAGAGCAGGGTTACACTGATTTATACCCTGGAGCCTTGTGATGGGTGTTTGGTTGGGCTTGGTGGCTCATGTGATGTCAATTAGATCATGGGGTAATTGAGTGCAAGCCCTGGGGGAGACCTTGGATCTCCAGAATCAGGTGTTTTATTCCATAAAATATGGAATAAAATACCTGAGATTCCAAGTGAAAAACGGTTTCCACAGATGCAATTGACAGACAGTTATTTGCATGTGTTTGGACAGAAGATAATTTGACCTTTTTCTTTTTTCCTATCTTTAATGCAGTCATTTAGAAGAGCTGTTTTTGACAGAGACTGGAACCAGAGGAGACCAAGTGGGAGAGATGTGAATGGCATTTTAGTAGGTGACATAAAAGTCACTGACATGCGGATCACTCCTCAAGCACAGACAGCCGCCCAAATGAGAAGCCTAACTCTTTGCAAAAGTTAAACACAGTAAATCCCTCATTACTTGTCTGTATACGCTCAAGTGCAGTGATATGGGAAGTATTGCTTTCCTTTGGCCTTTTACTCACAAACTTGAAACTGTTGGCACTTCTGAGTAGGCCACAAAGCAACAAAATACATTTCTACTCAGAATGCTTTGGAAAGCATTTGCCTGAGCAGTGACCAATAGATCAGCATGTTGCTTTGCTAATACTTCCCCACTTGGTTTTAAATCAGTAGAAATATAAATGCCTTCATTCTGTATTTTTTATTTTCCCTTATTGCAAAGTCTTAGAAGGCTTCATGGTCTTTTGATGGCTTGGGAAATAGTTATTAGTCATCTCCTTCCCCTTGTACTCAGCGGCAAGCTGTTTATTACTAAATTTTCCTGTGAGCTCCAGAGGGCTGCAAATTAGCGCTCTGCAGAAAGCAATGAGGGAAGTGATGGGCACTGGTATACGTCCCATATAAGTACAAGTTCAGCATATATGTTTTCACAGTAATCTTATTAAAATACTGTAAATCAATAAACACAAACTGTAAAACTGTAAATGTTCAAACACTGTGAGATTAAATTGAGTGAATCAAAATCCCAGATGCTATTTTTGTCCTCTGTCGTGCTGAGATTTTGTTATTGTTACTGACACCACAACATCTGCAAGGATAATTTTTACGTTCATTATATTTACTGTGTTGCTGAGAGAATTAGAAGCCCCTGAAGTACATCCTAAAAGGTTTTATTGCACTATAAAAGACTCTGTCACTTTAAACTCCATTAGCTGAGCTCTTCAGGTTAGTAATGAGATTCTTTGGAAGAGACCAACACAATAGAGCGAGAAAATCTTATCCCAGCTCCTAGCAAACAGTGCAGCATGTCATAGGATCCCTGAATAGGATCACTGAATCATTAGGGCTGGAAAAGACCTCCAAGATCACCTAGTCCTTAGGCCAATGTCATGCACTGACCCAAGAGAAAAAAAAATTTGTAAATGGCTCACTGAATCCAGGAGCCCTGGATTTGACAGGGCTGCTGTCTGCTGCTTTCTATGGAGATGTGGCATTCTTTTGCCTCTTGTGCTGGGCTGGATGGCAAGGTGTATGATGGTCCAGGAGAACATAGGGATAGCAGACTGATTTCACTCAGATTCTTTCAGAAATGTTGTTTTATATAGCAACTAAAAGTGCATATTCTCTGCCCTTGCTTATGGGATTGTCTTCTAAGGGTTTTGGTACTGAAAACCTTCAAGTCAATCTATGCGTACTAAACCACGATAATATTTTTAGGTATTTCTAAATGGTTACTCTGTTGGACAGAGGCATGGCCTGGGAGAGGATTGGCTCAACAGGAAGGGACCCGGGGGTGCTGATGGCTACAGCTCAGCATGAGCCAGCAGTGTGCTCTGGCAGCCAAAGTGCAAACTGCATTGTGGGGTGCATTAAGCTCAGAAAGCCAATAAGTCAGCAGGGTGATTCTCCCACTATATTTAGAATTGGGGCAGTCTCAATTTGAGTAGAGTATGCAATTCTGGGCTCCACAATACATAAAGAATGTTAAGATCCTTGACAGTGTCCAGATGAAAGCAACAAATTTGGTAGCAGGGCTGGAGGCCTCCTGGGAGAAGAGGCTGAGTACACCTGGGTTAACCAACCTGGAGAAGGGGAGGCTGAGAGGTGACCTCACTGCTTTCACTGCTCTGGGAAGTGAAAGCAGAGGGAGGTGCTGTGCTCTGCTCCTTCTATTTTGAAATAGAAACAATTTTCAAATATAGACACTTTTACAAATAATTTTTATTTTGTTAAAACAGAAAATGTCTCAAATTTTGTATTTCCTTTCTTTAAGTCCTTTTCCTACATTTTACTTCCTGCTTGTTTTCCAAAGGGGAGAGGAAATAATGTATTGGGACAACAGCAGCAAAAGATCAATAAAAAGGTACTAAAATGCATTTTCCTGGAATTTTATCAATTTTTCTGGATCAGAGACTTGAAATTACCCATTCATTAATGTCAAGAGTCACATTGGTATATCTGAACCTGTTCTTTGCTTCAGCTGCCATAGAGAGGTAAGCAGCTCTGCGAGGTGATGTGGGTTTTCATTAAGAAGCTCTTGCAGATGGTCCCCAGGCATCTCTTGTTATGGATTACAGTGACCCCAGAGACCCTTGAGGTGACCCTAGATAATGACCTTGTACTTTGAGATAGCTAATGTGAAATAAAATGAACTTCGTTCTTACTCTATTAATCTTACTTGTCTATACATGAGTTTATACTATGGTCTGCAGAGGCTGCATTGTAGAACCATTTTTCAGAGAGACTGTAATTGACAGGGAGTTGGCCATTTCAGAAAGTTGCTGCTTATTTATATGAACACTATCACCTGGCCTGTATACTTATCTTTCCCAATGCAAGAACAAAAATAGATTGTGTTTCTTGCAAGTATCTGTTAAGTTGTGAGTTATGGGAAGATACCATATTCCCAGTTCTATCAAAACATGAACAAAAAATTCTGAACAAATGAAAAGCCAGTACCTATCCTTCCATCTGTATCAGACAGAAAGTCTAAATCTGACCTCCATTGCTGAGTTCTGCTAATGGAAATATTTTTGATAGCAGGGGAAACTGAAATTTTTAATGCTAAGAAATGGGTATCAAAACAAGCCAAGGAATATGACTGAGTGGATGATGTTTTATCTTTGGTTGGAGAGTTGTACAAATTAGTATGCATACATAGATCCCAGAACCACCTGTGTATGTTCCTGAGACAAGCATGCAATGAAGTCAGCAGGTCTCTATATGAACATTAGCTGTGAACCTTCAAAGACCTGATGTAGATGTCATAGACTATCTGCTGGAGGACTTCAAACATAACTTAAACACAGCTGTCAGATGACAATCACTAGACTTATTTGCAAAAGCTGCTTTTTTTTTAGTGACAACAAATTTCTTCTTTGTTTAAATTGATATTACTTTTCCCATACTGAAAACAACGTCATGAAGACAGTACAGATTTAGATCTTGCTACCCTAATAAGCAGGAGCAATCTGGTAGCAGTGTAAGAGTTTCTTCCCCAGATATTCTTTATATAGCTAAGAATTGCAGGATTGGGACCAAATTATCATTCCGAATGAGACAAAACAAGGCTCATCTTTAAAAATCCTCACCGTCTGTGTTTGGATCCACAGCACTACCACTTCAGTGATGTGGTATTTTGCATCCAATTCTTTGGATCAGCATAGGGTTTTGATTTGACAGGATTTCTCATGCCATTTGCCCATCAGTCTTTAGATGATGAAATTATTCCTTTTTGCCAGACAGTTAATGAAGCTGTATCATCCCCAGAAAATCTCTCAGACACTCCCTGAAGATGTCTCAGACTGCTCCTTTCCAGACATTAGCTCAAGACCAGAGAAACTCAAAATGATTTCCACTCATCTATTTACAGCTCTCACAGTCTGGTGCTGTTTTGAGCCTGTATGTCTGTGTAAGTACACCTGGAAAAAAGGCAATGGGAATGTTTTGGGAGTTAGAAAGTAAGTTGGTTGAATAATCTTACAAAACTGTGGTTTTACTTCTTGCAGGTATTTCTGGAATTTCCTTCTACTTTGTGCTGTTGAGACTTAACCTAGAGTACTGCATCTGGATGTGGAGTCCTCAGTACAGGAAAGTCAAAGATCTGCTTGAGTGCATCCAGAGGAGGGACACAAAGGTGCTCCAAGGGATGGAGAATCTCTCCTACAAGGACAGGCTGAGAGAGCTGGGGCTGTTCAGCTTGGAGAAGAGGGGGACTAGAGGGGGACTGTAAGAAGGAAGGAACAGACCCTTTAGCAGGGTCAGTGGTGATAGAACAAGGGGAAATCGTTTCAAGATGAAAGGGGAGATTTAGATTGATATAAGGAAAGAGTTTTTTACATTAAGAATGGTGAAGCACTGGAATAGGTTTCCCTGAGAGGTGGTGGAAGCTTAATCTCTGGAGATACTGAGTCAGGCTGGATGGGGTACTAATCACCTGATGTAGCTATAGGTGTCCCTGTTCATTGCAGGGGAGTTGGACTACATGACCTTTGAAGGTCACTTCCAACTCAAACCATTCTGTGACTCTATGAATTGGCATGAAAGGGTAAATAACAGTTGCCCAAAGCACAAAAGTTTGCTAGATCTCTCCAAAGGGACAGAGAAAGAACAAGACTTCTCTGACAGACAACATAAGTGTTATTTATTTATTTATTTATTTGTGACTTTTATGTTACCATTGATTTTACCCAGAATAGAAAAGGTGTTAACATGCTAAAGAAGAGTGTACAGGGTAGGGATTTGGGTTAGAGTGTTCAGGGCTAGTGTGATTTGAATGTCTTTCTTGTTGAACTGCTTGTAGATTTCACAGAAGAAACTCAATTTAAAATCAGAGTTTCATGTGCTTTTTTTTTTTTTTTTTTTTATACTAGTTATTTTAGGTTTCCAGCGCAGTCAGTAGAAAAGAGCTGAAGTCTCTTTTGTGCCTTTCCAGTTTTACTGCAGTCTAACTCCGCAGACTCTCACAGAGCTGCAGGGTTTGTCAAGCTGAAGTGTTATGGCAGTGAACTGAGTAAAGCAAAATATGATTGCCATTCCATTGTGAACAGAAAAATTGTTGACAGTAAATTTCTGTTAAGTTGTGGTTTGTGGTTTTGTTCTTATTTAATTTAGCTGTGTGATTATTAAGTTCCTTTTTTTTTTTTTTTTTTTTTTTTTTTCCAGTGGACTGATGATGGAAGACCGTAAAGAGTCCAAACTTGGAGTGTGTTTGTTTCATTTTGACAGACAGATCAGGGCTGTGCTTCACATTACATATGGGACTAGTGGAAGATCAATAAATCCACCTACAAAAGTGTTTCAGGACTTTGCATTAGAATAACATTTAGCATGCTGTTTTTTGCAGCCTCACTCATGGAGTGAGGCTGCCACCCACCTTTCCTAAGCGTTTTGTGGTTGCCTGAACTGCTGAAGATTTTCAGATTGCCTCTCTCTCTCTCTTTCATTTACTAGACAAAACAAGGGCACCTCTTTAGAACAAGTACACAGGTTGGATATAAGGAAAAAAATTTTCTCAGAAAGAGTGGTGATGCACTGGCATGGGCTGCCCAGGGAGATGGTGCAGTCACTGTCTCTGAAAGTGACATGGAGATGTGGCACTGGATGGGGGTGATCTTAGAGGTTTTTCCAACCTTAATGACTCTATGATTATTTCCTTCTTCTTTCCCCATCATTTCTGAGCATGTTTATTCCGAATAACTGGAGAATGTATTTTTAAAAAGCCTTTGCTTGAAGAATATTTGGTAGTTCAACTTTAAGTATTTTTCAATTATTCTTTTAATACCTCTACTTTTTTCCAACTTCAACACAGCTTTCCCTTTAGTTTATAAAAAGCCACACTTTACTTTTCTAAACAATAGCAATGCATAATGCACTTTCATCTGTTTTGATAGCAAGATTAAATTCAGTGCACTCGTTCTGTTTGTTCCTTAATTACAGGCTTCTCTCTGGTTTCTAAACAGTTTCTAAAATGCATTTTATCCAAAACCAAAGTAGAAATCATTTGTAGTATTTCTGTTTGTTGATTTATTTGATTTCAACATATTATAAATTCTCAGAGTGTATCTATGTTCTAGAAAATGGTAAAAAGTAACTATACAAATCATACCAATGTGATACATCTCTTGACTTCATTGAAGGAAGGCTTTTGGTTTTGTTGTGCAAAACATTGAACAAAGGCAACCTACACTGTGATAGGCAATCTTGATTCTAAAATTCTGCAATTTCTTGATAAAGATTTACTTTGTTAATTAATGACAAATGGCAGAAACATCTGAACCATGGGGCTTTGGATCATCTGTTTACTATTTTTTTGAGGGGGTAGGGGAGAGCAGCATAGTTGCAGTTTGTGTACATCAAGAAAAAAAAGATGTTATAAAGACATGGATGGGAAGGAATATTTTCAAGATACGTGCTTCCTAAATACTCTGCTACGTACTAAAATGAGCCTACAAATTAGTTCAGAACTTCCATTCCTGAGAAAATACAAGATTCTAATTTAGTATCAAAACTAATCAACAGCTGAGCCGGTTAGGCAGTCTTACCAATGCTGTCATATTCCTTTTGATTATATTGAAGTGTTCAGCTGAAGAGTGGAGCCACCTCTCCATTATCCACTTGAAAAGCACTCCCAGATGAACCTGTGTGTGCCCATTCAGCAGTGCATAGGGATGTTACGGAGGGTCTTATTGAATTGTAAAATGGAGGAAAGACACAAGGATTTGTTTCCATACCACAACTTCTGCTATTCCAAGCTGCAGTAAGACAGTGAGAACGGGAATAGTAAGGAAGACAAAAGGATTATGTGTTGCAGATTGGAACCACAGCCACACTCTGTTATATCCTGCTGCTCAATTCCAGGTCATTATGCATTAACAGGAGAGATAGAAAAGGGAATCCTTCTGGAGTCTGTATGACTGACAGAGAGATTGAAAAGAAATTTCAAGAGTCAGTGAGTCAGCAGCGTTATAATGCAATTATTAGTTTTCTTTTTATAGTCTTGTTTTAAAAGTACAACATTTCCATGTTTAGCTTTATTCTTGTTGGAATTAATAAGACTTGGCATTTGCTTTTTATCTTTGTTTGAACTCCATGCCAAGCTGACTGGATACAACTAGGGCAGTCCATGTGCTACACTGTGAGACCTTGGGACATGTGCCAGCTCCCTGGTGCAATTGTACATATTTACCTCAAGCCATATACAGGCCCTATGCCAAGATGTGACTTAAGCAAAAGCTGCATCTCCTTTTACCGTTCTCTTCAGGAAAAAAAAGGAGATCTGTTGGTAGAAAGGATTTATTGTACACTTTTGCCACATCCTGATCTGAATATCTGAAAATGACAGCTTGGGTTTGTTACAAAGCATGTGTTCCTAGAGGTCTGAGTATGGTCTGGTATCCTGGGTGCACCAGCATTAAAGTAAACTGCAGTTTAGCACAATTGGGAATTTACACCCTTTTGTCAGGGCCACTTTCAGGGTTTAGTGATGCCACATCCTCTTCTGCTGGACAATAACTAGTCCTTTGGATACGCAACTGCAAAAAATGGAGTAAAGATGTGATTTAACTTTGAAAATTCATTGTCTCTTCACAACCACTTTCACATGAGATATTGCAACCCCACAGCCACTTGTTTGATCAGACAGGAGAAGAGAAACTGTGCAATGCGGCAATGCCTGAACCCTGGTCAATCACAAGCCCGTTCTGGAGAAAGTTACCATGAGGCTGGATGTCATGTGTGTGACAAATGTAACCCACAGAAGAACAGTCTTGCCTTTGGCCAAGTGTGTGTGTAAAGCATTACTACCATTTCATTTTCTACTATCATGTGGCATTTGGTTGTTTGGTTGGAATAAGTGTTCTTGCTGGACTTTTCTAACCTTAGAGATGCTATGATTCCGTGATTTACAAGCCACTCCAGCTGGTAGAAAGAACCCCTTAAGCAGGGTTCATCTCACCATACATAATCATGGACAAGACAGGTATTTAGAGCTGAGCATTCATTGAGACTGAAGTAAGGACTTTTATGGTACAATTAATACTATCCTAAATGAGATGTTGAAAACCAGACCTGAAAGTGGCTGGGACAAGAAGGCATCTCTGATATGTCCTATTAAATGAGGAGAATTCTACCTGATTCTACCTTTGTAGAAATTCTCATGAACCTACATCTTTGTTGAACTTGAAAATAAAACAGGGAAAAAGTACTACTGCAGAAATACTGATGCTGATGGAGAGAGAGAAGGGAAATATTTGCAGATACTTTGACAGAAAGGAGTAGCTACCAAACATGTTTAATCATAAATCAAGCAATGACAGACCTCACACTGCTTTATTCATTTCCTGTGATTCAAACCCAGCATTTCACCATGCCAACCATACAGGAAGCTTTGGGAGAAAACCTTTCCCAAGACTTTACTAATATAACACAGTCCTCTTTAATTCTCTCATATTTGTTATAAACAATTCCTATCTGATTAATTATGAGCAGTATCCTCTAACAAGCTCATATCATTCCCAGTATCATTTTATTGTGTAACTCTCCAAGTTCACCTTACTTGATCTCTTGTTTTAAAATCTATCCTTAATTCTTTGAACAGTCAATTTGAGAAATCAAATGCATACTTACCCTTAAAATCACAGAAACAAAGGATAATTCAGGTTGGAAGAGACCTCAGGAGGATAAGGTCAGAGGAATGTCAATAAAGTCTGATCTGTTCTCCAGGCAAGTAAGTTAAGTCTAGAAAACCTCCTAAGATGGAGTCTGCACACCCTCCTGGCCATGCTGTGCCACTGCCTATCTTTCCTTAAGGGGAAAAATTTTATCTTTGCAATCAGTCTCAACTGTTTCTCTTTGTGGCCACTGCCTTCATCTTCTTGCCCTGCAGTACTTGTGAATTCATATGGAACTGAAATGATGGATATTAAATCCTCTGGATCTTCTCCTTGTCCTCTCTTAAACTGGGTGAAACATTTATCTTTCTTCATTTGTCAGAGACCAGTCCTGATCTCCATGGCCTTTCAGAGATGATAATTTGAGAAGATTACTGAGTAGCTAATTGTTTTCTGAAAGCAGTGACTGAAGCAAGAATGATTGTAAAGCTTCTGAATTTGGTACGGTGACCTGAAAAATACAGTGCAGTGCACCTGTTTTCTCTTTGCACAGACATCATTCCACAAGTGTGTGTCTTTCATTGTTCAGAGACTGTTGGCATTGTTTGCATCGCTACCTATTTATTAGCATGGATGGGATGTATTATTTATGTAGTATAAGGTTGTTTTTCACTTATCTTAGTAGTAGTTGAGCTTTGTAATTGACATTTTGGGACATTATACACTTGAGTATTAACTTTGTGTTCATTTATTAGTCATAATATAAAATAAAGATGAAATAAACCAAAAATCTGCATTGAGAAAATACAACAGTTTTCATCATTACTCACATTAATATAGAAGACATTTTACTTATGTACAGAACAGCTACTACTCATACTAAACATCTTGAATATAAACTAATCACTAGAGGCTTATTAATGACACAGTAATTAATGGTAAGATAATTACTATCACTCAAGCAAACAGTATCTTATATTAGAATCAGATTTATCAATCAAGCATTAAAAACTGGCATCGATGCAGTCTGCCAGCTCACATCCTTCAAGCAATCACCTTAGTTGGATATATTTGGTAACACTATTGTCATCCAGTAGAGATGTACTAAATTCAGATGATGGAAAATCCATTGTGTCAGTCATTAAATTGTTACACTGTCTACATATTGTCATTCAGAGTTTGACACCTTATTTTTTCCCCCAAGTTTGTTTAGGTTCTGCTTTCAGATAATTGATTTCCATATACTTTTATCTAATCCTCTGCTCTTTGAAATCATTTACCATCTCCTGTGTGTAGGCTGTGACCAAGTGAAGGTGTAATTTAATCTGTGTTTTGAGAAATTAAATAAATGAAGTGTCGTTCCTTTCTTGTACTTAAATGAGGCTTTGAAACTAGAGTTAATTCTTCTATGTTTTTTCCAAAAATCTTTCAGTTTTTCTGCCTTTTTTTTTAACAAAGTATAAACATCAGCAATTTTTCCAGACAAGGTCTCATTAATTCTATATGTCATAGTAATAATCTCTCTTTACTTTGCTGTACCCCCTGCTCATGTGCCAAAGATTGCATCTGTTTTCATAGCAGCAGTATCAGACAGAATGACATAGTTGGCTATTCTTGCCCTGCAACATAAGATTTGCATAAAGAGCCGGGGGCTGAGAACTTCACATAATTTAGGCAAAATAACAGTGACAGCAGTTAAATATGTATTGCAGAAAAATACCAAGGCCATATTTTGTTTGGATCTTATGGAAGGTAGGAGGAAGGGTGTTTTGAGTTTCCTTTATGAAATTTCTAGCACTGGTTAACCCTCCTGGTGCCATTTTGCTTGTATTGAAAGCTATGTAGCTTTAATCATCCACCAAAAAAAAAAGGCTGGGCTTTGGTCCCTGCTTTCATGGTTGCTTTTAGTTTGCACAGAACACCTGAATCACAGAGTGTCTGAAATAGGAAGGCACCTTTGGAAATCATCTATTCCAATCCCTGGTCAAAGAGGTCACCTGGGTTAGCTAGTTCTGGGGCGTAGGTAGTTTGGGTTGATGTCCAGGAACAAAGGTATGATCCATCTGTTGGCAGGATTTCCTGAAGAACAGTCATAGAGAGAGAAAATGTTTCAGAAACATTTACTCAACTGATTGTGCTGCGAGTCACAACTCCACAGTGCTTCTGAAATCTTAAATAGGCATTGCACATGAGGGAAGCTGTGAATACCCTTCCTCCAATCCTGCATGAGTCCCAGACAAAATACAACCTTGTTATTTTTCTACAGTGCATATTAAATTGTTACTTTGCCCAAATGATGTGGAAATCACAAAGCAATCCCCTCCCCTCCCCTTTCCTTTCCTCGCCTTGCCTTTGCTTGCCTTGCCTTTCCCTGCCTTGCCTTTCCCTGCCTTTTTTTTCCCCAAACATTAGATCAGACTGCCCAGAACACACCAAGCCTGTCATTCAACCACTTCCAGGATGGATCATCCACAGCTTCTGAAAGTTTCAAAGGATGTAGTTGTGTTCTTGTCTTCTGAATACATAGGAGAAGGAAAAACAAGCAAACAAAAGCAAGTCACTTCATTTTGGTTTGTTGTTAAAAAAAAAAAAAAACAACAGACATTCAGCTGCCTAGTTAGTTCTTTTCAGGGATGCAAAGCATGATCTCTCCTTCTCCTCCTCTCATGATCCTGACTATCTTGTTTCCCATTCATCATGGCCAATGGAGTTGGTGGCTGAAGGAAAGTTTTCAGGAAAGTGATCGCAATCTTCTGCAGCTTCCCAGAGCTCAAGTAGAATATGAGATACAATTCTGTATTAATTGCAAAAGAGACCTCCCAGTGGATTCTTTGGGCTTAAAATCTTGACTCTTTGTCTGGTTGGTGCTGGGTTTGTAAACTCCTGTGAACTAAATAGGAGGTATCAAAAACCTTTGGAGATCAAGTCCCTCAGAGAGCCTGTAACTCCCTCCATAGGTATGTGAATAAATATGAACAGAGAGATTTTTATAAAACAGAAAGCAGAATGCAGCAGTTTCCCTGCTCTGTTTTTATAAGTCAACAAATTAGAATAACTTACTTTTCCTGTTTTTTTTTGGCAGGATATATTTTTTTTTGATGAATTTTATCCTTGTGCTGAATTATTTCCCTAGCGTTTATAAATGACATCTTCTGTGTTGTTTTTTTTTCTCCATGCATTGTATATGGCATTTGCCTTCTCATTAATAGTATCACCTCTCTCCCTTTCATTCTTAATGACATTCATTTTCCAAAATAGACAGATTGAGAAAGTTCCATAAAAAAAGTCGAATGGATTAGCAGGCATTTTCCTCGTGAAACACCAGATCAATTATTTTTCTATCAAAGCATTTCCCAATAAACGAATCAACATTAGCGGAGTCAGCGGGGTCATCATCCTATTATTGTCCTCAGCACAAACTGATCTAGTTTCCCAAGCCTAAATATTATCTACTCATCAGAGCATTACTCTGTAGTCATTTATTGATGGGGGTGTATTGTAGTCCTGTACCTAATGTGAAGGTGAAGTACTGGAAGACTTGGATAGGAAAAGGCAAAATGATGTCAAACTAGAAGAGGGGAGATTTTGGTTGGATATAAGGAAAAAAATTTTACTGTAAGTGTGGAACAAGTTGTGGTGGATCCCCATTCCTGGAGATACTTTAGGCTGGATGGGGCTCAGAGCACCTGATCCAGCTGTAGGTGTCCTTGTTCATTGCAGGGGAGTTGGACTTCATGACCTCTAGAGGTCCCTCCCTGCTGGAACAATTCTATGTTGTAACTTAAATTGAATTTAGGCTAGATGAACTTAAGCCCTGAATATCAAAGGTAAGGTTGCAATGTTTGCTATAAAGCAGAAAACTGTACTGAGTTAGAGAAAATCCTTGTTTTACTTTTTATGAACTTTAAATCATTATTTATTGAAGCTGAAGCCTTGGTCCCAGATGTGATCTCTGGTCAGGTGGGAGTTCAGAGCAAACAATACTGCTGTCTGTAAAGCCTGGAAAGAATAAATCCATAATATTTTTCTCCATGATAAATTGCAGTCCTACAGATTTGCAGTAGGAGTACACAAAAGCCAGTTTATGTCTTCAACCAAAGTCACAGGGACCTCTTCCCCTATAGGCGCTTCCAGAAATCTAGCAGTCTCCAAGGTGACCACTTCAAAACATCTGCTCTCACACTGGGGGGGACTTTGTGCTAGACATATTGAGGTTAATTGGATGTGGCATCTCTTAAAATAAAAGTTAAGTGTTATCTTTTGATAAGTTTTCTGCTGTTTCTCTCTGGATGTCTTACCCTGCAAAACACTTTTAGACTCCTATATAGATGTGATTTGGTTTGAAAATTTTTGGTTATTTATTTATTGAGAAGAAATATGGTAGTCTGGTTTTGAGGCAATCTAGGAGTTTTTATCTACATGCTGCTCAGTTTGGTCTTGCATGCCACAGATTCTCATCTTCAATCCTTTATTTTTGTCAGTGTTTGATTCTTGAAATTACATGTTGCTTTTTTCTCTGTGCTCCAACGGAGATTAAAATGCCACCTGTCTTGAGATGAATTCGGAATTGAGGCTTATTTTACATTCACATAAAAAAACCTCGTATCTAAATAATAAATTGTAAAGTCTTTCACACCATGAGTGTCAGTACAGTTTAATTCAGGATTAAGAAAATTTTTACTGCAGTTGCAAATATTTAATGTGTGAAGCAAGAGTATATTTTTTACTGGCTGTGAAAGCTAAAGGTAATGTGGCAAATCTTTTGAATCATGTGATGTAGCTTTTATTGGAGTGAAACTATAATAGAAGAGTCTTGTGGACAAAGTAACATTTTTATGCCTTCACTTGAGTAGTAAAACAGAATAGTCATATCTGCAGGGAATGAATTTAAATTACTCCAAGAATACACGAAAATTTAGATTGTGTTTAGGGCTTTCGTTTGGGCCTGAAGAAGTCAAGATTCAATCCATGCTGTGTTGAAATGATGTCCTGGTAATTTAGTCTCTGCTTGTCTCAGATATTTTCGGGCGCTGTGTGTGTACACTAGAGGGTAAGCCTCAGAGGCTTGTCTTATGGATGTAGTGTACATAGAGAAATCTCTGCAGCTTATTGTGTGACTGGAGGTCATACACTGGTGATCACAGACTGGTCACACAATGACATGTGCTCATCAGCAAAAATCCCACTGGCATTTGGCCACTAAGCAGAAAGGTAATGACTTCCATCAGTGTAGGAACACCAATAACGTAGTGACCTCAGCCCTAAGAAATTACACATGGTGGACCTCACCTAAGGATTCTATCCACTCCTTCATGAGCCCAACAGCTCCATTTTAGCTTATCTCAAGACTGACAGTCCTTTTCTCAGCAGTGCTGCAGAAGTTCCAGTCTCCAGCTCTGTATCATCTCCTAGATGGACCCCTTGGATCTCTGCCATAGCTTTGTATCCAACCATGCTTCCTTCTGCCAGGCTCCTTGGAGAGACCTTGAGCCTAGCTCATTTCTTACCTTGTCTATGGCTGCTGATGGAGCCAGCTACCAAACTCTGACTCCAGGTACCATATTTAGAACCTGCAAGTTGTCACTCCTCAGTCAAAATATGGTTGCCAATCTCCCCTCCCTTCAGAACAACCACCTCTTGCAGCTCTCTGAAAGCAGGATTTTCTTTGTTGATCACTACTGCTCCTGTTGCTCACTGAAGCAGTTTTTATGCCATACTGCATCACCATTTTCCAAGTTACTGATTCATTCTCAAAAGGACTACCTAGATTGTTCCTTTCAAGTTATGTGAAGTCTGTCAAATATGTCATTGAGAGGATTAGGAATGGATTATTCAAGGAAGTCTCCTGCTCTAATAATGACTGAGATGGAGTACTTGGCATTACACACCAAAGTAGGTGCTCCTTGAATACTGTCGTGATTACTGTAGCAGTTTTTAAAAAACCCAGTAGGGACTATGGTCCAACAAAGGAGTATCAAAAAGTAAAAAAATCAAGTTTCCATGAGCTGAAATTTTAGAAAAATGTACAGTCCTTTAAAGCTGTATTTACAGACTCTGTTTATACTAATATGAAATTTTAAGCTCAGAATCTCTAGCGAATCTTTTTCCTTCCTACTGCCATTCACCACAAGACTGTATCTAATTATCTTCCACATAAACTCAGTGGCAGGAAGAATGTAAGACAAAATAAATAGATAATCATACGCTGCTTTAGCAAATGACCTGTCAGGGCCCCTTTCAGCCACATTTCTATGATTCTGTGCACATAAGTTCCTTGTTGCTCCCTGTCTCTGTAAAAACTATTTGGGATCAAATTCTCTTTTAGATATGATCAATTTCCTTTTTGGCTGTGGAAGAGCAAGAGAGCACTGGGATTTTTCTCTGCTAGAAATTACATTTGTGGAAATGTCTTTCCTGAGGGGAAATGTTCTGTAACAGCTGCTAAAGCAAGGCACACCAGATATGTTTCATTTCCATTCAAAATTTGTCATGTGGTGGGGCTGGCTGGCTCTCTCAGAGTTCATCACGGGTACTCTGATCTGCCTCATTTCCTGGTGAGTGCAAATATTGAAGGGATTCTGAGAAGTGAATTTCATCTTTAATGCAATTGGGCTTGATTTTTAGTTGTTTTGAAGATTAAAGGCATCATCTTTGGCATTGGAAACAAATGACGAGTAGCCTGTTCTGAAGAGGAACCTGTTCTGTTCTTCAGGTATCATGAGATATCACATCTATAATTGGAGTCCTGTTTACTTCATCTCTAATGTACAGAACTGCAGTATGACTACCACAAATATACAAAGCCAGAAGGAAACTGAGTACAGCACGTTATAGGTTAACAAATGTGGTTTTATTGGTCTACTATGGAAGTTCTAATTTCAATGCCATATTAACAGGTGAGAATGTTGTCAGCCAATTTATTGACTGATATTTCTTTTAAGACATATTAAAAATCCTCACAGGTTTGTGAAAATGTGTCCCATTGTGGCAATTTGTACCTACTTATCTTAGAAGTTCGAGCATTTTGGTCATGGTGAATGGTGACTTCGGAAAAAGCCATTTTATGAGAATCTCACCACCTCCAAACTCTTCCCTTCTTTACTATGTTGCTTGCTACAAAATCATTTTGCATTTAAGTTTGGGGTTTAGTTTTTGAAACATACTTCTTCAGCTCTAGTTAATATTCTACTATAATTTTTTGGGTATAAATAATTTTAAATATTTCATAGTGTTATGCAAAATATTCTGTCACTATAACAAATCTCTTATATCTTTATATAGATAGATGGATTAAAAACATCTCTGCTCCAGTATCACAAAGTGGCTATTGCATGTTCCAAATACACATTTTGATGAATATTGCACAAGCCATTGCCTCTATCTTGCAGCAGAGAATAAACAATGTCTGCTATAGAGAAAAAATATTGCCAGGGGCAAAAATTCTTGTAATGCCTAAGCCTTGAAAGAAAAAAGAACATTTGCTCAACAAAATAAAAGTCCTGTGTAGAAAAGGATGGGACTGATTTACTGTAAATAGAAAGCATAAAGATTCACTAGAATCAATGTACCCACCTCAGCTTTCTGTTATTTTTAATGGTTTGCCTAATGCTATTGAGAGCTGAATTTTCAGGTGTGGATATAATACTAATGCAGGAAATACAGCAAATAATGAAGAACAATGAAGCTCAGAGCAGAGGGCTTAAATCATTTAAATGCCTTTTTCTAAGAGACAATGTAGAATAGCAAAGAATCCAACGAGGTAACAAATAGAATGTCACTGCATTGTGTTACTAGGAGTTCTAAATAAATTTGGGGAGTTATTATGGAGATATTCCCCATGGCCTTCAACCTTCTCTATGTGCTTCTGTATTGGAGAAGGTGAACAGAATTGCTAGAAATACAATATAAATCAGAGAAGATAGCATTATTGTATATAAAGTACTTAGACTGCACCTTGGGCACTATAAACAACACTGAACATCACACCTAAGAAAAGATATAAGTGCTCATGTGGGTGCAATAGGGAGCAGACATATTTGGTCTCATAGGCATTTACTTGAGGAACCAGGGTGTGTTTTTTAGTAGATGAGTGCAGATTTTGTGCTGACGTAGCAGAGATTCTCAAATTATGAAAGGTATTAATGGAAGTCTCAGGCAGATCTGCCAAGTGTGCATCAGCTCAACAGACTGCCAGAAAGCACTATGGGGATTTTGGCAAGCATCCAATGGTTTACTTCTGTCCATCTTCACAGCTTCTAACTGCTTCAGGAACTCCCTGCAGCAGATGGCTGCTCTGAGTCACTGAGGTGTGAAATACTTAGCAAGTTCAGTCCAGTGGTCTGAGGATGGTGGTGGAGTGAAGGATATTGAGCAGTTCCCTGAGCCATCAGTTGTTCACCAGCAGAAATTTGGTGGTGAACCTTTCATAGAATCATCAAGTCATAGAATCATAGACTCACAGAACCACAGAATCAGAATCAGAGAGTTGTAGAATCATAGAATCATAAGGTTTGGGTTAGGAGAGACCTTAAAGCTCATTCTGCTCCAATTCCTTGCCACAGGCAGATTGATCCCCACCATCTCAGGCTGCCTAGAGCCCATCCAACCCAGCCTTGAGCACCTCCAGGAATAGGGCACCACAGCTTCTCTGGGCAGTAGGTGCTTCTTCAGTGCCAGTGCCTCACCACCCTCTGAGTAAATAATTTCCTCTTAATATCTAACCTAAATTTCCTCTCTTTTAGTATAAAGACCTTCCCCTTGTCCTATAACTATTAGGCTGTGTAAAATATTGTTCCTTCTCCTGTTTATAAGCTTTCTTCAAGTACTAAAAGGCTGCAGTGAGGTCTCTCTGGAATCTTTGCTTCTCTGTGCTAAACAAGCCCAAATCTCAGATATTTTCTTCATAGGGGAGATGCTCCAGCCTTCTGATTATTTTCATGGACTTTTGCGTAACAACAACTTCTTGACTGATCATTTTAATACAGCTATCCATGCACATTTGAAGCTGATCAATAGCACATCAGTCCCTTCTTCAGAGGAAAAAAAAGTTTTGGTACCACAGATATAACCTTTACACCCAGTTTTCCGTGTACCCTATGATATAATGCTAATATCAGGCAGATAGAATAGCCTAAGATCTTTCTTGGAGATTTAAAGACATCCTTCTCCATCCTTGGAGAAACTCATGGTCAAGCTGGACAGGGATCTGAGCACCTGATCTAGCTGTAGGTGTCCCTGTTCATTGCAGAAGGGTTGGACTAGATGGCCTTTAAAAGTATCTTCCAACTCAAATGGTTCTATGATCCTATGATTCTATGTTTCTGTTTCTAACAAGAGTAGGTTAGATTGATAGACACTAAATTCAGATGGGACCTTACCTTGTCAAGGCAAATACAAAAGTGAAGGCAAGACTAAGAGGCATCAGAGTGCTTTCAAGTCTATGCAGAGCATAAAATGCATGAATATCTTTACATTTTCAGTAAAGTTGTGTAGAATTGAATTCTGTTTCAACAGAAGTCATTTAGGTAAGAAAAATAAAGTTGTGAAATGTAAATGCAGGAATCCCTCCCCAGCTTCTCTGGGTTAATGTTTTTGTGTTTCAGTTGTGCTGTGGGAGTAGATAGAGCTGAAAGGAAAGCAAAGCTCCTGAGGAACTTTGCAGTGATCAATTACATACGCTTTGCAAAGGAGTTGAAGGTCCCAAGCCTGGGTGAGATACTGAAATCCAAGCTACAACCAGATGTGTAGCCACTATGTGTGTAGTCTTGCAACACACACCTGGTGGATATATGCACTTTTATTTCAATTTATACTGCTTTCTGCAGTTTTTTTTTTTTTTTTTTTTTTTTTTACAGGAAGATATGATCTTAGCATCTTTAATTCAAATTTGTGCTGTAAATCCAAAGGTTGTTGTGGTTTTATGCCAAAATTTATTAGCTGCTGTGTCCAAATTACAAAAGCACATGAATTTACTATCTCCACTTTGTGCACATCTGTACAAGAGTGTGCTTTTTTGGAATCTCCCTACACTCATCTCATACATCTCAAATATTCAGACAGCTGCAGCGTGGCTGCCTATAGCATCACCTGAAGCCTTTGGCCTTCCAGCAAACAGGATAGCTTGATTAGCTTGAAGAAGGAGCCCATTGTGTGAGGGATTTGCACATCATAGCAGCATGCGATTTCAAAAAATCCCAGATTTGATGATCGTTTCTGCTCTAGATGCCACTCATTCTCTCCACAGAATTGGAGAACTGTAACATGAGTTGCAAAATTATGCTGCAGAGAGCTTTTGTTTCACACAGGACTATGATAAAAAAGAAAATTTGTTATGGAGAGAAGTTGCTTTGACTATATTAAGTAGAGGTTGTGGCCGTGGTTATTCTCAGTAAACAGATAATGATGGATATTTATGCATCACCTTTCCTCTTCAGCAGCAATGTAGAACACTGAGTTATGAAAGTATCAAAATAAGTCACTAAAAATATTGCTTTCTGAATTCTTGATAGCTTTCAACTGTACACTCTAGTGTAGGTAAGAGTGATGGTTTCTGCTGCACAGATGGCATGCAACATCTCCTCAGTGACAGATGACTTAGTGCACGCACTGCCTTTTGGGATGTGGAAGTTCTTAATCCTGAGTATAGTATTGCTTGCAGGATTTTCATCCCACAGCTATGGAAGAAATTATGATGCAGAAGAGAAACATATAGACTTGCTTTAAATTAGAGATGTAGAAGCTAACAGCAGTCCTTGAATATATTAAAATATGATGTAAGGTATTCTCTGATGAAGGAGGCTGCTGTTGATCTTCAAATGAGATGAGTCATGTAAAACTGGTCTGTATGAGTTTAACATTGCTTTGCTGGAGATGATATCCTTTTAAGGCTAAACTCAGACTAACTTGTACTGAGGGAGAAGGCAAAAGTTTGGAGTTCCTTCTTGGCTCTTGGGTATTACCAGGCTAGTGTTAAAACCTTATGTACTGAAATGACTCCTCAGAAGAATCTGAGCATCTTGAAGGTAAATAAAATGCGACAGGGAGCTAGAGAACTGGAGCGGTGGCTCTTGCTCCTTCCCTAGCTGGTGGGTTGCCATGGTGGCAAGGATGAATGTATTGTACCCCTCCACTCTAAGGTCCAAAATGTCTTTGCTCTCCTTAATATAATTAATATAACTGTAAGGTGCATTTGTTACTCTCACTGTAGATCTCTTCTTGTGTCATGCTGAATGTAACTTATATCAGGAAAATATTGTTCCTAAAGATAATGGATCATATTATCTCAATATATATACAAAATACTTTTGTATGGGATCTCTGCACTATTAAGGAATAAGTGCTTTGAATTAGCTCTGAATCTGAATGACTGGAGATGGCAACACAATGCCTGACTTCACTAAAAAAGTACAGAATTGAAAAGAAACATTATTTTGAAAGACCAACAAAGAAATATACTTAGGATAGAGAGTTTGATCAACACAAACCTTCCATATTTTTACTTGATAGACAGTCACTAAAAGTAATCCAATATCTGTCTGCTTTTTAAATATAAAGAAGACAACACTATACAACATACAAGCAAATGTTTAATGTATAACAGAAAAATGAGTTACATAAATCTGTATACAATAGGATTGCTTGACAGGTAATTTGTAACCCAATTCAGAAAAGCCTAAAAAAAAAAAGGCAAATATAGAGCTACATTTTTAAACTGTCAGGCAAAGATTAGATAACATAAGGTAATTGGTGTTTGTATTCTAGTAAAGGCTGCTAAACTATTATGAAAGTACTATCATTCTTTGAACAAAGTGCCATCACTGATCTGTGCATTGACAGAAGTTTTCAGGTTTATTACATCTACAATGTCATCCAACGTTAGAATGTTTATTGCTATTTGGTGGTTAGACAATTTGGACTGGAAAAAGCTGAGACTTCACTGTACCCAGATATGAGTTTACAGAATAAATAATCCTATTATTCACTAAGCATGGAGGAAACATCTGATAAACCGTATTAAGATGATTGTCACGATGCATAACAATTATGGCAAGATGCCAAAAAGAGTCAAAGTTCTTGGTTGCTCAGTCAGGTTTGAAGATCTCTGATGGTCTTGGAGATTTTTCAGGCTTCTTATCTTAAATGGTTGTATTCCCGGTGTCAGGAGATAGGTGGAAGGAAATGTCTACAAATGACATAACTCAAAGAACATACCCACGCACAATTGCAGTAAAACAGTCCCTTCATTCATCTACAAAAGACTACTGTGCTTCCTTGAGATATGAGAGGCATAGAGAATTCATGTGTGTGAAAGCTAAAAGGTTGCCTTAACAGGGCACAGGTGGGAGATGACAATGGTGATTGACTCCTCCTTCATCTACCTCGAAGGATGGATGTACCTCTGCACTGGAGGAATGTAATCAAATTGTTCACAGCTGATTTCCTCTCTTCTGGTGTTGAAGATGTGGGACTGCCCTACACACTCTGCACCAGCACAAGTTTTCTGCTACCAGTCTTGTGGGCCGGAAATAAAGGTAAGTTGAACTTTAGTGTGTAGAAAGCTGTTGCAGCATGAGACTTACAAGATGGTTTTGAAGATCAGAATGAAAGTGATGTTATATTTCCAGTAGTTTACATTTATAAGAGCACGAATTGTCTATGTATTTTAAAACCAACCTCTAAACTTCACATAGAGATCTACTAAATATGATAAAGTATTGTGGAGTTACTGCTGCAATGACTTTGGTATCTAGAGCAAAATGTTCTGGGAACTTATTAAATTGGACTGGAATGGCAGTTTAATATATTCATGAAGGTTGTATTGATTTTGGGATGTTTGTCTTAGAATCAAATGGTCATAGCTTCAAAATGCAAGATGTTTTAGTACATTTAATATTTCATTTATCTTTTCTCTGACTGCTTTGGAAATTTGAGTTTATGGATTCTTCTTTTAAGTTAAAATTGTTAAGAATTTAGTTTGTTGAACTAATATTCTTTTAATGTTATTTGTGCTTCTTTTTTTTTTTTTAATGCAATATGCAAGGCCCTGGGGAAATAAAATTGATTTAAAAATGGATATGGTTTTTGAAATGAGCAAAATAACATACTCTAAATTGTCCCCCACTGACATCAGAATGAGGCTTTGATTGTAACACTTTCATACAGACTGATTCGCATCTCACTGAACTCAGTTGGTTTGTGGGTAGGATTAAGTTAGTGCTAAGAGTCAGTAAAGTGGAGCATAAAAATAAAAGTTAGTTAGATGTGTTCTTAAATGAGTTATCACTGGATAAAGCCCAGGCTTTCTTAAAATTGTTCAGTGACATTCCCTAGATACTGATTTTATTTCCTATATTTCTCCTAAGTTGCTACATAAGATACTGTAATAAAGATGAATTCTGTTCTATGGGCTGTACAGCATGCTAATTAATTATGATTGATTTTTTTTTTTTCCCTCTGTGCAGGATAAAGCTTTATTCTGACTGGAGTGAACAAGTGCAGTTTTACCACTGGCATTAAACACAGAAAGGAAGAAAGGGTGGTTTTGATATGCCAACTTCAGAGAAACTGCCTGTATAACAATTAGATTTCAGTGACTGTATGGTTCCGCTCCTTTCCCTCTTGCTCTCCCTTGGGGACCTTAATACCCTGTAAGAAGCCAAACTTAGCTGGCCTGTTACTGTTATTAAGGTATTTTGACACAACTTTAAGGGTACATTTATAGCACCTTAAAACGCCGTGGTATTGTCAGATCAATGTAAAATATGTCACCATGCACTACAATGCTAAAACTGCACTTCTTGTGAATAAGGAAGACTATTACCCCTATTTTTACAAAGAGGAAACTGGGGTACAGAAACTAGGGTAGTGATTTTGGATCTGTCTCAAGGCAGATTGTGAACAAAATACAGAATGACTACCCTGAAGTCTAGTATGTCTTATGTCATGCTGCGTTTTCAGTGCAAGTTGAGCATTTTCTGTTGGAGTGTTCCATAATCCACACCTATATCCTAGCAACAAAGAATATTTTAATACCTGAATACCGTTTATTTGGTGTCTGAGAAATCAAGATATTAAAAAATAAAAAATAAAAGAAAGGAGAGGAGGATGAGAGGGTATCTTATTCAACAAAGCCTCAGGCAAAAAAAAGGGGACTGCCCAAGGCTGTCTGGAGGAAAGATTTGAAGAATGAAATCTCTATCTATTTTGATAGCCTCATGTTGACCAAGACAAGCAGGAGAAGTGGTATCTCTGATCCCAAAATTATCAAAGGGAGGAGATGTTTTCAGCTTATACTATTCATCAAAAATATGATTCAAGAAAACCATGACATAGCCCTGTTCTGGGTCAATGATGATTCTGAGAAAAATAGCTGAAAATAAGAGCTTTAAAAGGTTTATTGGGTTGGGAATACCAGATCTGAAAAGGTGTGAAGATTAAAATTCTGTGTTTATTTACTTTTGATTTGTTTAATGTTTGTTCCTAAAATCAGAAAAGCAAATTAATAAAAACAGTACACAGTAGGAGAAATGCATGCATCTGGGAGAATGTATGAGCTGAGTATAAGTTAGCAAATACTGTAATTAGTTTTCTACATCTTTTGTTTATCTGGGAATATGATTAATACAATACTAAAAATTAGATGCAATAACCCATACCTAGTGGTTTGTGCATAGACGTGCACTGATAAGCAATGAATACTTGTAAAGTGCAGGATGCAATTCTTGCAGTTTAGAGGGCCTAGCTCTTGGAAAATAGCATGACGATTAAAATACATTTATTTATGTATTTATTTATGTATTTATATATGTACACAAAAACACACAGTTTCTGTTTTACTTTAAGCAAGAATTGATGAAAAAGAGAAATCTCACTTCAAGCTCTTTATTATTCAGAACTCTTGCAGCTGGAACTATGCTTCCTTTTCAGCAAAGCACATGAGAAATGATTTATCTCATAGCCATCTTTATCTTGATTAACATCAAGAGTGCGTACTGCAATATTTTAGAATAGATTCTCAGCCAGTTTGAATTGTCATAGCACCACTCCAGCTAATAGGTTTATGACAGCATACATCATCTGAAAACCTTTACATATCTGCAGGATCAAAAAAATTCAGGTTACTAATTGAGATTTTAAAACATGCAATAGGAAACTTCAGGAACAGTTTGAAAGAGTTTGCCTCAGTGGCAAGATGAAGTGGAAGAAACAGATCATGCTGGAAAGAACCTTTAGCTGATTTTGCAATAGAATAAACCAGGAAAAAGGCCAGAGTGATTCAGTGTTTCATGTTCAAAGGTGGCATGCTTCAGAGCAGTGGAGCTATATTTCTTCTTTCTATTGTTGTGGTATAACCTCAACCAGCACATTGTGTTCACTTCTGAACACATAACTGCCAGATAGATCCTGACAAATTGGGGCTTGCTCTTAGATGAAAAACAAAAGATGATTAGAGAGTAGAAAAGATTTTAAACAAAACATTAAAGGACCCAACTATTTCAGCTAACAAGTGAAGACTTTGCCAGGCTACAAGATGAACAAGTGTAAATCAGAAGGACTGACAGTAAGTGCTGTTGTTATGAGGAGTAGATCGACAGGTCAAGAGCTAAAGGAAATGAGATATATAAACCTTAATAGGGCTAAGGTGCTTAAAACCTTAATAAGTGCTAAGGTGTAGGTCTATGAAATTATTAAGACCTCTCAGTCTCACTGAATTTAACTCTGTATCTGTCACCTAAATACCTTTGTGGTTCCTCAGTAAAGCTTGCCAAGATGCCAGCTGTTGCTTGCATCTGCAGTTCTTTGTCACTTGCACTGATCCAGATCTGTAGCATGGGTTGACAAACTGGAGCATCTGAAAACTGACAGCATGCTATAGTGGACTGATCCAGGAGCAGTTTTTGGCAGTGTAAAAGGTCAAAATCAGTAGGGCAGGTGGTAGGATCAGTGATTGGCAGCTTGTTTCCTGTCAGTGATGGCACTGCCTTCTGCTGTGTAAGGTGTTACGTTGTTCTTGGTATGGTATGATGGAACACATCTTTTTCTCAACTGCAAGTTGAATATGATCCTCTAACACTGATTATGATTGCCATGGGTTGGCTTTGAGAATGAACTCCTCGTGCCAAGCCTGAATCTATTTTTTATTACTTGATCATGATAATAAATCTGTGTTCAATGCTTCTGAGAAGGATCTTGTGGAAAGAAAGAATCTTATATTAATTCTTCTATGCAGCAAACAACTCCAGAGAAATAGTTATAGAACTGAGGACATTGAGAAGGGTTGCACACTTGTCCGGAAAGGATATAATGTTGAGTTAATAGAAGGCTGCTGTTAAATTAGCATTGTTAGTATTTTGCTTAAGCTTTCCTGAAAGGTCAGGATAGAATCTTGCATTCCTGTGCCATGAGCAGGATGCCGTTGGCTCTTTTAGATACTGCTTCTTATGGTACAGTTAAGTTGTAGCATGTTACAGAAATGAAATATCTGTTGGCTGCAACAGATCACTAAGCAGAACGGTTTGTGACACTGATCTAGTTACAGTAATTTTCAGCTACACTGCCTGTAAAAAGCCTGTGTTTGTGAAGGAACAGTGGAAGTACTATACTGACTGGCATCGTTATTACCTGCCGAGAAGATCAGTCAAGATCCTTCTGCTGCACAAAAGATGGCAATGACTGAGCAGGTCTTCCTAAATTTTGATTTCTTTGGTTGTTCATTTATATTCTGCTGATTACAGTCAGTCAAGCTGCATGATTTTAGCACCTGGTTTCTTCCTGTTGGCTTGTTTGCTAGTTTATTTTCTGCCTATTAGTTATTATTACTTTAATAAGCATTTTAGAGATATGCTATGGAATTATTCTTTCCTTTTTCACCACTTGTTTTTGTTCAAGACCTGACTGCTTTATTTCCTACCTGCTGTCAAAAACGTTATTTCCTTTCTTCTAGTGCTCCAGTAATGAAAATTATTAGAGGACTTTTGTTATGCCTCTCTCTTGGTGTCTTGTCCTTGCTTATTCTTCCAAATGCTTTTCTTCTGTGTTACTCCTTCCCTCTAGTCAATATGATATACACTGGAAATGAGGGAAAGAGAGGATGCGTGTATCAGGGTATTTGTTAGCATAACTTAAACTGTAGGTAGTCTGGTGTCTAGCAAGCTACTGAACTGAAAAACTTTGCTTTTAGTAGTTTCCTGTGTACTCTTGAGTGATGAACAAAACAGAATCCATGAGGGTGGCAAATAGTCATCAATGTTTCTTACACTTCCTGTATTTCTCTTCTTCCACCATTATATTTTGTCCTTAGGCTTTAACAGACACTTAAAAGTTGTACAGCATCCATGATGCAAAGCCTTAATCATACTGCTTTTGCACACACAGGCTTTTCATGAGGTCTTAAAATAACTTTATGCAAGAAAGCTAAAACATTATGTACTGTATACTATGTTAAAAGGGGAGATAAATACTTGACGTTTCGTTACGGACTTGTGATGGAGGGGTGAGTAGAGATGATAATGTGGTGAAATAGAGAACACACTTTCTCTATTTCTGTATAAGAATACAAGCTTAAAAAGAAAGGATGGAAATGTTATGTTGTCTTGTGGACTAACATGTTACTGAAGAAAGCATAATGTGGCACAGTGTAACATATATTTTGTTTTAAAGCAACAGATCAGTCAAATGCCTAATTGCAGATAGGGGTTGTTCTGCCAGTGCTGCTTACGCTACTGGTGTTGTAGGAAAAGAGTGGAATAGACCCTCAGTAAATAGAGGTTAGTTGTATTTTAAAGTTAGTTGGATTTTATTAATGATTACAGTAACAGATGCTTTCTCTTGCCAAAACAAAATTACTACTGTAGTTCTTCACCTTCTTCATTATATTACGTGTACAAGGTTGAAGCAAACTTGGGCCTGAGTCTTGAAGGCATTTGTCTTTTTTCTTTTTCTTTTCTTTTTTTCCAAATGTGATCAGAGGAGTATCCTGCAAATTTTAATGGAAAGTCTGGTGGTTGTGGAGGTAGATGTTCACAAGATAAAGTCTGTGACAATAGGACAGGCTTGTGAAGACAAGCACCTCCACTCCTGACAGGTGTTTGAGAAGTTTCTGCCTATGTGGTGGGCTTTTGTGTCCTTGCACAGGGGTGTCATTTGCCTTCACCAATGGAGACCACTGCAGAGCTGAGTCCAGCAGAGTTCACTGGAGATGCAGGGTCAGGTGCTCTTTCTGCAGATTCACTATACAGGGTGGAAAATGGTATTGCAAGTGAAAAATCCCTGCTTCTGTGCAGGTAAAATATAAAGACAGTACTGAGAAATTGCTGCTTGGTTGGGTGATTTACTGTATCATTTGCACAGGAACAGGCAACAAACCATCATGCACCGAAGTTTCAGACAAACAAATCACAGTAAATTGTTCTTTATAAGGATGGGACTAATATTCCCTGTGTGTTTGATTTATGCACCAGTAACTAGAACTTTTATTCAAGGAAATAAGGATGAAAAAAAGAAGATAGAATTAATCCTTGTGTCAGCCAAAGCATTCATAATACAGTCCTCTCTGAGGTATGGAAAGGCTTTGCAGAGGGATAATGTAAAGGTTCATGCTTTGAAAAGCCTTTCCCGGTCCCAGCCATTTGTACTGGGTGCTGCAAAGCAAATATATGACAAAATTCCTGCTTCTTCCTTGCTCTGCTTTCGCCCTTTGTGGCTCATTGCTGTAGAAGCCTGGGTAGCCCCCGTCATTCCTGGAGCTCATTGGTTCTGTGTGGACTCTCTGACAAGGTGTATCTTTGTATGCCTCCTCCTCATGGACTCCCTGCCTGCAGGCAGTTCCTCTGCACAGTAAATACTATTGAGGGAATCCTCCAGCCAGACAGCTTCAGCAGCTGCATTTGGGTCCCAGTGACAGACCTTCAAATATATGGTGTTTCTGTGATCCTTTTCTATTTTTGTTTGTACTGATAATTTTGGTTTTTGTCAGTTGGAAACATGTTCTGTACAATATGGAGCAAAGAATTTACTGTCAGCATATTTTATCTAAATAATCAAAATTCAGCAAATGTATTTTTAATCCATGGTGATATAGATACTCACGGTCTATGATGATACAGAAAAACCTCTCTGTATATACATAGGCCTATACTTCTACTGATTCATGGATCATGTTGTAACAGTCATTAATGCAAAAGATCATAATCATCTTCTGGCAAAAATAACGGATGGTGCCTCTTGATGGAAGTTCACTCTCACACTGTAACCATGTGTTGTGCACTGTGCAGAACCGATGTGCAAACTTAGGCTGCACTGGTAATACTTTTACCTGGAAGTCAAAAAATTGGACCAGGACTTCCAGAGATGTTTTGTGTCTGATAGAAATTTGTCAAATTCTAACATTACAAACAGATACCATTGAAGTTCCTTGCAGGAAATTTAGTATTCCTTGCAGGAAATTTAGTATTATAAACCACTGAAAATCAGGGCTTAGCTAGATCAGCCTCACATGAATATGGAATGCAGCGGAGGGACTTTGCTTGTGACTACTGGAAATGAAGGCAGCTTTGCAGAGCACGCTTGACTTCAGACCTGTGGTCTAATGCTCAGCCAACGGGTCCATGTCTTTGCACTCACTTGGAAAACAGAGAACAAATTACACTGGGCATCTGTTCCTAGTGACCTTCGACTGCAGCCACACCTGTGTATAAAAATATAATGATTGTATTATGTTTTGATCCAACTACATCCTGAATAATATGGAATGGCCACAGACAAGAGGTTTTGCTTTACTACATAAGTGCTTTAACTTGACAGCTGAGGATTTATTACAGACTGAGGTAATGATCCGTCTGTTATGGATCACAGTCAATCATTACAATTCTGAAATGAAAAATGAAGTGCAATTCAAGAGATTTGTTTTTTCTTCCAACTCATTTGTACCTCTCCTATTCAGATTATAGAATTTCAATAGCAAGCTGGAAAATATGTTCCTGCAGATACAGTGTCACACTGAAATAGTGTCCTCATGACAAGGTTTATTTCCTCACTACTAAGTGGATTTTTTTTTTCCTTTTTATTATTTTGTTTTTCCCCAAATCAAAAGCGGAACAGTGAGTTTCTTTGGTTATATCATGGATACGGCTGAATTGTACAGGGAGTGCCAGGTAAGATAAGGTCTTAGGGATGATGAAACATCACTCAGTGCAGAAGAAGCAGTCAAGGATGTTTCTAGAGTGTACGGGAAATAACTTCCTGACACAGCTGATAAGGAGCCTACCAGGGGAAGTGCCCTTCTAGACCTGCTGCTCACAGAGAAGGACTGGTGCAAGATGAGGAGGTCGGGAACTGTCTTGGACACAGTGACCATGAAATGGCAGATTTCTTGATTCTTGGTGAAGTTATGAGTGGGGAGGCAGCAAAACTTCTACCTTGGACTTCTGGAGGGTGGACTTTGAACTGTTCAGGATGTTGGTAGGGAGCGCCTCTCGGGATACAGTTCTGATGGGTAAAGCAGTGCAGGAAGGCTGGTCACTCCTCAAGAAGGAAGTCTTAAAGGAACAGAAGCAGCTATGCCCCTGTGCTGCAGGTCGAGCTGACAGGAAAGTCTGGCTTGGATATAGACCGGGAACTTTTTCTGAGACTCCGGGAGAAAAAGGGAATTTAATTCCTCTGGAAGGAGGAGCGTCTCACTACAAGAAAGACATTGAGGCCCTGGAGTGTGTTCAGAGAAGGGCAACAAAGCAGTGAGGAATCTGAAGCACAAGTCTTATGAGGAGTGAATGGAGGGAACTAGGCTTATTTAGTCTGGCGGAGGCCCAGGGTAGACTTTATCACTCCCCACAATTGCCTGAAAGGAGGCTGTGGTGAGATGGGAATCGGCCTCCTCTCCCATGAAAATAATGACAGGATTAGTGGGATTGGGCTTAAGTTGTACCAGGGAAGATTTCTTCCCCAAAAGAGTGGTTAGGCACTGAAACATGATACCCAGGGAGATGGTGGAATCACTGTCCCTGAAACTGTTCAAGAACCATTTAGGTGTTGTACCAAGAGACATTGCTTAGTGTAGAAATATCGGTAGTGGATGGCTGGACTGGGTGATCTTGGAGGTCTTCTCCAACTTTGGTGATACTATGATACTATGAGAATGGTGAGGTGCTGGATCAGGCTGTCCAGAGAGGTTGTGGATGCCTTGGCCCTGGAGGTGTTCAAGGCCAGGTCAGATGGGGCCCTGGCAGCCTGGTCTAGTATTAAATGGGGAGGTTGGTGGCCCTGCCTATGGCAAGGGGGTTAGAGATTCATGATCCTTGAGGTCCATTCCAACCTGGGCCATTCTATGATTCTGAGATTCTGTGACTCTGTTATACGATTCAGTGCTTGCTGTGGGAAGCACTGACACATGAAAACCTGCAGAAGGTGCAAAACTTTTGCAAATAACTACATGATGCTTTAAAAGTGGAGGGTGGAGAAGAATTAGGGGTGGAAATGGATTTCTTTTTCTTTCTCTGGAAGACCAAAGAGTGGTATCCTAATGAAGTTTCTATACTACTTGCCAGGTACAATCAATATTTTTTTTACAGAATTCTGTGGTGGTTATACACCTCGCTAAACTTCACAGTGTTGTTCTCTTACTCTCCCTCCTCAAAAAGGCAGAGGGAGAAAATTACAATTAAAAAAAATTCCTGGGTTGAGGTAGGGACAAGGAGATCACCCATGAAGTACTATGATGGGCAAAACAGACTATACACAGGGAGGTTAGTGTCGTTTATTGCCTATTGTTAACTGTCTAAGGTATTGAACTAAAAGCAAACCAGAAACACCTTCCCCCTTCTCATTCTCTCAAACCTCCTCCTGCTCAGAGGTGCTGGGCAGTGGGGAATGTGGTCATTCATAACATTTCATCTTTGCTGCTCCTCCATGGTCACTCTGCCCCTGCTGCACGTGGCTCCCTCCCAAAGGATGCCATCCTTCCCAAACTGTTCCTGCATAGGCTTTCCACAGGCCACAGCACTCTCAGCACTGCTCCAACACAGCTCCTTCCCACGGGGACCACCCTTCAGGCACTGCTCCAGCACAGCCCTACAGCCAGCAGCTCCCCCATCCCTTCCGCTCCATCATAGGCTCCTCTCCACGGGCTGCAGCTCTGGCCTGGGCTGCTCTTGTGAGGGTATCCATGGGCTGTGCCTCCTCCAGGCCTCATCCACTGCTGTACAGTGGGCTCCTTCATGGATGCATGTGGAGATCAGACAACATTTTGTCTGCTACCTCTGCCAATTGTCATTCTTACTTCCCATTCCGTATGTCCCACCTTGGGTACCAAAAGTCATTGTGGCGGTGTCACACTGACAGACATCATGGCCCCACCTTGCTGTTGTCTCAACTCCCCTCCTCAAAACAACAGAAAGAAAAAATTTTGATGAAAAAAGGCTCATTGGTTGAGATAAGGAGTAATTTAATTAAAGGAAAAGAAAAACAAAGAAGCTGCAGGAGCAAAAGGAGAAAACAATTATTCTCTATTTCCCTTCAGAATGCAATGCTCAGCTCAGTTTGGGAAACAGGGCCGCAGTGTGCATAGCACTTACTTTCTTAACAAGAGCTTCCCCTCTTTTTCCTTTCCTTTGCTTTTATCGCCAAGTGTGATGCCATACACTATGAAATATCCCTTTAGTCCCTGCTGCTCTGGTGACATCGTCTCCCCACCTTTTGTGCACCTGTTGGTTTGGGGAGAGCATTGGTGCTGTGCCGGCACTGCTCAGCAATAATCAATACACTGCTGTGATAACAGAGTGTTCTGGCTGTTGGTGCAGAGCACAGCACTGTAGGGGCTACTGTGGGGAAAGTTAACTCCATCTCAGCCACATTCAGCACGTATTTCCTCTTCTGATCATGGAGAATTAGTTGGGATTTGTTTCTGTATAAAGGCATTTCAGTTTTTTATGTGATTTCAGTTCTTTCTGTGACTTTATGTGATTTCTGCAGTGCCTTGGACATCTCTGTATGGCTAATGGATGAGACACAGGTCCTATGGTCCAATGTCTACATTGAGTGTGAGCTGGAGACTATGGGGAATACTCCACAGTCTCCAGGAGGACTGAAGGCACAAAATGGTGCCCCTGTGGGGGTAGCTGCCTCTATCCTGCATTGTCCACGATGCACACTGCAGTGGCACGGGTGGACAGGAATTCTGCAGAAATGAACCTTCATGCCATGACTTCAAGCCATGACCAGAGGTGATGGCTAAAGAAAATACAGCTATTGTGCTGGCATGGCTCTTCTGCATCTTCTCCAGACTGCATTCCACATGTGCCTCTTTGGCTTGTCAAAAAAGCAAGCAAATATTAAAGATATGTTATTGTATTGAAAATGTAGGTTCTGATGCAAGAGGATTTTAATAAACACCATTTATTAATAGGTAGGTCAGACTCTGAAAGAATGATCAATATAGATCCATTGATTTTAGTGGATTAAGAATAGCTATTATACGTTGGAAATGATTTACAAACTTCCTTGTTAAAAACAAGTATTTTCTTATTTTGTTTTGTTCCTTTCTTTATATTTGTAAAAGTCTTCTCAGTAGAGAAGAAATTGATTTAAAAAATGACTACACACAAAGTGCTGTCAAATGCACAATGTAACAACCTGCAAGAAATAGAGGACATTTTTCTTTCACCTATAGTAATTTTAGGAGTTGCTTGTAACTATAAAAGGCACTAGATTTTCAGGGAGAAATGCAATTTTCATTTTCATGGTGCCTCTTCAATATCTACAGCTAAGCTTTTAATATTTTTTTCCAGCATATGTTTAATATATAGAACATTTAATGAGAGTTTGAAAAATTATATTTGCTTTTATATGATTTATTTGTGAATTCTTTGATAGGTTGCACAAAAAAGACAGTGTATACTTTTATTACCTGCATTAAGTATGCTCAGAGTGTACTAAGCAAATCATAAAATACACAATATATCTTATATGAATGCAGTAATTCACAAAGCCATTGTGAGTCTCGCAGAACTGTGAGCGCGTTGGGAAAACCAAATTGTCTTGAGCAAACTCAATAAACGGGATGTTCAAACTGATGAGTTTATAGAAGAGGTAGATCTAAATTCAGAGAGAAAATATGATGGAGTGTTTTGACAGCTTGTTAAGCATGGTTTTAAAGCACTTTTCACCTCACTTTCTTATTTTTGGTACTTTTACATATCCATGATTTCAGCTAGCTCTAATACATGCCCTCTAGTGTTAATGGTGGAGTTGATCTGACAGAGAGTGAAGAAGAGCTGAATCCAGCTACTTTATGAGTAGGGTCCATTTTGAAGGATAAAATATTCTTGTTTAAAATGCCCTTGTGCTCTTTGTCTGACAAAACTTCTAAAGCTGAGAACTGTACTCTTGAACTCCAACTCTTTACGCTCTGACTGGGCACTTTCAGTTGGTACTAGCTTCCATGGGATCTACTGGTCTCCAACATTTCAAACAGCTGTTTTTCATCCTTCAGCATATTTCCTGAATCTAGCTGTCAACATGGCTGCTTTAGTTTCAGTACATCCAGGTTTGTTTTGTTTTGTTTTGTTTTGTTTTCTTTCTCTTTTTTCTCTTTTTTTCTTTTCTTTTTTTTTTTTCTTTTTTTTTTTTTTTTTTTTTTTTTTTTTGAGAAGTTCGTTAGATCTTATGGCTTCCCCATCTGACTATCATTAGGTTAGAGAAAGTAATCTAGACAACAATATCCTGTATAATGTTAAAGCTAAAACTTGATCCCAGTATTCATGCTGTTTAAGCAACGTCTGCTCATCCATTGTGATAGGAAAAGTATCTTCCCATGAAAACCTAGGTCATAGCTGCATGGATATGATTGCTGCTGCAGGAATTGCACCATGGCAGAGGTGCTCATAGCTCCTTTTCTCTCAACCCTCAGCCCTATCTGAAGGCTGCTTCCATGCTTAAGCGTATTTCACTATCTTTTGTGATTGGCACCAAGAAGTTAAATGGGCTTTGTTACAATAGTCACAGAAGTGAGAGGTTTCCATAATGAGCAACCAACAACCAAGAAGATACAGATCCTGCATCTTCCACCTGAAAGGCTTAATTCTTAGTGCTGATATTCTGATAAGCTGACTTCTTTAAGAACCGGGTAAAATTAAGAGGAAATAGATTAAGTGAATTGGAGACGAGCATTTCTTCTCTCACCATGTTTGCTCTAACAGCATGTCAAATGACAGTATACACCAGGGCCCTGTGGAGAAACAGCAGATAGATGGCAGAACACTGGGTAATTTGAAATATATAAATGTTTCTATCGTTCTTGTCTTTTGTGCTCAGAACTGCCCACAACCTTGAACTAATGGTTATGGTTGGTATATCAATCACGACTTAAAGCATCCAAAATATCAAGGTCAAGACAACAAGAAAGTATCACACTTCAGCAAGCCTCACAGTTGATAGATTGCTTAATTATCTTAGTCCTGGGATGAATAAAAGCCAAGACCATTCTCAGAGGATACTTCGTAGAAGCCAGGCTGACAATGTTTAGTCAAGAACAAAAAACTAGCAGTGATCTGATAAAGATCAGTGTGCTAGGGAAAAAAACACAAACAACAAACCAGTGACAAAACCCTAATGACTACAAAGCCTTGCTGCTATGTCCTTAGATACACTGTGCATTTGACAGATACTTAGCAAGCAAACAAGATAGAAGTCTTTATGAACTAGCACCACTGGTAACTCATCAAATATGAAGAAAAATGGCTGGTGCCTGTGACAGTTGTTTCTTGTATGTATCCAGCAGCTGGTCTGGACTGATTACATTCATACCTCAAACATAAAAAATGAAATGCTGGAATGAATTTTTTTTAATGGACAACAAAGATTATAGTGAATTGATGCCATCCAGGGAAGAGGTTTCTCAATTAATCTCACAGAACATAAAAAGAGGAAAAAAAATATCCAGTGCTGACTAACTTTCAGAATAGAAAGTTATATTAAGCATGCAGCTGCTGGAGTCACTTCGTTAAGGAGGAGAACATTTCTTCAGAATCCCAAGTCAGATCGTGTGCACTGAGCCTAGAAATAATGTTTGGAGACAGGTTATTCTTTTTAATTTTCTCCTTTGCAGACAGTGACAAAAGTGAGGATGATAAGAAATAATATCTCCCAACACTGTCAAAGGTGTTTTCCTTTGGGACCACAATATCCTCTTAAAGCCACACTTAAACTCCTCAAATTCATATGAGAGTTTGGACAGCTGAATTTTGAAACCTTGGAAATGTTCATAGCTTTAGGAGCGATTTTTTTATGTGCTGAGAGGAGAGAGGATGGAAATCCTGCCCAGAGCTTCTTGATAGTACTCCTCTGGTTTAAATGGTAGTGGACCATGAACTGGATCTACAGAACCTACATATCAAGAATATCCCTAAACTACTTCTCCCAAGAAAAGGGGAAGATGCAGTGTCTTGAAAAACCTCAGAAGTTACTGACAGTTTCTAGAAATATAAATCTTTTTGTAATTAATTTTGTATAATTGTTTGTATCTTCTTCCCAGCTTTCTAGAAGAAGAATCCGTGCATGGGACTTTACACTCACTTAGAACAAGAAGAGTTTGGAAAAGGGCCTCTGGAGAAGTTTTGAGAGAGAATTTCAGGGCTCTGCAAAAGATGGAAAAATAATTGTAGGAAGATATAAGGAGGTTTTAGGTGAGAAAATGAGTGTGATGGCTTCATGAGGTATCCTGCAGTAAGGAAGAGTTCTCCCTTGCAGGAGGAGGGGGAAGGTCTGCATCTGAAAGGGAAAAAAAAAAAAAAAAAAAAAAGGAGAGAGATAGTAATTATTACCATAATGACAACAGAGAGGATGCAGATACTAATGGCTCGAGTCCTGTGCAGGATTGCTTTAGCATCATGGGGGAAGGAGGACTATAAAATCTCAATGGAAGGCCACAGTCTGCTGAAACAAATCATATTCTGTTTTATTAGGATTCATTCATTTCTATATTTTGAAGGTATAGTGGCAGAGTAGAGTTTAAACATCATCCTTGCATTGCCTTGGTCCCTTTATGGTCGATTGAGCTGTATGCATGTCCCAGTCGTTTAGGGAAAACAATACAAAACAAAACAAAAAACAAAAAAGCAATCTTAGGAGTTTTGCCATTTTCACATGCTTGTATTGGACTGTTGCCAGGAACTGCCCCAAACTTTGTAGCCTCATGTGCACCTAACCTTATCTTTGACCTTTCTTTGTCTGGGAGAGAGCTCTTTGCTGATGCCTGAAGCACTAAAATCATAGCTGTCTCCCCAAAGTAGGACCTCTAAAGAAAGGTGAAGCTGGTGTAAAGGGTCACAATTACTCAGGGTATCTTGCCAGAAGGGAAATGTCTTATTTCAAATGTTATCTGTCACAGTATAGAAAAACTTGTAGGATGGGTTGGTGATGAATATCATACCCAAAACTCTCCCTGTTACTCTTTTCCCTTTTCCCATATACATATTTATGCAGATTGGTCACAAGTTGTCTACGGAGAGTGGCATTTATTTGTCTAATTTTAACATACATTGTTTTCTATCTAGCTTACAGCAAAGTCCTCAGTAACTAATCAGATAAGAGGGAAATCAGGGGAGGAAGCACTGCTGAACACGTGGCTCTACACATTACATAAGGTGATGCCAAGTCTATGATACTCCTAAGTCTCCTCTTTCCTTCCTCAGTGAATCACTGCAAGTACCGATTTATGTTAATTCAGGCCTAAACTATGGAGCTCTACAAATAATTCTAATTAAATCTAATTGCTTCTCATTTCTATACTCAAAACTGCTGAAGCAGTCAAGGTTTTCAGTGGGGGAAGTTCTGATAACAGAGAACTTTCTTTTGCTGGAACCTCGTGTGTATTCCTGGTTTGTGGTACCTCGTGGCATTCCTGTCTGAAGGTTTGTGCCTCTGGAGAAAAACTGAGCCAGATGAATATTTGTCCATGTACCTATTAACACGTTTTCACTTTTTTTTTTTTTTTTCTTTTTTTTTTCTCTCTTCAGAATCAGACAGAAAACTACAGAGGAATGTGGTATGTTTGAACTAAGATTTAGTTTACTGTGCGTTACTGTGAATCTATGTGGCAAGATAGCATGCAGTCTCAGCACTGAAAATGAGTAAGGTGCATTCCCATTTGCCAGCTGGGAGTAAATCATGCTTTTAGAGGTCTGTCTTTCACAGCAAGACAGCTCATTGCTGCTGAGATACCATGGGAGATTTGTTCCGTGCCTTGCTCATGTGTCAGTAGTCATGAGTTGACTATGCTTCCAGTGGAGTTAAAGCAGGGCTACTAAGAAAAGTGACCTACTAAAACACACAAGTGATGGCTTACACACATAGTCTATACTGAATGAGTGAAATAAAAAAGACTTACTTTTAGAGATAGCAGTGTCATCTTGTAGATCACGCTGCACTTGACAAAAAGGGGTTTCTGGAAGAAATTCAGTGCTGGGATTTTTAGATATACAGCCAGCAAATCACTGTTTTTTTGTTTTTTTTGTTTTCTTTTTTTTTCCTTTTTTTTTCCTGGAAGTGCTTTCTGCTCTGTAGGGTACCTACGCCTTGAGCTGTACCCTCAGCAAACTACCAATAATCTTGTATCAGAGTCTAGAGTCTCAGTTTAAGGTTTGGAAATCCATCCCTGTCATTCAAGGCTGATCCATTGTACCTAATGTACTCCCAGGAAAGTTTTGTCTACGTTGGTTTTAACATCTAGTGGATAATGTTTTGTAGTTTCTCTGGTGGCCTCACTTGTTCACTGTGTTCAGGAAGCCGTAAGTGATGGCTTAAATTCTTGAACAGGTCTGAGAAATGTCTGGAAACAGTGCCATTCTTACCCAGCTTAGTTACATTTCTACAGAGACTTTGAAGACAGGAATTGAAAACACAAAGAGGCAAATCACTATTTAATTGGTAAATAAGAAACACATTGAAAAAAAACAAACAAAACAACACATTTTAAGTATGGAAAGTTGGGATAATCCTCAGTCTGGTGTTAATCTACATTACGAGTTGGTATCTGTCTCACAAATCAGTTTCCTGCTTTCTTTACTCTCTGGTGCGTAAAGACAGCCCTGGAAATGTTTTACCTCAGGAATACTGGGAAGGACAAACTTGGATTTGTGAGATCTTTCTAGAGCTTCTGAATGGAGTAATCATCACAGACGTTCAAGGTTTTTATATGAAAAAAAAAAACAACCCCACACATTTCTTTCTGCAGCATTCTGTTTAAAAGAAGTTTGAACAAATCAATGTTTTAAACAGAGAGGTCAAAAAGTATTTCCATCTCTGTCAATCATGTGTCAGTGCTTTGGAGCCTCAGGCTTTTTTCCTAATCCAGAATCCTGTAGTTTTTAAAGAAAACAGATTTTTCTGAAAGGCATATCAACAAATATGTGTACATATATATGTAAGTACATACTTATGCAAATTGCTGCCTATAGCCATTCTTTACAAGGAAATATGATGATAACTTAGTTCTCCTCAGCAGTGAAAAGGAACAGCTAACTTTACCTTAGCTCAGCTGTTTTTAGCAGCTACAACTAAGCTTTCAGTATTTCATGGTATGCATTTTAGATTTATACTGAGGGTGAAGGTAGCAAACAAATGAGATTGTAATAGATTAAGCATCAGAGAAGATTGGTAAATACAAATAAAGATGCATATTTTATGTGATGGTTTTCCCCTCTGTGTAGCTATTTCCATGTTGAAGCCATCTGTTTTGTAACACTGAGTTATCTCTGGAACTTTAACAACTTTTAAAATAAATAGTTGAATAAATTTTTTGAATTTGGCCTGTCTTAAGACTATTTAAACTTTTCAGAGTAAATCTTTAAATAAACAGAATTTCCAGATGAAGCAGAACAACCTGCAATACTTTTCTGGGAGAGGGAAAATATTATGATCCAACTCTGCAATTTTCTAAATGTTTTATGACAGACAATAACAGTAGCTATCACTGAATGACTCATGCACTAGGTACATGTAATATATACCACGGTGTGCATTCAGCAGTCAACAGTTTTAAACATATAGGAACTGCAGATATTTATTTTTATTCCTTTTTTTTTTTTTTTTCTTGTACTACTCAGTTGCTTTGACTCTACAGTGAAGCTGCATCCATTTCAGAGGTCCTCTATCCTAAACTTGGTAGCTTTGCTGTGACTTTTGGAGGAATACAGTGTAACCTTAATGAGCCCAAAAGCCCAAACTCTTCTGACTTGGGAATGGAGGATGCCAAGAGGATGGGAAAGGATGAGACTCTCCTAAAGAGTGACTGGTGCAAAAGGCTCTCTAATGAAGATATTTTTTCTGCTGCTAGACTACTTTGTGCAATTATGGGATGGAGAAATGATGAAGTTTTCATAGAATTATCTCAGATTTTTTTCTGCGTTTCCTTGGTAGGATCTTCAGTTGCACTGCAGTCCATAGTGTGCTTCAGAACTAGAGAAAAACAATATTCTTTCATGTTGACAAAGAACAAGAATAAAAAAGATTTTCTTAATCCTTTCTTTATTCCTTACGATGAATGAAGATATCTAAAAATTATACTTCAAATTCTTTTTGTTTTGATTTTTGGCATTAGAAATGTATTTGAAAGTTGCATTTGGCATTTCTTTTCTTAAAGGCTGTTGGAATGATTGAAAACTGTACATAAAATATATGTAGGTGATTAGCATCTGTTTGACTGGAACAGTTGGCAGAACAGCTTTCTTTGTCAAAATATTCACAATCCATTCTTTTTTACTGTGGCTAAGAAAAATTATATCCTGTATTTAACATTTGAAGCATATAAAAGTTAGAAGAAATAGGATTAAGAATATATTTAAGTTTTGCCACTGAAGGCACAAAAAGTAGCCAGAGTCTCACCTGGTATTTCAAGGAAAAAAATATGAAATACTTCAAGCTTTGTTTCATTTGCCTTTATTCAGAAACAAGTTGGAACCCAAATGTATTTTTTTTTTTCTGTTTTCAAGTTCTATTTTCAAAGCAGACAATCATTTGAACTTTTTCAAATAATGAACAAATAAGGATTTAAGACAATATGCTAGTCTGCAGTGAGTTTTTAGCTAGGAAATAATGTTATCTTGCAAATGTGTTGATTAAACAAATACTTAACAGGCAATGTTTCTTTATTAAAAACAATAACTTTCTGATGTAATTAGTGCTATACATGCCGGTTAAAAACACAGTTAGAAGTCGAATCCAGTATATCCAGGGAGCCTGTAAGCAGGAGGGAAATCAACTTTTTACATGGATAGATAATGATAGGACAAGGAAGAGCAGCTTTAAACTAAAAGAAGGGAAATTTAGGTTAGATGTCAAGGGGAAATTTTTCACTGAGAGGGTGGTGAGGACCTGGCATAGCTGCCCTGAGAGCTTTAGTGCCCCATCCCTGGAGGTGCTCAAGGCCAGGTTGGATGGGCCCTGGGCAGCCTGAGCTGGTGGGGGGCAACCAGCCCATGGCAGGGTGTAGAACTGGATGACGTTTGAGGTCCCTTCCAACCCAAGCTATTCTATGATTCTATCATTTTGTTTTGCTGTTGATTGAGCTGTATTACTCAGATTCCCTGATAGAATCTCCTTGGTACACGATGGCCCAGGATTTCATTCTGCTTCTGACAATTTTCTGCTGAAATGCTGTGACACACAACAGGCTATCAAAATAATGCTGATGTTTCCTATGTGGTCAGTGAAGAGTTTTATTCAAGACACTCTTTATGACAAGCAGAGGAACAATATGCATAGTCTTTTTTCTTTTTTTTTCTTGCATCCTCGTGGGATTTCTTTTTTTCTGATTATTATAATGTTCTTTCTACTGAAAGGTTCTCTTATAAAAGGATTCTCAGCCTTCGTTTAGACAGTGGCAGTAACTTACTGATGTGACTACACAGCCATGTGAAAGGGGTACGCTGAGAGGATTTTGTCTCCACTTGTAATGCCTGCTCTGATGCCTGCTATAATGTTCCTTACTTTCTGATGCAGCTGGAAGGTGGTGCAGCCTCTGCCTCCTCCTTCCCTCCAGTTCCAACTGGGATTTTTTTCTTCTCTGATTTTATGAACACTTCATTCACTGGGCAGAGCACCTATTGTTTTTCACTCTCATTTTTATTTTATTTTAGGACACCATTACATAATGGAATCTATAATGCTATCTAACTGATGCACACTTCTGCAACATTCCCTTTGAACATTGTTCCTAAATTATGAAGACTGCTGTGTTAACAGTGTTGGTCACAAGAGTTTCCATTGCATTTTGGTGTTTCTTTTCATTAAAGGAATCTAAACAAAGAAATAATTAATAGGGCTTTTGTTAGCACTGCATCTATGAGAATGGTGTCAGCAGTGTTGGCCACTGCACACAGTTCACTCTCTTGCAGCCTCCCAAGAATTCTTTCTCTCTGGCCCTCTAAGGTATGCCATGTGACTAAGACGTATTTTTACATCTGCCTTTATCTCTCTCCACTGTACTGTCCTTTACCATTTCCTACAGTGTCAAATCCTGGAAGGAAAGGAGTTTTTCTGCCCATCTTTCTCCCTCCTTTCCTTCTTCCGATTGTCTGTCCCTGAACTGGTGCAGAACAATAAAGCTGTCATAACCGAGCATAAAGTAATGTTAGTGGCCATCCTTTGAAATAAGGGTTTATTTAGCTCAGTAGCCTGCCTTCAAGAGAGATGTGAGGAAGAACAAGAACCAGGCAAGCATCCTTCCCCTTATTTCATAGAATCATTAAGGTTGGAAAAGTCCTTTAAGATCATCTAGTCCAACCATCAACCCATTCCCATCACACTCACCATCCACATCCCTCAGTGCCACATCTCAGTGCCACATCTTTTATTGTAACCCTCCAATATCTGAAAGGTGCTTACAGCGAGAGCGGGACTGATCTCTTCTCACTGCTGACAGGTGACAGGACAAGAGGAAATGGCCTTAAGTCGTGCCAGGGTAAGTTTAGGTTGGATAACAGGAGAAACTTCTTTACAGAAAGGGTTGTTAAGCACTGGAATAGGCTCCCCAGGGAGGTGGTTGAGTCACCATCCCTGGATGCGTTTAAAAACTGTTTGGATGTGGTGCTCAGGGACATGATTTAGCAGAGAGTTGTTAGGGTATTATGGTTAGGTTGTGGTTGGACTTGATGGTCTTTAAGGTCTTTTCCAACCTGAGAAATTCTATGATTCCATGTTCCTTGAACACCTCCAGGGACGGTGACTCCACCACCTCCCTGGGCAGCCTGTGCCAATGCCTCACAACATTTTCTGAGAACAAATTTCTCCTAATATTCAACCTGAATTTGTTCCCAGCTTCCAGCTGTTCTTGGTTTCTGGATTCCACAATGGAGTCTGCTGTGTATGATTTAACAGCATTCAACAAAGCACCCTTCTAATTACATCTACAAGCTTTTTGTACTTAGTTGTAAGATGTTGTATGAAAATAATACTTTTACCTTCAGTTTTTAATTCTTTGCTATTATGTTAATCTAGCTATTCTAGTAGAGGAGTGAAGCTTCAATCTGTGTCTGCCCTTTTGGAAACTCTCTGGATATTTGGAAACTTCAGTTCTATTGCACAGCAGGATGCCTCCTTGATAGCTGAAGAATCTAAGCAGTTCTTTTGGAGGAAAGTGCTTCTGTACCTTGAAATATATTTGCTGCCTTTCTTTAAGCCTTTAACAGTGCTATCACATTTTTTTGTATGTTTGTTTGTTTTTCAGGCAGGGGAACCAAAAATATCAAGGTGTGGGTGTGGTCCAGAATGACATTTTCTGTTTTGTACTCTGTTCCTTTTCTAACACAGCTTTCCTCTTGCTGTCTGAGCTACCTTCATTGCTGAACAAGTGCCAGTTTTTACTGGCCTTTTCTAGCTTACTACAGGTTTGGTTTTGTCTGAAATAGCCTCTCAGTCCCTATATGTGAAAGCTCTGTACATAATCCACAAATTTTGTGAATCTGTATATGCTTTACTACTCCAAGTTCCTGTCTATACTCTTGGATAGCTATATGGCAACCCATGCAACCTTGTGTTTGTTGTATTAGCTTTCTCCCCACAACTTCTGAGACAAAACAAGTATGTATATTACGTTCTCATGAAATATGACACGGGACATTTTAAGGCATGGATAGATGTAGGTGCAAGGCCACCTGAATAGGGAGGAAATGATGTGGGGAAATGCTGGGCCCTGAAGATAGGGGAAGGGTGAGCTGTCATGCAAGAAGGAGCAGTCTGGAGGTGAGGATATCCTCCTCTATATCTTCTGCACAGCATCACAGCTTTATGCTTTTCTCACAAAGAAACTGAAGAAGTCCCAAGTCATAAATTGTTTTATGCTGAGAGAAGACTCTAGGAAATTATCAGTTTGTAGCTAGCCTGTTCTTATATTCTTTCCTAGCTATCTATTTTTTTAACCCCATTGGAGTCAGGAGGTCTTTCATTTTTCTGTTTATGTCCTTTGGCTGCAGTGCAGCAGTGTGTATCCTCAGTAAACCATCTCCTCTTTGCTGTCACTATAATGGGGGAGAGAGGGAAGAAGGAGAGGAAAATATACGTACTTTCTTGCCAGCTTTCTGCTCTGGCTGTCTCATATCTGGCTGATTGTACTGTAAGAGCAGCTTTTTCATGGTCTGTCACTTGTGCTTTGGTTCTAACTATAAATAGGGAATGCACTAGTATCCATTAATGTGCTTCTTTTCTAAGTGACTTTCAAGCTTCAGAAAAGACCAGAGTTTTGTTTGTAAGTTTGAGTCCTCCTGCTTATCCCAAATTTTCTGTGTGTTATAAATACTTCGTCAACCCCTTGTCAAGTGCAACTGCTCTGTGGGACCCTTTTGACTGTTACTGCATGCCCATATATATGGTAGCTATCTCCTTTGTCCTTGCACTGTCTGTTGCATCCACATAATTTGAGAAAGGGTATATTTTAGCAGTGGGCAACATAAGAAATTTTTTACAGACATTGCAGAGAAATTGTAACTCAAGTAACCTCAAATCGTTTTTTTCCCTTCTCTTTATAATGCAATAAAACAACTTTTTATTTAGCTGGAGTAGCATTGGATTTAGGTAGGAAATCTTGTGGATTTCTTTGGTGCTTTTGCGAGATTAGAAATAAAATAAAGTAAGTGAAACAAATTCTACAAAATACAAATTGATATACTGTAGGTATGAAATACAGAGATAACTGCTCCAGATTTTAAGCCAATCACTCTAAAAACTTGCAAAATGCATCTGTCTGAAAACAGGTAATTTGCATTGAATTTCAGTTCAATGTATTAGAGTGAAGCCACATCCATTGCTAAACTGTAAGTGGATGAATCAAATCCTCCCATTATTCTCAGTGTTTATGGCCTTAGGCTTCTTGGATAATTATATATACATATTTTGGTGATTTGTTTGTTTTCCAAAATGCAGAGGAATAACATCGCATTTAATGCTTAAATTTGGAGACATTTCATAGGCTTGGTGTACCTGTTGTAGCAACTGTCAGCAATTATGTCCCAGGAAACGAGACTAACATCTTCAGAAGTAATCAGTTTCAATTTTGTCTGTCTATACACCTTGCAATAAAACCGTGAATGGGCTGTGACTCCTTTTTGGGGAGTGGTGATAGAGGGAAGAGATTATCTGGAAAAAGAGTTCTGTGAGTTTTTGTAAGTGTTGAGTGATGGCAAGAAGAAAGCTTAATGGGGGGGAAAAAAAGAATCATTTAAAAGCAATGTCATTGCTAGCTGTGCTCTATTTGATTAGTAAATCAGTCACACTCTGGGAAGTGGTCATTGTTGTTATTGTGTGGTCGGTTCTGTGGCCCCTCTTGTGTAGAGGAGGCTGTACTGGGACAAAGAGTGAGTAGTGAATGATGCATGCACAGCTTCTTAGGAGAAAACAGATGGGCTTTCATCACGCTGTGCTCTCTCTGTTTACATGCTTTGTTCTTGTTGTGTTACCTTGAGGACAGATGTAGGTGAGGCGCTGTAGAGCATCTGAGAGAGTCCTATTTCTTGCCTGGATGAATAGTCTACTTACCTGGAGTGTAGGAGAGATGATAATAGTGATTTGTCCATGTTTAGGTCCTTGGACATGGATTTTGCAAAAAATGACACAGCTGACCTGAGTGTTGACCATTATATAACTATTAAGAATAGGTGGTAGAAAACAAGGTTTAAGTTGATGCCATAGGCCTCTGTTTTGTGCAGATCATAGCCCACAGGATTTCTCTGTCAGAAATAACTGTTTTAAGGGCAGAATTTTTTTTTTCTTCTTCTTTTTTTTTTCTTTTTTTTTCTTTTTTTTCTTTTTTTTTTTTTCCGGGGATTAAGGGTAACTAAAGGGAGAAGTAAAAGAAGCACATAAACAGTAAGCACATGCAAACTTGGAAAGGGAAAAAGTTTACCCTCATGTAATTTTCCTGCTTACTCCTCTGTAATGTTTCTTTTCTCCAGACTAAACACACTGCTCAAACACAGATCTGCAGTATTAGGCAGTACTGTGACTTGAAGTATTCACAGTGCAGAAGCAAAAAGTAAATTGCCAAGGAAAATACTATCTTCTGAAACTGGAGACAGTCTTTCAGTGTAAGATTTGTATATGACTAACTGTGAGTGATTTGCACTCAAAAGCCATACAAAGATCTTAAACAAACAGATAAAAAGCTTGGTCAAGGAAAAAGTAGAGTTATATAATGTATTGCCCATTACAAAGAGTTCATTGCAAAGCTCAGCTCCACTGGTAGTGCCTAACACAGCAAAAAACCTCTTTACAGCTGCTTCTTAACCTGATGATTGGAGGGTAGAATCCGCAGAAATAGCTACTTAGTTAAAAAACAAACAAATAAATAAATAATTTGGAAATAATTAATTTTTCAAAGGTAGGAATTGACAGAAACAAGATAATGGAGCATGGATCTGGCCTTCAGAGATCATTTGAATTGGAAGAGGCATTTCAAGGTCAGCTCGTCCAAAACCCCTGCCATGGGCTGGGACGTAGTTCTCTACATCAGGTTGCCCAAAGTCCTGTCCAACCTGACCTTGAACATTTCCAGGGATAGGGCATCCACAACTTTATATGTTTCTTTTCATAATGTTAGCAAGAATTTCTAAAATAGTGTTGAAAGTTTCCCTGATGTTGTGGTTTAACCCAGCATGCTGCTCAGCACCAAATAATTTTTCACTCCCCTCATCCTAGTGGGATGGAAGAGAGAATTGAAAAGCAAAGTACAACCCATGGAATGAAGTAAAGACAGTTTAACAAGAAGAAAAAAAAAAAGGGGGTGGAGGGGAAGAAATAAAATAGAATATAAGAAACAAGTAAACAAGTGGTGCACAATACAATTGCTCACACCCACTGAACAATGCCCAGCAGTCCATGACTTGTGGGAGACCCCATCCCTGGCCAACTTCCTAAGTTTTATAATTTCACATAGAGGGATATTCCATGTGGCATGGGATATTTTTTGGTCAGCATGGGTCCAGGTTCTATCCTCTCTCAACTCCTTGTGCACTACCAGCTACTGATAAGACAGCTTGAGAAACTGAAATGTCCTTGGTTCTGTACAGCACTGTACAGCAACTAAAATATCAGTGTGTTATCAACATTGTTTTTCTCCTAAATCCAAAACGTGGTGCCATACGAGCCATTATGATGAAAATTAACTCTGTTCCAGATGAAACTGGAACAGACACTTGACTATTTTTAAAAAAAAACTAATGTCAATAAAATAAATAATTAAAAAAAAAAAGAAACAAGAATTTTATAAAATATATAGATGATTTTTGTCTAACTTTGGTTACAGATACAAGAAGCATACTGCTTCTTTTCAATAAGTTAAGCATATATAGAAATACTGCAAAATCAAGATGAGTCTGCATTTTAGATGTCTTCTTGACAATAGTCATTAACAAGCAATAAGGAAATACCTCATTAAGCAAATAACATATAAATTATGAGGTAATTTAAAAATGCTTCCAACTCATTACAATAAACTGATTAAAAAGCAGATTTATTCCTTAATATCCTCTATTTATACACAATGACATTGAACCTGACTTTCATTCTTCTTCCCTGAAGTCCAAAATGTGGCAACTTTACACAGGATTTTCTCCAGACACCCAAGCTGCTGATACGAGCTGTTAAAGAAGATAAACCCTTATAGTGGCAGACAGACACACTGAGTGTGCTGTGAACACTTCCACACACTGCTCAGTGTGTGGAAGTGGACTTACAGTCTGTGTTGATGGGCTTCAGCACGTGGATGAAGCTGTAGGAGGATTATTTCATAGAAAAGAGCTTTGACAGTACGGTGAGGACAAGGGACTGCCCCATGTTGGGATATTGAGAATCTGCAAGGTTTGTTTAGCTTTCAGTTTGGAGTCAGAGTTTTAAATTATCAGAGGGGCTTTTCAGTTTTGTGCTTTGAGTAGTGAAGAGCTGCCCAGACTGAGGAGATCATAAGTCTCATAAGACAGGCACAGAACAGCCATCTGAAGGCAACAGTTCCCAGATAATTTTTTTGACCTGTTCCAAAGATTGTAGCTCAGATTGCATTCTTCTGTTTGCCATGCTGGCTAATATTTTCTTATTTTTCTGCTCTACCAACCTGGTACTTTCTATCTGATGATCTGATGTTTCTTGTGCAATACATACACTGCAAAGTGTTTGGAGCAGAAACTGTATTTTCTTCAGAGATAATACTTTCCCTGACAAAAAGTCCTGTTGGGTGACTTGTTTAAAGGTGTGCTGTGGTAAGACTTACAATCTGACCGATTTTTTATTTAGATTCCCTAACTTGATTATGCTAAAATTTATTTGATAATGCTAGGAATGTTACTGATATGAAACAAACATGATTTTCTCTCTACCAAAGCAAAACAGTGCACTTATGATGAGACTGAAAGAATGCTGATGAAGTCTGGAGGTCCAGAAGAGGGTAACACTTGGTTAAAGAAAAAATATTTTCTATACTAGCATCCAAAACTAAAACAGAAGTGAAAAAGTGAAATGAGTTACAGAATGCTTCACCAGCACCCTTCTAAGCATCTAGGCCTTTATCCAACAAAGCACATACCCATCTGCTTGGCTTCAGCTATTATAGCATGGAAAGCTGTGCACATCAACCCATGGGGTTAAGCATGTGCTTAGCTGTTTTACTTGCAAGATTATAGGGGCTTTTTCAAATAGGGAAGGGAAGGACATCACACAGGTCCTGCAGAATGTAAGCAAAAGTCATTGACTTCTGCTGGATTCTAAATCAGGTTTATTCATTTAGTTACAGTGTTGTCTTGCCAACATTCAGGTGTGTATTTAATATAAATCTAGATGTAGATGCAATTACTTAGCTGAAGACATATGCCTCTCCCTTTCAGAGCTCAGTTCTTGAGCTTTTTCTCCATGGATGACCATGAAGTACATTTAGTTATGTAATCATTCAAGTAGTTTTCAAACTGCTGATCTTTGCAAGTCAGATTATACCTGATTGGAAAAAGTAAAAAGTCCATTGTTTTGCCTCAGGCCATTAGTGTTCTAATTGACCATTACCTAACTGGAAACATAGGCCCATTATTGCTGTTATAAGTCTTTTTTCTCCTCTATTTTTCTTTTTAACTGAGCTATATGGAAAGGAGAAAATATCAATCTAGATCATGCCTACTTTAGGGTTTTTAGGTTTTGCATTTCTAAATGGCTTGGTGCCTTTTTTAATGCTGAGTTTTCCTTGTGTACTTTGAGCACTACTTAGTTTTAGATCTGAATTGTTTGCATCAGGACTGTTGAGTTATCTGCACTAAGAAGGGATTTGAAGTAGGTGTTCAATTTTCTGTATGTTATTGTGAGCAGTCAGTCATTAAAGATGGTGCGATAGCCAAACCCAAAATGCAGAACCTCGAAACATTTGGATTTTATCATCTTGTCTAAGAAGGAGGGTGTGTGAAAGAGAAATTGATGCCAACAAAAACAGTGAATCTTGGGCAAGAGAGCTATTTGAAAAATAGTTTCCTTGGAAACTGCTTTATACTTCATACATGCTATATTTGAGATAACAGTCTTTTCTTATCAAAACACCCACATAGCAGGATGTTTGTACTTTCCCCCTCTGTTTCAGGAGGAAAGAAAGGTGAGAAAAAATTGACCAGTTCTGAATATTTTCCCTTTCTTCTGACACGTTCTTTCTTAGTACAATCTCCTTCCCAAAAGGAAAGGCTTGAAAGATTGAGCATGTCGATTATCCTGCTTAACTCATGGCACTGATGAGAGTTAACATTTAAACACTCAGAAGTGATTTACTGCCCCTGAAAGACTGTTTCATGATTGGGAAATGCCACATAACTTGTTTCCAGTGCCTGATAAGAGTTTTTTTTGCATTTAAAACAAAGGTTGATGTGAAAATTATGTCTCAAAAGCTAATACAATTTTTATTTTCTGATGGTGACAGCTGATGGCAAGTTTACCTAAAGCTTGCTCATATGAAGATACATCTTTTTGCCCCAGGAATTACACAGATGCAGCTCAACGAATTGTGAAGCCTCCAAAACAAACAAATCTTTCTAGAGAAAATAGAGATGGAAAAAACATCTATAAATTTTTCATTAAAAATATAGTTACTTCACTGTGCTAATATTTCTATGTTAGTCTTGAACGTATTCTTGCTTTATCAGTTTGGCTTACAAAGATACTATTATGATTTCAGTTTTTAAAAGTAAGCAGTACTTTAAGTCTGACATCCAGTATTGGGAGTATCCCACATTCTGTCACGTGTATGAGTCCAAAGGACTCATTAGAAATATGATGAAGTCTGAATTCAAGAAGGGAATTCCAAACAGGTCTACTACAGATTCCTAATCTGGAAGTCATCTCTGCATTTGGACTGCAATCATCATCAGTTTCCAGCATGTCGGAACAGTCATAGGCTGTGTATTTATACATTGTAATATCTGACTATCTTCTGATCTATAATACAAACTCGCCAGTTTATAAGGTTATGATGGGATACATCATAGCTAGCTTTATTATCTAAATGCAAAATATTTTGTCTGTGAAGTATATTCTCTTTCCACAGTAAGCAGTGTGAGACAAACATCTCCAGAGGTTAGTTCCTGACGCACCACAACATCTGTGTAGAGTAGTTTTGATAAACACCTCTCAGAAATGCCTCTTTCCATTGAGTAGAGTGGAAGACTTGTTGATTATGCTATTTTGATTAAGCTATTTGTTTTTCCTTCTCCTACTTAAAATAATTTATGATAATGTAGTTGCTGAAATTATTTTGGATATCTACAAAAAGAAGGTTTCCAATCCAAACCATTCTGAGATTCTGTGATTCTATAAGGAAAATTAAGCCAGTCAGCTCATGTAAACCAAATGATCATTTAGTGAGTGTGAAACAGGTGTTTTTTTACTACTAGTCTTTTGCTTAGTGAGCCACTGGATGGTGAGTAGGAAACAATTCAGCCGATTAAAATTATGGTAGTACAGCTGTACTATAGTATTTGTTGGGAGTAAAAAAAATATCTACTAACATCTGTGTTAACAGGAAAACATCTATAATCTTCCTGCGAAATGGAAACTACAGTAATTTGGCTTAATCATCCTTTATCAGTGATTTCTGTTTACAAAATTTCAGATGGTAACTTTTATATGTTTAATTTTTTCTTACCATGGCCTCCTATCAGAAAGCAAGGAAAAAGACAACAATACAAAACATAGGTGAAATTATGAGTCATGTAAATAGAAAATACATCCTGGTAGCCTACTTACTATTGTTGAATCTTTCCAGTTATTGAGAATCTTTACAGTAATGGAAAAAATGATTATGCAAATACCAGTGACTCACACTGACCCATCTTTTCTTTGGTTTTAAAGTTTACAGATGCTTGCTTTTGCTTTAGTAAAGATAATCAATTACTTCAGTCTGGATTATAGGATTTTAATACAAGCAGTTTTCATTAGATGTGGTGTCTGTTGACTTAACTGTGAATTTTGTACAGATTGTATGGAAAGTTGTGCAGAACTGGGTTTGCCAGAGAGAGTCAAAACATATCAAGTTTTTGGAAACAGAATTCGTTTTCTTGTTTTTCTAAATTTCAGTATTTTCTGGTGATACAAATCAGTATTAATTTCCTCTGTATGCTTTGTTGATCTTGATATCGCTCATTAGAAACATGATACTGTATTTACTGTGGAAGTCAGTGGAAGATTCTTCTATTTAGGTTCTCAGGAAAAAATGAAGTCTTAACTAAAATATTGTGGTCTTTCCACTCAATTTTTGGAATTACTTAGGGGAAAATACACATCTATGTTTAATTTTTTTTTAATGCTAATATGTTTTTTGGAAGTGGTGTTAAGTTTAGGCTTATCCTTCTTGAGTCTGGGTGCTTCCTAGAGGTGGCTGAATTAGACTGCAGTCTAACCAGGGAGCCTCAGCACCCCTTAGAGACATCTTCGCTGGGTATTTCAGCCTTAGGCTCAAAGGACTTCTTGTTTGTGTCTTCAATGACCATAGATTGAACATGCACTCCTAAACGTGTGGGGTTGGATCTTAGGTGCATTATTGAATATTGCTATAGTCATATGTATCTGTCAAGTACAGCACAAATCTTTCTCTGTATGCATTTAGAGAAAGACTTTTAAGACTTTACTGCTGCAACCTTCATAAGCCATAGAAATCTCAGCCTCTGTTATTTGGTAATTTAAATTTCCTTGACTTCAGTAATAATAGGTGGAAGTATCAGGTAATTTTCTTTTGTTCTCAGAAGCATTCCAGATTTAACATCTCTTAAGTAATAGTTTAGTAAAGCATTTGTGTGCAAGTCTATATTCCTTTAGTTCAGTGTATCAGAAGTCCAAATTGGGTTTTAAGTATTTAAATATATTCCTGACTGTGATGCATTTAGTTCTGGATTTATACCTGTAGATGTAGTCAAAAATTAAAAAAAAAAAAGAAAAAAGAAAAAATGTTAGACACAGTCCAAAACTAAAAAGTCTTGTGAAATACATGAGAGTTTTAATTGTTATTTTAATTCTAGAATGAGAATACAACCTTAAAACGCAGTCATGAATAAAGGAAGGAAACTAACTTCAGCACTTAGATCCTGGTGAGTGTTTCTGCACTGCCTAATTTCCTTCCACCCTTTCTGTTAGTTACTGCACTGTTTATGCTGATTAGGTGTGATCCAGCCAGGGAACATGAGAAGAGCCGGCTTTATATTTTGGAGATTAAAGCACTCTGATGAGCTGTGGGTAATCCTCTTTCAGGCTCTTGTTGGCAGCAAGAGTACTCTACATTCCCTCCTCATTTTGACCATTAATTTCATCTTCACAGGGGATTTTTTTTTTTTTAATTAAAAAGAATAGCTCAGTTAATTTTCATTTTGTATTAAAAAAAATCCAAGCCTGTTCCCAAATATAGGTGTAAGGACAAGTAGTCAAAGGAAGCAACTGATACTACTTGATAATTTGGAAAATTTGATTTTCCCTTAGTATAGTGCTGTATGTATTTTTACAAAATCTATCATTTCACTGCGTAGCTGGAGCATTAAATCCTCATAGCCTTTAGCACACAAGCTAAAGCAAAACAAAAGCATAGTAACAATTGGCAAATGTCTAGGACAGCTACATTATTGCCTATAAAATTGGGAATGTAACAAACTCATATCCAGAGTAAATGAGATAAATAAACTCATGTAGTGCGGCCTCTATAATGATTGTAACTCATCGTCGATAATGAGAAAAGTGTCTAAACAGTTTAAAAGACACTAGGAAGTTATGTTGTTTTACACTTAAAAAAACCCTAGAAATTTCCAAAGTAGAATGAAAATAACAGGTCTTGAGGTTACCCAAAATACACAGCAATCTGCAATGTAATTCTTAGCCAAGACTTTGTTTTGAAAGGAAAAACTTCAAACAGAATGCCAATTTAAGGAAAGCAACAATTTCATTTTAGCATATAAACAAAATCAACAACCAGAGAGAAATATCAGGAGGAGAGGAAAATTGCATTGTGTTAGAAACTTTAAACTTCTGCTCTGTCAGCTCCCGATAATAATTCAAGATTCAGATAGCAAGTAAATGTTCTTTGCTGCCTGCAGTGACTGGGAACTTTACTGTATGCTATATTTGCATAGGCTATAACAATTTGATTTGAACTTTTTCTCCAAGGATCTGTTTTTTGTCACTCCATTAGTCTTTTATTTGATACCTCTTTGGAACCTTAGTATTTTACCTATTGGCTTCAGCCTGCAAATATTATGGCTTCTGTCCAAGAAAGCACTTTTTAACATGCTTCAATGTTAAATGAATTGAACTTCGGAATAAAGCTCTAAATCATACCTAATTTTGCTTGTACTTTTCTTCTGCTTCTTTCTTAACATATCTTCTACTCTCAATTTCAGCCTTCTCCCTTGTGCATTTTGCTTCTGGGCATGTGGCAGCACAAGCTTAGCAGTGATCTCTATGCAGGATGGTCAACCTATCTTGGACCTACCAGAGTGTCAAAGTGAACAGATCTTTCTTTTTGACATGTGTAATGGATATCTTACTTGAAGGTTCTAAGTAGTCAAAAGAGAGCTTTTAATTTTTGTTCCCAGAGATGTTCTTATTAGTCTCCTGTTCTGACATCTGACATCTCAGTACTACACCATCACACTGCCAATCACTCAAGTGTGTTACTTGGGCATTAACACCAATTTGAATGTCTGTTTCAGCCAGGACATGGTAACATATTTCAGATTATTTCCCTCATGACATTCAAGGGCATGACTAAATATGTCTACCAGACACTTGTGCATTAATTACAGTGGGATGCTTTTGCTGGCTGGGAGATAATAACCTGGCCTTACCCTTGTTGATTTTGAATTCTGCTTCCATAAATATTCTTATTCTAGTCAGTATCTTGAACCATCCCCTATTCCTTCTCTTTTGGTTTCCCTTATGATTTCTCACTTTGAAGAGCAATCACTCTTTATCTTCTAGAGGTTTATGGCCTATGTTTTGTTATTTGCTGTTAAATTTTTTACTCCTGCCTCTGGTTGATGATGCCTACTGAGATGGACCCATTCTCTGATTATTCACTGATCACACAGTCAAACAAGTGCTATTCTTTGTAGGTGGGAGAAAATACATGTGAACAAATGAAAACCATTTTGTTCCTCTGCTTCATTAAATATATATATTTTTTCTCTATTTCATATCCCTCCACATAAATCTTTCCTGTGCTCTCACTTCCATTTTTTTCCTAATGTTTATTCCCATCATGCTTACAGTATGCTCTCATAATTTCTGTGTATTTTTATTTATCTTTAGCTATCCGTTTTCCACTGTCTTTTACATGGATTGTATCACCCTTACATAGCACCCATCTTTCATCTGGGATCCTACAAATTCTAGACTGCAGTTACACAGGTAATGTATTTATAAGTCAATCATTTTTAAAAACAAATATAGTGTAGAGCATAAGCTGCTATAAGCAGGCTAAAATGTTCCTTGCATCTGTGGTATGAAAAGTGACTAGTTTCTAAAGCAACAGCAGCTACTGTTCTGTATAATGTTTTCATGCTAAACTTGCTTTCTGAGCAAGATGAGCTCCAGCTTAACTTTTCCTGCTTAAGAGCATCCAATTCAAAATACTGATACTTAGGAGCTCATATATACCCCATTTATTTTGTGATTTTACTGCAAATGAAGAAAGGCTGCATTTTCTGGTGCTGGAAAACAGAATTTCATTAAAACAATTTCCAAACCACGTCTTCCTTAGCACATTCTTTCTAAGAGATTGGTATAAGAGGTATGCAGTAGACTCTGGATCCATCTTCCCTTTGATAATACTATTTTCCTTAAATGATACTGAATAAAAATTAGCAATTCATACAGCAGCAGACTTCAGGAGACTCTAATCACTGACTAATTTCCCAGTGCTGGAGTGCCCTTCATTTACTTCCTGTACTGCTTCCAGAATTGACTTCTTAATACACTGTAATTCTCATGATCAGACCAAATGGCAGCTATGAACAGTGATGATAGGAAATGTTGCCAGTGCAATGGTTAGAGCTGACATACAAATATTTCAATATTTCCTTTTTTGTTTGTTTGTTTTTTTGTTTACTTCTTTTTAACTTGAGTTAAACAATATACAAGGATAGAAGTATCAGTGTAACTGGTACATTTGTGAATTTACAATGCAGAGATTTGAGCTAATATCTAGATTTCCATCTGTTTTACTTAAATCATACTATATATGTTTTCTTATTTTCTGTGCACTAACGTGGTTGAACCTATAAAAAAATATATTGCAGGACACAGCACCTCACAATCTAAGGGGGTTCTGCTGCATGCCATTGTCTACCGGCAGCCTTTCATTTGACATATTTTAGTAGCAGACTTGTCTTCTATGGCTATGTTCCCATGTAATTTTCATCTATATCAAAGCTTTGACCCTCAACTTGTACTCAAGCCACTCACCAATTTTGTCTCCTGTCATCTCCAGATAATGTGAATCTACTGCCTATTGCTATTGTGAATTTTCTCTTTTTCACATTAATCGTAAATTCTCTTAATGCAACTGAATAATTCTTGCTGACACTTCTAATGACCAAAATACATAGTCCAATTTCATGGCCTGTGACATATCAAGTGCCTTAAAACTCCCAATCATTATTACAGTCTTGATTTCATTGATTTTCTTGATGACATTTTGTTCTGTCAGCTTTTGGAACTCCACCACCTCCTAAGTCTCCTATTATTGCTTGAAATGACCATTGGAGTAACCTCCAACGCTATAATGTCAATCCCTTCAAGTCCATAGGGAATGTTAATGTGAGGTCTCTGATAACACACGGGACCTGAACTTGTTGGAAAATGGCACAAACACTTTTAATAAGCAACTACAATTTGAAAATAAACAATTTAAAAAAAAATCAAAATAACCCACCATCATGTTCAAATATTTTAATAAAGCATTTTTCAGTATATTCTTGACATTCTCAGATTTGTTAAATCTGAATGAGAAGAGGGCAAGCATTCCTTTTAAAGTTTCTGTCCCTTCGGTCTCAGAATTTAAAAAGGAAGATGAAACAGAAAAGTCTCATTGAATTCAACTCAGAATCAGAATTCTCTTTATTTTATAATTTAATGGTGTCATAAGGCATAAAAAATATTCCTACAAGAGAATATTTCTAGCCCTTCAGTAAACACCAGCACCACAAGACAAACTGGGCAACTAGAGTGGCAGCTGCTACTAGTGCCTAAGACAGCTGGGCCATGAATGGAATAGGGTCTTTTGGACACAAATTCATTATACTTTTGGATGAATAATGTTTGCTTTTCTTATCTCCTTTTAAACATCCTGCCCAGATTTTCCATTTTCATTTTCTCCTCACAGCCTCTCCTCCTTGCTGTCTTTTTTTTTCTGAAGTTAACACATGGTGTATGTAGCAAGAATCTACAACTTGCCTTCTGTCCTATCTGAACTGGAAAGACAGTTGCTATGTTAGATATCTTTAAAGAAAATCTACCAACCTAGGAAGGACCAGGAAGCATCTTATCAAACATTACTGAACAATTACTTTGCCAGTGACCAGTTTTTCAAATGAAAGAGATGGAGATGGATTCTGCTGCTGTATCCTTTTTGAAGTAGGAAATTATAATTAAACTGTGTTAATGAAAATAATAGATCAGTGTAAAAAAGCTGTTTTACACCACCACTGGACTTAATGAGTATCTCTTGCAAAACACAGTCACTTATTTTGGTTATGGAAAAAGAAAAATGCAGAAAAGAATACTCAGATTTTCAGCTGTGCCCTGACAGATATTTTTAATACCTCTTTGTTTCTTTGTATGTGCATCAGTTTATATATTTTATACACCTTTCAGAGCTTCAGACTAGGGGACTGCTCAGTTTAAGGGAAGTTACACTAATCTCCGCAAGTCAGATGGCTTTGCCAATATTCAAAAATTAGTGGCTGCTTTAGAAAGCAGTATTGTCACCAGAAACCCAGGGTGGTGTCGTTTCTATAATCCAAGTCTAACATTCCCATTTCTGCTTTTCTTCACAGCAGCCTGGCTTTTTCTTTCACCACTTTTCAAGTCAGGAAATATATTAATAAAATGTGATGGCTGTTATTGCTGTTTTGTAGGTATGCAGAGTTACTACCCTGACCCCCTGGAAGGAAAGACTCCAGAAAAGCTTTATACAAATCAATGCGTATTCGATACAATACACACTCCTGAAGGAAAATAGATAAAGTAATGCTTCAGAAAGTCGAGGCATTGAGCGCATAAATGCATTGTTTATATCCTCCATGCTGACCTCCGGTGAATGAATATGTAACAGCACCTTTCTCAGAAGTGTACCTGTCATGATACAGGGACAAATGCTTTCATGTCTGCCAGTTACAGAAGCACTTTATGGGGGCTTTGTTGGTGATTCAGAATGGAGAGGGACAGGTGCTGGTGCCGTGTCTGTCTTCCTCAACGCATGAAGAGAGTTAGTGACATGAAGCAGAAATTCAGCCTGTGCAAAAAAGTACTGTGGACTATGTGAAGTTGTTCAGAACTAATGCTGATTGCTGGGTAATTCAGAAATGGTGATGAAAAGCTCATGATATGCTTGAAAGATAAATGAATGAGAGATAAGAGCAGGAAGAGCCCTGCTATTTCTACTTGTTTGTGGCTTGCTGCCACGGGAAGCGGCAAACACAGCAAAATCAGACTTGAAAGCTCCTAGCCTCGGTAAAAAGTGGTTGGGGTTGTGGATGGCCTCTCCCTGGAAGCATTCAAAGCCAGACTGGATGGGGCTGTGAGCAACCTGGTCTAGTGGGAGGTGTCCCTGCCTATAGCAGGGAGGGCTGGAACTAGATGATCTTAAATGTCCCTTCCAACCCAAACCATTCTATGATTCTATGACTTTTTGTATTAAGAAAGGTGCTGAGCAAACTGAGGGGCTTGTGAAATGTATAGCTCAATGTAGAATTAGCCTCACCCCCACCAATAAAATTTGTTCCCATTCTGTACATTTTAACCAGTCTTATTCAATAAAATATATATTTTTTCTTAACTTTTGTTAAGTTATTCAGCTTTTAAGTGCCTATTTTGATGGTTTCATATAGGGTTTTTTTAAAACAAAAATGTTACTACAATTCCACTCAGGAATTCCCAAGCAGAATATAGGTTGTATTATATTATTGATTATACAGATAAAGAACTTTTACATTCAGTTTTTAACATTCAGTGCTGTATAAGCTGTGATGGTGATGGGCTGACTGGGGAAAACTGTAATTTGTTCTTGGAAGGAAATAAGAAATCCTACTTTAAATGTTATTACTGGACAATAATTTCACAAAGCAATTAGACTCTCTCTTTATTCATAAAACTAGAACATGTTGTCCAGAGAAGTGTTCAAAGCCATGTTGAATGGGGCTTTAAGCATCCTGATTGGGTTGGAACTAGATAGTGCTCAAGGTCCCTTCCAGTCGAAACCATATTCTTATTCTAAAAATATTTACAAAGTTATGTTTCTCTCTTCAGCTTTCTAGTAGCATGTATGGGAACAATCAGTCTGGCACCTCTCCACTTGTTTCCTTCCACAGTCTCTTCTCTCCAGCAAGAGCTTATGTAAATTGTTATAATCAATCAGCTAAAATAAAGCATCTCATCAGATTTTCTTTCATCCGCAATTGTGGATGTATAATAAAATTATTTCAGAGGATTACAAAAGTAAAGTTTTCCCTTTCGACACTGATAGTATCTTTTTTTTTTTTTTTTTTTTTTAGTGTAGCCCTTCTGTATTTCTCTTCACTTTGCTAATATGAGAAATTAGGAGGTATTGATCTAAGAATCTGTCATATTCTAGCTGTCACAGGGAATATGAACTGGCTGTTATTAGAGGGAAGTTAGAAAAAGCATTTCCTTCGTGTAATTCTCAAATGGATCAAGTCTAATGTAAGTCCATTCAGACTGTGGACCCAACAAAATCTTAATTACATTGGACTTGAAATATGTGAGCAACAAAGTCTTTGTTGGATAACAAATGAACTGGGTTTCATTGTTTTGTGTTTTATTTGCATACCCACTATTTTATTTAATTCTGAGACATCAGAAAGAAAACAATTATTCATATGGATTTTAAAATTTGGGTGAATTTCAGTTAGGAATAATTAGGAGATCATGTCAGATAGCTGGAATAAAGGAAACACAGTTATGCTAAATATTTATGAAAATGCAGTAGCTTTCTCTCTGTACACACAATGAAGAAACATGTTCCAATGAAACAAAATTTTGGTATATGTTTTTTTCCAAACAATACCATATTAATAAAAATTTTTCTCCGACCTACCTTTCTTTTTTTTCCCCTAGTTTAAAATCCAACGTATTGTAACCATTCCTGTTTCTGTCAGTGTGAGTGATGAAGCAGTAGGTTGTTGCCTTTGCTTCATTCATTTTTGAGCAGTCTTCCTTTGAAAAAAGGCGAACAAATTAAAGGCAGTTCAGAGGAGAACAACAGAAGTGATTGAAGGAGTCAGTAAGTTGTTGACTTATGAAAAAAGATCGAAGTAGCCAAAGGAGTTTGGCTTGGCAGAAGGGATAGGATAACAAACCACAACGCTGACATGAGGCAGGTGGAAGAAATGATGTGGCACAACAGACAGCATAACTAGGAGTAATGGGATGGAAGATGAAGGGTAGTTTTTTTTGAGGGGGGTATCTGTGTAAATTTCCTGACAGTGAGATGCATTTGATTGTGGTGCAGCATCCCAAGGGATGTAGCTAAAGCCTTGTCGCTTGAGATATTTGATGCTAGAGATGATAAAATACAAGAAAGCAAGAAAAAGAACTACCTTGTTTCACTCTCTTGTATTCCCAACACTTGTATTTCGGTAATTTGCAATTATGAATTCACTGCAGAGGAAGCTCTATCGGCAGAAGTGTGACAAATATCTTTTTCAGTACCAAAGAATATTGGAATATAATGGCTAAGTGTTTCTTGTTTTCACAAATGTTCTAATTTCCAAGTTTTACTGTACAAAATTCTTTTCTTGAAATGCCTACATTCATGCACATAAGTGTGATTGAAAGCTGTGACAAGACGTTGATTTCAGATGCACAGGGGAGGAAATTTAGTCATTCTAAGATCACTAAAATAAAAAGTGAAGAGAGAAAGAATTCTATCTCATGGGGAAAAGAAGACAGAACACGGCTGTTTGTAAACTCAAACCGTCAGCTCAAATGGCTAAACCTACTGCCATTTGCACAAGCTCACGTTCTGGCTAAGAAAAAAGAGTACAATAAGTTTTCTCCCAGACTGCTGCATGCTCTTTTTTGCATTCCCTGTTTTATAATTCACAGAACTCTACTATTTGTTCTCTTTTCTCTTTGTAGATTAAGTGTGTTATTTAGTGTTGTAATATGTGCATTGCATTTTGTAGGAGGACAAGGTCAGTTAATATGCACGTGAGCATTTATTTTGCCCAGTGGCTATGCAACATGTCACATACCTGTCTGCTTCACCTCCCTTCTGCTCTCTGATCTTTGTTGTTCAGGGCTTATGCTTTTCATTCATCCTGAGCAGTTTTATATACATAGAAGTTGGTATTAAAAACCCCATGTCAGTGGCCGCTTTCTTGACAGCCTTTCTAAATCAGGTTTTTATTCAGGCACCTGAACAGAAGTCCTTAAATATATTTGGATCCTTGTCTTCTACATGTGTGGACATGAGACTCCAACATATCTTTGAAAATCTGGCTCTGGTGTTGTGTACAATTTTTCTACACTAGTTTCTTAAGTCTGTGAACTCTACTGCTCAGGAGAAAAAAGTTCAAATCAAGACCTTGGATTTCTAAGGCTGACAGACTCTGGATTCTTTTCCAGATATTGCAGCAATTATCTATGGAACTTGGATTGATAATCTACAGAAAGCTGTCTTGGTATAACCACGCTCTTTTTTGATTGTAAGTGGTTAACAATCTCTGATGATGTCAGTTTTCTTTACTGCCTAGGCCATAATTCTGATGGATCTGAAGCAGACACATGAATACAGGTCAAAGAAACTTGTTTTGAATGTATTTCCCCATCTAAATCTCAGAGGGTATGTGCCTATTCAAAGGCTTTTGAGATCTAAAAGCACTCTTAAGGTGCTTTGCTTCTTGCTTCTACAGTGTTCAAAGAGGACTTCGTGTAGAATGAAGAAAGTTAACATTGTAATGAAGTTATTTGTTAAACTATTAACATCATACGAGTTTGTTCAATTTTAATTTACTCTTTAAATTAGAGGAGATTTAATTCTACTTAAGTGCATCTTTTATGGCATAATGAAGTCTCTTTTTAGAGATGATGTAGGCCAAGATACTAAAATTACAGTTTTTGAAATAGAAAATAAAGTAGAAAGTTACTTTTTGATGAACAAGTCAGTAAGGGAACAAAGAGAGGGGAAAGGAAAGGAGGATAATTCTAGTGTGTTCAAGAACTGATCTGATGTTGAAAAGCTGTTAGTGAAAAATGAAAGAGCTTTGTGGAAACTAATTTAGGATGCTGTTGTTTACAAAGGCCCCAAATTATTTTTAACTCCAAATTACCCCCAAGTAGGTACATATTTCTTCCTTTCCTATATGAGACTGCCAAAACTCAGCATTCTAGCCTGTCCCTAACCTTCCCCATGAGGCTCATTCCAATCCTCCTTGGAAGTATAAAGAGAGACTGGACTGCTGAAATGCTTGACACTTTCATGAAGATGATTGAATAAGAAACAAGTACAATAAAATAAAAAAAAGGAATGTTGTGGAGGCACAGTTATGAGTTTTTTTCATTCTTTTCCAGAAAATGTGGTGAGCTTGAAGTCCAGTGCTCAAGTTCAGCCTTTATCTTTAAGAGAGCAGCTTTGTGCAACACAGCATGCCTCTGAAGGTACATGATACACGCTTATTTTGTCCCTTTATTTCTAAAATTAGATGATGTAGTCTGACTCTGGACAAATTATGAAAACCTCATAAAAAGAGAGATGAGGAGTTATGCCTATTAGTGTAGATGGAAAGGGGCAGGAAAGGAAATAAATTTAGAGAAAATATATGAATGAGTGAGTTTGAAAGACATAATCTTGAAAATTAAACCTCACTATATGACTATACTCAGGTATCATATGTAATAGTGAGTCACGTCTTGCATGACAAAACAATGTAAAATTGCCAAAATACAGGTGAAAAACTGAGTTTCTATGTTTTGTTCTGTACGTCTGGTTGTTCAAATTTTTAAGAGGGAATATGACAGAGTGTGGACACATTGGGATCAATACTTTGGAGATAATAGATCCTTGGGCTTAGGTTGCAGTCCAAAGAATGTTTCATCATTTACATAAAATATAAGAGTACCATCAGAAATGCTGGTGATCCTTATTCCGCAGTTCTGATGTCAGAAAGTTTCCCCTCTCGCTGTCTGAGAAATAGCTGAACTTAGAATATAAACTGAAAATACTCCGAGAAACCTATTAATTGTGTGGATACATTTTCATAGATGAATCCACAGTTTTTCTTTTAAATTCACAATGAAGCTTCATTTCATTCATGCAATGACAACCGGTTGTTGTATTCCCTGAAAACATCTAGAATATAGCCTGTCTTAACCTTACAGAGACTGTTCTCTGACCTGACCTATATACTCTTGTTGAAGAAATTATTGAGATAAAGGTTTCTTTCTCTTTCTTGTATAGGCTTACATCTAAGACCAACAACAATTCATCAGTTCTCTTGGCTTTAAAAATACGAGAACCTTGTGCACAAAAATGCCCAAAAAGTATTAACTCATTCTGAAATAAACTTCTGCATGTCCTTTGGCATTTCTGAATTCATATCAATTTTCTTCCTTGCTTTAACAAGCTGATCTGGGAGCAATAGAATGAGTCCTCTGCTTGTTTAGAGTGGTCTACTATAGTATTTCCCTGAGGGATAACTATGAACTTTTTGGCAGTACATCTTTTCTGGCAGTGGGAAAACTACTTATTCTCTCTCCTTCACCTGCATGTTCACTTTTATGAAGCATTAGTAAGTTTATCTATTTGTTAGTTCAACTCTGCTGACAAATCTGACTGCAATTTTTCCCTGAAGTTGTTCAGGAGAAGGAGGTTGGAGAACATAGAGAAGGGTGCATACACAGGCAATGCTGCCTAAACATCTTTTCCTTAGGAAAACAGATGAAAAAAAATTGCCCCTAGCCTTTTTCAGGCACTATTCCAGATGTAAACTCCCCTCTGACTGCTTGGATTTTATTCCCATCTCTCCTTTGATACTGTAGGCAAAATCCTTGCCTGTGTAGTTCCTGCTGCCTGGAGCACTCACATTACCTCTCTCTGCATCTTCTCAGTTACTAACTGGAGAGTATGAAGAGTGCAGAGTCTGGAATACCAGTGTGAACTCAGTAACTTGGGGACTATGAAATAAGGACATAAAAAGTCTGTCTAGAAGCCATGTTTCTGCCACCCATCATCTGAAATACGTGTTTTGTTTTTTTTTTTTTTTTGTTAGTTTTGTTTTTATTTTTTGCTGGTTTGGCTACACCATTTCTGGACAACAACATAAAGTTGTGCTGAACATAGCAAACTCACTGCCCTGACTACTGGCACTGAATTTATTGGCTCTTCGAGCTGATGAATTCCTGCACTGCACTCCTCTATATGGAGCAGAAAAAGCCTTATTTCACTTCATTACCTTCCTCATTTTCCAAAATATTTATAACAGCTCAATACTGAAATTCTTTCTCTCTTTTATTTAGCAATGGGGAGTTCAGGAGATCGTTCCCTTGCTGATTAGATTGACTCCCTCTTAAAGAGGGTGATTAATTAATATGGCACATTTCCTCTAGAAATTTATATGTGGGCCATAGCCTCAATAAGCAAAGTCAGAAGAGTTACAACACCACATGACACCTGAAGCCTTCAGTCCATCTGAAACCAGGTCCTAATCCATGAGTCTCTGATAAGTGACCATGAAAAAAGTAGGATAATTCTACTACAAGAAGTAGTAGTTTATAGTGACTTTTCTGGGCTTGATGTTGTGTGACATGCTCAAGTAGTGCTATTCTATTACCTTCCAGAAGTTTTATTCTGCTAATTTCTTTGTAAATTAACCAAGAATCATTTAAAATGAAACTTTTCCTCCCTTCAAGCTGTTAAAAAGTGATATGGGAATACAACAATGTTAGAATTTTCACACCGCTATGGACTCTTTGAGTTTTCATTAAAAAGTTGATGTTCTCAGTGCCTCCAGCCAAAATTCTAAACAAATTTAAAGCAGCACCATTCATGCTACTATAGGAAAGGCTGCTTCTGTATTTCCTTTTCCTACCCTACTTCTAGGAGTCACTTTAAATATTCATTTTGAATTGAAATTTGACATACAGTGCATTGTGTTACTCTTTGAATTATGATTTTTTTGCACTGCAAGAACTGGTTACTTTAGAAAGAAAATACTTTTCCAGCCTGGAACATTGGTCAGAAAAGCCTTGCCTGCTTCTGTACACATAACTCCCTAAAAACATAGATGACACAAGGTTGTGTAAAAACTGCCTTACTCTCCAAGAAGAAAAGGAAGCTTTCCTCTATTAAATTATTATAGAGACTTGCTTGGAATAGAATTCTTCTCATGTGATTTTAGTTGTTTAAAAATTGAGCATGTAGCTGAATTTCAGTCAATGGAGTTGGTCACTCATTCTGAAGACACCTAGTCATATATTGTCAACTTTTTTTTTCTAGAGCTTGCTTTGCTCTACTGTTACTCTAATGCAGGCTAATGCTATGGATTGCAACTGGGCATTCATCACTAAAGAAGGCAGGTAAAAGGTACTTCCCACACAGACGAGCTCTTTTCTGCAGAACTGTGTGTATGAAGGGGATTTTTTTTTTTTTAACGGAACATTTTCTGCTACTTTTCTGCAGAGAGTACAGGTAGGTTTTGCAGTTAAAAGTAACTGAGGTTACATCATCAATAAAAAAAAGACTAGAAAATGATTTATTTTACACTGTTTGAACAAAAAAGATATGAATTGAGTTTAATTTTCCTTCTTGTCATTATTGAAGCACTAATGAAATTAATTACTACTAAAAAGAAGAGCATTAATGTTGGATGTATGAATCCAGTTTTCTTCTTCAGCAGAAAATTATGATTTGATTGATTTGATTTTCTTGTTGCACCCAGATGTATAACCTTGTCAGTAAGTTCCAATACAAAAAACCTTCCAGAGTCAAGAGTACAATAATAAAAAAAATGATAGCTCACAATTCCAAAGTCTTGGAATTGTCTGTCAATATAGTTTTAAAGTAGAGGCAAACTCTATATTGCAACCTCCTGGTACAGTTTTCCTCAAAACTCACAGCAAAATAATCATGGGATTCATTTAGTGCTGTCTCATTAATCTCACTTTCTTTTCTGAAAGTTCAACATGCAGCCTAATCTATTCATTTGTCTACTCTTTAGAGTAGACAAACTAAATTCTCAGATTGCATTTTGACACATCTTAACATGGGTAAGAAAAACTCATGCTGAATCATAACTCTTGGTGCTATGATTGTATTTAATTTGTCAGTCACAATATTATATCCTTAAACTGTGACCACTTTTCTGTGTATTCATAAACCTACAGGCTAAACACAGAGTCAGTGTAGCAATGTCCTGTCTCAGATCTGATACCCTGCAAATACACTGATGTGGAGAAACCTAAAATAGGCTGATTTGAGGAAGTTTTGTTTGGGGGTCACCACAGGATTTTCTCCAATTCCTTTTTGCTGCCAAAGGATTTCTTACCTTCATCAAGATGGTGCTACCACTCCACAGAGAGTTGGAGATCTGCCCAACTGGGGGAGATAGTACACACACACAAGTGTGCACACTACAGTTTCAGATAGCTGATTGTTAGTAGCAGATGAAAACTTTCCTACTTGTGGCAAAGTGAAAGGCAGTGAAGTTCAGAACTGTTGAAGAATACTGGTAACAATAAACTGAGAATTGTCCATATAAACAACTTTTATACCGTATGATGTTAGCAAGTTCTCTCTTCTACCAACTATATGATATATATTTATGTTATTAAATATAATCACTGACTTGAGTCTCTAAGTTTAGTTAGTAGTCTGTTAGCTGAAACGCAAACAACAGCAGATATGTAAAGAGAAAACAATGGCTTTCTTTTGTGTGAAAGTTTATATCTCCAGTCTGGGATAATTACCTCAGACTCTTTTTTTAGACAGTAAAGACAAATTGCCCGTTCTATTGTTCAATTCATCAAGTTCTGAAGGAGCCATTAAAAAACAAACAAAAAACAACAAAAAAACCCTCAACAACAACAAAACCATTATATGAATTTCATTTTGAATGTAACTGTCTCTCTGATGACTACAAAGATAGCTTAAGGCAATGAGCTCAGAGGTAGATGTCTACACTGCATTTGCCTATTTTCCACCAGATATAAACATTTTTTAAATTTGCAAGCAAATTTGGCAAGTCAGAGTGAAAGTCTCCTGTATAGAAGAACTATGCAAGAAGCCTGAGTGATTACAATCATATCATAGAATTAAATCATAGAATGGCTTGGGTTGTAACCTGCCTCAGGCACAGTTGCCAACCACTAAATCAGGCAATGGATCTGGTCGCCCAGGGCCCCATCCAATCTGACCTTGGACATGCATAGGCATTCAAGGTTAGGAATTAGTTTCAGGTTGTGATTATATGCTGTGAAGACTACTGTAGCTGTATGACACTAAACTTCACCTGTTCGTACCACTTCAAAATCCCATAGTTCATCTAAGCTTTGTCACTCAAAGGACCATGCTGTGACCTAAACAACAAATCCAGTTTAAGAAAGAAACATGAATATTTTTTTAAGCTCTATGGATTTGACTACAACCCCTTGAATGCCTGTGACAGGAAAGCTAGGGGGGAAGTGTTCTGTAATAGGGAGAAGACAAAAGAAAGATAATAAAACTGTTAAAAGTGTTGTTGCCTCAAAGATTTTTAGTGTTGAAGCTGCAGTTTAGAGGCAGCTCTTAGGAGATCCAGCCTCTCTTTTAGCTGCTTAATGCTACATTTTTCCTTAGCATTGCATGTTTTCCGGATGATCTTTAAAATTACATCTGTATCAGACTGCTGTTTTCCACAGTTTGTGTTTGTTTTTAAGCTATGTGCTCAAAAAGGCTCAATTTTTTAAGAAGCAAGTGTCAGTTTGATGGAAATGCGTACATTTGCCATCTACTGAAAGGTGATGCCTACTGTGACTATAAAGCTAAACTTCATTGCCTTGATAAATGTTCATCTCTTGGCTGCCCAGGAAAAGGATGCTCTAGAGCCCTTAAAATATTAAGCTGTGGGCTGAACACTTTAGCAAATGGTCATTTGTCTTTTGATTTAAATTTCTGAGTGAAATCATATATGCTTTTTGAAGGAAAATAAAATAAGCATGCCTGTCTAACTAATCATACCATCCCTCATGGCCCAGCAAAGAAACAGAATGTTCTATTTGAGCTGTGTCACTGTTGTTCTGATATGCTTTGTAAGTATTAGTTTGTGTAATCCAGGAAAAACAGGTCATCATGGAGCATGCACTCTGCTAGGGTTGATATCAATAAGCTAAGTTGATATCTATAAGCTGTGTTATATTTTATTGGACTCTCCATAAATCTAGCTGATGTCTTTTTTTTTAATTCAGAAAAAGCACAACACAATATTTAAATTAGAAATAATGCAATGTGTCTGCATCTCTAATTTATCGTAAAAGATTATCAGTGCAGGTACAGATTTTTTTTTTTTTTTGTCTTCAAAAGTCCATTGTTTCATTAAATAATAACTCTACATCCCAAAGAAGAATATATAACATACAGACAAAAAATAGGTAAAAATATATATAATGTGCCCTATAAGTACTACATAGCCTGAGGGCTAAATTCTCACCTGGAATAAACCAAGGCAGCCCTTTAAAATAAATACACTTACCCGGTGTGCACTGATTGGTAGGATCTAGGATGGATGTGCATAACATGTATGAATGCAATGGCTGTCAGCAAGACCAGTTCTAGTTGGTGCTGCCATAGGAAACAATAGAAGTATAGAGGATAAGTATCTCTGAAGAAACTTCCTGGATGGTGTCTTTCTACTAACAGTACTTTCTACCCTTAAGAAGCTATCCAGGACACAAATCAAGGTGAGCTTTTTCTATGGCCAACGCTAAACAAAGGCTTTCCATGCACTGAGGCTCTATCAGTCATTACTTGCCAAAGGCTGAGGAGTGCCCTCTGAAGCTCTGAGCCCTTAATTCAGGTGTCGCTGCTCTTTTGCTGTGGATGAATGGCAAGCCTCACCTCCAGATTTTCTGTCCAAGGACTTTTCTAAGGACAGAGATTTCAAATTTTCACTTTTGCTAACATATTACTGAGGACAAAGGCGATCTTGGACCTGAGGATCAAAAGCAGCCATGACCTTACTAATCTATCAAAACTAAATTTTTTTGTTTCTCTCTCTTTTCTCCTCTCTTTTTCTTCCATTCTGTGTTTCTTCATTCTATGCTAGAACAAAATTTGGAGATTCATTGTAGCATACATGCTTCAATTATCCCCTTGTTCTTGCTCAATGCTGATAGAATTACAGGATCATGACCCAATTAAGTAATATTTAGTGGAAAATTTTAAATCCATTATTTTTTTCTGCATAAAAATAGGAAATACTGAATACCAGTGAAATACTCAGTAATACTGTGGATGCACTGTAACTTTCTCACTTTTAGTGAAATCCAAAGCATGCCAGTTATCAGTTAGAATGTCATAAAGGTAACAGATTAGATTGTCTGGCAGATGTAGAGGTGCATGTTGCAGATGTCTAAATCTGAACCAGGTACTATGGTCTCCCCAGCTGGAGACAGAAAGGTGCTTCTAAGGTACCACACTGTAAAGTTTTAGAACAGGTTGGGTGAATCACTAGTGAGGAAACTCTGTTTTCCTCTGTTGACCATAAAGAGAGCTCTGAATGACTTTTTGAGTTGTAGACAATGTAGATGTCCAGAACTGATGAAGCAGTTTGGTCCCTGGTCTCTTATCTTTTAGCTGTGTAACCCATACTGCTTCTTTGTGAGCAGCTTCACAAGATGCTGTGTCTGAGATAAACCTTTTAGAAACATTTGTTCCCTTCTCTCACCTTCACACTGCAAGCAGTAATTTACTGAGAAAACCCCTCAAGCTGCAATGATCTGATGGGATCACAAAACTCCCATGTTTGGCTGCTTACCTACCTCCCAGCCATGTTCCTGACAGAACTGCAGTGATCTGTGCATAACCGCAAGCATCAAATCCTATGTGCATTATGATCAGGACCTGTGAGTGAAGAGGAAGGAGTTCAGCTGTTTAAGGTTTAATGTCATGCGTGCTGTCAAGTCCCCCGTGGCTGTCCTTTTCTGGCTCCATACTAGTATGAGCGCAATGTAGTTAGCGGCATTCAGACAGCAATCTTCAGTGCAGTGACATGCATCAGCAGAGAATGTCTGGCACAGGAGGCTGATTCAGAGGACTCTCTTGGTCCCAGGCCCCCTAATAGGGAGGAGGGAAAGCAGGTGTTTTCAAAGAATGTGTCAGTCTCTCCCTGGCAGCTACTGCTTTTCACTGCCTTCAGAGCAGTTTAGCTGTGCCTCACTGTACTCAATGACTAAAAAATGCTAGATTCATCTCCAAGCTTCAATGGATGCACAGTGGGTTTTTTTAACCTTCTGACCTGTTTAACCTTTTATCAGTGAAGCGTAATGCAACAGACTTTATTACTCTTGAAAACAGGAAACTTAACTTAAAGGAATGTGACTGCTGGAGGTCTGACATTCAAATGTAAGCAGGTTTTGTGACCAGAGAGAAATAATTCTGAGGGGAGTAGAAGGAAGGGGATTATTTGTATATGTTTGTGTATGTATGTGTGAATTAAAAATAAAGACCTAGTCTTAGTTGTAATGATTTCAGTTGCAAAAAGAGAGCATCTATTGAAAGAATGGTTGAAATTTTATCAGATCTGTTTTGCAATCTGCTGTTGCATGCCTTGCTAATTTCAATGTATTAAACATAACAATATGCCACATCTAATCGAAAATCATAAAAAGAGACGTCTATGTTGTGTCTGCCTATAACTGGTGGGCTTCCTGTCTTGCAAGAAATTGGCTAACATCATGATCCTGAATTTGTTGTGATAAAAACAGATTTTGCAAAGACTGTAGAGGATGATTTTGCTTAAAAATCAGCTACTGAAACAAACATCTAAGCAGTCATTTATTTCTTGTATGGCAGCATTAAAATAACTGGCAGCACTGCTGTGAGTGTAACAGTAAAATGTATTTGTGCTTCATGCTGCAACAAAATGATTTTAGTAGAGGCTAGCAGAACCTGAATGCCAATAAGGTACTGAGAGTTGTGAAACATAACCACCACACTATATAGAGGTTTAGGATTTACTCAACTTACTACAAAATCAATAATGGGATCGTTTGTAACAAAATCTATTTGCTGAGAAGGAATGTCAGTGCAGGTATTCATCACAGGAACTGGATGGAGACACTGCAGTGCCAATGCCAAGGATAAAAATGAAGGTCTTATACAGTACACTGTCTAACAGTACGCTGTCTAATAGCTGACAGTTTCAGAAATTTTGGGGACTGGAAGGATCTTAATGAAAGTGGGTGGATGGGAAGTTATTATGGAGTGAAAATATCCACGAAACTCTTGAATTATTTTGAAGTCATTTTTCCAAAGATTAGCTCAAATCAGAGTCTCCTGTCTTCTGAATATTTCTTTTTTTCTCTTGTGAACAATATTTGCTGACAAAATGAATCCCTTGGTAGCAAAAAACCCTCATTTTTGCTCCCCAAATCTGTTCTGACCCTTGATGATAATGGAATTTTCTTCCATTTTTATAGTTCATTAATTTTTTCATTTGTATTTCTACTTCTCTACCTTAATTATACCTTGGCTCATGATCTTTTCAAATTAGAATGTTAGGGCGAAATGATCAGAGTTCAAAACATAGCTGTTGTTTCCAAGGCAAGAGTAATACAGGTATGTTGCCCAAATGATTGTATTTGAAAGAACTAGAAGTGCTATCATTTCAAGCTGGGTATACAAAAATGGAAGTATCTCAGATATGCAAAACTCATTTTCTTCAATCATCAGAAGGGGATTCTTAAGATACATTGGGAAGAAGAGACAGGAAAATGAGTGTATACCGTCTGATAAATGAAAAGGGAGAGCTGGTCTCAGAAATTTAGAAGGCTGAGGTGCTTAATGAGTTCTTTGTCTTGGTCTTTATGGCCAGTCAGTTTTCTCACAACTCTTGTATACTCAGACTTGTAAGTTGAAGTTAGGGGTGCAAAAACCCTCATAGTGTAAGAGTGGAGCAAATGTGGGAGCACCTGATAAGTGTGTACAAGTATTGGACCAGATGACATGCATCCCAGAGTTCTGAAGGAGATGACTGATGTGGTTACCAAGACACTCTCTGTCATATTTAAAAATTGTGGCTATCAGATGAAGTCCCCAGTGACTGGGAAAAAGGAAATACCACCCACATAGTCAAGAAAGGGAGAAAGGAAGACTAGGGGAACTGCAGACTAGTGACCTTCTCATCTGTACTAGGGAAGATCATGGAGCTGACCTTCCTGGAATAGATGTTAAGGTATATGTGAGATGTGGAGCTGATCTGAGACAGCCAGCTTCACCGAGGGCAGATAGTGCTTGACCAAAGTAATGGTCTTCTATGATAGATTGATGGCATCAGTAGACAAAGGAAGGGCAAATGATGTAATGTACCTGGAGTTTGACAAGGTCATGCAGCATATTCCTATCTCTAAATTGGAGATATATGGTTTTGAAGGCTGAACTATTTGGTCTATAAATAATTGACTGGATGGTTGTAAACAGAGGGTTGCTGTAAACTGCTCTATGCCCAGGTGGATGCCAGTCATAAGTGGTGTCCCTCAGGGGTCAGTCTTGGGACTAGTGCTCTTCAACATTTTATCAATGACATGGATACTGGGATTGAGTTCACCCTCAGAAAGTTTGCTGATCACACCAAAATGAGTGGTGCATTTGCCACAATAGAAGGGAAGGACATCCAGAGGGACTTGGATATGCTTGAAAAGTGGGAACATGAGAATCTAATGAGGTTTAACAAATCTGAGTGCAAGGTGTTGCAATCAGGACAAAGCAATCTCAGATACAAACACAGTCTGCGAGAAGAACTCACTGAGAGCAGCCTTATGGAGAAGGAATTGAGGATGCTGGTATATGAAAAGTTGAACTTGAGCCAGCAGTGTGCCCTTGCAGCCTGGAAGGCAAGCAGTATCCTGGGTTGCAACAACAGAGAGGTGGCCAGCAGGAAGAGAGAGGGGATTGCTCCCCTCAACTGCCCTCATGGGGCCTCATCTGCAGTATCGGTCCAAGCCTGGGGCTCCCAGTACAGGAATGACGTGAAGCTGTTGGAGTGGGTTCACATAAGGGCCACAAAGATGATCAGAAGTCTGGAGCACCTCTTCTATGAAGAAAGACTGAGGGATCTGGGCTTCTTCATCTTGGGGAAGGGAAGCGTCAAAGTAGACCTCATTGCGGCCTTCCAGTACTTGAAGGGAGCTTACAAGCAGAAGGAGGACCAACTGATAGTGGCAGGGCAAGGGGGAAACACTTTAAACTAAAAGAGGGTAGAATTAGATGTTAGGAAGAAATTTTTTACTTAGAGGACAATGAGGCACTGCAATAAGTTGTCCAGAGAGGTGGGGGTGCTCCATCTCTGGAAGTATCAAGGCCAAGTTAGATGTGATCCTGGACAGTCTGATCTAGTGGTTGGCAACCCTGACTGTTGCAGGAGTGCTGGAACTACTTGGTCTTTAGGATCCCCTCTAACCTAAGTCATTCTGTGATCTCCTATTAGGGATAGATTTCTTTTGAAGCATTTAGTTATTTACCTTGTAGCAAGACTTACCTAAAATTAAATTAGTTAGTTTCATTGAGCTAGATTATTTTTTGTTCCCTCTGAGTGTTCATTCTATTTCTAGATGTGTTCACTTAAAGCATGTCTCTAGAGATGGGTACACAAGTGGGCTATCAAAAAATTCTTCCTGCTATCTGAAAGCTTCTTTGTTCCTGTAAGAAACAGTCTTTTTTGAGCCTTGTGATTTGGATTTTATATGCGCAAAAAATTCAAACATTTTGGGTCAAGTAATGTCACTCATTGCGTCAAACTAAGCATAAGACTGCTCTCCTCTAGCACCAGTTTGTGGCCTTGTGCATGTGAAACAAGGAAGCAGACTGCTACCTTGGTATGGTTTTACTGCTGAATGGATGGATTATGTTAATAGAATACTATCATCTCCACCAGAAGAAATGTCACCTTCTATGCTCTTAGTCTTGGTTTTGACTAGATGTCTCCTAATCTATGCGTATGTAATTCAAAACATTTCTGTTCATCCTCCATACTTTGACTCTAGCTGCATAGAAAGTGGAAATTGGTAAATACAACCGAAATCTGGCAGTTCTATAGGGTAAGAACTGGACTGCTCATAGCAGCATTGAATTTTAACAGCATTGTGGTTACTGTGAATGATGATAGAACCTCTCATCAGAACCTAGAAAAAAGAGAGAATAGGTGAGAAATCTAATATCCTTTAAACATTTGCAAATAATAGTCTTGGCTCAAGATCAATATTAACATTCTGGACCTGCAATGCAATATTGGAATTATACAGAAGAAAATAATTCAGTGTATAACAGATGAACAGAAATTGCTGAAGATTCTGAATCATCTGGAAACACAGCAGGAAAAGTGTTGGTGATAAGTTGCTTTGCTTTCTTAGTGAAAATTGAAGTGGATGGTTTGATTTGTGTGGTTGACAAAATAGTTTTTGGAGGATGCTGCTGGAGGTGCAGTAGCAGAGCAGTAAAAGAGCAGGATACTGATGGGTTAAGTACCCAATTAAACTTAATCACATATCTTTAAACAACCGCCACAGCTGCAGCATCTGGTATCTGGCCATTATCATTACAGATAGTTGGCACAAAAGGATAAAAACCTTTGCAACAAATGCCTACTACTATGGATGGTAGTACAACCAAACTGTTCTTTAGCAAGGAAAACTCAATGGTGTTTTCATACCACAGATAAGGATGAAGTCTCTTACAATTCTTTCATAAAACACAGCCCACTTCTGTCTGACAAGTGGCTCAAATGGAAGTAATATTGCTACTAAGAAATTTTTAAATGTTTAAGGTGTAAGCAAAAATAACAGAGATAAAAATACAGAGATGTGGGAAAAAGCCTCACTTAATACGTGGGTAATAGCAAATGTGTCAACACAAATGAAAGCAAGTTTGTTTTTTATTTTTTATTATAAAAAAGCATCAGAGATTTCTACAACATTACTTTTTCCGTTCCTTTGCAGCATCTGATACAAACTAAATGAATCCATGTGTAATGATCCAAGTCTGCCACAGATTTTAGTGAGTTACTCTAATATGGTGGCAGATGGTGTAAATCTGTGCAAAAATTTGGCATTAGGTGCTAATTGAAATCTGTGTTGTTTTCAGGGACTTGTATGCTTGCAATCCATGAGTTCCATCTGAAATCACAATTATTTTCATCTGCTTGGAGGAAAGCTTGAGCTTCATTTAGCCTCACAGACTATTCCTTGCCTTGAGGTTGTCATTAGTCTTCATTCTGAGTTAGAAATAAGTGTATGCTAGGAAGACAGAGGGTGGAAACTAGTGACAGGCAGTCATTAAAAGGCAAGTTTGGTAATTCAAGGAAAGATTTCCTTGGATCAAAATCTAACAAGTGCTGCATAATAAGACAGTTTTATCAGACTTTCATTCTAAGAATGACTTGAGAGGAGGGCTTGGCAAAATGCACTCAGTCAGCTTGGACAAACTTGACCTGATTGTTTGACATGTGTTGGAGGAACAAAGGCCAGGAAACAGGAATCTGATTAAGTACAGGTGAATTCTACTCGTCAGTGAGGAGACATAAGTCAACAGCATAAGACACTTTTTTTTTTATTTTCTAATAATAATGATAAAAATATGTTACTCTGTCTTCAGGAATCAAATATCTGTTTTTGCAAAGCGTCTTGTGATTTTGTGTACTTATTTTTTAAAACTTGTTATGACTTACCCTAGCACTTATTTCCTACAATTACTGAACTCCTCTTTTTCATTGTTCTTTCACCTTAGTTTTACTATGTTTTAGTATGGTCAGGAACAGGACAAAACTGTGTATTCCCAATAGAGCTCAAGTACCTTGCAGGTGTTCCCAGGCACTGTAATGTAATAAGACTCTTCAATGCTTGTACAGTCTGTAACCATTATCCTGTGTTCTCTCCATTTGTGGTGATTTATCTAGGGCACCTTGTAGCTACAAGATACCAACATAATTCCTTTGTTTCAAGCATAGATTCTGGAATTCATCTTGGCTCATGAAAGAATAGAGATAATTACTGAAATATTTCTCCTCTTATCTGTTCCTTAGTATGCATTAAAGTAAGAAACTACATGCCCTTGAATGACTGGTGTACTGAGATGAGGACCTTCTTTTTCACAAGATCATTAGAAGAGCAGTGCCCAGTGACAAGAAAAGTTACTGATGGAGAGAGAAAAGAAAATAGCTCAAACTTATTTTGCTTAACATTATATATATAAATAAGGTGAAAATATTAATATTTTGAACACTCTTCATATAGTCTTTAGCCATGAAGGAGAGAGAGACACATCCAGAAAATAATGCATAGAGAAACAGAAAACATCCCAAGGTGTCATCTAATATATTCTCTTGCTTAAAGGCAATACCAACCTTACCGTTATTGTTCCTAACAGATGTTAGATGTTCCTAACTTGTTCTTAAGGGCCTCTATGATCTCTCCAGACAATCTAATATAGCTCTTTATTATTTTTATTACTAGATTAATTTCTTCTTTTTCATAATAACTACCATGATCTTTCCTGATACTATTTAAGTCCATTACTTTCTGTCACATGAGTAATGAATATGATGAAGACTCTCCTCTTCCCTTTTCCACCTGAAGAGTGTTCTTTAACTGACTTCATTGTTCTCCCTTCATGGATCAGTTGCTTTTAACTGCACACAATTCCTCCTGCTCCTGATTGGAGTGTCTCCAGTGAGTAAATTCCCTTCTTGAAATTTAGTCCTTCAGATGGGACACCACAAATTAGTTCTCAACATGCTGTATAAAATGTCTGTGGATTATATTTCTGCTTCTGTGACCCATTACAATATTCACTCTTTTCACAAAAGCATGACATTTTAGATTTGTGCTTAGCTAATGATCCATATTAACTCCCAGGAAGCCTGAACGGTTGTCTCAATCTACCTAAAACATTTTATGTACATTTTTGTCTTATTTCTCAAGTTAATATTTCCAAGTTTTAAAGAAAACTGTCCTACAAGATATTAGCAGATATTTATTACCCCTGCCCTGATGCTCAGAAGTCATGACCCTTGTACACCCTGTCATACACCCCGTGCTCCACCACTGAGGTTATGGATCTGTGGAGTGATAAGGAGCACCTTAACCAGAGCAGGAAATTTCAGGATATTGGATCTTTCTTAATAATCTTTTCGCAGTAACAGAGAATGACAGAACATTCCTTGTGCAGGTTTTAAATCTATCTCATACACATCTTAGAGGGGCTGAAGCATCATCCTGTAAGGCCTTTGCTGTTGAATATATAAAGAGCTAGCTAAATTCACAGTTAAGACTTAAAGATTTAGTGGGGAAAATACCTTCTGTTGAAACCATGGGACAATTGTGTACTCTTATGTGAGCCTCAACATTTGTATGATTTGGGATTTTCCTATTTTCTTCCACATAATCCAATCTATTTATTTTTTTGAACTGAAAAAACTTCCACTTGCTGTCATGGAAAAACGTCATGTCCTTTGGAGGTTCTTTGCTCTTCCAACTTGATTCTTCAGACTGAACGAATCTGAAACAGGATCAGAGACACAATCTGCGTAGAAATTAACACATTAAAGAGAAGTAACACTTTTACATTGCTTAAAACACAAAGCAATAATGTTTCCAGTATCTGGGCATCTGAATCAAATATCCACATCAATATAATTATCACAAAAGTCCTCTTGAAAAATCAAGTATTCCTTCAAGTACTCCTAGTCAACAAGTCTAGGAATAACTCAATCATAATGTGGGATTTTTTATTTAAATTAGTAATTTGTGACCATGGCAAGCACTGGATCAGAAATAAATAAATCAATCTATAGATCATATCAACACAGGAAAAAAGATTATTTGTTTTTTTTTTTTTCTGGACCCATGTAACTAATTTTAATGATAAAATATTCAGAAAGTAAGTTTGAATTCAGTTGTCAAAAACAAAAATTCTCATAGTTTGAATTTAAAAAAGAAAAACAAATTACCTTGTTCTATTAACATATTTGAAGGATAAAAACATATATCATGTACATTGAGGATTAAAAATTACTGATGATGACTGAATGATGAAGAAACTATGAGCGCAAAAATGGAGATTGATAGCATAACAAACAGAATTTACTTGAATTTGTTTGAGTTGGGCCATATTTCAGTCAGAACAAAAAAGCACATAGGCAACTGATGTATTTAATCAGCTCTGGCTCTATATATATCCCCTGTCTGAGTGAACTGGAAAATGTTTTGTATCTCTTCTTTTATTGTCAATAAAATTTCATTTGCACAAGTTCATCTTGTAAAAAACAGTTACCTTGAAAATGAATTGTAGTAAAAGATTACCAGATGTAGACTCCAGCCAGACTAATTTAATGCCTACTACTTTACTGTTTGGGCACAAATATATTAAGACAGGAAAGATATTGAGAAGATCCAGTGGCTTTATGGAGAACCAGGTAACTTGAATTTTTTTGCCACTAAAGTCTAGATTTTATATTGCCCATCTGATGAGATAAGTTAAGTTTAGCCATTTATTAACACCACCAAGTAATTTCTTGTTTGATGCTCTCTCTGTGTTCAGATCCTAGCTGTATATAGGTATAGGCTGTAATTCTGTAAATGGAGAAATGAGGATTCTCTTTCTGCCATGAAGCCTAAGGCTATTGAAGAACGAAGGTAACTCTCTGCTGCAGTCTTCCTTGATGGCCCAGTGCAGAACCTCTTCTGGAAGTGTGCTAGGGACAAAAGCATTGCAGGATGTCAGCAGTCCTGCCTGTGCAGCTGTGGTTAGTACTAAATGAAAGAAATTTCAGGAGCTGCTCTAAATTCTGCTGAGTTGAACTGTCCATACTAACTCTATGCAGAAGGGAAGGGAATATAGCCTTGAGTTCTTTTTACAGTCTCTGAGCCTGATGCTTATGTTGTAATACACCACTGCTTCCAGAAAGAATTGGCTGCCTTTGCTGAACTTGTCTAATATTTGCAGACCTTTTCCAGTTGCTGTATCTGCAATTTGATTTAGAAAGAGTGGGGGGTGAAAAGCAGAGAAACTGTTTAATTAAGGAAAGTTTAATGTCAAATCAGAATCAGAAAAAAGGGTAAGTCTTCAAAGTCAGCATCAAGTTGAATAGAAGGAATTTCTTTTTCTGTCCTTTTTAAGTGGGAGAAAGAGACAGACAGGACCATAATACATGTACACATTGCACCTTCTGTGTGTTTGACTGCCTTTATTTATGGAGATCATTCCTCATGTCCAGTTCTCTTGGAAATCTTACCTATCCTATCTATCATGAGAGATGTTTCTCCTTGACAAATGTGCTTTAGGGGATAAATCAAACATTATTGAGCTGTCACTGCTCACAGGTAGTTTGAGAGATCTCCACTCCCAGATTAGTTCTTCCCTTGCCTTTGGATATTTTAATATATTCTTGTATTGGAGTAGAGTTAGTATTTAGAAAAACTGCAAATTGGAACTCTTTTTTTTTTTTTTTTTTTTTTTTTTTTCCCAGCAAATTGGTCAGTTTTGCCAGTTGTCTTCTACTTGGTAGTTTTCAAGATTTATTTAATAATTAAACTGTGAAGAAAAAATAGAATTCCCCAACAGTAGCAAATGCAGTCAAGTGCAGTCATTGAGGAAAAAATAAAAGCTGGGGAAGCAAGGTGAGAAGTTTCTATAGTGGTTTTGCATCAGACATTTAATTCCAAAGCTGTATGTTTGTATTTTGTTTTGTGAAGAGCAGGTGGACATTGACCCTTGTAGGTCTAGAGTTTTGGCCCTAGACTGATGTGGAATGCACTTAGCAGGACCTTTGTGGACAGCATGAAATGGAACACTCACTGCAATTTTGCTGCAAGTTCTCATCACTGCTGTTTAACCTTGCTCATCTCTGGATGATATCTGTCAATAAATTCAGGGCTTTCAGCAATTAATTCAAATTCCTCAGCAAAACTTTTCTCTTTGAAAAGTTTTTCTTGCTAGATAAGGTCACCTAATCTTAAAAAGCAGTCTCAACACTCCACCAACTTTGAGTAGGAGGTAAACTGTACCCTGCTAGCGTTGATAAGAGGAGCCATGACAAGGTCAAAGTGCCAATTAAAACATTAATCAACAGCCATATTTTTGTAAATAAGTTTGTGACCATAGATGGCTGTCTTATATAATGTGAATTTTTGACTGGATACAACCACCAGAGACCCCTTACTAGAATCCCAAATTAACACAGTGCATGTGCAGTGCTAGATTTTAATATGGAGGTATTCAAAGCCAGGGTGGATGGGGCCCTGGGTAGCCTGGTCTAGTATTAGGTATGCAGTTGGTGGAGTTGGTGGCCCTGCCTGTGGCAGGGGGTTTGGGGATTGATGATCCTTGAGATCCCTTCCAACCCAAGCCATTCTACAATTCTATGAATAGCTAGGCACTTTATGGAATTTATATGAGTACTTGTGTTAAAATGCAGAAAATGTGTGTGTTTTCAGATTGTGTGAGTGCATGCCAGGAAGGAGTAATCCCCTGTGAACCCAGTGCTGTAATAAAGTAATGTCCCATCTAGGACACAAACTGAAGCTGAGAAAATCTGTCTATCCACCCTTTTGTAATTTTGAGGACAGTAGCTACCTGAAACATTTACAGTTCTGAAGGTAGTGCTAGGAGTCACAAAACCTTCTTTTGGACAAGGAAATTTTAGTTATAAATTGAGAGGTAAGTCATCTTTCTTAGCTTTCTAAATCTGTTTCCTGAACTGACTCACTTTCATGAAGGACCATGCCTTTTGCTTTGGGATATCAGTCCATAGTGGTGTTGTAGCCAAACCATTGGAAACACCAGGATTTATTCCTTCTGACCTTGCTCACTAGATTTCTGTGCAATACTTGAACACAGTAGAATATGGAATTATTAATGTCAAAAATATCAAAAATATTTTCTAAACAGAGCTGACCATCTTCATAAACACTTCTAAATGTCTGATTACATGAAAAAGAAAAGTCCAGCACTTCTGCTATTAATATCTCTGTAATATTTAAAGTAGCTGGGGAGCCAGTGGGTCTTAAGAAGGTAATATAACTTGTGCATTAGAGCTGTGGTCCTTTTGGCAGTGGCTGGAACTACTCATAGCCTCAGCCAAGAGTTATGTTTACGCTGCGCAAGTGAGTTTTGCGTTGCCATGGCATGTTCTCATTCCTGTAGAGTCTTAATAGTTAATGACTAGAGAAATACAATTTATTTGTGCTGCTCTGTAAAATTAAAGCTCTGTCTTTTCATGTTCTGCTGTCTATAGCTTCAAGTAATGGTTCCAATCAGAAAGCCTAGCAAGTGGTACGACTACTTGCAGCACCCGGCCTTTTTGGCAGTGCACACAGTAATCCCATTAGGCTGTTCTCTGACAGGTTTAACCTCTTTACCAGACACTTGTGTGCTGCCTCTGGCACCAGATTTGCACCTTTTTGTCAGTAATCACTGTGCTCTGTGCTCTGTTAGTTTGATATAGTATACATGATATACTAGTGTTTTCTTGAGTATTTTTATAAAAGTACTTGGCCTGTTCTTAAACAAAACATCTCTAAAGCTTCTGGCCTGCTACCTCAGTTTTTTAAGGAAGAGTTGCAAACCTTTAAATTTGGAATAAGTAAGAGGAAATTTTTTTTTCCTGCTAAACTTGATGCTGTTTTAACATGAAGCTGAAAAAACTGTTAGTGCTCTGCCAGTGCAGTTACACAAGCAGTATGAACTAGGCAACAGCATAGACTTTGGAAGGTCATTGTAGAATCAGAAATGACACATCTTTGGATTTAATATGTTGGTCTGATTCCAAGGCAACCGATTTCCCCTTGATTATTAAACAAGAAAAGAGAAAGTGCTTGGATCAACCTTTTGTTTATAGTTCATGCAGCATGTAACACAACAGAATCCTGGTCCTTCAAGCAGTAATGATTGATCATAGCTCCATCTCCACGCCTGTAATAGGTTTAAGCAGTAATTGTTGTATCAATGCCAAATGATTGACAAAGGTCAAAATAAAAAGGGAGAGAGAAGATCCCTTGTCCCTGACACCAGGAAAGTAATTGTTATCAGTAGCTCCACTAATGACAAAAGTGCTGAGCTTGCTTTTTTGGCCCCGCCTCAAAAACTTGATTATGTTTCAATAGTGTCAATGCCTCAATGGCTGCATGCTGATGACAGTAATTTTTCTTTCTACTTGATGTTGACCATTACAGCTGTCCTTGTAGAAAAAAAAAAATCAACACAATCTCATTATAGTTTCAGCAACATTCTTGTGGAACAACAAAACAGACTTAAGGGAAGATACACAGCAGAGGTGGGTAGTGAAGAGTGGTGAAAAAAGGGAGACATTAGTCTTGGTTGGACCACTGTGCCTCCCCAAAGAGACAGAGAAACCATGGCCATTTGGAGAGAACAGTGCCTGAAGACATTTTGCAGGCATGGAAGTAGTTTTTGGAGATGCTGGCAGTGTCAGTGCTGTTGTCATCATCAGCTCAGATTTGGATTCTGGGGCAGATGCTCTGGTCATCATTGACTGATCAGCAATGAAATGTTCTTGATGCAGGGAATAGGTTAGGGGTTGATGGTGGTAAGGAAAATATTCATATTGCTTCCTCACTTTTGCCACTCTTTTATGTTGGTGGATAGCAAGAGAGTACTCTTGTCCTGTTTTGTATGCTAGGGACCACTTCCTTTCTCCCTCTCATTGACTTTGGCATATATAGGAAGGAGATCTTAAGATGCATCTGGATTAGGTCTGATCCTCTCCTTATTTCCACTGATGTCAACGCAGTATATCTTACTTTGCTTCCGGAAGTCATTCTTACCTTCTGACAGTGAGGATGTAGAATTAAGCCAATTTTTTCAACTTCATCCTAATGTAAAAGTTTTGGTGGTTAAAATACCCAGCTCTTAGTTATGAAGCTTACACAAGGTACAAATGAATTCATGTATGAACAGTGAGTTCTGCCAAGACTGTTTCTTGTCTAACTGAGCAACCTTTCTCTTAAAAGAAATTGCTAGCATTTTTGTTTGTGCAAGATTTCAGGAGACTGCAGAAGCAGAAACTCAAACCACAGGTGATTTGAGGGCACTGTATGATCAGGCAGAGGGCAGCTTTGGGCTTTAGAGAAGGCAGACAAATGGAATTTTTTCTCATAGGAAAAAAATTCAGAAAGCTCATGTTCTCTGCTGATTAAATAAATCTGAAATCATTCCCTGGGTCACTTAAAGTTCAATCTCCTTTTCAGATTTCTTCCTAAATGCTGATGAAATTACAGATTGGCTGCTCACTAAGATACAGTGCTTTTTTCATCTCCTGTGTTCATCTGGGCACACTTCTAACTCACTGTGTTTATTAGACAAGTTGTCCTGGTGCAACTAAAGCAATTGAGCTGCATAGTGCTAAACCTTGGACACACTCAAACCAGTTTGTATCGACTGACTTCGAAGGCCCATTTTCAGCTCAGAAAATGAAAGTAAAACTTTGACTGTTGTAAGTGTCTCTCTATTAAATGTTTGCATCCTTATTACTAGGTAAAAATTGTAAAAAATTACATCAACTTAGTTACTCTGCTGCAGAGTTTCATGTGTAAGAAAGAATGCATAATTCAGCATCACCACGAGGATCTGAAAGCTTTGATCAGATCAGACAGTACCCTAGTGTGTGGTTAAAGCTGACCAACAACAGTTCATGTCCTGTAAGAAGATGCTGAGTACACCTGGGTTTTTCAGTCCAGAGAAAAACAGGCCAAGAGGTGACCTCACTGCTCCCTGCAGAGGAGAAGCAGGGGGTGCCGGGTTCTGCTCCTGGAACTGATGGAAGAAAAAGAACAGCACAGAACAGTGCCAGAGGATGGTCAGACAGTAGGAAAACTTCTTTACCATAAGGGTGGTAAAACACTGGAACATGCTTCATAGAGAAGTGGTTGATTTCCCATGACTGTCAGTGTTTAGGAGGCACTTGGACAATGCCCTCAGTAACCTGCTTTAACTTCTGATCAATCTTGGTTAGATGGTATTTCTGTTCTGCCCTATTCTGCCCTATTCTATTCTATTCTATTCTATACTACTGTACTGTACTGTACTGTACTCTACTCTACTCTACTCTACTCTATTTGCCCTCAATCCACCACTATTTTACTTAGATTGTGATTTCAGAACTTATACAGTCTCACAGATTTCCTTAAGTGGCACCAGAAGATATCAAAATAGTTAAAGAGGCCAAAGTCAACTACCAAGACTTTACTTTGGTTTAAAAATCAGGTTTTGTTTGGAGTTGACTTCATATTTAGCTGGATAAAGTTTGAAAAAGAACAGATTTTCTATTCACCTCCTAGTTATTCCACAGTGTATCCAGAACAGAGTATCATTTCAAATATATTGACAGAGAAGGCATCTTCTTTGTGTAATCATTTATCAGAACAAATATACACTTTAATCCTCGTACTTAATAGCTGCTGAGTTCTGCTCTACTTGTCCATGCAATGTTTTATAATATCAGAGTATTCCTGCTTGCCATTCTGCATTGATTTCATCCTTTACTTCCTCTTTTTATTGAGCTGTTGTATTGTTTGCTTTATTTTTTAAATTTTATTTTCTATTATTTGAGTTTTCTTTCAAAGCTCTAAAGCACATCTTTTGTCACTGAAACACGTCTTACCTTCTCTACATATCTTCCCTCTTCAATCAATGAATAAAAAGGGAGATAAATCCAACAGTGTCTAGAAGCTGTTCTGCATGCATCTGCTATACTAGAAGTTCCTATTTTCAGATTTTCACAAGGTAGAGAGAAAAACAAAGACAAACCAGTAAAAGCTTTGTGTAATGTGTACACTTTTCCCTTTCTTTGTTTTTGTTTCAGTTGCAGACATTGTACAGTAAGTGGACCTTTATATTAGCTCTGTATATGTATTCTTTTTTTCTCTAATTTATTTCATTTGTTTCAAGTTATTTTATGTTTTTTTTTTGTTGCTGTTGTTTGTTTGTTTTAAGTGAGTACTATCAGCAAACTCAATTCTATTTTATCTAATTTTTAAAATCTTTGGATCTTTTTGCCAATGCAATGTTTGCATACCTTCATATAGAATCAAAAAGCTGTTTTTCTAATTCTGAAAAGAAATTTAGTTAATCTGGTATTATGCATAAGCCAATGAACAAGATTTAATGGAAGGCAACTAACACCTATTATCATGTTATGCTATTTCATAATGTGTCTTTAATTGTGATGTGCTTGAAACAGCTAAAAATTGTCTTTTACAACAGTGAACTACAACTGTAAAGAGATCCCAGCAACACAGCTAATATAAACAGTGTAAGAAAACTTCATTTCTGGGTTAATGCCCAGTTTTTTGACAGCTATATTCATCAAGCAAAGGTTGAGTGGTAGGAAACAGCTTTAAGAAGTAATGAGAAACTTGAAATAAGATATTAATCTTATCACAGTTTAGTTAGAGGAAACTGGGTGTAAGCCAGGATTTGAAATTGGAGATGCAGAAATTAATGGCAGAGAGTAATACGAGTTGTAAATCACATGCATTTATGTCCTGTCAGTCTTGTCATACAGGAGGATTGTACCATGACTGACAAGTGAGAAAGTATTAATTTGTAAGGATCAAGATGTTGGAGTTAATAGAATTTGATCATCTGACTCACCAAAGGTGTGGAATTAAAATATTTAAATGACATAAGAGCAAAGCATAATCAGACAGAAAACGAATTTGAAGAAACCTAGGAACCCCGACTTTTTCTTCTCTTTGTCCACTGTAAATACTTATTATTCTTGTGAATGTCCTTGCCCTGTTCCTTAGACAATTTAATCTACCTTCTGGACAGAGCTGTTGTCTTTATGTCTTTTCCCCATCAATTACACATCTTAGCCTGAATGTCTGAAACATTGTAAGTTCTGTTACACTCTGATATCCCTGGGTACCACAAAGAGAAGCTCCTCCAGCTGTGATTGCTCTTATCCTGTACTTGAAAGTGGATTTGGGACAGAGGCTGAGGCGCTCTAAAGGATTAGCTGAAAGCAGGGGTTTATAAGACCTTTTCCTCCCTATCCCTTGCATTCCTGCACTGGGAGCAGTGATCCACAGAACTGGATGTGGTCCCTGGCAGGAAACTGGCAGTAAACTCCAGGACATTGTTTGCCATTGGTCTTCAAATAAGATGAACCAATGCTGTGATCAGCAACTGAGGAATCTTCATTCGCTCTCTCTGTATATGAGTCCTCTTACTTCTTTCTCCATATTCATTTAATGAGATGCTTTCTGATAACGGGGAGCAGCATAACAGTAGCAGAAAGTGAGCACTTACTGAACATAAGAGTTTGCAAGAGAAACTGCAGGGTCACTCTGTAATATGCACCTACTGTTTGCTGTTGCTACCTCCAAACCTTGTCTGGAAACCTGGTTAAGAAATGAACAATTCAAAGCAAAAATCCTATATGCACTGAATCAGAAATTAGGTATACATGGTTTTGTTCTACATGCTGTGACACAGCTGGGCAGACATTTGTATTCAGATAGGGACATTGTCTCCCATGTGTTAATGCATAAGGGTAAAAAAAAATTCCTTTTGATTGTTCCATCCACACAATTGTTCTTCATCTTCCTGCTACTCCTTGGCAGAATGAAGTCTTAAGAAATGTTTGGCATTTATACCCTTATTGTGCCAGCAGCAAAATAGCTCAGCTAAAGAAGAAACTAGACAAGGAGATGGCAGGTCTGGGGTCGAATCCTCCCTCTGCCCCTGACATTTTTGTGCTTGTGACATCTTTTATTCCTGAGCTTCCATATTTTCATTCAAAAAACAAAGCTACTACATACTACAGAGTGGTTGCAGGAATAATTATATGACATATATTAAGACAGTGCACACACAGAAGTCTTAGTTAGATCAGGCCCTGCATGGTCACAAAATATAAAAACTGAGGGAAAAAGTAAGTAATTTGCAATCTTAGCTTTCACATATTCTTATTTCTTTTAGGACAAGATTCCAGAAGTTTTAGGCATTCAGACATTCAGATGCTGTAGTTTGGAAGGTACTAGGAGCACCAAAGGATTGCTGCTTCTCTGGCTGTTATTGTAGGATAAGGCATAGTGATAAAACAAAGTTTAAACATCAAGTCTGAAAGTAACAGCAGTTCAAACAATTAAGCCGCTGACTTGGTGAATTGCATCTTTTAAATTTTCCCCAGCTTTGACACATCATGGAGTGACTTTATGTCCTACTGTTTTTACATTCTTGTTGATATCTCGAATTAGCCAAGCATCTGTTGCTCCAGTGAAATCAGATATCTGTTTTAATATGGTTGTTTTCAACACTGCAGCGTGCTCTGATTATTCTTTGTATTAAAAAAAGAAAGTATCCAATCTATTCCTTTTTTTCTTTGTTACAAAAGAAAATTATTTGTTCCATTCGCTACTCTTTTTCTAGCAGTTCAATTAGATTTACCTACCAGTAGCTTCTATCAAAGCTTCTCTTTATCTGATTTGGTATCTTTTATATGAAAAATTATTAAATTCAGGAAAGAAATATCCTGAAATATATACCCATTAAACAACTTTCTTTAGATCTTACTGCACATTCTTGGGTTAGTAGCGGTAAGAGTATTTTTTTTTTTTCCCACAAAACATGACCTTTTCTGACCATACAAACTTAATTCTTCCATGAAAAATGCTCTTTTTAACGGTATTTTTTGGTTCCTTTTTCAGGTCCAGCATGACTTAATGCTCTTAACTCTCAGTGAAAGTTTTGAATAAGAGAGCAAAAAATTGTTCGGAGATTTATGGGTATAAATTTAGAGAAACTGTAGGCAAATCATAGAATTATGGAAAAGCACAGGTTGGAAAAGACTCTCAAGACCATCAAGTCCAACCTAACCATGCCACGCTAAATCTAATAAAACACTGCTAAATCATGTCCCTGAGCACCACATCCAAATGGTTTTTAAACACATTCAGGAACGGTGACCCAACCATGGGGATCCTGGGGAGCCTATTCCAGTGCTTAACCCTTTCTTTAAAGAAGTGTTTCCTGATATCCAACCTAAACCTCTCCCGGCAGAATTTGAAGTCATTTCCCCTCGTCCTGTCACCTGTCACCAGTGAGAAGAGACCAACATCGCTCTCACTGCAATCACCTTTGAGGTATTTGAAGAGAGCAATAAGGTTTCCCCTCAGCCTCCTCTTCCCCAGACTAAACAGCCCCAGTTCCTTCAGTCTCTCCTTGTAGCGCATATTCTCCAAGATCTTCACAAGTCTTGCTGCCCTTCTTTGGACCTGCTCCAGAACCTCAGTGGTCTTTCTGTATCGAGGTGCCCAAAACTGAATACAGTATTGGAGGTGGGGCACCACCAGAGAGGAGCTGGCTGCATTACTGAGTTATTCCAGATGTAACTTCAGATACTACTCCAGATACACCTTCTGTGTAACTGAAGGCTACTTTCTGAACTTACATAAACTCTTGCATCTTTGCGATAGTCATAAGAGGAATGCCTCATTTCTAACATATTAATGATAGTAGTGATAACTGACATGATATTTCCTGATTAGGTGTTTTGCAGTCCTCAGTGCTAGTGTGTAGAGTAAGTGACATCTTCAAAGAAATAAATTCAGTATATTTTCTTGGAATGGGGGGAGGGGTGGGGAAACACCTTCTTTAAGCTTCTATATGGCTCACAGCTTTAAGTAGTTTTCAATGAGCTCTGAATTATAGGCCACAATCAATACTCATGGGTCATCTGTTTTGACTGATATCCCTATATTCCTTTACCAAAAGGTAATGTAGATTATTTCCATTGGTTACATGCAATATATTAGGCCTTTAAGCTCTATGCCAAAATTCAGTTAATAAAGTGAGTCTATTCCACATACTTCTTGCTTAATTGAAACTTGTAACACCTTGTCAGAGAAGACCCATCAGTGTCCAAAATGTAAATCAGACAATAGAGACATTTAAGAGGTAACTGGGGCTTTTCTGTAAAACACTGTATCACTGAGAAGATAATACGAAAAAGTCTTCCCTACTATGGGTATGTGTGCCAAGCTGTTACATTCATCAGTGGTATTGGCATTCAGTGTTGTTGTTTAGACACTCCAATTCAGCCACTTTCTCCTAAAACTTGTTTTGGTTACACTATCTCAAGATAATAGGGAATTATCTGGATTTGAGGAGAATGCTTTAAAAGCCAGAAGTTCTGATGTAGTGTGACAGGACTTCTCACTGCTTTGGAGATGTTATATCTCTAGTCACTTCACAGGTCACAAGGAAGAATTTTGAGAAAAAGCTGCACTAAGCTGTTGGCAGCAGTGCTAATTGATGTATACCACAGAGATCAGATGGAGACTTTTTCATCCAGCCTCGCAAGAATACATTTCTTTTCTATTGGAAATTATTGCCATTCACATAATAAAATCTAGAGACAGCTGTGTGAAGAGCTGGAAGGAGGGTTTTACTCAAACTGAAGCTTGCTCACATAATATGTTTGCTTATTTCTAAAGTAATATTTGAGTGTTTATCAAATGCTTATAAATTATTTTAAGGGATGTAGTTTCTTATTATGGAATATACACAACTTATTTATTGGGATTTTGTGTCATCAGTGACTATATCATTTCCCTGAGTTTTGCTTATGAACTTGTGGGAGTACCCCTCTCCTGCTGAACTCCAGAGCAGTTTTTCAGACTAATCCTATCCTTACTGGTTATTGTTCATTGACCTTAATGGCCATTTGTTTTTTTGCCTGATTAATTTCTTTCAAATATTCTATTTTGTTAAAAATACATAATGTATGGTGTTCTATATCATCTAAAAAGTGTAGAGAGTTCCATCCTTTGAGCTGGCTCTTGAGATGATATTTGCATCTCTTGGGGGCTTAGAGAACTCAGTGTGGTTGCAGCTGGGTTTAAATGAATTAAGGTTGGAGCCAAGTTGAAAAAAAAAAAAAAAAAGACAGAAAAGAAAAAGAAAAAGGAAAAGAAAAGAAAAATAACAGAAAAAAGTAATATGTTAGTATCACCATCATCCAGGTAAAGCACAAGACACATTTAATTAACATGAAATTGTCTGTACTTAACTCAGGGTAATACTGAATACAATGTTACTTCCAACAGTGTTACACTTTGAATACTGCATCTCCTAGGAAGGGGGAGAGAAAGCAAAAGTGGATAGGCATCAGTCACTTTGCTCAATCCACATACTACAGACATAAGTGTGAGAATCTGCACAGGACAGAAGCGTCAGTGTTCACAGTCATTCTTTGTCCACTACAATTTAAGTGGGAGAAGGATTATCTACAGAACAGGAACTGAGGAATGCTTGAGATCGCACTACGTATGTAGCTATTTTTCAAGTGAATATTGTTAAACATCCACTAATAAACCAAAATATTTATGCACAAAATGTTCTGAAGGATACCATTTAAAAGCTTTGAATCTTTTTTCATAGTAAAACAGCACATGTTGCTCATCATTTTTATGTTACAAAATGCAATAAGCTAAATGCAAAAGCTCATGCCATGTAAAAGTTCAAGTTGAAAAAATTCATAACGTTTGATCCAGATCTAGCCATAAATACTCTCATTAAAGACTAAAGATTGTAAAAAACTGATGCTATACACTACAGTGAGAAAAAAAGACATGCAAGTCCACTGTCACCTCTCCTATCCTTGCCCCAGGAGTATGTTTTCTCAAACCTGACTACAGAATACAAAAAGTACTTTTCAGCAAGAGGGCACTGCTTAGAATAAGTGTAATGGAAAACAGCAAGCCTTGTGGAGATTTAGAACATAGAACATTTATTTCAGAAAATTGTATACTGCATTTGTGACTTACAGGATTGAAGGAGAGGCTACAAATTATAAAAAGGAAGAATCAAATTAACCTCAAAGCTCAGAGGTGGACTAAAGGCCAGATAAATGTTTTGGATCTTTGGTTCTCCATGTTATGAAGTCGTTTTGCACTTACTTAAAGGCTTGGAGGAAACTGCACACTTGTCTCCAGCTGCTGGGAAGTAGGAAGGATTGTAGAGAGATGAAAATTGATCTACACCTGGGATTTATTTCATGTGGGTCTAAATCACAGTGAAGATATGACAGAAATTGTCTCAAGGATCCAAATAGGTGCATAGGATTCAGGGCTCTGATAAGACTGGAAAACCCACATCAAAATCCATTCAACTGTACGCTTCTGCTCCTTATGCTATATTATGCTATAATTTTTTTACTGAGCAGAGGTAACCAGCCTTCTTCTCATCTTTCCAGGATTGTCTTTCATTCACTTTAACTAATCTATTCACCACTCATCTGAATTAGCTAAGGTGGCAGGGTCATTTCTTAAGATTCTAGAAAAGGGGAAAGTGCAATTGAGCAGGTGTGACATATAGAATCATAGAATTATAGGATTCTTTGAGTTGGAAGGGACTTTAAAGGTCATCTAGTCCAAATCCCCTGCAGTGAACAGGGACATCCACAGCTAGATTAGGTGCTCAGTGTCCCATCTAGCCTGACCTTGCATTTCTCCAGGGATGGAGCATACACCACATCACTAAGAAACCTGTTCCAGTGCTTCACCACCCTCACTGTGAATGATTTTTTCCTTATATCCAATCTAATCATCCCCTCTTTTAGCTTGAAACCATTCCCCCTTGTCTTATCACAACAGTCTCTGCCAAAGACTTTGTCCTCTTCTTTCTTACAGCTCCCCTATAGATACCTAAAGGCTGCTCTCAGGTCTCCCCGCAACCTTCTCTTCTCCATGCTGAACGGCCTCAGCTCTCTCAGCCTGACCTTGTAAGAGAGCTGTTCCATCCCTTGGAGGATTTTTGTGGCCCTGCTCTGGAGGCGCTCCAACAGCTCCATGTCTCTGCTGTACTGAGGATGAATGCAGTACTGCAAGTGAGACCTCACTATCAGAGCAGAGAGGCAGGATTACCTCCCTTGCCCTGATGACCTTGCTTTGGCTGCAGATCAAGATACAGTTGGCTTTCTTGGCTGCAGGCTCTTGCTTCCTTCATGTGTATTTGTATGGAAAAATAGTATTCTCTGTTTGTTTCTCACACCCTTATGGGAGTTTCCTGCACTACTTCCCCTTGCACAACATTATGATCTGCATAGCTGTGCCAGGCTCCCCAGGGTGGTTGTTGTGTCACCATTCCTGAATGTGTTTAAAAACCATTTGGATGTGGTGCTCAGGGACATGATTTAGTGGAGGTTTGTTAGAGTTAGGCTAGTATAATTAAATTGTAGTTGGACTTGATGATCTTGAGGGTCTTTTCCAATCTGAGCCATTCTATGATTCTATGATCCTATGTCCTGTACTATCAGAATATGTTTGACATGAGGCATTTACCTATATAATCACCTTGTTCCAGTGATTTCTGCCAGCCTGAAGAGGAAGTTGTGGCATAAACTACTTTTCTCCTGTTCTAAAGACTCATTTCAAACTCCACTGGACCTCACAAAGTGACCTCTATTGATTCTAAATGTTCTTAGATGATATCCCAAAGACATAAGATAAGATAAGAATAATGGTGCATTGTGTCTAAGGCTTTAGGATAAGTTTCAAAAAAAAAAAAAAAAAAAAAAAGAAGTGACAAAAATAAATAAAAACAAAAAAAAATAAAAACAAATAAAAACAAATAAAAACAAATAAAAACAAAAAACCACAACCCTAGACATAGTTTCTTTATGGTTTTGGACAAATATACCTCATCTCTGCTGTCTATAAACTGAGGGTAAAATTGCTGTAACTCATGTCAAAATCCTTACAAGGATAAATCCATAAAGTCTCGGATGCACTGACATATTGCCAGAGGGACTATATTGATAGATAAAAGCTACTACACTGTCAACAGATGTCTTACTGGTACATACGAAAATTGATGAGATTTCTTACACTGCTGGGTGTCCTGAAAAAGAGGACATCTGCTCATATAGGTAAATACCCCATCTCTGTCCATTATTTTAATTGAGGGATGAATTTTCCAAGTGTAAAAGATGTATCCTAGCGTACTCATGTCAGCGTTAAAAATAGAAAAGGATTTGCTTTATCAATTGCACTAAGCAAACCTTCACTTTGTTTAACAAGTTTGAACTGCTAATTCATTGGAATCAGGTCAGGAAACAATAGTTATGACAGTTTGTGAGCTACAGATTATTACATATGAGGAATTCCAGGCACATCCCCATGAACTAGTCCTCCATGAGTTCTGAAACTGAAGTAGCTGTTTTGTCTTTTGAAGTCCAACAAATTGTTTTGTGTTGTTTCAGGTAACGGCTGAAAATATGTTCTACAAAAAGATATCATATTCAATGTGGGTAGTGATGTCTTTTTTCTTCTGTTTGAAACAAAGCTGTCAGCCAAGATATCAACCCTCTAATCTGTCAGAAAAGATATCACGTTTTATCACAATGTCTAGCAAAGGAATTGACACAATATTTTATAAAAGTGAGGTAAACTGGCAGGTTTAGTATGTTCCAACATAGCTTTATTGAGAAATCTTACGTTAGAGCAAACTACTAATGAAAGGTCGGAAAAACTACCAATTGATTTGAATTTATTAAACTTTATAATGAAATCCTATATGCTACACAGGAAACGTTGCCAAAAATTGGTATACTTTTTGTGTTTAAAACTTTAAAAACTGTTAAATAAAATACCTCCAAATGTAGGAGGATCAGAGCCTGCCATAAATTCTGTTTGTGGGCAGGTGATAGAATGGATGGCCTCTTGAAATGCTCTTCAGTGTTATTTCCCACAGCAATGTTGCAGGAATCAATCCGGACAAAGCTGATCGATCTGACTACTAGTAGATCTGAGCGCATAACAGACTGACTTAACCAAGATATTCTATTGTGCTGTGCATATGTTTACTGCTGCCTGATGAGCTTACTACAGCTGGGCACTCAGAAGCTGATATACAGGATTGAGCTTGTGGTCCCTCAGTACTTGCTTGCTGGATTTGAGCAGAATCTTATTTTTGTCTTTGGAGACGTAGTCACATACTTAAAGCCCTTCCTTGAACACTTATTTGCAAATGATGAAACTTCCTACCCCTAGCTACTCCCTGTGAAAAGCCATACCTTTCCTCAGTCAATACAAAAGTTGAAGTCAGTCTGTTACAAAAAGTGACAGCTTCTTGCAGGGATAGTCTGGCCAAAGTCTATGCTCAGCGTGTTTCTAGCACGCTAGTGTTATTGCATTTTCAACTACAGTTAAATAGATACCTAAATGAAAAATCTCGAATAAAATCTCTGTCTTCACTGCTGTCACATTTCTGAGATTTCTTCTAAATTTGATAATGCTGTTCAGGATCATAAGATACATTTCTTCAGCTCAGCCTTCCTTCTGTGTTTGCTCTGTTATGCTGTTGCAGCCCACAAAGCTGTTTGAAGATATTCTTACCCAAACTATTTATTCTTTGCTTACTTCTACTTCATGTATTTACTCTGTTCTATTTGTACTTCTTGTTTTATGTCATTATAAAGGATAGAGAGATACTGTGTAAACTAGATCACCCTTCCTGATCTGCTTTGGCTGGAATAAAAAGGAGAAATTTATGTTCTTAATGGTGCTTGATTGTTTTCCAGTGCTTTCCTTCCACAACTCTTGAATTATGAATTTAAAGTAGAAGCTGAATGACCACGGGCACAGAAAATTTTCATGACAGGAAATGAGTTTGTGGTTTGGTACAGATAGTTAAAGTGGGATTAATCTCACCAAATTTAGATGTCTGCTGTGTAAAGAGCTACATCTGAGCTTTTTGTCTACAGTCCCTTTGTAGTAAATGGAGAAAAATTGCACTCTCAACTGAACCGTGGCTTCTACTTGCTGTGACTGAACATCAGTGACTCACAAGCAGTCAGCTACAATGAAACCCAATTATGGTACATACCTAATTGGCACCTATGATTTACTGAGTTGCTGCCCCACACCTATGGATTTACAGAATTGGGAGTACCTGTGTTTGTTTGCAGGGGAAAGGAAACCCAATCTCCCACAGGATCCCCATCATCCAAATGCTTGGATCCTACAGATAAACAGAAACATGTGGATCTGGTCTCGTTACCTTGGTCTTTCCCTGGAACTGCTCCGTATTTCACTTCACAGTACTCATCTAACATTTGCTTTGTATGAGAGTTTCTTCTGAATGCCTGATTTCAGGAGACCCAGATGAACCTGTGACGTGGGTGATGTGATAATGCTGTGGTCAATACAGAGCATTAATGCAGAGAGAAATGCTGATACTGTCCTCAGTATCCTGCCAGGAAATATATTCCTGGATTATATTGGATTATATATCATTCTAAAGCTGTCTTGTCCATGGGCAACAGCTTGTTTACTTACAGTAAATATTTGTTGGCATATGATTTGGATCCTAGCTTATTTTACATACTGGAAAAATAAACCACAGCACAATTATTGCAGGAATGGCCAAATCTGAATTTCTATTAGGAATGTCAGATAAGAATCTGTACTCATCATGCCCCAAATCTCCAGCTGAAATATGGTTTTAGTTAGTGTTGTTTGCTTTCTCTTTGTTACAGATTCAGTCACAAACACATGAATTTGTATTTACAAGAGTGATAAGGCACTTCTGTGTCCATCCTACACACTGTGACCTATATAAAATACCATCATTTTTCTCTGTCTCTGACAGAGTCCTAATCCAAACCTCCATGGCCTCTCTATTCTTTAAACAATTGCCTTTTCTTCAAGAAGGGTTTGTAGTGCATTATCAGTTTCAGCAGTGCACAGAGACCAGATAAGACAAGAGAAAATATGAAATATCACGTAGCAGTCATATTACAAGCAGAACATAGGGAAAGAGACACCATGACATAGACTAAATGGCCTTCACAGCGGTGTAGTTGGTTAGCAACCCCAGAGATCATCCCTCTGATAATAACCCCTCATGTTCGCTCTGTACAGCTCATGCCCTTCCAAATCCTTATCACAGGGCCATTTCTGGTAATACTGAAGGGGAAAGACTATCTGAAGCTCATTGGAGTTTGTTGGCTTCATGGCCGTGGAGATACTGTTGCAGCTAACAGTTTAGTGGGTGAGGGGAAGCTTATATTATTAACCCTTAAAATAAAAAATAGGCTTGAAAAGCACAGATTTTTCTTCCTCAGGGTGAGTTATGCTCCCTGAAAGCTGATCACCAGATAAAGCAAGCCAATCACCTCAAATTTGGTCTTTAAATGCATCTAGATGCTTCATGCTCCACTGAGACACAGTAATGAGCTCTGTCTGGCAGGTCTTCTCACCACACCTGCTACTAAAGCAGTTGGCTGCATGGGGACCCCCATACTCACACCAGAGGCTATATGCAGTGTGTTGCTGCCAGCTCTGCAGGGTGCACCCAGCCTTGTTCTGCCCATCTGCCACCCTCTGCGTCCCACATGGGATGCTACAAACCCCCACATCAGCAGGTTAGTGCCTGTGATCCGGGTCTCACCTCTTTTCTCACTTGTCTAGCAGTTTCATTTCATGTATATCTGATTGTCCTTCTCCAGCTCTTTTTACAGTTTGTCACCTTTTCAATCTCTCTGTTTTTCCCCAACTATTTGAGTATGTTAAACTTGTAAAAGTGCTGTTGGTGTTTCTTCTTTTTTTTTTCTTTTACTTTATCTTACCTTCTTCCATCCCAGATGTGACAGATTTATTTTTTTGTTTATTGTTTGGATCTTTAGTCTTGCTTTTTCAAGTTTTAAATATCAACAGCTCTTTAATTATTGTTTTATGTTTATCATCTGTGGAGTTGTTTATTTTATTTTTTTTCTATTTCTTTCTCACTTTCATCCTGTTTGAAATTTTCAGTGAACTATGGCTTCAAACTGTGTAAGAATCACTGAGTTCCTTGGTTAATATTATTCAAAGAGGCAAAAATAATTTGAAAAATCAAGTTCTCATTTCAAGAGCTCCTGATTTTGCTGGTGAATGTAAAAGATCAAAGATCAAAGTGATAAAAGTGGGATTCACAGGACTAACATTTCACACTGGGTCTGAGATATCTCAGCAAAGACATTTCCTTTACATCCTGATCAGACTCTCTACTGTGCTTGTCTAAAAAACCAGCCCTCTTCCTAGCTAATGTCTCTCACACTATCATCTATCTACTTTTCAGGTAGAACATGTAGAAGCCTTTCAGAGTTCTTTTTCTTAACAAAAAGTGATGTTCAAATGTAGACTCATAGGTGACTAGAAGCAGCCATGGATGCTTGCTGCCTGCACAAGTCTCTGATCTTTGGCATCACAAGCAAACAAGCAATAAAGCACATCTATGTAAAATACCTGTCAAAAATACCATCTAAAAATGACAGCATTTCACACTTAATTTCACTTACTGCTCGCAACCCTGCCTCCTCGATGCAGTTGCCCTTTTCCATCCACACATATCTCCAAAGTTGAAGAGAGCTCTTTTCCTTTCCTTTGGTGAATAAGAGTGTGCTGCATGTCTGTGATAGTGGCTGCACCAGGATACTGATGAACTGAAACTCATGGCAGTTGCAAAACTGAAATTCACACTGCAGCCAGACATGAATTTCCTCTCTTCATTATCTCTGTTTAGCATTTATTGAATCAGGCAGTGTTTGAGTATGCGTCACCAGTGCCAGCCTGGGGTATTGGCAATTTATGAAGCTCATCTATGTATAAATTATATGCAAGAAACATGACATCAGATAATGCTGAATGCATTCATATACTGTGTATTCTGTAAAATGGTGAACCTGGTTATTCGATAGCTTGTTACCAAGCCGATTAAGTTACATTATCTCATTTACCAAATAAAACAGTATGCTATTCTGAAGCATGAAGAAGGCTGTGGCATGAAGGTACTGATCAGCTGAAGAGCTGCTGTAATATTTCAAAATTAAATATGGTTCACCAAACTCAAAGATTTTTCGTTCAGCCTCAACATATCATGGAATCTCATAGATGTTAACAATACCTCAAATTTGTTGTTTTTCATCCCTTTTGCAGTATATTATGTGCCCTATAAACTCAGTTACTCTACCAAAGGTATACTTAGTCATGCAAAGAAATATTTAAGGCAATTAAATCAAATTCCCCTCTCCAGAAGAATAGCTGTAGAAATAACTCATAGCAGTGCATGAATAGAAGTTTAAGTTGAAGGAAAATAAGAGAGGTTTATGCCAATAACATAATCACTTTAAAGAATGTAACATTTTAATTGAAAAATAATTAGAAGCCTTTCCACTATTTGAAAACTGAATTATTAAATGTTATCAAACATTTTTAGAAAGGTGAGTAATGTGGAAAATTTTTAACCATCTACCCTTCAGTTCAATGAATACAAAATGTGCTCAGAGAGCATAAGAGTAAAGTACTAAGAAAGTGGGCTGTTAAAGTTAGATTTAATATTGGATTGATTTTTATTTAGTGCTTTTTGACAAAATAATCTTGTTATTGAGGTAGGCATTTCCCTGTAGAAGATACAAGTTCAAGTCCCAGATCTGTTCTAGGCCTCCTGTTTGACCTCTTTGCAACTTCTTTCCTCTGTAGGAAGACGTTACCAATTTTGGGTTTGTTGTTTTTCTTCCTTTTTTTTGCTACATTGATTTTCAGTTCATAGTTGATACCGCATCTAGTAAAGGTAATTCTGATCTCCATCTGGCTGTCCAGACGTTAAGGGAATATAGATCATATGCCACAAACAACTGCAACTAAAACTTGGTGAACAACACACTAACTGCTTTGGAATTTGAGGATTTTTTTCTGTGTTTGTTCCAGAAATACTTTTTTTACTTTATCATCTCCATTTTTGTCTTCTTTCTGAAAATCCTGAGCAAAATCTTTTTTTAATCATTTATTTATTTTTATTTACAAATAAAAATTATTAATTTGGTCATACCAGTTTCCACAGACTGTTTCTTAGCGCTTCTGTGCTGAAACAACTTTTAGTGAAAGGGGTGCTGCTTTCACATTTGTCTCTCTTCAGTCCATAGTACTTGATAAAGAGAGTTGCATAACATATGTTAAGGATATATGCCAGTAAGTTAAGAAACTTCAAGGGAGAAGGAAGAGTTATGTGGACAGAGGAGGTGCAGTCATCAGAAGGGCACACTTGTGAGAAGGTCATGTACTCAGGAACAAAGATTGGAATAAAAAGAGACTTTTCACTGATGCTAAGAGATAAAGTACTACCATGCTTAAGAACTTTTCTTAGCCTTCTGAAAAAGTAAGATTTAATCATGAATAGAGGATTTCTAAAGGAGATCTGGGTACCAAGAAAATCAAGACACCTTCTCATGACCTTGAAATTAAATCTATGATGAAATTTCTGTGTAATTGGCAAGTACTTTTGATTACGCTTCTGTTTATTTGCTTAACTTTCTCCAAATACATCAGAAATGATTCATTTCACAGAGCTGGCTGAACATTTACCTTGCTGCGTGTCACACTGCTTCTGAGATCTGGGGTTTGCTGATGTCCTTGATCTCTTTTATTATGGTTTTTAAAATACATATTGGGTGACATGTTTTTAGAGCATTTGTTCTATTTCCATGTATTGGAAGCAGTATTAGGTAGGTGTTTCCAGGCCTAATATGTTTTACAGGGACTATAATTCCTCTCCCTGGAATTACATGGAAAAAATGATGGCCACTGTAAATGACACAGAATTGTGTTCTTCCCCTGGGGAAACACACAGTGCTCCCTACCGACTTTCACCTGTGCTGTCCCCAGTGAGATTTCCCACTTCTGTAAAAGGGGAAAATAAAGGCCTTTCTGTTACTCTCATTTGAGCAGATAGATTTAAATAGGCCATCGAAGGATGCTTCAAAAATAAGGAATCTACTCACAGACTAGTGCAAAGAAACAACTTTTGGCTGACAATTCATTTAATTGTACAACACAGGACAATAAATTGTTTAGCAAGAATGTGCTGACCCACAGTAAAATATTTCAGGTACTGGCAGACAAGGTTGCCCCTGCTCCCAGCTTTATTATCAGTGTGGGTGTTTATTTCCCACCCTTTGCTTTCCAGGTCAGTAAATTCTGATGGAGGACCATTTATACTTCCTATGATCTGTGTTATTCAGTGCTATAAACTTTACAAATGAATGGGGCAAACCTTGACTGCCTACTTTTTCTGGGTCTTACTGTTTCAGTACATCCATCTTATTTACTTGCTAGCTCTCAAGAAGGCAACGGAGCATTGTGACTTCATGACTGATATTAAAATATTCAGATAAATCACTGTGACTTAGATTGATGCCATCACAAATGCTGAGATTTGTCGTTCTTATATCTGTTGCAGCTATGCTTTCCCTGTTGCTCTGCATCTGAGGGAGTTATTTACAGCATTGCAAAGTTTGTGTAAGTGATTCTTAGATCAAAACTTAGATCAGTGCTGCTTTTGCACCATCATCATTTTGAAAAGTTTTAAGTGATTCAATGAGATTCAAGTGTAATAGAGTTGGTGCTCTCATTTATTTACCTTCCTCAATGACAAGATGGGTTTGGGAAACTGTCTAAGTCTTAAGAACAGCTTCTCATCCATCACCACAAACTGTGAATATGAACTGCACAAAATACATTTATTGCCAGTTTGGTTTGTAAATTTGCTAATGAGTTCCATCAGTGCTCTCCCGTAACCCAACAAACTGCACAAATAGGAAATTTCTGCTGCAGTCAGAAGTATCATGTTTAGAGTTCTACAGGGAGAGTTGTATGACTCTGACAGAAAGAGTGACCCCGTGTACCCAGCTCTTCTAAATATTTGTAACCAATTACTCAGCTCCACATAATAGATTTTAGAAATAAATTGTTGTGCTCTACTAAGAATCAAAAGGAAGAGACTAACGTGGAAACTGCAGGCTTCTCTTGACTGATTGTTTTCACTCTGGACTTTACATAGGGGTTGGCCTTAGTTATGCAATTTCTCATCTGCTGCGACTATAACAGCTTTCACAAAAGCTTTTATAGGGAGCTTATATCAAAAAATGCTTCATAAACTAAAATGACACAGGTATAAATAACAGATAAGTATTACAAATAGAGATCAAGTTCTTAAACTTCAGAAGTTTACTAAGTTACAAAATACTGGCTTAAGAATCTGTGCAAACACATGTAAACTAGACACTGAGACTACACTTAGTGAATGATGATATTACAGTCTTGCAGTTTTGAACATAAGATGTGTTTTCTTCAAAAAGGTAAGGCTCTTAATGCCAATTAGAGCTTGTCTTTTTCTGGTTGTGATTTCAGGTTTGCTGTCTGTACTTCTTTCTCAAGCCATGGGGAAGGATTTTCAATAAGGTACTTGAATGTACTTGGAGGTAATCTTAAATTTAAAGTTTAAGCCTCCTTTTAGAATAGTACTCTTACTCTGTCTTTCATGACTCTGTGAAGTAAGGAAGGGATTTATGTTGCATAATTTTAGCTATCTAGCCATGTTTCAAGGCTCTCCTTATCGTTCACTGAGACATTTCCAGAGGGCTTCCTTCCTGTCCAAAAATACATGACTATGATAGATGCATTAATCTCCAGAGGTGTCGTTCTCTCTTCATTTACAATATAAAGCTTGGTGATAACTATCCTAGATAACATGAGTATTAAGTTTTTGATGGATAAAGTTAGGTGAGATAAAACCATCTACAGTCATCTGATCTTAAATGCTTTAAAGTCAGTAGGGAGTTTTCCATGGACTACACAAGGCTTTGGATCATTGCCTTGGAAGAGCTCAGAAACCTGCATTTGAGCTCTACATATTCTTGGATTAGAAATTGCCAGAGTGACTCAGAAGGCTCCAAAAGGAAAGAATTGTTTTGTGGAGCACTGAGAATGAGGTTTGTCCTTGCATCTAACCTTTCCAGTTTCATCTACCTTACTCTTATGGCTTGTTTGACTTACCTTATCAAGAGTTGCATTTTGTGTGGATATTGTTCCTGGTGCTGTTTGTTTGTCTGCTTAGTATCCCCTAGAACCTTTATAAAATCAGGTTGTTTAATCTCACAAGACTGAGAAAATATGTGACTAGTGTAGGACCATCAGTGTATAAAACAGGGTGGAATTTTATTTATTGGTTTGTTTTTAAAGCAGCTACATGTTTTGTTGAGGGTCAGAGGCATATCTGGTTATTAGATGATACTCCATTAGATAATAGCAAGATGCCTTGCCCTTTGGTTTGCTGAGCTGGGATGTACTATTGCTATCTATTGTTACTTACTGTCATATCTTAAGTTGTAAACTGTTCAAGAAGAATTGTCTTTTTGATATTTGACAGTAATGCATTTGTAGTGCAGTATCCTTGTACATGCTGAGGGCACATCATGTTATTATCTATAAACAAAAATTATAAATCTGAGGGAACAGTAATGGTATTACAAGGTAATTTATCTACAAAGAGAATACCTTCTTCTAGTGTCTAACTATAACTGCAACCATTTTAATGCATTTATCATTACAACATTCTTTTGACATCCATGTAGTGTGGTTATTCTCATTTTACAGATAAGAAATGGAGAGTATAGAGAATAATAAAAACAGCAACAGTATCAACATTCAGATACCTGCCTTAGCTATCTAGTATCCCTAAGTTTTGACTTTATTCAAAAAAAGGAAATTGAATTTTTTAAAGGTGATTCAGAGGAATCCTTTTAGATTGTTGCTTGGAGCTGCTGTTTTAGAAAGCCTGCCTACACCTAGGTTGCCAAAGGACTGAAACATTGACTAACAAAGCCTTGCAGAGAAATCTTGACAAATTGGTGGGATGGGCTATCACCAGTTGTGTGTAGTTTAACAGTAGCAAGTGATGGATTCTGCACCTGGGATGGGACAGCCTTAGTTACATGCAGAGTCTGGGCCTAAGAGGCTGGAGATCAGTCCTGCAGAAAGGGATATGGGTATTCAGATTGGAGACAAGTTCAATGTGAGTCAGCAGTATGCCCTGGAGCCAAAAGGTCCAGTGGCACCCTGAGGGGCACCAGGTCCAGCACTGCTACCAGGCAAGGGAAGGGGTTGTCCCATCTGTACTGTGTTGTGTGACCTCATTTTGAGCAAGGATTGCAGTTTGAGTGCCACAGTATAAGGACGTAAAACCACTACAGGACATCTGAAGGAGGGCTACGAAGTTGGGGAAGGGTCTGGATTGAAAGACTCATGAGGGGTGGCTGAGGTCCGTGGTGTGCTCAGCCCAGAACAGAGCAGGCTGAGGGGAGGCCTGATGGCGGTTGCAGCTCCTCACAGGGAGCGGAGGGCAGCGCTGAGCTCTGCTCTGTGTGACAGCAAGAGGGCCGAGGGAACAGCATGGAGCTGTGTCAGTGGAGGGGCAGCTGGGGGTGAGGGAAAGGGTCTGCACCGGAGGGTGGTGGGCATGGAACAGCCTGCCCAGGGCAGTGGGCACGGCCCTGAGCTGCTGGAGCTCAAGGACCATTGGGACGTAGGATTTGAATTTTGTGGTGCTGTGTGGAGCAAGTTATAGAATCACAGAATCATAGAATCATAGAATCACCAAGGTTGGAAAAGATCTAAAAGATCATCCAGTCCAACCATTCACCTATTACCAATAGCTCCCGCTAAACCATGTCCCTCAACACAACATCTCTTCCAACTCAGGATACTCTATGGGTCTTTGATTCTGTGAATCTCAGCTGATGCTTGTACAGTCTCTTTCTTCCTTATTCACTGGCTCAGTGGGATTTGCTCTGCCCTGATGGGCTGCATCCGTAACCCAATACAGGCTACACCCAACTTCACGGAGCTTCTTCTTTTCTGTTTCTGCTTCTTCTCCATAAGTAATGTTTTTAACCTTCACATTTGAAAGTCTAATGTGACTTCTGCAGAAACCTGTGTGTGTGCTGTAAAACAAAGCAGATGTTGTTCTTCCTGCCACTTTTGAAATTATCTGTCACTCAGTTTGGTAATCAAACTTAAAGATAATATCATATGCTATGATGGCAGGCTGTTTTTTTATACTACACTTCGTCCCTGTATATGTATTTGAAATCAGGAACATCTATGATGGAGGTTGAATTAAAAAGCTCCTTCTGTTCTGATAGAATATTTTAAAGAGTATTTGCATAATTGGCCAAAAATTTCTTCATGATGTAAAAAACAGCATGAAGAAACTACCACACTTAGACCCCTTATCCTAATGATGAATTTACATTTCAGTCTTCCATCACCAACATAAATAAAAACAGCTGTCAAATAGTGTATGACAAAGGTGGCATTTACAGTGCTATCAGTTTTTAAAGAGAAATAGCAGCACATTTTAAAACAAATATAACAAAAGGAAAAATGTTATGAAGAAATGAGAGAAAAAATGATATTAAGGAGAGAAACAAGAAAAGGAAAGTCAGCTGAATAAATTTTGGAGTGAGACTCAGTGAAATAAAGTCTGTGTGAAGATTCCTATTCCAATGAGAAAGACAAGTAGTCACCTATATGAATGTTTTGGAGCCAAAGAAAATATAAGGAGGCATACCATTCAGATGATCATACTAGCAAGTTTCCATTAAGATTTGGAAAATATATTAATTCCACTTTTACAAAGAGTAATATGGTGAGAAACAATGTAACAGATACTCCTTAGAAAGGGAAGAAGAATTATATCCATATGAATCTTCGACTACTGATATGACAACATGTCTTCAAGGAAAAATCTAGTCGTCATCTTTGCATGATTACGCTGCCTACCTTTCTGTACTTGGGTTTAAGATGAAATGCAGGGGAGTAATAAACTGGGATACTTCTACAACCACATGAAAAATCGAGTTTGGATTCACTTCATGTGGGAAAATATTCAAAACCCTTCAAACTGGATCATTAACTTTGTGGGACATAAATAAAGGTGAACTCACAAGGTTCTACAAAGCAATTTAAGAAATGATACTTTTAGTATCTTATATTCATTTTGTGAATTGGTAGCTTTCTACTCATAGAAATTTTGGTTCATATACTGAATTAGATCTTTGCAAAACTGACTTCAACAGAGGTAGGAAGAGGGACTCCAAAAGTTGTCTAAATTTAAATTTCTCTGAAAAAAAAAATCATACAACTACTTAATTTATCTTCATTTGTATGGGAAAAAGTGAAAAAGAAGAGTTATGATTTTAAATAAAAATTTAGCAGATTGCAGCAGGTGCACCACAAAACCAATGTAAAATTAAATGAATTACAAACCAATGACAGAACGATGTGTTGTTAGGGCTTCCTGAAACTTTCTGTTTTGTGTCCTCATATTTTTTTCCTCTGCCTTCAGCAGATAACAAAATTGCAAATTAAATCCCTTAGCAGCTGATGTTTACAGACTTTATTATCATGCTCATGGTAAGGGTCCCATACAAACACTTTGCTGCAATATCAATTTAAAATTACAATCCCTCTTTTAGAATGCATTCAAGGAATTAGCAGACTAAAGATTGTCTGAAGCCTGCAGTCTTTATGGGAGAATTTTCTGGCATTTATTATGAGACCGCAGTGTCTTGCTTTTAATTCTTTGCTAAAATATTTTATTACTTTTTGTTCCATTTTCTGCAACAATGGTTTATTCAGCAACACTACAGCCATATTCTTCTTGACTTGAAAATTTGCAGTTCTGTTTCCCTGCCTGCAAGGGAATGTAGTCTACTCTATGTGTCAACAAATTAATTTCAGGACATTACCAAAGACTCAGTGTCAACAAAAGTTTATCCCAAATCATTTGAGTGAGTATGAGAGATTGAGTGGTGAGGCACTGGCATAGGTTTCCCAGAGAGGTTGTGTATGATTCATCTCTGGAGATGCTCAAGACCAGGTTGACTGGAGCCCTGGGCAACCAACCTACAGCAGGGGGTTGAGGCTAGATGATCTTTAAGGTCCCTTCCAACCCAAGACATTCTATTATTCTATTATTCTATGACTATGAATATCGGAGAATTGAAGTAGCAGTTTCTGGATCTTCATTTTCTCTGTATTTTGGGCTTAACATGAAAGAGTCAAAGCATCACATAGAGTCATTTCTCAGACATTTTTTTTTTCCATACGGTTGCTGGACTGATGCTGCAGTAGACATCAGGAGACTGACAATTTTTATCTTGGCCAAAAACTGGAATGATGAGAGACACAGCCATTCAGAGCCAGATGGGATGTCCAGTGATATCTGGGGAGTTTTCCTTGGGGCTGGCAGGTAAGAAGCAGGAACTATGGAAGACCTGGAAGTCTTCTCAAGTACTTTTCAGTGACCAGATGGGATACCCTTATGCTTCTGAATTGACATCTGAGTATGGGTAACTGAAATGCTTTCTGGTTCTTTATCGTACCAGGAACTCAGAGAACTTGTGCACATGCACACACTTAATGTGTGTCAGAATTCAGGAACACAACTCTGTCCTTCAAGCAGGGGGAGACATTATTTCAATTGCCTTGAGGCCTAGTTTAGACCACAGATTTGAGTGACAGATTCTGAGAGAAAAACCTCTGAGTCTATATGAGAGCTAGACTGCTTTATCCAAACAATTACATATTCCTTAAACCTGTGAGAAGGATGAGAAGTGATGGATTCTGCTATCCACCAGATGTGACATGCCCCTACAGAATGTGGGAAAGTATATTTCAGTCCTTGGCTATAATCAATTCATTAAAAATGACCCAAGTTGGCACAGTTTATTTTAAATACAAGTAGAAAGAGTGTGATGGGAATGCAGAAGTGAACTGGTGTTTTTGATGAGCTGAAGGCATATCAAAATACAGGATGACTGAGTACTAAGACAGATCTGTCCATAAAATATTGATTGATAGATTAATTGATGTGTTATGAGCAGAACCATTGATGTAAGTTCTCTCTTTTGGAACTATTCCTTTTTTTTCCTTTCTGCCAACATACTGTCTCATCTAATTATATCTTGTGCAGAGTTGCTGCATGCAATTTATCTACTTTAATGCTCCACATTTCTTTTTATACTTTCTTCCAGATAGATTATAGTGTAATATTTCTGAATTGGGGAATTTGAAAAACTTGATTCTGATCACAGTGCTTGACGGGTAAATTTAGAGCAGCATCATTTGTATTCCTGTTGTTACTCTGGATTTTCTTTTGCGAAACCACATTGGTTTTGATGTTTTTTTTTTTTTTAATTACAAAATAGGAAGTCAATTTGTTTAATATTGTTTGTTAAATGGGAGTCAATTTTTTTCATAAAAGAAGAAAGCGAAAATTGGTATCTTGTTGCCATACTGCCCCTTCACTTCCATGAAGGTGTTACTGTAAAATTTCTTTTTAGAAACTGGCTTGGAATTTGTGTTGCTTGTATTATGCATTGTTTCTATGGAGGCACAGCACTGCTGCAGAATCTTGTATAAAAGGGAAAGGGAATATATTGATACATAAGTCAGATTGCATCAGCTTGTATAAAGGAATTCTACACAATGAGATTGACCTCCTTTTGTATCCTTTTTATCTTAGCAGTACCACGGCACCACCTTCTCTGTAAGATAATAAAAGACTCAGTGTGATTCAGATTGTTCTTTAATGAAAAGATTCTCCCTGTGCTTGGTTTTAAGATTTGGCTAATGCAAGAGGAGGCTACAGCCAGCAAGGTCTTTCACATGTAATGTATAATTGATGGAGAATTTGACTGGCAGCAAAGACTCATCTTCTAAAGTTATTTTTATCAGCCCTTCCTCAACGTGGTCTCTCTCATCTGGCTTACAGTTTAATGATGAAGAGTCTTTTGAGCAAAATCCTTATTTTATTAATGAGATCTTGTTTGATTTGACAAAATAATAATTCTTTCTTTAGGAAAAGTAGAAAAAGCTGGCTGCTGCTTTTCATTTGCAGCTGATCTGCCAATGTGTGTGTATTTACTTATTAACATTGCAAATCTGGAATTATTTATTTGCTACTGTGTACAATGTCTGAGCAATAGATGAAGATTTTAACTTGAACTCAGTTGTTCTCCTTTGTCTATGTACTATTGGAACTTTAATGACATTGATATCATTAAGTGAATGGTATTCAGCAACTTGCTAGATTAGTTACCTACTCGGATGTAAGCCTTGAGTAAGGAAACAAACATTATTTTCCATATCTAATGACCTGAATACATATGTGAAACACTTTTTGATAAAGTATTTGTAAAAGCATATAGACATTTGGCAGTAATGTCTGTAATGACATTGTTGTAATAGGTACTTGTTAAAATTTCACTGAAGCCAGTAAATTAGTAGGTAGACTGAGAACAGGAAAAGCAAAGATCAGGAATCAATTACATTCCCATATTTGGAATTGGGGCCACTATTGAAAACAAGAATATGTGCAAACTCAACCAAATGGATACAGTTTGGGGAAACTTGGGCAGTTTGGTTTAGTTACATTACATCTGAATTTATTTTATATGACTCATATGTTTTATGTCATTCTCAGTCCTTTTTGTTACTCTGTTTTTGTTAGCTCTGTCTTTGCAGGTGATCTGTCTCAAGTCCTGGTCTCTCTGCTGTTATCCCGCGCTTGTACTTTCACGCCCTCTGCTATCACATTATGCGTAATCTCCACTGTGTTTTATTCAAAAATCACACACAGCCCATTCTGTGCTGAATAATCATTTGTTATTTTTGACTATTATTCACATATATATACGTAACACTAATCATTGCATTGCAAGGTTACAGGAAGCTACAAGAAAAGATAAAATGGAAATAACCATCATATGATCATTGGACCACTGACTCTATGGGTAGAAAAACAAGTAGGAAGCTTCAGGCAGGGAAAGATAACGTCTGGCAAGTCCTGAGATTTGTGTTGTTAAGACTACAGCTTCTTATAAGCAGCAGCAACACTATACTCACCTTGCTATCTGACTGCACCTTTGCACAGAGCTAATGTCCTCAGGGGCACCTTAGAACCTTCAGCAGCTTGTTGTCTCTGCCTGTGCTTGGAAGCACAAGGAGCAGAGTGCCTGAGTCTGCTTATGGTAGTGCCTGCAGTGCACACAGCTCCTGCTTGAATGCTGCAGGCACAGCCACTCTATGTCTTTCCAGTATACTCGGGAGAAACAAATTTAATTGCCAGTTATAGGAAGCCTAAGTTAAGCCAAGGAAAATAAATGAAGAAAGCAGGTACAAGCTATTATTTCCTTCATTCCTTTGTCACTTGCACTGGGGGAGGGTGAACCCACAAGCTGGTCTGGTTTTATGTTCCTTTCTCTTTTCTTTCTTCTGATTGCCTGATACCTGATTAGCTCTGAGCAAGAAAAAATAACTGCCAAGAAAGGATAGTTGCTATAGTGCTGACTGCTACACTTGGTCCTGACTACAAAGGTTATTTATTTTTAAATACATGACTAGTGCAGGGACAGAATCATCTCCCATTTTCCTTGGTCACCAGTCTGCTTTTTCTTTTCTTCCTCTTTTCATTCTTTTGGTGAAGTCTTGTCCTGTGTTCTCCCTCAACACCTGTTTGGTTAACTATCCATTTCCCTAAAGTTTTGAGACACAAATAGGAACTGACACTGCACTCCCTTGACAAAGGTATTACTAATGCCCGAACAAGTCCTGGCTCTAGAGCTAAAATGGATAAAAAAATGTTGTTTTTCCCCATCTGACACAGATTTCAGTCCCAAAACAGAGAGATTACATCAAAATAATTGTTCTGATGGTTTAACTCATCAATTATAAACCTACTGATAATAATCAGTATTATTCAACTTTCAGTAGCCTTTTTTGCAACAGCATTTTCTCTAAAAAGTTGTTTTAAGACCCTGATTCTGCTGTGGTACTATCCAAAAGACTGACATTTCTAATAGCTGGGATTTCCTTTCTCTCTTTACACTAAACCTTGCTATCTGCTCAGAGATGGAATGAATTCTGTCTTCTAATGCAGAGAGATCTGGGGTGGTCAAAATGTGGATATGAGCAGCTAATGTAGTTTATTAACTGAGATCACTAGAAGTAGACCTCAGAATCATTGTATCATTTGAGTTGGAAGGGACCCTTAAATATCATCTAGTCCAACTGCAATGAGCAGGAACACATGCAGATGGATCAGGTGTTCAGAGCCCGTTCAGTCTGATCTTGAGTGTCTCCAGAGATGGGACATTCACCTCCTCTCTGGACAACATATTCTAGTTCCTTACCACCCTTACACTAAAACACTTTTTCCTTACATCCAGTCTAAATCTCCCCTCTTTTACTTTGAAATTATTTCCCCTCGTCCTGTCACCACACTCTGCTAAAGAGTCCTTATCCTCTGGTATTTTTTTACATAGGACTACAGCCTGTAATCAAGTATTGCTCCACTGACATAATATAATCTTCACCACTTTGTCCCAGGTGAGGAAAAGGACCAATGGGGCTAGAATTACTTCCAGACTGATATGACTGAAGGAACCTCAAACTTTTGGTTTCTTGTTCCTTTGGCAAAATTATGCTAATGCACAAGGCAGTGGACACATGTCTTTGTATCCCAGCCTTTAACACATGAAGAAGCGTCAGAGTGAGAAAGCACTGGTTACACAAGAAGTAAAGATGTGCCAGTTAAAAGTCTGTAACCTGACTTTTTTATTTTTATTATTATTATTATTTTTATTTTTATTTTTTATTATCTGAATTAGCAAACTTCCCCAGGAAATTGACTATAGCCTTGATTTCTTTCAAGCCTTAATTTCCAAGGTTTCCAGCCATCACAGCTATCTCTCTTCAAAGCCACCTCTTAAGAAGAGTGGACTGCAAATATACGTGAATACTCTTGAAAACATGGAGCAAGTGAATGTCTATCTCTGCTTGCTCTAAAAGGGACAATTCCACGTGCCCTTCATTCAGAAATGTCAACAAGTGGCTAGGTTTCTGATTGTAACAGTTACGAAGTGCTATCTTGGGTGCACATTCAGGAGGGATCTGGCTTTCACATTAGGCAGTTGCTCAGCATTTTTGCAGGTGAGGTTGCTCAAGGGTGTAGCAGGCTAAGCCATTCATAATCTGTATTTTGGAATGGCTTAAAGTATTAAAATATTTCATATTTACTGCTAAATTATCTGTTTCCAAGCAAGGAAAACTTGGCTATATTCTTCTTTCTTAAGAACAGTAAGTAAAAGAACAAGATAGGCTGTAAGTAGATTTTCTTTCGTGCTTCCTACAATGTGTAAGTGCTTTCCAGTTAAGCGTCATTGTGGTTACATATATTGCATGTCTCATTCTCTTTTCCTCTGAGGAAGAAAGATGAATATGTCTGAAATGTTTTGCGGATTTTTAAAAATGTATTTAGCGGTTAATTTTATTTCTGCAGTGCTTAGGAGCTCCTGCAAAGTCAGGGTTTGTGTGGGCTAAATGTAGCTTCAATGAGTAAGTAAGAACTTTCCTGATCCCAGAGAAACCTCAGTCGGAACATTAGAGGCAGGTAACTGAAAGCAGGAAAAGGAAAGCAGCACTAAATCACAGTGGTATTTTCTGCTTCCCAACTGCAACTGTGACGCTGATCTCACTCTCAACAATCTGATATTTCATATTTTCTCTTTACTTGATTCCACTTGTAGTGGTTTATATCAAGCTTTTCTTTTACTGCTGTAATCTGTATTGTTTATGCTATCTTCATTTTTTGTCAGCACGGTTCCTATTCCTACTTTGCTGTATTGTATTGTCATATAAATAACGAAGGAGGCAGCAGCTGTTGCAAAAACTGAGCTGTGCTGGGTTTTATAAATTTCTTTCGTGAAAATTAAAAATCATTTGACTTACATAAATTACTTCGCTGGAGGAAAATCATGAAATGAAAGTGAGTCTTCTTAGCGCCTTGAAGGGAACAAAAACATGCACAGAATTTGGTGCTATTGTGCCAGGAATGTATCTTCCATTAATTTCTGGAAGGATAAAGCACATAGTCAGACATCTCATCACAGCTGTACATTTCTTTATCCTGAAAACAAAAGAACAAAAAGTATAAATCAAAACCAGGCACTATGTGACACAATGCCATCCAAAAATCAACACGAAGCCAAGCTTTTATCACACCATTGTGAAACATATACTCAAATAACTCATTGTAAATTACTGTGAATTAATCACTACTTTAGGAAGATGTATTGCATGATAACTCTCCAGGGCCTGTTTCTGTAACATGCTTTTATAGGAAAGCTCGGTGTTTCTGGGAGATGAGCACTCCGTGTTTCTCATGAGAAATCACTGGAATAGCTATCAGTGACTGGCTGAGCTCCTTTTGTTTAGTGTTTTCAGTACCAGGCATTATGATTATAGCAGAGAAGTGCAGTACTTCAGAAGGCAAAGGGGATATTAAATTGTAGAGAAAGTGGAAGAAATGATGGGCCATCTGTTCTGTACACTTGACAGTATATTGTAGAGCTTGGTCAATCATTATAAATGGCAGAGGAGCAAATTTAGAGGAAATAGGTGGCTGGGTCTGAGCTATATACTTGACAAGGAATCATAGTCCCCACGGCTGTGAGCTGTACCTGGGTCTCTCTGAGCTCATAACACCAGGCAGGGCTGCTCACATTCCTCACCAGACACCAGTGATATGCATCCAATATTGTGTACTCCCACTGCCTTCCAGTTCTTCCTGATTCAAGTTTCACTTGCTGCTTTGCCTTAAGCTGGACCACTTTAATTAAACAGAATGGCCTCCATAGTGAATTTGCTAAGATACTCCCTTGGTTCTCCCCTGGGTACAACACAATTTGCAGCTCTTCACCTCTGGTAGAAAGTTTACATTACTTTAAACCAAGCCAGGTGCCAATATCACCTGGTGGATGTAAGCAGGCAGTGGTGCTGCTAACAAAAAGCATTAATAAGGCATGAGGTGTTCAGTGGCAAGGAGGTATAATTGCACATCTCCCAGAAAGTTCTGTCTTGATTTAACAAGGATGGTTACAAAGAATTATTGGATATGTCTTGTGCCTCATTAATGCTCTCCAGTTACTAGTCTGATTTTTATCATTCCGAGCTTGCCTTTAGAAAACAAGCAAGTTGGAACATGAAGTGGGAAGAGCTGCACAAAACTCCCCAAATGTCTGAAGCCTAAAAAAAGACAAAGAAACCCAATTTCTGTTGTAGTCCTGTACTTTGTGTCAGCTTGTGCATTTTGAAACAAATAGTTGGAAGTCTGGTCTGTTTAAAACTACTGAGAATTTTTGTTGTGAAGCTCAGCATCTGAATTATTTCTCCAGATGTTTAAAATAGAAGCTGCAGAGCTCATGCTACTTGTGCCAGGAATGTCATTTTAAAAAACTTACTACAAAATATCTTGCAAACCTAGGATATTTGTGTATGCATTATATAATTTTTTGAGACAAATATGAGATAAATGACATAAAAATTATGAGATAAACAAGTGTAGTGGGTTTTGAGTGAATAAATAATCATCCTTTTTCAGCTAATTAATATCCCAGCATTAAAAGTATGCCTACTTCATAAATTAGAAATCAAAAAGATACATTTGTTAAACCTAAGTTAAAAGATACTTTTTTTTTCTTTTTTTTTTTCCCTAGGAAATGAGTGAAGAGATCTGATCCATCTTCTTTTACAGAAACATAAGTGAGAGGATTTGATTGGGTCCACAGAGAGATCAAATACGAAAAAGGCAATAAAGGGAGAACAATTGGCTGAAGCTGAATGAGTCACATAGCAGTGCAGAACGATTTCCTTAATCTCCACCATGTGTTTCTGCTAAATAACCCCTTAATAATACTGTGACAGGTCTTAAATTGTCAGACCTCTTTTTAGGTTTTATGATAGTTATAGGAAATGTAGCACAATACACAACAACTGCAATTGCAGATGCTGCAAATTTAATGTCAGTAACCAGTTCCAATTACACTTGCATATGCTTTAGACATGAAACTAATCTTAATAATTTCAAAGATTCTTGAATATATTAAGATAAAAAAATGGATTCATATGCTGTGGGATGGGCCTTTTTTACAAAACATCTGGAAACAAAATGGGAAGGTTAAAGTCTTCCAAGATATTAACTGACAGCTTTTACTTACTTTTTTTTTTTTCCCCCAGGACTTTAAATTGTGAATTTTAATATTACAGAAAAAATCAGATCTTATATTGTTGAACAAACTTATTTAATAATAATTTTTCTACTGCAACGACATATACTAAGCTATTGTTCTTGCAATAACAAAAATGTGCATTTTTTTTCTGTGATATATGCTAAGTAAAAGCATATGTGAAGTTTCAGCTTGCTGCTTAAATGTCAGTGTGAACTGGCCAGAAGGTGGTGCTTTCAACCACATATGAGCAAATCAGAAAGGAAAATGCGAACACAAGCTGTGTGAACAGTTTTCTGCAGTGAATAATAGGAATGCAGAGAAATTTGTGAATTCCACTAAGCCGAATGAAGCCTAAAACAGGACTACCGCATTAAAAAAAAAAGAAAAAAAAAGGAAATGTAGAAAAATAATCTTCTCTCCTGTTTACCACTTTTGATCAGAACACTACAATGGTTTTCTTACTAATTGCAGGACAGTGCTAATAAAGCTTGGAATGAAAAGCATTTTCTACTTGTGATGGACTTTTATCTGATTGCAGAATCTTAGAGAGCCATGCTGTTTCCCATATTTGCTTTAAGAATTACATTAAGGAAGAAGATTTCTTCTCAGGAAGAGTGGTGAAGCATTGGCATAAGCTGAACAGGGAGGTGTTGGCATCACTGCCCCTGGAGATGCTCAAGAACTGTGGAGATATGGCACTGAGGGACACAGTGTGTGGGCTTGGTGGGAGTCCATTGGGGTTGGACTAGGCAAGCTTAGAGGTTTTTTCCAACCGTAGTGATGCTATGACTCTAAGATGACAATATGAAATTTCCCCTCCTCCTTGATACAGCTTGAGCTTTTGAACTGCTTATTTGGTTTCCACTGGTTGTCCTTAAAACAAACACACTAGAAACAATGTTAGTTGTTATTTTGAAATGTGTGCATTACAAGAAGCGTAGATGGAAATGAAAAGTGTGATCCTGGAAAAAAAAAAAAGTTGTGCTTTCTGTCCAGACAGAATAAAACCACCTAGAGAAAGACTCTGAATAGCTGTAACTATAGGATTACACGTGCACAAAAGTATGTGCATCCAGCATCCAGTTGGACACCTATGTACTGATGCACCTCTGGCTTCCAATACTTGGCAGATCTTAGGGAGCTCCCTGGCTGCTTAAATCTCAGCTGTTCAACTCCTGCACCTTCACTGCACTTACAACTGTATCATTTCACCTCCGACTAGTTTTATTGCCCTCAACAGGGTTATTTGCATATCTAAAGTTTATTAACATACTTACCTAAATGTTTGCAAATTCAAGCCATTAAAATTATCTTCTAAAGGTTTGATTGGAAATTACACTCCTTTGACTAGAACTCTGCTCTTAGCCTTTATTAAATCTCACTGGGTTTTCTTGACCTCTGGATGATCATTTCAATTATCAGCTCTCTTTTCATGTTAATTAAAGATTTGATGGGAGATTTGAGATAACGGTAAAATGGAAGAAAAATAAGAAGGTTCATAATAAAATCCTGGTGAATTTTTTTAGCAAATATTGACATATTAGTAAAAATTAGCAAAAAGTTCTGTACAAATGGGTTTTTCATTTATCTTGATCAAGAAGTGTTTCAGGGGGTGGAGCACAAGCATTTTAATATCAAAAGACAGCATTTCTTCAGACTTCAACAGGATTAAATTTCTGTTCTAACTCTTGAAAATCTCATTGGATGAGGTCTTTAGTTGCTTTTGTAAAGGTTTTATTGCTGTTGATAGAAGCAAATTAATTATGGACTTTGCTAATTGGGGACAACCATCAAATTCTCCTCCAGGGAGATATCTTTAGAAATGTTTGAAGGTTCTTAATCCTGAGGGTTCCTATTTCATTGTTTTCAGGGGAATGATTTTTCCCATTCTCAAAGAAAGTAAGGAAAGATCTTGAATAATATTTAAACACTGCTTAAAAAAAAATGTTTAAGGTATTACTGGTGTATATTTTGCTTAACGTGAATAGTAATACAATGGTAAAATCACAAAGTCCTTTCTCTGACTTCTTTTTGAGGGAAAGTTTTGCCTTTGTAAGGGTTTCAGACTGAGATGTGTGGTAATAGAAACTTTAGCATTTCCTATTAGTATGGATGAAGAGATTATTGCTCTGAAGAAATAGTGTTAAACAATGTTATCACATTCTGAAGATTACATAGTTTATTAAATCTATCTAATCCTTATTAATTCCATACCTAGAGGATTTAAATTGATGGGATGCTTTGAAAAATACTTTGGATACAAGATGAAATGGGTTATGTTTGTTCTTCATTCCAAAGTAGGCCCTGAAAGCTCTTTGGGGAAGATCCCTTATCTTGCCATTTATATGTGTGTGTGCCTACATTATACTTGGGACCGTTAATAAATAAATTTTAAAAATCCACCATAAAATCTGAGTAATAAAAAAGTCAAGTCCCTACACAGATAAAATGGGACCTGTTAAGCCACTGTGTAACATGACTCACAGCAGAAATGCCTCACCAACTGTGCCTCAAAGAGCTCAGTTCCCTCTCCTCCTGTTAAAACTGCACCTGTTTGTAACAGATAGCTCTGCTGCATGGGAGGATTACTCAGCTTTAGTAATTCTTCTTCTTTCTTGTCACTGTCATACTTCAGTCTATAAATGCTGGAAAAACAAAGGCCTCTCCAGTCTGGCATGTTGATATGCATATGTAGAAAAAGCGCGCCGTAACCAGATTCAGCCCTATGCCTGTCTGAGCATGATCACTCTGTCTTCTGCCTTCATTGAAGAGGAAGTGATAGTTTCTTTACAAGGTGACTAAACCTACCCCAAATGGTCTTATAGAAAGACCTTTTCCTTTTCGCTGCCCATAGTAAACACTGAGGACAAATTTTGATTCCTTGTTAGCAGAGCACTGCTAATCACGAGCCAAGATTTGGTCCACCAGCTCAGAAGCAGGCTGTATCAGTAGCATCAGAAAAACAACAGAAGCCAGCAGAACTAATTCAATTTACAGTAGCAGACTGAGCCCAGTATGTCTGGCATGAATATAGCTGAGGAATGGGGCACTCACTTCAAGGATTTCAATAGAGTTGCTCTAGGATTTCTAACAGAATCAGAAAATTATCTTTTGTTCACAACTGACCCTTTCTCCAGGAACATTCTCATTTAGATGAAATTCTGGGCTAAGAGAGAAAAAAGATTCCAAACGAAAAATGAAACAAAACATTTAAACATATTTTTCAGAATGTTTATTTTTCTTTGTGGATGTGTTCTTGTATGTGTTCTTGTAAATGTTATACCTTTAGCATACAATTTCAATCAAAAATCAGGGGGTTTTTTGGTTCAATATTTTGTTTCAGAATGCAAGCTTTGGTGTATTGAATTGAATTTTTACTGGCATTATTTTATTTTATTTTTTCTTACAAATTCTGTATTACCTTTGTTTTGAATTAAGAAAATGAATGGAAGCAGCTTTCACTGTTACAATCCTTTACATGAAATAGAAATCTTGCACAATCCATTACTATTGCTCATTCCGGCAAGTATTCTCTCAGGACCTCTCTACAAAGATGGGAACAGATTCAGTCTGCTTTTGATCCATAGGCATATTAGTGCAGAGCTGCTTTCCTTAAGGCAACCTTCTGAGTCAGGACAATAGGCCAATAAGCTGTTAAGCATGATCTTGCGAGTTTCCAGCTTGCCTTCTCCACCTACATTGGTAGGACAAACCCTGTATCCCAGGTTTCCAAGCAGAAGTCATGGATGAAATGAGTACTGAGAGTTGGGAATGGGCATGGGCACGGAAAGGACAAGAAGGAGATTTGTACAATGTTGGTAATGCTTGACAGTACCTGGAAAGATACTGGAAGTGTTAATGGGAAGGAAAGGAGCTTTTGCTGTTGCTGGTTTTTTTTTGTAGTTGTTTTGTTTTTTTTTTGTTTGTTTGTTTTAATAATGTGAGAAGGAAGAAAACATCTGAATAAGTTCTTACTTCTATACATGTGAGAGTTATTGGAGATTCCTGAAGAGACAATTTGCACAGAGTGCTTCTTGGGGGCAAGTGTTTGTTTTAGCTCTCTCATGGATAGACAGATGCTACTAAGGATGATGAGCACACCCTCTCCTTCTTTCCTCAGCATTCATTAAATGCTACTAGACATCTTTCTGCTGTAGTAGATGTGGAGTGGGAAAAAGCAGACATAATCCCAGCTGCTAAGTGTTTGGGGTCTAAATAATCTGCTTTGTCTTACTGGGCTCCAAGTGTGATAGCAGCACAATCAGCAGCAGCTGAGTAGCTCAGTGATGGTTATCAGCTATCTATTCATTGTGGGACTGAACACTAAATGATTAATAATTACCATTTTAAAGTAAAACACATTAACTGAGAAATCAGGATTTACTTAGCTTTTGCTGAGCATTAGTGTAATTGATCTAAAAATAAATAAAAAAGCTACAGAACTGCAAGGTAAGTTATGATTCTTTTCCTTATTTACTGAGTATATCAGAAATTCTTTGGAGCAAAAAAATCCCAGAGAAAATAGGACTGTGATCTTAAATCACAGCCCTGCTGAGGCTGCACTTTGAGGACTTTGTTCAGTTTCGGGCCCCTCACTGCAAGAAAGACATTGAAGCCCTGAAGTATGTCCATAAAAGGGCAACAAAGCTGGTAAGGGGTCTGGAGCACAAGTTTTATGGGGAGTGGCTGAGGGAGCTGGGATTGTTCAGTCTGCAGAAGAGGCTCAGGGGAGACCTTAATGCTTTCTATAACTATCTGAAGGAAGGTTGTAGTGAGGTGGAGGTCGGCCTCTTCTCTCGTGATAGGAGAGAATAGGTGATAGGACTAGAGGGAATGGCCTCAAGTTGTGCTGGGGAGATTCAGGCTGGACATTAGGAAATACTACTTCTCTGAAAGAGTGGTCAGGCAGTGGAATGGGCTGCCCAGGGAGATGGTGGAGTCACTGACCCTGGAGGTGTTGAAGGAACGTTTGGATTTTGTGTTGAGGGACATGGTGTAGTGAGAGCTATTGGTGATAGGTGGATGATTGGACTGGATGATCTTGTATATCTTTTTTAATCTTGGTGATTATGATTCTTTGATTCTATGATATGTGATAAGAATGCACAGGAGGTAGTCCACTGTCTTGTAGTGTATACGTGTTTGCAAGATGAATCATACAGTGTATTTAAATGTGCTGTTGGATTGTTGGTACAAAGTTAAGGATCTCCTGATCTGAAAACACAAATTGTCATCCTTTATTTTGTCACAGTGTTCCAAGACTCGATCCACATGCAGGTTGGACTAGTATAAGTCCAATGAAGCAATGAAGCCATCTTATTTTTCTTCAGAGGTCACACATGGCATGTTACTTCTCCATAGAGCTTGTTACTTGTGTCAGCGCCTGCTAATGTGGCTCCACAACTTGCTGGAGCCATCATTGTAATGTCTACTTCTGAAAGTCCATGTAAACCTTTCTCCAGTGGGGCATAGAAGGAATAATATACTGAATACACTTAATAAGATCAAAGGCATTTATCTAACCTAAAGACCTCATTTCAGCCCTCCAGTACCTAAAGGGAGCCTATAAATAGGAGGGGAGTCAACTCTTTGGAAGGGTAGAAAACAGCAGGACAAGGGGAAATGTTTATAAGTTGAAGGAGGGAAGATTTAGGTTGGATATCAGGGGGAAGTTCTTTACCAAGAGAGTGGTGAGTGCTGGAACAGGTTGCCCAGAGAGGCTGTGGACGCCCCAACACTGGAGGTGTTCAAAGCCAGGATGGGGCCCTAAGCAGCCTGGTCTAGTATTAGATAGGGAGGTTGATGGCTCTGCCAGTGGCAGGGGGGTTGGGAGTTGATGATCCTTGATTCTATGGTTCTATGAAAGGCCCATCTGATTTATCATCACAATATTTTACTGGGATTATGGATACTGGTAGTGTATTTTGTACAACAGAAATGCTGTGAGAGATGGATGATCTCTTAAGGAAAATTAGGTGAAGAAGACAAACAGTTAGGGCTTGTAAGGGTAAAAAAACAAACAGCTTGTGTTGGAGGGCAACAAAGAGAATGCCACAGTGTGTATCTACTACAGATACTTGTAGTAGATACCATCACCTCGCCATGAGAAAGAGGATATGAACAAAGCCTTTCTTAACTGGAACAAGTTTCATGGTTGTGGCATTGGTTCTCATGGGGAACATTAGACACTCTGACATGTTCTGGAAAGCAATATATTGGGATGCCAGACATCTAGATTTATGGAGGTTGCGTTAGTGTTTACTCAGCTATTGAATGGGCTGACTAGGGTATATTTTGCGCTGGACCTGTCAGACATGATGAGGAAGAATTATGGCTATGAAGGTCAGAGGCAGACTTTGCTGTAGAGACCATGACATGCTGGAGTTTTAGATCCCTGGGGAAGTGTAGAAGGTGAGTAGTAGAATAAGGACTGTGAACTCTAGGATGTGAACATAAGCATGTTCAGGCATATGATGATCATGATATAATTCAGTGCTATTCCGAAGAGTAAAGGGATTCATGAGAGCTAATGTTGTTCAAGGTCCACCAAGATCCGTTACTCTGGAGTCTACTACAATGTGCAGGAAGTGAAGCAAGTATGGCAGTAGTCCAGCTCAGCTCTCTCAGAAGGGAGAATTACACACAAAATACACACACAAGAGATGGAAAAGATATTTACTGTTTTTATCGCCTCCATATACAATGGTTGGAATTGCCATCAGGTCTCCCAGATTTATGTGCTTGGTGATAGTGTCTATCTATATAATCTCTGATGATATAATCCCTATAGTACAGTAACATTAATTAAGCAAATTAGACGTACACCAGACTGGCACTAGAGTGGATTTATCTAGTAAAAAAATGACAAAATAAATGAAAGAGAATACACTATTTAGTAGAATAATTGTAAGTTAAGAAGTATTCTGAGAATATTTTGCTTAACTTTAGCTTTGCATGACTATAGTTGGGTAAAGCAAATCACGTGAAAAACTGTGACAGTCAAATCCTCAAATTAGCACCAAAGCAATTATTAACATTTTCCCAATTATACTTTGCTGCCATCAAATTATATTTTTGTCATTGCTGTTACTTTGTTCTACTCTTAAATAGCATTCAAGTTTTAAATAGCATTGAAGTTCCTCTTTACTCACAGTTCAAAGTGTTCTACTATGCTCCATAATCTCAAAGTTCCTCAAAGTCTTTCATAATATAGTTTATTTTCTTGGCTTAAGACAAAACAAAACAAAACAAAAATCTTTCTAGAGGTTTATAAATTTAACATTAAGAAAAAGATTACTGACTTTTGTAGCATACTTTATAAAAAAATGATTATGATAGAAGACAATGAAACAGATAATTTGTCACAATTTTTATCACTTCTATCACATAATATAGAGCTTCAGTGTTAATAACATTTTGTAATTCTATTAAAAACATAATCATTTTTATATGTCACGATCTCATATTTGCCGTAGTCCTGAGCTCCTATCTCGGAATTCTGTCATTAGATCTTAGAGCACTTTGCAAAATTAGGTTAAGTGCCAGTCCTGATTTAGTGAAATATGGACGATTTATGTGACGTACGTATGGCTGCCAACAAACCAGTAACAGCTAATGGAATAAAACAAAGATCTAGCGGGACGTGTTCCTCATAAGGGTACTTCAGTAATGTTGCATGGTTTAGCATTTTTTTGTAAACGTATATTTTAATTTTATTTTCTTTCAGATGTATTTTTTCTGACATTGTAGTTATCAGGAATTTAACTCCCTGAAGGCTTTTTTTTGTTTGATGTTATGGGCTTTAGCCGAGACATTACACAGTGGGTACCTTAGCCCAAAAGTTTTGGAGAGCCTAGCTGGGGAGTACTTGAATTTTCAGATATTAACTAGCATTTCATCTGAATCTTGTCATTTTAACTTATTGCATCAATAACAATTTAACAAAAATTTGATCTTGGTTTCATTTTCTGAATTTTCTATCTTCTCCAACTCAGTCATTCTGCTAATCTACTGATTCTCTACTATTCCACAGCCCTATTGTCTTGTGTCGACAGTTCAGAGTTTTATAAGATTTATCACAAATATGAAACTTATTAAAGTGGATAAAATACTTCAGCCTCCAAGACCTGGCATTTGTTATGACTTTCTTCACGATTTGTTTTGTTGTTTCTCCTGGGTAATAATTGCCCCTGTTATCTTTATTTACCTCTTACTCCCTTGGTAACTCATTTAATTTATTGGAAAATAAATCTCATTCTTGAGCTAGGCTTCAAACAGAAATGTTTTTAAAAACTATGTTCACATAAAAAAAAAAAAAAATCCCAGGCTCCTAGCAGGAGCTTTTCCTACCAGGTCCTAATTAACCGTACCTGCCCATTTTGCTGCTCTCTTATTTGCACCATTAAAAATGTCTGCATAATCCTGAAATTTCCATTTGAGCATGGGAATTTTCTTTTAGAATTTTACACAACAGTTTCTTTCATATACACTCAACAATTTAATAAGTGCTTTTTTAGGAACCATAAATGTACTAATAAGCATAAGCTAATTAATGAACTGAATTGTTCAATTTAGCTGACTATAAAAGTAGTATACACTGCATTCAGGTCTACTGAATGTCTTGTAATTACATAGCATCCCCCACAAATAAACACAACAACCAACATTAGTTTAAACATTTTATTTCTTTTAATCAAACTCTTTCTGCCTAGAACAATGTTAGAACTCGGGTAGAAGTTGAAAACACACTGCATTTATTATGCATCAGGAAAGTGTTAAAAGTAAAAGTATACACTTTTATAATACAAATGTTTGTGTTGAAAATAGCTGTAGGGAAAGAATATCCTAGAAAGAATGATTTGGAGTAAATTTTCAACCTCATTGTCTATTAGTGTTTGAAATATGTATGAAAACTTAAGGAATTATTTTTTTAAGGAAAATTAAAAGACTTCTGAATACTTTTGTTGCTACTTAGTTAATTTAAATGCACTCGATTAAGGTTTTTACAGTTCTTTTTTTTCTCCCATGCATGCATGCTTAAAATGTATTAGAAAGAAAGATAGCATTGTTCTTCAGAGACCACTGTGCTCCACCAGGTAAGGGATTCATATTTTGTGCTTTATAAATACAGAGTTGCGTTTTCTGATAAAAGATCCAGGTTTTCTCTCCCTTTTATTAGTGTTACATAAGCCTTTGGAGACATGACTCCAGAGACAAAAGGAGGAGGGAACATGATGACTGCTTTTAGATAAATTATGTACATTTTAACCTCTGTCTATTTCTATATTTATTACAGAAAAACAACAAGAACAACAACAACAACAAAAGAGGATGTTTTCAAGGCTGTGAAGGCTAGCACTTGAAAACTAGAGAATGCCAGAGCTAAAAATACACTGTGGGTTTTAAAAACCCGTGCTTTCTTCTGACCCATACATCTCATTCTTCAGTGAAGTAATCAAATCTATCTGTGAATAAAGGAATATTAATTCTCTCAACATCTTGGCTACGGCATTAATTGCTGTTGTATCTATAGGGTTTCAGAAATATGAAGTCACTACTACATTACTGTTATAAAGGGAGATTATTTCTCAGTGTTGTAGTTGAAGATCTGCTGCATAAAATTTTCATTGGTTGATTTGGGTTGATATGTTTTAGTGTTAAATGCTTAACACTATATAGTATTCAGTTCAGTCAAGAATACCTTCCAGAATACCTCAATGCAGCTATAAAGGATTAGCATCTTCAGATCATATGCTGGAGCATCAGTTTATAAACAATCCAAGATTGCTTTTAGCCATCTCGGTTGTAGTTTCCTTTTAGTCATGCTGACAACTTTCCTTTACTTTCTCTTAGTTCTATTCTGGTAGGAAAAAAGGACCCTATTCAGACATACAGCAAGTTCATCATCATCATCAAGTTCACCATCAGAACTTACAGTAAGATACAGGGATCACAGGTTGATCTGAGAAAGAACACCAGATCTAATTTTTCAAAGAAAAATATATTTTCTCTTGGAAACAATGAATTCTTTTTTTCTGTCTGGAATTGTCAGCAGAAATATTGAATCAGTCAGTCTGAAATATTTAAGTCAGTCTTTCAGAATGGAAAATTTCTGCAGGCACAGACACTGTTCAGAACACATTTGAGAATCAGCAAATGGTAGATCAGGTGATATTACCAGTCCTATCTGCAATATTTCTTATCTATTGACCAGTGGGCTTACCATCTACCTCGGCTTCCTCTGGCCACAGTCAAGTATTTTTAAGTGCCAATGGTTTATGTGAATAGAAAGTAATTTTTTCCCCAAATACCATGGGAAGGGAGAATGCTGGAGAAGAAGACTCATCCTCCTTTTTACATCTTTATATTCAGTAAGGCTTTTTCTTTCCACAGTTTGCAAGCTTGTTTTTCCAGTAAACTCTCATCTCAGATGTCTTTTGCTTTCACTGTCAGTTCAGGACTGCTGCCCTTCCTTTCTCCTTGTTTTCTGGGAGACCCAAACACTGCCACAGCTGCTGTTATATACAGAATAATTGAGTTGGAAGATACCTACAAAGATCATCTTGTCCAACTGCCTAACCACTTCAGAGCTAGCCAGAAGAAAAAGCATATGGCAGTGCCTCTTGAACATTGACAGCCATGGGGCAGCATTCACCTCTCTAGGAAGCCTGTTCTTGTGTCTGATCACCCTCTAACTATTGAAACATTTCCTAATGCCTAGCCTGAACTTACCCTTGCACAGCTCTGTGCCATTCCCATCCTGCTATTGTTTCCAGGAGCTGCACCTCCCTCTGCTTCCCCTCCTCAAGGAGCTGCAGAGAGCAGTGAGGTCACCTCTCAACCTCCTCTTCTCAAGACAATAAAACCCAAGTTTCCTCAGCCTTCCCCCATAGTTCATGCCTTCCAGCCCTCTTTTCTACTCTGGATTCTCTCAAGTACCTTAGGATCTTTTTTTAATATTGTAGAACCCGGAACTGCAAACAATATTCAAGGTGAGGCTTTCCTTCTCTCTTACATTCTTTTCTTTTTTAACAGAGTACTTAGCACTATATAGCATCTAACAAGGTTAAGAACAGCTGCCTGTTCATCTCCTCCTATTGAAGGGTCAAGTTGGGTTTCTGAGAACTGTACTGATGCTAGCTAGTTTTTGCCCTGACTCTGGGGCTCTGCACAAGTTTACATTGAAGCATGTGCCTGAGGATATACAGCCTGACTAGTGGGCAAGTTTTCAGTAGGACCTGCACCTACAATGAAACCTAGAGAAATCCTGAGACCACTCCTTAGCTTTGTCATGCAATCTACTGTTTGGCTTCTGGGTTCCTATTATTTCCAGTAACTATGAAACAAGATTTATTAATATGAGTCTAGAGCTGTGGTGCGATTTGTTTATGTGCTTGTTCTTTAAACAGTTCAGCATCCTCCAAAGGAAAAAAAAAATAACCATCTTTACCTGAGTGCAATACTACCATGGCTCTGGCATCATTCAAGCAAGAGTCCTTATGATTTTAAATGGGAAACAGCTGCAACAAAGACATGCTCCATAAAACGTTCTTGGCTATGAGAGTTATCTTGCCTATCTTGCCTGAGTACATGTAAAATTCCTTTTTTTGTCAAAACATTGGGTATGTATCTGTGCAGAACCTTCATACTTAGGAGTTTCTTTATTCTTTTCTCTCACTGATTTACCACCAACTGGAGAAATGTCAAAATACTCATAATTTTTCTATTTCTATTGTAAGATTAGTGCATAGAAGCTTTGTATGAATACTTGAAAACTGGAAGAATATTCTTATAAATGGTTGAGGATATAATTCGATGAAGAAAAAATGGAAGATTTTCTTCTTTTGCTTGTCTTCTAGGTTTTAATTAATGGTACTATAAAAGGTGTATGAGACAGAGGTCAATGCCTCTTTCTTCCACTCACCTTTTCAGATGCAGAATGTATTTATTTACCATTCAGGACTGAAAGCCTCTAAATGAACCTGAGATTAAATGACCAGGAAAAGGGCAGCACACAAGCGAGCTGCAAAACTGGAGTTGTAGGATTAGTGAAGCAACAACTGACATTAGCAATGAGTCAATGAGCTGCAGACTCATTCTGATGAAGTCTATCTGTTCACAGAGGAGCTAAGAGCAGGGAAACGTTTTGAAATACAATTTCAGATTTAGCTAGATGTCATATCAACCACCAACTTCACAGGGCATATGATTCCAGTTTCTAGATGTTCAAAGAGCAAGACATGAGGAACAGTGGAGGTGTCTGGGTGTGCTCAGCCCAGAGCAGAGCAGACTGAGGGGAGGCCTGACAGCGGCTGCAGCTCCTCCCAGGGAGCGGAGGGCAGCGCTGAGCTCTGCTCTGTGAGACCGTGACATGGCTGAGGGAATGGCAAAGGGCCATGTCAGGGGAGGTTGAAGAGAGTTATGGACAGGTTTTGCTCCAGAGGGCTATGGGCACAGAACAGACTGCCCAGGGCCATCAGCACAGCCCTGAGATGACGGATTTCAACAAGCATTTGCACAGTGTTCTCAGACGTTGGATTTGAATGTTAGGTGTTCCTGTGTGGAGCTGGGAGTTGGACTTGATTGGTCCTTTCCAACATGGAATATTCTGTGGTTCCATAATTCTATGTCACTCCTACTCTGGCTGGCTACGGCAGAAGTTTATAGTGGACTTGCATATCTGCAAACTTTAATAATAATAATAATAATAATAATAATAATAATAATAAAATTGTCTCTGGTTTGAGTTTACAAAATATGGTCATAATGACACAGCCTTCTATTCACTTATTCAAACTGAATTCTGAATTCTCCTCTTCAACTAAGTCCAGTACAGTGGACTTGCGGTGATGCAAGCACAGACTTTGTATAATGATCCTAATATTTAATTAGATCTACTGAAATATTTCATTCTTTTTGCTCTTTGGCAGGCGTATCATGTTGTAGCCATGCTGTAACTTATAAATTCCCTGGTTCTTTCCTCCTTTTGTATTTTAAACAGATGCTGTATCAGGAATCCTTGGTTAAGTCCCTTGGCTTTTCTTCTTTCTTTTTTTTTCTTTCATATTGCCAAATTTTATTTAAGTTGTACTGAAAGCTCTCAAGGTCATCCATTGCTTCCTCTGTGTTTGTTTTAATCTTCTTTGGTATTGATAATATTTCTGAGATTTGGTTCAGTGACACATTTCATTAGCATATTCCTTCTTATTGTGTCAAAGATCATTAATGAAAATACTCATTAAACCACAAAACCATTCCTTAAGGAACTGTAGCAGTGCTCTTTGTTCTGTAACTTCCATTTTCAATACCATTGTTACTATTTTTTTAAATTCTTATTTTTGTGTGAGTAACTTCTTTTTTTCTATCCTTCCATATTCATGAAAATTTTTTGCAAGTAATTAGTCAAATATGTTGATGTTGCCCAAAGTAGGTTCAGGGTATTGGATGTCCTTTCCTCAGATGCCTTTTTCCTCATGTCAGTTACTTTATCAAAGATACACATTATGAAATTATGACAGTGTGCTAAACCTTAAAAATGCAGCAGGGATGGACATGTATCATAGACGGTGATATAGCGAAAGTACAGTACAAATGCTTTTTGGGTGTGTGTGTGTGACACTAAATTATTGTGTGGTATGTTCTTTCTCAGCAGTTTGGTTTGGTGCCCAGTGGCATTTTCACTGCTTGTTTCACTTCCAACAAAAGTAGAAATCTTTATTTTGCACCTGTTAAGAGAAAACTAACCTGATTTCACAGAGCACAGCTGTCAGAACACTCACACGGTGGAAGAAAAAGTGCTTCTCACTACCAATAAGCTCTGAGAAGTATTTTAAAGCAGAGCTTTAATTACACTTGTCAGTTCTGAGCCTCCAGTCCAGAAGTGTTAAAGCAGAATTCTAAGCAAAGAAATTATTTTTGATGTTGCAGGATGAACATAATGTGGTTATCAAGCTGAGACTGTTACCTTTTCAGAAAAGTAAGCAGGAGAACACTTAACCTAAAAAGCATGCAATGTATAAGTAAATGAACTAGGAATATGCTGATACTGAAAGTCACCTTATTGCCCAGAAGCCTAAATTAACTTCATTTTTATAAGAGAAAACCAAAGAGATGGGTGTTTTTGGAACATAACTTGGAACTTTTGGTCTATAAATTACAATTAGGTTAGTAAGCTAGCTGAAAATCAAGTTGCAGTAATAATGTTATAGTACTGAGTGTACAATTACTCTTAATATAAATGGACATTTTATTCATGTAAGCATTGTATTCTCTGAGTTAAACAAGCCTCACCTAGAAAATGAGGGGAGAATGCAAACATTCCCTCATATGCCCTGCTGGACCTATAATAAATTTTGGGTAACTAGCCCTTCCTAATTTGGTGGTGAGGTGGGTTTGATCCCATAACTTCTACAAAAGGGAGAATTGTTAGCAGATGAGGCACGTTCATGAGAAGAGAGATACTGCTGAATATACTGTCAGCAAGGAGTGCAGTACCACACAATGGAAATCAGGCTTATTTACATGGATAATAGACACACAGATGATGATGAAGATAGAGTGTTGTGAAAAAACTTTCTGTTCAGTGAAAAAGTGTGATGGACGAGAGGGCAGGATAAAACAGTAAGCAAGTAACAGAGCTGAAAAATTACAGATTTTTCAGTTATTAGTTGATGATAATGTTAGAGGAGATTTGAAAAGGCAGAATATGAGTGCTTGATGTCAAAGTCCTTTTGAACACTGTAACTGTTTGGTACATCAATTTGAGCACAAGACTGGGCTTGCTTGCACATAGGACCTGAAAGTGTCACAAATAGACGTATAGTTTCCCAGAGATGGTCCTATGATTGATGCTGAAGAGAAAAACGTCATAGACATAGATCATAGGCAGTGGACATAAGCTGTGATTTACCTTATTTGCAATTAGAAGTTTGTACAGGTCCTGTTTTTAGGACAGACCTTGCCCCAGATTAATGAGGGATGCTGTTTGAGGAAGGGCTGAGCATCTCTTGCTTTCAGATATGTTTTGTAGTTTCTCTATGCTAGATTTTTTTTTTTTTCTCTTTATATATATTTTAGGCTGCTGAGCTGAATAAAATGAATGAGTTTTGCTTTTACACATTTTGGGTAATTTATATTCTTTTTGCAAGTGCACAGTTTTAATCACATAAATAATTCACAACTGTCTGTCCGGATCAACTTGTAAAGCTCTAAGCTTTCTTTATACATCATTTTAAGCCTACCCAGTAGGGGACTCTGTCTGTTCCCAACTGCTACTGCAAGTCAGCATGTCTGGTCAGCATGACACTATTGTAAAGACAAGGTGTACAATTCTTGGATGTGTAATTGCCTGCATATGAGAGCTCTGGCACACAGCAGGAAAGAGCAAGTTCCCTTTGCTGGTGTGATACTATGATGGTCAGACTGCAGTCAGAACTTTATAGTCATGAGAAAGTCCTGCAATGACAAAAAGAATATATGCATGTCTACTTGGTTTCACTGGCTCCTGTTGCAATTAAGTATTTCACATACCAAATGGAAGGCTCTATTATGCTTTATTATTATGCTGGCAAAATATCTGCCAGCATGACTCTCTTTCCTATCTTAAGATATTCTCCACATGTGAGCTTAAAGATGCTGAAGTGAGATGTATTCTTTTTGAAGTTTGTAAGATTGTGATCCAGCCCATAATTTGGTTACACAAAATCCTGATTTAACAGCTGTTAATAGCTATTGTAAGCTGAGCATGCCAGCATTTGCTGAGATGAAGGTGATAAACAAAGTGGAAGTTTGAAAGCAAACAAATATTTTCAATAGCTTCATGGATCTGGTGGTAGAATATAAAGCAGTAAATGTAGTGGGGGATTTGGAGATTAGCACTAGAACTCAGCACTCAGAACTGAGTGCAAAAGAAAGTAAATGGTGTCTGATGTTCAGTGGTGCCAGTTTTCACTAAGAATGTCAATAGTATATCGTAGCGAGCAGAAGAAATACCAAGAGAAAAAGCATGGATTTTTTTACTTGAAATAGAGAAAAAGTGGATTAAAGTATGTCCAAATATGGATGCTTTCAAGTCAGCCTGGAATTATGAGTTTAATCTTCAGATACTGGGAGAAATTGTTTATGTAGTCTGAGTAAATGAGTGTGATAAAGAAAAGTGGAAAACAGTGAAACTGCCACTCTTCTAAGACCAGACAGCTTAAATTCAAACCCCCCAAGGGAAAAAAAAAAAGACATATAATATGATTATTTTTAAGTAGCTGGAAGATAACAAGCAGATGAGTAGCAGATAACAGATTTGTCAAAGACAACTTGTGTCAAACTCAGCTGCTTTTCTTCTGTAAATAAAGTAACAGATACCATAAGTAGAGGAAGAGTAGTAGATATCATATATCCTGATTTTAGGGCTTATTCTGGTATAAATCAGAAATGTTGAACTGATTTCCTCCAGGAGAAAATGCAGCTTAATATCTAGTCCACTGAAGCTGCTTCAGAAGAGCATTATTATAACTTGGAGAACGCAAACACCAGAGTAACAAATATTCAGTTGCTTGCAACCAGCAGAAATAACCAGACACAACAGGATGAATGAAGTATTAATAAATACATTTTGACTGAGGTTTGGTGAATTGTTTGAATGTAATCTATACAAAAGTACTTTTTGCAAAAATTCTGTTAGAGCATCTTGGGCTTCTCAGTGGGTACATTTTACATAGAAGGCTATTGGAAGCAGGTATTCAGCATTTTCATATCCCCTAAAGTTTTTTTCTTTTTTTGCAATGTGAATATCTAAAAATAGAGACACCAAAAAATCACCAGTCATTTCCAATTTGACTGTCATTAATTTTAAAACTTACATAAAACTTTAACAAGATTAATAGAAGCTATTCCTGAATGTCTGAGAGGTTTTTTTCTTATTATTAGTTTTTGTGGCTGGCTATTTATCTATCTATCTATCTATCTATCTATCTATCTATCTATCTATCTATCTATCTATTCTTTGTTACATTGAACAACAAAAGGTAGCAGAAAGATCCCTAGCATGTTGGTACATATGAGTCAGAAGTTATTAAAAATCCTTACCCTCTGGAGTTGACAGTTTTGAAATTTGAATCTGATTTTCATCTTGAAACAGATATATGCCAAATAAGCCACATAAAGTGTCTTTATCTTCTTTAATTATAAACCTAAAATATATATGTACATTTTTAAATTTGTCATTCTAGAATGATATCCTCAGATGAAATTAAGTTGTGTGCTCTTTCCCTCATTTAGACTTTTCTCCCTATTTTCTCACTGTAATTAAGACCTCCAAAATTGCTGTGATCCTTCATTTTAAGAGCTTGCTGTACTCTCTAACAGTTCAGTAATATGGTTCAACAATCTTTGATAAGAAGTCTATGCAACCTGTTGGCAACAAGGCCCATATATTTTGAATCTATTGTTTTGAATCTGCAAGATTACTTCTTCTGGTCACATAAATTAGATTTAATGTGTAGCAATAGGACAAGGAGTAATGGCCTGAAAGTTGAACACAGGAAGTTCCCTACTAACTGGAGAACTTTTTTATGGTAAGGGTGATGAAGCACTGGAACAGGTTGCCCAGGGATGTTGTGGAGTCTCCTTCTATGCAAATATTTAAGACCTGTCTGTACACGTGTGTGTGTGACCTATTGTGGTGTAACTGCTTTAGCAGGGATTACCTAGAATTCTTCACCTACTGAAGAATTCTCTCACTTCTAGCCACATGCTCAAGGCACTGAATCATAACCTCCTGAGATATGCTCAGCATCTGGGACCCTTCCATTTCTTTGTAAAGGAATTTAGCATTTCCATTGGAAGCACTGCCATAGTAATGACAGAAACTCAGTCAGCTCCTCCTTGTTCAAATCTACCAAGCCCTTGCTTCATACGTTTAAATCCTGGTTTTGGAGTTTGCTGTGGAGATTGAAGACCTAATAGTTGGCCTATCATAAAGAACTAAAGCAAATTCAGTATCTTCTTAGAAAGTGTCTATAACAACCTCATTGTGAAAGGCCCCTATTGCCTTATTTCAGTCATAATATACAAGATATTGGTAGTTCAGTCAAGCAGAAAAAAAACAACTGAACGGCTTTTATAACATTAACAGTTACAGTCCAAAGAGGTGAAGTTCAGAAGTAGAAGATTGAAACTGTCTCCCTAAGAATCATTTGTTGCTGGAAGGCAGAAAGTATGAGGATGGAGTTTAAGCAGTAATGAATCCCTGAACAGACCTTAAGCATTAATGAGAGTCCAAAACAAAGCATCTTCGCTAGCTTATCTCCTACAAAAACTGAATGCAGAGAGTAGTTGTGAAAAAAAAGAAAAAAGTAAAAATACATTAGCTGTGTAGGCTAATATATGTCTCCAGCTTCTCTCCTGAATTATGCTGGGAAGGAGATAAATGTTTTATGCATTTCATCGAGGGATCAAGAAGAGATATTTTGTGTATATATATATATAAATATATATATAAAAGTTCTTTTTGACAAGTAAATCTTATAAGCCTTTAGAACCATGTTGATCATTTTTGATGTTGTAAATGAATGTTGTATTCTGTTATTTTTTGAATGAAATTGTTGACTGTCTGTTTTCCCTGCAGCCTAGCTTGAGTGAAAAGCAATTTCTGAACACACTATCCCATAGGATCTTAAAATCAGGGTACTAGAACCTTCTTGAAACACTCACCAAGCCAATATGATTCTCCAAGAAAGATGAAGGTAACAAGAAACAAACAGCTGTGAGACTACTTTAGGAGCTGATAATACGTATGTTCTTTCCAGAGACATTACTAGCTAAAAAATATCTTGACCTGAGCTATGACATGAGGAACAATGCCAATGTCCTGAGGATTAATGAAATGTTATCCTTATAACAAAGCTGAGGAAGTGTGGGATAGATGAGTGGACAGTGAGGTGGGTTGAGAACTGGCTGACTGGCAGAGCGCAGAGGGTCGTCGTTGGTGGTGCAGAGTCTGGCTGGAGACCTGTAACCAGTGGTGTCCGCCAGGGGTCTGTGCTGGGTCCGGTCTTGTTCAACATCTTCATCAATGACCTTGATGAGGGGATAGTGGCCACCCTCAGCAAGTTTGCTGATGATACGAAGTTGGGAGGATTGGCTGACACGCCTGAAGGCTGTGCTGCCATTCAGTGAGACCTGGACAGGCTGGAGAGCTGGGCAGTAAGAAACCAGATGAGGTTCAACAAAAGCAAGTGTAGGGTCTTACACCTAGGGAGGAATAATTGCATGCACCAATACAGGCTGGGGGATGAGCTGCTGGAGAGGAGCTCTGCAGAGAGGGACCTGGGCGTCCTGGTGGACGACAGGTTGGCCATGAGCCAGCAGTGTGCCCTCGTGGCCAAAAAGGCCAATGGCATTCTGGGGTGCATGAAGAAGAGCGTGTCCAGCAGGTCGAGGGAGGTGATCCTCCCCCTCTACTCTGCCTGGGAAGGCCTCATCTGGAGTACTGTGTCCAGTTCTGGGCTCCCCAGGACAAAAAAGACAGGGATCTCTTGGAAAGAGTCCAGCGGAGGGCCACAAAGATGGTGAAGGGCCTGGAGCATCTCCCCTATGAAGAAAGGCTAAGTGAACTGGGTCTATTTAGCCTTGAGAAAAGAAGACTGAGAGGGGACCTGATCCAGGTTTATAAATATCTGAGGTGTGGCGGCCATAGCGGTGAGGCCAGTCTCTTTTCAGTGGTACGTGGAGACAGGTACGTGGAGGGGAAACGGACATAAGCTGCAGCATAGGAAGTTTCGCACGAATGTGCGTAAGAACTTCTTCACGGTGAGGGTGACGGAGCACTGGAACAGGCTGCCCAGGGAGGTTGTGGAGTCTCCTTCTCTGGAGATATTCAAGTCTCGCCTGGACGCCTACCTGTGCGACTTGGTGTAGGGAACCTGCTTTGGCAGGGGGGTTGGTCTCGATGGTCTCTAGAAGTCCCTTCCAACCCCTACAATTCTGTGATTCTGTGATTCTGTGATGTTTGTATGGATTTGTGCTCAGCTCTCTGTCTCCCTGTAATGGTGTCAGTCCTGCTGGACCTGCTAGATCCTTGGCTCATGCTATGAACAAAAGTTAACTCCTCTTTCTCTCAGTCCACAGGAGTTAATTTTGCAGCAGGCAGCAAGGTGCTATGTTAGGTCTCTGTTCATTCTGTCTCACCTTTACCTTTTCAGATGTGTGCTTTTGACAATTGGCTTTGTTTAGGTAGCAAATTAAAATAAACTGCAGACTGAAGTAATACTTAATTACTGAGAAAGATTTTATACTCCCCAAATTTCACATGAATTCACATCCTACACAGAGGAATGAAATCTTTTTTTCTCCTAGCCAGTGTCTCTTTACACAGAAAAGTGTTTTGGATACCTCAGAATATGCCTTTTAGCTGACGTCAATCTAGATCTTTTATTTACCTATAAGACCGCCATTTTGTCTCCTGGATTTATGTGACACATATGAACCATTTGAATATACTAATGTGTATTTATTTCTGCTAACCTGCTGGTTTAAGTAGTTTACTATATCATTAAAACAGTCAAGTATTTTACAATATATATTTTTCCTTTGGCAATTGATAAGTGATAGAAAATTAAGATGGAGAAGAGCTGACTTTGGTTCTGACTCAGCATCTTCTGTGGCCCATGGAAAATGCTCTGTAGTTACGATACAAACATTCAGACTGTGAGGTGTTATGTTTACCAGTGTAACATGCCCTAATTGTTTGAAAGTTTGATAAAAGCCAGTTTTATTATATTTCTATAGTAACTGGTTGTAATTTAATTTACTCATTGCCTATGCATTTTCTGGATTGGTATAGGGGCTTTCAGATCAGAAATCTGAAATCAGATCAGAGTAAAAGCAACTGCACATTAAAGAAGTACCAGGTATCTAACTCATGGTGCTTTTTCCTGAAGGTGTATACATCCTCTAAAATGACTGTTGTAAATATGATGTTTGAATTAGCCTAGCTTGACATATTGGTGTGACTTTTCATTGTAATTATGTTTTCAAGAAGATTTGGCCATCCACAAATGTTATTGACAGTTATTTGACATTCACTTCTGCATATTGATAAAATAAAATAAATAATCTCCTAAATAATCTCCTAAATCTGATCCTTGTAAAATCTCTGTAGACACATGATCTGTAGATGAGAACCTCTCTGGTTTTGAGAACTGTCATTCTGCTATTGACAACTTTAATTTGTGATGCATTTACACTGCTAATCTGAGATTCCTAGTCCTAAAATCATAATTTTAAAAATTAAGATGCCTAGAAATTTCTGAGAATATTTTTTGGACATAGCTACCATTAAACAAATAACCAGTAATACTGTCATATGATTAATTTCTATAACTGCCATGTAGAAAATATACTCTGTGTGTAACAGTCTGTGGACAGAGTATCATTGCTGAGATATAGTTCTTCCTTCTATATACTGAATATTCTGCTTTCAATGAAGATAAGTACAGATACCTGTATACATGCTGCACAATTCTTTCACTGCTGTGTATAGAAAACTGGTGTGTAACTTTTCTTCTGCCCCAATACCTAATGGACCTCTGATGTATGTTGTACATATACTGTTTGACCTTGAAACTCTCTACGCCTGAGTAAAGAAGACTTTGAGAGGAAGTGTAATTTATCAGATGGAGCATACTGCAACCATTCCAGAGCTCTAAGACCAGTTTTGACATTAAGTTAATAAACTATGGTAGGAGAATCACATCTTCTCTGGTCAAGAGTGAAACAGCAATTACATCTACCTATCTATTTAATAGATAATAATGGAAGAGTCATTCAACATTTGAGAAGTAGTTTGTGAGTTTCAGAAGGAAGGCAGAAAATGGCAGTGCAAGGTTTTATGTAAGAGGGAGTCTTGCAAGGAACAAAATCTATCTCCAGATTCTGATTCAGAGTCTAAGACTTGATTATTGAAGCATACTAACTGCAGAATACATATTTTAAAAATGTCTTCTAAAATACACATACTAAAAAATAAGAAAGAGTACAAAATGTATGTACAGAAGTATTTGAAGTATTTCTCTTTAGACAGATAAGCAATTCAGCGTGTCATATCACTGGATGTTAATTGTATTGCTCATAGATAACAGAAATCCTTTAGAAGTTGTGGTAATGAAAGCATAAAAATGAAAGTAGTTGCATTTATATCCATTAACTATCATAGATTCATTTTTAAGAGTTTATTAGAAATTCTTGTTCAAAAATGTTTTTTAAGGTTAGAGACAATATTCTCACAGAGAAGTTCACATTTGGATAATGCAGTTATAAACTTGATTTTTTGTTTCCTTTTCATCTCTGGATTTGACAATTTATTTTTTTCTTTAGTTTGGACATATCTTACTTTTTCTTACTTTCAGGAAAAAAAAAAAAAAAGAAAGAGAGAAAAGAAAACAACAAAAACCAACCCAACCCAAACCAATGTCCCCATTCCCCCCCTCCCCACACAACAACAAAACAACAACAAAACAACAAAAACAAACAAAAAACAAACAAAAAAACCAAACATATTTTTACAAAATATTCAAAATCTGTCAAATTTTTGTTATATGAATTTATAAGAACTGAAAAATGTATGACTAGAATTGTAAAGGAAAATGTATCTCTTTCGGACACATTAATCAGATGTTTCCTACACAAACAATTCATTATATTTAAGAAAACCCAAATAATTATTGATATTGATGTGATAGACATGATGAATCTTTTATCTGACATCTGACAGTTTCTAGAGGTAAAAGTCATAAGCTAAACAATGTGAAGTTGAAAACTACAAAGAATTCTGCATAGACTTAAGAAGATTGAAAGGAACAAGAAAAATAAGGTTGACAGCAATCAGTGGAAAAGTTTAAAATTTCTAGTTAGCACCCATCAAAACATGTAGGATTCACTGTAGCATGATGTTCACACAAACAATTATTTTTTTCTGCTGCTGAATTATGAAACATGAATACAATCATGATGCCTTTGATTGAGCTCTTGTGCAGAGATCTCATTCAGGTCCTGAGAATTAGGCCAGTACTTAAGTAGATTGACTGAATTGGAGCTTGTTTGTTTTGACCCTATGATCTCCTGGATTTTCAGTGAACAAGAATAAAACAGAAGTGATGTTATATAGAGTAGGATCTAAATAGAATGACTTTTGTAGGAGGAGATGTAATTTACACCAGCTTAAATGTGAATGATACTGTCTATAACAGCAAATGACCCACCCTCTTTATATCAGCAGATTTTCCAAGAGCCCGTTTACACTACTTCATCTTATTACGCTCAATATTTATTTCTGCGAGACAGACCTGGCAAATCTTTCTGATGAGGGACCCTTACTGCATTCAAGTGAGCATTCAAAATCTAAGAGTGGTAACATTACCTGGAGTGGATCATATTTTAGGGTGCCTACAGATTTGTGCCTTTTCCATTAACCATTCTTGTTAAGAGTGTCACTAAGTTCTGTGTTTTTTAGGGGGGTCAGAAGAAATTTGTTTTCTGTTTGTTATGAATCTTGGAGTCTTACTGCATATTGGAGAACAAATCTAGCTGCATTCTTCAATATGTTTCTTAATTTTACAGTAATAAAATACGTATGCTTTTGCAAATATCAGTTACAGATTGCCTTTTCTTCCGGTCAAAGTGAATTAGTCAAAAATAGCTTTCCGTCTCATTGATACTAATGCCATCATACTGATTTAGCATCACCAGACCTCTAGAGCTCCTCCCATTTCACATCCCTTCTAAAATCTCATTATCTAAGGAAATAGTTTTTATACTTTGTTACCACATAACTTTACTAACTAAATGTATCAAAACAGAGCTTGAACATTGTAACAGTGCAGTTCACTTCTGACATGACTTCCAACTAGGCAGAGAGATTTGTAAGCATCCATGTGTATTTCAAAAGTTTTAATCTCAGCAACTTTAAAAATCCTCCACTGTATTATTGTTTGTGTTAGATGGAATCCAACAGAACAAATATGATAACTTTTGTTTGGAAGAAAAATATTTGGAGCGAACTTGGGCTTTTTCTGCTTTAAGGAATTGGTGATGATGCTTGACTTCTGAAAGGACCCAGAGGTCATTAAGAAGCTGCAGTAGTTATTTGTGAAGCAAGTGGTAGCACGTTTTCATTCAGGTACCACTGTCCATACAAAAAGATCCTTTTATTCCTCTCAATGATGGCACATTGTTTACACATTGAGTAAGAAATGAAAAGATGGAAAAAAGTATCTTCTGAAGCACTATATTCTCAGCAAAGGTTAAGGAGGAGTTCTGCTTTTCTTGCTTGTTACGCTTTTTTTTTCAGAGCAAGGAAGAAGGGCACATGCAGGAGAGATTTCTGAAGAGCTGCAAGGAGGTTTTCTCCTTAACATACAGAGTGAGACTACAAGGGCCATTGTTGCCTCTTCTGGCTTTGCTGTTTCTCTCAGAAGATGAATTTTGGCTTCACAGTCGAATGTAGGGGACACTGTACAGTTTTATTACCTTGGGATGAAAGCAGAAGCCGGACTATATGATTATGTTCTGCACCACATTCTCCTTATGTAATCTATCCCTGCTGACAGGGAAACAGTTTTTCCTGTTTCTACAATTATTCTAATTTTCTTCCTGTCCAATATGCTGAAACATAACCAAAATTTGAGCCTGTAATCAACTCTATTCTCTCAGATACTGACTACCCATGTAGTGTTTGTTTCCTTCTACCTTCTTTGTATGTGCCTTGCTTCCTAAAATCTTTTAAAATATACATACTGAGCAGCACTCAGGATTGATTTACATGTACAATTCATTTGTGCACAGAGGAGCAATCACACCAAGTTTATATACAAGCCATCATTAATCTGTTCAGCAGTGCATTCCCATGTTAGCATGGAGACTCATTGACTTTCCAGAATCACACAGGGAAAAATTCACTGCTGTTACAAGGGCTTTGCACCAGTTTTTTCCCCTCTGTGATATGTTACTAATATTATCCACTTAACATCAGGAGGCTGCATCTCTGATGCTCAGTTCATTAGCATTTGTAGAATACATCAAAAACTCAAAGTGAAGTATGCTATCTGCAGGAAAAAAAAAAAAAAGTCACTGCTAAGAATATATTTATATATATATATGTAAAAGTTACCCAGTGAATTGACCTTTTTCATTAGCACTGGTTCTTCTCCTGGTCCATTCTCACATTTTTGAATATCTTCAGATCTATAACATCTCACATTCATTCTGTTGTCCATTTCTTTTTCAGTTGCAAGCTCAGAACATTTTCATCAAGACATCAAAGAAAACTAAACCGAAGTGAGAAGTGTCTGTAGTTTTTCAACTTCATCCTATTTGGAGAGCAGTAGGATTTGTTTGCTTGAAAATTATTCTGTTGTTCCCTGACTCCAAAAAAAAAAAAAAAAAAAAGATCAAAATATGTATACATACATATATGTATAAATCCCCTTTCTCTTATTGCTTATTTCTACAGTTTTTTGAGTCAAACTGACATACTCTTTATTCTGATTGAATCAGTTTTCTGACTGATGTATCTACTGAAATATCAAACCATAGAATAGATTGTGAAACAGCACTACTTATTTTTCATATATATTAAGATCACATAATCTGCTCTTTCTTATTTTGGTATTGTTGTTCTTTTTTGTTTTAAAATTGTAGAGATTTCAACTAGTATCAGTTGTGAGCATTCAGTCTCATGAATTCCCTTACTTTACATCTGTCCAACTTCTCTTGGATGAAAGCACAGAATAACTTTGTGAATCCTGGGATACTTTATAGACAGGAAGTATCACTGTTTCATTAATATTGTATTTGCTTGTAAATGGGCAGTATTCTTTCCCTCACTTTTACAATATAATTTTAATAAATTTTAATTATTACAGTTTTTACTTATGATGTTTTACCTCCTCTTGGCAAGGAGGTAAGCGTGGAAGAACTAGCCAGAATAAATTCTATGAGTTTTAAGTGGTTCTTAATTCAAAATTCTGAAGCTGCATACATAGTCAAATTATATCCAGATTTTTGTGGTCTTAGTTGTTCTCTCATGCTTATCTATTGGTGCAAAGGAAAAAAAAAAAAAAAGAGAAAAAGGAGATAAAATGGCAAAACAAAATATAAATAATTATTGATGATTTTGGTTCAGTTCCCAGGAGGTAGTCAGGCATTTTAGAGAAGATGTATTTCTGAATGAAAATGTGACTGTATGTATTTTTTTAAACTTTGTAATGCTATATTTCTTAAAAGAAATTACACTTATGACCCAAGGGTTTGCCACAATTTCACTGTTGCAATTTTTACTTTAATAAAACAAATTAGGTCAGAATATTCAAAACAGGGGGCCTGACTGAGAAGAGTATGATGTCGGGACTGAATTGGAAGTTAACACAAAATCTTTCTGCACTTTATGAAAGAAATTCAACCACAGAAAATCTCTGACTTCTCCATCTTCATCATCCCTAAGGAACTTTAAAATTGCAAGTCTGCAATTGTTGTTAACAATTCCTTTACCTAACACCTGCCATCCAGAATTTAAGTCTGTGAACTTCAGCAAGGATTCACAATTAGTTTTCTAGGCTTCCTGTGTTGCAAATGAAAAGATATATGAATCTCCTTGGATGGGTCGTATCCTTCCCAGGAATGTCCATTCCTGTCACTTCATTTACAGCAAGGTTGTGCTCTGTACAAGTGGCTGATTCAGGATTTCAGGCTGCAGAGAGGAGAATGTTGGTCTCTTTTCTCAGGTGACAAGTGATACTATGCAAGGAAATGGCTAAAGTTGTGCCAGGGGAGGTTTAGTTTGGATATTAGGAAGAATTTCTGAATGGAGAGGGTGGATTGGGGTTGGAACCGGCCCTTAAGGAAGTAGTGGAGTCATCATCCCTGCAGGTATGTAAGCAATGGGTGGATGTATATCTTAGGTTTAGTGGTGGACTTGAAGCACTAGGTGATGGTTGGGCTTGATGATCCTAAGGGCCTTTCCCAACCTAAATAAGTCCATTCTATGATACTAATTTCAGTGTACAATTTCGATGTACGATTAAAGTACAGCTTTTGGACTTTTCTTTTAATTTAGACAATACTGCTTAGATTGAACTGCACCCAGAAGGAAAATTCATGAAAAAAAACCACTGCTCAGCTTTATTTCATATTTAGTTTTGCCTTTTCCTTCATCATTGAACCAAGGAATTCTATAAAGCACATAAACTTATGAGAAAATGGTCACCTTACAGGTTAACTAGAAAAAGGATGGTCAGCTATAAAAGTTTGCCACTAAATACAATAAGTTATATAATCAAGAGTCAAATTAGCAGTCAAGCCTAAAACACATTCTCAAAAATAATTTCTATTGGCATGATTTTCTGGCTTTAGCCAAGGCACTCTCTTTTAAAAATTAAATTTACCAAAAGGGAAATAAAAAATGATTTATTCCTGTAAATCAATTTACTCCAAATTGAAATATCTTATTTTCAAATTGATCTCAAAATGCAGAGACTGGCACACACCAGTTTCTTCCAGTTCCTGTTTTATTCAAAGTATATAGCTTCAGCTTCCATTGTGTCCGCATAGAACCAATTCTTGTACAATTCTGTACCTCAGCCATAATTTGCTCTGTATAATGAACCTTAGAAATTACATGAGGTCTACAAACGAAGTACGACTTGACCAGTAAAGCTGTCCAATAGGAGAGAAAGGGAAACAGTAGCTTTGCTCTCCTCTGGCAAGGAGAATAATTCAAGAAATTTGAAGAAAAATCCTTCACTTCCTTTTAATGGTTTCCTCTTTAAGCTGATCCTCTCTATAGATAGAAACAAGGAAACAAAATTTTCTGACTAATATTAGCAAGCTAAAGGAAGATTGATTTCACAGTATATAGTGAAGTATCTTTGGAAAATGAGAAATTGAAGCCTATTCTTTATTAAGGAGAATGCATTTTACTATCACCATTTGCAAAGTAAGGATTATCTGGTGAAAAAATATGCAAAAAAGTGAAACTTAGTGAAGATTAAGACATTACATGTATCTCAGTTCCTTCTGTTTACGTTCTAATACATTCCTTTGTGATTATATATCAATTTACCTGATCCCACAGAGATATCTAGTGATATGCTAGGGTTGATTGGTCCTGCCAGGATCAGGCTGTTAGTGTCCTCCTAGCTTCGGTGGTTGATTCAAATACCCTAAAGCATTCCCAAGAGCACTAGACTCATATATGGGCAACTGAATCCTCCTGTGTGCTCTTTCTTCTGTGAGATCTGTCACTCCATGCCATTGTTTGACCATACTGATTGTTAGAGACCTTAGATATTTGGTGTGTGTTTTTACTTATATATACTTAGGTATATATATGTGTGTATTATATTATATATATATTATTTGATATGTATGTTATTTAGTTAACTTTATCTAGAATTGATTCTCATGCAAATTTCCTACAGAATAAGGGGTCCTAACAGCTATGGCTTTACTTCAATTACAATTCTCCTTAACCACAGACTCTTATCCACACTTCAAACCATCTCAACAGAAGAAGTTCAATGTACTCAAACAACACAGTATCAAAACAGTCTCTTCAGATGACAGTGGTAATACAGGGACTGAAATCAAGACAGAAATCATTTCACCTCTGCCAAGACAATGGCCCAGCAGCACATGCCTAGGAACACTGTTCTACTCACCAGTTTGCAGCTTGTTGGCAAGAACTCAGGCAAATAGGAGTCCAAGCAGGGACCAGAATTTTCTGGCTGGAATGAAAGCTCCCAGGAGCTCTGTAAGACTCTACAATGTTCAAACATCGAGGAAATATGTATGTATTATTCCAGATGAATTCTTCCTTGTTTTTATCTTCCTTGTTTCCTAACTTCCTTTCTTTCTTCCCCTTTTCGCTCTTTCTCTCTTTGGCACTGTATCCCACAGCCTTTGATGTCATCTGCAAGATGACAACTTAATTTTTCCTGTAATTTGTCACAGGGGAGCTAAATTGGTGATGATTTCCATTATAATTTTGTTAATATTGGCTTAACAAGTGTACACTTTTCCTAGAATATCATTGGACTGTCTTACTACAAGGGAAAAAAATGATTTATTTTTCATTTTAAAAGACAAAAGCCAAATTTACCTACAGAAGAGCAATTAAAAAAAAAATAGTATCAGTGAATGATTTTTTTTTTAAATATGCAGTCAGAAAACTATTTGAACAGTACCACTGTCTTACAGCAGTGTGGCAACTTAATTATCTGTTCTCAACACAAATATATCTATTATTACATAGAGTGAAAAAAACAACAGCACATAAAGTTATTATGAATCTTTTGTTCTCAGAAATCAATAACAGTTTTGGTCCTGACTCTACTGGGTACAGGATTTTCAATACTGTGTTTGTGAACAGTAACAGAAAGACAGCATGAAAGGAAAACAACCTCATTTGGTACCCTAAGAATAGCTGTAGGTGGAACAGCAATATATCAGCTTCCCGGTAATAAGGCAGATCTCTCCTTTCTCCCTTCAGTAAAACAGATTTCACTGGGAGAACAAATTTGTATTTAGAGCTTTATATTTTTGAATCTTTGCATTTACTCCATGCCTGGCAGCATGGATTGCTCATGGCGAGAGAACTAATCTCAGGCAGCGATTCCTTTCATAAACAAAGTGAAGAAATTATATAAAAAATACACGAGAATAGAAGAGAAAGTGCTAATCTGATTTCCAATTTCTTTTTAACTTTCCTCAACTTTTCAGCCAAATGCAGATGACAGCTATTTGGGGTCATGCTTTATTTCGTGCTAGAGACTAAGAGTGAAAATGGTTTATTTTCAGCAGTGCTAACTGGCTCTGGAGCTGACTGCTTCAAAAGGCTCTCAGCAGCTCTGAATGAGGCCAATTTGATAAGCTGCACATCATCAGCTTTGTGTCTTGTCCAGCCCTATAAAACTTCTCAGTTAGGCAAATAGTGTCCAAGAAAGGACAACAAGGCACGGGATCTCATCAAATAGCCTTTGAGGTGCTATGATTTAAGAAGGCTTTCAGCATATTAGGAATATAGATATAGTTTGTAGCATTGTATCAGTGATTCTTCCCCACATACCGCTTTTGTAGGCACTTATAACCTTATTAGCTATCCTTCATGCTCATGCAGTTCTGAAATGATTTTTCCAGTATGCTGTTTTTTAAAGCTGAAACTGGTGCCTTCAGACTTCTGCCCATATATATGGAGCTTGGAAAAGAAATAGTAAAAGCATGTGTCACAGCAAAGGAATGTGAAAGGAAAAGGTGAGATTTAAATAAAGGCATAGAGCAGTTTTAATCTGGAGAAACCTAGAATATTTACATATATATATTTCTAATCACCTATATTTTCCAGTACAGGGACAGTCTATACTTAACTTGGCATTAATTCAAATGTCTGTTCCCCAGAGTTTTTGTCTCCAGTTCTAACACATTTAATTGGAAGTGATCTAATGTCAGATGTTTGAGTGTTGGTTGTCAGCAAAATAAATAATTCTCTATACTGCAGGGAATGAGATAAGTCTGGAGGTAAATGTGAATGTGTTTCAACATCATCACTGATCAGTATGTGGAATGAAATATTTTTTGCCATCTGCTATGGACAGCTAATTTTTACTTTATTTTACTTAAATCTACATGCAGTAATCCTTACTAAAAAATATTCATTTCACAGCTTTTGTTTTTATTTTTTTGCACTGAATCGTTTCCAAATGGAATTCTGCCTTCAAAAATGCAAATAAACAAGGAGACATAGGAACAAAGATCCTGTGGTGGATGAGCAGCAGTGCACGCGTGTATAAAGTTGCAACCAGAAAACTTTGTTTGAAAACAAGTGGCTCTGAAAGTGAACTCAGGAGACCCCAGCTGGGAATGATAGTGCATTTTCTTGACATTTTTTGATAGTAGTATTTAAATTACCTTAGAATGTTTGATAATGTATAATGAAGGGATAATTTCTGAGAGTTTTCAGCCTTTCACCTGTCATCTCATCAGATCTAACTTACCTCAGCTATATTACACTCTTTAAATTCTTGGAAAGCCGAAAGTCAAATAATGTATTTCTTACATAATTAATTAGCTTGGCAGTATTTCAATGATAAAAATCAAAAAAAGAATAAAAAAAAATATAGTTCAATTTTCCTAAATTGCTTTTTAGATTTTTCCTTTGTTGTTATGAATTCATGTTCTGCTCTTGCAGTCCTTAAATACTTTGGAATCTCATTCTTGAACACTTAGATACTCATTTAGGCACATAGCATGGTCATCTGTATAAACAAGAAGAATTTGAAGACTATACCTGAACATATAAGAAATATATCAATATAGTATCTTGTGATTGTCATCTACTGATGTATCTGTAGAATATTTTAGCTCTTTGTTTTCCTTATGCATTTCAATCTATCAAGTCTCACAAAAAAGTTGAAAAGTGATAAAAAGAAGTAAAAAAAAGCTTTTTTTTTTTTTAATTCTAAGAAAGAATAAGAAACTTAAAATACTTTGGGATTTACATCCTTAATGTGTTTCTTTCTTGTTGCCATGGTTCTTTATTTCTCATGTGGATAATTTTTAACAATAGAGGATGCCAAATTATTGGGAATGCAGATTTCTTTTGAACTAAAGCAAGTAAAATCCCTAAAACATAAGAGCTATAACCTCAAAAATACCAACATTACTACATCAAAAGGCCTTTGAAGGACCACATGGGTAAGCTAGTGTAACATTATTTTATCCTTTCAGAGGATTAACCTGACACAAATCTTTTTTTATTCCAATGCTGTATTCATCGTAACATACACTTTTTTTTTCTTTTTTCTTTTTTCTTTTTTTTTTACTTTTTCCAGAGGAAAACAATCTGCATGGCATTGCTAATTTCAAAACCAAAATATTTATGGCCTGAAAGAAAACACCTTTCTGAGAAAAGCAGACTTTGAGCAAACAGGAAAATGCTGTGATGTTGGCATTCCTGTTCCTCCACAGGGCACAGGGAGCCCAAGAGACAGATAGGCTGAGCTCCTACAAGCAGTGGGCAGAGGGAAATTCTGACAACCCTAAAATTTTTGTTGTCTGGCCTCTCAGATCAGGGTGTCACTCACTCTGTCCAGACAAAGGTCCTGAAGGACACAAATTTGTTAGTGTTACAATTGCTGCTGAGAGGTGTATACATTCAGCTTGGAGAAGTGCAGTAGAAGCACTGACGTAGTGTTTCTAATATCTTATCTGCATAAAAGAGCCCAGAGTCTCCCATGTATTTGTAGACATAGACTTGTGTACAGACCTGGATGTGACTGGGAATGATGAGACTGAAACATTTGTTGGCTAACAGTCAACCATGACGGAGCTCTTCAACTGGAAGTGGAGTTGGGAATCAGATCTGTATTCAAGGTTGCTGTGATTTTGGCTGCCAAATACAGAAAGGATACCTCCATCTGGAATGAATAATCTCATCTGTGATGCTCAGTCTAAAGGGCTAGGGACATTTTAGGCGATTTGCAATTGCATTGCACTGGCTGTTCTGAGTAGTGCTTAGAAACACTCCAGCCTATATTTAATGGAAGAGATCACCTTCTCTCTGCTGGACATATCGTTCAACTCTGCTTACCGTTGCCAAAATGTTTTTGTTCATAAAAGAAAACAGCTGGACATCAATATTTTATATCTTCTTACATGCATACTCATAAAATGAGAGATACATTGTGGATTGCATCTGCACACATACAGAGAACCACTAGAGGCCATCATCTACCTCTTAGTACAAACACAAATACTGTTCAATTAATGCATAAAATTGACATGGAAGAACCTGTTGATGTCAACAAAGGTAGGCAGTCCATTACTGGAATCTCAGAAATGGAAAGGGCAAGAGGACACATAGGCACATAAAAACAGTCAACATGTCAAAAGGATAAACTGATAAAATGGTATTAAAGAAGTTGAAGCTTAAAGTATTGCTTGTGGCTTTACTTTACCTACAGTTATGACAGGGTGAAACAGTTTCCACACACGAAAAGAATGAGAGAACCAACTGCTGCTGGTTGCTTAAGCAGTGTTTTTGACATACTACCTGTGTCGTCAAGCAACTGCATGCAATTAGGTATCCAGATAACATTACCAGGGTAATTTATCTCACAGAACTAAGAATTAAACAATATGTTTTTGACCTCCAAATGTGTTTGATGGCTCACAGCAGGCTTCTAGCTCTTTGCATCTATTACAACAAGTTCCCTCACATAATTTGTTGTATCTATTTGTTTTCTAAGGAAAACATATTAAGGCCCAATTAAAATGAAAGCTTAAATCTAAACAAGGAACAGTATTTGTGCTTTCTAATGAATGTATAATTTCTGTAATAATGCAATCAGTCTGTATTTCAGTCCGATCCCATTAAAGCTGACAGGACTGCATTTGACTTCAGCAGGAAATTTATCCATCACTTTTGATTAATACTTTCTCATATTTTTGGTTAAACTTTTTATAAATATATATATATTTCTGTAATGATGAGAAGCTTTCACTGTACCAAACATAAACATAATTTAAATATTAGACGCTAAGTAATATTTACCTGTTAGAACTTTCTTCAGTGATTTACAATTGTAATTTTCTTCAAAAACATAGGATCGTGACACATGTTTTAGAATCCTCTTTGACATTCTTTTACTTTCTATTTTGTTTCCTATGATCCTTTCATTCAAATGAAGAATAAATCTCCCACAAGAACAAGACCAAGTAGGTTTTCTCAGCATTTGGGTCTGGATTATGACTCTCAATCTTTCTGAAGAGCTCATGGCAATGACTCTGTTCTTACCTAACCTATTCAGGCACAAGATGTAGCACAGATACTGTCCTTGTTTCAGAAGTAAACAAAGCACTCCTCCATTACTAGAACAAACAGGAGGAATAATAAATATGATCTATTATTTTATTTTTAATAAGGCGAACTTCGGACAAAAAGTTCCTCACGGAGCATTTAAAATGTGTTTACATGCTGGATATATAAAAGATCTGAATGGAGTATTACACAGCTAAAGTTAGTATGATGTTAAATCTAAGTAGTACTCAATATGGAAAAGCAAGCAGTATCTGTTTGCAGTTATGCTCATGCAACTGCACCTTCTTCAGTTATGTATTACTTCTCTAGCCATCCTTGAGTGACTCAGCTCATCTGCAGCTTAACTTTTTTTTATCTGGTGATTCACATAATGCAATGATGAATGAGATGTGGGTAACTAATCTAGTTAGTGTTAATCATGCTTGTATTGGCTTAAATTAGGTCTGCTACTTTATTAATATATATATATATACAAATATGTTCAGGCAGTTATAAAGTACAGGTTCTGATTCATTCTGTTCTCTAACTAATCAGCTATATAAGTTGAAATCATCTAGAAATTCTGGGTTCTGGAGACATGATTCATATCAGCAAAATACTGCCTATTGCACAGCTTCCAGTGACACTGCTGGCACTACTCTTTTGACTAACTTCTTAGGGTTGGGAGAAGGTTTGCAGGAAAAGATGCTCTTCAGTGTGAATACAACTGTCAGAATCTGAAAGCAGATCTTGTTCAAATTTTGCATAATGGCAAAACTGCCCGTAGCAGCAGCAAGATGCTAATAACCTGCTTTTTTTCTGAATTCCCTCCAAGGCAGATTTTGACATGTCTCATATGCACAGACAGGCCTTCTGGAGAAAGTTGTCTCTGACTGAATACAGTGCTTCTCAGGGTCAGTAATTCTTCATGACACTAGCATCTTTCATAGTCATTTGACTTCTGTTTCATTAAATGCTGACCAGCTTATTAACACTGCATTTCTGAGGTTCATCCCTCTTTATGCTTATGATGATGAGATTCAAGACTTTTCATACTGAAAGACCATATTATTATACCCAGCCTTGCCTTCTTATGTCTGCATACAAGTTCACATTCACTGGTGCACCAAAGATCTTGGCTGTGCTTACTGGTGTGGGTGAGTTACCATGTTAATATGATTGGATTAACATCAGAGTTAGAACATTTTGTTATATACTGAGTCAGTTTTCCTATCAATGCAGACTCTGGCTTCATATGAGCCTAGTTATGGCTCTGAAGTGGCGTGTTGTATGTGCTGTGTTTCGCAGTTAAGTCTTTGAGACATGTACCTGCTCTATTTACTGTGGTGAGCTGTTTCAATTCCTTAATCGTTACTGAGCTTTGCAGCCTGGTGCAGGTGGTAAGGTCTATAAATGGATATGACCAACAACCCGCAACTTCTTTAGTCACAAAGGAACAGATATGTGAAGTAATTATCCAGGATGCTTCAAGAGCCTCAATGCACAAATGCGAAGAAAAACATGCTCTTAATCTCCAGTATCACATGAAGTCCCTACATTTGCTGTCAATTTTAAGCAATGAATAGTATATCCTTCTGCACCATTAAGGTATAAGTATTAAGCTGATAAAAGTTCAGATAAACATCTCTCCTACTCCTCCATAAGGTAAAACTGTGTTAAGAACCTATTTTGATAGGCTTCTGCTAACAATTTGTTTTTTGCTTTGCTTAAAGATTTTATTTGTCTACTTATTCATTGTATTTTTTCTTTCTGACTGATTTGGAGGCAGTGCACAGTTGTTGCTTTTTCCCTTGCTTTTCATTTAAAGCTCTTTATTTGACTTTTTTAATTCTTTCATTTAGTGTCAATCTGTTTTGATTAGAAGACCTTTATCTTTCCCCTTGTGCGCTCATTCTGTCTCTTGTCTCGTTTCAGTTTGTGTTGTTAGGTTTATGTTTTAATTATTCCTCTTTTTATGGCTCTATATCCTGGTGATATTTTAATTAGAGACTGCTAGTGGAAGTCATATCCATTTTACCTGGTGTAGACAGACAGTACCTCACTTCTCCAGGCTTCGAAAAGTTCTGTCCATTGGAACTGTACTTTGCCTAAATGTGGAGTAAGCTGAGCAGCCCTGCAACGAGTGCAGCACTGATGGGAGAAGGCCAGTAAAGAGCACTACTACTTCAGCAGGGTTTGAGCAGGCTGTAACTCAGGCTGACAGGCTTGCCTGCTGGAGTGGTCTGAAGGTTGCTAAGGTTGCTCAAAGAGTTGCTTCATGCATTAACCCAAATGGCTTGGAGAACTGCTGGACTAGACTTTTAATCCTATTTTTACTTGAAGACTTTCAACTTATTATTTCTTCTTCTTGTGAAGCGGAATCCTACATTTAAGGTGCAGAAAAATTTCCATTCTCATTTGATCTTTTGATAAGTCATTTAACTCATTAAGTTTGCTAACGAATCATTATACAAAGGAATCACTGATCCTTCCTCTTTTCCACAGTCATCATCCCGTTAAACTGAGGTTGCATCTACATTTTGATAGCTTTTTTTTCTTTTTTTTTCCTAAGACATTGAACAATGTCTTCCTGGTAACTTCAACACTACATATATAGCACACTACATACATAGGTATACCTTGAAACAGGATGACTGGTCATATTATACATATTATATGACATCACCCATGGCTTTCTCTAGCCAAATATTGAAAACTGTCAAGGATAAGTATTCCACATCTAGTGTGGACAAACAGTTCCAGTGCTGCTCTACTCATCTGGAAAAATTTTTCCTGATGCTCAGTCTAAATATTCCAACCAGACATTTGCATCTATAGCCCATCACTGACATCTGACCTCACTGAGAGCTCCATTATTTCCGTGACCACTCTTCAAGAACATCAATGCTGTTTTTAATGTTCCTTCTCCCCTCTTAGTCTGATCTTAGCAGCTGTGAATAGACTTAGAGATGCCATTTGGTTTTGATTTTTTTCTAAATTCAGGAATATGCTGGAATGGTGAAATGATTGATCATGAATACATATCTTTTTATAGAATCATAGAATGGCCTGTGTTGAAAAGGACCACAATGACCACCTAGTTTCACCCCCCCTGCTATGTGGAGTGTCACCAACCACCAGAGCAGGCTGCCCAGAGTCACATCAAGCCTGGCCTTGAATGCCTCCAGGGATGGGGCATCCAAACCTCCTTGGGCAACCTGTTCCCACCCTCTCTGTGAAAAACTTCTTCCTAATATCTAACTTAAACCTCTTTTACATATGATTGGTATATTTGATATATTCTGTTAAAACTACAGTGCTTGAAAGAAATGATCTGTGCATCTTTAAGAAACCTTGATGAATCCTTGCAAATTTGGAGTAGCCATATCTGCATTGAAAGACTGTACACAGTAAACTGTAAGGAATTTTAGGAAACAGAAGGAATGGAAAGGGAAGAAATGAAAGGTAATGAGACCAGAAAAAACAGGTACAGTGATGAAGGAGACCTAAACAAGAAAAAATGAATGAGTACAGCATCTGGAGAGTAAATCAAAACAGTAAGGAGAATGTAGAAGAAGAGAGACAAGATTAAATCTTGGATCCATGAAATAAAAGAGAAGAAAGTAACAAAGCTGATTACTTACATATAAATAATAGAAATTTATTGCACCAAATTTATCCCTGAAATCAATGGAGTTGTGAGGGGCTGAATTCAGCCCAGTATGGTTATCTTATTCTATGAATAATAAATGAAAATGAATGATAATTACAGTATTGATCTACCTTTTACATTTAAATATTTTATTTATATTGTTTTCATTGCATGCCTCTGGAGAGTCCTATGCTGTTGCATTTTGTATTCTGATGACTGCTCAGAAATCTGGATATTGAGGGTGTTTAGTGTAAGTATTAAGAAAATCCAGGAAAGTGTTATTTCAATGTGGATAGCAGAACCAGTATGGTTCTCTTTGCTGTATAATACTAAATAAAAGGTTTAGAAACTTCAGTAACTGAGAGGCTGATGTTTGACAGTGCTTATGGGAATCTTGGCTTTGGTGAGATGCACTATGTTTGAGCTTGTCAGTGAGACTGTGACACCAAAGAACTAAATGCACTATTTTCACAGAATTGTAGCGGTTGGAAGGGACCTCTAGAGATCATCGAGACCAACCCCCCTGCCAAAGCAGGTTCCCTACACCAGGTCGCACAGGTAGGCGTCCAGGCGAGACTTGAATATCTCCAGAGAAGGAGACTCCACAACCTCCCTGGGCAGCCTGTTCCAGTGCTCCGTCACCCTCACCGTGAAGAAGTTCTTACGCACATTCGTGCAAAACTTCCTATGCTGCAGCTTATGTCCGTTTCCCCTCGTCCTGTCTCCACGTACCACTGAAAAGAGACTGGCCTCACCGCTATGGCCGCCACACCTCAGATATTTATAAACCTGGATCAGGTCCCCTCTCAGTCTTCTTTTCTCAAGGCTAAACAGATCCAGTTCACTTAGCCTTTCTTCATAGGGGAGATGCTCCAGGCCCTTCACCATCTTTGTGGCCCTCCGCTGGACTCTTTCCAAGAGATCCCTGTCTTTTTTGTCCTGGGGAGCCCAGAACTGGACACAGTACTCCAGATGAGGCCTTCCCAGGGCAGAGTAGAGGGGGAGGATCACCTCCCTCGACCTGCTGGACACGCTCTTCTTCATGCACCCCAGAATGCCATTGGCCTTTTTGGCCACGAGGGCACACTGCTGGCTCATGGCCAACCTGTCGTCCACCAGGACGCCCAGGTCCCTCTCTGCAGAGCTCCTCTCCAGCAAGTCATCCCCCAGCCTGTATTGGTGCATTTTAAAACCTGTGCCCTTATTTATGTGAAACTAAGATGATACTAAAATCACACAAAATCAGGGTGACATTATTTTGAACTCAGTTTGTACTGGAGAAAATGATTATATAATAGTCTTTAGTTCATAGCATAAATATGAGGAACACAAATATTTGCATGGGTCATGGTTGCAGTTTTCAGTTAAAAAATGCCATGACCCCTATCTGCTCCTTAACTTTTACCCTGAAATTCAAGATTTTTTAAAGGAATATTTATATTTGAATCACCAATAAAAACAGATGGCTTCTTGTCTGTTCTCAGCACACAATTCTGTTAGAAGTATAAACATCCAATTAAAAAAATATAGAAGAGAAAAATATGTTAATATGGTTTTATTCTTTGTCTGATGACATAGGATTCTGTATGGCTACCTTAGGTTTCCTGTTGCAGTCCAAAGGTAGAGGAACTTTACACTTTGAAGCCAGATCTATTGCACTTATAGATGTACTTGGCAGCTGTGATTCAGAAGACAAAGCAGATAAAAATAGGTGTACAAAGCTAATACTGTAGGACCTCAGTGTAGAGGCCAGCTCTTGGATAGTCAAAGCATCTGTCTAGTCTAATATGAAACTCTTTCAGGTTCCATTAAAAATTTTATCAGTTCCAAGAGATTGCTACATAAATCCTACCAACTTGTGACCCTTGCAACTGATTTTAAATATTTCGCTGTATGAGCTCAAATGTTCAGTTTCTGCTCTTAATTGGACTATCTTCTTAGTGTTGACATAGCAGTAAAGTTCAAATCAGTTCAGGCAAGCACTATGGCAGCAATTATTCTGTTCCTGTACACTCTCTATGTACTCTCTATCTGTTTAGCAGAAAGGATAAACCAAAAACTCAGTGTCTCTGTTCCATATCTAGGAAGTTTGACACCTGGAGCATTAAGAATAACATCCTCAACAGCACAGGGAAAGTCTGAGGCAAAACCATACTGAATGCACATCTTCTGATTAATACCAAGCCTCTTGTCTACAATTTGAAAGACATAAAAACACCATTTGTCATGGCCCTCTGTACTTCAAATGATCATCATTCTACTCATCTGATCCCTTTAGTAGAATAGCTAGGGGCTGAAGTACCAGAAGAAACAAATATGACTATTTCAGAAGAGCAGCACTGCTTTCTGATATTTTAAAACTTGGATCTTGGATACTCATCATAAGAATCAAAGCACAGTAAAAATGAAGTTAATATGGCTGTGAATGCTGGACTTTCCAGTTCTTTGTTTTAAAGATATGTCATGCAGAAGTAATCAACCAGTCACTTGCTTCCTCAAATTTTGTTCTCAGACACGGCTGTGAATTTTAACTGGTGTTATGGGGAATTATGTAGACAGAGTAAGTTAGTCCCAGTAAATAGCTTTCTACTGAGACAACACAGAAATCTCACACTGCACTGAGGAAATACGGAAACAGAGCATAAAAATAATGAAAATTGTCCCACAGTGGTATGATGACTTCTGCAAAAAAGGGAAACTGTTAAACAGTTGCCATGACATGTATTTCTGAAGTGAATGCCAAATCATTATTACTGTATTCCAGCAGTGGCTACAGGTTTCATCTGAGATTGGGTTCCTCATTATTAAACAAACACATAGTGAGATGCTCTGCTTTGTAGAGCACATAGCTTAGAGACAGACAAATGGTGGTGAGAAAACAAGGACATAAAGAAATGAGATAGTATGATATCAAAGCAGAGGTTTGTAGAAACAACACCAGGATATCCTTGTTATTAAAACTAAAGCTGTCACTAGTACTTCAAATACTTCAGATTCCTTGAATATTCTCATTATCCGTATTCAAACAGTTTTTTGCTCTGGGATGATATTTTCTGTGCATTCTTTCTCTCTTTCTCTCTTTGCACCTGTATCCATTCACAGCTTCAAATATTCTTCATAGTGCAGAAGGCTAGAGTATTACAGCTGTTCCATACACGGGTAAATGTGTTGGAAAGAAATAGAGATGAGCAAATAAATCAACTGTTTACAGGTTGGTTATAATAATTATGTCAAGCCTATATGATAGTTTCTCACAGAAAAAAAAAATTATACTGTTTCAGAATAAGCTGCATTATGAGGAACATAATATAAATATATGACTATGTATGATCTTACAGCTATGCTTTATATGCCCATATGCTTTGGAGAAAAACTCAAGAGATTATATAACCTTTTAGATCCTACCTAATCTTCACTATCTAATCTTTACTATTTGATTCATAGAATCCTTAGGGTTGGAAGGAATTGGTCCAGTGCTCTGCACTGAACAGGGACACCTACAGCTAGATCAAATGCTCTGAGCCTCATTCAGCCTGAGCTTGAATGCCTCCAGGGATGGGGCATGCACCACCTCAACACTACTGTTGTAAAACTTTGTCCTTACATTGTCTAAATTTCACCTATTTTATTTTGAAACCATCTTTCCTTGTCCTATCAAACAGATCCTGCTAAAGAGTGGGAGTTACTGTGACCCATCTGCAAGACCTTTCACTTGGATTTGTTGAACCTCATGAGGTACACCTGGACCCACTACTTAAGCCTGTCCAGGTTTTACTGGACAGCATCCTGTCCCTCAGCTGTGTGACCATATCCCATAGTTTGGTGTCATCTGCAAACTTGCTGAGGATGCACTTGATCCCACTGGTGATGTAATTGATGAAGAGCATTGTTCCCAGTACTGACCCTTGAGGGACAGATACTCAAGTGAAAACACTACGCTCTCAAATTTCTGCTCAGTGACCATATAACTTCTCTCATCTTGAAAATCTATATTGCCTCAGGTTTCCTCATTTGCTGCCTGGATGCTGGGAGTGCCACAGATGTTAGGTAGAGTAGCTCCTTGCCTTCTTGATGTATTCAGCTGTATGGCATGATTTCCCATGAGAAATAAGGATGTATTTGTCTGAAAACACTGCATAGACCCAGCTCTCCAACTCCTGAAATCTTTACCCTGCTCTTCTGTGTTAGTATGCTGAGTGGTTTTTGTTATATAGATTGCTTGTTGTTTTTTACATGTCAAGTTTCTGAGTAAATGTTTGTTTTTCAACTCTATCAATCTCTAAGGTGCTGACTTAAACTCAACCCTTTTTCTTTTCCCCCTAAGCTCAACAGTTTTCACAAAGCTGGTGCCACTGTTAAAAATCTGCATATTCCATCCATATGTAGGCAGAAAAGAATTCCATTATATTCAGAAAAAGACCAAAAACAAAATAGTAAAGAACAACCACATTTATACCAGTTTGAAGAAAAGCAAAATCTTTTTAATTTAAAAGAAGCATAAGACTGAGAAAGAACTCCTGCACTGCCAAATCGAGCCTTCTGCTTTTGCAGTCAGCCAAGTCATATAATCTCATGCATAAAATTATTAAACTCAGTTTGAGTTGTTTGCTTTCCTCCATAACATACATGAGAAGATTACCTGAAATCTCCCTTTCCTGATTTCTAAAAGCTGCTTCCAAACCTGGTTTGTACCATCTAATTTGTTTAAAACTGTAGGGTGTTCTACTAACAGTTTGGTTCTGATTTGCTTCCGATTAAAAGAATTTCACTTCCAGTTACCTTTGTACCTGTCTATGTTCTGTCTTGACACATTTTAATGTCAGAATATCAGTGTGCCTGGAAGGAATGGGAAAAGTTGTATTACTAAAATTCCTAGGCCAATTTTCGTTTCAAACATAACTTTCAAGAAGACTCTAAATGTCAATCCAACAAAATAATGTATTGAAAACAAATAATATGATATGTAACATAAAATAAATGCTTCTCTGAAAGCAGGTTACCATCTGGTTGCATATTTTTTATGTTAGAATAAGCTTTACCAAATGTGCATGCAAAGCTTGGCAGTCCAGGCACTAAAACTTTCTCATCACTATAGCAAGAGGACTGATAGTAGTCATAATAATATATTACTTAGCATGTAAAGGTAATCTGTTTTGTCAATACTTGCTGGGAGGTGGATGAATTATTAGCTTGACTTTCAAAGCAAAAGTGATTTAACAATGCTAGCTTAAATTGTTAGTCAAAATAATTTATGGAGGTTATTCTCATGAAGTGGGGCAAGCTGAACCTGAGCCTGGTAGCTGTGCTCTTCAACAGCTGTGTTAGTTTCTTCTACTCTGTAAGCAAATGTCTTGGATACTTCTGTAAGCACTCTGCTATTCAATCAACTATATGTATACAGTGAAAAAGAGAAGATGATTAACAGATAAGGTTTTGCCCATATTCATTTTGACTCTGTCTTTACTGGCATACAGTAGGATAATGAGCACATCACGGGTGCACTACAAATAATGATTGTAAGTGGTTAGTCATTCAGTAAGATTTAACTAATCCTCTCCCTTCCGCAAAGTGGGCTTATCTCTGTTTACTTCTACAAATACAGCTGCAGTTGTATTTTTTAAGGATTAAAAGAAGCCTGGCATGTTAAGTTTTAGTTTTAGTCAAGAAACAGCATAGAATATGTGGCAAAAAATATCTTGTAGAAACATATCAGAAAATTACTGGGCTTCTTGCCTTTTCCAGAGCACCCACTTTGAATGGTTTGCATACAGATATCCAAATGCAGTCTGAAGGAAGGAAATGGGAAGAATGTATACAGTAGATTAAATACAGTAAATAAAATTATAAAAGTGCCTTAAGAAGAAAGCAGAAAAATGCACAAAATTTATCTGATGTTACTCACACCTGAAACATTGCTTTGTTGTGTCTGCTAACAGCCAGAGATCAAAAGGTCATTTTTTTAACAGGAAGAAAGAGAGAGGGCTAGGATCTTTGTAGAAAGTTCTGGCTCAGATCACTTGTATTTTGGATGCAAGTTGACTGGAGGACGACTACTTGGAACTTTAGCAAGGGTGATGTGTTTCAGTGGATGCAGGGCAGTCAGCGGCAATATCTGCTTGCTTGAGAAGTAGACAAAAAAACTCTTCCCTATACTTTTGAAAGGGTCTATGTACTTATCCTAAGGACTGAGATATTACAGATATAGATCTCTTCCACGAAAATCACTAAATTAACATTAGTGTATGTGTTGTGTCCCTAACTAAGCTTACTGTTCTACTGGCTGGGTCACAAAGTGTTTAATTAGTGTTACCATCTACCACTGGTAAATTAGAAAAGATGATGAATTTTGGTAGCCCCAGGAAATGTGTTACAGAAGTCATGTACCCTCTCTGTCTTTTCACACAGTTGCAGAGCAGGTCCGTATTTCAAAACCTAGACTCTTTCAGACAGTGTCTCTTGGAGGTTGGCCAGCTCATTCGGTGATTGCATTTCAACGTATTCAGGTAGAGGAGACATGGATGACTTCTTGAAGCCAGCAGGAGTAAATCTTCAGTAGGGACTGTGCTGTTTCTTCCAGGCTCTGACTGCACAGTTTTTGCCTTGTGATACTACAGCAAGCAGCCTCCTGAAAGGCACTGAAACTCTGCAGAGATGTCTGCCATGATGAGCACATTGGGAATCTGGTTTCCCTAAATATCCAGACTGGCACCTGCATTGAGCATGGTGTAGTTTCAGTCAGATACAAGCTTTGTCTGTTTGGAGATTAGGGCATGCAGCTGTGGGGGAGAAGACATGGTGCACCTGCGTGTTTTATTCTAATGTGGGCCCATACTCAGGTACTGGAAATTGTTTCTGAGTGAGATGAGCTGGAGAAAACCCACCTAGCAATGACTATCAATAGGAAGCAAAGAACCAGAAGGAAATTAGGAATATTTCCCAAGAGATAAGTGATGAAGGTCAAACAAAGTGCCTTTTCCTCTACCGTTGCTGAAAAGCTGCCCTGTTCCTTATCATGACATGCAGCCTCAGCTTTACAGGGCAAGGAGATTCATGCAAGGAATCAGCAAGATCCTGGCATTTGAGTTGTAGTTGAATTATACATTTTTTATTAATCAGTCTCTTTACAGACATCAGTTGTTCTGAGTGGGGAAGTCAGGTGTTACAGCAAACAAATAAATCCAAAGTGCATCAAATGTGAAGAAAGGCAGCTGCCCTAGAAAAAGGGCTATTTGAGAGCACACCTCTGGGAAAAGGGCTGCTCAGCTTAGCAGAACAGAATGGGGATCACAGCGGTAAATGAGAGGTTCCTTCCATGCTGTATAAATTTATATGAAAATATGGCAATTCCTTATACCCACATTTATCCTACATGATTCTTTTGCACTGAAGGACACTGGCACCCAAACCATACTCTGACATCAATATGGCAAGTGAGACATTCCAATGGTAAATATTCTTGAAAAAGATGGGGGATTTATGTGGTAGTAGAACAAAAAGTAAAACTGGTAGATGATAGCATGAGTAGAGAATAAAAAACACATTTGAGGATAATGATATAATGCTCACATTAAGCTAAATTAAACACAAATACATGGTATTGCACAGTACAGAGTAGGTCAGGGTCTCAGTTGTAAGTTGCCTTGTTTCCACAGATGTGAAACTAGCTTGAGGTCCTAAAGTACACATGTTATACTGATTTACCCCAGCTGAAAATGTGGTCCAATACTTTCTGTCCCCACATATCATTTCCTTGGGAGCAGAGCTTTGAAATCAAACTCTTGAGTTATTGGCCTGCTCATTTGGATCAGTTCCCTGGAAGGTGACCACAGCAAATGTGGAGCACTGTTGACAACAATAATTTTTTTTGTGCCATTGCCTCACAGATGCCAGTATGATTTAAAATAAACTCCAGCTGCAGTCTGCTGATTTCCCTAATGAACTGTGAACCTCTAAAGTGTTTCTACTGACCTTGTGTTGAATATGCTTTCAGAAAAGAAAACTGTACCATTTAGAAGTGGAGCTCATTTTACAAGCTATGTGAACAGTCTGTCACTTACTGGCAGAGCTCAGACAGCTGTGACAGTAAGGGGCAAGACACACCAACAACCACTTGAAGAGGGACAGAGAAACTATGGGAACTGAGAAAATAAACACCTTAAGTATATGCTCTTTAAAATAATGATTAATTGGTTCATTCAAACTTTGGCATTAGGGATTTCAGCTCTTGAATCCTACTCCTTTTAGGAACTTAAATATGCTCAGGAAGTTTTTGAATGAGATGTTGGATACCTTGTGTTTGTTATAAAGTTGCCTTAATTCAGAGGAAATATTGCAGAATAAATATTACAGAAAATAAATTGATTGTTGAGTCTTATCAGTTGAAATGAAAGAAAACCAATAAACAAATTTGCAGCAGACACTTTCCTGTTTCCTGGGCACACCAGCAACATCAATAGGAATGAAGATGAATTCTCTGTTTCATGGTATTATTGTGTTTCAGCTGTAAGCTGAATATACCCAACTAGATAAAAACAATAAGAGGGAAACACAACTTACACCACTTGTTAGAGTTTTGCCTTCTCTCGCTGTCTTTTAGCTATCAACAAAACCTGTTTCTAATTCATTTGCATATTGCAAGGCCATAGTCATTATAAGGCAGACTGTCATCCTGCTTTGTACCATAATGGTACCTACTTTATTAGTGTCAGTAAGAACAATAGGAATTTTCAAGAACTAGAGTAGTAATTAATAGGACAGTCATTAGACTTTGCTTCTTCTTGTGAAAACCTTTTGTGATAGAAAAATACCGCTCTGTTTTCTACTCCTCCCTTTCTGTTATGCAGTTGGCATAACCTTTGTTATGTTCTTTGCTAACCACTTTTCTTCAGCTGCTTGTGTTTTACAGTATATTTTCGTTGAAGCACTAGAAGCAAATTCTAGAGATCAAATAAAAACCGCAATATCCTCAACTCTGTGATAAGATACCCACAATGATGAAAGCAATGTTCTTAGCAAATATCTGTACTACTTTATTTTACCTAGAGCAGTTTTATGGCTCCTTTATTATTGCATATCATAAATGATTCGTAGTTGGATGCACTAGAGAAACGATTTGCTCAAACTAATCCCAGCAGTGGGCAGATCTATTTGTATGAATCTGGCAATGTTCCTTGTAGTAGTACAGTCAGCTGTAAACATAGCAGAAAAGCAGTCTCTAATTCTCATAATATCCACATATCACCAGGTGGAATATCACCTTTGTTAGTATGGGGGCCTGCAGCCAGAACCTATTTTGGCAGCTCAATTTTCCCGTGCATCAATAGAAGTGTTAGTCTGTCAGTATCTCTACTGCTGTGGTATGGATGTGGTACGGAGAAAAGTGGTCTAGAATACCAGGGTTTGTGCACTTTGTTACTGCTTCCAGTCTCCCGGTCTTCCTAATGTCTGACTAGTCACAGAGATGTTTCAAAGACATTCCTGGAAAGAGGCTTTGTTTTGTATCAGGGCTGCTTCTCCAATCATTTCATTTTTCAATCAACAGGAAGAATTTGTCTGAAAATTTAACTTAGCCCATAGGCTGCTGTCTACATTTACCCTCACATAGGACACACAAAGGCAGGTTTACATTCTTAAAGTATCAACTTAAAAAATATTTACAAAAATTTGGTAATGCAAACTTGCGAACAAATATATACAAGAGCAAAAGCACAAATAAGGTATTAAATCATTTTAAACAACTTCTTCCAAAATGTTAAGCAGAATCCTCTAAAGTATTGTTTTATACAGAAAACTCTGACTGATATGAAATACATTTTGCAGTATCTATTTATATATATATCTGGGATTACCCCTGACTCAAATACAAACCCTTGCACTTTGCTTTGTTAAACATCATTATGTTCACAAGGGCCCATCTTTTGAGTTTATCAAGATCCCTCTGGATGGCATCCCTTCCTTCTGCTGTATCAACTGCACCACTCAGCTTGCTGTCATCAGCAAACTTGCTGAGAGTGCCCTCAATCCCATTATCTGTGCCACTGATAAAGATGCTAAAGGTTACTGAACTCAAGATAGATCCCTGGTGGACACCATTCATTACTGGCCTTCACCTGGACATAAAGCCATTGACCACAACACTCTGGCTGCGACCTTCCAACCATTTCCTTATCCACAGAATAGTCCACCCTTCAAATCTGTATCTGTCTCTCCATTTTAGAGATAAAGATGTAGTGGGGGGGCCATGTCAAAGGCCTTGTAGAAGTCCAGGTAGATGACAACAGTTGCCTTCCCTTTGTCCATCATAGGAGGTCACCAGATCAGTCAGGTACAACCTTCCCTTGGTGAAGCCATGCTGGCTGTTTTGAATCACCTGCTTGTCCCTCATATGCCTTAACATGTCTTCTGGGAGGATCTGTTCCACTACCTTCCCAGGCACAGAGGTGAGACTCACTGGCATAGTTCCCTGGGATATTAGTATATATTCAGTGTCTTGAGGTGGTCTCAGACTTGCTCCACTCTGACAGGGGGGTAGAATTTGCTCCCCCAGTTCCCATCTAGAGGTTCAGGTTCAGGGATGTGAAGTTCAGGGAAGAACGATGAAGAAAGATTAACTAAAAAGGGGGGAAAAAAGCCTTCAAAACAATAAATACTCATTGTAGTTGGCCTGAACTATGAGCAAAGTACTTAGAAGCTAAAGAGCTGAAAGATTAAGAAATGCCTACACAATTCACATTTGTACTCTGTCCATGAACTTCTTATGAAGTACTTGTTCTACATGCTGAGTGAGAAACGCTAAAGATATTATCACATCATGGTTGTTTACATGATGGTGTTAGCTTGAGACTAAAATGGCTGCACAATTCTCTTAAAACATGACACACTTAGAGGAACCTCTGAATATTTACTAACAAAGATTCAGATATATGTGTTCCCTTTAATTTTGTCCATAAAGTCCCTCTACAAACCTGCGTTTAGTCCTTTGTTGCTTTTCCAAACAGTTATTTTAAGTCTCTTATTTCAATTTTTAAATCAGAGTTGTTAAAATATATATTTTTTCTATGCAAAGTGGAAGGTGTGAGCAGCTTGTCAGATTGCAAATACTTTTTCAAAGACACTCAGAACTAAACTGCTTTTCATGGCACTAATAGTACACTAAGACTAACAAATGCATGGAAAAAAAATCAGTTAATGAAGAGAGAGAGAGGTTTCAGTTAATGCTCTTCCTTAAAAAAGAAAAGAAAAAAAAAAAAAAAAGGAGAAAAGAACTGAGGAAAAACTTCCTACTGTTCTTCCAATTCTACAAGTGAATATGAGCCTGATACTCCATCTTTATGTATCTCATCCATGGTTTCATGAAAAATTGCCTTTGCCATCAAAGCTGATTTAAGAAGCTCTGCTTGCCACCCCTTTCAAAAAATTATTCTTATCCCAGGCATAACACTTAGTTGTGCTATTAGTGCTGCTGAAGCGTGTGTATTGTGTGCAAATGAAAAAGTTTAAATTAGAAATAAAAATCAAAACAAGACTCAGTGAAATCTGATTCCATCACAAAATGTGAGGGGTTTGAGAAGCTGCTTGGGCACAGCTATTGCAGCATGTTGGCATGCTTTGAATGGTCATCTCAACTTTAAGTATAATCTGATGTTAGAATGCAACTCCAAATGTTTTTTGTGGTACTAACAATGACCCTGGTAGGTTTAGCTTTTCCAATACATGTCCATTCCCAGAATGAATTCCCATTGAAAGAGAAAAATCTACCTCGACAGTCAAATAGTCTCTGCTTGAGAAAATGTTTTGTTCCTTTGCAGTATGTTTTACTTTTCAGCAAAATTTCAATGGAACATTAAACCTAAGGAGATTCACTTAGATTAAAGAAGCTGTGCTGTCGTTATGGATGAGTGGCAACCAATAAAGCACACGTACCCCCTGTGCATTCTCCTCATAGGGGGCCTGTAGAAGCTGCCTCTTTCAATTCTATCTAATGCTTACATGCTAGGCAGTCTTCTTTCAGATATTGAGGGCATCTTTTTTCTAATGTTCAGGCGTACAAAACAAATTCATCACCTGAAAGTGTCAGTGACACTTCTACCCTTTTCTGTTATTGTCATTAAAGTGAGGAAATAAACATGAGTTCCCTGCTTTAGCCCTTTGTTTTTTCTCTGTTAAGGAATTTGTCATTCACTGCTATCTATATATACATGAATTACAAATGAACATCAGTGTATTCGTTTTGTACCTACAGTCCCATTATTCACCTGATCTCTATCTGAATTTACAACAAATTGTTTACAATGCATTAAATACTTAAAGATTTTTCTTCCATTTATATTTCCAAAACAGTCCAGAAACAATTCTAGTTCCTCTGTTTCTAGTGACATTAAGATTATGATGAATGAGACCTCTTTAGTGTAAATGGAAAATGCACAAGGGCACTGAATTTCAGCTGCAAATACAACCTGCTTGTAGATTACTCACAACGAGAGATACTTAACAGCAGTGTTTGTTTTCTTCAATATTAGATCAGATGGACATTTGTAACATATTAATATTTACAGCTATGTATTTCTGCAAAGCAACTGCAGGAAGTGTTTTTTGCTCTGCTGAATATGGTGAAAATGAAGACACCTACCTTTTTTTTTTAAGAATAGAAAAATCAAATTTGATTTCAGCTACAAAAGGGCTCCTAAAATGAATGCAATTTGGAAAAGATTCCAGGAGACATAGAAATGTTTTGTTCAAGGCAGACATTTGTACAAATATTAACTGATAAGAAGAGGAGCCCAAATTCTTTGCTCATCTAGCAAAAAAAAAAAAAAAAAAAAAAAAAAAAAAGAGTGCCAGGCAGCTTTTACGCTACTTTTCCAGAGACCTTGGGAGAGTTAGAGATAAAAGATTTGCATGGAGAAGTACTATCATTCATTAGATCAATTGATATAATGATAAAATCAAAAATACAGGCTTTCAGGCACCACTGAAGTCTAGTTCAGCTCAATCTATTACCTCAGAAATGGCCTCTTATTTAACGAGGACAGGTGAATAGGAGAACTTTTCTAACTTTGTCTGAACACGTCACCCAGAAATGGGATGGACAACTTTTCAGAAATAATCTGCCATGTCAATTTTTACTGGGTGACCAGAAATGCAACAGCATTCAAATTTTAACACTACATGGTTTTATGCAGCAGCAGAGTAACAGTTGTGTTCTCTGTTTTTCTTATATAATTCCTATCTATATCTTTTTCACCATGATGGATCTATTCATCAAGACATCCAAGAGCTTTTACCATCAGCTAACAAGTAATTTAGAGCCCCAGATTATGTGTGTGTTACGGACTCTTTTTTTCTTTGTTTCCATTACTTTGTACTAAACGGCATTGAACTTCCTTCATTCATTCTGTCAGTTTTGTGAGATCTTTCTGCAAACCTTTGCAATTACTTCCACTTTTTACTGCTGTAAGTAATCTTTCTGTCATCAGCAAACTTTGTCACACCATCTTTCCACAGACTATCTCCCTTGATGAACATTACATATCCTAGCTCAAATCATTCAACCACATCAATGGCAATATATCATAGGATCATAGAATTGCCTGGGTCGAAAAGGACCATAATGATCAACTAGTTTCAACCCCCTGCAATAGCGTCACCAACCACTAGACCAGGCTGCCCAGAGCCACATCTCCTCTTCTTGCCTTCTTGGGATACTCTTCTCTCCCTAGCTAGGGATTTGCTAAAATCTTTCTAAAATCTATGGCAATTAGATAATGGTTATCTACTTGTTTGCTATTTCTTTAAAGAACTCTAAAAAAGTTTATATTTCTCTCTGCCAGAGCCTTGTTTCTTGTGCTTTATTGCTCTATGTAAATTTGTGTTTCTGATAAATGTACCAACAGTTTTGAGCAATCTGAAGACTACGAAAGCCAAATGTACAGATTTACAATTTCTTGTCATGTCTTCCTGAATGATCTGTTTTATAATCTATAACTGTTGTCAAATTGTATTATTTTACTAATGATGATTTTATTAAGAAATTATATGCTACAATTAACTATTATGCAATTTATTCTTTGAGTTGCTCCAGAGCTCTTGAATGAGTACCAGATGGCTCTGAAGATACTTTTCATTTCATTAATTTGTTCTAAAATCTCTTTCTGGCACTTCAGATTGAGGAAAAATAAAAGAAAATGAAATATTAGGAATTGTTGAGAAAAGAATAGAAAATAAAAGAGAAAATATAATTATATCATTGTGAAAAAATGCAATCCTGAAATCTAAAGAAGGACATAACAGAACTGGGGGGAGTTCAGCAAAAAACTCCAAGGATAATCAGAAATATAGAAAGACAGTCAAACAAATTCATAGATAGACCAGGAGCACTGAGTCTGAAAAATGACAAGTTGAGGAAGGCTTTGACAGAAGTCTATATAATCATAAGAGAAAAGGAAAAGATCAGAAGAGGCTGATGGTTGATTTTCTTTTCCTAAGCAAGAATGGAAACATCACATATTAGCAGGTGGCAGGTTCAAAGCAAACAGAAGATGTTTCTCTCCACTGTGTGTAGATAACCCTCTCTCACCAGATCACTTTTCTTCAAGCATCCATTTTCATCCACCAACCATACACAGAAAGTCTCTGCAAGCAGTGTACGAAGCACTTGCAAGCACACTGCAATTGCTTAATGGCTAGTGTAGCCAGCAGGAAGCAGAGATGACCATTCCTATGCCCACAGGCAAAGTGAAATGCATGAGGAGTGTCTGGCCAAATGGATGCTGGTAAAGAAGTGTCTGCCCCATTGTGTTCTGCCCTGAACTCGTCTTTGGTGCAGCTGAGCAGCAGGTTGTCTTTTTTTCCATAGGATTAAATACAGTATTATCAGCATTTTTCACTTGAATCCCTGAGTTGCTGTTACCTTCTTCATTCTGTGTCTTTTACTTTGCTTATCTTAAAAGGCATTAACTTACATATCCCTTTACAGGTGAAAAGCAGTTTACTCAGTACAGCTGAGCCACAGCCTTGGTGTTAAGGACGAGCTGGTTGCACTTCCATGGGTTATGCTTTGGAAAAATTTGCTCAGGATATTGTGGATGCATATATTGAAAAATGACTGGCCTAGTTCATAGACAGGCATACTCCTTTGAGATCTGATAGACCAAAAAAAAAAAGATGTGATTCTACTAATACACTGTTTCTGTTTGAAGAAGCTCTTAAGAAGCAGATCACTGGAGATTTCAGATAGTATTCATTGTGTACTCCACTATTTTGATCTTCATTCAAAAGCTGCTTGTAGTCATAGACAGCAGCACCTTTAGACTGGTTCTGCATGGCTGTTCTCAGCTTCTAAAAGCCTTTATTCCCCTGTTGTTTTGTTTGTTTGTTTGTTTTCTTTTCTTTTTTTATTTTTCTTTTTTCCCCCAGACGTTGTACTTTTTTTTGGTATGGTGCTTTTAATCAGTGCTGTCTAGGTGTTTTCTTGTTCAGTGTTTATTATTATTATTATTATTACTTCTACTTTTTTTTAGCATTGTATGTTTGTTTGTTTTTTTTTTTCTTTTGTCTATGTGTTTTTAGTTAGTTAGCATATTTTGTGAAATTAATGCCAACATTTTTGAGTCACCAGCATTGTCGTGTGATAACATAAGGTAACTCCAATAATATTTCTTCTTATCTAAATGTGATATTTTGTTTCATATCAATTTTGATAATTTCTACAGTTAATTTATTTATTTAACTCTAAGCTTTCTTTAACATGTAAAATATTTCCTTAGCTACCTGATCTAATTTATCAGTCGTACTGATAAAGAAGTTGTACTTCTTAGTCATAGCATGCAATTGATCTGTTTATCTGTCCAAGTGTTTTCACACTTATTATGTCCATATCTTCACTTTAAATCAATTCCTATAGTTCATTCATCTTTTACAGACTTTTAGTATTCATAGACTTCTGGTATGATAGAAACACATGTTTTCCTTTGATCCAGTTGTCTATTTTTAGGTGCATGTTTATGTGGTGACATTATTCTTTGATGTTTCCTAACAAGAGCTTATTGAATTCTATCTTTTTTCGAGGATGAAGATTTTATTCTTAGAGGATGAATCAGCTATGACTGTTTTCTCTTTTTTTCCTTGCTATATTTACCTAAACCTTTTTTCTTATCTTTTTTTCTTTTTTTTAATGAGCTCTGTTGTTCTATAGCCTTTATAGAAAACTGCCGTACTTGATTCCATACTGGCCTTGAATGAGATTATCCTTATTGTATAAATTTAGTTTATTTCAATGGCTTCTAAAACTCATCTCCTCACTCCCTCACATCAATTTTGCTATCAGACTTATCATTCAATCTCTCCATTTTCTTCTCATCTGGTGTACCAAACACTGAAGCTTTCCAGGAAATCCTATCATCAAGGCACTAATTTTACGTGGTCATTGGAAGATAATATTTTGTATTCTCTCCCCCACTAATTTTCTTAGGTAGTTCACCAACAACGTAAAACATGTAGAAACTTTGTGAGATCCATAACTTCTGCATGCCAAAGACAAGTTAGGACTGATTCCTGCCTGTCTTTGTAAACTCATTTGTCTCTGTTTAGCTTGACCCAATGCCCTTTCTAATGACAGCTGGAATGCAACTGACCACTAAACGTTAGCAATAGCGTATAACAAGATTTTAATAATTTACGGATGAGATTTTAGATTTAGATGAGCTCAAGTGCTAAAAGGCATCTGAATGAGTATATGAAAGGCTTCTAATGAGGAGTTGATTAGTTTCTTCCTTGATCTCCTAAACTCATTAAATAAAAGTTAGTACACAGCTCCCACTAAAATCTCACTGCCTCTCCCCTCTGGCTTTCCCTTCATAGCACATTATTTGGAAAGCAGCATATACCAACAAGGAACATGAAGGCTAGGCGTGGAATTTCCTCCTGCTTGAGTAGTTTATTTTAGAATAAGCTGAACTTGGCCTCAAATTAACCTCGAATACAAACTGGAGAGAACAGCTGTGTGACTGTCAGCTGCCCTGTTACAAAACTTACTCATCCTGCTGACATGGTTGTTTGTCAAAGGGAAGCATTGCTCACAAAAAAGAGCAGACCCAACTAAGTAAATGGGAGATAAAAGATCAAGAAAATGACAAAAATATCATTGGAAAGCTTCAGCTCCTTCTCTTAAGTGAGTGATTTTCTGCCATGTTCTATGGCTACTCTGTTGCATTATTCTTCATATTTGGTAATAAATAGATGTTATGGTATTGCCTAAGTAATACTAATTTGCCTCAAAATTTTTATCATTTCAAAATGTGCTGCAATGTTCTATGAGGTCTTTGATGAGGAGGCATTGTAATTGCCTCTTATTACAGGTCAGCTGGTATGAATCTCATCACCAGTAATAGAAATACATTAAGATAAAATTGATAGGAAAGAATCATTGCTGTTTATTAAAATCATGATCATTCATTTCCAAACCTTACACTGGATAAATATGCATGTGTATCTAGTAGAAATCATGCCAGTTCAAATAATTGTAAAAGACTATGCTTTTCTCTAGCAGTTTTTCATTAGAAAATTAAAACTGAACTTGAGATGAAGCATACTTGAAAATATTAAATAACATAAAATCCACATTTGCATCATTTTTTTAATGTTCCAATTACATTACTTTCATGTTAGAACTGATATTTGCATGAGAAAGGTAATTTTTAAGAAGACTCTTGATAATTTTTTTCCTAATCAGAATTTAATATAAAAGATTCTTAAAACTGACTGCAAACATTATTTGTAGTATTGCTCAAAAACCTGAAATTCTGACTCATGGGAATATTTAATTTACTTTTAAAAGTTGGATTTTTTTTCTAGCTCACTTGGGACTTCTGACACCTTCTGCATGTGATTTTTAAAAAGGCAGATTTCTGAAGGAGATGCGCTGTCCTGCAAATGATATTGTGTAGCTATCACGCTTAGTAGATCACATGGTTTATAGCAGAGCCTCTGGACGGAATTCCCTAGAAATGGCATGTTCTTCAGAGAAGCATGTCATGTCTCACATTTCTATATAGTATTTTTGACAAAATGCACATTCACTATACTAAAAAAATATTTTAAAATAATACCTTATAAAAAAAGAGGATGATGAAGTTCAGCACTAGACTTGTTGACTAATACAATAAACCCACAAATAAAATTGAACATAAACTTTCAACATTCTTTTATCTGTTTTTAAAACAGATAAAAGAAGTTATCACTGCAAGTTTTATGTGCTATTAATCAACAGAGGCTGCATACAGTTGAACTCATGCAGTGCTGAAACAAGTCTATTATGTGCACTATATGACAAAGGTAAGAATTTTCATTCAGGCATTCAACACTGAAATAATAAAAACAAGAATCTGTGAACTGAAGAAAATGAGGCTAAACATTTGTTGAATAGACTTGTAGAGATCTTTTTGATGTCAATGTGAGCTTCTGTATGCATGCAGAGGCAGTACACAGTAGTTTTTTATTTGATAAACTTCACTGTGGTGTTCAACATCTCTCCCTTGTAGTCAATGGATCAAGAAAAATGTATGCAATCTTTGGGTTTCATACTAAATATCATATATTAAAATAGAATTAAAATGAAAGCATATCTTCTTCATTGTTCTACCAGAATCTAATGTGTCCTTTAAGCCAGATTCAGTGTAACAGTATATATATATCTTCTGTAAGTCATATACTGCTGAGCTGAAATAATTCTTATGCTAACTGTAGGCAAGATAGAGAAGCAAATAAAAGAGAAGTATTATATTTAAGGATTCAGTAAATTGTACACAAACACATTTCTGTTGGTTGATGTTGTTGTCAGAAATAAGCTATTGTTTTACAAAATCTGAACCTTTAGAGTCCCTCACGTTTTATATATTAGGAAAGAAACTTTCAAGTGAGTGTTTGTTTCTCCACTATATCAGTACATAAAATTACATAAATAAATGCAGATGTAGAGGGAAAGTCCTTCCCTTCCCTTTCCCCTCCTTCCCTTCCCTTCCCTTCCCTTCCCTTCCCTTCCCTTCCCTTCCCTTCCCTTCCCTTCCTCCTTCCCTTCCCTTCCCTTCCCTTCCCTTCCCTTCCCCTTCCCTTCCCTTCCCTTCCCTTCCCTTCCCTTCCCTTCCCTTCCCTTCCCTTCCCTTCCCTTCCTTCCTTCCCTTCCCTTCCCTTCCCTTCCCTTCCCTTCCCATCCCCTTCCCATCCCCTTCCCATGCCCCTTCCCATTCCCCTTCCCATTCCCATTCCCCTTTTCTCCCTCCCTTTCTCTCTCTCCTTTTCCCTCTCTCTCTCTCCAATCTTTGGTGGGACCTCCACACATCATTCTACTACAGGAAATAAATATTAAGAACGTATTCCCCTTGCAAGGGCAATGAGTGTGAGACTACAGATGGAGAGGGAGGAAGACAAGTATTTATTCTTTAGTGGTTGTTATGTGAATTGAGAAAAAAATATATATTTTGTGTGGGATTGGAAAATAATATTTGTATCCCTGGAGAACAGCAGTACTGCAATCTGCTGTTTACACAATGAAGAGGCAGTAGTCCGTTGGGTCATTTCCTCATAAGTTCTTCTCTCTTGTTTTTTTGCTTGTCTCGGGTCAATGGATTAATTTTATCCAGTTCTGAATTAGGTTGGGGAAACATCAATATAGAAAATAATGTAGGAATAAGCATTTTTTATTTTTTTTATTTTTTTATTTTTTGTCACATTCTAATGGAAGAACAGGATAGCTTGGAGCTGTAAAGCTGAGCAGCTCTTAGTCATGCTGCTGAGCCTGTATTTTTACATGCAGCAAGATCTGTCTGGGCAGGTTCTTATACAAGTTCTGTTTCTCATCTACACCATCAAAACTTCACTGTGTGTTGCTGTCATTAATGTAAAAGACTTTCCACACTCTTCTGAAGGAAGGTGCTGTTTTATATATATTTATACTATATTAATATATTTATTTATATTTAATTATTTGACTTCATTTAAAAGAAAATTATAATAGGAGGCAGGTGAGGCAGAAAGCAGGCAATTAAATAGAGATACCTGATGCAGTGTGACTAAGCCAGGGGATTTATATAGCTTCATAAAGAGACAGTCTTGCCCCAGAGATATATCACCTAATAAATAAAACAGCCAAAGTACAGGAGGCAAGGGCTTACCATACAAAAGTTTTCAATACAGGAGGAAATGAGTATGAGGATTAACATCTGCTCTTCTTTCAAATTATTTCAGAAGTTTATAATTCATATTGACAAATTCCATTTAGGAATGGATTGAAACAATATGGCTCATGATTAGTTGGATATTCAATTTAAGATAATAATATTATATGCATCGGTTTGGTTGTGTATGATTTCTTGTGCTACAACTGGAAAATATTAGTCACTCTGCTTATATGTGGTGTCAAATCACCTGGTTTTCCACTTGGTTACATTGCTTACTTTTGAATAGCTAATAGTAAATTTTCTGTCAATTAAAATATTTACGTTAGTAAATTCTTTTAATGAATGTTGTTTCTGCGCAATGACTTTCTCACGTTCTCCTACAAGGAATGGATGATCTGCCTAGAACCCACCAGTGTGTAGTATCATAGTTATGAAATGAATTATTTCAGAGAAACAAAAGATCCGGTGCTGTCTTCCTAAAGAAAGCATGTTGTTTGGAGAAGGCTGGTAACAACTAAATAAAGGATCCCTGAAGCACTATGTGGTTTTAATAATATCATATTTGTTAATATATATTTTTACAAAATTCTGGTAATGAAGCTCATTTCTGCAATTTGAACATACAGCTCAAAACCAAGTGACATTAATAGTTAAACGTGCATAATATAAATAAATCAAATGGAGCAAAGAAAAAGAAAGCCTATTTAAAATCAAGCATGGATGAAAGTATCTTTTGGTGGTTCTAATAGAAAAATGATGGTATTTATTGAATTATGAAACAGTGGCTTTCATGTGTACTAAATAAACTACAGAATTAGTAAGCAGAAAAAAGATTTGATGTTCATAGCATGCACCATATTCAGTGTTTATATGAAAATATATAGGTCACTCTGAAAGTATTGCCTCCTATTTATTTCCATTTAAACTAAAAGAGATAAAAAGAGCACAATAACATTATTCAAAAGAGCAAATTCTCAGCTACAAAATACTCTTTTTCAACATAGTCACCACCATCAGCTCTACATTTTTGCCAGCAATACACAAGAGCCTGCATGCCACACTTGTAAAAATCTGCATCAGAGGAGGTGATGCATAGTCGCTGTTGCCATGCAATGCACCAGCCGTTGCTTCACTGTGCTCACATCCACTGTTTATTCTCCATAAACGTTCAGCAAGCATCTATAAATGTCAATGAATATAATTCTTTCCACATGAGGAAATTCAGTGACACACCTTTGCTTCTTATGCACTTCCATGTCAGATGTCATTTAGTCAGATTGTTCCTCTGCTGCCATCTTTCACATGGAAACAATATGTAATGAAATACTGGTGGTAAAGTTCAACCTCTACTGCTATACCACCACCATCTGCCTCTGACACTAGGCCAACATAATAAAATAGGAGGCATTATTTTCAACACAACCCTTGTATGTACTTCTAAGCACGTTTTAGGTTCTCATCTCCAAAACTTTTAATTTAGCTGGAGAAAACCATAGAGTTTCTTATTTAGTAATCTTCATTTTAGTAGGAGACATATTATAGACCACTTTCACGCTCTTTCTCACACCCCCTCCCCTTTCTCTCCTCCTCTCCTCCTCCATCCTTTTCAGAATGAAAGTAAGATAGGAACAAAACAGGAAGCAATTAACTACAGAAGTCTTGGTTGCTTTCCAGTGTGCTACACAGTCCGTAGTTATTATTTAGATGGTCTGGCTTCCTAAAATTCTTAGACTGCAATGCTACTCTGTTGAATGACTTCTAAATACAGAGCAAAAAACAAAGGTGACTTTCTCAACTCAAGCATCTTAGCCTAAGGAAACATAATACAAACTAACTTACTTCTGCTCTTACATTAATTGATTGAATCAAAAGATAAAAAAAAAATCCATGAATTTGTATTACTTTATCAATTGGTAACAAGTACTTTGTTTTTAGCAATGTCAGGTTTTTACTGATTTGCAAATGAGTAGGGTAGAAATTTGAAACTCTTGTTTTGAATGTTTAAGTATGCAGTCGTGATTGTATTTCATATAGTTAATTATATGAATAATAGGATTTGTAGTTTTACTTTATTGAATTCTTTCTACTTGAAACATTCCTTCACCCATACAATAAAGTGAATAGCAGAATGCTTTAATGTTAACTGAGGGTGAAAAAGAAGCTAAAAGCCTCTTTATAGATTAGTGAAAGGCCAAAGCTGAAAATTCTTTGCAAGGAGGCATATGTTTATGATGATTCTTTTTCCTCTGTACTTTTAAATCATGGCAAAAATATAAAAAATAAAAATCTTTAATTTGAAATTGAATATCCTGTTGGAATCATAACGATTTCATAGGGCCTCCATCTGAAATTGAAGTGGATTTTGTGTGATAGTCAAGCTTAGGTAGAAACCAACATGAAGAAATATGAAAGATCATGGCTAGTATAATCATTTAAGATAGAAATGTGTCAGGATCATAAATCAGCATTTTGATGCTCATACATACATATGTGCATATGAACAGCATGAATGAAAAACATACAGATAATTAAATATTGAATAATTTATGTTTGAAAAATATTATTTACGAATATAAAATATCATTAATTTTTTTTTTTCTGTACAATGTTCTTTAGCTGCTGGGACTAAAATATTTCATCACAAGACAAAATACAATTTGTATTCCCATCTTAATTTACCTATACTTGGTCTCTCAATATTTTGAAAAGTAGGAACAAATTCTTAGATTCAGATGCTGAAGCATTCAAAGCGTATCAGAATACAGATTTTGGTGTTAAGTTTATCTTATAATTTATTTAGTAACATAATATATCTTATGCAAGTTCAGTATCTGCATAGAGTTTGTTTTCCCTCATTTAAGAATTAATCTTGTGTCTTCATTCCATAGTTGTTAAATGTTGAGTGCTATTTACAGTCCTAAAATAACTTCTGCAAACTGAGTAAAATAAAAAAACTGAAATGGTCAGATAGAATCACCTTCTTTCTGTCCTACCTCTTTGGAGCCTTGAGGTTCAGACTGTGAATAGCCACATGGACCAATTGGGTCTTTTGTCTGAGGGCAACATTTTTTCAGAGTAATGATACAGTCTGTAGGCATAAGGTACTGAAGTGATTTTATCTTGTGTACAACAGAAGGGCTATATAGCAGAGCTGAATGTAAGTGGGATTTAATTAGAAGTTGGGGGAGATCAAGGGCTTGTGACAGGAATAAATATTTTTGATCATTAGACCTTCTGCAGATTCTGCTGTGATGGAAAAAAAAAGTACATTCTATTTCCTTCAAAATCTTGACATGACTGTGATATACTTCTCTGGTACTGTTACTGTTACGTTAACTGTCCCCAGTTAGAATCCCCATTCAGATCATCTTGCTTTGGACTATCACTAAAATAGGGGGCAGGGGGGGAGGGGGGGGCGGGGGAAGATTGTTCTTCTGATTGCTGCAGTAACATGACCTATAACCCCCAGGCATGTGTAAGCCCTTCATCAAATGTTTATGACAGAGCTAAATGTAAATCCAAAAGGGGAGAAAATGATAGTCAGACTGCACTCAGATTAAGAGACCCTCTGTGTGTCATAGAGGTCATGGACCATGTACTCAGCTGGAGCTGGACTCGTTTATTTCAGGTAAGGCTCCTATCATTTTAATTTGCCTCATCATAAACTCATGCTGTTTTTAAAAAGGCAGCTTCTACAATTAGAGACATTGACTGCATTGACAATGAATTTGAGTGAGGCTGGCAATTTGTCCATCATTTGCAAAGGGTAGAGCACCATTTTCTTCTATGGGTGAGAGTACTGGGGAACACTATGTTATGGCTTCTCTCTTTCTCTCACAGTCTTTGTGTCCAAGTGGGACTGAGAACTTGTTGTCATCAGATTCTAATTCTAGGTATGCAAGATTAGCTGTAATTGATGATATGGTTATGCTTCTAGTATTGTGTCTAGTATTGTGTTCTAGTGCGTGTTTATATATATCTGCATGCTGAAACAGCATGTGAAACTCTGAGCATTTCTCTGCGTGATCAGTCTGCCCTCCTGCCTGGCACAAACAGCAGATAATACTGTTGTAATAATAGCTAACTTCTCATTACCCATGAATGGAATATTCCTATTGTCTACTAATTAAGCTGAGCTTAAATGAACTAATTAATATTTATTTTTTCTTTCATGAATACTACCTTGACTGACACGTAAGCTTCATATTCCCAAGTCCTTTTCAATTAATACTCTCTATTTTTAAAAATTAATGCACATACATCTTATATGGTCTGTATTCTTTCCTGAATTTATCTTCACTCCAGAATTTTTGTGCTTGAATTGAAAACTGAAGCTCTTTTCCTTTTTGTGTCATTTTGTCTTAGTGTGATGAGGAGTGTGAAAATATCCAGTCACACTCTTTCAGCCTGAGCAGCTAACACAGATAACATTGTTTTACTTCTGACAGATACTGCCTTTTGTGCTCACGTGCATGCCTGGTAGGCTAGATATGAATGAACAAGAAGTGGCACAGAAAGCAGCAAAACTGTAAATCATTAAGGCAGTCAGTGGAAACAGGCTTCCTTTGCTTCTAGGTAGTGTTCACTACATGCTGACTACAGTATTCAACTGTTATATTGAACAGAGTGTTATGGTTTATCCATAAACAGAGATTTTCCTGTATACTATGCTCTGCCTTGGCTGCGAGCAGTCTTTGGAGTTTATTTTGGAGGTGAAATGTCCAGCTGTGTTTACAGGAAAGCACACAACAAATACGATTGTGGTTTTATGTTAATAATATTAGTCTGTCTGCTGGACTCATGGAATACAGAGTATATAATTGTTTTAAAGGAAGCTGTTTGCAACTGAGATACAGAATCTTTCTCAGCTGGTAGTGGGCTTTTAAGAGTTTCAATTTGAAACAGACTTGGAGGAGATGAATATACTCCTTCATAGTATGTGCAAGAGAGAAAAAAAAAAAAAAAGAAGGTGAAAGCAACACTATATGATGTCCCATTCCTGGAGATGTTCAAGGCCAGGCTGGATGGGGCCCTGGACTGCCATATCTAGAGCCTGATTTAGCAGCTGACAAACCCACACATGGCAGGGTAGTTGGAACTAGATATTCTTTGAGGTCCCTTCCAACCAAAGCCATTCTATTATTCTATGGTACTATGATACGTAAGTACATGCAACGATTCATTTGCTATTAGGAGTAATTCCTTTTTTTTTTCTCCTTTTTTTGGGGGGGTGTAGGGTGGGTGGGGGGAGTACGGAAATATTTATAGCCAAAATAATTGAAGAATCTGGAGAATTTTGCCCTGTTTCACAATCTCATCTTTCAGCACTACAATAACTGTTGAAGCACAGCTATTTTCTGTCAACAATTTTTAGTTAAGCTGTGATATTTCTATAGACAGAGACTTTGGGGAGACATGATAGTGGCCTTCAGTATCTAAAGGGGGCCATAAGAAGGGGACAGACATATTTAGCAGGGCCTGTATTTATAGAACAAGAGGAAATGGTTTGGAACTAAAAGAGGGGAGAATGACTTTATGATTCTATGATCCTATGATCCTGTAACATCATTCAGAACTTAGCTTCGTGTCTGAAAGAAATTTAGAATCTACTAGACCTGTGGTAACTTATTACAGTGCTTGACATATCCATTCATTTTCTCCACATTTACTGAGATAATGCTATGTATTTTTTTTTAATATCATCTCAGTTTGACTTCTTTTAAATCCAATGTTTAGTTACTGAGTGTGTCTTAAATTCTAATGTATATACTTTTAAAAGTCTGTGAGAATATTCTGTCATTCACCTTTATCTCAACAGTATGTTGGTCAATAATTAATATGAAAGTCTTTGGAGACTTTGCAGCTTTGTTTTGGCTTTCTCTCAGATGCTCATTTACTTTGTTTGTCCATGATGACATAATGTGATGTTACAGAACTGCATTTGGAAAACAGGAAAGCCTATACCATAGTGACAGAAGAAGACATGAATTTTGTTCACCTTTCTTATCCCATAGTTTTCCATTTAAGTTTTCTCCTGCTTAACTCTGGCCTTGTGTTTTTGGGTTACAGAGAGGAATGTACTACTGGACTTGCACAATACTAGCAGTATAGTACTTTTAATGTTTCTGAAATTCAAAGACATTTTGATAGATATCTTCAACCACTCAGAAAATCAATGAGAAAAATTAAGTAAAAAATTTATATCAGATCATTTTATTGAAATATTTAACTTAAAAATATATATAACATTTTGCAAATTTATTCCAGAATAATTATTGTGACTTAAAGTACAGCCTCATGTGTATTTATCACAGTTTCAAAAAACAGCTGATTATAACAACAAAGTGAAGTAATCCCTTTTACTTCATCTTCATTTTACAGGGATTCTTAATCCCTGTAACTAGGCTAAGAAGTCTTAAGCAGCAAAGAAGAATGTTATAGAGTAGAAAGTCACACATTTAAAATAGGAAGAAAATGCCACTACACGATCAGAAGGCCTCAGAAAAACTTCATATTTTCTCTAAATTGCAATTTGTCGCTCTTTTCTGACAACAGTTTTATATCATAGTATTCCCTTTGACTTTGATATTGTGATTCCAGGTTACAGCCTCTTTATAGTCTTGCACTGGAAGATTTGACTGTTGATTTAAAGAGATGCTAGAGAGCCTGAACAGAGCAAATCCACGTGTGGAGGGAGGGGAAAGAAGATCTGGGCCCCACTTGTCAGCAGTGTTCTCAAGCGAAAGAACACTAAGCCAGTCTCAGGCTAAGATCATGATGCACACAGTTGTTATGTTTCAGCAGAAGTATTTAAATGCTTTGAGCAGAGGTATCACCTCCATCAATTACTTAAATCCTTACAGTTCTTAACCTTCTTTTGTTGTTGTTGTTTTTAATTTTTCCTTCCCCCCCTCCCTCCCCTTCTTCAACCCCCCCTCCCCGAGATGTGCACCTCTGCTATATAGTTAGTTAAAAAAAAAAAAAAAAAGAGAAAACATACAAACTATTCTCATAAAAACAGCAAAAAAAGTTGTGGTGAGAATGGGAACTTATTTGGTTATGAGGGACCACTCTCCACTTTGTATACACTACTCTTCATGTGTTGGCAATGACTATTAACTAGTCTTAGATAATGCTCTTAGCATGATTAGGTTATTAACTGAAGTTAAAGTTGGCTAAGAAAATGGAACTGAACTCTAAACGTGTTTTAGTATTTGCACAGCCAATGCAGTCTTAAAAGCCTTTGAAGGTAAAAGCTTTCAAACAATTACACAGCTACTGGTAATGCTAAGGATTAATTTGTACACTTTTTATACTATTCTGTTTTTTCTTTTTTCAGTCAGTTCATTCAATGGAAATAATTCAACAGATGCCTTGATATTTCAAAAGGTCATTTTTACACCTAGTAAATCTATGATGCCATCTCGTTTGACTTTTATACAAGCACCTTTATGATTTTGATCCTTCTGCCTGTTGGGAGAATATCTCTGTAAACAACTCAGAAATGTTTCTTTATCCTTTTCCAAATTTCTCCTCCACTTGCTTACTCCATGGAGTTCTTTGAAAACAAAACAAAGTAAAATCTTATGTCTCCTGATATGCCAAGATCAATGATGTCTCATTGCATTCTCTTTGTTCCTTGTCTGTCTATATTCATCTTTTGTTTCAGGTCTTATATTTAGATCGTGGGCTCTCTGAGACAGAGATTGTCTTTTTTGATCCAAGTTCAGTGCTGAGTGTTAAAGTAGTGCAAGTAAATAACAGTAATGACGTGTTGCTAAACTATATCAGTGCTGTACTCAGCTATGCTGGCAAATGAATCAGGAGACACAGTCATCACTGCCAGTTGTTATGCATTGCAGTTTAGCAGCCATGGAGTCTATGAAGACTCATATAAATACATAAGTTTGCAAAGACTTTTCTGATTAATGGGGTGTTAAGTAAGAAGACAAAGAAAAAGTGCAAAATGGTAATTTTGTATTGGCAGCATCTTATCCTTCTCTTCTCTTCTCTTCTCTTCTCTTCTCTTCTCTTCTCTTCTCTTCTCTTCTCTTCTCTTCTCTTCTCTTCTCTTCTCTTCTCTTCTCTTCTCTTCTCTTCTCTTCTCTTCTCTTCTCTTCTCTTCTCTTCTCTTCTCTTCTCTTCTCTTCTCTTTCTCTCTCTCCGCTATCAAAACCTTGCCTCTTAAACGCAACAAAAACACGCTTTGAAAGAAAGGCACAAATGCAGACAGTGCATATTAATTTATTTAATTTTATTGGAGTGAATTTTAGAAAAATTACTCAAGAGCTGACATTTCCTTCTAGCTTGAAAGTTTAAACATAGTGTTGTGAGGAAATAATTTGTCTCTTGAGTTTAGTAATATTATTTTTGAAAGCATCATTTTCAACTGAAATCTTTATTTTCATGCTGTACACTCCGTCAGTGGCTATTTTCATATTATGACCAATATTATTATTATTATTTTCATGCAAAATCTAAATACAGAAGTATTTTGTTGTTCTTCTGTGATTTAAACTTAATTTATAATTCTGAGCTTCACTATTTATTTTTTTTTATAAATTAATTACTCAAATACACACTGATTTTTACATTCTTATAGTTTGCTAAGTTTATATTATTTATACATACATACATACTCTATCATAAACAGTTATTCATGCAAATATTCTTATCATTTTAGAAAATACTTTCTTCCAGCTGTATTTGTGCATATTTTCAGTTGTTTCATGATATGTAGAAAACGATCTTCAATCGTTGCCAACTAATACCTGTAAAATCTTGCAGTTAATAAGAAACTGCTTTTGCTTTTAAAGGGCTTTAAGATGAAGCTTTACCTGGAAAAACACCAGATAACATGGTCTGCAAGGATTGTTTAAAAAGAAATTTGCTTTCCAATACATTTCCAATACATTTTTCCCCATTTCTTTTCATCATTAACCTATTTTACCATATTGATCTGTCTATTTTTCATGTTTGCTCAGTCCTTTTTTTCTTTTTTTTCTTTTGGAGGAGAGAAATAAAAAAAACAATTCAATATTGTAATCATATAGTAAAATCGCCTATCCTTACTTCATTCATTAATGAACTCGTAATAGATTCGTTTTCTTCTTAATAGTTCTTTTTCCACTGATTTATCTATAGAAGTTATTCATATGTCAGAAAGAAATAAGACTGCCATAATAAGAAGCATATCAAGAGATGTGGAAGTAATACAGATGAGAAAACTGAAATTAATGTTTAGTGATTACAAGTAGGTTAGCTGTCAGTTCCTTACACTATTATTTTTAATCTCTTTCTGGCTGAGAACTCTGTAAGAAATGGATATTTGCCAAATTGCAGGCCTGCCTCTTTGTCTTCTTTGCGGATTATCTCAAAAATAGAACATCTTTATTCTCGAACTTTTAACTTTTGAACTCAGTTTAATACAACATTTTAAAAAGAACATTTTAAATATATAAGTTTATAAAGCCATTACGAGTCCTGGTCACTTTCTAATTACAGCAATATATCATCACAGAATTTCTAAATAGTTTAACATGAAGCATTTGCTAACAAATTTTTATGATTTCCAGCATGCCCATGAAGTGGATGAGACTTGATTCACTTTCTATTGGAAGTCAAATGAGTTTCAGCAGTAAGAGTCTTTGAGAGGACCCTTGCAGCTCAGTAGAGGAGTACACAGAACATTTTTAAGGCTTTTTTTTTTTGTGTGTGTGTTTGGCATATTATCCAATGCTTGGCAGTGGATGACCCTTGAAAGATATAACCAAATTCTTGTTAATTGAATATTTACTGCTTGACAGATCTTACCAAATCATTCTTGACACTAGGAGATTAAAGTAGAAATAAAACTGAATTTAATTACTGAAATACACAAGACATTTTTTTTTCTTTTTAACTTGCAAAGAGATACTTAGAAATGAGATAATAACACACCTTTAATGAAACTTATTTTGGTATAGCATAAAAAGGACTTTTTTTGCATTTTAGTCAGGAGGCTCTGAGACTCAAGTAATTCTTCAAATGTTTTGCATGCATCACACATTTGCAAACTTGTTCTTTAGAAGTTAGATTCCTTATGTTTTGTTTTCTTTATACAGGATCATAACTTGTAGTAAGGCAGCCAATCTTTTTCAACTAAAAGTAATTCACCGATATCAATTTCCTATAAACCCTCCATTCTTATAAACGTGTGAGTCAGGGCATTTCTCCTGCTCTAACACAATCCTGCCTGACATTGGATTTTCTCTTATTTTGTCAAAAATGTCCTTGTATCTCTCACTCGGATGTCTCTGCTGAGTAGACTCAAATACACTCAATGTCTATGTGGCTGCAAGCAGATCTGATCTCCTGTGTGAGCAGGAAATGATACTAGGCCTGTGAACAAAAAATAATAAAAAAAAAACAGCCCAACACTTTTTACCAATAATAATAATAATAATAAAAAAATCAGCCTCCCAGTAGATTTCAACTTTGTAAACTTCTTTTGAGAGAGTGTAAGATGTCAAACATTCTTTACAAGTATTTAACCTTGTGTGTATGATGTGTGCATCATATGAAGAAAGTGTAATAAAAACAAAAATGCATAGTCACTGTAGATTTCAGTCTGAATATCCCCCCAAAATTCAGAAGTCTGCTGTGCAGCCCGAATTCATTACATATTTTTATTCAGGGAAAAGAACGAGATACTTCCAATGGGGATGTTATGAAATCCTCTAGTAGGTGCTACAATGGTTGAGAATATTTCTTCATCTAGAGGTATGGTTTACAGAATAAAGTTGGTCCCAAATGTCTGCTTTATTCAAAACTCCTGATTCTTCAACGGCTAAACTCAATGAATCCCAATTTTCTTAAGGCCCTAAGTCTCATTAAGGAGCAATCCTTTTCAAAAATAGTCATAGTCAACCAGAAAAAATAGGTAACAATATTTTGTGTCTTGACTGCATGATAAACTAACTTAATTTTAGCTCTGTTATAAACCTAATTTACTGTTATATCCTACCAAACCAAAGCTAGCAGGCTGCATAACCAGGCTTAGAGTGCCCTAATCAGCAGCACAAAATCAAACCATACATTAATGGTATGCTTTGAGGCATATTAGTAGGTCTAATACCAGTCAACATCTTTGCTAATGACCTGGACAATGGAACAGAGTGCACCTTCAGCATATTTGGAAATTATGTAAAGATGGGAGAAGATGATACACCCAGTGGTTGTGTCATCGTATAGAGCAAAAATGTTTTTGTCGCTTGTGGGTTTAGCTGACTGTGAGACATAGAATTCCTAGAAAATAGTTGTGCTGAACTATCTGTGTTCTTGGCTACTCTACCAAAAAATAGTTATTTTTGAAGACTATTTCTGAAAACGTAAGCTCTATGTCTCCCATTGCACCTAAATCAAGACATGATATAAAGGACTTTCTTGGACCTCAGTAGACAAACAAAGGACTTTGGATGACCTGGCTCAGGATTCAACACTTTTTGTTTGCCATTAGACGACCACTGTGTCATCTAATGTAATTCACAGAATCACAAGGTTGGAAATGACCTATAAGATCATCCAGTCCAATTGTCTTCTCATCACCATTGCTACCACAAGCTACTAAACCATATCTCGCATCTCCTCATCCAGGCACCTCTTGAGCACTGCCAGGGACGGCAACTCCACCACCTTTCTGGGCAGGCCATTCCAGTGCCTGACCACTCTCTGAGAGAAAGTTTTTCCTCGTGTCTAACCTAAACCTCCTTTGATACAACTTGCGCCCTTTTCCCGGGTCCTGTTCGTTGTCTGGGAGAAGAGGCCAAACCCCTCTTCACCCCAACCTCCCTTCAGGAAGCTGTAGAGTACAGTGAGGTCTCCTCCGAGCCTCCTCTTCTCCAGACTAAACAATCCCAGCTCCCCCAGCTGCTCCTCATAAGACTTGTGCTCCAGACCCCTCACCAGTTTTGTTGCCCTTCTTTGGACACACTCCAGGGCCTCAACATCTGTCCTGTAGTGAGGGGCCCAAAACTGAACACAGTACTTGAGGTGCGGCCTCACCGCTGCTGAGTACAGGGGGATGATTACCTCCCTGCTCCTGCTGGCCACACTATTTCTAATGCAGGCCAGGATGCCGTTGGTCCTCTTGGCCACCCAGGCACACTGTCGGCTCATGTTCAGCCGAGCATCAACCAACACCCTCAGGTTTCTTTCTTCTTCACAATCATCTAGCCACTCGTCCCCAAGCCTGTAACACAGCATGGGGTTATTGTGGCCAAAGTGCAGGACCTGACACTTGGCCTTGTTGAACCTCATCCCATTCACCTCAGCCCAGCGATTCAGCTTATCTAGATCCTTCTGCAGGGCCTCCCTACCCTCAGGCAGATCCACACCACCTCCCAACTTGGTGTCATCTGCAAACTTACTGAGAGTGCACTCAATCCCCTATCTAGGTTGTCAATAAATATATCAAACAAGATGAGCCCCAGTACCAACCCCTGGGGGACACCTCTTGTAATGAGTCGCCAGCTGGACTTAACTCCATTAACCACTACACATTGGGCATGGCCCTCTAGCCAGTTTCTTACCCAAAGAAGTGTATACCTGTCCAGACCACAGGTAGCCAGTTTCCCCAGAAGAATACTGTGAGAGACTGTGTCAAAGGCTTTGCTGAAGTCTATGTAGACTACATCAACAGCCCTTCCTCATCCACCAGACTGGCTGGGCCTGATCCCCTGGACACCACGCACGTGCCGTGCGATCTCACCCGAGATGATTTGCTCCATTACTTTCCCTGGTATCAAGGTCAGGCTAACAGGCCTATCGCTCCCCAGATCCTCCTTATGGCCCTTCTTGAAGATGGGAGTCGTAAGAAAGAAAGTGTAAAATAAAGAAGTCTAAAAAGAAAACAGAGAAGTCTCATGTGGGACTTACTTTAAAAATAAGAACAAAGTTAATAGAATAAATCTTGTAATGAGAAGTCAGTGCATAAACCTAGATTAACGAGAGAGATAATGGTAGCAATCAACTGTGTGGAAAATGGAGGGCTTGGTGATTGCAGGTCAGAGTGCACATACAGCAGACACATCCTACAAAGGTTTAGAGGGTAAAAAAAATCAATTAGTGGAATAGATAAGAGGCCAAGTGCAAAAGCACTATTGTTGCTGCATGAGAAAAGATAAAAAGAGGAAGGTAGCAATGCTGTTAATCCCGGTATTTTTAAACACTTGTGTCAGAGAGGTTTAGTATATAAAGGTGGTTGTTGTGTCAAATTAAACAAAACCTTCCTAGCAGATAAGATGGTGAGCCAAAACCTCAGCCAGTATAAACCTTATCCAGGGAAGTCAAATCAGGCATATTGTCCTTCTCCACAAATGGATGATTTATATTTTGTGTTTTCAGTTACAACAAATGATAAAAGAAAGTGATAAAAGAAGTCAGAGAAAATATTCAGATAGCTTTTATTTGTTGCAAAGCTTAAGAGTGGTGGAAGTTTTGAAATATCTATTCAGTTTCCATAGTATTCAACTTGGAGCTATCCCACCGGCTATGGTGTTAGAAGGTAAGGGTGTCTGTGAGCATTTAAACAGCACTTCTTCCAAGCTCGGGATCCGTGCATTCCTATGAGTAAGAAATCAGGGAAGGATGGCAGAAGACCTGTGTGAATGAGCAAAGAGCTCATAACATAAACTCAACGGGAAGAAGGTTCATTAACTGTGGAAAAAGGGTCTGACCACTTAGGAAGAGTATAGGAATGTTGTCAAGGCCTGCATGGATGTGATGAGGAGGGTTAAAGCCAACCTGGAATTGAATCTAGCAAAGGAGATAAAGGATAATAAGAAAGGTTTTTTAAAGTACGTCAACAGTAAAAGGAAGACTAAGGGAAATTGGGTCCTCTACTAAATAAAGGGGGTGTTCTGGTAATGGGAGATGCTGAGAAGGCAGAAGTACTGAATGCCTTCTTTGTTTCTGTGTTCACAGCAAAGACTCCCCATAAGGAATGTTGGGCCCTGGAGGTGAGAGTCTGGGGAATAGAAGGCTCCCCTTTGGTGAGGGAGGAGATGATCCGAGAATATCTATGCAACATCATTGTACATAAATCCATGGGTCCTGATGGGACGCATCCATGTGTTGAGGGAACTGGCAGAGGTGATTGCTGAATCACTCTCTACCATTTTTGGGAGGTGTTGGAGAATGGAAGAAGTGCCTGAAAACTGGAGGATAGCCAATGTCACTCCAGTCTTCAAAAAGGGCAAGAAGGGCGATCTAGGAAACTACAGGCCAGCCAGCCTCACCTCCGTCCCTGGAGAGGTGATGGAACAGCTTGCGCTGGATGCCATCACCAGGAAAGTAGAAAAGAAGAAGGTTATCAGGAGTAGTCAGAATGGATTCACCAGGGTGAGGTCATGCTCAACCAGCCTAGTAGCCTTCTATGATGTCATCGCTGGCTGGGTGGATGAGGGGAGAGCAGTGGATGTAGTCTACCTTTATTTTAGCAAGGCATTTAACACTGTCTCCTACAACATCCTTGTAATGAAGCTGAGGAAATGTGGAATAGATGAGTCGACGGTGAGATGGGTTGAGAACTGGCTGATTGAAAGAGAAATCCATGCTGGTTACAAATGACTATAATTTAGATATAAAATAGAACAATTACAGTAAAAAAAAGAAAAGGAAAAAAATGATAATAAACATTTGTCATAAGCTGGTATGGAATTCCAAGGAAAACAAGACTAACCTATGCCTTTTAAAGACAGAAGTAACAAAGGGAGATACTTTTAAAAAGATCTCAGCAACAACAAAGATTTTTATATTGATATTTTCTGCTTTTTAGTCAAGAATAATGGAATTATTAGTAATTGATGGATTTCAATAAATATATCGGTTCTATTTGGGGAATAAACATGTATCTGAATCATGTCTTAGGAAGACTTCATGAAAGCAACCAAAAGGTGATTATCTTTTCTAAGCTACACACTTAAAAGCATTATCACATAATTTATGACCAAAGGGTTTAAAGGATATGGCTTAGGAGCTCTCCGGTTTGCTAATGTTGATTTTTCAATAAGTTTTAAAATGCTGGAAGAGCTCCAGCATTCTGGAAGAAGCTAATGTTTCATAGCTATTTTAAAGAGAGCAAATTGGTCAACTTTTCACAGTTACAGGCTTGTCATCTTAATGGCAGCCCTGGGCAAAATAATGATATTGCTTATAGACAAATCAACTACCAAAAACATAGAGGAACCAATATAATTAATAACACTCTGTTAAGACTTACAGAAAAATCTTTGAAGTTATATATTTGGTAGATAAAGCAAGTACAATTGATTTCTTATGTACAGATTTCTCTAAGGCATTTGACTTGATTCCAAAGCACATGTTTATGGGGGAAATTAGAATGATACAAGAACAGCCAGCCCAAGTTCTGCAGATCAGAAACTGGCTAACTCTGGACTTCCACTGTAGAAGTTACTCCATATGTAATGATGTCTTTAAAAATTCAGAATCTGGTACATGCTTTTTACTACTACTATCAGTGGCTGCAAGAATACATAAATAATTACTAATAATGTTTGTGATGAATGTCACTGGGCAAATCAGTGAATCAAGTTGTTATTGCATTAAAATTATAAAATTACACACTGAAAAAAAATGTTTCATTTTGATCTTTGCAAGTAACTCATGAAATTTCAGGATAAAAGTAATTCTTCCATGAAAAAAAAAAAATCATTTATTTTAGACCAGAAATTACTGTGAGGAGAGTTTAACCCAAGACTGGATAACTACGCCTGTGTTTTGAATAAAATGTGAAGAGCACACATATTTCTCACTAGGTTTGTAGCATATGCTTCAGACAAGACCTTTAATAAGTACTTCTTTCCACATAGAAATCCTCAAGTTGTTATAGAAGTATTTAGTTAATAGGCCAACAGGCCCTGTTCACTTCAATATTTGATAATATAGCTTATTTCATGGCAGTAAGGTAATAATAAATAAAGTCTTCAAGTTATATTCAGCATGTTTGATTTTCTGTGATAGCTTTCTATATACCTGATCCCAAAATGTTTGTGTAGCATAATGTCAATCCCTCATTCAATTGTAACTATGTCTTCCTGTGCTCTAATGAAACAGTTAATCTAGTCTGTTTGCTCATCTGAAAAGTTTATGATCCTTATATCATAATGTAGTCATGTATACATCATCCTACAATCGCCAAATACTTAGTGATATACGCTATGGGTTTTTTTTGTTGTTGTTTTGTTGTTGTTGTTGTTGTTTTGTTTGCTTGCTCTTCGGGCAATGCAAATATATAAATAAGATCTGGATCGAAATGATAAGGAACGTGTAGATACTTTATTCCTGTCATGGATAGGGTCTTTTTTGCTCTGGTATGCTCTTGTGTACACCAGTAATCCACATAAGTCATAACACTTACAGGTTCTTTCAATTGATAAGTTTTGAAATCATCATAGAACTCCCACAATAAAGGAACAGGCTGCGGGCAGGACTATGGGGTATGTGAAGCACACATCAAAATTAAAATGAGAATAGTCAGACTAGTAGTGATCTAGCAAAGAAACTAGTGATCTAGATGGGAAGTTCATCTGCACTAGATCTATTGAAGAAAACAGACTGCTCTGCGAGTGAACAGAATTAGGGACAAAATGACATCTAAACACTATTGTGAAGCTAATGCAATACAAGGATGAATACATCAAGATAGGAGACACAGAGCAGTACCTCTGCAAGCCCTATGGATTTCTACTATCTGGAACATAGCAACAGAGCATGGTGTTCATATACAGTCAAGTATCTTCTTGAATAAATAATAATGAAGCATAGTTGTCACTAGCAACAGACGCATAATTAATAGATATAACTGAAGGCACAGTTTAGCACAAATAATGCGCCAATTCAAAAAAAAGGTGAGTGTCAGTAAAAAGTCTTTAGAATAAAGATATATAGTAGGCCAAAATGTGCTGAATTTAAGACATTCTGAGTTTTATAACATTTTATATAACTTTCTTTAGTATGGATGAATAATGAATACAACATTTATGCTATATCATATTTGTAGTATGCTGGGGTATTTGAAATCTGCAGTGTAATATGTGTAAGTACTCATTTTCAAATTGCATTCTATATATCTTGGGAATTCACTGGCTGCTTGAAGGGTACTGGAAAAGATCTTGCAGACCTGACTTTTCTCATTCTGAAGAGCTCAACCTTTTAAAATATATTCTCTGCAAATGTACTTATTGAATCTCAAAAAATATTTTATGTCCTTTAAATTGGCAAATACTAAATGAAATGAAAAAAGGCTGATGAACAAGAAAAACACACACCTGGAGTGTATGACACAAACCTTGACACTGGGGAAAACAAATAAACAAACAAACTGTATTTATTATTTTACTACTCTTGAAAATAATTCTTTTCTTTTACATTTCTGTTGATAGTTAAAAAATCTGTTAAAAAATCTATCCTTGCTGCTAACATTATGCTGCCAAAAAAGTTCCCCAGAGATCTGTCTCCTCCTTGTTTAAGATGAATTTCAGGAAAAGAAAAGGAAAGGGGAAGGGAAACAGGAAGGGGAAGGGAAAAAGGGGAAGGGAAATGGGAAGGGGAAGGGAAAAAGGGAAAGGGAAAGGGAAAGGGATAGGGGAAAGGGAAAGGGAAAGGGAAAGGGAAAGTAAGCCGCTCTTCTTCTCTTAGCTTCCGTTGTAGAGAAGCTGGGAGACTATAGTCCACTGAATGAAAGTACTGCAATTATTATTCCTTTAAAATAATAGCCACTGCAAAGTTACAGCTTGATTGCCATTTAAAAATATCACTGAAATAAAGTCAGCACCCTGAAACAAATCAGAAAAAAGCAGTATTTACCACTTGTCACTGACTCTTTTTCTACATGGTCCCAAGGCAGAGGTAATTTTCAATATCTTGATGGGGATGCTGCAAGTAAGAAAGGGATAGTGATTTGGAGCATTGAATAAAGGTTGGCTTCTGTTTAATTCATAATATCTAAAACTTTTCAGATTAAAGAATAACAAACATTTTTCCAAAATGATTCTCAACTTCTCTGGGTCATAGTGTCAGAAAGGCCAAACTACTCAAGTAGCTTTTAGGTCCTAGCTTATTTCCAGAAGACAGAGAAAATATTTTTGAGTTGTTCCTCCAAGCTGCAGGAGAACAGTGTCATTTGTATCTCATTCTTGAGTATCAGTGTTTCTCACAATGCAGGGATCTACTCCTAAGCCACAAAAATAACTCTCTTTTCAGTTTCGTCAGTGGTGTGAAGACCACATTTCCAACTTTTGATTGCCATAGGACTTCACAACACATTGTGAATCCAGTTGCTGATTTATGTCTGTATTCTCTAATAATAATTCTGAAGAACAGTATTAGTGATAAATCCGTGAGAATAATGAAACACTAGAGGGGTCAAGCTTGGATGTGGCTTTGTCATTACTTACTCATCAGGCTCCAATGCCTACATGAATATATACTACAGCTTAATAAGCTATTGTGTCTTTTTCCACTTAAGAGATTTTCCATTCCTTTATTTTGTGGATCTGAGAGATCTTAAAGGACAATTATTATACTGCAAGCAACTACTAACAATACTATATCACCAAAAAGAAATCCAACCCAACCCCCCAAAAATCAGATTGGGAAATTCTGTAAGATTCTTACTGTACACTAACTGCTCCAGGTTCAAAGAGTTTAAAATCCAAGTGGCCACAGTAAGAGTTGCTCAGGATGACTGTTTCAATTTTTCTCTCATTAGACGAAAAATATTTCAAAGAGATAAGAAGCCCAAGTAGTGTTAATCAGTATAAATTTCATGTTCATTGGTGAGACCTTGCAACACTTCCCAGGGATGAGTTTTGGTTGCCTTTTTTTTTTTTTTTGCTGCTACTACCATTAGTGTTCCTTAAAAAAAAAAGGAAGGCAACATTGAAAATGACATAAAGTACCATAGGCCCTTAAAATAGCCAGTCCAGGCCTTATAAATCAAGACAAAGCAAGAACCAATGAGTTTGGCTTCTATTTATCACCAAAGACGGCCACAGTATCACAGAGTATTAAAAATGCAGTTGCCTAACCTTAGATGTCTAAAAGTCGTCAAGCCTAAACTAGTCTTCAAAGTTCCCTCTGTGGTGAACAGAAAGGAGTGTTTTCATCCATGTGGTGATCCATCTCAGTCTAAGATAAATATTTTAAGTTAAAACCATAGAATAATGTGGAGTGGAAGACTGGTGAGATGCATCATTTTATAGACAAGCATGTCTCCTTTTTAGCAATAAATGTCATGGACGCAATCTGTCTAGACTTGACCCATTGATGGTTAACATCAGGTGAGAAAAATCTTGCCTGATTCTGTGGCACTTGGGAAATTATATTACTTTTCCGTGGCTATTTGCACATCAACAAAATGGGGCAAAAGATGTGTCCTATCAAAAATATGTTGCAAAATTTGATTCATGGCAACTATTTATGACCTTTGAGAAACAAGCAGCATAAGGATTGCATAACACATTTCTCTATGGTTGGAAAGTACAAATTCAATAAATTTATATTATCAATTTATTGTAAATAGCTAGGCTTTGCATGCAGCACTCCACCTTGAGCCTTGTAAACAGGTCTCAGAAAGCTGAAAAGATATACAGAAAATGTGCACAGTTAAATGAGTTTGGTGATTGTCAAGCTATTTCTATTAGACTATAATAGGCTTGGCATCTAGGTCATGCTTTGCTGAGGAAAGAATGAGAAAGAGCTTTAAATGCACTTTTCATCTCAGCAGAATGACCCCGTATGAATGCCAAATAGAGCCAAAGAGAGCTGTTAATCAGAGATTAAGCTCCAACAAACAAGTTGCTTGCCAATAAATTCTGTGGTCATCTACTGTGATGTGTTCAATAGGATCATGTTTTGAATTAAAAGTCTGTCCTTTTCCATTCAACCTGTTTCACCAGAATGCTGATGTACCCAGGATTAGAACTTGTTCTAAGGATTAGAAATAAAAATGGATAAATTATGACCTCCAGATAACACAGATTATCCTTTCATGAATTACCGAAGAAAAAAAGCAGTAGAGTGAGGGACTATAGAAGGGTCCAGAGATAAAAAACAAAACAAAACAAAATATAGATGAAGTAGAGGAGAAATTTGGGTCTCTGCTCTTACTTAAATATTTGCTTATTTATAGCAAGAGGCAGCGAAAACGGACTTCATTGTCTCCTTACTTTTATTAGGCTATACCATCACTACTATGGAAACAGAGAGTGTAGTATACAAAGCTTAAGGGCGAAGGAGACACTTTCTGCTTATTGGAATCCTTGAGCTTTTAATTGTTAATGTCTCAACAATTACATGTTTGTCTGCAATTGTTCTTTTCTTAGTTTTCATACTTTCATGAATTCTCACACTGTGTTTGTTTTCTTAGTTGAACAAAGTCAAGATGGCATGGCTGCAGCAAACTATTGCTTGAGCCTCTGGGTTGAAAATTACACATTATGTGATCCTAGTTAAAGCAATAAATAATTGAAACTGTTACATATTTCTTTACAACCATTGAGTGTTGTGGAAGAAAATGAAAATACTTAATGTATAGCCTTATATAATGCATAACACAAGTGTTTGCCTTTTTTTGTTTCCTTCTAGTTATGGCCTTGAGCTACTGAAAATAATCCCTAATGATATATGAGGAGGATACCCCAGTATTAATTTAGCATCCCTCAGAGAAATTTCTTGGGATGCAGAAGACTAAATTGAATTCTTGAAAAGAAAGATAATCAATAACATACAATTTGAGCATGCTTTGTATATATGCACTGGAGATTCGTGTTGGAGAAATGCAGATATTCTGGAACAACCTTACAGTAAGAAAGCTAATATATATATATAAAAGATGGATATCAATCAATATATACTGTACTTGCCTATAAGAGCACAGATCTGCATTGATGTCCTAAGAGAATCCTTTCCATTTCCAGATGGTATCTTAAGCCATAACAAAGTGAACAAATAACTCTTTGATGAATAGATACAAAGACACATGAAAATTATTATTCAAATATATCAACTGGCATTACACATCTTTTGCTTTTTTCTCTTAGAAGTCAACACAGAGATAACACATTGATTCAGGATAACATTTAAACACTTTTTATTTCAAGCACGTGCCTACATGAGCCATCAGCTCAGTGCTGAAGGATACAATACGTGTTTCAGTTAAGATTATGGGCTTTCTTAGTTCTTCCACATATTTTCTTATGAAATGCAGGCCTGAGAACACAACATAATAAAATTCTCCAGATAATTTCAGTGCACTAGAAAACCCATAAGTACAAGCTTGTACTTGCTAAATCTGTCTATATTCATTTATAGCTTTATCTGCCGTGTCTTTTCAATGCTACTAGCATGGTCTTTCCAGCCATCATTTGAATGAGAGATCCATTCTGAATATGCTTGAGGGATTCCTTGAGATCCTGCAATATGCAGTATGAGACAGGCAGACATTTAGTTTGCCATGTCATTTGGGCCAGAATTGAAATTGTGTCTATTCTAAGGCCATTAAAGCAAGACTCCCTTTTTAACTGTACTCTAAAAAAGATAAGAGGTAGGTATCCATGGTACTTACAGTGAACTAACACGAATATCCATTTTAGTCACAAAATCAGAGAATGGCCTGATTGAAAAGGACCACAATGATCATCTAGTTTCAACTCCCCTGCTATGTGCAGGGTCACCAACCACCAGACCAGCTTCTATTTTCCATTTCTTTTTTTAATAACTGATCATACTACAGTTGCATACATCAAGCCAATTGCACTTGAGAGTTCTTACATCTGTGCATAGCTTCTCAACATAGAATCATTGAATGGTCTGAGTTGAAAAGGAGCAAAGTGATCATCCAGTTTCAACCCCCCTGCTATGTGCAGGTAACCAACCACCAGACCAGGCTGCCCAGAGCCACATCCAGCCTGGCCTTGAATGCCTCCAGGGATGGGGCATCCACAACGTCCTTGGGCAACCTGCTCCAGTGTGTCACCACCTTCTGTGAGAAGAACTTCCTCTTAATATCTAACCTAAACCTCCCCTGTCTCACTTTAAAACCATTCCCCCTTGTGCTATCACTATCCACCCTCGTAAACAGCTGTTCCCCCTTCTGCTTATATGCTCCCTTCAAGTACTGGAAGGCCACAATGAGGTCTCCTTGGAACCTTCCCTTCTCCAAGCTAAACAAACCCTATTTCCTCAACTTTTCCTCATATGAGAGGTGCTCCAGCCCTCTGATCATCTTAGTGGCCCTCCTCTGGGCCCTCTCCAAGAGCTCCACGTCCTTCCTGTACTGGGGGCCCCAGGCCTGGATGCAGTACTCCAGATGGGGCCTCACAAGAGCTGAGTAGAGGGAGACAATCATTTCCCTCTCTCTGCTGGGCCATCCCTTTTTTAATGCAGCCCAGAACACAGTTGGCCTTCCAGGCTGCAAGTACACACTGCTGGTTCATGTCCAGCTTCTCGTCTAACAGGACTCCCAAGTCCTTCTCTGCAGGGCTGCTCTCAAGGAGATCTTATTTGTAAATATCCAGGATTGCCCCAACCCAAGTGCAGCACTCTGCACTTGGCCTTATTGAACCTCATTAGGTTTTCATGGGCCCACTTCTCCAGTCTGTCCTGGTCCCTCTGGATGGCTTCTCTTCCTTCCATTGTATCAACTGCGCTGCTCAGCTTGGTATCATCTGCAAATTTGGGAGGGTGCACTTGATGCCATCGTCTGTGTCATTGATGAAGATGTTGAAGAGCATCGGTTCCAAGACCAACCCCTGATGGACACTGCTCATGACCGGCCTCCACCCTGACACAGAACTATTGATCACAACCCTTTGGCTGTGACCAGCCAGCTAATTCCCAATCTACAGAACAGTTCATCCTTCAAATCCATACCTCTCCAATTTAGAGAGAAGGATGTGCTGAGGGACCATGTCAAAGGCCTTGCAGAAGTCCTGGTAGCTGACATCCACTGCCCTTCCCCCATCCACCGAAGCCGTCATTCCATCATAGAAGGCTACCAGATTGGTGAGGCACGATCTGCCCTTGGTGAAGCCATGCTGCCTGTCTCCATTCACCCCTTTGTCTCGTATGTGCCTTAACATAGTTTCTAGGATGATCTGCTCCATGATCTTCCCAGGCACGGAGGTGAGGCTCAAGCACTGAAGCTGCCAGTCCTCTGGCATTTATCAAACAAGTTTTGGAGTAAATTTCTCTCATTATTTATGTACTCAAATGTTTGATTCAGGAGGAAGAGTAGGAGAACATATGTATTGTCCAGTATCATATGAAATTCAGAGACTAAACTCCTGCAGAATCATCAACGATAGTATTAAACCTTATCTATATGACAGCATATCAGATACTTGTGAAGTCACAACACTCACCAGTGTGACGACAAATGCCATGCTAGGAGGTGACTAATATTAATCATTAGCCTTTGAAATGAAGTTCTAGAGTATTTTTTAATCCAGCCTGGCTGGATTAAATGGTGAAGGTCTGGCCCAACAAGATCTCAGGACAGTGAGCAGGAAATCCTGAGGAAACTTTCATACAGTTTCTGAGCTGAATTTCTTCTTACTGATTTCCACTGTATATGCCATATGCTTTCACAGTGAATATCTAGTGACATAGAAATACAAAATTTTTTGATAAGTAGAGAAAATGCTTTCTAGTGAGAGCTCAGTATGCATAACTTATCAAAGAAGATTGAACAGAGACTTGATTAAAGAGTATAAAGAACTTCGGGGGATGAAAATAGCAGGTGCTAATGGGCTTTTCAATCTCTAAAAAAAAAAAAATTGATATTACAAAAATGAAACCGGACGATAAATCTAGAACAATTCAAATGAGAAATATGATTCAGATTTTAACTATGGAATAATCAAGCATTGACAGGGATGGATAGGATGAAAAACAGCCAGCAGTGATGGATTTTTTTCCATCTTCAGATCAAACTGCTTACCTGTCTAGTGAGTATGCTTTAGATAAACATGATTAAACTAAAGCCAATTTAGTGAAGTATTAAAGTCTGTGAGTCTTTGGAGACTAAAACAGGTGATCATAGGGCTCCTTCTGGTTTTAAACTATGACTAATCAATGTCTAGGAAAGGGCTAATCATGTTCTACATGCCAAACATGGTCTGCATGTTCTACATGCAGAAACCTGTAGCTAATGTATGACTACATTTACACATGTGTAGCTGACTTAAATCATTTCAGTCTGTCTTTCCCTTACACCAGTTTGATTGGCTTATTATTATTATCAAGTTGCATAGCCAAGGAAAAGATAACACAATCCTCTAGGCCAGATCAAACTCTCTTTAGGACACCAATCGGTTATCCTTCCTCTAGATCACAGTGCACAGACTGCTACTGTATGTTGCATTCCCAGATCATTTTGACAAAGGGTAAAGAGTTGTTTCTAATCTCCATCTCAGTTTAGGACTGAAAATGATACCTACATTTCTGTAGGTGAAAGTGAAGTGAAGCCTCCTGATATAGCCTGTTGTATGCTTTCAAACATAAATCTATCTGGCCATTGTTTACAATTTTTTCTCATGGTTTGATTTTGTATGTTTATCTCAGAGAATACTTCTTTGTCTTCACTTCAAAAGTGAGTTTCTTCTATAAAACCCAAGATTTTTCTGTTTGTGACTGCTTTAGCAGTAAGATTTATACAAAAGAGCTGGAGCCTTGCTATTTTGGGTATGCTTAGGGGTCAAAGAAACAAAATGTTCAATACAGTGCAAAAGAAAAAGATATAAGGGGAAATGGGGATGCAGAGATCAGGAGGCAGGAATATTATTCCTTACTCTTGATGTTTTATCTGCTTGCCTGTTCTGTCTATTTATTTATCTATTTTAGACTTTCAGTGGCATTCCAGAAAATCTAAACATTAGCAGTAGGATCTTCCCTCAGGTGGAGTTTTATATAATGTATTTACTGAAGGTCTAACACTTCACTCTGGGAATTCATTCTTGTAGGTTGTTGCTTGGAAAATGATAGGATTTAGTGCATTTTTAGCATACATCTCAGAAAGCACTAGAAACATTTTATATGAATAATTTACATCCTTGAACCCTTGGTGCATTTCTCATTATTTGTTCCTAATCTTTTTCATCTTGAGATCAACAGGATTGTTGTCACTAACTGCAAAGGGAATTGGGGAGACCAGATCTATTTCCATTTGTGTTTCTCAGATGTATTCTGGTGATTGTTAACATGTAAACCAGGGAAAACATTCTGTGAAACCTGAGAAGAGTTGCTTTTCAATGTGACTTCCCCCGGACATCCCTAAACACTACAAGTGGTAATGAGGTTGTGCTGATCTATCTCAGACTCATACAGACCCGAAATAGGTGATCATCTGCTCTAACTCTGTGTCCCAAAGTGAGTTGAAAACTATCTGTATCATTCCTTGCAGAGGTGCACCAGCCTTTAGAGAGCTTCAGTGATGTGGACTGTAGCTTATTTCTGTACTCCACTGTAACACACTTAAAATTTTCTCTTTATGTCTAGTCCAGTCTTCGTCATTGCAGTTTAAGCTCATTATTTCCTGTCGCATCTTCCCTGGGCATGGAAGACAGATTCTACAGTAGCTTTTCTGGTAGATAAAAGAGGTACTATGTCTATCTCAGTGAGATCTGTGTCTACCAGCTAAACAAATCAAACTGTTCTATCTTCTAGTACTTTTAAAATAATCTGTATATTAGGTATATTAGGCTCCATCTCTGGAGGTGTTTAAGGCCGGGCTGAGTGGGGTCTTGGGCAATCTGATCTAGTACTTGATCTAGGGGCTGGTAACCCTGCCTGTGGCAGTGAGTTTGGAACTTGGTGATCCTTGAGGTCCCTTCCAACCCAAGGCATTCCATGATTCTATGATTAAACCTTTCATTTCTAAGATTTCACTCCTCACACACTTCTAGAGGGCAAAACGAGGAACAGCGGAGGTGCCTGGATGTGCTCAGCCCAGAGCAGAGCAGGCTGAGGGGAAGCCTGATGGCGGCTGCAGCTCCTCACAGGGAGCGGAGGGCAGCGCTGAGCTCTGCTCTGTGTGACAGCAACAGGGCCGAGGGAACAGCATGGAGCTGTGTCAGTGGAGGGGCAGCTGGGAATGAGGGAAAAGGTCTGCACTGGAGGGTGGTGGGCATGGAACAGCCTGCCCAGGGCAGTGGGCACGGCCCCGAGCTGCTGGAGCTCAAGGAGCGTTTGGACAATTCACTCAGACGCTAGGTTTGAGTTTTGAGTGGTCCTGTGCAGATCTTGGAGTTGGACTGACAGTTTTTGTGGCTCCTTTCCAATTCAGAATATTCTATGATTCTATAAATGAGTAAATGTTCTAAAGTACAGGTCTTCGGGACCAAATGGAATAATAGAACTAGTCAGTTATGGGACTGGACAGTAACAAGACTGTGAGGTTTAAGAGATAATTTGCAAGCTGTGAACTGCATGCTTTATCTAAAGCATATTCACTAGACAGTGAACTGTGTGAAGTGTTGAATATCTGTAGATGGTGTTTCTGAATAGAGTTGTGTGCCTAGAAGAAATAAGCAACAACTGAAGCTGAGTATTGTGCAAAGAACACCTTTGAACAAAGTGTTTAACTGGACATAGTGGTTTTGCTGAATGAATCCAACTGTATTCAAAGGATCAGGACCATTTATGCTTCCTTGCATACTTGCAAACTTGTAACTAATAAATAAAAGTTCTTCATCACCTTATTACTTTTTTTTTTTTTTTTTAATGAAGGAAGTGGTGCCAAAGGTTCATATTTCTCATGGCTGCTTCAGCAGAAACAGTGCATTTTATTGTTTGGATAGAGCACTGAACTAAAATATAAAGTTTTGTTAGATGAGCTAATTTATTGATCTGCACTATTGTTAGCTAACTTTTCTCTTTGTTATATAAGGATTATTATTGATTACTAAATGACTTTAATTTCAGTAAACAGTACAGAGAGTGAGTTAAATTTGAGCTATCAATAATTAATTGCTAAATGTTAGAAAATACTTATGCTGATCTTTGGCAGAGGGGTTAAATTCAGAATTCTGAAATGCTTCTGGATTTAGTTTCTTCCAAGAATATATTATTACTATTACTGTCATATTCTTTATTCATTTTAAAGATAATAATTTAGCACATTTCAACTGGTGCTGTCTTCTGTTCTGCTTCTGCTGCTTCCAGGAGTCTTTGGCAAGGAAAAGATTAAAGTCATTTGAGAGTTTTGCCAGTGTTCAGACAATACAAGATGCAGCATCTGTCAGCAGACAGACACGTGAAAATTTATGTTCTCTTAGAAAGGTGTATATTATAACAACATGGCTTTATCATGTGTTTATATTGTTCAACAAGTTGTAATTAATATTTCTTATAAGTCGTTAAATTCCACTGATCTCTTCTGTTTGCTTTAATCAAAGACATCAACAATGCTGGGACTTTTGCCTCTGCATCAATAATTAAATATTTTAATTTCTGCATTATATAATGAAACTCTTCAAGTGCATGCACAAATTGGGTTCACTAGCAAAAGTTAGAGATGAAAAAATAATGATGAAGGCTCCTTAGATGCTGCTCTGAAGCATGTTACTGCTAGGAAGGATGTTTAAATATCTTGTTCCTTATCAGAAATCTTTGTCCACTTCCTTAAGCTAAATGTTTTCGTTTCATCTTGTCCTCCTTTTGGTGTTGTCCATTACCTCTTCTGTCTCCCTGGTGTTTATTTCTCAAGGTGTTTAAAGCAGTGTTACTCGTGTCCTGACACCTTTTTGTCAAGCTGTGCAAGGTAAGGCTTTTTAAGGATATGTTTGTTGCACTGAAGGAATTAAAGTAACACCTGGAAGCAGAGTAAGTGTGAAATAATGTATTGGAAGTTTTGGAAAGCACAATGCTGAAGTACTTCAAGATCAGGTTGAGAGTTTGTTTGGGCAGTGTGATGTAGCGGAAGGTATCCCTTTTCATGGCTGAAAGCTGGAACTAGATGATCTTTAAGATCCCTTCAACCCATGTCATTCTGTGGTTCTGTGATGCCATTTGTAGTATGCCGCACTACTTCTAGGTCAAAGACAGATCAGAACTTTCTTTATGACTTTTTGTGTTATACAACAGATATGCTATTTCTTGCTGCATCACAGCTATTTTGAATTCCCAAATCACTCTGGATGCATTTCTTTACAGCAAAGGTAGCAGACAGTTGTAATGAATAGCTTTCTGTTTCTGTAAGCCTAGTGTAATTCCTTTATACTGCTCAGATGAGTGTTTATTTATGATCTTTTTAGTAGAGATTAAATGAAACAAACAAACAAACAAACAAAAATAACAAAGGAATAAAACATGACTGGAAGGAAAATCTGAATATGAACCTGAATGAATTTGGTTCAGATATCATGAAGATAGGCCTGGGATTAAAAACAAACATAGAGAAACAAACAAATAAAAAGAGAAGCAAGAACCCTACCAAGGAGGGAGGAAAAAAAAAAAAAAAAACTTATAAAGAAGAAAAAAAACAAAGCTTAAAATTTCCAGCATATTTACAAGATTCTATGTTTCATTAGGCTTTGTCACACATACTTTGTGACAAATCCATTACATCCATCATCCATTACATTCTCTTTAATGTGTTTTGTGACTGACAGGCCACAAGTATGACAGTTACAAAATCATTGATGTCTCTTTCCTCCAAATTATATAGAAATTTCTCAGCCAACTACAGTTCATTAAATTGTCTTGTTTGATTTTCTGTTGTGATGATTAAAGTTACTGGTTATGGAATCCCACGACTAATATTTCTTTCTTTCTTCTTTTTTTTTTTTTTTTTTAATCCTTTCAGATACAGCAAACATTTGCATCTGGCAGCTGTTTCTCCTGTCACAACAACATATATTTTTATCCTTGTCATCTTTAAAAATGAAGTTCACAGTTATTCCATTTAATTCTTTCAGATTGCATTCATCTTGTAATTCATCTTAAAAGTTTTTCCAGAATGGACTACAGAGACGTTAGCTTCTGCAAACAATGAAATGGGATACCATTTGATATCCAAAATTTACGAAAATAGTAATATAGTTCCCTCCCTACTTTCTTAATCACACATACCACAGGACTATCAAAACAAACCAAAAAACAAACAAACAAACAAAAAAACCACACAAACAAAACCAAACAAAGAAAAGAGGAAAAAATAAAAAAGATGAAACAGTATTGTTCAAATTGTAATATCATGCAATATTCTTTAGAGCAATTTATTTGGAAAACTCATGAATGAATGAACCACAGGCTTAGTCTTGCGCAAAGGACAGGATGGGAGGAGAAGGTGCTGTGACTGGACTAGGTCTTAGTTCCCAGTAGATTCAAAAGACGATAATCTTCTCACACTTTTCTATTTCTTTCTATCATTACCTCCTTCTATTTGTCAAAAACACTTTAACACAGGAGCATTAGGTATGAATATAGGAAGCAACTCACATTTTCCCGAGGATTTAATTTTTACGCATCTTTACATGATACTTCTACCCATATATCCTACTTCAAAACTTACTGAAATGATGGTTTTCCATCTACTTCAGTAGATTCTGAGTCCATAAATCCTAAAATTAATGTTTCCACGTGAAGTCATTTCAAATTATATGTCAAGTCATAAGTAAGATTGAGAAAAGATGTAATCGCACTTTATAATGCTATAACTATTCTGTAATATGTTATTGCAGTTGATGTGACTATACTACTGTGTCTAACTAATTACTAACGTTTCTTATGGCAGTGAAGTTATGCCCACTGTTGAACAGCTTTTTAATGTCTTCTTTCTATAATGTTCTTACAGATCCATTATTATTGTAGTTGTATAATGCAGTATTTACCCTTTAATCACAGTCATTTATGTACAGAACTTTGCAGTTATTCTGAAGTATTATTAATTACCTGGACCTGAATACATACATGCTAAAGCAACACATTCATAGCACTTGCCTTAACAGCCCGCAGCTCTGCATCAAGCAACTCTGTTTGCAGTAACTAATGTATTCTACCACATCCTAACTTCAGATCTAGACAAATTCAATAGATTTCGTTATAGAGAAAGATTCTCTTCAGCAAGACAAAGGATAGCAAGCTTTGGCCATGCATGGATGTAAGCTGAATGCGTCCTTTGTTACACAAATGCCACTTATACAGAGTAGTGGAACCAATGATTTCAGTTTGTCTTCAGAAGTCAGAAACTTTCTGTGACCTTAGAAATAGACTGCAGATATGCCAAAATGCTTTTAGTTATTAGAGCCAGCAGACTTCTGATGGTTTCAGTAATTCCTTTAGGAGCAGAAGTATCAGTCCCAAGGAAAATTAGATCAGCTTACTGTTCCTTCTAAGATACTTGTGCTCCCACTTATACTCTCCTGATATTTCAGTGATTCTTGTCAAAATTGCTTAATGCTGTTTTGCCATTTCGGAATATGATGGTCAGCAAAAAAGACTCAGCTGCTATGGTTACACACACCATTAAACCTACAAACGTGTTCTGCAGCAGTGAGATCTGAAGGTCTGTGTGAGAACTCAGGGCAGTAAGTTACGTACAGGCAGAGCCAGGAGCTTCTGAGTAGGATTTGCAAAAAATGACTTGAAATGACTGAACTCATTTAGAAGATGTTTGAAGATGATTAGATGAGAAGAAGAGCTTATTTGTAAACACAGAAATCTAAGTTGAAGTGTAAAAAGTTTCATTTGTAATTTTCAGGTCAAGTGAGCTATTCCAAGAACATCAGAAACTAAAGTGAAGTTTGGAGATCCTGAAGACTTCACGTAAGCTCACAAAGTTCATGTTAGGCTTTGACTAAATAGCTAACATTTTCATTGTTTATCAGAAATGAGCCAAATCTCCAAAGAGTTTGAGATTCACCCATTGCTGAGGATAGTTCTCCCAGCAGCTTGGTATTTTATAAAAAAATCTATATTTAAGCTGCAAGTCAAATGAAAACATTTAGGTATATGTAATTATAGCCTACAGTATGCTCTTTAAATATATATATTTTCTCATTTAAATTACAGTGAAAATTATTGGTGGAGTATCCATTTAAAGAAAAGTGGCATAATGTTCTGTTAAGCTAAGTATATTCACACAATGGAATCCTAACTTTAATTAGGCATGATAGCTGTGGTTGTCATGAACCTGCCCTCTTTCTCAAGTCATGAATTTACATTTTCTGAGCATTCTACTGGTGTCAAAGTTAAATTTACAGACTTGACATTTTCTACTGCTTTTAAATATCCCTGTGACTAGCACTTCAAACATTTTCCTAGTTGCATTGTTCCCTCCAGTTTCTGAAGTTAGAAATTATCTTCAAGTTTGCAGTTCTGAAATAAAGCAAGTGATAATACGAGTAGAGGAATTTAAAAAATGAGTGATTATGACATGAAAATAACTTTTCAACTTTGGTGGGTTGATGAACTAAGATGAAGTCTAAATTAGAGCATCATTTGTAAAATCCTTTATGCTTACTGCATAAAATTATGTCAAACTTGTTACCTATTGCTAACAGAGACTAGAGCAGTGAGAACTGAAAGCAAACTCCAGACACCTATAGGGGAACAGCCTGCCTCACCCTGGGCCTCTCCTGGGTCGCAGGGAACTTCTGCTCTGTGCCTGGAGCACTTCCTGCACCTCCCGCGCTGACCTTGGGAGCTGCAGGGCTGCTTCTCCCCCATTTCTCACCCCTCCCTTCCAGCTGCAGTTGCACAGCACTGATTCCTTCCCTCCAATCCACTCTCCCAGAGGCACACCCAGCATCGCCCAGGGCTCAGCTCTGCTCAGCAGTGGTTCTCTGTTAGTGCAGCTCTGCTCTGGCATGGGGCACTGCTGGGCACTGCTCACAGAGCCACTCCTTCAGGCCTTGCTACCAAAATCCGTGTAAGCCCATTACAGTCACATAGTGGAGGACTGAGTCTCAGGGAAAAAAGAAATTCAAGTCAGTAAATCTGGTAACCTCGCAAGAAATTTCAACGTCCAGTTGTTATTTAATAATTATAAGGAATAATTCTGCTGTCATTGGATATATGTTAAAATACATTGACATTAAAGAAGACACAAAATTTCTCAGGAAACATATGGTGATATACAGGTTTCAGTCCTCAGACATAACATGTAATTGAAGCAGCTGATAAAACAGGAGTAGCTGTAGCCTTTTTAGACCATGGCTATAAAAAAGACTGAAGCCATAAGGCTTCATCAGTGCTAGGATGCTGTGAGAGAGAAAAAACTAAGGTTACTATTGCAAAAAGTGGAAACCTATTTTATGTAGGAATCTTACTTTTTATAAAACTTACTGTTGAATTGGAACCTGATATTTTGACATGCTACAGTACTTTTTTTTAATATCAGTAATAATCATTGACATCAAAAGAACTGAGAAATTTTCTTTAATACTACATTAATCTATTTTGTAAATAAAAATGGTCAAGTTATTGGGCTCAGATATGTGTATTGTGGTTGTATGAATGACAAACGAAAGAGCAGTAAATAAAGCAAGCAATTTTAAACAACCCATCTCTATCCACAACTATCACCGCAGAAACAAACAAACAAACAAACAAAAAAACCCACCATATTTGTTATAGATATTAAAATTGTTTTCTCCCAGTTTTAGGCAAGACAATAAAGGGTCTTTAAAGTAAGTGCTTTTTCTATTAAAATAGTTTGGAGTAATACAGTATTCTGACCTAAAAATGCTCAGATAAATCATTAAAAAAATAATACAAAATATAAATTGAAAGATTTCTATCAGGTCTAGCCAAGAGGATTTTGCTTAGCCAATGAATTAGAGGAAGTTTAAGCATATGTGGATGCATACATTAAAAAAAATTAGCTAGGTCCTCCTATTTCTCAGGCAAAGCTGCAGAAAAAAGAAATAATAATTCCCTTTAATGTACAAAGAACAGATCATTTCCACAAATATGACAGCCTACAAGCCTCATAATATCTTAGTTTTCTCAGACCAATAGATAAAGACTGGAGCAGAAATGAGATCTTTCTCTTTTTATTTCACGTTCCTGCTGCCATCAGTCTGCTAAGAAAAATCCTCTTCCTGTGATTTTGGGTCTCCTTTATGTGACCGCACCCCTCCATCTCATCTAGCACAGCAGTAGGGGAAGCTATCTTCTGCTGAGTCTCCCTCTGATAAAAAGAGCTGAAGTTACCATGATGTGAGTCGTATCACTGGGGAAGTTGCATCTGACAAACATGTGACAATAGGATATATTCAGATGGCACAGTTTTACATCTGATGTAAAACTATTAGAACTTACAAATTAATACCATGCTTTGGATTTATGGAATGCAGTATGAAATGCCTATGACTTCTCTGATCTATATAAATCTCAATAATTTAATCTTTATAAAGTGCCTAGTAAACCTTATTTATCGCTTTCAAACACTACTAAAATTGAGTTGTTCTAGCAGTATTTTCCTGTTGCTATGTGCTTAAGAAACTTAAGAGGCAGTAGTCGTAACTTGTAATGCATAAGTTACCATGGTGATTGTTTTCTTAATGAACAGTGGATGAAATTGCTTCATAAAGCATACATACTTTTAGGCTGTAGACTAATATTGCTGTGTATCAACAGCATTGTATGAATCAGTGTTTGTACTTAATGGATTACAGACCTGGCATATTACATCAGGCTGATGGTAGAAACTGGTCTATTGAGAATACCTTTTCACGGAGCAGATTCTTCCACTGACATTTAGCAATGGTTGGAACAGTTGGGTCCAGCCAATGTGTGTTATATGTAGAGAGGCTGCGTGTAGACTCCTGCACTGAAAACAATATTGGCATGTTTTCATGATACTACACCAAAGCTAATAAACTTCCTCTCTCAAAAGAGTCACAGCAATCACAGAAATCTGAACATCTGCATTACAGAAAAAATAAGGAAAGAAATGAATGAGGCAGCTGAGTGTTCATTCACTAAAGGGAACATCACTTATGGGAAGAGCCAATCTGCATTATTTTTGTCTAAAGAGACTGAATACTTCACTGTCAACCTGTATTTCAATAGAAATCAGAACTTTACCATTGAGGACCACTGTACATGTACAATGTACTTCTGGTTCTCATATTCACTTCCTAGTCCATTTTATAATTTCTGCTCTTGTATGCTCTGAAACCAGTGCTAGAAAGTCTGACACTGCACTTAGTGTAGAAGGGAGATATAATCCAGAAAGATTTTAAGGAAGGTTTTACAATTCTGATCATAATGGATCATGTCCTCATGATAAGAGGTGTCCCAGAAGTGTCCTGATCTAGAGAACTGGGATGATCACTTTCTCATCTCCCTGTCTCTCAGTGTACTTCTTTCAACCTCTGGATATATCAATAGAAGATAACTCAGGCCCCACATAAATACAAATGAAAATTACAGTTGAAAACTGCATTTATTTGTCAAAGACATCACAAAGGCAGGATTTGAGCAGACATTGTAACTCAATTTTCTGGGTAAACATGGAGAAGTAGTGATAGAATTGCATGTACAAATACTGGCAAAGAAGTCAAATAATTTGAGATACAACTGGAAAAAAAGTAGGTATCAAGAAATATTACGTAGGGAATATCTAGGCTTTTTTTTTTGGCTAATAGACCCATATCTGGAAAGTTTGACTCATTTCACCATTATTTGAAACAGGGGTACTGCAAAAAAAAAAAGAACAGAAAATTACTGAAATATAAAGAGGCAACTGTACTATTTTCACCTTAACGTTAACATTACTTACATTCTAGACAATAATAAGTAGAAAAACAAGATTTATCTACTGTAGACTTCCACGTGCTTTTCTGTGCACATGATTTGATAGTTTCTTGATGTTGTCAGAGACTGGTATTTTTCTGGATCCCTGACTACACTGTCATGTCTTAAGCTAATGGTAGTGTAGCCAATTAATCTAATGTATGCACCTCGTGTAAAATGCAAAAGAAAATGTTCACATCCCACTTTTCTTACTCAACCACATAATGCTTTTCCATTCTGCTCTTGCTTCTTTGATTCAACTCTACCTAGTTTTCACAGAAATCCCACTGTTTTTGAAATATGGACATATTTTGAAAGGATTAGATACTCTAAGATAAATAATCTGTAAATGAAACTAAATTAAAAAAGAAATTTGCCAGCATTTTTCCCTGTACAAAATAAATAACCATAACCATATTTTTCCTCATAAATAATAAATAATACAATAAATTCTACCAAAATAAATAGCATCATCAAGTATTTAAAGCATTCCACTTATCAGCTGTGAAAGATGTAACTCTCATGTTGTAAAAATAATGAGTTATCTTCTTTTAGGAATATGGGTTTCCTGTTGGACACCAATTGTTCAAGACCCACCAATGCACCCTTACAGTGAAGAAGGCCCTAAATGACCCTGCTCTGAGGAGGGAATCAGACCTAATTATTTTCAGAAGTATGCACCTGAATGCTGTTCTGTGATTGTGTGGATGGGAATGCTTTCTTCTCTGAGAAAGGGACTTGCAGAGGACTTCTCACATAAACAAAATACACAAGGCAGTTGAAAGTGGGTAGAAAAACTGAAATCCGAAACACTGTACTCTTCAGTCTGTAATATTGTCTTCACAGTACTGTCTACTGCCATGAATACAGAGTGTTTACAGTCTGGATCATGTTCTCTGTCTTCCTTGGGGAAATACTAGCTTTCCATTCCACTTTCCCTTGCTTCCACCACATGGCAAAGTTAGCACACCTGATACTCTTACAGTCTGCACGGTAAAATCACTTAGACTTCTTTGATGGGAACTGTATAGCCTTGTGTGCATTAGAAATATCTCAGGTTTCCCAATGTCCTCTCACCATAGTGGAATTTAATATTTCTTCCCCAAATAGCTTGTTTACTAAATTTCTTACTTCCTACAAATGTGATTTCCTTAATTTTTGTAACCTTGTCCTGATGTACTGCTAAAAACAAACACTTTTTGAACTATTTTAAGCAGAAAACATATTGGCCTCTAATGCTCTAATCGAGTTAAATAGAAGATCAAGTTAAGCAGTGATCAAATCAGCTGGTCCTCTGATTTTTGTAGCCAGATTAAATTTGGAATATCTACTCAGGGGATTATTCTCCAGCCACAGGCGGGGGGGAAGAGGCAGGTAGGAGTACTCTGAGAAGTGTATACAGTGCTGTTTCCCTTCAAGGTTTGTTGTGAGCTGTCATTTCAAAGAATCACAGACTGGTTTGAGTTGGAAAGGGCCTTGAAGATCACCTAGTTTCAAACCCACTGCTGTAGGGCAGAGATACTTCCCACTAGATTAGACTGCCTGTGGTCTTGAACATCTCCAGGAATGGGGCATCCACAGTTTCCCTGAGTAAACCTCACCACTCTTGCAGTGAAAATTTTTTTCCTTGTATCTAATTTAAATCTATCCTCTTTTATTTGAAACCATTAGCACCTGTCATATCTTGTCATATGCAGCATTCTGGTAGGCCTCCTTTAGCTATTAGAAAGTTGCTACATATATGTATATATATTTATATATATCCCAAGAGTCTTCTCCAAGCTAAACAAGGTCTGATTCTTCAGCCTTTATAGAAGAGGTGCTCCAGCTCACTCAGCATCTTTGTAGCCCCTGTCTGGACCCTCTCTAACAGTTCCACGTCCTTCTTATTCCGGCAACCTCAAAGACGAACACAGTGCAGGAAGTAGGGCCTCACAAGAGTGGGGTAGAGAAGGAGAATCACCTCCCCTGACTTGACCATGCTTCTTTTCATGCAGCCCAGCTTACGGTTAGCTTTCTAGGTTGCAAGTACACATTACTTGTTCACGTTGAGGTTCTCATCAACCAACACCCCAAAGTCCTTATCTGCTTTCAAAGTTAAAAAAAGAACTTGAATGTAGAAGCTTGTGTGCTTCAGTCAGGGAAACAAGATGGATATAGTACAAAATGGTCTTTGCTTCCACAAGAAAATGACAGTGTTCATTTTTTTTCACACAGCTCCCGAAATTCCTACTGAAAACTGTGCACTGAGCATGATTTTCCTCATGCTTTGAGCACCACATTATCTTATGTACACAGGATCTCTCAAACAGTCCTTTATTACCTTGCTGACAGAAAAAATGTTTATTTCTCAAACACTTTCAATGAATGAATAAGTATGCCAAGTTGTGTCTTGTGTTCTTTTCATTAGTTTATAGCTCTAAAATTAAATGTTCAGAATGTCCCAAGACAAGCTATTAATAGTAAATAAATGTTTCAGTTAGGTGTAAATTGTAGCCCATTAGAGGAAATTTATATTGTGTGTGTTGTTTTAAAAAATAAAAATAAAGGAGGCGGGAAAACAGGGTAGTTTCTTTAAATTAAAAAAAAAAAGTAAAGAGTAGCGGTGAGGGCAGTGAGATAGTATATAGGTTACAATAATAATAATTTCTATCATTGTTGGAATCCAGTGATTACTTTCTTAAGGGAAATAAGCAATTAGTCTGCTAAATGTTTGGTTCCAAAAAGAATAAAAATGTGAACATTTGTGTAATACACATCTGGTCAATGAAGAGGAAAAAAAAAAGAAGAAATAAAAGCCAACATTTAATATTTTTAAGCTTCATGTTCTTATAAAAATTGCTTCATGAATTTGGAGGCATCTTTTTCTTACTGAGCAAGCAATTGAGATTAACAAAGTTCAATTCCAAGAAACAAGTAAATGAAAAAAAAATTTTGAAATGGGATATTGAAAAACCAATTAGGTCATATCTCTATGGATTTTTTCCTTCTACAAATTGAGATTGATTGAATTGAGATTGAATCACAGGGAGGCATACTGAACAATGTTGCAGCATAAAGAATGCAATGTGCACTGTGCTTCCTGGTATGCTTACATTACCTGCATGGACAGTTAAATTAATCAGTGAATTTTCTCTAAGAGATGTGATTTCTTACAGCATTCCAGTCTTCCATATAGACCAGTACACACACAATGAATTAAACTTGTTCATCTTTAAGGTATGGACAAAATCAAACTGCAGGAGTTTAATTTTCATATGTTTTCTTTTATTACAAATATTTAGATTGCATATCGTAAAGAATCTCATCGTCTGTACACCTTTTTGATCTTTCACTCAATGCAGGCATGTTGGTCTATACATTAGTACAGAACTACATCAGTACTAAATAATATACTATAATGCTAATAATACTCAGAATAGAAAACATTTTTAGAAATATTATAAATTCCTGTAATTTTTCTATTTGCACATTTTTGATAGAAGAAATATAATTCCAATATAATGTAAAAATTTGCTTAGACCATATGAGAATCTGCATGTGCTCATTATCAGCCTACTAAGTAACAACACACTGTAGTATTCACTTGCTCTTTTTTCCAAATGTCTAATTATCAATCCATGAGCATTGTTGCAGATTTCTCATATGATTACAAATTCCTATAGATATTAAAAAACCTGCAGGAAATATCTTTCTTAAAAATTCAGAAATCTATCTTTTAAAGAAAAAGTGAAATTTCTATTTTCAGAGCTTATAAGCATCCCCTGTCTGCTGGTACTCTGAGCTTGTTCCTGAGAATAACTTCTTATTTCATAAACATCTTTTGCCTTAAAAGTGGGAAAGTGGAATTTTCATATAAATCCAGGAGCTCTATTATCAAAGGAGTCTTAACCTTCACTTAGAAATTGGTTTATGAAAAAAATCTTTTCTACAAGTAGCTAAAGATTTTCTTCCTCTGAAAGAAAATTAGTTTTTCAATAGTAGCAAGGTGGTTAATTGGGATGATTACTGAAAATTCTCAGTCTACTTGTGAACTCTGTGATCTTTCACAATAAACATTCATAGTCTAGGAACCAAACAAAGAAAAATATGAAAATTGCCTATAAAGGAGTTATGGAAATTTGCATCCTGTGATCAAAAACAAACCCAAAGAGGAGCTATAAGAAGGAAGAGGATAGACTCTTTAGCAGAATCTGTTGTGATAGGACAAGGTGAAATGGTTTCAAAGAAAGAGAATGTAGATTAAAGTTGGGTATAAAGAAAATGTTTTTTGTGCTAATGATAGTGAAGCACTGGAACAGGTTGCACAGAGAGGTGGTGGATGTCCCATCCTTGGATATGTTCAAAGTCCATCTGGACAGGGCTCTGAGCACCCTCATCTGGCAGTAAGTGTCCCTGTTCATTGCAGGGTGTTATACCTTTAAGGGTTCCTTTCAACTGAAACGATTCTATGAAAAGGGAGTATACAGAATGGTTGATGGGCGACTATCATTTTTAATACAGCTGCAATTGGGTTGACATAAGGAAGCAGACTGTGTACGGTATTGAACTGCTAACTGTGAACATTTACAATTTATGTTGCCATGTTACCTTGATGTTTTGTCCCCAGACAATTTTAGGGATACTCCAGGACATACAAGTCTTCTAGAAACATGACTCAGCACCTATGCCTTGCTGGAATGGCATCATAGAGCTAGGAGAGATACAGTAGGATATTTCAAGTGGCACTACATGTCTATGCACACGTGGATGAATCAAACATTTTTAACAGTATCATACATAACATTTTCAGCAGGTTTGTTCAGTTATGACAAGAAAGCAGATCTCCAGGTCACAGGAACTCAGATATACAAATTTAAGTGTCTAAGAATTAGACACTAAGAATTAGAAGAATTAGAGAGTATTGACTAGGTAGCAGAAGTGATCTTTGCAAACTTCCTTGCCTGTGAGAACCTGTTCTTCAATACTCCTCTATCTGATTATGGGAAATTTTGAGCAAATCAGTAAGACTGTCATTATTACTGGTTGTTTTTTTTTTTAAATATATATTTCATATACTTTTTTTCTACAACATTTTATTGAAGAAAAAATACTTATGAATAGACTGATCTTTTTTTTTTTTTAACTGCATTGTTGTTCTAAGCAACGAAAAAAGGACTAATCAGAAAGCCTATGCCTTTTTTTTTTTTTTCCTTTTGAAACTAAGGTTTCAAATTCAGTTCTGTATGTATACATGACAGTAAGCTTGGATTGGATACAATTTTACACTTTGTTGAATTTATTTTTTTTTATTGAAAACTACTACCAACAAAATATTTTTATATATTTCAACTTAAAACTTGTGATGTTTCATTAAGTAATGCTTTCACCAATACCTCTTTAAAGTATATCTTTCTGACACTGTGTTTCCTGATAGCAGCAGATGTGAGGTTGTGTGGAAACAGTGATAGAGCTCATTTATTTAAATAAACTACCGTGAAAGTTTGAGGATTGTTCTGCCTTTAGCAATTATTGGGAATTCAGGGATAGTAGTACTATTTAGATTTAACTAATTAATCTTCATGTCTTTCATTAATCCCAACTCATTTTACATCCAAGCAAGCATTGATCTCTTTTTCTTTGATTCAAGAGACCTGAGTGTTGCCTTTTGGGCCTGAAGAGCAGATGCAGAACACCAGCTGTGCAGTGTGCAATAGTTAAACCAGCTCTAGGTTTTGAATGTCAATGGTGCTAGAGCTGTACCGAAGAACACCAGGCAAAGTGGCCCATCTGTAATGGGAGTACTTTTGAAATGCACTTACTTTTGAAAATCACCCAAGAGGGGGACTAAGAAAAGAGAAGCTTAATCCCATTGATAAAGTGCCATCAAATCCCATTCTTTCAAGGATTTAAAGAGATAATCCCAGGCAACTCTATCAAAGGTTTTCTTAGCACCTAAAGATAATGTTACCAGAAATTCCTTCCAGTACTGTGATGCTGCAATTGTATTTCAGTTTAGCCTCTTACCTGCTTAAATTCATGGAAAACTGTTTGTAAAAACCTCACCATTCCCTCACCCTCTCAGTATATCACAGATGTGAAAGTACAGTTGAGGGTATATATATTCTAGAGAGACTAAACTGTTACACTTGACACATTTAGCTTCTTGGTAAAGTGCTTTGTTTAAATTAAAAATAGCACTTTGCTGAAGATGATGAAGCAGACTGCTACATTGGAAGGAAGTATTAATTACAAACATTAAAGTGATTTTCTCTTTATTAACATTGTTGTTTATTAGCCTTAGATCCAAATCCAGGTAGCTGACCTATTTTGGTAGACAAATGCATATTAAAATACTTACAAATTAAAGTACGTAACATTTTCTATACATCAGCACGTAATAGAACACTTCTCCAGACAGTCTGCCTCTTCCTTTATTGTTTGGATTATAAGACTTCTGTTGAAGGGCTGGTGTTCATTTTACTGGTATAGCAAGGAAAGACTCACAGGCCATTAGCAAGGACAGAGTGCTCCCAAGATCCCTTTTGTGTCATTTTGGTTCCATTGGTGTGAGAGGGCTTTGCCTTTGCACAAATGTCTGTGGCACCACGATACATCGTGCACATGGTTGTGTGTGAGGGATCTGTGCTACTGTGGAAGTTAAGAATATTTTGTATAGGGTGCAAGAAAAGATCCAGCCCATGGTATTACAAGATGCTAAATAATGTTTCTAGATTTTTTTCTGTCTATATTTCACAAGAATGATTATTAAGCATTGTCTGCCACTGCCATGTTTTGTAGGGAATACTCAAACTGATCTGCAGAGCATTGTTTCTGTGTTTAACTTTAATGGTTATAAATTATTGTAAATCCTACTGATTTGCTTATTTCACTCTAATAGGCTCTCAAAGTTACACCTGAGGTTTGTAAACAAGATTTTCTGCATTTCCTTTACTGTTTCTAAGTCATTTTTAATGGTTTTACAAAAAAGTCCATCTTACCTCTGCTAATGCGGCTATACTACTCAACTCCAGAGCTGTGGTGACAAAGTAGCCCTGATTGTGGAGGTTAAGTTCTTGAGTGATGCTTCCTTAAGGCAATAGGGAGAATTTGGAGTCCTATGGCTGCAGGAGTGTAAATTCTTCCATTTCAATAATAATAATAATAATAATGATAACAAAGCTGGTTTTTTTTTTTGTTTTTTTTTTGTTTTTTTCATTTGAAAGGTAGGAAATCTATCAAGTATTTCATATAAAGCTATATGGAAAGCCCCATGAAGTTAGCTAATAAATTTCAGGAGAGTTTCCTTGTGAGATTTCTGTGCTTTGATCCTGTTTGAGACATAAATCTTATCAGAAGAGTTCCTTCTCTCACAGGAGAATGGGATGTTTCCAGTTATGTGTGAGACCGGAAACTTGCAGGTCAGACAAATGCTGCAATTCTGAGAGGAAAACAACAACAACAACAACAAAACAACCTCAAATTTTCTTACTCCAAAAACCTCTGGGAAAAAAATAAAAGCAATAAAATGCTGCTTAAGTAGGGAGGGTGAAAGTGTTTCTCTAATGCCTCAACAAAAGCAATATTTATCTCCTTTAGATGAAAACATAAGTAGTATTCCTCGTTCCTTGAAAATCAAGGAAACTGAAAGATGAGACAAAAGTGTGTAATCTCTCTTTTTTTTTTTTTAAGTTCATACTCTGGTTGTAACTTTTATAGTTAAGATGCATAAACAACTTCATATCTCTGTTTCTTGATTTTCCATGTCGTAAACATCTTAGAGATTAAGTTTTCTGTGATAAACCACATTTAATTTGAGATCCAGAGAGCAAAATCATAAGAGTCTGAGTACTTCACTGTTGCAAAATCATCTTCCTCCAGAGTATACCTGTTTCAGTCTGGAGAATGAACAGCTGGTGAATTTGAACTAGAGATCTTTCAATAGTAATGTAGATGTAGATGATGCATATGTGTCTATATATACATGTACATAATGCAGATGCATATATGTTTGTCTGTTTACCTTTTATCTGTTCCTATTTGCTAATGCTAGTACAATGATTTCAATAAAGTTGTCCCATGTTGCCCAGTTTCAGAAACCTGCCTTACTCTGAAGTGGTCAAAGACTAGACCAGAAGGTTTATACTTAAATCCTGTGAGATTACTGCTTAAATAATCTTGCTGTACACTGTACTGGTGTGCCTCATCTCAAGTACGGTTTACAGTATTGGTCACCACAGTACAAAAAGAAAGTAAAACTATGAAAGAGTGTTCAAAGGTGGCTATGAAAATGATGGTGGTTCAGGAGGCAAACAAGTAAAATAGTGATCTACTATTTGTAGATCAAATTTGTTCGTCCCAGAGCAGAGGAGACTGTTGGGGAGTATGTCATGGTGACATACCTCATGGTGACCTGTAGTTCCTCACAGGGAGTGGAGAAGCAGCACTGATGACCTCTTTCTGGTGACAAGCAATAGAACCTGAGGGAATAACATGGAGCCATAACAAGAGAGGTTTAGGTTGGATATTAGGAAAAAGTTCTTCACTGGAGGATGGTCCAGTGATGGCACTGGAACAAGCTGTCCAAGGCAGTGGTCATGGCAATGAGCTTGCCAGAGTTCAATGCTCTCAGTTATATGGTCTGATTTTTGGTTGGTCCTGTGTGGAGCCAGAAGTTGGATTTGATGATGTTATTATGCGTCCCTTCCAATTTGGGATATTCTGTGATTCTATAATTTTTCTCTGAAGTGAACATCCCAGTCACAGTGCTATATCTGCATGTAGTAGCACTCTTCCTAGATATGAGAGGAAAATATAAAGATAAAGCTGTATTCATCTCTTTAGAAGTTCTAGAATCAGTCTAAATTTATTTTAGACTGTTCATAGTGTTTTAGAATTATAGAATGGTTCGGGTTGGAGGGGACCTTTAGGATCATCTAGTCTCAACTCCCCTGCTATAGGCAGAGACATCTTCCACTAGACCACACTGCTTAAAGCCCCATACAGCCTGGCCTTGGACACCTACAGGAAGGAAGCATTTGCAGCCTCACTGGGCAACTGTTCCAGTATCTAACCATCCTCACAGTAAAGAATTTTTTCCTAATATCTAAATCTTCCCTTTTCCAGTTTACAGCCATATTCCCTCGTCTTGTTGCTACAGGCGCTTATAAAAATTCCCTCCCCAGTTTTCCAGTAGACCCTCTTCAGGTACTGGAAGGCCACTATAAGGTGCCCCTGAATCCTTCCCCAGGCTGAATATCCCCAGATGATTGTCTCTCTCTATTCTGCCCTCATGAGGCCCCATCTGGAGTACTGCATTCTAGTCTAGGGCTCCCAGATCAGGAAAACTGTGAAGCTGTTAGAGTGGGTCCAGAGGACAACAAAGATGATCAGAGGGCTGGAGAATCTTTCCTATGAGGAAAGGCTGAGGGAGCTGGCCTTGTTCAGCCTGGAGAAGAAAAGGCTGCAGGGGGACCTCACTGCAGCTTTCTGAGATTTAAACAGCGCTTATAAGCAGGAGAGATAACAACTTTCTACATGGGCAGATAGCAACAAGACAAGGGACAATGGTTTTAAACTAAAAGAGAGAAGATTTAGACTATATGTCAGGGGGAAGTTTTTCACTGAGGGGGTGGTGAGGTGCTGGCACAGGATGCTCAGGGGAGTTGTGGATGCCCCATTGTGGAGGTTTCTAAGGCCAGGCTGAAAGAGGTTCTGGGCAACCTGATCTAGTGCCTCATTTAGTGGTTGGCAATCCTGTCTGAGGCTGGGGGGTTGGAACTAGATGATCTTTGAGGACTCTTCCAACCCAAACCATTCTGTGATTCTATAATTCTATGATTCTACAATTCTATGATATATAATGTAACTTTATCCAAATATTCAGAAAACTTTTGTCCATAAAAGAGCAATAAATTGTGTTTTTAAGTTCTCTGAAACTCAGAATTTCTTTTCTACAGTAAGTCTCTACAAATTTAGAACAGTAATAACAAGGAACAAGCCTCCTGGAGGTATTGAGTGGGTGGGAGTTAGAGAGACAAGGTTGAGTCAGTGTCAGAATGTCATTGTCAAAATGTCATTTCATAAATCAGTCTTGTCTGTGCCTGACTGTGGATAGTGTTGTTCATGCTAGATAATGAAATATTTTGAAATAGAAAGGGATTTCAAAATGACAACTGAAAAATCTAAACCATGTCTTCCAAAACTATCCAAATGTTCTTAGTTCTTGAGCTTTGTCTTCTGGTCCAATTTTGTTAAAGTTGATATACTGTTTCAAAAATGTTGATGGTGAAGAAATCTCATTTTGGATGATAAATACTTGGAAAACATGAAAATTTATGAATTGGGCTTACTGTGTCTGCACTGGACATAACTATTGATCTTTGATTTCTAACATCCTGAGTATCTACAGAAATTGAAGTCCCTCCTGATATCTTGCACCAACTGCTTTTTTTCCCAAGGACTTACTACTTTTGGATGTATCATTTTTCCACATATAGAACTGCCCTGACAGTGTATTCTTTGCTCTCATCTATGTCTCCTATGTCAATTTGAGAATGGAGAAAATGACATTTTGCCACTACAGTGAATTTCTTACATCTAGACATCTGTATTGGATTTAGTACATATACAGAGTCCTATGGCTCATTTATCAAAGACTTTGGTTGAAGCAAAACAACCAGTAGTACATAGAATTACTCTCCGTTAACATTTTATAAATCAGAGAACACTCTTCTGAACTTCTGAATCTTGTTAACAACTTGTTATTGTTTGCTGATTTTTTTATTAGTCGCAAGAACTCTAAGAGCACAATGGTTAGTATTGAAAGATCCATAAAAATTGTGTTCTGCTGATCATATACATATCAAGGGATCTACAGAAGACAATGAAATGTGCTTGTTCTTAACAATAAATTAGATCTGTAATGGCAAACTATAAACACACAGCAGTAAAATTCTATACAAAATTAATCTATGAATCTAAATCAATAAATAAATGCTATTACATGTTATATTGCATACTATACCATGCGTTATTTTCCTTCTTTCTTCTGAGTGAAGATATTCTCTGCTTTTAAAAGAAGATCATGTTTATAAGCAAGATATATATTTAAAAGTTTGGTGTTGCTAATGAAAAATAAGTTAATATAAACTAAATGAATCAAAAAGGAATAAGTTATGCCTATTATTTTCTCTTTTGTAATCTATATTATTCTTCTAAATTCTAGAGTAAATAATAATGGTCTATTTTATCGTTATGAATAATAGGTCTCCAGTTCTCTTTCTGAATTTTTACTCATCACAAACAAAAATCAAACTGTAAGAGAGAAAATACTACCATATTTCCCCAATTTCATTTAGCTCTTTCAATGTGGGTTAAAGAAATGGAGGCAGCCTTCACTGTATGAACAAAGGTCGTAAGAGTTAAAAGATTGTGCTATCTTTATCATGTGATAGGAGGATATGATTCAAATAGCAAGGCTCTTCAAAGGTGTGTGTTGCAGCGTTTCTTTTTCAGAGCTATCTTCTAATCACTATACTTGACTTAAAAATTAGGAAAAACAATTTGTACTGCCAATTATTTCAAAGCTCCTTTTTGTCCAATATTTGTTATGACTAAAAGCAAAATAAAATAAAAAATGAAAAAACAAACAAAACCAAAACAGAATAAATGTATTATAGATTTCTGGGAGTACAGTGCAGATTTTTGAATGTCATAGATATTTAGGAGCAAATTGACATGTTTATGAGAATGCTTTTCAGCATTATTTTTTTAGAAATTATAGTTACTTGGTATCAGATATCTTGGGCTTCTGTATACTTCTTGTCTGTGTACTGTTTGGAGGAGATAGCTGTGTATGTCTCTCATTCCTCGGGGCATTGCAACCTTGTTTATATGATCTGTATTTATTTTTTTACTTTATTTTTTGGAAAGAAATAGCCTTCACAATCAAATGTATGTATCTGGTCTCCTCAGAAATTTTTAGTGTCATGCAGCTTTCAAGATAAACTTCACACTAGTTAAAAGGGAAAGGTATTAAAAAACTGCTAAAATAAATCATGGAGGTTGTGACCAAGTAGAGAAGCAAAAGCTTAATATGACTCCCATAGATTTGTAAATTTGTTATTTTCCAGATACAAATTCATTTTCATTTGTTTATTGCTCATAGAACAACTTGTAATTAAACCAGTTCATCCTTTTGCTTTGTAATATATAGCACCAAACTCTTCTCAGAGAACAAATGACAGTAGATAGCATATTTCTACTATAGACAGCCATAATGAATTTTAGATTTAACTCTTTAAGATGTATACAATCAGTACAACACTGTTTTCATTGAAGTTTTCACAGTTCATGGCCACTCTAAGTATGTTAAAGTCTAAAATCAACATTAGCAAAGAATTCAGCTTTAGTAAATTCAGTGCTGTCTTTTGCACATACCTTAGAGGACCCTGTACTGCTTGTTGGTCTGCCATGTCTAGAAACACTTAGATAGAAAATTCACCCTGATGGACTCTGTCCAATGTGAGGAGAAACACAGGTGCAGAACCAGGACAAGCACTATGTTCTAGAAAGGTAAAATGCATGGACACCCATAGGATTGAACTGTGCTTTGAGATTTTCTCAAATTCTACTTTTTAACCTAAAACAATTGACTTTTTTTCTTCTTTTTACTACATTTTAAAGCAGTTACACTGCTATGCAATTTAAATAATTAGTCTGATGCAAGTAGGGCTTTCATGCTTTCAACTTTGTAAGGAGATATATTTTCCTAATTACTGAAATCTTTAAACACTTAAGAAAAAAGAGCAGTCAACCATTACTAGGTCTGCAGCTCATGATTTTCAGAAATACAGTATTGATTAGATTAGTGGTTACATTTCATGTGCCAAGAGATGTACTTGACAAATGAGTCTAGATGTAATGCCCATGTAGGACAAGGGAATGATGATTATCAGTTATACACAGAGAAATATATAAGATATAGATAATAAAACTATAAGCAATTTTTTTTCAACAGACCATATGTGAATTCAAGTGAGTAGATAATATTTCAGACAAATATTGTTAATAAATATATTATATTATAATATTTATAATAAATATCTATTATATTAAAATAAATAAATTATATTTATTGTTTTCTAGAAAATATTTTCATATCCAGATTTACATATTCCTTTGTTTATTGCTCTTTTGTTTTCTTTTGTTTTTGACATAGACACATTTTAACAGGTGAATTTTGGACTTTGAGAACTACAGTTCAGTGATTAGAGAGAAATGAAATGGAATAATGATAAACAATGGTCTTCTGAAATATTTTTTTTTAATAAAAGTCTTTATGCTATTAAATTTGAATCCACTTATCATATTTAAGAGGCACCCAAAACCTCAGTGCTCTAGTACTTAGAAACATTTTCTTATTTCTCAACTTTCTTGTTAACTCATACTTATTATTATTAGCTCTTCCACCAATGAGAGAGTCAGAGCTTTTTCCATATGCCCATAGTCTGTGGACTGCTTCCGAAGAAGCTGCTTCTAAAGAAGCTGGAGTTAGAGAAAACCCTGTTTATATCATGTGCATATAATAATACCTGTGTTATCATCGGAAGTTTCAAAATAAATGTTCAGATGTGTCCAAACTGGAAAAAGGTGGAAAATGTTGAATTAGCTCAAAAATAATTCTAATTATGTATTCCACAAGTATTTTTGCAGACAACACTTAAGTATCCTTTAGGAATATATCTGGCTTGACAAAATCTTGAAACTTTTGTAAAACAGGCAGTCCAAGAACCTGATCCCTCTATTTCTGTGGCAGGCTGGTTGAGTCCACAGACTCAACATACTAACATACTAACCCTTCATATCCTAAAGGCCAAGGTTTGCATGTAAGATATAAAATTATTAGCATCTCTGGCAGAGAGGGTGTTGGGGATCATTTCAAATTGCCTGAAATAATGCAAAGATTGTATTGACGTTTACTAGGAAAATACTATTGTAGCATGAAAATAAGTTTTCTATGCCTTGCTGAATGGCACATACCAGAGTAGTCAAAGATACAAAACTGAATTGAATAATAAGACTAGAGAAAACAATATCAGAGAGAATTTATGCTGTTGTCTTTGTACTGTGTTATGGAAACAGACCTTGGAGTAAATTCTTCCCAGAATCAGAATGGGTCCATCTTGTAGAAAGAGTGGTCCAGAACAGATACAGACAGTGAGCTGACAGTTAAGTAGTGTGGAGAGCTGAGTTTGGCACTTACATTCATTTCTGACTGTGTTACAGCTAGCAATGTAGGTAAATCTTGAGTGACTAGAATATCCAATAGTCTAGATGAGATCTTGACAGTGATTGCTGATTCATTTCTGCTATAGTTGGGAAAAAGATGGTGATATTGGCAGAATCAAGGATTTGTCTTCATAATACTTTGTGATGCTTTTGGCTCCCTATCATCCTCCAAGTGACTTAAAATTTGAGATTCCTTTCTCTTTCTCCCTCATTTCATATCAATTAGTATTTTCAATATTATGCACGTATTTTAGCCACAGTTACACTCTGAATCTATGGACTTTCACACAGCTTCTATTATAAGGATCTGTATTATGTTTTCTGCTCCGCAAATGGCCTGGAATGTAGGGAATTAAAAATATTCTTTGAGTCTTTAATTGTTTCACTGAACCATATGTGTGGATGTTTGATGAGATAAACAGTGGAAACTTTTCAATTTTCATCAGATTTGCAAAATATCAATTAAAATTCACCAGGCAAATGCTGGCAAGTTTTTGCTGGAAAAAAAGTAAAGTATTGTGTGATCACATCACTGAACAAGGCATATTTAATGGAAATAGTAGGATGCTAAGTCAAAAGTAAAAAGGAATTTATAGTTTCAACCATCATCAAACTTTTGTTGTTTTTAAGGATGAGCTATCTGAAGCAGATTAGGCCTGATTCTGTGCCAGTGAGGTTTTGCACAGGTAATCTGAAAAGCTTCCAGTTCATGGAAGAAATGTATTTCATTAATTCTATAAAAATGGACCTAGTCATCATCAAATATCTTTTGAATCCAGTCACTGTCAAAGAAGGACTCCCCCAGAAAAGAACTAATTCACTTGGGACCCTGTATTTCAGCCTGGAGTTGCCTATTCTTCCCCACTAATCACAGAATTAACGCATAGCATCTACTCTTTGGATCAGAATTAAATTGAAATAAACCAAGAAATAAGTGCACGTCCATGCATTCTAAATCATTACACTAAATGATTTTCCTACGTCATCCTTGTATTCCTCTGTAAAATACATTCTGATCCTTCTCTATGTAGATAATATTTTCAAATTAATAATCATCAATACCTGGAATTAACAAACTAAGTTTCTGATAAAGACATTGGTTATTTTTCTGCCAAAATACTAATAAAAACTATTAAACAATGTTTCTTAAAAGAAGTTTCTTTGAATAGATTCACTCATAATGTCACTCCAGGCCACTATTTCCATTTCCTTCTCTTTGATATCCAGGTCCTAATTCTTGCCTATCTTCCTTTTCTTTATTAATTACTGTCCCAATGACAACAACTCTGAAGATTTTATTGTATTCCATTTTCTTTTTCTCTGCATGTGATTTTTCTGTCTTGTAAAACAATTGATTTCACATAGCTGAGGTCAATTATTTTTTCAGTGGTATACCACCTTTTAGCATTTGTTTTAAAAGCTTTTCTATTGCATTTGTAAATTCCTGTGTCCTTACAAAATTTTAAAGTCAAGGGTAGAACTGTGATTTTTTTCCATCTCAGTCATAGAAATTTCTGTTTCAAGAACCTGTCTTTACTCTGATGTTCAATATCATTACCTTCAGTGAAAAAAAAAAAAAAAATCAGATTGTTTTGAGACTCGAGATTATATTTAATAGTAATGAGTATCCACTTTTTTTTTTTTTTTTTTTTTTTTTTTTTTTTACGTTGTATAATACTTTTCTGCAAGGGTAGTTTTTGACAATTATTTCTCTTGTTTTCTGTTTTCTGACCTCCAGTGCGCAGTGTGCAGACAAGATATTCAGCAGGATACGTAATGGAATCATCATTCATAAATTAGTGTAAAATTATTTTGCAAGACACTCTACCTATTCATCACATCTATATTTTTCAGTGTGAAAGAATGAGAGATGTATCTTGTAAGTGTGATTCTGTATTAACTGTTGAATACAAGCATAGTCACTGCTAAGAGTAGTTTATTTCTCTGCCTTCCAAATCCTGCAAGCCTATTGAAAGAGCTTGACATCTCAGGAATAATGGGAAGATGCAACTGAAAATGTCATAGTCCTAAAGACTGAGCAAATTGCTTGTGGAGTGCAAGATAAAATGACACATAGTCTGATACACATACTTGGAATCTCTAGTGGCTGCCATGATCTTTCCTCAATAATTGAGAATGATGTAACAGTGGCATTTGTCAGATCCCTCAGCATTCTTGGGTGCTCAAATCTCATAAATTTGTGTTTGCCCAATTTATTTAAAAGTACCTCAGTATGATTCTCTTTTGCTGATGGTAAGTCTTCCCTACTCCAGCCTTTCCTGTGAATTTCAAGCACCTAGAATTTCTGAAGGGCAGTTGTAGCAGTAAAGATCTTTTTTTCACTTGACACATTATTGCAGATGGATAATGTGTCATAAGACCTTTACTCATAAGAGATAAACAGCAACATATTTGTTGATACAATGATTTAAGAAAGCTTAATTGTAAATAGGACAGTGACTTGATAAGATTTGACATAGAAAGTTACTGTGGGGAAAGAAATGTTATTTTTGCATAACAATAAGATGTTATGACTCTGAAGAGGTCCAAAGAGTCATCGTGGAACTGTGATACAAGATAAATTTTTGCTTGCAAAAATGAAGAACTGCATTTTTGAGGAACAGCAGGAGATGTACTGGTACAAACCAGTTCTGTGATTTGAATGATAGCCAGAAAGGAAGGTTAACTATGAGAGGTTATACCAGCATATCATAATAGGTAAAATCTAAACAAGAATAGGAAAAGAATATGGAAGGGTTAACAAGCAGTAAACAGGGACAGAATGTCCGCTGAGGGAATGTCAACGGTTTGAGTGCTGGTTCGGCCCAGTTCCATGACTAGTGGGGTGGAGGGATTTCACAAAATCTGCACCTCCAGAAAAAGGGAAACAGGGGACCCCAAAATAATTAAAAACAGCGGCAACGATCTGAAGAGAAATAAACTAATTTACTAAATATAGTATCAGAATGCAAGAATACACACTATAATACAATATAATTAGAATTGAAGCTAATAAATCAAATATCATGAGAGAGAGAATGTCCGAAAGGTGGATAGGCCTCACCATAATGCTGAGGTGAGATGTGCAGTCCAGCTGAGCAGCAGGGAGACAAAGAAGAGCGGACGAAGAAGAGCATATTAGGCGACCTTGCCAGGAGTTATAATTTCCTCTCTGGACGCAAAGCTCCTTGGGTAGTTCTTCTTCTCTTCCAGAGAGGTACCCGGAACTTGAGCATTAACAGTTAAACTCCCAGTGCACTACATGATGTTATGATGTGGAACACTGAAAACCAAAAATCACAAAACCATGACAAGGAATTAAAATTCTTGGATAGGCTGTGAATTCCGGAGTACCCAGTCAGTGGGAAAACAGGAGGAAATCTGCAACAGAAAGTAGGAAACAAAAACTGTTGAGCCTCTGTTCCAATGCACCTCTCTCAAGGTTGCCCACTATTGCAAAAGCATTAAATAAATTGTGATTCAGAGTGGATTCCACTTGAGCCTGAACTACTTAATATGAACATTTCTCACAGTACACTTGATTATTTCTACATAGAGGATAGAGTTGAACATACTCCTCCAGGAGCCCCTCTCATTGAGTCATGAATTTCAGAGTAGATCCCTTTGCTTTCTTAAGTCCTTGAACCACGATGTTTAGGAGACTAAGTGAAGCTGAATCCACTCTTAGTCCCAGACTTGGTCAATGGTTTATGTCTAAAGAGTTTTAGATGCACAATCAATCTAAGATATAATATTAGCAAAGCTAATAAAGTTTAAAACTATTAGTCACCAATGATGTGTATTGTCAAAGCATCTCTTGATGTCAAGGCCAACATCTCTGCAGCAGGTGTAACCTCAAGAATCACCTCTATTCAAGGGGAGATCCTGCAGTCAGCTGCTGTGCAGGAGAACTCAAGGGGTTCTTGGAACTCAAGGGTTCTTGGTCTGATTACTTTTCATGTGCTAAGATCTGATAAGACGACTCATAGCCATTTTTTTTTTGTGTGTGTGCTCAATTGACAACTGTTGAACTAGGTGTCTGTCATCAGTTCTTTTAGCACTCAGTTTGAGATAGACTTGTGGTTGTTATCTGTCTTACTGAGATGCTGTTATTAGTACTGTGATCGCTGTCTGCATGAGCAAGACCTTGTGTGCAACAGCCATGCTGAAGGAGGAAATTGAGGGAGATGTGCAAGCACCTTGTGATATCCATTCAGCAGAGGTCTGATGTTATTCCTATTTTTTGTTTCACTACTGACATACCTATTGAAGCCTTGTCAGACGGGTGTTGGCTTTCCTAACCACAGCCTTCACTGTGGTTAGGAAAGCCACCTAACCACTTACACATTTAGACAGTGTCCACATTTCCTAGGATATCTGAACATGCTTCCACCTCTCATATGCTTCCATTTTATGTTTGAGTGTTGTCAGTGCATTCAACAATCAATTTCTATTCATCCACATAGATCTCCTGTCACCTGTACTATTTTTCTTATACACTTGGATGGTGTACTAACAAGCTTGTAGAAAATGATCTTGGAAATCAACAGCTCTCCTGAATTCTTCTTTTGCTTTGTTCCCACTCCTAGGATCATGAATTCCACTGTCTCTCTGGGGTGAAGGCTGCCAACAGCCTTTACATTCTTTATCAGTTCTTTAATTGCTATAAATCTGAGATCTAGTAAGGCATCTTCCTTCATCAGCTTTTTGATCAACTGTTTCCAGAAGTTGTCATCAATGCATTTTAGAAACAACTTAGATTGCTTATACTCTGTTGTGTTCTCATGTTAGCAAATATTGGGATGGCTTATGTTCCACATGCAGGCCGGAATCTAGAAATATGTGGCTTCTTCCAGCTGTTTGAAGAAGGCCTTATCTACTACTTCTCCATAAGGCAGTCATCCACAGTAAGGTTATGAATATTTATCTACTCCTAATCCTGACTCATATATTTTCATCTGCCTCATCATTCACATGTAGGCAGAGATCCAGACATTCCTTCTATTCTCTTGCATAAACAACAACTCTTCAGCTTCCCAGCCTATTCTTCCTAAAGAGCCTGGATCTATCCATTGCGACATTCCAGTCATGTGGGTCATCCCACCACATCACCACCTTCCCAATGAGATAGCAGCCCTGCAATCACACACCAAACTATTATTCCTCCTGTTTGTTTCTCATGCTGTATTTCAATACAGGCAGTTTGCAAAGAGGAACCCTGTTGTCCAGAGAGCATATTAGAGCTTTCCCCCATCATGATGTTCCTCAATACTTCTTATTTGTATGTGCATACCTGAGGTGAGCACCCTCTGGCCCTGTTTTCTTGATTGCAAGGTTTCTCTTGTTCATGTCTTGATTTTTACTTGTCTAATTCCAGCTTCCAAAAACTATTAGCCCCTCCGCTTCTTTTGCTATCAAATCTTTTCTCCATAAAAGTACTATTGAATATCAGAAGCTTCTTTTTAAAAATAGCTGAACTTTATCCAAATTTGAACTAAATTCTATTAAGGGTAGTCTGGAATTATTCTTTCAAAACTGGATAGAGATTCTATGCATTCCCTATTTAATAATTTTTTACCATGGTTATACTTCACTACAGCTGTTCATTAACATGTAATGGTGGTTCTTTTGCTGGGGCTTATTAAAAGCAGTAATAGCCATATGTGCTTACACTTAAAAAAAATAATAATACTGTCTCTGCTTTTGGTTTTGAATTCATTCCTAAGTGCATCATTAGCATTCAGAAGGAATTTTAGTAAGATAATGACTGGAAAACGACCTTTCTAATGATCGCAGTTAAATTTAAGGAAAAAAAAAAAAAAAAAAAGAAAGATATATAGGCAATAAAGACTGAAAACCTCTTTCATACTATATCTTGGTAAATGCATACATATATATAAGCCTCTTTAGAAAAGCTCTTCTTAGGAATATGTGCTTTACCTGATGAAGAACAAAGCTTATTACCACTAAAGTAATCAATAACCTCTGCTAATGTGTTCAGCTGGCGACACAGATCAGATCAATAAAACCTGCCACATACTTTTGTTTTAGGAAATGAAACCTTTTAGTTCTTAATTAAAGGAGAGACCTCACATCTTTAATGATGTTTGCCATGGCTGTTGCCACAGAGGACAAGAAGAGCAGAGTCTGAGGTTTGGTTTAAAAGACTTTGACAAAGTAATAAGTGAGTTGAGCCAAAAACTGATCTAAATTTGTTTAATTTATTTTAATGCAGAAAGACTTGGAAAAGAAGTGTTCAAGAAGAAGAAATATTCTGATTAATTACTATGGTTATCAGAGGAAATATCACTTCCATTAGTACAATGTATGTGTCTGAAATCTAATAATAAAGGAGACATAATCTGACAAAGCAGAAGTGCTTTATGTGGTTCTGATTGTGGGTCTTTAAGATACTGCCACTGTAAAATCTAAGTACTTCTTTTTAGCTTAATCTGTTATTATTCTTCTGATTTCTGTATAATTCTGTTGATGTGCATTTTATACAAGGCAGTTAAGTCAGAGGAAAGCACATGTTGAGTGAAGAGCAGGAACAAACTAACAATAATGACTGCTCTGAAAATGCCTCCACTAAGTACGGCTAATAAAAGCATAAACATATGAGGGGGAATGAATTACTTTAAATGTTTAATAACATATCTAATTTGCATAATACATGAAAGATGCAAATGAGCTTGTACACATGGGTCTTGATGGTATTATTTTTTTTTTCCAATGCTAGTATGCTGGAAACAGCTAAAATCAGAGACTTATATAACTGCTATTAACTCTTTCAGTCCCACAGTAGTTACTATGGTTGACTTGCTACAATGAGGTCTTAACTGTTAAAACATGGTGCAAGAGTAGCATGTCTAAAGTTTCAGATTTGTGGAACCTTAAACCTTCATAGAAAGTGACTGACAGTTCAACCATTTGAGAAAATGTGAGAATATAGAAGGAAACAGAGTATTCAAAAGCAGAATAGCTATGCATTTGTGTAGTAACCTAGAAATGTCAAAGCTTCCACTACTCATTATCCTACAAATGCAAATATATATGCTTAATTTTACTGACACAAATGATCGTTAGCAGGATGAAGGTGAAAGATAGCTAACAATTGAGAAATAACTCTTTAAAAGCATAATAATTGACTCCCCTTTCATCTACACAGTACAAGAAAAAAAAAAGTCAAGAAAGCACATAGTAGTTTAAATCTAAGAAATTAAATTTAGGCCAGGTGTACATACAGGGTACTGTGTGATGCAAGAGATTTGAGTAGGTAAAGAGGTAAAGAAACTATATGCCATGCACTCCCCCTAAAATGTATCAAGCACTTATATTCTGAAATGCAAAATTTGGCATATATAAGACCTTAACTGTGTATGGCAGGTAATTTTTATTTTGTCAAGTTACTTTTCTTGTTTTGTGAGGTGGTTTTTTTTGAGGATGAGTGGGCGGGTTGTGATAGTGGTATTAGAGCAATTTTGGCTGAGTAAAAACAACTAATCATCAAAGACAGTATTTTAGCTTTTCAATCAACTTTTTTTTTTTTTTTAATTTCACATTCTTTTTTAAGCTTAAAGAAATTATGAAACCAAAAACTGCAATGAAACATGAAAATTTGGATTCCACACGTTGTAAATGCTTGTTCTGATGAATAAACGATTCCCTTAGAAAAAAAATCCACATATACTTATCACTAACAGTCATACAGTGTATACTCTTTTAGCATTCCTTACCTAGCTTTAGCCAGCTTCAAATGCAAATTCATTCAGTAACTCAAATGTGGATATCTGCTGCATTTCAACTTCTTTACAATACAGAATCATAGAATCACAGAATCATAGAAACCATTAAGGAAGAGATGCATAAGATCATCTAGTTCAACTGTTGACTCATCACCACTATGCCCTCTAGACCATGTCCCTCAGTCCTACATCTCCATGGTTCTTGAACACTCTCGGGGACAGTGACTCTGTCACCTTCCTGAACAGTCTCTTCCAATACCTCATCACTAAGAATTTTTTCCTAATATCCAACCCCTTTGTGCATCTGAAGACCACTACCTCTTGTCCTGTCACTAGTTACATGGGAGAAGAGTCTGACCTCTACATAGCTACAACCTCCTTTCAGGGAGTTGTAGAGAGTGATAAGGTCTCCCCTGAGCTTCCTCTTCTCCAGACTGAACAATCCCAGTTCCCTCAGCTGCTCACCATAAGACCCTTCACCAGCCTTATCTTTCTTTGGACATGCTCCAGGGCCTCAATATCTTTCTTGTAGTGAGGGGCCCAAAACTGAACACTTGAGCTTGGGCTCAAGCTATTGTTCCAATCTGTCCAAGTCTCTCTGTGGATCCTTCCTACCCTCAGATAGATTAACAGGTAGTTTCTCCCAACTTGGTGTCATTTGCAAACTTACTGAGGTTACACTCAATCTCCTCATGCAGATCATCAATAAAGATACTACACAGGACAGGTCTCAATTCTGACCCCCGAGGAACACCACTCATGACCACTCACCAGCTGGATTTAATTTTATTCTCCATCACTCTCTGGGCCTGGCCCTCCAGCCAGTTTGTTATTCACCAAAGAGTACACTAGTCCAAGCCACAGGGTGACTCTTCTCCAGAATGCTGTGGGAAATAGAGTCTATGCTTTACTAAAGTCTAGGTAGACTACATGCACAACTTTTCCCTCATCTTCTTGACTTGTGTTCTGGTCATAGAAGAAATCAGGTTAGTCAGGCAGGACCAGCCTTTCCTGAACCCTTACTGGCTGCACCTGATCCCCATGTTGTCCTATGTATACTGTGTGACTGCACTCTCAAACATCAAAATAGAGCTGACATCTAACAGAAGGCCAAAGATAAACCTCTTGCCTTTCTGGTAGGACAACACATGGCATATCTACTCTAATTCTCTAGATGTAGGCAAATGAGTTGCCTCTCAATTAAAATACTACTTTCTTCATAGGCAGTGGAGCCAGAGAGCTGAAATGAGCTGACCTCTAGAAAAGCTTTTTGAAGATGACTGAATAAAATTAAATGAAATATCATTGGAAACTGCTGCTCTCAGATGGCAAAATAAGTTGCTTCATGAGTTGTCTAAGTCACATACCTAATTCTTACAAAGATGGATTTTGCTTTTGCTATCAAAGTAACACCTCTGCTCACTTTAGTAATATATTCTATCTGAAGCCACTGAGCAGACATTTTATTTATATGAATTAAGATACAACAATACAGTTATTATTTTTCCCCCTTCTGCATGTTGAACAAGATATTTCAAACCTCAGATTTTTCATGCTCACGTACTACACCAGTCATCAGTAGAAAAAACAGACTATTTTAGGAGGTTATAATATATAAAACACAAGCTACATTTCTGAGAAAATGAAGAGGGCAAAATCAGTATAAGAGGCAATATTTCAAACAGATGTGCAAGCTACTAAAAAATATGATCAAAGCAATGTAATATCGGCCTGCCAGAAATAATAAGTATATATTAAAATTTCTACTTTTAACTTTGGGCATAGTTGTTTGAAGGTTTGCATATATCCATAGATGTTAAATGTGTTTTTTTTCTACAACTTCCAGGAAACAACATGTAATTGAGTGGAGTACGAAAAAACATTTAGAAGAGGAAAAGGGAAGGAACCAGGGAGGCTTTCAGGATTAATGCATCTGTGCTGAATATGTAATTAACCATGGATAACAACAGATAATTATGAAATCAAGAGCAGTTTTATTATACATCATTTTATAATTCATGCGGGTGTGTCATAAAATTGTGAGCATTTATACTTTTAAAAATGAACCATGTGTTTAATGCAAATGTAATCATGCTAATGGAATTCATATTCTTTAAAGTGCACATTGGGAGAGTGGGTAATAATGGGAGGCTTTGTAAACAAAAATCACTAAGAGATACTAGATGAAGCGTTATTGAAGCACACTATTTATTGCAAAATTTGTAGAAGAGAAAAAAATGATCTACAATCACATCTTTGCTTGCATTTCTTAATTCTTGGACATTTTTACTGTTCTTTTACTGTTGTTGTTATTATTTTCTCTTATTTTTCTTTTATTTGTTACTGATTTTCATAGAGGAATTTGCCTACTCAGAGCTCTTGTCTGTCTTGCAGAGGCCTTGGGTAGCATGGAATAATAGAATCACTTGAGTTGGAAAGGACCATTAAAAGTATCTAGCCCAACTCCCCAGCAATGAACAAGGATACCCACAACTAGATTAAGGTGCTCACCCTGACCTTGAATATCTTTAAGGAAGGGACATTCACTGGGCAACCTATTCCAGTGCATAGCCACCCTTAGCATAAAAAATTTCTTTCTTATAGAATCATAGAATCACAAGGTTGGAAGGGACCTACAAGATCATCTAGTTCAACCGTCTTCTCATTACCATTGCTACCACAAACTAAGCCATATCTCGTAGCTCCTCATCCAGGCGCTTTTTGAATACTGCCAGGGATGGTGACTCCACCACCTCCCTTGGCAGGCCATTCCAATGCCTGACCACTCTCTGAGAGAAAAAGTTTTTCTTTATGTCTAGTCTAAACCTGCTCTGGTACAACTTGTGGCCATTTCCTTGGGTGTTTGTTGCCTGGGAGTAGAGGCCAAACCCCTCTTCATCACAACCTCACTTCAGGAAGTTGTAGAGTGCAAGTTGTAGAGGTCTCCCCTGAGCCTCCTCTTCTCCAGACTAAATAATCCCAGCTCCCTCCGCCGCTCCTCATAGGATTTGTGCTCCAGACCCCTCACCAGTTTTGTTGCCCTTCTCTGGACATGTTCCAGAGCCTCAATGTCTTTCCTGTAGTGAGAGGACCAAAACTTAACATAACACTCGAGGAGCAGCCTCACCGTTGCTGAGTACAGGGGGATGATTACCTCTCTGCTCTTGCTGGCCACTCTATTTCTAATGCAGGCCAGGATGCCATTGGCCCTCTTAGCCACCTCGGCACACTATCAGCTCATGTTCAGCCGAGCATCAGCCAACATCCCAGGTCCCTTTCCTCTTCACAATCATCCAGCCACTCGTCCCCAAGCCTATAATGCTGCTTGGGGTTATTGCGGCCAAAGTGCAGGACCCAACACTTGGCTTTGTTGAACCTTATCTCATTCACCTCAGCCCAGCAATCCAGCTTATCTAGATCCTTCTGAAGGGCCTCCCTATCCTCAGGCAGATCAACACCGCCTCCCAACTTGGTGTCATCTGCAAACTTACTGAGGGTACACTCAATCCCACATCTAGATCATCAATAAAGATATTAAACAAGATAGGCACCAATACCGACCCCTGGGGGACACCACTTGTAATGGGTTGCCAGCTGGACTTAACTCCATTAACCACTACCCATTGGGCACAGCCCTCTAGCCAGTTCCTTATCCAAAGAAGTGTATACCTGTCCAGACCACGGGCAGCCAGTTTCCCCAGAAGAATACTGTGAGAGACCGTGTCAAAGGCTTTGCTGAAGTCTAGGCAGACTACATTAACAGCCCTTCCCTTATCTACCAGTCTGGTCACTCAGTTGTAGAAGGAGATGAGTTTGGTCAAGCACAACCTGCCTTTCATGAACCCGTGCTGTCTGGGCCTGATCCCCTGGACACTACACACGTGCTGTGTGATCTCACCCAAGAATCACCCAAGAATCCTTATCTATCCAAATCCCCCCTCTTTTAGTTTGAGACAATTTCTCCTAGATCTATCAAAACAGATTCTGTCCCCTTCTTTTCACACTGAAAGGCAACTATCAGGTCTCCCTGCAGCCCTCCTCATTTTTGTGGCCCTCCTCTGGATGTGCTCCAACAGCTCCATGTCTCTGTTGTACTGAGGACTCCACATCCGGATGCAGTACTCCAGTTGAGGCCTCACAGCACAGAGCAGAGAAGCAGGATTACCTCCCTCACCCTTCTGGCCACGTTTCTTTTGATGCAGCCCAGGATATGGTTGGCTTTCTAGGGCAGGAGGGAGCACTGCATTCTCATGACCAGCTTTCCATCAACCGGTACCCCCAACTCCCTTTCAGCAGGGCTATGCTCTATGGTTATAACCCCAGTTTGTATTGATGGTGGGAGTGGCCATGACCCAGGTGTAAAACTCATGAGAACACCATCCCCATTACATTCTCTCCTTGGCCCACTGCTTGAGCCTGTCTAAGTCTCTCTGGATGGCATGCTATCCTGCAGGTATGTTGACCACACCACACAACTTGCTGAGAATGCACTGGATCCCACTGGCAGTGTCATCAATGAAGATTTTAAAAAGCATGCTAACTTGGTGAAAACGCGTTCATACAATTTCACTTTAAAAAATTTAAGTGGAAGGAGATGATCTCCTCCTTTGTACTGCCTCTGACAGAATTTCAGGGAACAGCTGACGTTTATATGGATAAATTTATGTACTTACGTCAAAAAGCAGTATGATTTTAAGATAACTAAACAGAAGCATTTTCATGTAGATGTCCATCTTCTCACTTTAGTCTGCTGAGAGCTAGTAATTCAGTTATATGGAAACTGGGAAGTGATTAGCTATCTAGAGTTAATCTTTATATTAACGTCTAAATCTAAATTGGCCAATGGTTTCTTGGATACCATAAAATTTCCAAGAAATTCACACAGGGAGGCAAATACGATCTGGAGACCGGCAGTGGGATGGCATGGGGAGTACCCTAATCTTTCCATCCATATTTACACAGCTGACTCATAACATAGATATTTATGCTCAGGTGAGTTGAATAGCTTTCCATTTCCCATTAATGATATTTAGTAGATCTAGAAGGATTGTGATACATGGTGCACTCCTAGACATTTAAATGCCTGTGATTTAATTTTAAATTGGATTCTAATATCTAATGTCTAAAGTTGAGCGATATGAATGTGATAAGAAGATCAACAGCTTACTGGCAGGACATCGCAATCGAGTTAAGGGAGCTGATTGTGTCCCTCTGCTCAGCTCTAGTGAGACACATCTGGAAATCACAGAATCACAGAAACACAGAATTGTAGAGGCTGGAAGGAACCTCTAGAAATCATGAAGTCCAACCCCCCTGCAGAGCAGGCCTCCTACAGCAGGCTGCACAGAGGCATCCAGGCAGATCTTGAATATGTCCAGAGAAGGAGAATCCACAACCTCCCTTGGCAGCCTCACCCATCACCCTCACCATGAAGAAGTTCCTTTGCATGTTGGTGCAGAACTTCCTATGCTCCAGTTTATGGCCATTTCCCCTTGTCTTGTCCCCACAGACTGCTGAAAAGAGGTTGGTCATGTCCCTTTGACTCCCACACTTAAGGTATTTATAAAAAATAATAAGATCATCTCTGAGTCCTCTTTCTTTTCTCAAGTCTGAACAGATCCACTTAATCCAGCCTTTCCTCATAGTGGAGTGGCCCTCTACTGGATTTTCTCCAGAAGATCCATGTCTTTTTTGTATCAGAGAGCCCAGAACTACATACAGAACTCCAGGTGAGGTCTGACCAGGGCAGAGTAGAGGGGGAATCATAGAATAACAGAATCATAGAATCACAAGATTGGAAAGGACCTGCAAGATCATCTAGTCCAACTGTAGATCATCTATCCAACCATCAAGGGAGGATCACCTCTCTTGACCTGCTGGCCACACTCCTTTTAATGGACCCAAGGATCCCATTGGCTTTCTTGGCCATCAGGGCACACTGCTGGCTCATGGCCAACCTGTCCTCCAGCTGGATGTTCTTCTGCACAGAGTTCCTTTCCAGCAGATGGAGAGGACCTCAGAAATGTAACTTGACAGAAGAGGACTTGGGGGTCCTGACTGATGCCAAGTTAAACATGAGCCAAAAATGTGCCTTTACAGAAATGAAACCCATAAGTTTATTGGAATGCATTAGACAGAACACTGCCAGCAAACTGAGGGAGTTGATCCTGTTCCTCTACTCAGCATTGGTGAGACACATCCAGAGAGCTGTGTCCAGTGCTTGGCTTCCTGGTACAAGATAGACATGGCGTACTCTACTGAGTCAGCAAAATCCACAAAGGGATTGGAGTATCTGTTATACAAGGAGAATCTGAGAGAGCTGAGATTGCTAAGGTTGATGAAGAGAAGACTCAGGGGAGCATTATCAGCATATATGTGGAGATATTAGTTATTTACCTTCTGGATGAAATAAAAATGATAGAATCAGGGTTTTCTCAGAGGCTCCTAGTGACAGCACAAGAGGGAATGGGCACAAACTGAAATCCAATAAAAGTCTTTTATGCATAAGAAAATATATGTAACTATATTTTTAATGGGTCGAACACTGGAAAAGGCTTCCCAGAGAGGGGTGAATGATCTCCATCCTTGGAGTCATTCAAAACTCTATTGACACAGGCCCTAAGCAACTTGCTGTAGGTGGCTATTCTTTGAACAAGAGGTTTGGACTTTGTCTCTGGAGTTGCCTTCCCACCTCACTTCTTTTGTGATTCTGTTCTGTTGGTATGTGAAAAGAAGTCTGCAGGAAGAGCTGCTAAGGAACGCCTCTGTCAGAAAAGTGGATTTTCTAGTAGCTGTAAAGTAGTCAAGTGGGGAGCTAAACTGAAGTTCCTTGATTTGTACTCACATATGTCCAATATTTAGGAACACATATACTCTGGACACAGATATGTGTAATACAGTAACTCATCTATAAGTCTGAAAAGTAAAATAAGGTGTCACTTTGTGGAATCTTTCCTTTTTTCAATGTACTATTTTATTGCAAATGTTATTTTAATGCCTTATAAAAGCATGTTGATTGGTACATTGGGTCTAATTAAAGGTTTTGTATAGACTTGTAGAGTTCTGCTCATCAGCAGAATATTTTGAAGGTTAGTTTACTGGTAAGTAACTCGAATCCTTGTATCTTAATATCCAGACCATAATACCAGAAGTATTATTTCATTCCTTGATTTTATTTTGAAGCATTCCAACTGCTTATCCCTAGAACAGTATCAAGGAATGATTCACATCAGAGTTCTCCCAAAAAGTCATTAAAAGAGAGACTACACTGGATTTGCCCATTCACAATCTCCATAGTCCTTCAGCATCATATTAACACTACTCTCAAACACTACCACAAGCACTTCTGAAAGTATACAGTCAGATGAAAGACTCATGATATTCAGCATTCTGTAGTAAATAGTAGTAAAAAGCTTCAAAGCAAACAGAGTAAAACATGCATAGTACTTTCTCTTAGTATTGTCCAGACATATCACTCCTACTCAAATAATGACTGATTACTTTCAGTGTTCCATTATTCTAGACAGAACATGTTCTAAGTCTAGGAAGTATTGTAAAAAAGTGTGGAAAGTAAATATATTCTCTTAATACCTGTGAAGTAAAATTCACCTGCAGAAAAATGTTTTGGAATTGTTTCAGTTTTGTTTTGCTAAATCTCAGAATGACTGCATGCCTCAGTGAACTGTTCCTGAACTAATAAAATCTTTCATTGTGACTCAACTACATATTTTCAGTTTTTAGTGAGGTGGAGCTTGTTTCTAACAAGATTTTCATCACAGAGGAATGTGTGGAACACGCTGTGAAATTTAAGATGGCAACAGGCTTTCCCAGTGCAAGATTCTAACAGACTCTCCATGTAAATCCCTTAGCTTCATTCCAAATGGGTTAAAATCATACTGGAAAAAGCTGGATAATGGAGGGGGAGAAAAAAAAAAAAAGAAAAAGAATGCTGCTGTGGCTGCATCTGCTATCGTAATTTCTGTTCAAAAAGTCTATATTTGTAAATTGACTTCTTGTTTTTCGACTCAAGACAAGGCCAGTCATTTGAGGAACAGTAGCTGGTATTTATCCTCTACAATATCATATTTAAACTCTTCCTGGGGCAAGACCTTTAAGTATTAGGCTTAGAAAGACATTTTTTCGTTAATTTTTATAGCTGACTCATAAACTCTGAAAAATAGATCTTATAATGGAAATGCTGATGTAACATTAACCATAGCAGTAAGAATAGCAGCACAGTAATTTATTTACATGTTGCTTTTCAATTATTCTGCTTGCTATTGTTATCATTTTTATGGCAAGCATTATTTTTCAACAGGTTTCTGATTTGCAGTTTTATACTGCAATCTTTATAGTTGGCTGGGGTCTTTGAAATTAATTACACTGTTCAAAAAAATTGCTTAGGCCTAGAAAACTGACACAATTTATTATTGTTTCCAAAGGGAAAACTTCATGTTTTTACTACAGTACTGGCCCAATCCTATTGTGGTTGTTTCAATAATGGTAGTTAATAATAAGTAACTCAAATAATAATGAAATAGTAATTCTTATAAAACAGTGACAGACATCTGTTAAAGTCAGAAAAGATTGCTGGCCTAGTTCTCTTTTCAATTCCAAAGATTTAATATTGGTACAACTACAATTTCTGTGAATGTATTACTGACTGTACCATTTATGAGTTAAAACTGTATCTTCTAGTGGAATAAACTAAAATTTGAAGGAATGTATAAATTTCAGAATTAAAACCCAAGATTTATAGAAGAGGAGAGTACAAAGACTTCATTCATAACTGAGTTGTAGGAAAAATATTTAGAATATCTTCTATGTCTCTAAACTATCAATGCAGAAATACAAGGAGGTACTTCAAGTATTAATTCATGATCAAAATGTTCACTTAACTGTCATCACAGAAATTTTCTGTGATATGTTAAACATCTGACAGATACAGAAGAACAAAACTTGTTCAGGGAGACAAGCAAGGAGAAAAAGGAAGAAAAAATTGGTTTATATCAAAGGTTTAAATACAAGTTTACATGCTACATGCAAATAGACTGTTTGAAAATCTGTGACTAATGTTGAAAAGGAAAAAGAAAAGGGAACTACTGTAGCTGGGGATTACTCAAAGCCACCGAATACGTAAGATGAATAAAAGTCAGGAGAGAAGTGTGTGACTGATAGAAGAATGAGCAAAGTGTCATAGTTGATAATAAAGAGAATATTTATTTATCTAGAGGCCTTTTGGGAGCACTGAAGGAGGAAACATTGTTCAGGGAGATTATGGAATTAGATAAGAAGTTATTTAAGTGAAAGTGGAGACATGCATGACAAAGGCAAATTCTTCTGTACTGATTCTATTATCACGGGAAAATCTTGCTGAAATAAATGTGAGAATGACAACATTATGACATGATCCTTAAGGAAGCATTGGATAGATAACAGCAAAGAAAGAACAAGGGACTCGAAAAAAGGAAATTCAGAATTGCTAGGTGTCATGGTTTTATGTTTTTTGTTTTTGGTTCTCAGTATTCCGCATCAAAACATCATGTAGTGTACTGGGAGTTAAAGTGTTAATGCTCCAATTCCAGGCACCTATCCCTATACATTACAGAAGCCATGGGATCTGGCCCTTCCGGGTGGGGTGGTCTCTTACTGCCTGGCAGTGGGTGCTGGCCGTTCCAAGCTTTTCAGGTTTGAATCGGTCTCGGGAACTCTCTCTCTCCTATTTTATTTGATTTATTAGTCTCAATTTCAGATTGTATTATATTGTATTATCTTGCATTCCGATATCATAGTTAGTAAAATAAGTTTTCCTCCATAGATTGTTGCTGCTGTTTTTGTTTTCCTCCCTTCCTTCCCATTTTGTGGGCTGGGGAGGGGAGGGCAGGGGCCTACCGCCCCTGTCACGGCCGTAAATTGATCTCGTTAACTCCGTGACAGAATTTTTGGTGGAGAATGTGGGCATTTCTGATACTGGCACAGGTTTGTCACGATTAATCAGTAGAGACATTTGCTCCTGCATTTCACTCAGTTGGTCCGTTATTTGTGAGATGGCGGCAATGGAAACGTGAGTTGGGAGTAGCTGTTGTTCGTAGTTTTGGAGCGTCAGAATCAATTCAAAAACTAAGGGTATTCTCTCTTGTTCCCGGTATCTGTCATTAGCTGACAGTAGTGTACCAGCATATCTGTCTGGTGCTGTTGCTATGAGTCTCTGCCATATCTCAGGCGTCCTCACTCTCTCAGGATCGTGGTCTTGTCGTGGGTGGTTAGGAACGAAGTTAGGGTCAAACAGCATTTCCACCACAGCCATTTCCCTCAAGTACTGGATACCCTTTTCAACTGTATCCCATCTTTTCATCACAGGCTTCAAGCCGTCTTTGAAGCGATACCTTTCTTTCACGGCTATTAGCACTCGTTCCCAAAGGGTGGCAGACTCATCCAAACATCAACTAATTCTTCGGTCAATAGCTGGGTCTCTGGCAATGGTTCCTAGTTGGCGAGCTTCATTACCATCTAGAAACAAACTATTGGCCCCACGGTCCTAACAACGAAGCAACCAGGAAACAATAGTTTCATTTGGGCCCCGTATGGACTCCTTTCTTGAAGATTTCTTCTGCTGTATCGCCCCACGCAACGATATCATCAATGTACTGCAGGTGCTCAGGAGCACTGCCTTGTTCCAATACGGTTTGGATCAACCCATGGCAAATGGTTGGGCTGTGTTTCCACCCCTGGGGCAAATGGTTCCAAGTATACTGAACGCCCCTCCATGTGAAAGCAAACTGTGGCCTACATTCTTCAGCCAAAGGAGTGGAAAAGAAGGCGTTAGCAATGTCAGTGATGGCATACCATTTGGCTGCCTTTGACTCTAGTTCATATTGGAGCTCTAACATGTCCGGCACAGCAGCACTCAGTGGGGGTGTGACTTCATTCAGGCCATGGTAGTCCACCGTCAGTCTCCATTCTCCACTGGCTTTACGTACTGGCCATATGGGGCTGTTAAAGGGTGAGTGAGTATTGCTGATCACTCCCTGATCCTCTAGTTGACGAATCAACTTATGAATGGGGAGCAAGGAATCCCTGTTGGTACGGTACTGCCGTCTGTGCACTGTTTTTGTGGCAATCGGTACCTGTTGCTCTTTTACTTGCAGCAACCCCACAACAGACGGATCTTCTGATAGGCCAGGCAAAACAGACAGCTGCTTAATGTTGTCTGTGTCCACAGCAGCTATCCCAAAGGCCCACCGATACCCCTTAGGATCTTTGAAATGCCCCCTTCTGAGGTAATCTATACCTAGTATACATGGAGCCCCTGGGCCAGTTACAATAGGATGTTTTTGCCAGTCCTTACCAGTGAGGCTTATCTCGGCCTCCAACACAGTCAATTCTTGAGAGCCTCCAGTCACCCCGGAAATACGGATTGATTCTGTCCCTTCATGACTCGAGGGCATCAGAGTGCACTGTGCACCAGTATCCACCAGTGCCTTATATTTCAGTGGTTCTGACGTGCCAGGCCATCGAATCCACACAGTCCAATATACTCGATTATCCCTTTCTCCCTCTGACTGAGGGCAAGGCCTCTCTATTCATTACCTGTGATAACTGGAGCAATTGCACTGGTGGTTGATCTGCTTTGTAATTCTTTCACCCGTGCTCGTAGTACAGGAGTAGCTTGGTCGTGCCATTTTCTCATGTCTTCTCCATGGTCACGTAGGTAAAGCCACAAGGCAATTCGCGACGTATTGTTCCTCACTGGAGCCGGAAAGCGTTTGCCTTTAATAGCTGAGATTTTTGATGGTGGCAAATGCTCTATGGGGATGGTTACAGCAGTGGGAGCAAAATAACTGGCAAAGAAAGAGTAAACTTATTTGGGCTGCTGAGCTGTGGAAAGATATTGCTGCCCGAATAAAGAATATGGTTGTAAAGGTGCGTCATGTAGATGCTCATGTGCCCAAGAGTCAGGCTGCTGAAGAACAGCAAAATAGCCATCAGATAGACCGCGCTGCCAAGCTTGAGGTGGCTCAAATAGACCTGGACTGGCAGAACAAGGGTGAATTATTTCTAGCTCAATGGGCCCATGAGACCTCGGGCCATCAAGGGAGAGATGCAACATATAAATGGGCTAGAGATCGAGGGGTGGACTTAACTATGGACGCTATTGCACAGGTTATTCATGACTGTGAAACATGTGCCATAATCAAACAAGCAAAAAGGATGAAACCACACTGGGGGGAAGGGCGATGGCTAAAGTATAAATACGGAGAGGCATGGCAGGTTGATTATATCACCTTGCCACGATCTCGTAATGGTAAATGTTATGTGCTTACTCTGGTGGAGGCAACCACTGGGTGGCTTGAAACATATGCAGTACCTCATGCTACCGCCCAAAATACCATATTAGGTCTTGAGAAACTAAGTCAGTATTTGAGTCATGGACAGCGCGGCTTACATAACTCTAAGGAGGTACAACTTATTTGGGTTTTGGCTTGTGCTTACCGCGCCCTATATAGTACTATTCTGGAGAGAGAGAGTTCCCGAAATATTTAATGGGGAAGCGAAAAAATAAAAATAAACCAACAAAACAAACAGGAGTGTGCAGGATTGCTATTAGGTTTTAAAATAAAGAATTGCAAACTATTCAAATTACTCAGTTTCAGATATTGGCTAGAGAAAGCAACATATGAACTTGGCTAAACAAAGTTTTCTTCATTGACCTCAAATTCAATGGGAAAGTTTACAAAATAGAAACATGAGCAAATATTGATAAACAGTATTAATGAAAGCATCCACACGGAACTTGGAGCCTGATAAGAAGTGAGATTTCTGAAAAAATAAGCATAACTGTAAGTACATTAATAGTGAGGGGAAGGAAGGTCTTATTTTGTTAATGAATGGGCAATAATTATTTGTGCCAACATAACAGATGTTTGCAGCCTCGTTTGTACCATCCTTAACAGAAAAGCATAACCTGCATCTGAAACCTAGTCATGGACTCAGAGGTGTTATTGTTCTCATTTGCTTTTTCTAGTCCATTTCACTTCAGCTGTAAGATTAAATCAAAGAAGGAGTTCTCCAGTCAAATGCAAGGATTAAAGGTAAAATTCATCTACTACACAGTGCTGCCACATAATTGTGCCAATGACAATACTTAATAAGATAATCATTTCAGACCTTATCCACTAACATCTAATATAGAAATCTAACAGTGTAAAAGGAAAAGTGGCACATCTTCCATACTCATGTGTCAGCCATACCAAGGTTAAAATATTCCAGTTTATAGCACTGGAATAGTATGAGGGAAAACTGTTCCTTTCTTTTCTCCAGATTCATCTTATCTGATTTTTTTGTGATGCTATGGAAAACGTATCTCTTCAGTTTTGAGATCTTCTTACTTTAGCAATGTTATTGGTGTTATCTGTCCTATGGTATCGTTTGGAAATTGAAGAAATCACAGTATTTTTAGACAAGATAACGATGAGTGCAATAAAGGCCTGCAGCATTTCTCCAAAGTACATATTTTTTACTCATACTACCTTTCCATGCTGACTGTCTATAGAAGCTGTGCCAGGGGATGAATAAGGCAAGCACAGAAGAAATAGTTTTATTGACATGCAAAGGGGGATAGTAGAGACTTACTGTCACCAATCCATAATTATCTATGCAGAAGGGATATTGTACATATTGTTTTGTATTCTGCTAAACAGATTGAACAGCCCAAATATGTATTTTGGAAATTGTCGTTTATTAAAGCAAGCAAGTAAGCAAAACAGTGCTGGGCGGCCAGGGAGTCTCTGCTCCACCAACGGCGCACACTTTCCCCTTCCAGATGACAGTCTTTATACAGTTCACTATCCGGTGTTCATGGTTTCATAATATCTCTTGTGCAGGCGTGGTCCTGTAGTTAGGCAGCCGTCCTTTGTCTTGTCAGATGGGGGGGAGCTGGGACCTTTGCAATACATCCGTTCGTGATCCTTACGCAGCATCTTTAAAGCTGTATAAGTCCTGGGGTCCATACCTTAAAGTGTTATGTTTGTTGCTGTTTCTGGATGTCTGTAGTAGGAAACTGACCCCTGCTGTTATTTCAGTTTTCTAGTGATAAGCTTACAAGTGTTTTGATTAACAAACAACAGATTGCTCCTATTACAATATTACCTACATAAACTAGTAATTGTATTTCATCAGACGTTGCCAGGCACTGCCTGATAAGTGGAGTATCTGGATTTATCTATCTAGTGAGGTTAGAAGAAAATAATCTACTCTGTGTTGTGAGCAGTCAAGTTTCTCCTTTTAGTTCACCTTGTAGATACAGTTTTCTACATGGTGTACTGGTGACAATTCTCTGGATGCATGCTAGCATCTGTCAACTTTATTTACTTGAAATCTACCTCACATTCTGCAGTGAGATCCTAACTTACATACCTGCAGTTTTGCAACTCAGGCATTTCAATGGGACATGTCTAAGATGCTCTGAGTAGCAAAATTATAACCCTTAGGCTGCCAGAAGTGTTGCCAGAAAAGTTTCAGATCCCGATCCAAAGCTCACAGTAACTTGAACTCTCTTCCACTCACTTTCCATTGTTTTGGATTAGGCCGATACTTATTTAGGTTTTGTGATAAAAAAGTGTGCATTCACATAGAGTAGAGACTCAGGGAGCAGTGTCAGAGTGACAGACTCAGTGACAGTGACTCACCGGCTGCTAAGGGATGATAGGAGCGCAAACAGCCTCCCAGAAGCACTTCTTCCAGCATGAGAAATCCTAGGGCAAATTGCATGGGGGATCTCAATGACCCTGTCATAGACACAACCCTCATCATCCTGTTCTCGTAGGGAAGACTGGGGCACACTCAGCCCATGGGCAGAAGAACACCCATCATCATGATACAGTACAGAAAGGGTTCCCATCACCCTACAGCCTGGGGTTCATTGAGAGAGCTAGACTGCAAGTCACATAGGCCTCTGTGTAATTGTGTGCCATGCAGGAGTGTCTACATTTGCAGCCAGCCTGTGGCCCTGGATGCTCAAGCGTCCACCTGCCAGCAACTGAGTGGGATCAAAGGACAACCACTGGGCAGACTGAGTGCTTAAGCCCAGCTGCACAGTGTATGTAGACTTCACTGTATGTATGCACCCACTGAAAGATCATTGTGCTCAGACAGAGAGGGGAGCAGGATGAGGCCTCTGGTGCTACTAGTGTTTGCACGAGTGCTCTGTGTATGTGTGCCTGTGCCTTGCTCCAATTTATAGGAGGGAGATGAGGTTCTTTTAATATCTGTATACCCAGCGTGAGATTAAGAAACAATGGTTCAAATGTTGGTCCGACCAGTTTATTATAAATCCTAATCAAGGAGACGGGGAAGGGAAGGAGGGCAATAGAAAAGATAGGAAAGAAGCAAGAATCGTGTAAAGCGGGGATAGTCACCACCAGGATCCAGCAGTGGTCCCTTCTTCTGCCAGCGTGGCATTCCTGGGCACTTGGGTAAGAGTCATGTGCAGCACCCCCTGAGATGGCCATCTTCCTTGAGATAAGCCCACACAAAAGACTGCTTTACGGCCATTAAGCTGCAACTTATCTCTCTCTCATTGCCCCTGGCCTTGTCCATCTGTGTCCCTCAGACAAAGGATTTCACAACCCTTGCCCAGGACTTGCTTCGACTTGTCCAACTGTGTCTCCGGTAAGCTTTGAGACAATGATGTAAAGAATAATAGCCTGTATGTGTATATATGTATCTAGGTGTTATATACGTGTGCTATGTATATGTAATAAGCACAGCTTGTGATGGTTGGACCTGGGGCATGGAGCTGCAACAGCCTCAGCTCTGTCAGACTTCAGCATTTAGTGCTCCCTCATATCTGTAACACAAAGATTTCATTGATTTACCCAAACCAAACACTGCACATCAAGGTAATAGCCTTTCTTGGTTCTGTATTTCCTGAAACAGTCCTAGAGTATACAAATATTTAATGACATGCATAAAATATAGTCATATTAAAATAAAGATTACATTTACGTGTCCCTTCTCACTCTGTTTGTATGTATTTACACAGACTGTAGGCTTAAACTACAACCTACATTATTTAAAGAAATAACTATACCATAACTGGATTCTCCAGGGGTATTGTGGCTGAGATGTTAGCATCTCGGTTCCTAAATCTATTATACTGTACAGCTAAAATCATACAGTCACTGTCTCTCAGCTATCAATGGCTATTTTGACGCATCAGGTCTTCTTTTATTTTTCTTCTCTTTTTTTATGACTTTCTTCTTGAAGAATGCTAAGTAAACATAAGTTGTAAGGAGGAACAAAAAATGGAATCCACACTGTTCAGTGTTTGAATGCCCCTTAGCAAGTTGCTATAGAAATGACCTTCCCATGGATAATATGAAAAAATTGAATTCAGAAGAGTTCTAATTTACTTTGCAAAGTCAAATTCCATGTAAATATTCAAATTCTATGAAGATCAAATAAGTTTTAAAATCGTGCTTTTCACCATTTAAGAAAATCCATCCTCAAAATGCCCAAGAAACTATCCACAGCCTGAGTGTCATGTCTTAGAGATAAGCAGTGCTTACTGCATATCAGTACCCCCCTTCAGGAGCTCTTTACTGACTGAGAGGAATGAGAAAGGAGACATTTAAAATTCGTAGCTGTAAAAAGACTTTGATGGTGCAATTGACATTTCATTTCTAGCTAAATGAGAGCTTGGTTACTTTTGTGGTTATGAAGCTTACAGAAAGTTAGGATCCTTCCTTTTTTCATGGAGGTCCACTAATAAAGCCTTACTGATATTAAAGGATTTTGCCATTACCACTTACAATACATGTGTGGAAATATTTTGCATAAAATATAAGAAAAATAGCACAATCTCTCCAAAATGGAAGGAAGGAAGGAAGGAAGGAAGGAAGGAAGGAAGGAAGGAAGGAAAGGGAGGAAGGCAGGCAGGAAAAGAGAGATGGATAGAGAGAAGAGGAAGAGGGAGAGGAAGGGGAAGGGGAAGAGGAAGGAGAAGGGGAAGAGTATGGGGAAGGGGAAGGAGCAGGGGAAGGGGTAGGGGAAGGGGAAGGAGAGGGAAGGGAAGGGAAGGGAAGGGAAAGGGAAAGGGAAAGGGAAAGGGAAAGGGAAAGGGAAAGGGAAAGGGAAAGGGAAAGGAAAGGGAAAGGGAAAGGGAAAGGGAAAGGGAAAGGAAAGGGAAAGGAAAGGGAAAGGGAAAGGAAAGGAAAGGAAAGGGAAAGGGGAAGGGGAAAGGGAAAGGGAAAGGGGAAGGGGAAGGGGAAGGGGAAAGGGAAGGGAAGGGGAAGGGGAAGGGGAAGGGGAAGGGGAAGGGGAAGGGGAAGGGGAAGGGGAAGGGGAGGGGAAGGGGAAGGGAAAGGGGAAAGGGGAAGGGGAAGGGGAGATTGGGGAAGGGGAAGGGGAAGGGGAAGGGAAAGGGGAAGGGGAAGGGAAAGGGGAAAGGGAAGGGGAAGGGGAAGGGGAAGGGGAAGGGAAAGGGGAAGGGGAAGGGAGAAGGGAAGGGGAAGGGAAGGGGAAGGGGAAGGGGAAGGGGAAGGGGAAGGGGAAGGGGAAGGGAGAGGGAAAGGGGAAGGGAAAGGGAAAGGGGAAGGGGAAGGGGAAGGCGAAGTCTTCCAGGTGATCAAGCTGAGGAGGAACAAAAACAGCAGAAAGGATATAACTGTAGTGGGCCATGGGTTTGTTGTGTGCTTGTGGGTCTTCTTGAATCACAGTTGGAAAAGCAACCTGAATGAAGCATTTAGCTTGGATCAGCAAGGTCACTGGCTTGTATTTATTGGCAGTTATCTTGATTGCTTAAGTGTAGTTTATCAGGGAGCATCATTTTGGATAAATATTCAGAGGAGTTGTTGCAGTTTGAAGGGGTCAAATTACATGACAGAGGTCCTTCCTCATGTTGGGGGATGAAGAAAGGGGGAAAAGACCAGCAAAAAGAAAGGAAAAAGCAACAACAAACAAACAAACAAACAAAAAAAAACACCAAAATTTTTTGATTGAGATAAGGAGAGAAGTAATTTATTAAAACCGTAAAGGAATATGAGATAATACAGAGTAATTAAGAATAATAAATCAAACAAACCAAAACAAGAGAATGACAAAAAGTCCTCTATACCTTTGGGTGCTCATGGCTGGCTGGCCCTGAAGAGATGTTCTTTTAGTGAGAGCTGCTTTCTATCCAGGGACCTGGAAGGGAAATTCTGAGGCTTCCTGGGGTTACCAGAGCATCTTAGGAATTGCAGACAAGAAGTCAAGACACTGGGGACTGAAGTTCCTACCTGTCAGAGCTGGAAACTACATGGGAAACTGAAGCACTCTGGGAATCAGGACAGCGATACTGATAGCTTGCTGCACTATATTATGATATGAAATACTGATAAAAACCATGACAGAAGCTAATTTGCAAAATATTTTTCAGCAGTGGATTTCTTGCTTTTGTGATTTTTGGAACTGTCTTTCTTCAAGGGGCTTCCTTTCGCAGTAAGTTCCATGCTTTTGCACCATCCAAACCTTAGCCAACACTGGTGCATGTGCTTTCAAAATGTACCTTCTCTGTCACGTAAAATTCTATAACAAACTGTTAGGTCGAAAAAGAGAATAGTTCTGCTAGTCATATACTGGACTGTAATTACTTCGCTTACAGCAAAGGGACTTGAAAAGAACAAGTCCAACAGAGCATCTTAAAAAATATTAAAACATTTCCAGGACTTTCTGTCTTTACTTTTCCAGATATATTTAACATTCCAGTGAGAACAAAAGAAACTCTACAGAATTTCATTTGGACATATCTTCTTCTAATTTTTAGAGATAATTTGCTGATCATCATCCTGTGATTAAAGGATTCCAAACATTTATCATTCTTTACTCTCTTTCACAGAAGTCAAGGCACTGTTCAATAAGAATGAGATTATCGGGAAGTAGCCCTGCTTGAGAAAACCTGAGGCAAAATATGTTCACACAAACCATTCATTAAACGACTGTGAATAATGAAGAAATGAACAGAAATTGCTGTCTATTCACAGAAAATGCAGTAATCGGTTGGATTTGACAAACTGTTCGGTACAAACAGTTCACACCAGAAATACATATAGTCTTTCCAGCTGTATGCATATTTTGGACGAACAGAGATTTTTGAGACCCATTTTTCCCCTACATCATCCGTTTGTTTCATTGTGTTTGTACAGTTTGCACAAAATTGCTCAGCTTGTGGTCTACAGCCGGCAATTAACACCACTTAACAGCTGTTAAATAGGGTGATCGCCTGTTGTTATCCTCATGTAGCTGAATTCAAATGCTAATTGCTCTCAGTTTACTACTTATAAGCCCACCAAAGCAAGAGGTATGATCTGTGAGAGATGTTCTCAAGTGCAGTGTTTCCCATCATCTGAACCAACTGTGAGCGCTGATCCAGAGTGGAAGTGCATGGGGGATTAGGAGCTTGGTGAGCACACAGCTGCTGAGATCTGGTGGATGAGAGGTAAAAAACTCATGGACCACAGCTTGTCCCAGTGTGAACAGCACTGGCCCTGTCACTGCCCTGGTTTGAAGCAAGGGACCAATAATGGACAGTTGGAGGCCCAGGTCTACTAGATGCCAGCTGATCAAGGCAAGTTGGCTGATGAGGCCTTCTTGCTTTAGCTGTAAGAAGTATCACACTCGCAGACTGCTGATGGAGGAATCCTCCTGATGGAGGATTTCAATCATCCAGATATGATGATGGGAAAGCAACACGATGAGTTGCAAGTGAGCCAAAAGACTCCTGGAGTCCATTGACAATGGCTTTCTGCTTTGAGTATTAGACAGAGTGACCAGAGGCGAAGCGTCAATCAAAGGTGAAGCATTGCTGGATCTGCTGCTCACTGGATCTCTGGAGGAGATCGTTAATGAAGATCAGTGGCAGTCTGGGCTGCAGTGACCATGCCTTTGTTGAGTTCCTAATCATGGGGAATACGGGCCTGGCAGAGGGTGGAGTCAGGACCCTGAACTTCAGGGGAGCAAGCTTCAGGCTCTTTTATGTAATTGTTGGACAAAATTTTCTGGGAAGCTGTTGTAGAATAGAATCCTAAAATCCTACAGAGTTGGAAGGGAAAACCATCTAGTCCAGCTCCTCTAGAGTGAACATGGACACCACAGCTAGATCAGGTTGCCCAACGCCTTATCCTTGAAAGTCTCCAGGGATGGGGCATCAACCACATCACTGGGCAGCCTGTTCCAATGCCTCATCACCTTCATTGTAAAAGATTTTATCCTTATATTTAACCTAAATCTAAACTCTTTGAGCTTGTGTTATCACAACAGATTCTGCTAAAGAGTCTGACCCCTTCTTTCCTGTAGCTCCCTTTTAGATGCTGAAAGGTCACTATCAGGCCAACTCACAACCTTCTCTTCTCCATGCTGAACAGCCCCAGCTCCCTCAGCCTGGTCTTGTAGGAAAGATATTGCATCCCTTGGATCATTTTTGTGGCTCTCCTCTGGACATGTTTTAACAGGTCTATGTCTTTCCTGTACTGCGGACTCCACATCTGGATGCAGTACTCCACGTGAGATCTCACCAGCACAGAGCAGAGAGGCAGGATCACCTCCCTTGCCCTGCTGGCCACGCTTCTTTGAATGCAGCCCTGGACATGGTTAGCTTTATGGGTTGTGAGGGTACGTACATTGCTGTCTCATGTCCAGCTTTTCATCCACCAGTACCCCCAGATATTTTTTGGCAGGACTGCTCTCAGTCCTTTCATTCCCCAGTTTCTAATGATAATGGAGTTCGCCTCAACCCAGGTACAAGATCTTGCACTTGGTTTTGGAACCTCATGAGGTTCACCTGGACCCACTATTCAAGCCTGTCTAGGTCCCTCTGTATGGCATGCTGCCCCTCAGGTGTGTTGACAGCTGGGTGTTATCATCAGACTTCTTGGAGTGCACTCAATCCCTCTGTTGATGTCTGAGATGAAGCACCAGCACCAACCCCTGGGGTCTCAACTTGTCACCGATCTTCATTCAGACACTGAGCCATTGACCACTACTCTCTGGACTGGATCCTTCTTTGGATCAGTTCTTTATCCATTGAACTGTCCTTAGAGACAAAGGAGTGGAGCAAAGCTGGCTACTCTTTAAGGATGCCTTTCTTAGAGTGCAAGAGCTCTCTATCCCTCAGAATAAGAAAGCAGGCAGAGGAGGCAGGAAACCAGCATGCCTTGGTAAGGACCTGCTTGTCAAATAGAGGGGAAAGAATGGCAATTGCAGAGGGTGGAAACAGGGCATGTCCCCTGGGAAAAATGCAGAATACTGTCTGAGATAGGATGCAGAGATGGGATTAGGAAAGCAAAAGCACAGATAGAGCTGAACTTGGTGAGGGATATTAAAAACAACAAGAAAAGATTATATGAATGCATTCGTCAGAAGAGAAGCTAAAGAGAATGTATCTTCTCTGATAAATGAGTGAGGAGAACTGGTACAACAGATATGGAGAAGACTGAGGTACTCAATGACTTCTTTGCCTTTGTCTTCACTGGCAGCCAGGATTCTCATGTTTTTCACATCCCTGAACCTCACATTCCTGAACTTCTTGGTGGGAACTGGGGGAGGAAACTGGTCATCCAATGTAAGAGCAGAGCAAGTCCGAGACCACCTAATGACAGTCAAAGTGTACAAATCTATGAGTCTAGACAGCATGCTTCCAAGGATTCTGAGGAAGTTGACTGATGTGGTTGCTAAGCCACTCTCCATCGTATTTGAAAATTTGTGGCTGTCAGGTGAAGCCACCACTGACTGGAAAAAGGGAAATATCACCCATTTATAAGAAAGGGAGGAAGGAGAACCTGGTGAATGACAGGCTGGGGACCCTCATCTCTGCACTTGGGAATGTAGTGGAACAGATCCTTCTGGAAGACTTGTTAAGGCATCTAAGGGATCTGCAGATGATTTCAGACAGCCAGCACAGCTTCACCAAGGGAAAGGCACATGTGTCCAGTCTGATGGCCTCCCATGATGGAGCGACAAAGGGAAGGCAAATGATGACATGGACTGGACCATACCTGGACTTTTGCAAGGCCTTTGATGTGGTCCCCCATCACATTCTTAAATTGGAGAAATATAGACTTGAAGGACAGATTACTCTTTGGATAAGGAATTTATTGAAAAGTTGCAGCCAGAGGGTTGTGGTCAATGGCTCTATGTCCAGGTAAAGGCCAGTGATGAGTGGAGCCCCCCAGGGGTCTGTCTTGGGGCTGGAATTCTTTGACATATTTATTAATGAAACAGATGGTGGGATCTAGTACACCCTCAGCAAGTTTGCTTATGACATTAAGCTGAGTGATGCAGTTGGAAGAAATGCCATCCAGAGGGACCTTGATGAACTCAAAAAGTGGGCCCATGTGAAACTAATGAGGTTCAGAAAAGCGAAGTGCAATATTTTGCACTTGGATTGGAATAATCCCAGATATGTATACAGACTTGGGAGAAGATATACTTGAAAATAGCCTTGATAAGAAGGTCTAAGGGTCCTGGTTGATGAAAAACTTAGCATGAGCCAACAGTGTTTGCTTTCAGCCCAGAAGGCCAATGATATCCTGGGTACAGTCAGAAGAGGAGTGTCTAGTAAGGCAAGGGAAGTGATTGTCCCTCTCTTACTCTGCTCTCATGTGACCCCAGCTGGGGTGCTGAGTCCCACTCTGGAACCTCCAGCACTGGAAAATGTGGAGCTTTTAGAGAGGGTCTAGAGGGGTGCTATAAAGATGATCCGAGGGCTGGAGCACTTCTCCTATGAAGATAGGCTAGAGGAGCTGGGCTTGTTCAGTCTGGAGAAGAGAAGACTGCGGGGAGACCTCATTGCAGCCTTCCAGTACTTAAAGGGAGCTTATAAACAGGAGAGAAAACAACTTTTTAAAGTGCATGTAGTGATAGGATAAGTAAACTAAGGGAGGGAATGTTTAGATGAGATGTCAAGGGAAATTTTTTCACTGACAAGTTTGTGAGGTGGTGCAACAGGCTGCCCAGAGCGGTAGTGGATGGAAATGTTCAACATCCAATGTCTGTATCAATGGAAATTGGTAGGTTCAGCTTGGTTGACAGGAAAAGATTCTTCACCTGGGAGTGGTGGGTGGGCACAGCCCTGAGCTACCAGAATTTAAGAAGCATCTGGACAATGCTGTCAGATACATGGTCAGATCTTTGGGTGCTTCTGTGTGGAACCAGGAGTTGGACTCGATGATATTTATGGATTCCTTCAAACTTAGGTTATTCTGTGATTCTATGATTCTGTGGTTTTGCGAGTCTATGGAGTTAGTTTTCTCCATGTATTTCAAGCCAACCACAAAAGAGAAAATAATCAAAAATGGTTTTTGCGCTGTAAACAAAAGTAAGAATCTTCCTGTGCTTCCTGTGAATAAAATCAAGCACTTTCAAGATAATAGCTGTATTGTGAAGAATGTATTTCTGATTGTCAGTAAATTGTTAACCTGAGTCATTATTCACCTTTTTCTTACAGTCAATTTAAATTGTTTAGGTACAGTTAGAGTTATTCTGGTATCACCCAACAGTAAAAATAAAGCAGAAAAGATTTTGCTCATATTGATAGTTGATTTTCTGTATTGCATTTCTTTTAATCTGGTTGTTTGAATATTGTTTGCTTGTCTGCACATGTAGTAGGTTTGGCCATCAATTTCAGGATCTATTAACTTTGCCCATAATGCACTAAAAAAAACCCAAAACACAGCAAACCAACAAACAAACCAACAACAGAAAAACACCATTAGCCTCAATAAAGTATAAGAAGCAAACAAATAACTTTCAAGTTCAAATCCACAAGTATCGAATGAAATTGACGTGCATTTCTAACAGGTTAAATTATTTCACTGTACTAATTTGTACTATGAATGCATACTGGTTTCTGTTAAAATTTTGTCCATCAGCTGGAGAAAAATGGAGACAGCATGAATTTATTGTTTTGACTGTGAAAATAATAAGAATAAATGTAACACTTCTGCCTGCAATCCTGAATTGCATTAAACCTGGAAACGGTATTTCAAAATTTCAGTTAGTGCAAAGATGCACTGAAGTAAGAAGAGTGTTTTTGTGTCTTTACTTTAGCTATGAGAAGTAGAATCTCAAACAAATACATAGTTCATGCTCATACAAAATAATCTGGCTTTGTAGGTCTCAGAACTTACAAACCAACACTGGATCCTTCTGTTCCAACGTACAAGGATTGCTCCAAAAGTAATAACTCCTATTTATGAAGGCTAGTCTGAAAGTAATGTCCCCTATTTCATGTAGATTATTCCAAAAATTATTCCTCCTTTTTATTTCCGTGGAAAATACAACAGATACAAAGAATACAGTAACACTATTTGATAGAGCAAATTCTCAGAAACAAAACTCTGTTTTTCACCATCATTAGTCAATTTGTGTGAATGAGTTGATTAAGGCACTCTTCATTTCATAGTGTGACATCTGTATATGAGCATCTGGAGCATGGCTTGTTTTTCACATAACTGTTGCCACTCCTGAAATGCACCACTCCCCACTTCACTGTGTTCACATCCACTATTCATTCACCATAAACATTCAATAGATGTTGATGGATACCAGTGGGTGCAATTTTTTCCACATGGAGGAATTCACTTCCATACCTTTGCTTCGTACTCACTTCCATGCCAGATGGCATTTTATCAGACTGCCCCCTTACTGCTATCTGTCGCACAGCAACAAAATGTAACATAATTATTGGTGGGAAGGTTCAACCTCTACTGGCATATCACCAAAATCTGCCTCTGATGTCATGGGCCAACAAAATAAGCATTACATTTGGAGCTGTATTAGTACATCTGGTACTGTCGTCTTATCTCTACAGCAGGTGAACAGATGTATGATGGGATTGCAGGGGTATGCTTTTGCTTAACTTTTGTTGACCAACATGTTAGATTCAGGAATTTCTGTTGCCTGCCTAAATATTTTTTCTTACTGCACTTCTCTTGCAGTTATGTCAGCAAAAGAATTGTGCTATCAGAGTGGGAACTCAAACAAACAAAAATCTTTGGCCTGAATTATCTTACTGATCTCTTCAATCTGATATTCTTGGAATATCTGTGAAATGTGAGCAAAGTAGGTTGCAGAACATCCTTGTTGCCATCAGGAAAGGTATCTGGAACAATGTATCAACTTAGAGTTTTAAAACATCTGCTTGAAGCTGCGAAGTGTATTTTCGACAGTGGAAGAAGGTCTGTATTTCTGAAGAAGAGAAGATCCTTTAAATAAGAAATAAGGTTTTCAGTATAATTGCAAATCCTGAAACTTGTCTCTTTTTCAATGAAAATAAATATACGCTAGGAAATTTGGTAATAGCTCTACAAAAGTCTCTAAAACATTCTGAAATACAGCAAAAACTTTTTTGTTGCACAGCTTAGAAATATATTGAGGGCTTACCTCAATTGAAGCCAGTGGTAACATATCTAGGCTTTACAGTAGGAAGTGTAGAATAATTAGTATTGATTAACTTTACACTAAAATTAGATATTTCATCCTTTCTGACTTTTCTAGCTTCCAATCACCCCAGAAAGCTAAGGACAATATAAACATGTTGGGAATTAAGGAATTCCTATTCCTATAGACCATAATTAAAGCATGTAAATTATTGCCTCAAGATACTATAAAGTCCAAAGATACAAATGAGTTCAAAATGAATTGGACCACTGAACAGAAAATAGGTCTTTAGTGGCTGCTAAACATGATTGTGAGGATGTAACCTCTGGCTTGGAAAAGTCCCTGAACTGCTGATTATGGAAAGCTGACAGCTGCATAACCAACAGAATTGCTTTATCTGAGCCTTAGCTTATACACACTTTTTCTTTCTCTCTGACCATTTAAAAGGGATAAATTTAGTTTCTGTATGACCCTACATGGCAGCTCTTACTTTGTTTCAGATCTTTCCTGTGCTGGATACAACCTAGTTCAATCACAACTATGCCACCAGGCTGAGTTAAGGAACAGAAAAAGGTAAGGAAAGCAGCAGAATCAGTATGCCATTTGCAGGGTTTTTGTTGTTGTTGTTGTTTTGTTTGTTTGTTAACGACATCAGTGATTTTTTTCAGTCTTTTTACACTGTTTCTTTAATCCCTTGTCCACTAATCTATTTTTTAATCTAACATAGATTTAAAGTCATCCCTCATTTTATTAACAAGAACATTTTTATTGCTGATATCTGGCTTTGCTCTTTTGAAAAGAAACACTGAAGGCAACTTGTAGAAGACTTCTAAAGATAAATCTTCTTTTTCTTGTGGGTTTTTTTGTTTGTTTGTTTTTCTCCCTGTCAATATTTTCCTAATTTCTTTAAAAAATGAAGAATAAAAAGAGTATTTTGAAAATTTATGTGTTAGCATTTATGTTGTTTTAATTTAGCACCTGTATATTCTTTTATTAATATTCAGATCACTATAAAAGTTATCAAAGCATTGATAAGTTAACCATTCAGCGGTGTATTACACAGATGATAACTCTGTAAGATATTGCAAGCAAATGAAGGTGCCATGACACCACATGCCTAGTGTAGACAGTCTCTTTGAAGTAGATGTGGCCTCAAAAATAAGGTTTGAGAACCCACCATTATTTTTCTTGGTGTCCTATCTCTAAAATCACAAAATTACTAGAAATTTTCTAAGCTATCTGGACACCACTGGTAAGTTTCCTGTAGTAAAATAAACATTACATAACCAAAAAGAAACACGTGAAATATCATTAAACTACTGATCACTTTCTCAACCTTCACGTACTTTTTTATAACAGTGATGTTTTCATATCTTGGCAGTACACTGAAACTTGTAATTAATTACGTTTATCCAATTATTTACTTTGTAAAACTCCTGGAATAAGATTATAGGATTTTGGTTTATATTTTTTTGTTTGATTGGTTGGTTTGGTTTGTTTTTTTTCTAGCTCAATAGAAACAATCTCCTTCCTCAACATATGTGCATACTGTGGTGTAGGCAAGCATCATCAGTTAAGCTGATAACAAATTGGATAGGATATTCTCTTTAATGTGCACATCCACATTTAGCTTCCTCATCTGCATGAGGACATTTTGTTTACAAGCTGGACTAAAAACTCTTTTTAACAATGGCAATTTCAGAAAGTTTTGCTCATAGCTTTTTGATCCTTTTTTTATGGCATTGTCTTACTATGCTAATAAACCTAATGCCATCCATGTTCTATTGGCAGAAGCATAAATATGGAAACACACAAACACTTTCCCAATTACGTGAACCTTTTACATAGCCTTCTAATATATATTTTGAAAATATGATAATGTCTTTGACTAATGAAACACAAGTAGCATAGGACTGCACAACAGATATATCTGAAAACATTGCACAAATTGACAGGTGTTTAAACTAGGTATGAAGGGGGAAGAGGACAAAATGAGGACCGCTGGGACTGAGGGGGCAGTTCGATGCTCCAAACAGAACTTGATGGGTGGAGACAGTGGAGTTCAAAGGCTTGGAGAGGGGTGGAGGGATGCTGCTTCTCTTAAGTGCCTGTATACTAATGGGGCATGGGGAATAAACAGGAAGAGCTGGAGTTCTGCGTGCGGTCACGAGGTCATGATCTCATTGCGATCACGGAAACATGGTGGGACAGCTCGCATGACTGGAATGTTGTCGTGGAGGGCTATGTGCTTTTTAGGAAAGATCGGCTGGCTACGCGGGGTGGTGGAGTTGCTCTTTATGTGAGAGAGCAGCTAGAATGTATTGAACTTCACTTGGGGGAGAGTGACGTAGCAGTGGAGAGCTTATGGGTGAGAATCAAGGGGCAGGCTGGTAAGGGTGACACTGTTGTGGGTGTGTACTACAGGCCCCCTGATCAGGATGAGGAGGCTGATGAGACCTTCCAAAAGCAACTGGATGTAGCGTCACGTTCCCAGGCACTGGTGCTTATGGGGGACTTCAATTATCCAGATATTTGCTGGACGACCAACATGGCCAGGCACGCACGGTCCAGACAGTTCTTGCAGTGCGTTGAAGACAACTTTCTGATGCAGGTGGTGGAGGAACCGACGCGGGGAGGGGTGTTACTGGATCTTATTCTCACCAACAGGGATGGACTTGTTAAGGAAGTAAAGGTTGGGGGCAGTTTGGGTTGTAGTGATCATGAGATGGTGGAGTTCAAGATCCTGAGCGGAAGAAGCAAAGCAATAAGTAGGATTGCTACCCTGGACTATAGGAGAGCCAACTTCGATCTCTTCCGGGACCTACTTGGAGCTATCCTGTGGGCTCGGGTGTTAGAAGGTAAGGGGGCCTCTGAGAGCTGGTCAGCATTTAAACAGCTCTTCTTCCAAACTCAGGATCGGTGCATCCCTGTGAACAAGAAATCGGGAAAAGGTGGCAGGAGACCTTTGTGGATGAGCAAGGAGCTCACGCGCAAGCTCAAAGGAAAGAAGAAGGTCCATGAAATGTGGAAAAAGGGTCTGACCACTTGGGAAGAATATAGGAATGTAGTCAGTGCCTGCAGGGATGCAACGAGGAACGCTAAAGCCCGTCTAGAATTGAATCTAGCTAAAGTGATAAAGGATAATAAAAAAGGCTTCTTCAAGTATGTTAACAGCAAAAGGAAAACTAGAGAGAATGTGGGCCCCTTACTAAGTGAGGGGGGGATTCTCGTAATGGGGGATGCTGAGAAGGCAGAGATACTGAATGCCTTCTTTACTTCCGTCTTCAGTGAAAAGGCTCTCCCGCAGGAATCCCACACCCTGGAGGTTAGTGAGAGGGTCTGGGGAATGGGAGACTACCCTTTGGTCAGGAAAGAGGACATGCGTGAGTGCCTAGGCAGTACTAAGGTCCACAAGTCCATGGGTGCATCCACGTGTGCTGAGGGAGCTGGCGGAGGTCATTGCCGAACCACTCTCCATCATTTTTGAGAGGTCTTGGACAACAGGGGAGGTCCCTGAAGACTGGAGGATAGCCAGTGTCACTCCGGACTTCAAAAAGGGCAAGAAGGAAGATCCGGGTAATTATAGGCCTGTCAGCTTCACCTCCGTCCCTGGAAAGGTGATGGAACAGCTTGTGCTGGATACCATCTCCAGACAACTGGGAGAAAAGGAGGTTATCAGGAGTAGTCAGCATGGGTTCACCAAGGGGAGGTCGTGCTCGACCAACTTGGTGGCCTTCTATGATGCTGTCACATGCTGGGTGGATGGGGGAAGAGCGGTAGATGTAATCTACCTTGATTTTAGAAAGGCGTTTGATACTGTCTCCCACGACATCCTTATAACAAAGCTGAGGAAGTGTGGGATAGATGAGTGGACAGTGAGGTGGGTTGAGAACTGGCTGACTGGCAGAGCGCAGAGGGTGGTCGTTGGTGGTGCAGAGTCTGGCTGGAGACCTGTAACCAGTGGTGTCCCCCAGGGGTCTGTGCTGGGTCCGGTCTTGTTCAACATCTTCATCAATGACCTTGATGAGGGTATAGTGGCCACCCTCAGCAAGTTTGCTGATGATACGAAGTTGGGAGGATTGGCTGACACGCCTGAAGGCTGTGCTGCCATTCAGCGAGACCTGGACAGGCTGGAGAGCTGGGCAGTAAGAAACCGGATGAGGTTCAACAAAAGCAAGTGCAGGGTCTTACACCTAGGGAGGAATAATTGCATGCACCAATACAGGCTGGGGGATGAGCTGCTGGAGAGGAGCTCTGCAGAGAGAGACTTGGGCGTCCTGGTGGACGACAGGTTGGCCATGAGCCAGCAGTGTGCCCTCGTGGCCAAAAAGGCCAATGGTGTTCTGGGGTGCATTAAGAAGAGCGTGTCCAGCAGGTCGAGGGAGGTGATCCTCCCCCTCTACTCTGCCCTGGGAAGGCCTCATCTGGAGTACTGTGTCCAGTTCTGGGCTCCCCAGGACAAAAAAGACAGGGATCTCTTGGAAAGAGTCCAGCGGAGGGCCACAAAGATGGTGAAGGGCCTGGAGCATCTCCCCTATGAAGAAAGGCTAAGTGAACTGGGTCTGTTTAGCCTTGAGAAAAGACGACTGAGAGGGGACCTGATCCAGGTTTATAAATATCTGAGGTGTGGCCGCCATAGTGGTGAGGCCAGTCTCTTTTCAGTGGTACGTGGAGACAGGACGAGGGGAAACGGACATAAGCTGCAGCACAGGAAGTTTCGCACGAATGTGCGTAAGAACTTCTTCACGGTGAGGGTGACGGAGCACTGGAACAGGCTGCCCAGGGAGGTTGTGGAGTCTCCTTCTCTGGAGATATTCAAGTCTCGCCTGGACGCCTACCTGTGCGACTTGGTGTAGGGAACCTGCTTTGGCAGGGGGGTTGGTCTCGATGATCTCTGGAGGTCCCTTCCAGCCTCTACAATTCTGTGATTCTGTGATTCTGTGAAATGTATTCTGGGTACACTAAAACTAGTGCAATATAAGTTTAGATAGAAATCCCCTGAGAGAAAAATTCTCTAATTCGCTTATCATCATTGTCTTAAATCAATATCCACATCATGCCAGGGTTGCCTGTTTCTTAAACTGCCAGTTGTTTTCCTGACAGGATCCCATGCCTTACAAGTTTCACAGAACCAAAACCTTTGAAGAGAATGTATAAGCAGGAGGGAGAATGGCAGTTTTCGCGGGCTGATAGTGATAGGACAAGAGGGAATGGTTTTAAACTAAGACACGGGAAGTCTAGGTTAGATATTAGGAGGAAGGTTTTCACACAGAGGGTGGTGAAGCACTGGAACAGGTTGCCCAAGGAGCCTCCCTGGAGGCTGGATGTGGCTCTGGGCAGCCTGGTCTGGTGGTTGATGACCCTTCACATAGCAGGGGTGTTGATCATTGTGGTCCTTTTCTACCCAGGCAAATAAAAAACAAACAAACAAACAAACAAACAAACAGAAATACACCAAAACTTCTCCAGTATGTTTCTGTAAATATTATTGCTGTTATACCGTAAGTGGCCAATATAATCAACTCTATTACAAGTTTTCTACATAATATAAACAAATGTTTATGTAATATAAACAAATGTTAATTCTGAATCAGAAATGTAGGTGTAAGAGGTGGTTGACACCTTGACACTACTTGAGTAGCCCTCAAGATGCCAAACTAATCTGAAGACTGCAAGCTGTCTACAACAACAGGCAGAATGCTTACTGCAGGTTAATATATCATTTTGACAGAGGTTTCTAGTACTGTAACTCACTACACTCACTTTACTCTCTTTATGCACTTATTTTTCAAAAAGGTGGATTTTTACTTGCTAACTGTATAAATGCATCTTACTAATCAATTAAAATTGAAACAGCAGAAAACATCTAGGAATTAAACTGTTTAGATTCCCGCTCTCATCATTATTATGAAGTGGGTGTTCACGGTTTTCACTGAGCTTTTGTAAATACTCTAAAAATTAATAACAATAATACTTTTGCTGCCATGACAGGATACCTTACGAATGTTTCCCAATTTAAGTAAAAAACAAATATCCATAACAAGGGAGCCATTTATCATGATTACAGCAGCATACATTGTGGATGACACCCATCACTGATGTGATTCCATTGATTCAAGAGTAATTTGTCCAGTTGAGCTTACAACAAAAAGAAATCACATCTCCAGTCCTGCAATTCAGAATTAATATTTGTGTATCTCATAACATTTATACACAGAATGCTGCTCACTAAAAACAGAGAAACATGGGAAAATCAGGATTGGAAAGTGGTTTGCCTTCTCACAGTCAGAAATCTCTTTTCCTGAGTGATTCCTGAATAATCTGAAAAGGATGTAGAGCTCAAAAGACCAGCAGAGGCCTAGAAAATCAATTATATTTTCCAGCATTTGCTAAAAAGCATATTGGCTTTTGCCCGGTTCTTGTTGGGCTTGGGATTGGAGCTGCAGAATAAAGGTTGCCTTGTCTACGTGTTTTCTTTGCTTTTCTCTGATATGTCCTTCAGGAAAAGATGAAGAGTGTAGAATCTGAAATAGTGTTTACTGCATCTGTAGAGTGGATGCAATTGTAGCCACAGGCCAAATTGTCAGAATGTTGGCCCTTCAATAGAGTTTGCCAAGATTTCTAAGGACCATTTATTTGTTTCTAAGGAGTTCTCAGAAAGTCTGTCTTCTAGGTTTAAATTAGATAGCTCTTCAGGCCTTCTATTTAGTCAACGAATTTTGTTCTGCTTGATTGGACATAAGTTAGATTCCAGCCTTGACTCACTCTTAGAGAAGTGTTTTTCTCTGTTGACTGAAGAGGGAAACAGAAGTGACTCGTCTGCTAACTCAGAGCTCTGATAGATGAGTGTCGAAAGCACGCACACCCACCTCTCTATCTTACTCTCACTTGATGGACTCCTGACCTGCTCATTAATCAATTCTTGAACCTCTCAGCTTTTTACAGTAAGATATCACTGATACCACTTTCCCTTAAGACATCCTGTTATAAACTGCAGATGGTGATTGATGGGTGGGAATGGCTTAACTCAGATTGGGGACCAGTCTCCATCTGTGCTCTACCCTTGCTGCAGGGACATCTGAAATGGACATTAATCAAATCCTAAGCAACTAGTGTTTACAGTGCAATTTTCTGTGGAAAAAAAAACCAACAAAAAAAAACAACTACTAAGTGAAATCAAGAGATGGAAGAGATGTTTGACAAAGAGCTCAGAAATCTGTCCAGGATTAGTTAGAATGGACAGCAAAGGGTAGTAACTTCATCATTTGTCTCAAGTGTCATCATCCTTGCTTGACAGTAAAACGTAGGTATGATAAATCTAAAATTGGAGAGTGCAAACACTTAATCACTTACTTTCTAAAGAGATTATGTATGTATGTATGTATGTATGTACCATCATACATACATGATGGAGATTTGTTCTTCAGCAGCCACACTGAGATCTTTGATTGCTTATGGAGAGATTATGAAAGAGTTACCACTAACTACCACTAACCATAGTTATAGCATGACTGTTAAAACTGTTAAAATCTTGTATTTTGTATGGCTTCATTAGGAACTTTCTAAATAAAACCTTACCATCACAAACATTCATTTGCATACCTGATTAATAATTTTCAGGTTTCCAGTTTTATATTCAATTTAATATTATGTAAGCAATGAAATGTGATGTTTTTCAATGAACTATATCTAAACTGGTGTGTGCTATTATAAAATATAATCTGAAAAGCCATAATGTTGAGATATGGGAGAAAACTGAAGTGTTGTACCTGATGACCTTACCTTAGAATCAAGCTTCAGAAGTTCATTGTCCTTGCTTTTGGAGTCTAAAATTATTTTTCTACATAATATTTTAATCAAATAAAGAATAATAAAAAAAATCCTATATGAATATGCTTGATAAAACAACTACAAGATAGGAAAAATCATATAATCTTATATATCCATCTTAGTTGATTTTATAGTACTAATACAGTAGAATCAAAATGGAATTGATTATGAACTGTTAATTTAAAAGCAAGAACACAGAAATCAGTATTTGAATTCAAATTTTTAAGAATATAATTTAAATGAAATCCATTATGTTTTTTATTTAGCTACCACTGACCCTCTTTACTCTTGCAACTTTCTTTACTGTTTCTGTCAACTGTTAAAACCATTTCAGGAATCATTGTGCTGTGATTGATGCTGACATATACACAGATGGCCATCTTATAATGATAGAAACAGAGACTGGACTATGCTGAACAGGAAGTTTAGAGGTGACATAACGTTTATGGGTTTGATATCAAGAAGTGTACCAGGATGAAGAATCTATCAATATATATAGAGATTAAAACAAAACTAAACTAAATTCTGCTTCAAAGATGTGAATCTCACTTATTCACTCCACTGAAGAGCTAGTTATTGAGCCATCCTTTGTATTCCTTAGACAGTAACAAAATTTGCTTAAATTGTTTGTGGATTATTTACTGTGGATGTAAGCTAGATTATTATTTATATTAGAAAAGTAGTTGTTTTGTTGTTGTTTTGTGGTCAAAGATAGAGAGCATATTTCCCACTTTTCATCTTTCATTTGATTTGAGAAATATTAAGTGATTATATTTAATTGGACCTTAACGTCATTTACAAGCTATTTTTGACATAACAAAAGTTACTTTGACAGAAAAAAAAACAGAAAAGAAAGGAATGTAGAAGGAAGTTGCAATGTCTTTTCTCAGGATACATAGTTTTGCGTTTTTTTATTTGCTATTTTATCTTTATGAGATTCTAAATTATTTAACTTACTGTCTTCTTCTTTCTTTATAAATGGGCATTACACTTCAGAAGCAAAGAAATTTATTGAAAATATTGTGCATAGTTCTGCAGAAGGGATAAAAAAAGAAATCCACTAACACATTTATCTTATTGTTTTAATTTCAGCTAGACCAAAATATGAAATGACAAGGACTAACAGCTCTTTGAGTAATGACATTTCCAAACTGTCATTTCTTGTATCACAGTAGAAGGGTGCCGCGGCTTTATCTTGGCCCCCATTGCTGCATTCAGGTTTACTTAAAAATGCCTGATTTTCTAAGGGAATTGCCAACATTTTGCCCTAACATCTCGTTGATGATTCTGATGATTCAGAAAACCATATTTTCTGATAATAAAGCCTGGAGAAAAGAAGGCTGCGGGGTGACCTCATTGAAGCCTTTCAGTACCTGAAGGAAGCCTACAAACGGGAGGGGAATCAACTCTATGAAAGGGTAGATAACAGCAGGACAAGGGGAAATGGTTTTAAGTTGAGGGAGGGAAGACTTAATTTGGATGTCGTGGAAGTTCTTTACAGAGAGAGTGGTGAGGTGCTGGAACAGGCTGCACAGAGAGGTTGTGGATGCCTCATCCCTGAAGGTGTCCAAAGCCAGATTGGATGGGGCCCTGGGCAGCCTCGTCTAGTGTTAAATGATGGCCTATGGCAGGGAGGTTGGAGCTTCATGATCCTTAAGGTCCCTTTCAACCCTGGCCATTCTGTGATTCTGTGATTCTGATAATAAAATCCCTAGAAAAGCAAGGAAAAGAACTAGGTACAGGTTATGAACTGCTGATGGCTCTTAGCAATATGATATTTGGCAGACATCGATGCAACCCCAATTTCTTAATGAAGTTTTGTGTTCCTGCAAATGTCAGAAGACTTGACAACCACATTACCATAAGCTGTTTACAAGGGCAGGGCTAAAATTTCCCAAACTCCATTCCTCCTAAGCCCTTCATGAAGTCTGTTGCCCTTACCAGTCCAATATATATATCATCTCCTGAGAGAATGACAGTGATAACAAAGCAAAAGATGACAAAACAGTTATTACATGTTCAGAAACCAATTAGAAGTGGAAATTAAAATCAAATTTTTTACTATCGGTGATAAAGATTACAGAACGGCATGCAGGGACAATCAATTCCAACAACTTTATGATAAGGCCTATCATAAACAATATATAGGAGGTAACTGTAGCCCTTTCTTGGATCTGGTACTTACCTCAGTTCTTCTGTCAAAAATATCCAAAGGTGTAGACTTAAGTCTAGTTCTAGAACTGCAAGGGATGTGGTAGATCACTTCAGGAGGGAATGCAGTACCATCTGTCTGCTCTACCTTTGCCAGAACCAAAGAGAAGTGTTTTCTGCTCCCTTCAGTGCTGAGAGGACATGATCTGGGCATAGTGGACCCTGGGGATCTGAAGTGAGTCTCATCATTAACAGTCTTTGCTCTCAAACCTCACATCTCACCCACTGTCCCCATGCACCTGTGATAGCCAAAGGATAGGCTGTCTCTCCCAAGCTCCCTATTTTGATCTTCATTCTGACAGCGGTAAAATTTAATTTTGCTATGGCTACCAAGAAACCTTAGAATCATAGAATCATTAAAATTGGAAAAGACCTCTAAGATCATCTAGTCCAATCATCAACCCGTCACCACGTTGCCCACTAACCATGTCCCTCAGTGTTGCATCTCCACGGTTCTTGAGCAACTCCAGAGGCGGTGGGTGACTCTACCATCTCCCTGGGGAGCCTGTGCCAATGCCTCACTGCTCTTTCTGGGCAGAATTTTTTCCTAATTTCCAAACAGAATCTCCTCTGGCACAATTTAAATTCATTTCCTATATCTGTTTCATGGGAAAAGAGGCTGACCCTCACGTCACCACAACCTGTTCAGGGAGCTGTAGAAAACATGAAGGTCTCCCCTGAGCCTCCTCTTCTCCAGACTGAACAATCTCTTAAGTCAGTTTATAATTGAAAATAAAGTTTTTACAAAATTCTTTGTGAATCTTTTGTTATTTCAGTTTAAATTCAACTATTGTCTTCCTTAATTGGCTTTTACATTAAAATACAGCATGAAATTGATTGTTTCAGATGCCTTTTTGTACTGAGTCTGACTAGAATGAAGTTAACTTTCATCATAGCAATCCACATAATGCCTTACTTTACATCTGTGGCTACAACAGTGATCACAACATATTGTTGTTTTTGCTATTGCTGAACAGTGTTCACATAGTATCAAATATTTCTCCCTCCAGCTCCTCCCACTGACAGAGGTCAGTAGGCTGTGGGTAGGTTGGGACACAGTCACAACAGCTGACCCCACCTGACCAAAGAATATCCCATTCCATGTAACATCATGCTCAGCAACTGAAGCTGAGGGAAAAGAGGAAGGGAGAGCATTCATGATGGTAGTGTTTGTATTTTCAATCTACTGCTATGTGTGCTGAGGCCTTGCTTCTCAGGAAATGGACAGGTATCTGCCTGCTGATGGGAAGTGGTGAACAAATTCTTTATTTTGCTTTGTATGTGTGTGCATGTGGCTTTTGCTTTTCTTATTAAACTGACTTTAAACCAACCCACAAACATTTCTATCTTATTTTCTCTCCCACTCCTGTTTAAGAGAGTGAATGGGAAAGGAAATGTGTAGGGATCTGCCAGCATGCAAAGTCAACCTCCTACATAGAGTTTATCAACAATAAAATACTTCCAGGTAAGCTATAGCTGTTTCATTTGCACTTATTAGAATTAACTATTTCTCTCTTGCTCTTATTTTGACCATGAGTCAAAATTGTGTCCCTTATTTTTCTCACTTGTGCCTGCCACGAAACCTGCAAGAAGATAATGAAATTTTATCATTATGGAAAATCTTTTCCTTATGCTTGCTGATAACCACATAATTGGATATATATTTAGTAATTCAGAGACAATCAATAAAAATAGCCACTTACAATGGAAAAAAAAACCCTAATGAGCAGGGATGTTACTCTATTAAATGCTAGAAGACCAATAGTGTTTATCTTTTATTCTTTGATGACTACCCCCTGTCTGAATTGTTTAGAGTGGACTTTCCTTTAGATAGTCTATTCTGGATTTTTTAAATTATTTTTATTGATTATATGTTTAATATTTATTCATTTATTTTATTCCTTGTGCTTTAGAAGATAGATCATTGCTCTCCATTTTAAGATGTGTAAGTCAGCTTACAAAGTCAGGTAGTATTAGCCAGGATTTGAATGTGAACATCTACAGTATATACAATAGTTATTTGAAGTCTATATACACTTTCAGGTAGGTTTGCAAAGAAATCTGATGCATAGCTCTGGAATTATCCAGTATGTGTAGACACCTTTTTATTTATGCCTCATGTGAATAAGAAGGGATTTGGTCCCCAGATTAATCTGTAACACATGAAGACAGGAAGTCTCATTCTTCTCCGACACCACATGATGTAAAAAGTAGCTCATTACAATTAATAACTGTATTATGACTGCTGTTGTCTATATTAGATAGATCACAGTTACGCTTTAGTTAAAACTTAGCTATTTTCTTTCTTGGACTACACAACAAGAAGATTTTGTCTGCGTTTACAATAGGCACAGTGTAGATGAGATGAGAGAGAGAGTACTGATAAAACAGAGGGAATGTTGTCTTTAATTCATCACTGGGCTTCCAGCACTGACTTAAACTGGAGATGTTTTTGGAGGCCAGGCAGTGAATAAGTTTGGAATTCACCCACTTTTCTGAGATAACCTCTGCTGCTTTTAGTCAACTTACATCAGATGTTAAAAGAAAGCATTTAGCTTGTGAGTCTCACACTCCTCTTCCAGTGTATTTATTCTGAAAGACTTGCTTGGCCCTTCCTGTGTTACAAATACAACAACTGAGCAACTTGAAAAGCTTAACCTGAAACTTTTTTTTTCTTATTCTGTCCCCTGACTATGAAAGGTACCATAGGTTTTCTAGGCAGTTTGCTGCTCCACAGGCTAACTGCCGAATACCTACTGACACTGGTGGAATTTCCAAAGTTGGGATTTTCAAGGTTACATATGTGACAGCAATTTTGTTTATCTCTAAATCCAAGTAAGTTTTACTTACTCTTTCTAAAACAACATAGACATATGGCAAGTATGGTAATTTTCATTCTTCAAACATTTCTCTGAATTATTTTTTAGAGAACAAAATATCATCTCTTAAACAAAGCACAGGTAAGATTTTCAGGGGTTATACTGGTCAGTTTGTTTGCAGTGTTCAGGCCATTCTGTCTAGTTCACAACATATCCAAGGATGTTGTTAACATTTAACAGAAAACGCAACGGCAAATTACATCAGCATGTCCACGTGTAGTTGATTTTTTCATGTAGATTTGTTGTTTTCTAATGCTTTCACAATTAGAAACTTGCCTCTAAATATTTATCTGATGAAAATTACTTTCTTACAGTGTGTGTCTATTTCCACTTCTTTATAAAACGTACTTTGCAGTGCATTTAATAGTTCATGCAAGAAAACTAAGAATAGTTTTGAAAACTATTTTACAGTCATATCCCTCTTTTTTTTTTTTTTAAGTTAGTTATTGTAATGTAACACTTTCAATAAAACTTTTTCAAGTATGGAAAACACAACAAAATCTCTTAGAAGTAGTTGAGACTTTATATAGTTGGTACCTCAGATTGAAACTGGTATTTCAGACTCAATACAGAGGCCTAGTGCCTCATAAATATGTAAATGACCAGAATGGTAAGAACTTTTGGACAAGGCAGCCTTAGGTGGGAAAGCTCAAAAGAATTTTAAACATGATTGCTTTACGTCATGATCTTTGTATCTTCTCTGTTCACACTGAATGCAATCACTCAGTTCTGTCTTTTCTCTGCAATTTTCTAGAGGTTATAAATAAAATTTGTTAGTATTGTATGCTATAAAACAATATTTACTTATAGAATAAAAAGCAGTGCATTTTTTGCCTGAGACTGGAATTTACAATACCTTGTATTACATTTATGAAACAATACACTGAGTGATTCTGAATGGTGCTACTACTTCTTGCAAATGCATGAATATATCAATTTTTGTCAAACACTGAAATTGGATTATTTTTTTTTATTACTGATTATTTCTGATTAGTTCAAGAATGAACATCTTTAATCTGATTCTCTCTAAGTATCTGACAGGTAATTCTAGCAACAAATTGGAACTTGTCATTAAATCAATCTTTATCTAAACTTCCTTGTTTTGAGAGCAACTTATTTTAAACACTGAAAAATATTTTTCTTGAACATAAATCTGGTCTTCTGGGAAAGAGCTGTATTTGTTGTAGCGGAATGATATGGCAACTTAAATTATAGCTCAGAAATGTATAACTTCTGTAGAACTGAATTTACCTGGAACTTCAAGTCCCATAGGGTATAAAAGTAGAAAATACTCCTTGGGTCTGATAGTGTAAGAGCTAAGAACATCGAACGACATCATCACTGAACAGGCAGAAACAAACAAGAAATGCATTTTTACCAGAAAATATACACTGTGGAACTCTGCCAAACAATATTCCAGATGTCAAAAGTGCAAATTGGTTCAAAAAGCAATAAGACAAACACATGGAAGAGAAATGCTTCAGAACTTTTGCAAACAAAAAGGCTTTGGAAATCCTTAAATAATCTGCTGGAAGCAGAGAGCAGAAAACATGTAAAATGAGCCTATATCTTAGATTCTTGCCTAGTTCTCATAGGCTTTGTCTTATCAGCTGCCACTTCCTACTGTCAAACACAGATCTTCAGTCTGGTCTGGTATGTTTTTTTTTTTATTGTCTGAGACGTGATACATCTCCCAAACCCACAAGTCTCCTATTCACACATTTGATCTGAACGGGTTGGTTTATCTCTCACAGTGGAGATGCTGAGGAAACTCTAAACTTGCACATGCTGGGGGATGTGGGAGATAAAATTTTTTACCAATTTTATGAACCATATTTGTTCTCACTCAGAGAAGAGCCTGAAGGAACAGCAGATCTGTGAGAAAAGCTATTCTTAAAAGAAAAATGACTATTCTGTTGCCGTCACCCACACTGAGGATCCTGAGCCTTCTGTTGTTATTGTCACTAGAGACATAAGTTATAAAGCACCAAAGGGGCTGGTAGACTCAGATTAGCGCCTGTATTGTAATATTCTCTAGTCAAGACAAAAGTTATGAAAATGTATACATTAAAGGCACTATTTAGATTTTCTGCTCTACACATGGGCATACCTTATGACACCATGTCCCTTGGCTGTTTAAACCTTTGTCTACAAGTAACGTCTGCCAAGATATTCTGACATGCTACACTGCAGCAAGTTATTTGTCTCTGACTCATGGTTCATTATTTATCATGTACATGCTTAAGTTTGACTCCAAGCAAAATTTTATCTCCAGTATTTACTGCAGAACTACAGAGAACTGGGGAAGAAAATGACAAATCTGACACAAGTCAATTTGTAAAATTAACAGATTAACCAAGATTCTGTTTTGGATTTTTTTTCATAGAAATTCTATCGTTCAGCATTATTTTATTATCTATTTAAGCTTACTGCTGAAAAGTCATTAAAAAGTCATTAAAAAATTTAGCTTAGTTAATGTACCTTTATAGTCTCAATATTTAAATTTTAAGAAATATCTACGGTTTATGTTTTTTTTTTTTTCTTTGCTTTTAGTCAAGTAGAAGATACACTATTTACTTCATAGACATAAACGTTCAATTAGAAAATCTCAGGTTATAATTAACTGTTGTGAGAATACCTGCCCTCTTAAAGATTCACAGTGAGAATTACAAAATATGAGAAAATATGGATGTAAGAGTCCAACATTTTTTCTTGGAAAATCTTCCAAGTAAAATAAATATTTTTATGTTAAATGTGTTTAGAAAATTTTCTTTAAATTTATCCTGCCAGGGATGGAGTTAAAGCAGCCTATACAGTTTTGTGCTTTGCATTTGTGGCCTAAACAGCATTGATAACACAACAGTGATCTTACTAAATAGTGCATCAGGTCTTTCTTTCTCACACTGCCCTGTCCCCACCTTCTCAGGGAGCAGACCAGGAGTGGGCAAGGAGATGGGAGAGGACACAATGAAGACAACTGACCAAACCATATGTCATTGTGCTTAGCAGAAAAATATCAGGGAAAGGAGGAAAAAGGGAGACATCATAGTTATGGTATTTATCTTCTCAAATAACTGCCATACATGCTGTGGCCCAGATTTCCTATTAGTGACTGGATATTTGCTTACTGATGGCATGTCACAAACAATTTCCTTCTTTAACTTTGTCATGCATTAAGCTTTTCCTCTACCTATTATGTTCTTTTTATTTCTTTCCATGAGTCTTCTTGTGTTCTTTTTATTTTCCCCCTGTATTGTGGAAGAGGGGAGTGAACGAATGGCTGGGTGAGCATTTAGCTGTTAGCAAGACTCAATCATAACAACAGGACTCAGTTTTATTTCCAACAGTAAACTGAAATGCGATTTTTTTAATTCACCTCAGAGCCTTCTCGTCTCCAGGCTGAACAGCCCCAACTCTCTCAGCCTGGCCTCGTAGAAGAGATGTTCCATCCCTTGTATCATTTTTGTGGTCCTTCTCTGGATGTGCTCCAACAGCTCCATGTCTCTGCTGCGCTGAGGACTCCGCATTTGAACTCAGTACTCCAGATGAGGGCACACTAGCATAGAGCAGATAGGCAGGATCACCTCCCTTGTCCTACTCGCCCCATTACTTTAGATGCAGTCCAGGATATACTTGGCTTTTTTTGGCTTTGAGGACAGACTGCTGTTTCATGTCCAGCTTATCATCTAGCAGTACTGCCAAATCCTTTTCAGCAGGGCTATGCTCTATCCTTTTGTCTACCACCTTGTGTTGATAGTGGAGGTCATCATGACTCAGGTGCAGACCTTGCACCTGCATTAATTGAACTTCATGTGGTTCACCTGGGCTCACTGCTTGAGCCTAAGTCTCTGTGAATGGCATACCGACCCTCAGGTGTGTTGACTGCAACACACAGCTTGATGTCATCTACAAACTTGCTGAGAGTGCTCTCAATCCTCAATGTCACTGTTGATGTCACTGATAAAGATGTTAAAGAGCACTATTGCCAGTACTGACCCCTAAGGGATACCACTCATTACTGATCTCCATCCAGACATTGAGCTATTGACCACTACTCTCTCAGTATGCTCTTGCAACCAGTTCATCATCCACTGAACTATCAACCTGTAAAATCCATATCTTTACTGAAGTTTATTGAAAATGTAAGGAAAAACAACATCTCATAGGAAAGGAAAAATTTCAATAGTTTTTATTTTTTTTAATTGAATTTTAAAAGTTTCAATAGTTTTTATTTTTTTAATTGAATTTTAAAAGTCTTTTTTTTTTTTTTTTTTTTTCCAACCTATCAACTTTCTTCTATTTGTCTGTTTAATAGCAAGTGCACTGGAATGCAGTTGTGCCCTCAATCCCCATTTTTTCATTCATTTTTTTTCAAACTTCAGTTCTAGCATAACTCTTATTCCATATCTTTATTTACTGCTGATTTAAGCTAACCCTTAAAACTATGAATAGACAAGTTATAAACAGTGTAACTGAATATCGAATTTATCAGATAGTTTCTCTTATTTTCACCAAACAAACATAAGCCTATGTTGAGAAATCACTTTCAGTAACAAAATGAAAAAAGTGTTTAAAACCAAACCAAAATAGTGAGAAATAAAATAGTTCGAATTTATCTGAAAAAATAAAAAAGGAACACGTGAAAAAATAGTGTGATATCAGAGATATGGTTCAATATAAACTACAATAAAAATGTCTACACCTGACCCTGTTATTCAGATATGGCCCTTTTTTGGAGATTTATGTACTTTAATAAAAGACACTGTTTGCCCTCAAATCACCTCCTCTCTTTCACTCATAATGGAAGCGGAGGATTATAAGCTCAAATACAGAGGTTGTACTGGGGAGATGAAGACCGTTACATACATGTTGCCTTCTCTATTTATATTACCTTTGCAATCTCACTGTTTAAGTGGTGATAAAATGTTGATTCCAATTTATTTACTGCTTTTTTAATACTGATTAATTCTTAAGACAGTACATCAAAAGTAAATGGAATCTATACCAGGCTTCCAGAACGGAAGTGAACTGTTATTTTTTTCTTCTGAAGTAACTCTGTCAAAGTGACTCTTATTCTATCAGTACAACTCCTTAGACCTGGACTCCCTTTAGTCACCTGGAAAATCTATGTAACTTTGGTCGCTAACTATAGGTCAAGGCTAAGTTCACTGTGCTAGCATGTAAAAGCAAATGTGAAAAGAAATATTGGCTTTCTCCTACTTCATATAGGCAGACAGATTCAGGAAGAGATCTGAAACAAGGTATGTCACTGTCACCAGGAGCTCATCTGTACTATATTTTATTTACTTTAAATATTCTACAGGAAATATTTCAAATTGTATATCTCTCACAAGATTTGATCTACCATTTGCCCACTATTGGAAATGATTTTTTTTATTTTTTTATTTTTTACAGGGCCTCTAATCTTACCACACTCCCTTGTTTATACTGAAGCTTTCTATCTTGATTTTCTGAATCATTTTAAAACAAATGAAGTGTGAGTAAAGTGTTTATACTGAAATTGGAAAGATGACATTGTTGGAAAAGCAACATTGATACTGCTTAACTAGGAGACAAGGTCTTCATGTTTTGACAGCTGACAATACATCTTTAGTTTCTGGATTCCCTATGAAAGTGATTCAGTGTAGAACTATACCCAAACACCTCCAAAAACTGTACAATAGTGGAAGCTTGAGAGAGTTTCATGGTTGATTTTGTGAGGATTCTGTATGCCATGTGCATGCTGTGAAACTGTGATGCTTCAGCTGAGTAAAAGTCTGAGTGCAGTTTTTGCTCCTGGGTGCCAAAAGACCACTGGAAGTGAAGCCTGAGTACAGACAGGCTGACTATGGGCAGTCTGGAGCACAAAGAAACAACCACTCCACAGCTCAGGAGAAAAGATTAAAGGACCAGGGGAATGAGATAACAAAATAAGGCAGTCTGGGCAGTCTGCAGGTATCCTCAGTCCTCACTTTTGTTTTCTCTCAACAAATATCTGGGAAAACTCTGGATGCTGATGTTATTATTTTTCGTATTTTTACACAGAATTGCAAGGGTTGGAGGGACATCAGGAGATCATCGAGTCTAAATTCCCTGCTAAGGAAGGCTCCCTAAAACAGATAGAACAGGTAGGTGTCCAGAGAGATCTTGAATATCTCTGTAGTAGTAGATTCCACAACCATTCTGAGCAACTTGTTCCAGTGCTCTGTTACCCTTACTGTGAAGAGATTCTTCCTCATATTAATGTGGAACTCCCTGTGCTCAAGTTTTAGGCCACGCTCCTTGTCCTATAGCTACGCACCATTGAGAAGAGCCTTGCCTCATCCATTTGCCTCCCACCTCCCTTTAGATATTTATAAACATTAATCAGATTCTCTTTTGGTCTCCTTGTCTCCAGGCGGAATAGACATAAATTACCCAGCCTTTCCTCATATGGGAGATGCTCCAGGTTCTTTATCATCTTTGTGGCCCTCCACTGGACTTTTTCTAGGAGATCCCTGTCATTTTTGAACTGGAGAGCCAAGAACTGGACACACTATTCTAAATGTATCCTCACTAGTGCAGAGTAGGGGGAAAGATCATCTCCCTCAACCTGCTGGTCATGCTCTTTTTAATGCACCCCAGGATACCATTGGCCTTCTTGACCACAAGGCCATACTGCTGACTTATGGCCAACTTGCTGTTCAGTAGGACATCCACGTCCTTCTATCCAGCAGGTGAGACTCTAACCTGTACTGTTGCATGCAATTAATGAATTCCCCTTTCCAAAGGCTGACCCAAGTAGGAATTATTAATAGAAGTAACTATGCAACATGTCCTATCACAGCCTACTGAATAGCTCTGAAGGATTTGACTCTCAAATAAACACATCTTAGTTGCAGAGAAAAGGATTTCTTTTCTGTTTTCTTCCTTGACAACAGTGATTTTTTTCATGTTTTTAAAAGCTAATTATAATTGATACATGAGGAGTGTTGAGATTGCAAGGTCAATTATTCAGAAGTTAGAAAAATGTCAGAATTAAGGTTGCCTATGCAGCCTTAATTAGTCTGTCTTAGATGTAAGTATTACCATCTATAATTACATTAGCACTTGCAATTTTTTATCATAGCATTTCTTCCTCCTTCACTTCACAGACTGTAAATCAGGCTTTATAATGAAAGAAATTGTTGACTGTGGGATACCAGTGTAATTTTTTTTCAGAAATTAAAGGTACACAGCTAATGGAGCAGGAGCTGAAAGAAAGAAGATTTAATAACAGTGAATGTTGTATACTTCTGAAAGAAACTGAATTCTATTAATGTTCTTTTGTGATTCTAGGAAAGTCACATTCATATTTTCATCTCTAATCCAGCTGCTCTAACCTGCTGATTAAGAAAATAGACTATGATCATACAGAGATGGTTATCATAATGCATGTGCAGAAAACTGGAGTTGCACTTAAAACCCGAGTTCTGTTTTTTCTCAACATTGATTCTTCATCTGACAATATTTTAATTTAGTGTACTCTTTTTGGAGTGTTTTGCATATATCTGTCTTGGATGTTAGACACAACAATGCTATTCACACCTTGCTGTCAATCTTAATTTTAGACATCACAATGAAGGAGCCTAGAATTGAATAATTTTGACTAATGACCATTGTTTCAATATTCAAAATATATTTGAGTCAGCATTATGAACAGCTGTGGTGAATTCTAACATTTTCTTGTACCTCTTTCTTCTATAAAAGTGTAAATTTATTGGGGTAATGTTAAAGTAAATATAATGTCTAAATTATCTGTAAGTTAAAATTAACTAAATATACAAAACTAAATATCTGCAAGATATATCCATGATAAATCCTGTCAGGCATTATTTACGTATAATTGCTCTTTTCATATGATGAGGAAGAAGTTAGAGTTATATATTACAAGTTTATTCTTCTTCATAAATAAATTCCAATCATAGAATCATAGAATCAAATTCCAATGCTTCTATTTTAGCAAAATACATTTTGTGGATGATGTCTTGGCCTAGCTCTCACCTCTGAGGCATTCTTACTGAGAAGTACTGCTGAAGATGCATTGAGATCCTCCTTATGGTATCGCTTTCCAAGCTCCTGTCTTGCTCTGACTTTTTATTCTTTGACATGCTCCCTGGGATGTCTTGCATCTCGTCATAGTTGCCTGATAAGAGTGTTGTTTTTCATGGTGTTCTGTAACATCAACCACTGCTGAATTCCTACCTTTTATATCCAGAACCCTCAGGAGAAAGTCTATGTGAATAGCACACAAGCGAATGTTTCTTCATCTCAGCTCTTCCTCTGAGTGCCTAAGCAAGCAAGCAGCAGGAATCTGCTTGGGCTTTTGGCTGAACTCTCTCTTTAGTCTCTCTTTTGTGAAGTGCAGTGAATTTCATGCAACTGACAAATGAGCTTCTAAAGAAGTTGCAGTAACTGGTGTTAAAATAAAAAGCGTCAGAAATTGTATCATAGTCCCTGCCCCTGCTAATAAATAACAACTGGTTCTTTTACAGCAGTTTTCATCTTTGGATATCATGATATTTTACAAAAAGAAGCTTTTTGTCCATATTTTCTTTAATGCTTTGTCCAGTCTAGCTTTAAATGTCAGTGCTCAAAAATATGCTATATTTCCAGTACACTTCTGAAGCCCCAAGGCAGAGAGAAAATTAAGAAGCATTTATCCACTTGTCACATAAAAATTAATGATGAAAACCATCAGAGGATAAGGATCGAGGCACACTGCATGCAGTCTTCCTTTATAATCACTATTGTCATTTTCAGTTCCACAGTCACCTGGAAACCAAGCTTAACCAGAAAAAGGCAAAGTGAAAGGAAAGTTTCAAAGTTGACTAGTTGAGTTTTAATGTTTAGAAATCAGCATTTAATTCAGAAATTACACCTTTAAAAAAATAGTGTTCTAAATTATGTAATTGAAACCATTAATACTATTAATATATAGGCTGTGGTGATCAAAGACATATGCAATCAACATCAAAGATAGATCTCAAGAACCAGAAGCATGTCAGCTTAGTTTGATTATCAATACATCACCTTCTCTTGCCATCAGGATGCATGCTAATGTTCTGTGTACAGTTACATGCAGCTGCTTTACAGTTCTTCAGAAATAATGGCCAAAGCTGCTTTTACAGCTTTTGGACATGGGAATGGCTTTTCTGTGCAAGAACTTTGCTTAAATCAAAGATTAAGCATGCGTGTAGAGCAGAAATTTTTCAGCAAATCTGTTTTCCAAGCAAAAAAGAGAATTTACAAAAATGGAGGAAAGAATATACTTAGAAAGGAACTCAACTTCATTTCTTTTCAATATTTCAAAGTTGTTCGTAAGTCCTTGAAAAGTCCTTAAATTGAGGTTACATTAATTTGAATTTTCACTTCTAAAAATATCTTCCCCAACATTATATTTAGTCAAATCATTAAAAATACAATAAAACATATATTCAGTATAAAATTTTTCCACTTCTCTTACACTGCAGTATGACTTTTTTATTAAAACACAATAGATTTAATTTTCTTTTTTTCTTCTTTTTTTTTTAATTATTATTTTTGGTGTAGAATAAAATTTGAACTCTTATTGAGATATAGGTTTCCCTGCCCATGTTTATTAAAAATTAATTTTGGCCTAGAAAACAAACAAACAAACAAACAAAAACCCTGGACATTATTTGACTATAAAATTAAATTCAGTTTATAACAATTGAATTATACTTTATTTAAAAAAATATATATATATATATATACACATATATATATATATATATTTTCTGTTTTGCCACAACAGTGTCCCAGCAAGCATTTGTGGTATTTATGATGGGCTGTTTTTTCACATTTCATAAATTGCCTTAAGCTATCCTTAGAGTGTCAGAACTTGTGTACTATATAGAACATATATAACTTATGAAATATTAATGCACAGCATGTTATCAAATTAAAATAACAGTATTATCAAATCAAATTCAATAGTCTGCATCTGTTGAAAAAGATGAAAAATGTTTATACCTGCAACAGAGCTAGTTGCTAAATTTTCATGCTAGTACTGACACGTTTTACCTCATTTTTACAAAGTTTCCAACTTTTCTGCTCCTTGAAAAGACTTCAAAAAGCAAGGCAGGAAAAGTAATTGAGCAAGCAATAGCTTGTATCCAACTGATTTCTGCTTAGATTTTTTTTGTTTAGAAGATCTTCCTTGTTAATTGATTTGAAACAGTAATTTGAGATAGATCTCTGCAGAGTTGCTTTATTCAGTACACTTAGAAAAATTCCTCTCCATGACTGTATGTGTGTGTGTCTATGTATGTATATATGCATACGTGTAGTTTAAAGAACATCAGGGATACTTCATGGCTTGATGGATTTTCAACAGGTTGGGCAGTTAAATTCCAGCCCCGCTTCAATGAGCATGTAGGTAATTATATAATTATATATTGCTTGTACAGAGAAGACTGTAAGTGTATTATATTACTTGCCCAAACCATGTACAGGATGCTGCTTTATGTAGAAGATGTCAGAAACCTGGATGTGTGTCTGCTACTATACAGGTGGATGTACTATTATCTTTCTATCATCTGAAATGGAAGAAGTAGTACTAAAGAGTCCCTTGTCTGAGCTCCACTATCCTGTGAGTAGACCTTGTAGAAATGCTACTGGCAAAACAAGAGTTTTAGCTGTCATATAAAATTGATTTGATGAGGCCCAATTAATATTTGTTGATTTTGTTAGACTCATCTCTAAACAATCTCTCTAAGCTTCCTGAAAAAAGTCATAGATTTAATTCAGCAGAAGTATAGGTCTGAGTTAACACTCTTTATCACTAAAATTGAAGTGTCTGTTTTTCAGTAGGGTTTCAGCTTGTTATCTTTTTTCTTCTTCACATGGCCTAGCAGTAGCGGGTGGTCTGGCATTAATAAAAACTGCCCTGAGGAAAACTCTGAAGAATCACTCCTTTAAACATGCCTCATTTTATCTACTTTACATATTCATTCTGCAACATTTTCTTACACATATTGAGACCAATACATTAGGGTGTCTAATTTTTATTACCTACACAAATCACTCTTTGCATTAACATCAGACGTACGTTAGCAATTATTAGAGTATTACCATAATTATATCATTATTATAACTTAAACTTGCAGATAATTTATTGCCTCAAACCAATTCTATCAAAACCTCAGATGCTGTAACTTGTTACAAATGGCATATTTCTGTTTTTCTTTTTAGCCAATAAAGATACTTTTGATTATGAATGACATTCTGAGTATTATGATAGCTTTCTGCATCACCTTCTCCATTATGCAGTTTTCTTATATGAAACAGCCTCACTTTTTCTTTCACTGTGTGAAAAGGAGTCCTTTTGAAGTCAATAGATAGAAGTCATCTGACTCATCTTGTACTGATCAGGAGCTGAGCTCCTGTTTCAAGTTAGAGGATGCTGATTCTAACCTTGCAGGGCAGGTTTTCTGCTTTATTTTTTTCTGTATGGACTGAGAACTGAGTTCAGCTTTTGGAAAAAAACTGATGCACAACAGAATTAGGACACTAAACTGCTGAGAAAATGACTTTGGATTATTCAGATAATATCTGGAGAGAGTCCCCTCTGAAACTGTTCTGAAGCAGAATGGTGCCTAGAAAAGAATATTCTGAGTGCTCAGGCATGATCAAATATCTTGAGGAAGAAACCACAAGGTCTGGCAAAAGACATCCTGTGCTAAGAGAGAAGCCCCTCAATAAATTCAGTGTGAGAAAATAAGGTTACAAGATGTGGAAGTAATAACACATAGAAAAAAAATATCATTGCTTGAGTGCGTAAGGACAAAATGAAAAAATGCTAAAACATATCTGGAGCTGATGATAGCGATGACTATTAAGGGTTACAACAGGATTTTGCAAATATGTAATTCGCAACAGGAAGTTTAGGGAAAAAAATAGGTACAGTGAAAAATATGGAAGATACTATAGTGACATGATTCATGTATTTGAAACTATTGCACTTTACCAGGAAAGCCTGCTTCATGAGCTCTGCAGGTACTTGTTTAGTTTGAGAATAACAACAGTAGGAAAGTAACAGGTGTGAAACTAATTACAGAAGCTGAATGTATTTGGCTTAATGAGATCAGATGCAATTCACCATAGACTGCTGAAAGAGATGGACAAAGTGACAGATCACTGTCTAAAATTCAGAGAAAAAATATATGGCAAGAAGAAGAGGTCCATGATCAATGCAAATAGTTGTAATGGTACAACCATTTTTAAAGAAAGGTAGGCTAGTGTGTAAATTTAAATATTCTTTTAATTAGTTTTGTATGAAATCTTATTTTGTTTAAAAAGTAACAGAAAATAGAAAACATATACTCTGAATTAATGAAGATCCATTCACCATGTTTCCAATTTTAATTTTTAACAAAGTCATCAACCTGGTTCACAAGATTCTGACCAAATGAAGCAAGTTCCTATTGGTTGCTATTTTTAAAATAATTTTTTTAATTGTTGTGTCCATACTCTATGTCCAGAATTTGAGGTCTTGTAAAAGGTACTCTGGATAACAGCTGTATGCAGGGAACTCTAAATTCTACAACAGATTCCAGTCTGGATAACTGAGGTCAGGAACTCTAGGTATCATTCATCGTGTACCATAAGAGCAGGTAGTAAGTTACTAAAAATCTTGCTTGCTGATGTAAAATTATATACAGAATTTTACCAGCTAGCACTAGCATAGGATATTCAAGGGTTAATATATATATAAGTAAGAATTATACCTTGGTTTTTTTATATTATACATAGCTCTCGTGACATTATGAGCTCTCTTGAATAATCTTCAAATTGTCTCTGAATGTGTGTAAATTGTATATTCACTATCATATTACCATCTGTATTTGAGAGGACTTGGAGTCCTTTCATGAGATAGGTACTTGTCAAGAAAAAAACACCTTCCATGTGAAGCATGTCTAGTACAAGAAATTTGCTTTATTATACAAATTCTACTTACAAATTTGTACCTATCTGGAAATATTCTGGCCAAAACAGTGTTGTCTCTTCTGCTTTACAGAGTTTTTTTTTTTTTTTTTTTTTTTTTTAAATCATGTTTTAGCTTTTGATATACTTGCAAATCAGATCTTCAAATTTCCCAAAGGCATAAGAATGAGTATTCTGAACTGAGACGGGTTCAGTATGTTATTTCCAAGATGGGAGGGAATGACACGTGACAAAAATACATGAATATGTATTTGAAGAATATACTTATTCTGATATTTCTGTCCTCTCAACACTTTTATTGAGAATGGTTTTTGTGTGTATATATAGACATGTAGAATCATCTAGGTTAGAAATAGATTATCCCTAGAATAACCATGTTCAACCTTAACCTAATGCTAAAAGTTCATCACTAAATCATGACCCCAAGTGAGACCTACACTTTTTTTACATACCTCCAGGAGTAGTGACTGCACCATTTCCCTAGACAGCCTATTTCAGTGCCTAACTACCCCCTCTGTGAATAAACTGTTCCTGACATCTAATCTACACCTCTCTTAATGCAACTTGAGATCATTGCCTCGTCTTGTCATTTGTCTTCTGAAAAAAAAGAGACCAACACCCACCTCGCTAGAACTTCCTTTCAGGTAATTGTATATACATGCATGCTTTTATACATTTTATAGGCATGAATATACAGATATAGGCCCATGCAGATGCAGATATGTCTGCATCTGTATAATGCTGTAGTTTGGTTATTCTTATTAACTCAATGCTTTTACTTAATTTCTATTAGACCTGGAAATGAATTAGCTATGGAGTAAAATGGTGACTTATATATGTATAATCATATTTGTCTGGAGTAAAAATTCTTGTTTTTCATATTATTTAACCAACATTAAAACACTAACATGAAGAGAGTTAGCACCTGTGTCACTCCAATTCATAGGAGGGAGAGGAGGTTCTTTTAATACATGTATACCCAATAGTGAGATTAATACACAACATGTAAAATGTTAGCCTGACTAGTATTAGTTTATTACAAATCCTAGTCATTTAGAGAGATGGGAAAGGGAAGACAGGTGATAGGAAAAAAGATAGGAAATAAAAGCAAGGAGTCTTTGTAGGAAGCAAGAGAGAGATTGTCACCACTGTGGGTCCAGGGTGGTTCATAATTCAGACATTGATCTTCAGTAGTGACGGGTCATCAGGGATTGTTGTTCAGTTGATGACGACGATGGCAACTGTTTTCAATGGCAGTACAAACTTATTTACAAGTCTAAAGTGGTCAAGTCAGTTACTTTTGGAGTGTCAGCTTCTGGCATTTGGATTTCAGCAGGAACTCCTTTTGTTCCTATCTTCTGGGCCTTGTCAGCACATAAGAGGAAACATGGAGGTCACCAACTTGTATCTTGCCCTCACAAGATGCAATGGTATCATCCTCCAGTCTTCCATAGCAATTTGGAGTTATTTGGCTACAGGCCAGATCGTCTGCCAGTAAACACTCTGAAGCACTGTCTTCTGGAGGCAAACAGCTCCAAAGAAGTGCTTTCAAATGTAAAATTTTCCACAGAGTGATACCAACTGCCATACAGCAACACCCACATTTCATCTCCTAGATAAGTCAGACTCTTATTGCAAGAAATATCTTGGAAAGCAAACTTTGAGCAAAAAACAAAGAAGGGTTCAGACAGCACCTTCTACACATAGCAAAGAAACCACATGGCAAACCACAACATCAACAAAAAAGGTTACCATTAAGTTATTTAAACCATTAATGACAATCTTTTCAAATTTCTGTGTTCTTGCAGACTCATAAATGAAATGTGAAATGTGACAACACAGCACTAAGATAATCCATTAGAAACAGGAGAAATAAATTGTATTGCTACTTTGAGCAGATGTCTAATTAATCAAGATGTCTAGGAAGGTCCTTTGATTTCTTGGATTCTTTGGAGTACTGAGGTGAAGAACAGGGCTTCCTCACTCATGGATAGGAGCACAGAAAAGGCCATTAGATTACTCAAATATTGGGTGAGCAATTCAGGTTTTTTAATGCAATGATTGGTTCTTGTGGCAGAAGTTGAATATTCTTTTTCACTTGTCTCCCATCTCCAGCTATAAATCTAAAACTTTTGTTTCACGTTTTAGTTCCATGCTTAACAGTATCTCAGAGCAGTCCTGCAGAAAAGGACTTGGGGGTGCTGGTGGACGAGAAGCTGGACATGAGCCAGCACTGTGATCTTGCAGCCCGGAAGGCCAACTGCGTTCTGGGCTGCAGTAAAAAAAGGGTGGCCAGCAGGGAGAGGGAGGTGATTGTCCCCCTCTACTCAGCTCTTCTGAGACTCCAGCTGGAGTACTGCATCCAGGCCTGGGCCCCCCAGTACAGGAAAGACGTGGAGCTCTTGGAGAGGGCCCAGAGGAGGGCCACTAAGATGATCAGAGGGCTGGAGCACTTCTCCTATGAGAAAAAGTTGAGGGAATAGGGTTTGTTTAGCTTGGAGAAGGGAAGGTTCCAAGGAGACCTCAATGTGGCCTTCCAGTACTTGAAGGGAGCATATAAACAGGAGGGGGAACAGCTGTTTACAAGGGTGGAGAGTGATAGCACAAGAGGGAATGGTTTTAAAGTGAGACAGGAGGGGTTTAGGTTAGATATTAGGAGGAAGTTCTTCACACAGAGGGTAGTGACACACTGGAACAGGTTGCCCCAGAAGGTTGTGGATGCCCCGTCCCTGGAGGCATTCAAGGCCAGGATGGATGTGGCTCTGGGCAGCCTGGTCTGGTGGTTGGTGATCCTGCACATAGCAGGGGGGTTGAAACTGGATGATCACTGTGATCCTTTTCAATCCAGACCATTCAATGATTCTATGTTGAGAAGCTATGCGCAGATGTAAGGACTCTCAAGTGCAATTGCCTTAATGTATGCAACTGTAGAATGATCAGCTATTAAAAAAAGAAATGGAAAATAGAAGCTAGTTCACTTAATCATTCTCCATGAGTCCTATAACACAGCTGAACATTTATTACTCTGGGAGGGTCTGTCTCCAGACAGAAAGCTATTTTCTTGCGAAAAGGTCATTGCTCTTGTTATATCTGAGTGGTGAAATGAAGAAGCTTAGGGTATTGACGCAGCTTTCATGGTAAACTGCTTGTCCCTATAAGGCAGACATAAAACTTTGTGTCAGATATGAGTTGAAAGGAAAAGTGAGATAAAGATATACATGGGGTTGACAGAACTTCTAATAAGTATAATTTTCTATCCATATAATTACCTAAAGTGTTGCTAATATAAACATCATAGTTGAATTCTAGTTACATAAAATTTTTAGGAAACACATTATTATAGACAGTCCCCTTCACAGAGATCGTCTGTATTTATTTTTTACATGCCTCTGTCATCTATGTAACAGACACTTGGAAATGTATAACAGATAGTTTTATAATTCAAGGCAGGTTGAAACAATTGCAATACGCACAGCTTCTGGCATCTGAGGATCTGTGTTGTTTAATTAACCTTATGAACTCCAAACGATTCAATTGTATTTTGATTTCTTTTATTTTTTTTAAGATTGTGCAGATTCAGAGTTACTCATTGAAGTCACTTGTTTCTTTCTGTTCACATCTGATTTATACAACTGCAGTGAGTTTCTACCCATTTAACAGAAATAAATGTGTGGTAGACCTAAGTCCCCTTTAGACTTACATGCTGGCAAGCTTCCAACAGGAGAATATTTAATATATAAAGAAGTAATTATCGTGGAACATAGTGTTAATGCTATGCAAATTTGTATTGTGTGATGTGTTGAACTGGGGCGTTCTTTCTCAGGACATGTATATCCTTGCCAATTGAAGTAGCTCTCTGGTGGGTATTATTTATTGCCATGCCTTTTTTTTTTTTTTTTTTTTTTTTTAAAGCAGCAGCTGCCAACGCCTAAATGAATAGTGATGGCACAGTTGGAGCTTCTCTGTTGTAGGATGTGAAGGTTTATAGACAAGTTTATAGAATGTCAAGTCATATTATCTGCTACATGGGAAAATGACCTGACAGGCAGAAATCAAAGCTTCAAAGTGTCATCCTGATACACTGGGGACTAAGAGCCACTGACCTACCTTTTAGTGATATAAATTTGTGTATAGTGATATAAAAATATCCTCCACGCCAGATCCAAAAGGATTACCCAAAGGTCAAGAATTTCATAATAATTCTTGAATAAGAGTGCATAGGCATGAGGTGCAATTTTTTCAATTCCTTTTGTTTATTCTCTTTAACCAATAAGCAACTGTATTTCGTCAAGGTACCAAGAGGGACATTATTCTAGTAATGACTTGCAGCTGGCTTTGCAAAGACAGTATCAGCACCTAACTTCTGCTTAAAGTCACTGAGGCTAAAATTAAGACATCTGAGTTCTAACAACTATCATGTGGTGTTTGGCAGTGGCAAGTAAAGGAGTTGGGTAAGGCGTTGCTGTTATCCACCTTTTGCTCTGCACGGGGCTGGTGACTCCATGTTAGCTGTAAAGTACAGCTCTACATTCAAAAATGTAGTTTTGCTCGCACTAGTGCCTAACCTTGGAACTACTTCAAGCATGTAAAAAACTGCTGTCAGCAGTAGCATTTTCCAGGAGAGTGAAATTTGGCATCTGAGCAAACCTGGCTTCTTCACTTGTTCCCCTTGGGGTCCACGATGTAGCTGTGTCTTTGTGTTATTCATGCCACAGTTATCCTAGCAAGCTTTGCACACACCGTACCTGACACTTTTACTGCTGCTAGCTCACTGGCTAGAGACTCTAACCAAGGAACAAGAGACCCAGATTCCTTCCTTTGTCTGAAGGAATTAGAGCTAATCTCCAGGCTGATATACTTTTTGTCACTTTCTTTGAAGTTTCCTGCTTAGAATGGAATAAAGCTGGCACAGAACTGCTATTTTAAATGCTTTGACTAAAAATGCACTTGGGTCAGCATGCTGTATTTTATCAGAGTTGCGTAGGAAATTTAGTTTTTAACTCCAGGCAGTAAATTTCACTAAAAAAGCCTCCAAAGTGCCTATGATGTTATAGTTATGGCCTTTTTTTCTCTCTCCTTTTTTTAATTTTTCTTTTTTTTTTCTTTCTTTCTTTCTTTCTTTCTTTCTTTCTTTCTTTCTTTCTTTCTTTCTTTCTTTCTTTCTTTCTTTCTTTCTTCTTTCTTTCTTCTTTCTTTCTTTCTTTCTTTCTTCTTTCTTTCTCTCAGTCTTTTATGTATGTAAAATGAAAGAGTAGCAGCACTAAATCATGCTGAAGGCTCACCTTTGATTTTGGCCCACAACAGGTGTTCAGGGAAAGAGTATAAGGACAGAGTATGTAACAGAGTGATACTTATTTCTGCTTACAGTATTCCAGTTTCTGGCAATCTCTGGTTCAGATATCTATTGAACTCAAGCCAGAGGCTGCCATCAGACCATCATGTTTAGCAGTCCACAGTGGAGCTTTGTTCCATTAGCTTGCTCAGTCATCTTATGAGTCCATTTGTAACTTTGGCATCCAAAGCATCCAGCAGCCACAGGTTCAACAACCTACTTAAGCACTGAATAACAAAAGTATTCCTTTGAGCATTTCAGAAAATTTTCTTTGTAATTCCATTTTTATGGTCCCTCATTTCCATGTCATCAAAAACACAATGCCCTTACCTGTTCTATATTATTCATGTTTTTATGGATCTCTGATGTATTTCATTCATCTTTTCTCTAAGCTTAATAGTCTCAATCAATTAAATATTTTCACAGAGAAGCCTTGTATGTATTTCATCCTTCTTGTGGTAGCATGTTCTTTTTCAGATGAGGTGACCAGAATCTCAAAACTTTCAAAATGTGAGTGCACCAGAGATTTTTACAGTAGAAAGTAATCAATTAGACAGTTTTCAATTTTATTTCAGTGCTGTTCTCTACTCAGTACTCAGTACTTCTTAACATTTTATTTTGTCTACAGCTAAATATTAAATGCACATTATTAACAAGTTGCCTACAGTATTTTATTTATTTATTTATTTTTAACTGGAAAGTTTATGTAAACTTCAAGGCATACAAACATGAATGTACAGCTAAATTAATTACATTGTAATAGAAAATAGGAAATCAATATAGAAAGTTAACATGAACTAAATTAAAAGATTAATTAGTAGCTTAACTAAAACATATTGTTTAAAAATAGGATATTACTATACTTTCATGTAACTTGAACCTATGAACTAAAAGTATGTTTTTTTCTATTCTGTTCTTCAAACATAGGAATTTTAAAAGCTCAAGCAATGATCAGGTTTCCATTAGTATGACACAAAAATTCAAGTAAAATTTACGGATTAAAGAGATGAAATAGATCAAGCAATTGAAATATTGTTGCAACACTTTACAAAGAACAGAAGCAGAGTGGTTTGGTTGTTTTTGCCATACTATACAAGAAAATCTGTAAATCTTTATGAAATGTCTTTGAATCTTCTGAAAACCTTTGCCATTAAACTATCCAGCACTTTTTCAACTCCTGAGCAGAAACATACCTTCCTTATCTGTTTAGTTAATGAGAAGTATTGTATACCATCACAAGGAATACGCGAAAGTAATTTGCAAGCTTTTGGAGTTTTGATAGCTTCTGATCAGAATTTTGTAAATAGGCAAACTTAGTGGTGGAGAATGTAGAAAAGTACTCCTTCTTCAGGTCTCCCTAATCCTGTGCATATTTTCTGGATCAGTGATTTGATAACTTTATTCTGGCTAATGTGAAATGTTGCTTTAGCAGCATCTTTGGTGGGATCACCACTCTGACTTCAGCCCAGAAATGAAGAGAAATACACCCATCTAGAACCCACTAGAAATGTACTAATGTTTGGAATTATCATTCTAAAGAAGATGGAGACTATATTATTTTTTGTGAATCAACTTTGTAGATTTTCTCAGGTGAAATTAAAAATAAATTAAAAAAAAAAGTATTTACCAGAACTCACTCTCATCTCACCAGGATGGGATTATTTCTCATTTATGGAACAAAAAAATTGCTTTCTAAATTGCTAATAGTATTTCCTGCATTGCTTGCTGATGTGCCCTTGGAATTTTCCTCGACACATCTATACTCTTTGTTTCTCACTCCCATCTTTCACCAGTAATAGTGGAACTGAGCCAGTTCTGTGAGAGACTGCTTTTCTTTTCTTGACTGACATACATATCCAGTTAGAACTGTAAATACCTCAAGAGGTGATTTTAGGATCAATATAAATAAAACTGACAGTTCACTGATGGGTAGTTCTTTGCTATTGTGCTAGGTAGCCACAGCAGCAGACAAACTTGGAATATGGTGTGGCATACTATGAATCACTCTTTCTATGCTTATACTTTCCTTGATTTATTGGACAGTTAAGATTAAGATATAGCTGTTCTATGTAATATGTTGCTTTATGCATGCAAAAATAAGACTTGTAATAAATCCATTAATTGTTCACTTTTTACTTTTAAGTCACATGCTCCTTTCACTAATTCATCTCCATGATAGTCTACTATTACAGAGATGTGAAGAGCCACTGAGAAGCAGGCAGCAGTCTAATACTTCATTCTCTCACATCTGTGTACAACCACTCACTGTATAAAGCACCCCACTCAAGGTTTATGGTGTACAGAGCTCAGACAATCAATAATGTCTTTTCATAGAAGGGCAGTGGTTTTCAAGTAAAGTTAAATCTTATGGAAGCCCTAAATTTAGGAAGATAATACTGAATATTGTAGCAATGCATTTAACAGCAATGTTAAAGGTAGATTGATGACATTCTTTTTATCCTTGAAGATGATAAGACGAGCCAAATTCAATCTGAAACTCAGATCTGTGTGAATGCCTGATTGGTAGCAGGGAGGATAGAAAGACCATGACTCTCTTAGCTCCAGATGAAATGTAAGCATGCTCAAAATGGATCAAGCAGCAAAAAAAATGTAGAGTAGCAGATAGTACGTGGGAAATAAAGGATTAACTAGAGGTGATAAGAGCAGAATAACACTGTTGTAAAAGGAAAAACGCAACCAAACAAAATCCAAAACAACACATTGCTACAGTAGGTGGCTTTGCAGCATGATTTCAAGAGGGGAAAACTACTTTTTTGCAATTATGTTTCTGTAAATTATACTGGAACTCTGAGTAGTATTTAGTTGGGTGCCCCGAAAAAGATGTTAGAGTCAAAAATGGAAATAGTGTAATATGAACCATTGCTAAATACATGTTTTGCCATCTTATAACTTTTACCATTTAATTTCCTGATAACTTGTGGCATATAGATCACTTTAGTATTAATATTAGTATCATGTATCTTTAAGTACATGTATATTTTGTATACTAGAAATATCATACTTCCATAGTAGGCTGCTAAAATCATTCAGACCCAGAGAGCCAGAAGGGATTAGTAGTTTTGTGAGAATTCTCTTTGGCATGTTGTAAGTATTTCATTGACATTTATAACCATTTTTATCAGGTATGAAAAGTATCTAAAATAAATTTACTTCTGCTTAACAGTATTTCCTGCTCTCATACCTGGGGACTGCTCCTCTGTTGTACTTTGCTAACATAAAAATAAGATATAAGCTAGATTTTCTGGCCAACTCTAAAAAAAATGAGTATACAATGGATTCTTTGTGCCTATTAAACCTTCCTGACTAGACTCAATTCTCACTAGGCAATATTGTCTCTTCAAATAGCAAAAATATTCTAAAATAAATAATAAGCCTATTTGTATATATAATAGAATCACCGTGTTATAGGATAGCTTATGTTGGAAAGGAGCTAAAATAGCATTGAGATCCAATCCCTTGCTATGGGCTGGTTGCCCCCCACCAGCTCAGGCTGCCCAGGGCCCTATCCAGCCTGGCCTTGAGCACCTTCAGGGATGGAGCATCACAGCTTCTCTGGGCAAATACGTATGGTCAAGTTCCTCAGATAATCATAAAAGTGGTGAAATAAAAATCTAGGACATACACTGTTGGACAGCAAGAGCTACTCAACAATACATAGAGCAAAAGCCTATACCTCAGAAAGGAGCATATCTTGTGCATGGATGGGCAAAAGTTCATAGCCTAAGGAATTCATTTGGTAAAAGTTAGAAAGTGAATTTAAAATAACTAGTTATTTACAGAAATACATCTATATTTTATTTATTCAAAGCCATGTTATTCATCTGCAGTTCAATAGGTTAATAAATAGCAGGATGAGCTATTCATTGTGAATCACTGATGGAATTTACTGCTTGTTTTTCTTGGAATTTCTAGGAATCACATAGTATTATCCATGAGATTTTCATTATTTAAAAAAAAAAAAAAAAGCACCACTGAGTGTTTTGAACAAGCAATATTTCAGTATTTTCCTACTTGTGAATATTCATGTATAATTTACTGTTTTTTAACTCATTCAGAAATTCAAATTTCTTCTGTCTTGCTGACAGATTTAGACATACCGGTATATCCCTAAACCTGCCTAAGATTGAAAGTTCTTAGAGTTGGATTTTTGGGGCAAGTATTTACATCAGTGCATTTAACTGTCTTCTGAAAAAAGTTATTTAAAATTCTCTGGATGCTGTGTTTAGAATGTGTCTTTGAACACTCACACACACACACACACACACACACACAAACACACACACACACGTATAGCTAGGTTATTTACAGAAAATGAATAGATATAAGCCAAGAAATCCTAGAAACTGATTGGAAACACTTTCCTTTTTATTTCTTCTTGTCTTCTTCCCCGTAAGAGCAGCCTTTTTCAGAGGCTATCCTCCACACGCAGTGCATTTTGGATGGATAATTTTATCTTCATGATTAACATACATAGGTTAAAACAAATAAAATCGAACTTCAATTTAAAATTCATTATTTCCCCTTGAAAAGACGAAGTATTTTCATTCATCACTTCATACTCTAATTAGATGCTTCTGTCCATCTGCCCCAGTCAATTTCTTGTTTAGGGGCCAGTCTTAAATTCATACATTTTAAAGGCTCCAGAACTTCATTTAATTTAGCAGCGGCGTTCCTGTTGTGACTAGAGTAATCACTACTGTAGGTAGAATAAAAATGACTGAGAAAATATAAATTTATTTTAACAGTTTTCAACATGTTAACACTTGGGAAGATGAAACTTCTTAGTCTTATTTTCTATGCACAGTAGTATATGTTAATGTAGCTGAGGAAAAGTAAATGTAATTAAATGGATTTCAAGCTGGTTTTGGTTTTTCATCAGGGATAAAATTACACAAAATGCCACTGATGAAGGCGTATCTCAGTAACTAATGTATAACTAATCTTGGGGATTGCCACTGGATTTCATGTTTGTTTTATCTATATCAAGTATTTGCCTAATCCCTTCACACTTTCTTACAAGACAGCGAAGATATTACATGTAAGAAAATCCAGAGGAGCCTTGAAATGGGAGTTCAGACATGGGAATTTCTTTTCGCAACAGTGATCTTGGATTCTTGTCGTATCAAGGAAAACTAAATCTGCCTGAGTATTGCAACATGGAAAGGAAATTCACATTTTAAAATCCTTTGTTATGGAATCTTCTGTCTTGGCAATTACAGAGAGTTGAAATTCTGACTTATCTCCATATACTGAACTGGACTCTGTAGATTGATTTTTGTCTCTAGATTTGTATTTCTTAAGCTTTTCTTCTGCAAGAACACAACTATTATTAAGTGATGTACAGAACAAACAAATAAATAATATGAAAATAGTTCTACCTAGATCAGACTGAAAGTTCATTTTCTTGGATCAGACTGAAAGCTCCAATTACCTTTCTCACCTGCTTATATTCATCATATCTTATAAAGCTATATGTTATACTCTGGAAGATGTATGTCATCACATATGATTCCCTCATAAATATTAAAGTAATAAAGAAGGGGAACTCGAAGCACAAGATCCTACAAATCTAAGTCAAAGTAAATAGTTTGTAGCTGGAATTAATGAATTCTGGCCAAGAGATTACAACTATTCCAGGTACCAAGTGAGAACGAGAGTTCCTCAGATACTGTATATCTACATATCAAAATAAAAAATACAATACAAAACAAAACAAAACCCAAAACACAAACACTTAACGTAAATCACAAAAGCAATCACAGTAATAGTTTGTGTTACATTTATCATTTTCAGTACGTCTATGCTCAACAGATGTACCAGCTAAGAAATCAGAAAGATAGGTGGTGCATTTTTGCTTTCCACAAATACTGATTTTATTCTAGTTATACATGTTTTTTTATTTTTGGAGTGTAGTACTTTTATAGATCTTTTTCTTTCACACTGTTTTTCCACATGTTTATTTTCATGACATTTAGTTTGCTTATTTAACAAATCAGATGAGGCGCCATAGCTTCTCTAGGCAGGCTGTTCCAGCACTTCACCACTGTCAGAGTGAAGAATTTCTTCCTGATATCTAACTTAAACTTTCCCTCTTTCAGTTTAAATCCATTCTCCTCGTCCTATCACTATCTATTCTATGTTGAAATGTTTAAAAGATAGCAGGTGTGAATATAAATAAATAATTAAATGAAGAGAAAGTGGACTTTGGTAATTATCAGAGTTTTCAATACAACTAGCTACAAAATCAAAAGTGCAAACACAAAGTACCATTTTTTCAATTGCTTTTAAGCTGAAAAATGAAAATGGATTTGAAATTCTTGTGGATAACTTGTTTTTCCTAAGCTGTCATGTAATCCTAAGGGAGAAAATACGCTCATTCTTTATGTAAAAGGGAAATAGGATAGAGTAGGCTGCACCTCAAGTACTGCAGTTGGTACACTCACTGCAAGAAAGCCATCAAGGCCCTGGAGTGTGTCCACAGAAGAGCAGCAAAGTTCTGAGGGATCTGAAGCACAAGTCTTAATGAGGAGTAGATCAGGGAACTGGGATTATTCAGTCTGGAGAAGAGGAGGATTAGGGGAGACCTTATTGCTCTCTGTAACTACCTGAAGGGAGGTTGCAGTGAGCTGGGGGTCGGCCTCTTCTCTTGTGAACTGGTGATAGGACTAGAGGGAATGGCTTCAAGCTGTGCCAGGAGAGATTCAGGCTGGAAATACTACTTCTCTGAAAGAGTGGTCAGGCAGTGGAATGGGCTGCCCAGGGAGGTGGTGGAGTCACTGATGCTGGAGGTGTTCAAGGAACGTTTGGATTTTGTGTTGAGGGACATGGTTTAGTGAGAACTATTGGTGATAGGTGGATGATTGGACTGGATGATCTTGAAGGTCTTTTCCAGCCTTGGTGATTCTGTGATTTTATGATTCTGATATCAATAAGAAAAAAAAATAGACACAACTTAAGAACAAGTTTGTCATGGCCTATTTTCAAAGAGTAAACGGTATAAGAAATGCTTTCTGCTAATCTAAAGTACAGAATGACCTGAACAAAATGATTTTTTAAATCTAAGCCAAATAACTGTAAAGTATCAATTTATAAGATTTTGCCATCAGAAATTTCAGATTTGTACAAGTAATTTTTTGGGGGGGAGGGGCGGAGGGGAAGGGGAAATAATATTTAAGAGGTTATTTTTGCCATTTACATTGATAGAATTATAGAATCATAGAATCCTTAGAGTTGGAAGGGACCTTTAAAGGTCATCTAATCCAACTCCTCTGCAATGAACAGGGACACCAACAGCTCGATCCTGAGATCAGAGGCCTGTCAGCCTGACCTTGAGTGTTTCCAGGGATGGAGCATTCACTGTCTTTCTGGAAAACATAAAAACATATTCCAGTGCCTCACCACCATTACTGCAAAAAAACTTATAATTCATATAAAGTTTAAGTCTTCTAGTTTGAAACCATTTACCCTTGTCCTATCACAAAGACCCCGCTAAAGAGTCTGTCCCCTTCTTTCTCACAGCCCTCATTTAGATATTGAAAGGCCACTCTCACGTCTCCCTGCAGTCTTCTCTTCTCCAAGCTGAACAGCCTCAGCTCTCAGTCTGTCGTAACAGGGGAGGTGTTCCATCCTTTGGATCATTTTTGTGTCCCTGCACTCCAATAGATCCATATCTCTCCTGTACAGATACATTCAAAAGAAACCAGTAATTTTTTTAAATGTCCACACGTTCAAAAGAAAATTCTCAGTGTTTTCTAGGCTATAATTTCTCTTACAGTACCACAGAACTTTTTCACTTCACAAAGTGAAGAGGTATTTTTATTCCCAAAGCTTCCAAAGTTCCCACTTGGATTTGAAATGGTACATAAATACAAAGCATCAGAACATGTTCTGTGAAATATAGATAGGTAGGTAGATAGATAGATAGATAGATAATTGACTTATTTCTTCTTGCTAGATAAATGATTTTAAATTACAGAGACAAGAAATAAATTCTCATGTACTTTATAACAGACCAGGTGGCCAAAAATTAATTTTCAATGTTCATGAAAGTTTTAATTGTTCTAGTCCTTTTTACACTGGAAGTAATGGATTTTTTGTACTTATGACAATCTGTTCTGATTAATCATACTTGAGACTTTATTACTTGTAACTTAAAAGCTTGCATAGTCACATTTGTTAACTTTCTGTCCTAAAAATACCTTTCTTCCCCCTTTACAGTTACGTACTGGCAGCTGTATTTTTTTCCTGGGAAAAAAGAAAATACAACCCACAACTGTCAAGTGGCACTCCAGCTGTCATGAACATAACTCCATATGGCAGATTATTGTGTAGGTGGTAATCAGACCATGACACAATTACATCCCCTTTTCAGGAGGGGCAATGTCTACACAAGTAAGTTCTATTTTGCAGTAGGAATACTCAGTGGTTCAAAAAATTTCTAAGGACTCAATACTAATTCCTTACCTAAGATTAGCTTCAGAACCACATGAAGACACAAATCCAAATATTATGAAAATATATTATCAGGGAATTTTCTTCAAAAGGACTCTACTGATCTGAACTAAAATACTTATACAGATACAGCCTCTAACATCTCTGTTTTTCTTTCTTTTCTTTTTTTCTTTTTCTTAATCTCCTACCTTTCTAACAACAGATTAAATACACAGATCAGAGACTGGTTAAAGAGACTTAACTTCAGACTTCTTTTCCTTAAAATACAAACAAGCTGTGTTATTCTCTGCAGTGATTTTTGTCTTTTCAGCTTACAAAAGAAGACTGGAAAAGAACAGACCTTTCTCCACTTTTGAGATACTGACACTGGCTGTGTTCAATACTTCAATAGAAGGGTTGTTATTGTTCAACTGTTGCTGCAGAATCAAACAGTAAAAGAGGCAGGATGATTAACTGCATTCTCTGCACGTTCTTACTTTTTCTGGAAACTGATAGATATTTCCCTAAGAAATATCAATTAGAGATTACTAAATTCTGTCAATTTTATTCATACTACATATATATTTTATTATGCCATATGGAAAGCTGAGAACATTTAGTGAAGGTCTTTTGATGTAAATCAAAGCTACAAACTGCCACGGGCTGAATACTTTAACCCCTTTACAACCAATTCCATATATAATCACATAAATAGATTAAATTAGATTAGGCTAGATTGAAATCCCATCAATATATGAGATTTAGATTTTTAACATCCCTGAAAGGAACCACAACTTCCTCTTTTCTAGTTGCTGTCTTAATTCAGATTTAACTGTAGTCATTCTCCTTCTTTCCTAAACAATTTTTTTCTATTTGTTTCAACCCTTTTGTTCTACCATTAACAAAGAGATGGCTGAAGTCGTTGCATGTTGCCAGGTGTATTTCAGCATTTACTTTAAAACAGAACTGTACCATCTATGATCTACCTACTCTGCAATTCATAGGACTTGCACTCTTCTTTGCAGTCTTTTTTTTTCCAAGTACTCCTAGAATGTAAGCATATTTCAGCAGAGGGATCATAGAATCATAGAATGGCTTGAGGTGCTGAGGGTGCAATTTTTAATAATATAGAGACTGTCAGTGTCTGTATCCTGGTCATGTTCGACTACATAGCAGAGTCCCTGACTTGTGGGAAGGTGCCATGATCAGTGACATTTGGTCAGTTAATGGTTCAGGAGTGCAGTATGAGGTCCTTTATTGATTTCATACCCAGTCCTCTCCATGAAATGTATTCAAAGTATCCTCAAACAAAATGTGCTAGTGGTGGAAGAACAAAAATCAATTTTCCCATATAAATCCCTGTAACACAAGGTTTCTATTTTATTTTCCCAGTTTCTGATTCCTTATCGCTCCCATGAATTGAACAGGCAAAGAGGTGACTGATACAGGCTGGCAAGGTTACTCACAGAATCACAAGACCACAGAACAGGTGAGCTGGGGGAGGAACTCTAGAAATTATCTAGTCCAGTCTCTGTGCAGATAAGAATCACCTAGTGCAGGTGCTGGAACATGTACAGTTGGATTTTAAACAACCCTAAGGTGGAAGCTCCACAAACTCACTGGGCAACCTGTTTGAGTGTCTGACCAAGCTCTGAATAATTATTTTTTTTTTATTTTCTTTAAATAGAATTTCTAGTATTTCAGTTTATGCTAAAGTCTTTCTATGCTTTGTTAGTGGTACTGACCAGTGTTAGGTACTTTGTTCAAATGAAGACACTTATATGTAGATACCCAAATGTGTCTAATCTTGACCTGAATGTTATTCCATACAACTGCAAATTTAGCTTGAAAGAATAAAATCTTGAGAGGTTAAAGCTTAAAGAGATAGAGAAAATAAGGAGACAGTAAGCAAAAATAGGCACAGTGCACAAGAGATCTTATTAGCAATATAACTTACTTTACTTAACTACTTAAGTGGCAAGTCCATAATAAAACTTAATGGGAACTTTATTTTTGGTTTATTACCAAAACTATGAATGTAAGGTAATTTCTAAGAACCTGTTCTGTGAAGTTCCCAGATGGTATATTTCTCCATGTAGTAAAAGAAACCATATGTCTTCTGTCTAAATTACTTTCTGCTTTAAATGAAAGAAAATAATAACAAGATAAAACATTTTTAAGGGGAAAGATCTTCACCCTCATTGGTTTATGTGCATTATAGGAACACAAGTTCCTATAGGAACCAAGGAATTGCCAGATCCTACATAAAGGAAACTACCAATAAAATGAAGCATACTGCCTTTCTGTCTGTTGATTTTTCCACAGTTTGGATCATTAGTGACATAAATACAAGCAGAAAACATTAGGAGCTATGTGGATCATCTCTAGAGCAAAGAAAAATGATTTAGTTGTGTCTTCATTGGTTTGGATTAGCCTCCAAAAATTCAAAGGTCATAGAGACAATTCGTCTCAGAAAGCTGAAGCAGTCCACAATAGAGCCAGGGAACAAGTTTGTAAAGCAGAATCAACAATCAAGTCTAGAATTTACTCTTTGAAGTTCTTTATTCACAAATTTAGATTTTCTGACCTTTTTTTTTTTTTTTGCAATTTAATTAGTTCGCAAGGAAGAACAATATGAAAAAGAATATGGTCCCTTATTGTCTTTAGAGATGGTGTTTTTTTACTCGACATAGTGCAATGCACTATGACATGAGAGATTCCCAAACAGGCTCTGAGTGAGATGCCAGGTCTCTGCAGACATAATAGTTTAAGGAGTATAGACATTTTAGAACAGTTATTTGATCATTTTAATTAGCCCTTCCTAGGCAAACCAATCCAGTAAATCAGTTATAGTTGTTCTAATAGTGATACTGTGGTCAAATTATTCCGTTTTGATTCTACTGCCAGTAACATTTTAGTAAAATGTACGATATGTTGGAATCCCTTCTCAGTAGTTTATAGTGACTCTAAAACAAAAACTGAGAATTTCCATGTGAAGTAAATAATTTCACAAATGGGCATCAAAGAGAGCACCATTTAAAATCCCAATTAGTATAAAATTTCACAGAAATGAGAGTATGCTTTGTATCCTGCAGAGATATAAAACTCAGCTCGGTTCCAATTATAAAGTGTGATGATCAGTGTCTTTGCAAAACAGTACGCATTCAATGATAATACGGTAATAATGGCACTAGGAAGTGTTTATCCAGTACAGACCAAATAGATGTCTCTGTCCAAATTCTCTATAAAATGTAACAGTCATAAAACAAAGAATAATTCCATCAATCCCATTTTTAAAGTTCTTTTTAACGTATAGGAGTTAGGGTCCATTTATGGAATCTAGTCTCAGGGATCAGACCCATTATTAAGTACTATAGTTGATTCAAGAAAGGTTGGTGAATTGTTCTACTACAGCCTGAATCAATTCATATCTGTTTAATAGCAGTTGCAAAAAGGAATGCAGAAGTAATACAACACAGCCTTAAGCTGTAATTAACTCCCCATGGCAGCTCAGCAGATAAAGACAGTACTGGGCCACTGTTACAGGCTGTCCAAAATGACCTAGGCACAAATCCATCTGAATGAAAGTGTACCTAGAGTCAGAATGCACTGTAATAAGCCCGTTTGTTGCTATTATTACTGTTGTTGTTTTTAGTGGCCCAGATATGCACTAAAAATCAGTTTTCTTTCCAAAGGAAGATAAATGTGAGATTCTATTGAAATTCTCCTTGCTTTGATTTTCATCTTGCCTTCAGTGATGCATTTTACAAAAGATAATTAGGGCCATGAGTGAACCATCTGCATCACTCATGTTGATTTTCCACTCCCTCCAGAGAGTAACCTTTGGCCTTTATCTTATTTGGTGCTTTTGAGACTGGCTATATGTCATGGTCATTGACAGAGACAAATAATGATGTCCTACTGAAGTAAGCTGAGGCTATTAATAAAAATAATGTGAAATGGTCTGATCTGAATGTTTCTCACAAGCAAGCTTGATGAAAAAGGTTCAGACTGCTATTAAAAGGAAAACTTCCATATATAGCATCTTGAAAGAAAAAAAAAAAAAGAAGAAGAAAAAAAAGAAAGGGAAATTAGTGAAACCATATGTAATCTGTTTTTGTCTTTGTGTGGAGTTCAGTTAGAGCAGTCAAGACTTAAGGAGTTATCCAAGGCAAAGAAGTTTACGGCCATTTTAAAACTTGAACCTTCAAATCATAATTAGGGATGCACAGGCAGATTTAGAGATATGTAACTGGATTTTTCAAGGTGTTAAGCAAGTGCAAGATTTATTGTTTCTGATTTTGGAATAAGTGCTGGTTGAATGTGATATGCTCTTCTTGTCTGTCAGTTTGGAGAATAGGCAAAAAATGTCTCAAAACACCTCCTCTGCCAGCCCTTGTCCTTAAATCAGCTTTTTTTTTAGTCAGAAGAGAGAAATATTACTAAAAGACGATTCTCTATCAATATGCTTTGCCATCCTGTAGCTTTGTTCACTCATTTTTCACCTATTACAATGCATATAGAATTCAAATCCCTGAAGATTGTCTCAGAATTTCTTCAAATCTTTGGCAGAATGCTCTGGTTTTTCTCAGTGTAGCTTCTTGAAAAACAGTCTGGAGAGATGCTGACTGTCAAAAGATTGACCCCTCAGGAGTGTCTAGTTAATGTTCGGTGGTCCTCAGCTCCCCTGGGCTATTTCAGTAGTTCAGGATAGTACATTGTAGACAGTCCTCTTTCAGCTGCATTTCCTGCTTTCTCCTTGTGAGGCAGCATAATGGACACATATCACAATGGCAGTATTAATAAACCTGGTAACCATGAATTATACATTTCAGAAGAGAGGATAAAATGCTGTTAAGTCGGGGATAAGTGAGTTGAGGTTTTGCTTTAATTATTCATCTACCTTTTTATTTATTTATTTATTGCATAGAGGACAGCTTTCATACTGAGTTGTTAAGCTTTAATGTTTCATTTGAAAAGGGCAAAAAATTGTGATATGATTGTTATCAATAATTTGAATATGGGTGAAATGTGGAGGAGAGAATAATCCTTAATCTTGTAAGAGATTTGAAACTATAAGAAGTCATCTTAGTCAAAAAAAAGAAAAAACAACTGTGTCTTTAACTGTTTTTTGTTCTATTTTGTAATGTTTATTTCAAGTTACCATAAGAAAACAAATGTGATACTTGCCCTTCCAAAATCTTCTATCGTTTTATTGTTATTTCATTATTTTGAGCTCTGATAGGAATATCAGTTTTATAGACTTCCTGGTGACAAATATACTTCATGTTGGAAACCGCATGTCTTTCTTCAAGGTAAGATGTCAGTCAGAAATAATGTCTCAAGTGAATAGCTAGTGGGTGCTGTTGTCATCTGACCATTTTCTGGCACTGCAAAAACCCTATGTTTTTCAACTTACCAGAGAACACCTATTCTTAAAACAAACAAACAACCAAACAAAAACAAACAAACACCTAATTGCATCTAATCTTGAAAGTATAAAGAACTAGTCAGTAAACGTCTTTAGTGTAGAGACATCTAGTGTATTCTTACTAATATATGTCAATGTAGGACCTTGATTTAGAGGTCATTGCCATTTCATTAATGGCAATGAATTTTGACAAAAGGAGTAGTACTCTATGCACGACACTGCCTAACACCTTCTATTAGTTTAAAAGTTGGATGCATGGAGAGAGCTCTTGAGCTTAGTTGTAATTCTATCACAAGTAAAGAGATTTTCTCAACATGCAGCAGTACACATAAGAAGAACAATGAAAACCTTCTGACTACATAGAAAAAAAGCTGATGATGCCTTATGATGAAAACTGGTCTTACACTGAAGTTAGCTCTGAAAGGTAATATGGAAATTTATGCACTTTTATCCCTTAAAGATGAAAGAAGATAAATAACAATACTTTTGTCATATCTGTTGTTCTGATGCATATTAAATTTTCGTAACTTAGTTGTTGCAGCTGCTCTTGCATCTGAAGTCAAGAGAACAGAAAATTACTTAAAAAAATTTGGCCTTTGGGGCTATCAGACTGGCTTTCAGCAAAATCGCTGTGGACACGTGGACAATCATTAGGGACATAGTTTATTGGGCAATACTGGTGGTTGGTGAACAAATGGACTAGACAGTCTTAGATGTCTTTTTAACCTTAATGATTCTATGATTCTTTGACAAGATGTCACTGCATTTGACATAGAAAATCTGGATATTTAAGTGTCCTAGTTTCACTTTTATGGTGGAAAAAATATTGTGGTATTAAAGGCATGAAATTATTTCTATGTTGATGATATTCTGATGACTGCCAGATGAAGCAATCAGATGTCTAGAACAATTAGTGGTCTAGATTGGTTTTATTTTTACATTTACTGTTTTTTATTTGTTTACTTCTTGTGGTGTTTGAAGCATATTATCAGGAGAAGTATCCTAATAGGCTGCTTTTAAATCAACTTCAGCTGCATGAAATTCAGCTCTTGTATACAAAGTGTAGTTTCAGGAGATCTAAGAAAGGCATGCTGAAACCACAGCCTGCAATACTTAAACAAACAAAGTGTCAGAGTGTCTGGATATAAATTAATAAAAGAACAAGGAAAGGAGTGCTACCTTTTCTGACAGTTCCAAACCCAGTGATCCTCATTAATGAAGCAGAGGTTGACATTTCTAAACCCATTCATAATCATCTCTGAACTCCACAGCACTGGAACTGTTTTCATTTCCTTAACAGTTGACATTACCTTCCTGAATGTTTTGATAGTTCATATCAGAGACTTTGTGCAGTGTGTTGGGATTCTATTTAAGATTTCTTTTGGTGAATGGCACATCAAAATATATGAAAGGAAAATCAAAACTTTGTAAAAATATACAAATAGTATTAGATAATTTAACAAATGTAAGAATGTAAGAATAAAATCATGTGTCTTTTATTCATGTTGAAAGCTGATTTAATCCTTATCTATTTATTTAATTTTAATTTTGAATTTTGTAGGAAGCATATCTAATGCAAAATAGGAATGCATCTAGGAAAACAGCAGATATTAAAGAAGTTGGTGCATAAAAACAAACAAAAAGTGTATTTTCTTAAAGAGGTAATACAAACACAAGGAGATTTTCACAACTAAAGATTACTTAAAAAAATTGAAAAATTAGCATGTTGTGATTGGATCTACAGGAGAGTCATGCGTGCCTAGGGGAAGAATGTGGCAATATATCAAACAAACAGGAAGTGTCAACAAATATTTACCAAGTAAACTACAAAAGATTATTAAACTATGATTCAAGAAATGCGTTATGCTAACACAATATGCAAGAGCAGTGTTTCAGGAAATTTTGCAGCTTTGCCTTACCCATCACTGAATCATATTAAATAGATAGCTAAGATCGGTGTGTTTCCAAGTCATCTCTCTGCCAAAGCTAGATTATTTTTAAAAATCTAGTTCACTTTAAAATGACTAATACAATGTCTTCCACAAGCAAGTCACAGTTTCACTGTTTATTAATTATAAAGGATTTATTCAGAATATTTCATTTCATTGTAAAATATAAATTAGGACAAAAATCAATCAATTAATACGGATTTTCTCTTCCAATACAATCATTTTTCTTCTTTGACTAATGCCACCTTACTACTCCTTCACTATTCACCTTCTTATTCCTTCCTTCAAATTCCCTCAAAACCTAAACTCAGCTGCATTTATTGTTATAGTACTTTTTAGTGTCATTCAGTCATTCTGTCATTTTTTTTTTCTTCCAGTTCAAATTGTCATGTAAATTTAGATTTGTTATTTTGAGGAAAATTGTGGCAGAGTTTTACCTGGATGAAAATTATGTATGTGAAAATTATTATTTCCAAATTATTTTCTTTGAGATGTCTATGCTTTTGAGATGCACTGTGAGACATACTTCCTATGATTTTGGTAAATTTAGATAATATATTTTGATTATTACTTTTTAAATATACTTTGAACTAGATTTTCCTTTTTGCATTCTTATAAAATCTGGTTGCAAAAATTTATCTTAAGTGGAGTTGTTTCATCTCAGTCAACACTGAATTATATCAAGAGATCTTTAAAATTCACTATTGTTCAATACGAAGCCCATGTTTCGAAATCTCCAGATGAAATTGGATGCATCTTTTTATTTCCATGTCTTGCCAGATTTACCTTACAGGGACAAAAATGAAACTAGTGCATTTATTAAAAAAAAAAAAAACAAACAATTATCTAAAACATATTGTGATTGTCACATACATACTTGATCAGCAGCAATAGTTGTTCACTTCTTAGTCTATCTATACAGCTCTTATTATATGAATGTTTTCTATAATTTATCACATAAATTCTTATAACTAGCCAAATTATTGATCATCAGCAGAACTTCCATCGTATTTCTCCATAAAATTCTTGGAATCACAAAATCACAAAGTATCCTTAGTTGGAAGAAATGTTGCCAACTAGGAGAAAAAAATTGCCTTTTTAACAGTATTTGTATTTTAAGTGAACATATGAAAAACTTTACAGTTTAATTTGCTGGGATGTCCAGAATGGGATTCAAATGTCATGTAATAGCAAGTCTGATGCCTACATCAATAGATAAAATAGTTCTCATAATGTACAATGTCTGCAAAGACAGCAGTTGCTGAACACCCAGACTGACAAAGATAAGTATAAAGAATGTGGAAGTTTTGAAGGCCAAAGAGAATAAAGTCTAAATGATTTTAAAAATACTTATGACCTTTATCTTTCCCGTGAAAAAAAAATACTGTTGCTTGCAAATATACCAGCAAAAATCTTAAAGAAAAGCTTGAACTCCAAAACTGTAATAATAGATGCAAATGAAAACAACTGAATTGAAATTGGTGATGCATGTTGGCACTGTCTGCACTTCAGGTGTACATTAACTCTACAGACTACAAATTTATACTGGAATAATTATTCAGGACTGAATTTTTTCAGATTATATGAGAGTTCTTGAATGCAGCTTGTGGCATTGTATTCACATTGCCACTGAACACACCACTGGGAACAGCAAAAAGAAAAGGCGATTTGGTGCTGAGATTTGAAAGTGTAGTAAGTTTAATCAAATTTGATTTATGTATAGACAACCAAATGCACAAAACAGGCAGCTTGATATCCATCCCACACAGTTAATGGAGCAGCATATAAAACAACAGTTATCCTCTTTTAGTAGTCCCTTAATTCCACAGCTGCTATGTCAAAGTCCCTGATTTTAGTATCTGTGACTAGGGAGTTATCTGAAAGTATGCTTCCTCATCTGCAACACCTCTTTCCTCAGTTGCCATTCCCTCACTTTCTTTCCCCATATCCCTGTGGATAAATTAAATGATAAAAGAATGAGCATTAAATGCATCAAAGTCAATTAATGGATTCTAACATTTCTGTGTGCACACTATTTCATGATATCAAATTTGAAGCAATTTTGCCTTAGAAAAAAACAAACAAACAAAAAAAAAACCCTATATTGGAAGCGGTAGATATTAATTAGGTACACTGTATAGCATAGTATTATCAATAAAGCTGTTTCTGTTGATGATTCTTCTACACAAATATTCTCTGAGTAACAGACCAGAATCAGAGAGTCAATGAATCTTAATACCTAAGACCAAATGCATGACCAAGTGTTATTTTGGAAAGGGCAAATTCAAGAAGAACTGAAACCTCCCCCAGGTTTTAAGAAGCAAGATGGAGATCACAACAGTAGATTTTTCTCCAGACGTGCCAAGTCTACTCAATGCAGAGGCTGTAGCACAGAATCCATCGCTCAGTGTCACTTCAGAATCATGTGTTTCTGCATGTGGTGAAGTGCAAACATTTCAGTCAGAAATTGTCTCTGTAGTTTTCTTTCAGTGCATGTAAAACAAAATCTAAAAACTCAGTTGATACTAATTGGAGTTGGTGTGAAGTAAAGGGCCTCTTGCTTCATTTAATATGTTGTAGTGAATTAAAAGGAGCTAATAAGAGCATGACAAAATTCATTTTATGTGAATAGACTGTGAATAAATATGAGATACATCAACTGCTATATCAGTGTTCCGCTGCTGTCTATTCCTCACTCCTACTTTTTTTCTAATCATGGACCTACACACAGACTTCAAACTTTAACTGCAATTCATGCAGCTTTTCTGATTAAAACAGGATGCAAACATATTCTTTCTGTTAAATAAATCCCTAGCAGAGCAGTTGCTTAAAGTTCTTTCCTGAGGAGGAGCTGAAAGGAGGTGGCAAGTAACAGTCTTTCCCTGAAAACAAAGAAATTACTGCAGCTTGATAGGAAGCAAACTTTGATCAGCATGTGTCAGAAGACAGAGCACCCAAAAACTATTCCAAGTAGCAGATTCATGTGGCTTCTTTGACTAAGTATTGGATCCCCTGTAGTCATAGAAAATCTCCTTCCTGTGCAGAACTTCTTTCTTTTTAGTTTCACTTTGTAGGAAGCTTTTACACCAATAGGTTATTTGTTTGTTTATTTATTTACTTATTTATTACAGAAGAATATTAAATAACACGAGTACTAAAAAAACACATTTACTGTTTCATGCTACATTATGCACTTATGATCCACTGAATGAATGCTTACAGTAGAAGAATCATAGAACCATGAGATATCCCAAGACGGAAGGGACCCATAAGAACAATACCTCTGCAGATGGGCAAAAGTGTCGCACTCATGAATCTCAGTGAAAAATGCAGAGTGTGACTGATTTACACTGGCTTTATCTCCATTATCTTAGGTAAACTATTATCAAGATTTCAGTGGATGAATTTCTAGTTTAAATGTTTCTTTCTGAGTTCATTAAAAAAATGTAAATGTCTCTGAGAGGTAGCAGAACCAGTTTGGGAAGAGTAAATATATGACTAAGCAATAAGAGAGCAAAAAAATACCCAACCAAAAGAATTCTGAGAAGATCTATGGGCTTGAATTAGCTTTTCTCAATGTATTCTTTCCTGGAAACTGGGGACGTTAGCACTGAGATGGTGATTATGTTACAGAAACAGCTAACAGAAATCACATTATTATTGTGTTTGAACAGTGTAATGCAATTTGGTTAAAGGTAGTTTACATTTGCACAATGTTTTCATTATATTTTATACCACTCTACTAAATCAGAAGTTCCTTGTAACATGAAATACCTTTAAATAAGTAAATAAGATTCTATACATTACACACACCATTCATGGAATACTAAATGAACCCAATCAGAGAATGCAGGAATCAGACAATGCTAAAAGTAAACATGACAGTAGAAATATTTTCACAAATGGACCCTGGGATACATTCTATTTATCACTGTTATGTGTTTCTACAAAAGTAGAGTCACAATTACAAATTCTGTTATACTTGATTCAAGGAAAATTCCTCCAACATAAACAAGACATTAACTCACATAAGTATGTTGCTAAATTGAAAAGATCTGCCCAGCTGAAATAGTGCTGCATTTACTTTTCCTGTCCCCTAGAAATAAGGAAGGATTATATGTATTTTTCCTTGAGATAGCTGGCAGACACTTTTTTATCAGCATCTGATAGAAAATGGTAGCACTGCAAATCAGATAGCAAGGGATCATATAAGAATTATGGCTTTCAGAAGAATTTCTAGAAGATGGCATACTAGGTAACTTGAAAATAATGTATTTGCTTCTTCACTGTCTTGTACCACTCATATCCAATTCTACCCCTGCATATGGAAAGCCAACTGCATTAGTAGCACTTTATATCCTCTTTACACACAGGAAGTAGTGAAATGTAAATTTTTTGTCGGCAAATTCTCATTTCAGTGAACAACAATTTGTTAAATTTTTATCTTTATGCTGAATGAAGGAATAAAAAGGAAAATTCAAAGCAAAGTGAATATAAGAGCTATCCTCTTTTTTTTTTTTTTTTTTTTGACACAGCTAAGCTCAAAGTTGAATGTCTTCTAAAAAGTTCTTAATTCACCAGTGTTCTTAATTGTATAATACTAAAATTATACCAACTACAGGACGTCAATTTTGACCTTAACTGGTGGTTTTATTCTTGTATGTGATGACTGAGAGCATTGTTAATTTTACTTTGTGATAGCAGAGGGTATTCCAACTTCTATTATAAAAATATTAATCAAACACAAAAATCAAATGCATATAGGAATATGATACTCTCTTTCATTCTAAAACCATTTCCCCTCATCCTATCACTATATGTGCTCATATAAAAAGTCTCTCCTCACCTTTCCTCTAGGCCCCCTTCTGGTACTGGAAAGCTGCTATAATGTTCCCCCACAACCTTCTCTTTCCCAGGGTGAAGAGCCCCTCAGCTTGTCCCCATAGGGAGGTGCTCCCCAGAGGGGAGCTCTCTTATCATCTTCGTGGCCCTCCTCTGGACCTGCTCCAACAGCTCCACATTCTTCTTGTGTTGGGGGCCCCAGAACTGGATACAGTACTCCAGCAGAACAGAGGGGCAGAATCACCTATACACCTCATAATCTTGCTCAAAACAGTATATATAAAATAAAATTTTGTATTTTGAACTAAAACTTTCCATAATGACACCTAAAAATGTCAGTAGTAATTATTTTATTTTTTTCATCTAAGTATTTGGTAAAATCAACAAACGAAATATTATACTCTTCTAGAAACATTTGAAAACATGTCAACCTCAGTCTCTGTAAAGAAGAGTTCAAGTAAGAATCTATTTAAGATTTTCTTTATAAATGGCATATACTAATGAGAAAGTGAAATCATTCTTATCTTACCTAAGTGCTCATTTCATTATTTATTCAGTTTTTGATCTTACATTTTTCCTTGTAGGCTTCCAGCTCCCTCTAAAAAAAAAAAAATAAATAAATACAAAAATAAATAAATAAGAGAATTTACTGCCAGCTTGTAAGCCCATAGCAAACATATTTATTCTGATTATGTATGTTACGTTGCTGCAGTTTTCTATCCCTCTTAAAGATTTAGATTGTATGCTTTGTGAAATTTATAGTACAGCTATATGACTAAGTCGATCATGGAGGTCCAGGTGAGAGGCTCTCTAGGCTATTTTTTTCTAATTAAATAAGAATTTGAGAGTTGAAGGTGTAGCAAAGGTGATGTAAAATCAGTACTACATAAATGGATTGTTACTAAAACAGCAACAACACTGCTCTTGAGTTCCACAGTAAAATGTTATGGGTGGTGGTAGAAAGTAGAGAAATATTACTTGAGATGCATTTTACACGGTGGATGACACAGTGTCATAATAATAAAAATAACAGTAATCTTGGAGAAGTAAGGACCCTGTATTTGAGTGAAGATCCCTACAAAGGATAAAAATGATGTTCTTACACATGCTCCTGTGCTTTATGGAATAGTCTTGAATGCTTGATTTTTCACATCAAAGTAATTTAAGACAGATGTTCCCTAAGTAACAGAAAGCAATCTGTTCCAAAACACTTGTTTTACTCAGATGGATTTCTTTATTTTAGTTATCCTAAGAAAGATTCACTGTGACACTCTAATTCCTCTGTTGCTTTTCACTGAGATGAGTAGTGGAATGCCAGTTGCAATGACAATATTTAAAGAAGGATTTTATATGTAAGTTTCTAGTTGTGAACCAAGTAACTAAATTCCTATTTTATTGACTTGAGAAGTAGTCAAAACAATCAGTGGCATTGCAATTCAGCTTCTAACCAATAAGTTACTATCAATACTAAATTTATGAGAATCCATCTGGAGGTGAATCCTACCCTTTAAGCTGTATAAGTTTACTTTCTCTGAGTGCTATTATTGTTGGACCCCTTTTGTCATTATTAACAAGGTTGTGGAGATCATATGATGTCCCTGGTTACTGAAGAAAAGCCATTATTACACTCAGCTCCAAAAAGAGGAGGAAGGGCAATCTGTGGTGCTTGGTCTCACTTAGTTCCTTAGAAAAACCAAGAAGTCAGTGTCCTTCAGAACCTCTGTTGAACGAAGATAAATGAGAAAAGTCACCATGGATTTACCAAAGTGGTGGGACTAGAGTCCTCCTGAGGTGTTTCCCAGTCTGAAATGACCCTATAACTTGCTGATTAGTTCCTGTTACTTCAAATACCATACTTTTTCAGAAATCAGTGCAGTGTCAATGGACTGCTCCTCAGAAATTTTTCTTACTGAACCAGAATCATTGAAAAATGATGCACAACAGTTTTATTGTCTCTAATGCATTCTGTTTTCTGTAAATTCTGATCTGCCCAGAAGAATAGAAAAACAACAGGAAAGATGAGAAAAAGCAAGATAATTTTTTGATTTTTCTTTGTTTGTTTATTTTGATATTAGTATTTGATTTGATTGCATATCATCCAACATGTTGCAGATATGACAGTGCAACAAATCTTCATAGAAGATCTGAATGACAAGGCAATGATGGATTTGGAAGTGAAAAACTTTGTATCCTATCTGCTTTGCATCATAATAAATAATCAATTAAAAATTAGAAATGCCTATGAATTACCTCTTAAATGAACATAAATATATATATTAGGTAATACTTGCTTATTTAACGCAATAAAGAAAAAAAAAAGCCATTTTTTACCAAGTACAATAGATTATCGTTAAATATAAGGGGAAAACTGCAGTCTTAATTAGGGGAGTACAAGAACTTTGATCATGTTTAGAGGCTGTTGTATAATGATCAGGTAAAATAAACAAACTATATGTCTAGTCTTGAAATGAATTCAATTTAATTTTGTCCAATTACTCTTTTAATTTCCAGAACTGGCATGCAGATTTAAAGACAGCTAACCTAGCAACATCTCTGCATTGTAAAACTGGAAACAGACTAATTCCAACAAATTCTAGTATGAATTCTTGGAAAGGTCTCTAAAAGAAATTGAGTTAAATTACTATGACAGAAATATTATCAACACTAGCATGTATTCCATATGTTTTTTCACCTGAGCACTAATAATGGAAGACGTTTTTTTGGAAGATGTCGTCAGAGCATACCAAGATAAAACAGTATATCACTGAGGGCAATGGTATTTTCTGTAAACAGCACTTCAACTTCACCATATAATTCAATAATTCTTATAAATGGTGTTCCACTGAAAAAAGCATGAGTCATGGCAGCATCTCAGCAACACAGTTAAATTCAATAAAATTTTTAAATGGCATAATATTCTAATCTTGATACATTATGAACTGACAAATGGTATGAATTATTTGCTCCTAGCTAGTTACATAGAGAACAATTATACAACATGCATTTTAACTAGTAACCTTAAAAATTTGGAAGGAGTTAACAAAAAATCATGGTACATTGATGGATGGAACACGGAAATTTCAAGATGACAAAATGATTTCATGAGTCCATGGTTCCTTCTTCTGTCCTCTGACAGGATTTACCTCATCTAGAATAGACTAGTCTGTCTAATCTGAGTCAATTTTAATGATGAGAATTTTATAGCCTCCATCAATTAATGCTCAGCTGTGCTCTTAGACTGAAAGTTGCTCCAAACAAGATTACTTCTGCTACAAATTAAGATTATTATTTCTCATTCTGTCTTCACTGGAAACGTAGCACAAAAAATCTTCATAAATCCAACTAAGAAAAATTCTCAGTATTTCGTCTACCAGGAGAACAAAACTGTCCTCAGTTACCCCAATCTTTTATTTTACTTATTTTTCTAAAGCTTATAATTTTTTTTTTGATGTTGCCTCTAATTCTCAATATCCATATGTTCTGTAACATGGTGAATCACAGAATCATAGAATCATAGACTCATGAGGTTGGAAAGGACCTACAAGATCATCTAGTGCTAATGTCCTTTAATAAACTACTCCCCCATAAACTACGCCCCCACAAACAACCCCCCTTTACTACCACAAGCTACTAAACCATACTCATCCAGACGCCTCCTGAACACTGCCAGGGACAGCAACTGCACCTTCCTGGACAGGCCATTCCAGCACCTGAGCACTCTCTGAGAGAAAAAGTTTTTTCTTTAATCTAAATCTCATCTGGTACAACTTGTGGTCATTTCCTCGGGTCCTGTTTGTTGCCTGGGAGAAGAGGCCAAATGCCTCCTTGTCACAACCTCCCTTTAGGAGGTTGTAGAGTGAAATGAGGTCTCCCCTGAGCCTCCTCTTCTCCAGACTAAACAATCTCAGCTCCCTCAGTTCCCTCAGCCGCTCCTCATATGACCTGTGCTCCAGACTGCTCACCAGTTTTGTTGCCCTTCTCTGGACACGTTCTAGAGCTTTGATGTCTTTCTTGTAGTCATGGGCCCAAAACTGAGCACAGTATTCAAGGTGTGGCCTCACCAGTGCTGAGTACAGGGGGATGATTAGCTGGACTTAACTCCATTAACCACTACCTGCTGGGCATGGCCCTGCAGCCAGTTCCTTACCCAAAGAAGGGTATACCTGTCCAGGCTACAGGCAGCCAGTTTCACCAGGAGAATACTATGGGAGACCGTGTCAAAAGCTTTGCTGAAGTCTAGGTAGACTACATCAGTAGTCTACAGCTTCCTGAAGGGAGGTTGTGATGTGTATGGGTTTGGGCTCTTCTCCCAGGCAACAACAGGACCTGAGAAAATGACCACCAGTCTACCAGTCTGGTCACCCAGTCAAAGAAGGAGAAGAGGTTGGTCGAGCACGACCTGCCTTTCATGAGCCCGTGCTGGCTGAGCCTGATCCCCTGAAGACCATGCACATGCCCTAATCTCACCCAAGATGATTTGCTCCATAACTTTCCCTGGTACCGAGGTCAGGCTGACAGGCCTGTAGTTTCTCAGATCCTCCTTACAGGCTTTCTTGTAGATGGGAGTCATATTGTCAAGCCTCCAATCCTTTGGGACCTCTCCAGATAACCAGGAATGTTGATAGATATCAGAAAGCAGCTCAGCAATCACATCTACCAGCTCGCTCAGCATTCTAGGATGGAGCCCATCTGATCCTATGGACTTGTGACAGATGGTGGTAATATGTTTCACATAAAACTTGACACTCTGCTTCCTGATGGTTTCCTCAGAAGGAAATAGAATGAAAAATTGCCTTTGATATCTCTTGGTGTTCCTTATTGATCCTTTCCAAGTCAGGAGACCAGCCCCACCTCCCCCATTCCTACACTCATTCATCTATTCCAACTTATTTTGATAATTAATTATTAATAAAATATTAAATTATAAAAGACTTAGACACTTGTCTCCTCCTGCAGAATTCTCAGATATGTGTTACAACACTAGAAAGGCATAAAGCTGTATGATTCCAGAGACTGGAACACTTCTCATATGAATACAGACTGAGAGTTCTGGGCTTGTTAAGCCTAGAGACAAGAAGGCTTTTGGGACATCTCATTGTGGCCTTCCAGTTCTTGAAGGGAGCTTAAAAACAGGAGGGAGAAAGACTAAGACATGATCTGATTGTGATAGGACAAGGGGAAACGATATTCAACTGAAAGAGAGGAGATTTAGATTAGCTGTTAAGTGGAAATTTTGTACTCAGAAGGTGGTGAGGCCCTGGCACAGGATGCTTAGAGATGCTGTGAATGTCCCATCTCTGGGGGTATTCAGGCCCAGTTTGGATGGAGCCCTGGGCAGCCTGGTCTGGTTGTTGACAATCAGAAGGTGAAGGAGATTTGAACTTAGTGATCTTTAAGTTCCCTTTCATCACAAGCTATTCTATGATTCCAAGATTCCATGATTCTATGAAAATTATGTCTATAACTACCATATTGTGATATGGTCTATTAGAATTTTCTACCAGAAACATACAATTCAGTGTAAAAAGGTTTGTCGAAAGATATTAAATAGATTCTAGATTCCTTATTTTCTATGTCAGTTACCGCATCAGAGGAAAATTAGGTCTGACAATACGTTTTGACACAAATGTCTTGGAAAATGTTTGTTCTATTATCATCTTGTTACTCGCTAGACAGATAATTCAATACTTTCCCTGGATATTTATGTGTTTCAGAATGAATACATACATAGTTTTGTTCAAAAAGTTTTCCTTTACAAAAAGCTGTATTCTGGTTCACCTTCTCTAGTCCTGTGGAAGTTCTTGAAGATAATTTCACAATGAGTTAGAAATTGATTGATACATTTCTTAAGTACTTTACTGCACTGTCTTGCTATTTGTGGCCTGTGGACTTGTAGATGTCTATAAGACACCAGATAATAGTGATTTAGTTATTTGTTAGACAGTAGACTGAGAAAAAGAAAAACATGGGAAGGAAGACAAAGCTTCGTCAAGCAATAGCAAGAGGTTCAAATTTACTCCTTCATTCCAAACTCTTTTACCTACTCCTCCCAGTAAGGATTCAGAGTGAGATTCAGACTTTTACTGTCAAGCTGTGAAATTGTTTAACTGTTTAAATTCTGTGAACTTCAATATCAAACCATGTGTTAACAACAGATTGTTTGATTTAAAAGTTTAAACCCATTAAAATAATGTATCTAATAAGAAATAGTTATCACTTTTAGTTTAGATTATCTCCCTGGCCCAGGAAAAATAATGAAGCTTTGTAAATTATAGACAGAACGTTTTAAATCCTTCTCCACCTCCGAAGTATTTTAAATTCAGTGTACAAAGCACGTTAAAAAATCATAATATAATCCTTCACGAGCCCAGTGAATGATATAGAATGCTGTTGTACTGGAATTTTTCTGACCAGAAACCCATATTTTCTCCCTCTTATTTCCACTGTGCTAAATCATAAATGAAGAATTGCATAAATACTATGCCATAGGACATATGTAAACACAGAACTATTTTATTTTCTGGGAAGTAGACTACTAGTGGATAATGTTTTCTTAGCATACTGTGTCACTTTTCCTGTGATGAAAAATAAAAAAAATAAAATTAAAGAGGACTCTTGAAATGAAGATCTACTTGATGATGGTCCATTTCCAGAGCTTTAAGATTATAAGGCAGAGAATATATTGCAGCGTCTGATGCACAGACTCAGATGTGAATGATCCAAATTATTTATTACAAGTTCTCACATCACTTATACACCTTCATATGTCTTCTTTTTCTAGCTTTCCCATCCTACAACTTTCCCATCTACCTTTACATGTCAACAGAGCATTCTACAAAACACTCTTCGACTGTTCACACAGGTGCTTATCCAATCAGAGCTGTGAGACGTTCTTTCTTCTTTTAGAGGTGTCCTTGGTTCTCATGCTGTTTATCTTCTTCCACTGTTTCTGCTCTGAACAGTTTTTCTTGTATTCCCACAATATATTATATGAAAGAACACTAGAAATCTGTCAGTTATCTGTTTGCTAGATCTCCTCATGGTGCACTGTCAAATTAGATAATTCTCCTTTCAGAGATGCAGACGTGATTAAGCTGACAGAGGAAAAGGGGTAAGAGGGTAGGATAGTGAGTAAAGTGCCATTCTTCTTTTCTCTGTTTTTTTGGACAGAATTCAAGTTTGAGCTGGGACGTAGAATAGAAATGCTCAATACTGCTGCCTTCCATATGCATCTTGATAGAGTACAGCACCAAACTAGCTCTCCTTAGAGGAAATAGCAAATGAAATAAGAGCCCTCACTCACTCCAAATTGTTGGGAAATGTGGAAACATCAGAGAAGGTATTATGCGGTCAGTCTCTAAAAGATATTTCATTTTCCTCCTCTTTGTTCTCATTATTAGATATATTCACATTAAAAAATAATCAAGGCTTCTTATGATCTTATGCCTAATCCCTGTAGACTATTCCATAAAAAATCTTTAAGATTTCAGTTTCTCTCCTAGATTTCTGCTATACGAAATAGACGAATAACAAGTTTAGCTGCTGGTGGAATAACTTGCACTTTTCTACCCCTTTTCTCATCTATTTTAAAATATACAAAAAAAAAAAAAAAGAATATTTTTCTGAGTAGTCTAAATGTTCTGCTGCATTTCTGAATGGCAATTAAATAGATAACACAAAAATGTGAATGCTGCACAGCAGATCTACCTTCACAAATCGAAAAGTGATACTGTGCATAAAACGGGTTTGCACCTTGAGTTCAGTTTGGGTTTTTCTCTGAAATTATCAGTAATCCCTCTCAATCAATTTTTTGAAGTATTTTAACTGCTATAAAAAGAATAGTATTGGTATAAATTCAAAATATTCAGAATAACTCCACTTTGCTGACATCGACATTTTCCTTGAGTAGAAATTTTTGAAATAAAGACAACCACAGTTAGGTGGAAGGACACACCCAGAAAATGTCTGGAATATTCACTTGTTAATGGACCATAGTCTATGCAAAAATTTACCTAAATCTCTTGAAGAGATTGTTTGACTAGACCTGACCATGATTTTTGTTATTTTTAAAATTTATTTTATAGGCAGTTAACAGAACAAACTAACTCAATAATATTAATAGATTTTTTATCCATTTATGAAGAGGAAAATCAGGATTCAATTTTGTCTTTGCCTCAAGATTTTCATGCTCAAAATTTCACTTTTAAACAACAGTGTCAATTAACCAGCATGTCATAGGTTTAGAAAGGGAAGAAAATCTACTCCAACTGTGCCACTCCACAGTGAAATAAAGAATACAAAGAATACAAATTTTATGGAAAAAAAGATGGAAAAAATAATGCAGTCACCCAAAAAATAATAGAGTCTTTCAGCTTTTATTATTTGTTTCTGGAACAATGCTTATATTTAATATAGAATAGGTCTTTTGATCGCTTGCATAATATGATCTTTTTGGGAGATAGCCTAAGGATAGATCATGCTTTCTGGGGAGACAAAGACGTGCTTTTTAATTACACTGCATACCTACCTGCTCTATCTCTTTATTGAAGAGAGACTCATTACTTTGCTTCAGGCTTTTATAACTTGTATTGCCTTGTTTTCAGGAAGTTTAAAAAAAAAAAAATCTGTACTTCTTTTGCTTGTGATTTTTGTAGAGAATGAATACCTTTATCACAAATTGTATTCATTTTGAAATCAAACACGGAAAGATACTGTATTGAAATCAATTGTGGAAAGGCAGTGAGAATGCTTTAGGCACAGATCATATCAGGTGTGTGTATCAGGAGGCAATGCATAACTTAAATTTTCGTGGAGTACCTGGTAAGGTGTAAATAGCTGTGTTCTTTTTTGGAAATCAAAAAATATGAAGATATAGCTCATTAATATCCCATTAGTCCTGAACTGTCAAGCTCAGGTGCCTTGTAACATAAAAAATAAAGGACTCAATGTTCCAAAAATAATTCAAATCATTTGCCTACTCTTTCCTTCAAATTAATAAGGCATTTTTCCTTCAAAATTTACGGATCTGCTGGCCAGGTTTCCGAGGCAAACTTGTCTTTTTTTTTGTGGATTTGTGTTGCACTATGCACTGCAGGTCAATGTTTTAGGCACTTCTACAATAGTGTGTTACAGATTATTCCATAAAGTTTGTATGTCTTTCTTTATTTCTTTCCTACTTGACAAAAATAATAAATGTATAATTTTGCTGGCCCCTATAGAAATAGGAAAGCAGAAATGGTTGACAGCTTGTCATAAAATTCATCAGTTTGGAGAATTAAGATGTGACAAAAGATAACCTTTACTGAAGGGGAAGAGGTAGTGAGGTTTTGAACAATTTTTTTTGGAACAGTTCAGTTTATTTAACATTTTCTTCTAGTAAATACTCTAAAGGAGAGTACAGAAGAAGAGAATGAACAGACGAACAAAGTCATTGCCCATGACTTCCTGCTGGCTTTTCCAAGCATTATTTTCAAACTGTTGTCTTAATAGGGGGGGAAATATATATACAATTAACTTCATCTTCCATGTACTAATTTGAAAGGTTTACTGTTCTAAAACTAGTTGTTTGGTTCAATCTGTCAATTCACCCCTTATGTCTTGGAAAGTTTAATGTTACTAAAGGGTAATGAAGCAAAAATGTTATGTGCAAAACAGTTAATATTTTACTCATTACAATATACATATATTAAAAAAAAGTTCACTTACGACAGTGAGCAGACTGCTTCATTTACTGAAATTTTTATGTCTAATTCTCCCCGAGATCTAGAATGTAAAATGTTAAAACCAGTATTTTTAGTAATTAACTTCTGTCGAGGGCAGTCTCTACATTACTTTCATAGCAGCAAAATAAATCTTATGGCTATTACTGTGTATCTGGTCCCATTCACTGGACATTGCTTCATTTTAGTAGAAGGCAATTAGGATGGTACAAGATCTGTAAGATGCATATCAAATTAGCCATTTAATTGTAACATTTAATTCAATGAAAAGAAAAATTACAAACAGCTTTTTCTCATATAACATACTACATATTTTTCTTATCATTACACCGTCAAACATAGAGAAAAGAGAAATGACATAAGGAAATTACATAAACAGAAATACAGAGAGTTTTTTAGATAACAATATTTAAATATATGTACTCTTTAGTTTTTAGAAGCAATTAATAACATGGTACCTGTACATTTATTGGACAGTGATATACTGAAGAACATACAACTGCTTCTATTTATTTTACCATATGACAACTGGGAAAAGGCATTCAAAGGCAACTGACAAGAACGAGCAATTCTAATCAGCCTGTGGAATTCTTTGCTACCTTATTTTCCTGTTAACAATGAATTAGTAGGTCGTATGGAAGACTATGTATATATGAAAACGTAAAGTGTATTAGATGTTCAAAATCCTCCTGCTTCTGCATATAAAATCAGAGTTTGCCTGGAGTTAGAAGAAATATATTTTATTATGAAATTATTTTATAGGAGAAAATCTGATATGCAAAACAACAGGTAATATCTGCTTTTCTCTGAAATTTCCAACTGCTACACTGACTAGTGTCACAAAATGAACTGGCTGAATCTTTAAAAGTCCTTCTGCACTTTTATGAGAGAATGTGATAAAACCAAGCTGAAATGTTCAAGACAATGACATATCCACGGGGTAATCCCTATGTCTCTCCATAAGATTCAGTAGAGTCACAAAAGATTAGCAGAATTAAAATTTAAAACTTTTAAGTCAACAAAGTTTCTGATAGACTTTGTCTTTTTCCACAAAACTGTCAAAATTGCTACCTGCTTAATAACTAATACACACCAACTTAAGAATACATTTATTTTGCAATGAATACAATATCTTGATGTGATAGTTTGCTCCGAACAACGAGATTTAAGAAAATTACAGCAGTCTAGTCAAGCTATTGTCAGGAATTTCAAATCAGCTGGCTCTTCCTCTCTTTCATTGGTGTCATCATTGCAACCTTCAATATTTGTGTAAGGACAACGTTTTGTTCTTTAAAATGCCAGATATATCACTGCATGTTTATATTAAAAATGTGCTGGTTTTTCTTTCTTTATTTTTCTGTGAATAATGTCAGAACAATTCAGAGAGCAGACTATTCCAGCCTGATAAAAAATGACCATATCTTTTCATCTCTTCTAATGTTACTGTGACAAAACTATGATCCAATTGTTTACTTATATTCTTCCTAACCAAAGCTACACCTCATTCAGTACTTATTTTTCCATCAGCCATGAAGGTTATTTTCTATCTACAAACAGAATTATATATATATTTTTTTTCCTTGAAAATTAGCTATGGAAAGAGTAAGCCTTTATAGAAATGAAGTGGTAATGTCTTTCCCTATCTTGTCACTGGTTCTCAGAGGATTAATGTAAATACACAAGGATTTTACAGCAAATATTCAAATTGCAGGTGCAGTTGAAAAGGACTGATGCAACAACTGTCTTACTGAAGGTAGTTTTGGCTTAGAGATGCTTTTGGGGCATATGGAAGTAACTTCCCTGACACTGTCAGGATTGTTGATAGGACTTCACTCTGAAACTTGAACCATATCCAGCCAAAAAATTGATCTTGCATAAGTTGAAGAGACTTCTGAATACATCAACCAGAAAAAGCAACTGTAATGAAGAAGATTTTCCTCAAAAAATGAGGGGGAAGAAGCCCAGTTTTCATAACTTTGTGACTTCTTCTATCTGATGAAGGTAAATGGAAGATTCTTCTACTCCTCCATTAACAATTGCTTTTTGCTGTGTTTAGTCCCAGTGGAGTCATACGATAGGATATCATTCATCAAAGATGAGAGTGTCTAGCCAAAAGTGAATGTCTGACTACCTTCGTCCTCTTGAGAAAGCTTTTGCTGATTAGTGTTGAAGAATATATGTCAATGAATAAAGTAATTTCATCTTTACAATCATTGATCTGGTATGTTTCATGGATAATAAATTCACTCAGACAAAAATGTCAAGTTCTTGGTGACATCATGAAGACTAAAATCTACTTTCTAAAATTACCACACTTCAGCAGAATGTTTAAAATTTATCTTTACTGTTGAGTGATATTCTCTCCTTTTCATCTCTGAACTTGCCTAGAAGTCAATAATTTTAGTATAGTTACTGCACAGAAAACATGGGTCACAAGTTATAGAATTAAGAAACAATGTGTATTGACTTTTTTATTCTGAACTGTTGTGCAAAGAGAAGGCAGATGTGTAGAGACAAATAGAAGATTTGCCTATTTGTCATCTATTATTCTCCAACAACAAATTATATGTGATTTGTATTCACATTTTTATGCATGAAATTCTTCATAATTTAACAAAAATTTCTCATTGACTCACAGAGATCTTGAAACACGTGCACTATTGGTCTTCTGTACACACAGAAGTACACTGATTTTTCAAGTCATTTTTGTTCTTAATAAATTCTTAATAATTTATGCCTTAATATGATCCAACTTCTCATGATATCTGGACTGGAAACATAAAATGTCCTCATTCAGTTGAAGTTGTAAGTTTGAAGAAAAAAAAGGTATTAAAAAGTAACTGAAAGTATAATGCACAGAAGCTCAGAAAGCATTTTACAATGAGGATTAATGAGTTCTAGTTGCTCAGGCTTTCAGCTGTAGATCACTGATTTTTAACCTAGTTTAACAGCGCCTCAAACTTGTTACCCTTTGAAGTCACTTTGGCAGTTCAATTGAAGTAATCTATCTGATACAGATTTCTGCAGGAAAATGTCCGTATAAAGAAAATCAGTCCATGAAAACAAAACTTGCTAACAGTCTCTATTGATGCCATGCAATAAATGAGCATGAAAAATGTTAAGGGATTATTTACTTTGCTGAGAATAAAACCCCTAAAGAATTCATACCTAGAGGGAAGAAAAGAGGGAGGAGAAAGGAAAAGCAAGATAAGAGGATTTTTTCCCTCAAAAAATGCAGCTTCAGATAGAAATCTCCTCCGAAGTAAGTATATCAAAATAAAAAAAGGCTTATAATCAAATTATGGAGAAAATACTACATATGAAAATACAATAAAATATTATGTGATAATCTCATTTACCTCGACCAAACAGATGGCTTCCAGAATGTCCTCCATCACAGTAGGTAAACTACAGCGAAGTTCTGCTTTCCATCACTGCAATTACCATGACAAATGTCCTGATTTCATCTGGGAATGAGTTGATTTTCTTCATAGTAGTTGGTATGATGCTATGTTTTTGCTTTAGGTGAAAAATGATGCTGATGTAACATTGATGTTTAAGTTGTTGCTGAGCAGTGCTGCAAAGAGCTGAGGACGTTTCAGTTTTCTTAGCTTCTTGTACTGTCCTGCCATCAAGAAGGTCTGGGGCTGCACAAGGAGAGAACAAAACCAGGACAGCTGACACAAACTGACCATAGGGATGCTCCATACCATATGACATCATGTTGGACCTGTGTTAGCCAGGTGGGCTGCTGCTTCCTGGGTCTGGATGGGCATTTGTCAGTGGGCGGTGAGAAATTGTTTTCTGCATCATTCGTTTTTGTTGTTGTTGTTTTTGTGTGTGTGTGTGTGTGTGTGTGTAATTATGCATATGTTTATTATTACTGTTATTTTTTTCTTTTTCTGTCTTAGTAAATAGTTTTTATTTCAACCTAAGTGTTATATATATTTTTTTCAGTTCTCTCCTCCGTCTTACTGGGAGGTGGGAGGAAAGACTGTGTGCTATTTAGCTGCCTGCCAAGTTAAATCACTGCAACAAAGAAGCCTCATTCTTTTTCAGGCCCTGAAATAACAAATTTATACCTGGATTTTTGGGGAAATGAACACAGCACTGTCTTTTAAATAATACTTGTGAAAAAAACTTTCTTCCTTAAAACTTGTAACACAGAATGGAAAGAACAGCCTCTTGTAACCTCCTGCATTACAGAGCATTAATGAAATGCCTGCAGAGCTCTGGTCCTTAAAGTCAGTTCCAAGTCAGCGGTTTCAAAAAAGCCTCTTGGTACTACCAGTGATTAGAGTTAGGAATGTTGAATTTAGATAGGTAGAAAAACACATGCAACAATGCATCAGCATTGCTGATAGCGTGTGCTTTATGCAGAACAGAAAGATCCCAGGAGCCACTAAACTCACCAAAATATACACAACTCTGAAAAATAAACCCATGCATAGAATAGGATCAGACCCATAACATAAAGTTTTCCTTAATTATATGGAAGTAAAATATTTCTTTATGCTATTCTGTCTCACAACGTATGTGAATAGTCTTTTTCTAATTGCTGTAGGGAAGGAAACAATGGAGGAACATGCAGTACTTGAAGGGTGAATGGAGAAACAGCTCATTACTGATCAATTTAATCAGTTATCAGTGTATATTTATCTGCCTCTATAAACATTTACTTCTGCAAGGACCGCATGCTGTTAATAGTCTCTTTTCCTTCTTCATCTTCCTTTTCTGCACAAATTTTTGTCTGCATTTGTATTAATTCAAAGCTATTCAGCAACACTGCTTTAATTCCCCTCAGTTCCATACTGTGTCCTCCATTCCTACCCAAAATTATTTCCTCAGCATGAGGCTTTGACTGATCACTTCCTTCTGCCCATTCCTGATTTCTGAAAGATGTGATTCTGCCTGTGATTCTGCCATGAGTAATGCTGGGTGTACCTCTGGAAGAGCAGTTTCACGTAGCATTATTATGACTTAACTTATGCTACTTATCAGCATGGACTTTGACTTGATTAAGCTCAGGCTCAGTCAATTTATGTCCAGGTGTTTTTTGTATTGAAATAATATTTACTTATAATCAAGATCAGGATCCCTGTTTTTCTTAACTTTCTGAGTTTTCAGTTACTGAATACTTAAAAGTTTTTGAATGAGAACTTTCAGAAGACAGATTGGATCTTAAAGCAGTTAAGTAGCTTTGGCTCATTTCAAGAAGAACTATGCTCAAGTTTGTAATAAAGATCCAACAGAACATATAATTGAGCTTCAGCTTCTTGCAAAGCTAGTAAATAGATTTAGAAATACACTGCTACCTACTGTGAGCTTAATAGATAATAGTGCACCTAAAATGTTCCACAGGCAGCTGTGTGAGCAGAAATCTGCCATTAAACTATAGACCTTCCTCATCAATTCAGCAATTCATTAAAATATTTCTAATAGGCATTAGTCATCCCTCTCAAAGGGATACTAGCTTTTTTGCAATTAAAAGATATTAAAGTAAAAACTTCGGATACCAGACAAGCAATTAGCTGTGAAGACCAGTCATCTAGTTACTCATTTATTCTTTAATTGACCAGAGTTAAATAGGTATTTTCACAAGGACCTGGTAATTGAGAAGAATAGTCTGAGCCTGATCAAGGATATGCAATTTTATTTGTCTTGTGTAGTCACATTTTGGATAAGTAGTAACAATAATGCACATAGTTTTCAGTGTGTTTTAAATCCTTGCATGCTTTCAGCTTTGCATCCAGGATTAGCTCTCAATAGATAATAATTTGGCAAACTGCATGGTGAAGCATGGAATAACTACAGAGAATAAAGCAAGAGAATCTTATTTTGCCTTCTAAAACCTCTGGGGAATAAAAATAAGTCAGAAATTGAGGAACATACTCCAATATGGGATGAGCTTGACCTCTTGTTGATACAGAAGGATAGCAATAGCGATTCTGACTTGATGCTACTTATTATTTTATACTTACATTTTCTTAAGTTCAATTTCCATTTTTTTTTAATATGCCTAGATCTCATTTTTTCTTTGACAAAATGCTGAGCATGTCTTGTCATAGCAAGGATAATGCTACATAATGATATTTTTAGAATAGACTGCAGGCTCCTAATGTAGAATTCATGAAAGGTTTAACAACAGCAGATTTTGACAATTTCATTGGCTAAAGGTTTTTCTTTTGTATGCAGACAGCTAACTGTACCGCCAAGAATTTATCCACAACTAGATTTACGAACTTTCTAATCCTCCTGAAAAGTCTCTGAGTTTCACTGAAATGTGAATTAATCTTAAACACATTCTACAACTCATAAATGCAATTCTTCCAGTCTTGCTTTACTAAAGAATATGTATGGAGAAATCTTGAGCCAGAGAGCTCTGTTGTGCCAGAATCAGTCCTATGCCAACACATTGAAGAAACCTGAAAATTTTATTTCCCTTCAGCAAAGTTTTGGTATTTTCAACATAAATATATAACAGATATTAATAATTTTCTAAATTAAAATAATACCCTGAGGGACAAGAATTTATTATTATTATTTTATTATTATTATCCAAGACATTACACTACTCGATCTTCTTCACTACTTTTCCTTTAACAATTGAAATTCAGAATATTTCCTCATCTGAGTATACGCTCTTTCATCTACACATACTCTGGTTTCTCGGTTTGCAACACTGGCAATTTTACATCAATCAGAGTGTGGTCAGCAGTACTAGAGAAGGGACTGTCCTCTTGTTTGCAGAATTAATGAGGCCCTACCTTGTATACTGTGTTCAGTTTTGGGGCCCCTCACTACAAGAAAGATACCGAGATGCTGGAACCTCTTCAGAGTAGAGCAGCAAGGGTGGTGAAAGAACTAGAAAATAAGTGTTGTGAAGAGTAATCAAGGGAACTGGGGTACTTTAGTCTTGAGAAGATGAGACTGAAGGAAAATGTCATCACTCTCTACAGCCTACCTGAAATGAAGTTGAAGGTGAATGTTGTCTCTTTTTTTGAAGCGACAGCTAATAGGACAGAAAAAAAAAAAACACCTCAAATTGCATCAGGGGAGGTTTAGAGAGGCATTGAAACAGGCTGTCAAAGGAAGTGGTACAGTCACCATTCCTGGATATATTTAAGAGGTATATGGATATATCACACAGGGATGTGGTTTAGTGACATACTTTGTAGTGGTAGGTGATGGTTGGACTTGATAAGATTAAGGGTCTTTTTCAACCTAAATTACTATATGCTTCATTGTGAAATGCCTAATGTCCAGGGATTATTTTACACAGAATATTTGAGTAATACCTGAAGATGATTTGTCACTAACAGCCCAAATGTGCCAGACACTTAGGTAAAGGTTGTAGTAGATAAGGTAAAACAAAAATTTTAAGCTTCAGCACAAGGTGTATTCTTTTCCTGTTCTGGAGAGATTGTTTTTGAAAAGGGAAGATTATTTTTTTACTATAAATTATATTTTGCTTCAATCATAGTCATAAAAAAAGAACTTCCTTAAATCTTGTGAGAAGCTAGCACAAGATGAAATTGGGCCATTTACACAGTAAGCAGACGAGTCCTGGTCCTAATAATCCATGCCAAGTACCTGGGTGAATATTACTTTATGTCATGCAAGCTCATTTACCATATTTCCTCCTATTGTTCAAAAGTCAGGTCTTAATTTATAAAAAGGACTAGCTATTTGTAACCGTTTATTCATAAAATTGATGATTTTTCCAGCTAGAATAATTGATTAAAAGAATCTTAAAAATAAATTGATTAAAAGCTATCTTAAATTCAGATTTATCTTACAGCCAGGCTCAGTAGAGTTGTCTTGCTATTCTTTTCAGTTTATGAACCTAGACTTTAGAAACCTTTCAGAAAATATCTGAGAATTTTGTTCCCTCATGTCACTCATTAGTTCCAATGCCCAAGACCAATTTTCAAAAAAATAGCATTATGAATACTAATGATGTTCATAATTTTCTAAACCTGTTATCCTAAACTAGACTGAGAGGGATCTTCTACAGACATGAATTATTAGTACAATCTCTGGTGTATTTTCAACCTACTCTTAAAGAAAATGGCTAGACAATAGCTTGAGTGCTGCAACAGGCAATCTGAAGACAGCCATGTATTTTAGCTTTGTGAACACAAGCTGTATCACTATCCTCTGTGTCAAAAAGTTCCCATTTTGTCTGTGGTAATGTGAGAATCCTTCGTTTTTTGGCTCAAAGCTTGCTTCCTGAGGTATTTCTTATGATAAGACTCTGATGGATTTGTTGAGGGGGCAAGTGATGGGTGCTACTGTGTGACAATCGACATTACTTTGGGAACATTTGAAAGCCCCTTCCTCCAGCTGCTTGCCTCCGGAAAAGAGTGCTCAGGAGTGTTTACTGGTGGAAGATCCGGCCTGTGACTAAATAGCTCCAGCTTGGTATGGGAAAAACTGGGGAATGATACCATTGTGTCCAGTGAACAACAGGATGCAGATGGACATCCCTGCTCTCTCTTATCTGCTGGCAAGGCCCATAAGGTGGGAACAAAGGAGTTTCTGCTGAGATCACAGAGCCAGAAGCTGCCACTCCAAGAAGAGCTGACTCAACCACTTTGGATTTGAGCTGTCAGTCCAAAGACAGCTGACTCGGCCACTTTGAAAGCATTGAAAAGGAGCCATCATCACCATTGTTGTCGTCATAGTTGTTGTCACTGTCGTCAACAGAACAACAATGCCTGATGACCCACCACTACTGAAGATCAAAGACTGAACTAAAAACCACACTGGATCCATGGTGGTGACTATCTCCCTCATGCTGCCCACCAAGACTTCTTGCTTCTTCTTTCCTATCTTTTCTATCGCCCTCCTTCCCTTCCCCATTACCCTAATTCATAATAATGTCCGTCCTCCCCTTCCCCATCTCCCTACTTAAGATTTATAATAAACTGGTCAGACCAACATTTGAACCGTTGTTTCTTAATCTCACGCTGGGTATACAGATATTAAAAGAACCTCCTCTCCCTCCTATAAATTGGAGCGAGACAGGTAATAACTACATCAGGGTAACTATTTATCATTTCATAAATTCATATTTAAAGATCAAATAAATAAATATGAATTTTCACAAGGAATTTTTTCTATAAGTCATTTTCAGTGAAAATTTTCACAAATTTTCAGAAGTAGGTAAATAATTTTAGGGCAAACTGATTTGTGACTGTCAAGTTACAATGATTTAACATAATACACATCATCTGAGCTAGCTCAACCACTCAAGTATAAGCTCTTCACCTATAGCAGATGGATTACATTTTGAATTACTCTTAGCTTCCATTATTGTAGGTTATGTTTATAGTGAATTTCCTTGTGTTCATATGAGGCCAAGATTAATAAATACACATGGTAAAAAAGGATCTGCTAAGGAATTATTTCTCCTTATTAAAATCCTAATAATTTCTTTAAAATTTTGCTTAGTAAAATGTCTTGGAATGTTGATCTTAAATGAGGAATATGAATATTCATTTACTGACTAATCTTTGAATTTTAATTTTATTTAATTTATTTATTTTACTCTTTTTTTTTTTTTGTTATACAGTATTTACTTACACTGGATATTTTAAAATTAATAAATGAATTAATCATTTTTTTCAGATGGTAATGTCTTTGTCTATTTGTTCACATATATAGTAAAGGACAAATATTATATTTAAGTCATAAAATCATAATTGCCATAGTATTGCCAAAGAAGCTGAAATTGCAAAACAAAACTTGGTTATATTTAGTCATTTTGCATTACCCATATTGAATATGATTAGAAATTTGACTGAACGAATACTTATATTTAAACCACAGCTATCATCGTGTTTTCTTTTCTAATGTTTTCATTAAAGGAATACGTTGATAACCTAATCTTTATGTGTCTGTGTTTTCTTTGTGGTCAATCTGTACAATAATTACTAACACAGCTCTAGGCACTTTAAATTGCTCTACATACTATTCCGTTCACCTTCTCTTTGTATGCTACTACACATTCATTCAGTGAGCCCCTCTTCTCTAGATTTCTGCCTTCTCCAATTTCCCTTCTTGCTTTCATGCTCCAGTATTATCTGCAGTGCCCACCAGTTCCATCCTCATTTGAACTCTCTTCCCTTCCCTTCCCTTCCCTTCCCTTCCCTTCCCTTCCCTTCCCTTCCCTTCCCTTCCCTTCCCTTCCCTTCCCTTCCCTTCCCTTCCCTTCCCTTCCCTTCCCTTCCCTTCCCTTCCCTTCCCTCCCTTCCCTTCCCTTCCCTTCCCTTCTCCTTCCCTTCCCTTCCCTTCCCTTCCCTTTCCTTCCCTTCCCTTCCCTTCCCTTTCCATTTCTTCTTTTCTCTCACTTCATAAATTGTATATTCTTTAGTAGACCCTTGGGATGGCCATGTGGAAATTAATGAAATCTGCCAGTCTTTGCTGTATGGCAGTCCAAATTCAGTGCTATACCATATAATCTTGATCACTACTGAGAGTCTCCTCATATTCGGTAAATTGGAAAGCCACGAGTAGATAGAACTAGTACATGCTGAGACACTTACAGGTTCCTTTCAAAGTTTAACAAAATTTCTAATATAAAATTAAGAAGTGCTCTTATAAGGTATCTGTTTTTATCTACATTTAATATATATATGTGAACACATAAACTTTCTAAATATGAGCCATATGTAAAATCAATAAACTAAGCCAATTGAAGGCCCAGGCAAGAGTCCTGGCTTTCTCAGTGAACAATTCTTACTTATGTTAGTTCACATGTTTAAATAATTTCATTTATGCTGATGTTCTTGTATATGGTAGAAATGCAGAACACGTTTTTTTTTCTTTGAGGCTGTAGCTGATCTTCTGCACATTTTACTTTGCTGCTCAACTTGTTCTACATTTCCAGTATCACCGAGGAAAGCTAATAATTTTAGACCTCCCTGACAGCTATTTGTAACCTTGTACTCAGAGTTTCAAGCAAATCCTGACATATTCTTCTCTCAAAGCAGAATATTGCAAAGAGGATAATGTTTAAATGTAATACCCAGGGGCCACATTTGAAATTTGGACACAATCAGTGGAATTTACAGCATATAGAAATTGTCAGTACTTTTTTTATATTTTATTACTCCATAGATTTCTGATCACGTAAAACATTTAGAGAAATAGTTTTCACCTCAGAAAGCCTTCTGTCAAGTTTCCAATTAAATATGGCATAATATGGAGAAAAAATGACCAAAAGGAAAAACATTATATCTAAGATTAATGCAACTGTTAAAATACCAACTGTCTGTAGGTGAATACGAAGAAAGAAATGCAACATTGGATTCTCTGATTTAAGAAATAAAAAAGTTTTTTAAAAAAAGTATTTTGCAGAAAAAGGGACTGTTCGAATTCTGTTTGTTCAGGATATACTAGTTTGCTGTGACATGCATCAAACCTGAAACATAGCCCCATAGCAAAGGTAGGGGGACAAGTGAGGCTTCAGCCTAGGACATGCATCATTCTTAAGAGGAATCTGCACATGTTTACTTTCCTAATCCTGGATCCCACTACCTGCTGTTTCCGTATGTTGTGTACTGGTCTGGTAGAAGATGATGACTTTCAATGAAAGATCATGAAGACAGGAGGGGTGCCACTTGTATGGAGGTACTAAATCACAAGCAGGAGTCTGAGGCTCAAATAAGGAAGTAGGCTCACCTACACAGTTTCAGCTGTGTAAGCTTTGTTAGCCTGTTACTGAAAAACATTATCTCCCCCATTTATTCTTTTTAATATAATACATTTCTTATTGATTCCCAGTGTCACAAGACCAAATTTAAACTATAGAACAGTTGAGAGTAACGATTTACAGAGACAGTTATACTAAAAGAATAAACATATATGCATCAAGAACTAAAAGTAAATACTCAGCTTACACTAGAAATGGTGTGATTTACAGCTAGTGTACAAAATGTTGCATAGGATTACAAACTGCTTCACATTTGGAGTTTTAAAGTACATGCATGCTACCATTTTTGTCTTACACAGCCTTCTGTATGCAAAGAGCTGCTGAAAACATTCCAAGAAATGGCTTGCTGTCAAGTGATGAGCATCAGTATGACACCTGCACTGTAAAGACTTTTTTTGAATACTTGGAAATGAAGGTGTTTTCAAAAGAAAGATGATATAGTTTAGGTGAAAAAATTCTACCCTTGATTTTAAACAAATGGCATTCCATTCAAGAGCTCTTTTAAGAAGTAAAGATGGTTGATTCATTAGGTAAAAATGACATTTTCCTAGAAGCAAAATCTGTCACTAAATTGCCATAAACATTTTTTTTAATGTAGTATATTTTCAGTCTCAATCTTGTTCTCAAAAAACTGAATTAAGAATATCCTTTCATTTTCAAAGACATGGGAGGAAATGCTTTACCAACATTATTTAATTATTCCTTGAAGTACACTTTTGTGGTGAAAGTAAAAAATGATTCCAAAATTTTAATTAAGCTACTTTTTCTATGGAAGTACCAGCATATAACTCTCCTTCCTTAAAAGCCTGAGGAAAAATATATGTTTTAAGGAAACCATATAAATAATGCTTGCAATGTCTAATGAATTTATAGAGAAAGTACAATGGATTTGTATAGTGTAATTCAGGGAACGACAAAAAATAAGCAAAGCATCCTGGATTTCTCAAATAGGAATCTGTAGATAGGTTTTCATAGCAGTGATTTCTAGGAGGCAGAGAAAACCAGGAAAGCTATTACTTTAAGTACAGGTGCAAAAATGACCCATATGAACATTCACGAAAACATGCAGATGTGTCAGGGAATGAGCTAAATGGTAAATTGCATAATGTTCCAATATAAAACTAAAATAAAATGCAGGAGGTGGAAGAGGAGGAGTGTTAGGAAAGATAAAGCCTATCTGGAGATGGGATTAGCAAAGTATGCCAAGAGTATAACCAGAAGAGATTCTGCAACTATTTTAACAGTGAAAGGCTGAACAAGGAAAGTGTGAGCACGATTTATAGAAAGAAAATACAGATGATGCTGAGATACAGAATTATGCTCTTTGCTGAGGTTTTCTCCAACAAGGTATCAAAGACCTTTACAGTTAGGGACCAAAAAGGAGAACAGCAGCAGTGGTTGAGGGCTGAGTCAGATACAGCTTGCAAGAACTCATCCCAAACAAGATGTCTCAGAAAGGGACCAGTATCTATCAGGGACATCTAGAAAGGTGATAAACACAAATATTGTATGCATTTTCAAAGGAAGTCTAAAGAATAATCCATGAAACAACAGGTTGCTCAGCTTACTTTGGTCCCTGGAAAGATCATGAAGTCAGTGTCCTTGAATTACATTTCAAGACGAATGAAAAAGGTGATGAGGTTTTGCAGACTGTAGGATTACTAACTTATTATTTCACAGGGTTTTTTTTTGTTTGTTTGTTTTTTATAGGTTGTTTCATCACTGTCTCCTCAAATACTCTTTTATCAATTTGGGCTACTGCAGACTGGTCAGATAGAAAATTGAATAGTAAAAAAATGTTGCAAGATCACACCTAGACACTATGACCAGCTTTGGGACCCCAGTACAACAAAGGTTCTGATAAACTAGAGGCAGTTTAGGGCAGGGTCACCAGGATGGTGGGAACTGGAACACTTGCTTTGTGAGGAGTAGGTGAGAGATATGGTCTTGTTCAGCCTCGAGCAGAGATGGTTTCAGGGGAACATAACTGTAGCACACTGTAATTATTTGGAGCCTAGAAGTGTTCAAGGACCTTGGTGAAGTTCAGGACGCAACTGGATAAAGCTGTGAGAAACCTGGTCTTAGCCTACAGCTGACTGTGCTGTAAGCAGGACGTTGAAGAGAAGCCTTCCTAAGGTCTGCCCCAGTCTGAGCAATGCTGTGGTTCTCTGAATATTCTGCAGTTTCCTGAAAGACTTGAATGTATTGCAGCTTTGAATGAATAATGTTTGTTTTGTGCAAAATTAATTGACTTTTCAGCTCAGGGTGCAGGCATTTGGCATTACAAAATTCTATCTATCATGGCATTTTTATTTATTCAGCCTACAAATGTCTTCAGTGAGTCTAACAAAACCAAACAACAGTCATTTTCAGATCTTAAATAATGAATCATGAATAAGTGAAGCAAACAGATAATAGTAATTCACATAAATAAACTTCCATAAATATTGTGGAAACAATCTAATAATGACTACATTTACAGAAACTAGAATCAATTTGAAAATAATATCTTAGAAACCTTCAGTCAAGATTAATTAGATCATTTATTAATGAGATTATTTGATTAGTTCTGCTGTATATCACCTACATATTGTAAACAGAGCAGGATTGCATGAGGTAAGTAAAGTGCCATTTGTACTTTAGATTATTCGTATTCACTAAAAAAGCTCTAGAAAAGTTACACTGAAATCAGACTGCTTTGCTTTGTCAAAGAGCTTCATTCCATTTCTTTAATTACTACCTCAAATTTCAGAATAGCAGACTGCTTTTCTCCTAAATTTTCATCATCAGACATGACATACTTATCTAACAAGTGGTTTAGAGATTTCAAGAACACATGAAATTCACATTCTCTTTCCTAAATTACTGGTTGCTCAGTGAAGGCAAAAATTATCTGGCAACATTTATCTGCTTTGCTTATAAGGCAGAATTATGTTAAGTAGTCCAGATTTTCACTGTTTTTCTCAGAGACAAGCATATGCATTAGTTCTTTTAACTATACTGTATCCAAATGCAAACATCAGAAAGTAATCCTCAGAGAAGCATTTGCTAAAATAATTACACTTTTAAACTACAAAAGCATTGAGCCCCAAATCATAAATACTAATAGTCAGACACAATCTGAAAGTACTCAATTGCATAGATAAATGTGTTCCTTTTGACATTTACTCTCAAAAATTATCATTATTCTTCTTTTCCCGATGATATCTATTCTGCATACAGTCAGGAGTCTCTCAGCAAACTTCTAAATCTAACTTCTAATTTCTAAGTGTCTTTTAGCCACTTCCAGTCTCTTAATTTTATGCTGCTGTTCCTGTATATAGTTAGGCCTGAAAACTGAAAAGGAAAATGCTACAGCAGTTCTTAACTTTTCTTGGTTTGTTTGTTTAACTATTTATTTAAAGTTTTATTTAAGCCATACAGGATAAAAAATGTCAGTTACTGTCTGAATTTTTAGAAATTTGAGTCTCTAAATGAGATAAAACTGTCCCAAGCCAAGATACCAAAACTGCTTCTAAACAGAATAATGCTGATATCAAAGTACATACATTCATTTATAGAGGAATGATATCCAAAGAGAGAGAACTTTCTTTGCAAGCAACTCTGTTCCTGAACTGGTGAATGAGGAATAGGTACAAGAAAATGGTTTTTTATGCATATAACTGTGAAACTTAAAATTTTCATTTTAGCATAAGCCACTGTGTTGCACGAATACATTTATGGAAGCCAGAAACATTTAATTTAAAAGAGATATGAGGGGTTCAATGAGGGATTGAATGTGAGTACTTTCATATAAAGCAATGGGTTAATTTTATCTCTTTCAAATTGTTAAGGAGATTTTAAAACATCTGGGAAGCTATAATATCATGGCTATGTTTTCTTTTGACCATTATGAAAGAAGTAGAATTATAGGATCATAGAAGCATAGAATTATAGAATGCTTTGAGTTGTAAGAGACCCTAAAGATCATCTAGTTCCAGCCTCTTTCTATAGACCAGTTGCCCCACATCAGATCAGGCTGCCCAGGGCCCCACCCAAGCTGGTCTTGAGTACATTCAGGTATGGAGCAGCTATGGCTCTCTAGGCAGTCTGTGTAAATGTCTCAATAAACTCAGTAAAAGAAATTCCTTCTAATATCTAATACAAATTTCCCCTCTTAGTTTTAAATAATTCCCCCTTATCACTATCAAACCACATAAAATGTTGGTTTCTGTCCTGCTTATAAGCTCCGTTAAAGTACTAGAAGAACACAATGAGATCTCTTGGTAGCCTTTTCTTCTCCAGACTGAACAAACCCAAGTCCCTCAATCTTTCTTCATAGGAGAGATACTCCATCTCTCTGATCATCATCATGGCCTCCTCTGAATCCTCTTGAAGAGCATGTCTTGCGCTGGGGGCACTAGGTCTGGATGCAGTACTCCAGATGGGGCCTCAAAAAGGCAGAACAGAGGGGGAAAATCCTCTTCCTGCTGACCACCCCTCTGTTAATGCAGCCCAGGATACTGTTGGTCTTATAAGCTGCAAGAGGACACTGCTGGCTCACATCCGGATTTTTGTCCATCAGGACCCCCAAGACCGTCCCTGGAGCTGCTCTCAATGAGGTCTTCTCGCAATTTGTGCACATATTCAGGACTACCTTGATCCAAGAGCAACTCCTTGCACTTGGCCTTTTTGAACCTGATGGGCTCACTATTCAAGGCTGTCTAAGTTCCTTTGGATGACATCCTTTCCTTCTATTTTGTCAACTACACACTCATCTTAGTGTCACCAGTAAACTTGCCAAGGGTGCACACAATCCCCATCTAGGTATTTGAAAATGCATTTTGCAAAGGTGTCAAATCTATAATATTAATATTCTGATAATGTCTAAAAGAACAAAACTAAAGGAGATAAAGAAACTGTTTTCTTGAACCTCATTAACTCAATCATTGAATCATAGAATCATAGAATCGCAAGGTTGGAAAGGACCTACAAGATCATCTAGTCTAACCATCCTACCATTGCTACAACAGGCTACTAAACCACATCTTGTAGTTCCTCATCCAGACGCCTCTTGAACGCTGCCAGGGACTGCAACTCTACCACCTAGACAGCCATTCCACGCTCTGAGAGAAAAAGTTTTTTCTTATGTCTAACCTAAACCTCCCCTGCTACAACTTGTGGCCATTTCCTCAGGTCCTGTTTGTTGTCTGGGGGAAGAGGCCAAACCCCTCTTCACCCCAACCTCCCTTCAGGAAGTTGTAGAGTGCAATGAGGTCTCCCCTGAGCCTCCTCTTCTCCAGACTAAACAATCCCAACTCCCTCAGCTGCTCCTCATAAGACTTGTACTCCAGACCTCTCACCAGTTTCATTGCCCTTCTCTGGACACGCTCCAGGGCCTCAATATCTGTCTTGTAGTGAGGGGCCCAAAACTGAACACAATACTGGAGGTGTGGCCTCACCAGTGCTGAGTAGAGGGGGGTGATTACCTCCCTGCTCCTGCTGGCCACGGTATTATTGAGTTACTGGCTTTTTAAAAACTTTCTCCCCTCCCCTTCCCCCCCAATCCTTCCAAAATGCAAGACTAGAAGTCTACACTTGAATTAGAAATTCTTATAGCATGTCAAGTTTTCTAGGATTTGACAGCACTTGCATGCCAGTTTCCAGAATCACAAGTTTCAAACTCAGAACCTAAAAATCTAAGTTCCATCTTTATTTTCTGGAGGGGAAGCTAGGTTAAATGTGAGCCTCTAAACATGGAGAGCCCAAACAAAATTCTGTGGAAAAAAAAAAATTGTCTGTAAAGGTGAGACGAGATGAGAAAAGGCAAGATGAGAAAAGATGAGAGGATACAGAAGAAAACCTTCATGGGAATGTCTTTCAGCTGAGGTGAAACAAAAACAATTTAATAACATGGTAAAATTTGATCTTATTAATGTACAAGATTTCAACAACAAATGGTCCAAAAATATACAGACGTCTAGCCTTACTGTAGTAGTGATTGATACATCAGACCATTTAGAATGAAGTTTATGGAAATTTATGTTAAATCGCTGTCTTATGATAATTGAATTATCCAAACACGGGCTATGGTAATAAAGGATAAAATTTCTTCACTATTAATCCCTTTGGAACTGACAATCATTTGTAAGTAAGTTTAAGTCAACAACTATGAACCAGTAAGTTGATCCTATATTAATGCACAGACTTATACAGCATTCATCTTGTTTTGTTTTCCAGCTGCACTACAGACGATCATGAATATACTTAAGATAAGAATGCTGCTTTATGAATTATCAATATATTTACTAGGATTGTGTATTTGTTAGCAGTTTTCTCTTTGAACTGTATTATTAACTCTCTTAATTTCATAGCAGAGATGTTTCTCTACTACAAATATCATTGTACAAATAATCAAACATTTTATTTTGTGTTTTTTTTTTAATAGAAATTTTATGAGATACTAGCTTATCTATTCCATTACAAGCTCTGAAATTTGGTTCCAGCTTCTTGAAAGCAAACCTCATTTGTGATGATTGTATTTGAATTTCCTATCTGTTTTCATTTTTCAACATAGGCAGAAAGTCAAAGAGCTTCTCATTTGCATTTGAAGTTTTCGCATTAATTTATGTTACATTATTAACTTGCATCTTTCTTTACATCATTAGTTTATGTTACATGATAGCGATGTTCTTGTAGACAAACTGATAAAGTACAGATTAGATAAATGAACAGTGAGGTGGAGAAGATTTGCTAAACAGCCAAGCACAGGGTGACGTGATGAGGAGCACAGTGTTCACAGGAAGGTCAGTTATTAGTTGTGTTTGCCAACATTGTCAAAAACATTAATCAGTGGTGTGGATGACAGGCAGAGTGTACCCTCAGTATGTTTGCAGCCGACACAAAACTGAGGGTGTGGACAGTTTACCCACCGTTTGTTTTGAGCGAAGAGTAACTTCATGAAAATATTTTCCAGTGTATAAGTCATATATTAACAGAAAATACACTTTTTTCACAAGTGTTTTCCCATGTATTTCCTGAGCACTAGAATTGCACATTAGTTACGCTACTCTGTTCAACTTGAGTGAAACTGTTTCTTTTCCGGTGACTGAATTTTTGTGGTTTTTTTTTTGCTTCTAAGTAGCATATCAGCATATTTTATTCTCATGCACCATTCATTGGTATGATAAGCAACTTCAAACACTATAACTATTAAAACAGCAGTATTCAGTGTAATTAGTAAATATAAAAGCAATTATCAAAGGGGAATACAGAAAAGCACACCATGTTGCAGGAGTTTATATTAAATAGAGAAAAAAAATTGCAGTAAACATCTTGCTTTTGAAAAGCTAGATTATAGCCTGCTTTCTATGATCAGGAGCAATCTGTTCCAATCTTATGTGCAGAAAGAAAGGTGATGGTAGCCTTTGGCATCTCTTACATTAGAAGTGATGTCTAGCATTCAGAATGTGAAGAGTAGCTGATGAGATGCACTACAATAAATACTCACATGCCATGGAGGAAAATAAATTAAAACAGAGCCCATCAATATTCTGTGTTCATAAAAATATGAAGCTAAATCCAGGAAAGGACCTACGCACTTCCCTGAGTCTCATAAGACTTTCTCATTTGAAATCTACAGCACTCAGTTCAGTGTATTGTCTCCCTCTGATATACCACAAAGTATTCATAGATCACAGCAAGCCGATATTGTATAGGAGACAGCAAACAGAGTTCATGAACATTACTGAGCATCTCAACCAAGCAACCACTCTGACAGCTGGAAACTTTTTCCTTTACTGAAGACTCGCATTTCAGCCAGAAAAGTAGTCCAATTTCATATCAGGGAAAGCAGGATTATGGGAATATTTTCTGGTGTCTGCCTTCAAGAGTTTTCCAACTGCCAAAACAAGGTCATTCCTTAGCATCTTCTTCTCTGTGACAACCTTGATGCTAACAATATTCACTGAGTAAAATAGTTCTTGTGAAAGAAATCCACCTTTCATCAACATCCTAGCTGATTTATAATCTAAAATGAACTACACAGTGCAAAACTACCTTATAACAGAAGTACACTTTCTTGCTTATAACCCTGATAATGTCCAATACTGATAAATCCTTAAGCCACCAAAAAAATACACTTATAGTAAGCTATGAAGACAGTCTCTTATTTAGGCAAATCTCTACAAACTATCTTTTAAATTCCATTATGAAAGTACTGGGAAAAAAATCCTTGTGAAATCTCTGTCCTTTCTTTTGTGGCAAGAAAAATTTAGAATATTGTACAATATTATATAATATAAAAATATAAAATACAAATAAATAAATAAATAAATACAGTATAAATATTATTATAATATATTATTATGTACAATATATGAATAAATATAATATAATATGTTATACAAATAATAAAAATATTCTATAATATAAAATATGGAAATCATATTTGATCGCTGATCCCTTCTTAAAGGATAGAAACTGTTTATCACTATTACATTATTCCCGCAGTTGGAATCTAAGTATAAAATATAGTTATATATCTTAAGCGTAAACCATATGTTTAAAGAAATGCATTTAAATTTCTATTTTCCTGATTTCATGAGTATATTCTCATGTTCAGCTTTCCCAGACTGGCACTTCACCATCTCCACTGCCACTGCAATTACTACCTCCACACTGAGAATCAACATTTTTTTTCAACAATCTTGTTAATTGCTTTTAAATGTAGATATTACTTGCATATTTTTTCTTTCTTATAAGCACCTTAAAAGTGCTTGTTTTGTATATTTTTGTGTGAGAGAAAAAAAAGAGATTTTCATCTGACATGAAAGAAAACATTTGTTTTGTGTTTTGTTTTCTTCCCCCACATCCTTTTAAATTTTATGAAATAGAATTTACCATTTCAGTTTAAAGGGGATTAATTATTACTGTATTATTATTATATTATTATTATTATTATTATTATTATTATTGCTATTGTTATTTCTCTGTCAGCCAGGTGTTTTGATTTAAATGGTAATTATTTCTGTGACAGATCTGGTATAACAAATGGCTGCTATGATCCAGTTTCTTCTCAGATTGAGAGCAGTCAGCAGCCACAGCAATAGCTGAATCTTCACTCTACAGGAGGTACAATCACTGCCAGAAAGTAGAGTGAGAATCAGAAAAACATGTCTGAAAACCAGGCACAGAAATGCATCTTACACTATGAGGGCGGCTCAGACGGTAATGTCTCTTTATTTTGTTATGTTGGCCCACAACGTCAGAGGAAGAAGGTGGTGTTACGGCAGTAGAGGCTGAGCATTTCTACCAATATTATGTTACATTTTGTTGCTGTGTGACAGATGGCAACAGAGGGACAGTCTAACAGAATGGCATCTGACATAGAAGTGCACATGAAGCAAAGGTGTATAATTCCTCCTTGTCGAAAAAGTTGGAACTATTGACATTAATTGAAATTTGCTGAACTTTTATGAAGGCCCAACAGAGAATGACAGATATACTGCACTGGCACTGGCTAGTTTTTCCTAGCAACAATGTTGTCACAGCAGCTGTGAAACACTGGGTCACACTCTCTGGTGCTGACTTTCACAAATGTGACATGCAGACTATTGTTCACTGATGGTGAAAATGTATATCTAACAGTGGTGACTGTGTTAAAAGGGGTGTTTTGCAGCTGAGAACTTTATCAAATATTGTTATTTTGCTGGAAATAAATATTAGGTATTATAGCCAATATACATCAAGCAGTATCCTGGAAATACAGGGCATGGTCTCTAACTCCTGACTTCTTTTGATCTGCATTCCCTTCATAATCAACCTGTGCTTTAATCATCATTGACTCAAAAATGAGTCGCATTATTAATAAAAATACTTATGATTTTCTCATGCATACAACATTCCATCACATTATGAAGATTCTCCAAACGCTCTTTTCTGCTTTCTTTCTTCTATCCATGAATAGCAACTCCCTCTGGGATTTACTGAATTATTACTTCACTTGCTATCATTTCTAGTGTTACTGAGGAAATCTGAATTTGAAATGTAACTTGATCTACAGTCAGCATCCATTCCAGTTAAGTTCTTGCATTAATTTTATTGTATTTGTAGCTATCGCTATCTTGAATATTTCTGTTCAGCTTTAAGTCCTTGTGTTTTCAAAAAATTTCCTTTCACTCCAGTACTCCAAACTGTGAATGCACATGGCTTTAAAACTGGAAATGTTTTCCATGGAAAATAAATAAAAAGGAATAAGCAATTGCATTATTTTAATATTTGCATTTCAAAATTTTCCATCTGAGTTTCTGATACTAAATTTCTTAAACTGCAGTAATAATGAGTTTCTGTATCACAACAATATTTAATTCAATTGCCATCAAGTGCTGATCACTGTAGTATTTAAGACCCTTACATTCTCTGAGGAGTTACTCTCTGCAGTTGCTATGATGTGCTTCATCAATTTGAAAGCTTTTACACTTCAGTGAGCTTCTTTTTGTTCTCATATAATCTTAGAAACAAAAGCATTTATTTTCTTCTGTTATTACTCCTTCATAAATAAGTTATTTTCCACCATATGCTGAGATCTTAGCTTGCTTTGTTCTTGTCATGAAGTTAACAGACAAACCCTCCTGCATGTGTTACATATTACTTGGAGATGGTCATTCTCTGTAGCTACTCGAGAAATTCTTTAATGATTTAGATAGAAATGGTGAAAAAGCATAAAGAAATTAACTAATATCGATACTTATGTCAGCAATCACTTGTAGATGGCAAAAAATTGGGAAGAGTCTTCATAGCTATCAGTCTTTCTGTTTTGAGTATACCTGATGGGGTGTAAAACGAGGAAGAAAGGATTCTCATGAAGTTCAATAAAAGGAAAATGACAACTCTATCCTGAAGGAGAAATAACTCCAGGCACCAGGATGGGCTGTGGGATGTAGCTCTCCAGAGAAGGACACGGAAATCTTGGTGAATGCCAAGCTGACCATCAACTGGAATTGAGTTCTTACGGTAAAGGTTAACAGCCTCCTGGACTTCATTAGAGGAAGCACTGCCAGTGAGCTGAGGCAGGTGATCCTTCTGTGCTCAGCTGTGCTGAAAGATCTCTAGAGTACTATGTTTGATGCAGGGCCACAAAGATGATGAAGGTCATGGAGCACCTGTCATGGGGGGGATAAGCTGACAGAGATGAGAATTCTCAGCCAGGTAAATAGAAATCTTAAGGGGTTCTCATCAGTAAATACTTGATAGAGTAGCTAAAGACTATGGAATCATATTCTTTTTAGTACTGTTAAATGACTGGACAAGAGGCAATGGACATAAACTGAAGAGCAGAAAAACACTGAAAGAGGTTGTCCATAGAAACTGTGGAGCCTCTATCCTTGGAGACATTCAAAACCAGACAGGACAGTTTCCTGAGCAGTGTTTTGGACAATCATGAATTGAACAAGGGAGTTGAACAAGGAAATAGCCAGAAGGCCTCTCCTACTCTTCAATCCTATGATTATGTAGTTCTATGATTTGTGCAGATACAACTTACCTTAATTCTTTGTTTTGGTAAATAAAATGCTTTGACTATTCAGTGAGATGATAACTCTTGTGCTTATTTTATAATGTTAACTGTACTGCAGGAAAGGAGAAATTTCTGAGTTATGGCTAGTACACTCTACAACCTCCGAATTGTAAAAGCCTGAATTTTTCATCCCTTCAGACACTGGTCTAGATGTGTTTTCTTGTCACTGACTTAAGAGACTCATGTAGTCATTCTGAAAGACTTTTCTGTACCTCACTTGAATTTCTCTGAGATAGGTGTTGAGATGATCAAATTTTAGGAGATTTCTGGTAACGTACAGACATAAGGTTTCAAGGCTTTTGGAAGAATTTGCATTAAAGTCAAGTTCCTGATTATTTGGAAAAATAGAATCACAGACTATGCCAAGTTTGAAGAGACCCACAAGGAGCATTGACTGAGAATGTCGTTCAGATGCTTCTGGTGGGTGTAGTACCATGACCACTGCCCTGGAGAGCCTGTTCCAGTGCCTGACTTATCCTCTTGGTGAAGAATCTTTTTCTAATATCCAACTCAAACTTCTGTTAACACAGTTTCAGGCTACTCCCTTGGGTTATTTTAACTCTAGTTTAATTTCGTTGTAGTTTTCTAAGTTATTAGTTGTTGAAATGAGTAGCATATTGTTCCTAATTAAGGTGAGGCTAAGCAGACTAGAAGAACAGAATATAAACTAAAATCTATTGGAGCGTAGGTACATAGGTCACAAGAACTTCAGCACCTTAGGTACTAAGTAGTGCCTAAAATCAGATGGTGAGACACATCCCTCAAGAATAAACAGGATATTAGCGTTAGTACAGTAATGAATAGTATACTATAGTATACTCTAAAATAGTATAGCATAGCACAGTATGACACAGCATAGCATAATCTTGCATAGTATAGAGTAGCACAGGATAGTACAGCATTGTATATACTCAGGATTATATTCAATCAAAATTGGAACCTAGAGTATGAAAGTGATGTTTGAAAGGAGAGATTCATAACTGCATTTACTAGCTGCTGCTATGGGATAAAAAGATATTTTAGAACCTGATCTGTCCTGCACACTATAGATGTTTACTGAAGTGAATCCCAAACTAAAATATCTATTTCTCACCAAAACTCCAAAGGGAGACTCAATGACTAGCACAAATGTAGGCTGTACACTGTAAATAGTTACTAATATCTAATTAAAAATTAAGCACTCAATTGTCCAGAAGTAAAGTATATTCAAAAAGTCTTCCTTCCATTTGCTACATTCACTATGCACGCAGCACAGAATTAGGATTCTTAATGAAACTGATATAGACAAACATTGCTTATAGTAGTCCTTGTGTAATGTTTCACTTAGGGGAAAACAGAGTCTGGAAACTTTCCCAAATCATACATCTGTTCCTTTTAATTTATTGCTCAGAGGAATGAGAAGACTAAAGATTCTAAACTGAATACATTTACTAAAATGAATACATTTATTAATAACTATGATGCATTCTTTCTAAACCATTTAAATGATCCTTAACGAGAGAGAAGAACTAGCTAGCTACACTTTTAGCACTAGAAATGTGGCACTTTTAAGCTAGAACAACAATTAAAATAATGGCATATTTTCACAGAATCACAGAATTGTAGGGGTTGGAAGGGACCTCTAGAGATCATCGAGTCCAACTCCCCTGCCAAAGCAGTTCCCTACACCAGATTGCATAAGTAGGTGTCCAGGCAGGTCTTGAATATCTCCAGAGAAGAAGACTCCACAACCTCTGTGGGCAGCCTTTTAATTGGGTCTACTATGGGTTCAAGAGAGAACAATGGCATATAAAAACATAGAACGTAAATTTAAACTTGACATATTCCAATTTCGTAGCTTTGGGTTGGTTTGGAATGGTTTTTAGTGATGAAACAAATTAACATAAAAGATGTGATCTTTTCTTTGGGGCCCAAATGACACAGGGCAAAAAATATGTTATTGCAAAATACCCTCAAAATTTTGCTGTAAATATTGTCTTAGAGAGTAGAAATCTACTTGTTGCACTCCCTGGATAAAAATGTTGCATATGCTGACTTCTCTAATGAACTGCAAATTATAATTACATAGGGAAACATGGTGGTGTTTACCACACCTAAAAATGTTACTGAAGTCACCTGCATTGGGAAGATTGGTTGGTGAAGATAGGTTGATAAGGCTTCCACTAAAAAAATCATGCAGGCAAATGTTTTTCACTGTGCAGACTGATAAAAAATGAGTGTTGAGGATAATTCTCAATTTCAAAATTTCATATCTGGAGTATAGGGAGTTAGCTTGACTTTCAGCTCTTAGCCTTCAAAGCCTCCTCCTAATATTTACATTCTAAAAGTATTTTTCCTTCCTTTCCTTCAATTCTTTCCTGTCCTTTTTTTTCTTTCCTTCCTTCCCTCCTCTTCCTTTCTTTCCTTCCTTTCCTTCTTTCTTTTTCTTTAAGAAAAGAACACTTCTTTTCTCAATGTCACAAGGTCAGGGTTTTTTACTCCTGTTTGCTGTCATGATGATCATGACTTTGATAATTCATCTATGGCTGTCTTTGCTTGTTGCCACATCAGCTGGTACATTTTCATAACTATTAGATACTCTTTTTTTTTTTTTTTTTTAAGTAGTTAATTTCTACTTAATTTATTTCTAAAAAAAAAATAATAATAAATAACAAGTCAGCAGGTCAGGGGAGGACATGCAGTTTCTTAAATATATCTAAAATGCTTTTCTACCACAGCTCTCATTTTTATGGAGAATGAATAATGTGTGATCTCTTCAAACACTTGGTAACATGCCAGACCCAAGGAAGCCTCAGCTTGTTTAGTATTCAGTATGAGATAGTGAGTTTCTAGCTGGGATTAGGGAATTAATTAAACAGACGATGTTTGACAAAGGTAGCTGACTATTGGTTTGAGTAGGAGTGACCCAAATATAATAACTTTAAGTACCCAAGGCACCCAGCCGTAGGGGAAGCCAGCAAGGATAATGTAAGAGAGAGACACATAACCATTAAAATTTCTTAAAAACATCTCTGAAAGAAAAGGGAAGTGGAAGGAAATGAATCAGCAAATATGTAGCTATTTTGAAAAGAGATGGCAGACATGAGAAAAAAAAATCATTTATCATCTCTGTGTCTGGCGAGATCATGATGCAGATCCTCCTGGAATCTACATTAAGGTGCATGGAATATAAAGCAGTGCTTCGAGACTGCCAACATGGCTCTAACAACAGCAAATAATGCCTGACAAACATGGTGGTCATCTATAATAGGATTAAAACATTAGTGAATAAGGGAAGAACAGCTAATGCTATCTATCTGGTCTTCTGCACTGTGTTTGGCACTGTCCCACATGACATCCTTATCTCTAAATTGGATACATTAATATGTAGGATGGATTATTTTGTGTGTGAGGAATTAGCTGGATGGTTACATTCAGAGTGTTGTGTTCAATGGCTCACTATCCGAGTGCAGACTGGTGGTGAATGGCATTCCTCAGGAATTGGTATTGGGATCAGCAGTTCAAGATGTTTCTTGTTGACATAAGCAGAGGTAGTAAGTGCACCTTCAGGGATTTTGTGGATAACAACAAGCTGTGCAGCGTGATGAGCACATTTGAAGGAAGGGATGTCATCCAAAGGAAACTTGACGGGCCTGTAGGAACCTCAGGAAGTTAAACAATGCCAAGTGCAAGATCCTGCACCTGAGTTTTGGCAATCCCAAGCATAAGTACAAGCTAGGCAAAGAATGCCCTGTGAGCAGCCCATGAGGAGAAGAATTTGGTGGTGTTGGTTGATGAAAAGGCCAGTGTGGCCTGGTAAAGCCCAGAAAGACATTCTTATGCTTAAAGGAGGTAACTGTCCCCTTCTACTCCAGTCCTGTGAGAGTATCTGGTACTCCTTGTACCAGGAGTACCACATTCAGCTCTGGGTCGCCCCCAATAAGAAGGATGTGAAGCTGCTGGAGTGAGTACTGAAGAGGGTCACAAGGATGATTAGAAGGCACCTCTCCAATGAAGATTATCTTAGAGTTGGGGTGGTTCATCTTGAAGAAGAGGAGGCTCCATGAAGATCTTAAAGCAGTCTTCCAGTACATAAGGGGTACCTACAAGAAGGCAGGAGAGGGACTTTATCAGAGAGTGTAGTGATAGGAAAAAATGTAATGGCCTTAAGTTAAAATAGAGTAGATTTAGATTAGATATTAAAAATAAATTCTTTACTGTGGGGTAGTGAGGCATTAGAACTGATTGTCTAAAAATGCTGAGGATGCCTCAACCCTGAAGGTTTTCAAGGCCATGTTGAATGGAGCCCTGGGCAATCTGACTAGTGAGAGGTGCCTCTGCACATGGAAGGGAGGTTGAAAGTAGGTGATCTTTAAGGTTCCTTCCAACACAAACTATTCTTTAATTCTACGGAGAAAAAAAAAAAGAAGAAAAAAGAGAAAAAATGAAAACGATGACACTGAAAAGACAGAATATTCAAAGGGGATGAGATCTTTCAGTTACCAGAAACAGAATTCTGAGGAAACTGGTAGAAGAGCAGGATTGCAGAGCACTAGGTAGTTTTTCGTTTTTTGTTTTTATTTTATTTTAGGGCAACTTAAAATTTCATGCTTCCTGTATTTCCCGCTTATTCAAAAACATGGTACTTACCTGGGAGCCATACAAACAGAGGATTAATGAGTCATTCAGATAGGATAAGACAATCTTATATATTAATATGTTGTTCACATACTCTTAACAGATTTTTGAGTGGAATTCTGACTTTAGTAATACTTAATGAATCTACTATTTTTTTTTTTTTTTAATTTTGAAGTCTTGAAAGGAGAAGATGGAGCTGTAAATGAGATCTTAACATACACAGCTTCCCTATAAAACAAGCATAAATATTATAGTGATACGCACATCTTTGAGGGAATAAATGCCCCCAAACATCTTTATGGAACCCGTTGAGTGAAGATTGTTTCCTGCCAAATTGCCAGGAGCTTAAGCAGGAGATAGTGCTGCCTAATGCCAAGTTCAGCTAAAGAATTCTTTGGCAGCTGCAGACCAGGATTTTTTCCTACATTTCAAGAGAGTCAATAGGGCTCTTACTGCTCTAGATGTTTATCCCACAACATTGCACTATTCTTTTTTTTTTTTATGTCTCAGATTGAATATCTTCAGGTGCAGTTGAGAAGTCATAGCAATATACCCCATCTGTATCATAAAGAGAACTATATAATGATATTATGTAACTTGTTAATTAGAATACGATTTCATACAATGTTATGGAAAGAAGAAAAAAAAATTTCAGCAATAAGCTGTAATATTATTAACCCCTGTGCTGCACAATGACTGTGAGAATGCAACCTTCTCTTCACTAAATTTTCAGTATGGTAAATTTAAAACATCTGGCTTTTTAAAAACTACTGAATTCACATGGAAAACCTAATACAATGTACTGTAGAATATTTAATGTTTCATAATTATAGTAATAAAAATTATATTTAAATAGCATTCAAATTTTATGTTCAAACAATTCTCTCAAGTATAGAGAGGCTTTGTAGATCTTGACATATCAAAGGTATGGACAATCATCAAGCACATAGAGTTCAAAAAGATCACGGGCTCAATACTGCACCAAGGGTGAGGAAATGCTGGATATGTGTACAGAGTTGGAGACAGACCTGCTGAAGAGCAAACGTGCAGAAAGGGATCTGAGGGTTCTGGATGATGGTTGACTGTGAGCATCCTGGCAGCCAAAAGGGCCAACTGTACCCTGTGGTACATCAGATGCAGCACTGCCAGTTGGGTTAGGGGAGGGACTGTGCAATCTCACCTTCAGCACTGGATGTAGTTTGGATGTCACAATGTCAGAAGGACAAAAAGCTCCTTGAGAGCACCCAGAGGAGAACTGTTAATACCATGGAAGGTCTGGAGGGCAAGATATGTTAAGAACAGTGGAAATCCATTAGTTTCTTCAGACCAGAGAAGAGAAGGCTGAGGAAGAGGCTTCATAACAAACTACAGCTCCTCTGTAGTCGCAGATTTTCTTGATGACAAGTTTTATAAGAAGCCATCAATTTTAGATTTATTGACATTAGGTTACTAAATTTGAGCAAACATAACACAACACATAATAATAAGGAAGTGTTCATAGATCTTTAAAAATAATCCACATTAAATATAGAAAAAATCATAATTGTCTGTACTTTTTCCTGTGAGTTTTTTTTTTTTTTTTCCCCCCAGATAATTTCTTTTATGATATCCTTACGTTTGAGAAATTTAGAACAGACATATGGATACCCTGAGGTGATAGTGTTTGATAATTGCGATGTGGCTTTGAATTTGTTTCATCACACAATGATTGAAACATCTAAAGAAAACATGTGCCATCTAAGAATCTTTCAAAAATTCAGGAAACAGACATACACCAGAACTATTAATACAATGTGATCGTAATTTGTAATGTGTGTATATCTTCTGATAGGGAGGATGTAACACTTATTAATCAGGAAGATAAAGGTAAGGGCAAATCATTCATGGAAATTTTCAGAAATAATTTTGTAAAAAAGCTAAGTATTTAAGATCCTTTATTTAATTCTTAGCCAGAAAAAAAGTCAAACATCTCAGTAAAACTTGGCAGCAAATTAAACATTTCTTCAAGTTGGAGGAAAGTGGAGTAATGAAGCTATTAATTAAATGAGTAGATGTGTAATTACAAAGCACAGAAGCATGGATACAGAAAAAATCTAGCAACTTAACACACCTCATAACAAATAAAATAATAAAAATTAAAAAATATATAAAATAAAAATAATAGGAATACATAAAAAAATGTTCTTACCAACATGCCTGCTGTAAGCACCAATCTTTAAATGTTGGAAATATAAACCATGGCTGAATTATGCTATGAAGTAAAATGAATTTTGTAGGATCAGCTCCAGCTCAGAAAATAGTGTAGGGCTCAAACCTTTATGATTTAATTCAACACAACTGACAGAACTGTTCACAAGGTCCCCACCACTAAACCCCCTTCAGTAAAGGTTATTTATTGGACAGCGGGGTCAGAGAAAGCTTTAAAAATAAAACTAGTCCCTTGACCTTTGTTAGCTCAAACATTCACTTCTCTGTAAAATGATCATGCTGCCATGCAACATCAGCACAGCTTTTTGCCGTGTAATATAATAGTTGAAGGTTCTTATTCCCTGCCCTAGTGGACTCTGAGTGCTTAGTGATATAGAGTTGATACTGATAAAACAAGCTAATGACTACATGTGACTATGCATCCCTCCTTATGAGGTTACAAAAAGAACTACATCCCTTTTTCCTTAGGCATGGGAAGAGTTCATCATTTATCTATACCTTTCTCTAGTCAAGAATTCATTTAAACATATAATAAATAGAACTAAATAAGAATAACTAAACCTAGCTTCACCTGACATCTGTTGACTAGATTTTTATTTAGGCATGTAGGTGGGTTTGCAGGTATGTTCCAGAAATTGTTCTTTTTCTGCACACCTGAACCACTGAAAATGGCTCAGAACCACTTTAAGAGAGCTACATGCCAATTAGTATAGTACATTAAATGGGACTGGAGCTATGGTATATCCCTCGGCCTCCTAAACATGTACTATGCCGGATGAGCTCGTGAAGCAGCTGTGACAGCTCATGCTGGCAGACATGCTTTCATGGATTGTCTATACATTCTTTTACCTGCATTGTAGGTAGAACAAAGAGTTGCAACTTTAAGAGGAAAAAATATCTTTAAAAACCTCCTGATCTCTTTGAGAGAATCTCAGAGGAAATTTTAATGTTTCAGAGGCACCAGGAGGATTGTATCCCTAGAGCTTCTTGTTTCTAAAAGCTGTTGACAAGCTCAGGGGAACAATTACTTCCAACAGAGTTGTTTGTGTTTGTGAGGAAAGAGAGCTTCTACACAAGCAAACAAAGGTGTAGTAATCAGAAACTGCAGAACAGCCTTTTGACAAATTTTATTCTTTTCATAGTTCATCATCAAGCTCCAACATTTGGACATGTTTTTAAATATCTGTAGGCAATCAGATACTATCATGTATCAAAAAAACAACAAACAAGAAACACTTTAGAGTTGCTTTATCTCTTGACAATATATGCTACACTACCCTTATTAAATATACCTTATGAAGTTATATTTGATCACAAAGGAAAAGGAACTTTATTTTAAGAAGACTGCCATGAACCTCATCATCAGCATCAGTGAAAAGATGCTCACTGATCTCAGTAGTGTTGGGTTCAGAATTAAAAAGTAACAGCAGGCAAACAAGCAAGAATGTAAATAATTAGGTCTAACTATTATACAAACTGTCTTAAATAGACAATGAAGATGTTGAAGATTAATCTGAAAGTCTGATTTATTTGCTTGATAAATTAGTCAAGGCTTGTTCTGTTATCACGAGGTGTGTTGGCACTACAACTTTTCACTAATGTGTCTCCTTCACAGAATAGATTAAATTGTACTCAAAATCTCACCTCTATGTCAGCTGCTCTTTCTGACTTCATTGGTGCAAAAAGAAAAGGAGCATTTAACTCAGTGTTTCCATGAGGATACAGAACAGGCCTGCCAAAAAGGACTTGTGGGTACTGGTGGATGGGAAGCTGGACATATCCCAGCAATGTGCCCTTGTAGCCCAGAAAACCAACTGTGTCCTGGGAAGCACCAACAGAAGCCAGCAAGGCAAGGGAGGTGATCCTGCCTCTCTTCTCTGCATTGGTGAGGCCTCACTTGGAGTACTGTGTTCAAATGAGGAGTCTTCAGTAGAGGAGAGACATGAAGCTGTTGGAGGTATTTCCAGAGGAGGGCCACAAAAATGCTCCAAGGCGTGGAACAGATCCCCTTTGTGGACAGGCAAAGACTGCTGGACAGTCTGGGGCTATTCAACCTGGATAAAAAAGGCTCCACGGAGACCTGAGAGAGGCTTTTCAATATCTGAAAGACAGCTGCAGGAAATAAGGAGACAGACACCTTAGCAGGGTCTGTAGTGATAGGACAAGGGAAATTTTTTCAAACTAAAAGATGGGAGATTTAGATTGGATATTAGAAACAAGTATTTTACAGTGAGGGTGGTGAGACACTCTAACAGGTTGCCTGGAAAGATTGTGGAAGTCCTGCTCCTGGAGACTTTCAATGTCAGGCTGAACTAGGTTGTAAGCAACCTGATCTAGCCGTAGATGTCCCTGTTTGTTGCAGGGGGTTGGATTAAATGACTTTTAGATGTCCTTTCCAACTCAAACAATTCTATGATTCCATGCTATTTGATCAGTGTTCAGCAATAACATGAAAATTGTTGGCAATACTCTTTAATCCACAAATGTGAATCAAAGAATAATGTGGGTCATTATGATGAAATTAAACTCCATTCCAGAAAGACCTACTGTAGAAGTTCATCTCATGTAGTTTTGGGCACCAGAGTTATAAGAACTTAAAACCACCAGAGAACAACTACAGGAGGGCTATTGTGATAATGAAGGATCTAGAGGGTAAGATGCATTAGTACCAGTCAAGGGAAGACGAGACTGAGAGGAGGCCTCATGGCAGTCTACAGTTTCCTTATGAGGGGAACACAGGGCAGACGCTGATCTCTGTTCTCTGGTGACAGTGACAGGACCTGAGGGAACAGCATGGAGCTGCACCAGGGGAAGGTCAAGTTGGACATTAGGAAAAGGTTTGTCATTGAGAGAGTGCTCAGGCCTTGGAACAAGCTCTCTACAACGATGATCACGGCACCAAGCCTGACAGAATTCAAACAGCATTTGGACTCAGAGAATGGTTTGAATAGCTCTTTGAGGAGCCAGGAGTTGGACTCAGTGATCCTTGTATGTTCCTTCCAACTTAGACTATATCTATAATTCTATGATTCTATGGTCTCTGAATAAGCAGTTGGGCTAGATGATCTCCAGAAGTATCTTCCAACCAACACTTCTGTGATTCTTCAGTTCCATTCTTGCATCCCAAATCTTATGCTATGTGAAATCATTATGTTTTTAATGATTGACTTTATCTGTTTTGTGACCACTTGAATGTCATAAGATAGCTAAATACTTTCACCATGACCCCCAAAATCAGTTCCTGTGCAATGTTTAATTTATAGAATTATGAACCACAAATGCTTAAACCTGAAATAATGCACATGAACAATGAGCATAAGCAATGAATATAAACTATAGTCACCTTAAACTCGAAACCCATTTGGCAATATCCAAGTCAGCAGACAATTTTAACCAATAGATTATTTTATAATTACTGCTATCTTGCTTTGTAACCTGACAATAGCTTGGCCTAAATTTCTGTCTCTATTTCTCCATCATGCCTTGAGGTACACTGTCTTGTTTTTATGTTTGCAGAGGAAAGGAAAAGAAATCATTTTTCTTATAACTTAAAAAAAAAAACAAAAAAAAACTAAAAAATCCTCAGTCTTGACATAAAACAAAGCCTTTCATTTCAGTTTAAGACAAATAGGCTTTTAAAGAATACAACATCATAATACAATGAAAAATTATTAAAATTGCTCTGAAGCTTTAAATCATTACAGTCACCACCTTTTTATTTTTATCCTAGACACATTTTAACTGGTATAAAGCTAGAATTTGCATGACCCATGTCCTGTACACTTTGAAAACCTGATTACTTATTTTCTTTACTTTTTTTTTTTTTTTTTTTTTTTAATTCTATTGGATAATGGATGTCACTGAGGTTAGATTTACATCTAGGAATGTACATATCAGATCAGATCAGATTTGCAACAACAGTCCAAACTCATGTTTACTGACATCAAAACAACTTTTAAAGGCATTAGACATAACTGACAAACTAAGTTTTGAAAAATTACATGTTACTGGCATTTCCAAAATGCTATGTTTTGAAATTCAGTGGTTTTTTTTGCAACTCAGTTAATGTCTGTTGTATGCTTTCTATCTGTTTTCTCAAGTATTGTCCTAAGACAGTGGTGTAGCAAAACTGTTCAATTGCTGTAGCAGAACAGAGACCCCAACTCTGTAAATGTGACAGCCTCCCAGCTAACTTATTGCAGTATGTATTCGAGATACCAAGGATGAAGACAGCTTTATTCAACATGTATACGTCTACAGCCTGTGAGAGATGAGACAACCTGCTCAGTTTGTCATCTTTTCTGTGAGAAAATGGTAGGGGTTTACAGCACTGCAGAATGAGATTGCTCATGTGAGAGCTGATACAAAAATTAAAGGAGGTAGTTACCTCCTGCCACTGCAAATAAGTGAAATTCAAGGACTTTTTGAGAGAGGCTTGATAACAGAAACAAAAATTCATGTTATCAAATTCATTTGTTAAGTTGGTTTCTTAAAGAAATCAAATTTGTTTTTTACCTACCTTCAGCTAATTTTCAACCTGTCAGTGACATTTGTTATAAAAGTGTTATTTTAAGCTAATGAAATTTGTATAGAGGAAAAGTCTTCCTAAACATTTCATTTGGAATTAAGTACAAAATTTATAGTCAGGCTGTAAAGTCACAGATAATGGCTCAGATATTTTGTTGCTCATGGAAGTGCTTATTTTTCCTTAGAAGACTATTTCTTTTTCCATGTGCTTTGTTATTATTAACATTAAAAATTATTAAAAAGGATTTTCTTTTTCTTCATCAGAAAGCAAATTATAGCATCCCAGTACAGTCTAAATGGTTATTATTCTCCCTTTTAACAACTGTAGTGTTCTGCAATGAACACCATGACATTAAGTAGACAGTTTGGGTGATTTTATTCCTTCAAAGTTTAAATAATCTCCTCAGGCAATTATTTTAAAGCTATTTTATGTTTTACAAATAGTTGGCCATCTCATATGGCACACGTAGAAGCAAAACACATTAGAATGATTTGCTTAGTTCTGAGCAGTATTATCATTGTCCAGTTTTGCTTTTCTTGGACAAAACACTAAATACGGATAAATCACTACTTCTCCTTGTAGGATCTGAATGTCAGCAAGCCAATTTCAGAATCAAGATGACCTGTATATAGGTTTGACTAATTAAAACTTATGCTTAATGTTTCTTGTATGGTTTGATGAAGTCTAGCTTGTAATTCAAAGCTGAATGCTTCTTTTCTACATACTTTTACTTGACACTGCCTTGTGAAAATTTTGGATAACACACATTTACTGTATATTTTATTCCTGATATTTCCTACATTCATGAGATCATCACAGTCTTCCATATTAATATAATACCTGAGCAAATGGAGTTTCTGAATAATAGGTTCATACCAACCCAGTTTGTCAGAATTATCAGAAGTACAAAGAATTTTTGTGGGTGCTTTTCACAGAGCTTTATAATGTCAGATGTCTGGAATTTCCTCAGAAATATTTTTTGCATTACCTCAGAGTAAAGTGAAGTTTGTGTGGCATAATACTTCGTGACTTGAGAGTTCAGTATTTGCCACTGTATGGAATAATGGTCTCTAGAGCAAATTAAAACATATTACATGCCCATCAGAATGAAAAAAAAATGCCCAGTTTCATTTTAAACTCTTCATTCCTTAAGGAAATTCTCAAAATAATCAAGTACTATGGTAGTTATTGCTTGCCAGCTTTTTAATATCTTTTCCTTAATTCTACTTTGGAGAGCCAACAGCTTATTCAGAATACTTTTGTATCCAGAGACTCTTTCACAATATTGAGTTAATCTTTATCTCCAGTCAGTTACACGTTGTATTTGATCTTCCATGCTTTACGAAATAAATTCCCTTTAAACTTCCCCTTAAAATTTGATTCTAACTGAATGCAAGGGCCTAGTCACTACCTGTGACTCCATCCCCCATTTTTAGTTTACATTTTCTGTGTTGGAAAATAAGCACGTAGACCATTAAAAATCACTTCTGTTGTTGTTTTCATGTCTCTTAAGTTATGTCTACAGAATGCAAAGTTGCAAAAGTGTCTTAGACATCACAGAACAAGATGATTATCCTACCTGGTTCCCCTTGTGAGGGGATCTCCATGTGGCATTTGAGCTAGTTAATGTTGCCCTTCCTCCAGGCTGACTGGTGTTGTTACGACATTGCTGCTTACGCTACAAATGAGATAGACTTGGCTTTCAGTTTATGTTTTGCCACCTTATGTTTTGCACCATGTGCAGTAGAGTTTCATGTAAAATAAAAATATTTTGCAATTTAGAACTTAACTCTATATAACTGATAGAGGAGATAGAAGATAGAGGAGAGGTGTATCTTTGGAGGACAAAAAGTAGTTTAAAGCATCAGCAATAATGATTTTATATATTACTATTGTATATTTATTTCTGTATTTATACATATATAAGTGTCAACGGTTTACGGGCTGGTTCGGCCCGGTTCCGTGACTAGAAGGGCGGAGGGATCCGCGGATCCGCGCCCCCGGGAAAAAAAAGAAAATAAGGGACCCCGAAATAATTGAAAACAGTGGCAACAATCTGAGGTAAAACAAAGTAATTTACTAAATATGGTATCAACAGAATTTTATAAGGAGAGAGAATGTGAAATTGATAGTGGATCGGCCTTACCACAACGCTGAGATGAGAAGCGCAGGCAGAGAAGCGCAAGCGAAGCAGCGCAGGCAGAGAAGCGCAAGCGAAGCAGCGCAGGCAGAGAAGCGCAAGCGAAGCACGCAGCAGAGGCGCAAAGAGCAGGCAAAGAAGAGAGCATCAGGTGACCTTGCCGGGAGTTATATCTCCTCGTTGACCGCAAAGCCCCCTGGGGAAACGTAGCTGCTCTTCTCCTCTGGACAGGCACCCGGAACTTGAGCATCAGCAGTCAAACCCCCAGTGCATTGCATGATGTTATGATGTGGAATACCGATAATGAAAAATCATGAAACCATGACATTCCACCCCTTATTCCACATCACTACATCATGCTTAATATATACAAACAAAATATAAACACACGCACTAGGAATTACTGACTGCACTCCCTCAACATCAAGTTCCCTTGCGGTACACATTGAACATCCCCGTTTTCCTGCATCACCCACCAAGTGGACCCAGGTCCCTGGGCAAAAACAGTTCCACGAAGAGGTTTGTCCTTCTCAGAGGCTGGAATAACCCAAACTGCCTTTCCCAACATATTCTTTACATGTACAACAGGGACTTTATCTCCCTCTACGGTATGTAGGGAGCTGGACTGGGTTGGACCACCACGATTGATAGATCCTCTGGTATTGACTAACCAGGTGGCTTCTGCCAAATGCTTCTCCCAGTGCTTAAATGTACCGCCTCCCATTGCTTTCAGCATAGTTTTTAACAACCCATTGTATCGTTCAATCTTACCTGAGGCCGGTGCATGGTAGGGAATATGGTAAATCCACTCAATACCATGACCTTTAGCCCAGGTACCTACAAGAGAATTTTTAAAATGAGTCCCATTATCTGACTCAATTCTTTCTGGGGTACCATGTCGCCACAGGACTTGTGTCTCAAGACCTAGTATGGTATTTCGGGCGGTAGCGTGGGGTACTGCATAGGTTTCAAGCCACCCAGTTGTTGCCTCCACCATGGTGAGCACATAACGCTTACCATTACGAGATCGTGGCAAGGTGATATAATCAACCTGCCATGCCTCCCCATATTTGTACTTTTGCCATCGCCCTTCCTCCCAGAGAGGTTTCATTCTCTTGGCTTGTTTAATTGTGGCACACGTGTCACAGTCGTGAATGATTTGCGCAATAGCATCCATAGTTAAATCCACCCCTCGGTCTCTAGCCCACTTATATGTCGCATCTCTCCCTTGATGGCCTGAGGTCTCATGGGCCCATCGGGCTAGAAATAATTCACCCTTGTTCTGCCAGTCCAGATCTGTTTGGGCCACCTCAATTCTGGCAGCTCTGTCTACCTGATGGTTATTTTGCTGCTCTTCAGTAGCCCTATTCTTGGGCACATGGGCATCTACGTGACGCACCTTTATAACCATATTCTTTATTCGGGCAGCAATATCTTTCCACAGGTCAGCAGCCCAAATAGGTTTACCCTTTCTTTGCCAGTTGTTTTGCTCCCACTGCTGTAACCACCCCCATAGAGCATTTGCCACCATCCATGAGTCAGTGTAAACATAAAGCATTGGCCACCTCTCCCGTTCAGCAACATCCAAGGCCAGTTGGACAGCCTTTACCTCTGCAAATTGGCTCGATTCTCCTTTTCCTTCAGTGGCCTCTGCAACTTGTCGTGTGGGGCTCCACACAGCGGCTTTCCATCTGCGGTGTTTCCCCACAATACAACACGATCCATCTGTGAATAGGGCATATGTCTTCTCATTTTCGGTAGTTCATTATATGGTGGGGCCTCTTTAGCACGTGATATCTCTTCTGCTGGCGGTGTTCCAAACTTTTTGCCTTCAGGCCAGTCCATGATCACCTCTAGGATTCCTGGACGGTTGAGATTCCCCATCCGCGCTCGCTGCGTAATCAGCGCAATCCACTTACTCCAAGTGGCATCAGTAGCATGATGGGTGGAGGGACCCTTTCCCTTGAACATCCAGTTCAGCACTGGCAGTCGAGGTGCCAGAAGGAGCTGTGTTTCTGTACCGATTACTTCGGAAGCAGCCCGAACCCCCTCATACGCGGCTAAGATCTCCTTCTCAGTTGGAGTGTAGCACTCTTCAGACCCTCTGTACGCCCGACTCCAGAATCCCAGGGGTCGGCCTTGGGTCTCTCCTGAGGCTCTTTGCCACAAACTCCAAGTGGGACCTTTCTCTCCAGCAGCAGTGTAGAGGATGTTCTTCGCATCCTGTTCCATCCGTACTGGCCCCAGGGCCACGGCACGGGCTATCTCTTGTTTAATCTGCTCAAAAGCCTGCTGCTGCTCAGGACCCCACATAAAATCATTCTTCTTCCGTGTCACCTGATAAAGGGGGCTTACAATGAGGCTGTAGTTTGGAACATGCATTCTCCAAAAACCCACTACACCCAGGAACGATTGTGTCTCTTTCTTATTAGTGGGTGGAGACATGGCACTGATTTTGTTGATCACATCTGTTGGGATGTGACGACGGCCATCTTGCCACTTTATACCTAGGAACTGAATTTCCTGGGCAGGCCCTTTCACTTTGCTTCGCTTAATAGCGAAACCAGCACGCAGAAGGATCTGGATTATTTGCTCTCCTTTCTCAAAAACTTCCTTTGCTGTGTTGCCCCACACGATGATGTCATCAATATACTGTAAGTGCTCAGGAGCACCTCCCTGTTCCAGTGCAGCTTGGATCAACCCATGGCAAATGGTTGGGCTATGTTTCCACCCCTGGGGCAAACGATTCCAGGTATACTGAATGCCCCTCCAGGTGAAAGCAAACTGTGGCCTAGATTCTTTGGTCAAAGGAATGGAGAAAAAGGCGTTAGCAATATCAATGGTGGCGTACCATTTGGCTGCCTTTGACTCCAATTCATATTGGAGTTCTAACATATCTGGCACAGCAGCACTCAATGGGGGTGTGACTTCATTCAGGCCACGGTAGTCCACCGTCAGCCTCCATTCTCCACTGGCTTTACGCACTGGCCATATGGGGCTATTAAAAGGTGAGTGAGTCTTGCTAATCACTCCCTGATTCTCTAGTTGGTGAATCAGCTTCTGAATGGGGAGCAAGGAATCCCTGTTGGTGCGGTACTGCCGTCTGTGCACCGTTTTTGTAGCAATCGGTACTTGTTGCTCTTTCACTCGTAGCAACCCCACGGCAGATGGATCTTCTGACAGGCCAGGCAAAATAGACAACTGCTTAACACCTTCTGTGTCTACAGCAGCTATTCCAAAGGCCCATCGATACCCTTTGGGATCCTTAAAATATCCCCTTCTGAGGTAATCAATACCAAGTATGCATGGAGAACGTCTTCTTTTGATAGCTGAGACATTAGATGCCACCGGCTGGGAGGAAATCAAGTTGATCAGCCCCTCCAATAGGCTGTTTTGGGGATTCTGGTCCCCATTTGATGTATCCGTTACCTCCATGGATTTATCAGCTTCAGGCACGGTTGATAGTTTGTCTATTATATCTTCTTGTTTGTTTTCCATTCTGTCCAGCTTTTCAGCTACCTTTGTAATGGCTGAAACACAAGCTCGCAGAGGGCTTAAATGTAACTCAAAGTCTTGAAGTTTATTAACCAATTCACTTATAAGGGGTCTTCTTTCCCCTCTGCCATACATTGCTGCAAATGTGCTGGCGTACCTTTCTGGTGCGGTCTTTGTGAATGTACGCCACATGTTTGGTGTACACCTGACTCTCTCGGGATCATGCTCTTGGTCTGGCTCGTCAGGAATGAAATCGGGGCTATGTAGCATTTCCACCACAGCATATTCTCTTAAATAACAGATGCCTTCTTCCATATCAGCCCATTTCTTTTTCTCAGGCATCAGATCATCTTTGAAGGGGTATCTTTCTTTTACAGCTAACAACATCCGCTTCCAGAGGGTAAAGGCCTGGTTCTGGCATGTACTAATACCTCTGTCAATGGCTGAGTCCCTAGCAACGCCACCCAGTTGGCGAGCTTCTCTACTATCCAGCCACACACTGTTGGCCCCATTGTCCCAACATCGAAGTAACCAAGTGGCAATAGGCTCATTTGGGTGACGTGAAAAGTCTTTTCTCAGACTTCGAATTTCATTCATTTTCAGAGATCGATCAACAATGGTAACGATATCTTGCTCACCTCTTACTCTTTCGGGACTTCTTGTTGCCCTCATTGGCGCCGGTGACCGTGGTCTTACTGAGGGCCCCTCCCCTGGACTTAGGGGTGCTTCTTGTGGATCTTGGAGCCACTCCTCTGGGCCTCTCTCCTCTTCTTTCTTCTCTTCTAACTGAGTCGAGATTCGTTTCATTTTCCGTCCTCTTACAGGGGCAAGTGACATCAATTGTGGTGCTTCCTGTAGTTGATCAGGTTGGTCAGTTCCAATGCTCTCATCCTCCAGTTCAGCTCGGAGCCTGTCTCGTTCGATTATGAGAGTATCTAGCTCAGATTGGAGGGTGTCTTGTTGAGATTGAAGACTGTTGAGTTTGGATTGCAGGGAGTCTCTCTCAATTCGGAGGGCATCTCTCTCAGATTGGAGGCTGTTTCTCTCGACCAGGAGACTCTCTCGCTCATTTTGCACTGTTTCCCTGAGACTCTCCTTTTCAATTTCACAAACTCTCTCCCTCTCCAGGATAGTATTGAATAAGGCCCGGTAAGCATTAGCCAGGCCCCAAACAATTTGGGCCTCCTCAGATCTTCCTGAGCCACGACATTCCTGTCTCAAATATCTGTTTAAATTTTCAGGGTCTTTCAGGTGTTCTGGAGTAAAGTTCCATGACACCGAAGATTTCCATCTCTCTAAAGTCTCACCCAGGCCTCTCCACATTCCCTGCCACTCAGTATTTACTGGTTTTGGGGCAGACTTCCTCAAAATATAATAAATACTAATAATAAGTGAAATGGTGAGCAGTACATTCACGGAGATTAATAACGTGATCAGGTGAGCATTGAAAATCCGCATAAAGAATTCAAAGGAGAGGCTGGAAACCTGCTTAAGAATCCCCAACCCTGTAAAATTAGCAGCTCCCTCTGGAATGGTATGCCACATAATATGCAGATGCCACATAGTTATTTCCATCCATGTTTTCAATTGGCTATATATACCTATTGCTCCATAGAGCAAAGTGGTGAACTTAATTAAGGCCCAGTATGTTTTTAGCATTAAGAAAGAAGAGACAGTGGCATGCAGCCCCTTAAAAGGCAGTTTCAGTAGAGAAAGCATTTTTTCTCTTTTTTTTTTTCTTTTACAGAAACAAGATAGCAAGGCTCAAAGTTTACAAATATCCTAGAGTATTGGCCGTCCGCCTGGACTTTTCAAGGTCACGCTTTCAGACAGTACTGGTGAAACAGATAAACTTTCCCAATGAAGCTGTCTGAGAGCGGAGAGAGAGATTTGTTCAAAAAGCTAAAAAGCAACTGATGCCCGCATCCTCCACCAAGAATGTCAACGGTTTACGGGCTGGTTCGGCCCGGTTCCGTGACTAGAAGGGCGGAGGGATCCGCGGATCCGCGCCCCCGGGAAAAAAAAGAAAATAAGGGACCCCGAAATAATTGAAAACAGTGGCAACAATCTGAGGTAAAACAAAGTAATTTACTAAATATGGTATCAACAGAATTTTATAAGGAGAGAGAATGTGAAATTGATAGTGGATCGGCCTTACCACAACGCTGAGATGAGAAGCGCAGGCAGAGAAGCGCAAGCGAAGCAGCGCAGGCAGAGAAGCGCAAGCGAAGCAGCGCAGGCAGAGAAGCGCAAGCGAAGCAGCGCAGGCAAAGAAGAGAGCATCAGGTGACCTTGCCGGGAGTTATATCTCCTCGTTGACCGCAAAGCCCCCTGGGGAAACGTAGCTGCTCTTCTCCTCTGGACAGGCACCCGGAACTTGAGCATCAGCAGTCAAACCCCCAGTGCATTGCATGATGTTATGATGTGGAATACCGATAATGAAAAATCATGAAACCATGACAATAAGATACAGAAAAACTTTTTCCCCCACTTCTCATGTTCTGATTTATTTTTAATCTCAATGCTGTAATTAATTTGGTCAGTGAATTTATACTAAAATTGTATCTCACATTCTTCCTCCTTTATTTTGCTTTATTATTCTTCCTGTTTACTGAATACTTTCAGGTTATTTGAATGCTTTCAGGTTATTTGAATCCTTTCCCAGGTAATCGTGATCTTTCATCTTCTCTCACACTGCTTCAACAAACTGTCTTAGTCATTGTCTCTTTCTCTCTTTATTTTATTTTTTTACTATTTTATTATTATTACTATATATTTTTTTTAATACCAATTTTAATCTATATTTTGAGCCCAGGAAAGATTTCCCCTGAGTAGCAGTAAAAATGGTATTATGAATATTCATAGATTGCTGTAATCTTTGAGTTTTAAAATAGAATTGACTATTGTCATACCAGTGCTTATTCTCTCTGTTATAAAATATTCAATTGTGCCTATAGTTGATCTTCAATATCTAGGGGACTTAGCTCTATTTTTTAAATTCTTCTGCAAGACTAATTTGTTAATTATTACTTGCCACAAAAAGATTTTGCAATTTAGTGCTTTAACGTCCTTTTTCTTCTTTGAGATTTTGAGATAGATGATATCCTAGTGAGAAAAAAAAAAAAAAAAAAAGATCTTTTTGTGAATCAGAACCAGAATAGCCATTCATTGCTTAATTGATGTGACAGTTTTGCTCATCAATTTCTAACACCATCAACAAATAGAATTAATGTCTTTCCAGGCTTTTCTGTCTTTTTAATCCCTCATTTCCAAGGACTAATCTAGGCAGATTGTTTCTTGCATCTTCATCCAAACATTTGATTTTCTGTTTCTAAAACTGAACACAACTTTCATATTTAAATAATGGATTCAACTGTACAGGTCACAAATTGCTGCTTAAACAATTCTGACTTTTTTCCCTTTGCTTTCTTCCTCTTCATCCATACATGCATTACTCATCTTTGCTTAGATAATATGGAGTGGAATAGAATAGAACGGAACAGCTGGATGGGATCTACAAAGCTCATTTAGACCAACTACTTAACCACCTCAGGGCTAAAGAAACCTTATCACTGTGCATTATTATCAACAGCCCAAAATGACATCATACAAATATTTTTTTGGAAACTGATGGACATGGGACATCAACCACCTCACTAGGAAGTCTGTTCTGATATTTGACCACCCTCATGGTAAAGGAATTTGTTTTAGTGTCCAGTCTGAACCTCTCCAGTTATAGCTTTGTGTTGCTCCCATGCATCCTTTGAATGTGGAAGAAGAGATTGATACCTCCCTCTGCACATTGAGATCACAGATAGAATTGAGATCACCTCTTAGCCTTCCCTCCTCCAGACTGGACAAATGTCTTTGTTCTCTTCTCATAAGATATGTTTTTGAACCCTTTTTGAGTTGCAAGCTATGAATTACTAGATAATGGGAATCTTTTGCATTAGGCATTTTATAAATGTATATACATTTTATACACGTATATATACTTAATAAAAATCAAACTTTTTCAAAGTTCTTACAAGAAGAAAGGCAGTAAATGAGTAGACTTGTAAGGAATGAGGTAAATAAAATAATTCTGATAGTCTGTATTTAATGTAACATAGAGCAATACTGTACAGTCAGTCTACAACTGCTATTAGTTGCTGTTTGACCTTTCCATAAGTTTTGGAAATATTTCACGTCCTTATATAGTGCTGTATAGTTTTAGAGGTACTGTATTTCCCATTTCTAGAGACATTGTAATTGCTTAAATGCTAACATCATGTATTATTTGTGATTTGTTCTTTTTCTTCTTTAGGTGCAGAACTCCTGGAAAGGCTATGTTTACCATGAGAGTGTACAAAGTGCAGTTGAAGGAAAGACTCTACTATTCACTTTGTAAGAGTGCGGTATTCACATTTGGGAAACTTGTAATTTTACAATACCGTCTTTTATCCAAAACATATTCTTACACCTATCTGCCACCAGTTCTGCTCCTGGGACACTGAGCTGGCTGTAGCTCATGCCAGTGTAGTAACCCGCAGTTCAAATGTGTCAAGGAAAGACATTTCAAGCATCCTGCCTAGCAGGTAGAAATATCTTTTCAATTGAAGTTGGACTAGAGGGAGAATGACTCAGAAAAAGGCAAAGTAATGAGCCCATGGTAGAAAGGGTTATTGTAACCATTGGGATGAATAGTGACTGCAGCAGAAAAAGAAGCAACAATGCAAAGTTCTGTGAAGCTAACAAGCAAAAAATGTGTAGCATTGTGTTATCAAGGCAAATAATGCAGATATACAGCAAGTATTCCCATGCACACATTAAACATCATGAGCAATAATATCTGATTCTTCTAGGCAAACTGGAGACAAATGCTAATGAAAGTTATTATATTTCTGAAATAAAAATCACTATTCGGACTGGAAATAATTTATGGCTACAGTTCACAGATTTGCTTGATTATAGTTTTATCACTGGCAAGTTTTATCTTCTTACAAAATTAAAACTACAAAAACAAATTTTAGCCATCAGGGCAGGAAAACTACTATACATCTGTGGAAGGGTAGAAAGGAAACTAGAGGTGTGGAGGGAAAATTTTTGCCCACAGATTTATTCAATTACATGACCTTTTCTTTTAGTATCAGTGTGAATCTGCGAAACATCACTGTGCTTTTATACAGACAATATAATCTTTCCCATCTCTTCTATTGCAAAATTTAGATGATACCTCCACACTGAATACAATTTCTTGAATTATATTGAGTCAAGAAAATTGATATCAGAATGGAGAGAATGATGGGTAAAAAACCTGAAGGCTATAATGAAGTGTGTTTATTAAAGTTCTCTAAAGAGAACAGTTTGAGAGAAAGAGAAAAACAAAAAATTGAGAAAAATATCGCTGCTAAAAACGAACAGAAAAAAACAAAAACCAAAAAGCAAAACAAACAAAAAAAGGAACTACTCCCTGTGATGCACAATGGAACTGAAATGTATCAGGCTATAATATAGCTGTAACACTACACAGGACACTGGAAGCCAAGTCTGCCTTCTTATATTGAGCTGATGAGCTACCAATTGCATAAGGGCAGACAAAGATTTGATATCTTTACAAATTATGACAGTTGAAATCATATAAGATACAATTACTGCAATTTAATGTATATATATGTTATATCCGAATAACTGAAATATATGCATCGAAGAAGATAGTAAATAAAATACACAATACTTAATTAATTTGAATGTAAATAATCTTAATTTTTATAAACCAAGTAAAGTGGAGGAAGCAATAAAACTAGTTAGGAACTAATTTTCCATTCTCTGAACAATAAAACGTGTACTTATTTAGATCTTTTGAGATGCTATGGAAAGCTAAAATTTTGAATTTTCTCAAGGCATTTGTTATGGAATTTCTTTTAATTTTAATTTTAATAATTGCTGCTTTGAGCAGCAATCATTTTATTTTACAGACATTTTCTTTGACAAGATTTTACATTTTTTGTGAGTAATAACAGTTATGTAATGTGGTTGATTATTTTATATGTTTGTTTATCTCATGTTAATAGATACATGAGTATATTCCTAAATTGTATTTTAGGTATAGTTTAAAATAATGGATACAAAAGTATTTATGTCAGAAATACAGAAATCAGCACACTTGCCTTAATTCAGGTAATCCTTGAATGCACAGTTAAAGTGATCACTAAAACAATATAATTTTGACTGTTTTTACGCTGAATAGGATGGAATTGTTCAGACAGAGGTGTCAATGAACAACATCGTCAATTCATTTCAAGACATGGACTGTGTCTACAGAACTATATAATCTGAGCATCTTTCATTCTAAGTGGCTAATAAGTAATGAAAAGAGTCCACTAAGTGTATCTTACTGGTCAAAAAGGAATGCAGATAACTGTTAGCAGTGTTCAAAGCAGTCTTAGGGTACTTTGTACTCAACTGATCCATTTTGGGTGACCATGGTGAGCTAAAAGTTGAACTGTTGTATCCCCATTAGAGCAGCACCCAAATGTGTGACCCCACAGATGCAGTGGTTGCAGAAATCTTTGAGGCACCGAAGATGTCATCAATTCAAGTAGTAAGAAACAGGCGTTCCTCTCCACTATTCCTACAGGCATTATAAAGAGTTTGTGTTTAAACAAGTTCACTGGTAGCCAGAAACCGAAATGATTTCACTCAGAAGCACATGAGGGGAGAACATATTATCTGTCTCCAAACTAAACAGTGAGAGTGACAATGCCTGGAGATGAGCCATATCACAAAGAGCTGATGTATGCATCTTCTGAAGCTTTGACAGCTGTTTCCAGGTGAACTGTTCAACCACAACCCACGCAATAGCACAGTGGATGCAGTAAATTGTAGAGTGCTGTATCTTTATTTCCACCTACTTACAGAAAGATATTTATGAGTGTATTCTAAAAGACTGAAAACTGGCTTAATTTGAGTAGTATGATTCTAACAGGTACATGATGCAGTAATCTTTGCTGGCTGGCAAACCAAGCCAAAAGGGTGCTACAAGCTTCTGTCTGTAAACATGATACAGAAATAGGGAAAGCTCTGATATTGTAACTTAAGATTACACCAAAGACAAATTCTTTGAAACTGAAGTCGCAGTTGGAGGCTTTCTCAAACAGAAGTGCAAAAAGGCAGTAGCTAAATTCCTAGATTTTTTGTTTGTTTTTTTTTCATTGCTTGTTTCTTTTTGTTTTGTAGAGCAAACCATTCAATAAAATAATTTTCAAGTCTTATGTTCGTGTAAGTCATGACATATCCTAGAACCTAAAGAAAACTTACACAATACATTAAGACCGAGCATCCTTGAATTTCTATCAAAAAGAACAATTCTCAGTAACTTAGCTTACAGTCTTTGCTTTGCTAAAATGGATTTTAATTAGGTAGGGATAAAAGCACTTAATTTGGTTTGTAAGAGTCTCACACATAAATACTGCTTTTTTAGAAGCAGTGTGCTCTTCCATACTATTCAGTAGCTCTTCTTGTGACCGCAAACCAACATCAATTTCACATATACACAACATTAAAATTCTTGTTTACTATAGGTGGATTTTTCTGCTATCACTGCTCCCAGAGTTGCCAGTGAAACTGGGTAAATATTATAACTTTTCTTATTTATAAATCAGTTGCTAAGGGAGATATAAAAATTGCTATCTATAAATCGCCTTGCTTTTTGCAAGGCACATAAAAAAAAATAAAAGTCATTGAGAATATTTATAAGTAATTAAAGTGGTTTGGGATTATTTATTATACAACCAAAATGTGCAGGATTTTTTTGTTTAGTAATTACGAGTCTGCAAAGGCAATATACAGATTACACGTAAATAAAGATCTTTGTAACATTTCTTTCATTCCTCATTCTTCTGCTTCTAGTCAGCCAGGATTTAACAAAATGTTAAGCGAATTTCCTAATTAAATGAAGTGTCTCCTTTTTTCCAAAAAGGCAAAAGTTATTAATTCTGTATTCATTTCTGACAATCTTCTGTTTCTTCCATTACCTGGTGTAATACCTAACATTCGTTGAAACAAATTCATCCTGGAATGGGGCTAAATATTTCATAAGCTTGATTTAATTGCTGTCATATCCAATAGATTCTCTACTCAAGGGACACGCTTTTTATAGCAACCTAATCAGATATTTTACTGTCGATAAAACCTTTTTTAATATAATTAAGCTATATTTTAAGGGTGAATGAACCTATACAATTTTTATCCTGTTGTCCATTAATTTCAAATCTGCAATATTTATTCCACCTATATATCTTAGATTCATTTCAGACTTAACAAAGAAAATAATGGTCAAGAAATATATGCATACTTACCTATCTTTTTTTGCATGTTAACCAGTTTTATCTACTCTGTTTTGGACAATTATATTTTCCATGCATATTTTCAACATAGTTATTTGAGGAAAAAAAAAGAGAGGAGAGGAGAGAGGAGAGGAGAGGAGAGGAGAGGAGAGGAGAGGAGAGGAGAGGAGAGGAGAGGAGAGGAGAGGAGAGGAGAGGAGAGGAGAGGAGAGGAGAGGAGAGGAGAGGAGAGAAGGAAAAAGAATTACAACAATCTAATAATTAAAATATATATATTATCCTGTTATTTTGATTAGTTGCTTTTGCGTATTGCTGGATTTAATCCTATTATAGACTCTTAACTGTAAAGATATTTTAAAATGTTTTCTTTTACTATACTTCACTCTTTTCCTGTTAGATATTTCTGTCAGAGTATAAAAAATGTTAGCAACACTTAAATTTATCTCAGTCAAATACTCTATACCTTCTTAGGAAACGATCAAATGGAATATTACTTCAAATCTTTTTCCACATGTATGAGTATCTATTCTTATGCATGCAAATAATATATTTAGCCATAAAATTACCCACCCAAATTAAGAGCTAGTATTCTTGCTCATGTCTTCAAGAGTATATAAAATTCATTTTCTATAAGCTGTTTAGCCTAAAAGTGAGAAGTATATTATCACTTAAAAAAAAAAAAGCAAATCTACTGTAATTTAGAAAAAAAAACAAACAAGAAATTGAAAATGTAAAGAGCATATTTAAATAAAAATACTGGATTGCTGTTGTTCTGAATAATTTCTTTTGCTGTTTTCTGAACAAGCAGAAAATTTGGAGACTTGAAAAAAATATATATTTTGCTCTCTTTAAAGCCACAGATGATCTAGATAAGTGTTACAGAATATGTGATGGTTATATTTTCTAATGTTTTAAGATATTTTAGGTTATTTTAGTGATCATTTAGCTATGTAACAAACACAAATTACTAAAAGTAGGTTTTTTTCTTCCTGTCATTTGAAAAATGCAACAAATTATTCATTGATATATCATAAATAGACATGTGTATTTGTACCCACATAATTGGTCTGTCATTATATATGTACAGATTAATTTGCAGATTAGTTTTAAGTTAAATGAATAAATAAATAAAGATTTCCACCTACTTTTTTGTATGTTCCTTTCTAGTTTGATCAAGCATTTCATTCTATTATGTTTTATTTATAATCCATTTATTTATAATCCATTTAAAACTGCGCAGAAGTAGCTATAAAACAAATCATGTGTCCTATAAAAAAGCAAAGCATTGTAATACACATCAGGAGAGAATGAAAAAGAATGAAAAGGTTTTGTCCCAACAGGAAATACAAAAATCACATAATACAAATGACTGAGATTTTCTATGCTCATGTCCCACAGGGTAGTTTTTATAGTTCCTTTCCCTTTCACATAATATCAAATCAGATGTCATTCTTTTTTCAGGAATCTCAAAAATGCTGAGCCAAAGTATCTTAATGGATTCGCAAGTTGTACCTGTAAACTCTTGTGAAACCTACTTATCACTTATAATGGCCTTCCAGAACATGAAAGGGGCCTACAGGAAGCTGGGGAAAGAATTTTTATTAGGGCATGTAGCAACAAGGTGAGGAGAAATGGCTTTAAACCGGAAGAGGGAAGATTTAGGCTACATATCAGCAAGAAATGGTTTACTGTGTGGATGGTGATTCAATGTAATGAGTTGCCAAGTGACATTGTGAATGCCCCCTCCCTGGAAGCATTCAAGGCCAGGCTGGATGGGCCTGTGAGCAACCTGGTCTAGAGGGAGGTGTCCCTGCCTATAGCAGGGGGTCTAGAACTACATGATCATAAAGGTGCCTTCCAACACAAACCATTCTACAGTTCTATGATTCTGTGACTGTAGACATCTGAAAACAGTAGATCTGTAGACTCAAAGAGTTCATAATGAGGACCAGATATCTACACAATACACATTTCAGAAGATTGTTTTTTTTCCCTGTTCTTCTCACTGTATTATTCTGAAATGGATTATCACTACAGTGTCTGAGAACCTTCTGAGAACTTCTAAAAATCCCATGTTTATTTTGTAATTGTTTTCGTTATAAAAATTTAGAATGAAAATTAAAGGTAATAATTTTGTACATAAATTAATATGAAAAGAAACTATATTCCCTACATAAATAGGTCTAAAATTAATTATAAAGTCTTCCAAAATGGAAAGCTACTGAAATAATAAACATTGCATGGAAGAAATAAATTGAGACATCAAGTGTGCCTTGTAACACAACGTGCTATATAAATCACGTTAGTTCAAGTGACTATTCCCACACCTTTAAGCATAAACTAGTTTATTTTGAGCTTTTACTGATATATAATATTAAAGGAATGATTAAAATTGTAAAAATGTATATGTGTGATATGCTTAAACTAAACAATTAAATGGAAAATGGGAACTTGATCATTATTTCCACTATAAAGAGAAAGAAATTATCGAGTTCGCTATTTCTGCTTTAATTCTAACATTTCCCCAGCCTTCACAGTCAAGCTATTAATTCTTTCAATTTATTTTTGCTTTCACTTCAGTTCTGTTTTTTAATTTTATGCACATAGATGTTTGTAATTGAAACCATCCCCATACCGCTGTCTATGTGATAGCTAAAGATTAATCTCTCACCACAGACTCATTGGAGGTTTGCATAACAAATATTGTGAAAATTTAGAAGTGCAAATCACAGGAAAAAAAGAATTGGAAAAAAACATCAGTAGATTTTATGCACGTCTTCAATATTTGTTGTGATCCTTCTGTATGACGTTAATGAGTAGCCAGCATTGTTCTGGAAATGTGATATCATCTTATTTTTGTGTTCAATTCTGTTACAAGAAAAGAAAAGGAAAAGAAAAAACGTTACTCCTGACATAAGTACCATGTGTCCTGACTAATTCACTCATACAAAACTATAGTGACATTTTCATATACTTTCTTCAAAGTAGAGACTGTTAAACAGGTACTATGGGAGAAATATAAGGATGTTAGCCTGTGTAGGGATGGTTTTCTGGAAAGTCAAGGTCCAGCTTGAAATATATATGGCAAGGGGTGCCAAGAGGAATAAGAAAGGCTTCTACAGGTACCTTAACCAGAAAAGGAAAATCCAGGGAGGTTGTACTACCCCTAGTGAGTGACACAGGCAAGCTGTTAATAAGGAGAGGGCTGAGGAACACATCTTTTTGCCTTAGTCTTCTCTGATTACTGCCATCACACAGCCTTTAAAAAATTGATTTGAAACTAGGTGATTGGGGAACCAACATCTCTCCCATTGTAAGTGAAGATTAAGTTTGTGACCACCTAAAGAAACAGAACATCTGTAAGTCTATGGGTGTCAATAAGACACATTCCAGAGTCCTGAAGGAACTGGCTGATACGGTCACCAAGCCATTCTCAATGATGATTGAAAAGTCGTGACAGTTAGGAGAAGTCTCTGGTGACTGGAAAAAACGGCAAAATCACACCTTTTTTTAAGAAAGGTGGAAGGGACAAGCCAGGGAACTACTGATCTGTTATCCTCTATCCTCTGTACCAGGGTAGATCATGAAGCCCATCCTCTTGGAAGATATGCTAAAGCACATGCAAGACAGGGAGTTAATATGTGAAAACTAGCGTGGCTTAACCAAGCGGAAATCCTGTTTAACTGGTGCTGTTCAGCCTGGAGAAGAGAAGGCTCCAAGATGACCTGAGAGTGGCCTTTCAGTATGTTAAGGGAAGATGCAGGAAAGAAGGGGACAGACTCTTTTGCAGGGTCTGTGGTGATAGAAAAAGGAATGTCTTCAAGCATAACGAGACTATTTGGATTTAAGAAAAAAGTCTTCTACAGTGAGAGTGGCGAGGCAATGGAACAAATTGCCCAGAGATATGGTGGATGCCTCATCCTTGGAGGCATTCAAGGCCAAGCTCTGAGAAATCTAATCTGTCTGTTAATTGCAAGGAAGTTGGACTGGCCTGTAAGGGACCTTTCCAACTCCAAGGATTCCATGATTCTATGATTCTATAAACCTAATAACCTAGTGAGCTATGTGAACAATACATTATCCTACTCTCCTCAACAACAAGTGAGACAGGAATCAAAATAACATAGCTTGTTTGACTCCAAACTGAAGGAGATGAAACATTTCATTCAGAGTCAGTTTGCAGACGGCACTGAAGTATAGTGGTATTTCAAATTCACAGTAGATTTTAGTTTCAGCACGACACTGTATTCTCTCCAACCATCCATTCAGTAAGAATAATAATTTCTCTAAACTTCCCAGGAGATCAAAGTCAAATCCTTCTCCTTCTTCCTGCACTCTAGAAAACAAGACACAAAGACATGTCAGAAAACTAACCAAACACTAACCTCAATTAATGTGAAACTCTGGGAAATTACTTGAATAATCAGATCTTCTAGCATCTATTAGTTTACAATTTTAAAGTTTACAACTGTAGCCAGCTGTTTTACTCAACAGCTTTATTATAGTTTTATCCAATTCCCAGACCAAAAATAACCAGGAAAGTGTTTACACTAAGGAAAAAAAATATTTTCTAAATTTGAAGGAATACAGATGAGCAGCAGCAGAATTATGCGGAAAAAACAGAAGACTTAAACAGAATTGCTTAGACTTCCTGGCATATTTTTGTCAAAGTTTTATCTTAAAATGTATAGATTAATACCACTTCTGAGGGACATGCAATTCCCAAGAACTTGGGATTGAAATTTCACTAATAGAGTCAGTTGTAAGAAAAAAAGAGAGTAATAGTTATCCATCAAAATCCCTATAGACAGTAATTAAGACAGGAATAGGGATTTCTGTGTTTCAAAAATAACTCACCCAATGAAATTTAACCTAAACCAACTGAACACCTCCCCCCCAACCAACCAAAAACAAACAAACAAAAAAACAACAACAAAAAAAAACAGCACACAACAAAAATCCACAAACAAGCAAACAAAAGTAAAACAAAATCCCAAATCAAAGCAACTACAATTTTGCTAAAGTAAATGTTAAAGAATTAAATATGTTCACATTTAAAAAGAATAATGCCATTTAAAGCCAATAGTTTCTGAAGTTTGTTTTAACAGATAAAGCAGTTTCTCTATTAGATAAATCATAAAAATTGGTAAAACAAAGAAAAAAATAAAACACAAGTAACATCAGATGTTCACACTTTGTAGCCTGCTTTTGAAATAGCAGCAACTTTCAAAATTAGATGAAAATTTAGACAGTGCTCTGTCCTAAAACAGTGCATATTGGATGAGTGCGCCATTGTGTTTAGACTGGGATTCCAAATGCTTGCCTTTCTTTGTTGTTTCTATGTTACACACGTGATGGACCAAATTAGTAAACATAATAGTGCTTCTGCTATTCAGGAAAATGAGATATCCTACTACTCATACAAATAAAATCAGACTTCAATTTTTTTTGAAAAATTTCTAGTTGTACACTTAGGATTGTTCTTGCATGGAAATTTTTAGTCTTTTAACTTATCAAGAACTAGAATCTATCAACTAATCTGGAAAACACGTTTCTCTATTAGGACATAAATCATTCTATCAAAGCCAGAGACATGAATTATTTTCCTGAAGTTAAGGATATATTTTAGCAGTGAGAATCTGTTTATACTGAGACTTCACAAGTCTCATTGATTGGGATAGAGTTAATTGTCTTCAGAGAGGCTAATGTGGTCCCATGTTTTAGATTTTTGATGAAAATAATGGTGATAACACACCAATGTTGTTGCTGAGCAAAGCTTACACAGAACCAAGGACAATTCAGCTTCTCACACTGCCCTGCCCATGAGGGCTGGGGATGCAGAAGGAGTTGGGAGAGGACAGAGTTGGGAGAGCTGACCCAAACAGACCAAAGAAATATCCCATACCATATGGCATCATGCTCAGCAACAGAACTGGAGTAAAGAAAGAGAAAGTGGGGGGATGTTCAGAGTGATGTCTTCCCAAGAAATCATTATGTGTGCTGAACCCTCTGTTCCTGGGAGTAACTGAACATTAGCCTACTGATGGGAAGTAGCAAGTTAATTTTTTCTATTCTTGTTCTTGCAGTTTTTGCTTTCCCTGGTAAATTATCTTTGTCTCAGTCCATGATTTCTGACACTTTTATCTTCCTGATATACACCTCCATCCTACATGTGAAGAATGAGTGAGTGAGTGACTGTGTGGGGCTGAGTTGTCTGCCAGGCAGTATAAACACCCCAAAATTTACTTGAAACACCAATATTTTATTGAATAATCTCAGTGAACAGAACACAGTGTTCATAACTTCCACTAAGTCCTACTCTGATTCTGTTAAATACAGATTCCTCAGAGTTTAGAGATCTCATGGTCACATCAACATCACTAAAAACTACAGCAAAAGCCCTTCTTAAATAAATGAGTTGTATATCTATTAGCTCTGTAGCATTTATAGGAGCCACAGAGGGTGATGAGGCACTGGCACAGGCTGCCCTGAGAAGTAGTGGATATGCTGTTCCAGGAGGTGTTCAAGGCCAGTTTTGATGGGGCCCTGAACAACCTGACTGTCTTGCCCATGGAAGGGAACTGGAACTAGGTGATCTTAAGGTACCTTCCAATCTAAGCCATTCTGTGATTCTTGTAATTCTGTCTTTTAAACATTTAGGGAAAATAAGTTAATGGAAAAGGATACATAAACTTACAGAAGAAAAAAAAAAAAAAGACAAGGATAGCAATCAATGTGCTGCACTTGTTTATATGTATCTAAATGAATCAGCTAAAAAATAATGATTTAAAATCCTTTTAGAATGTCAACAAATTTTAGATTGGAAAGTAGTCACATGGATGTATTGTCAAAAATCAGAGCAAGAAATCATGCCAAAATCCCTAATAGTACTCTAAGCTTTGTAATTAATAGAAACCTCTTTCACTTCTGGGCTGAAAGGATCACTGCAAATCTACATCTCTGGCTGCAAAATTATTGGAAATTTTACATCTACTTATGTCTAAACTACATTAGGTACTGTTTTCATGCTGACAGGCTTTTCCTTTGAATTAAACATTAAATCAGTCTTTTCTGCTCTGTAGACTTTGTAGATAACATGGCATGACAAAAAGGAGAGTAATAATGATTAGAAATCTCCAAAGACTATTGACTTGATACTTATCAACTGTACATAGTAATGAAAGCAGTTCATAAAGACTTCAGTATCCAGTTTAATATACAGAAAAGGGAGCTGGAGTTGCTGGGGATAAATATTCCATTCTATTTTAAACACATATTCAATCTATAGGAGAGACATAGATGAAAGTAGGAAATTTTGTGAACATCTACGTGTCTTTATATGTTCTACTGATTTCAAAACTCTCATTTTTATGTTTCTTTTAATATTTCTATTTAGTAAATTTTGGTGGAAAGGTGGCAAAAGAGATAGATTTTAGAAATCGCAAAAGATATTAAAAAGGTGGGGTGAAACTCTGAATAAATTTCAGTGTTAATTTAGTTTATAAACAGATAAATGATTTACCTCTGTTCCACTGCCAAATCTAATGCTCCATGTATATTTCAAAGCTACAGTCCATTAAGCATATTGTTTACCACAAATTAAATTTCTAAGCTTGCAAAAGAAGTTATCTGCTCTGGTTATCATGCTTCTGTGAAATGATGTGCATTTCAGTAACACTGTACAAGCTTACAGAAATGAAGCCCCTGAATTGAGTTGCAATATACCAGTTTTAAATAAGGTATTCCATTCAGTCCTAAACTCTAATTTTCACACATGACAAAACTTGAAAGGTGGCCTATAGTCTTTCAGTTTTGTTGTAAATCACTCTAAGATACAAAAGAGAAATGTTTCTAGTCAGAAAAATATTTGTTGCTTTTGGTTGCAGTGTTAACAACTGTTTTATTGGTGTTGTTTGTTTGTTTGAAGAATAGAGCAAGATAATATTCTTCTTGACAGACGTAATATATTTATATATTTCTATTTAACTTACTTCTACTAAAAAGTAAACAAATATCTGTAACATATTACAGTGTGCTTTTCTAGTGTTTATCCCATTGTTCAACCATTAACTATTTTTTTTGTGGTCTCTGTGATCTGTTGCAAAATGCTTCCTTTCACAGAACAAATTCTGAAAATATTGCCATAAACCAATAAAACTCTACAACGGAAGAAGACTCAGAGGAGGAAAGCCAGGGTCATATGATGGACATATAACAGGGAAGTACTTGAATCAAAAGTACCTGACTGTGGCAAAGAAAGTTGAATTTATGTGAATTAAAAGAGAATGAGAGAGTACACTGTTTGTTTTAGACAAAAAATTGTATCAGTGGATCAATTGCTAAATGGATCAAATGGTTCTGTAAATAAAATGATGAGTCATAAAATCACAGAATCATACAATCATAAACTTGTAGAATTGTTGTCAACAGCTCATTGTCCAAGTGGAGACTGGTGATGAGTGGCACTCTTCGTGAATAGGTGCTGGGACCAGTGTTATTTAATGTCTTTGTAGACAACATGGACAATGCGATCAAGTGCACTTTCAGCAAGTTTGCAGACAACACCAAGCTGAGTGGTGTGGTTGACATGCTATTGACATGCTAAAAGGATGCAATTCAGAGGGACCTGGATAGGCCTGAGAGGTGGGCCCATACCAATCTCATGAAGTTCAACTAGGCCAAGTGCAAGGTCCTGCACCTGGGTTGTGGCTATCCCAAGCACAGATACAAAGATTGGGCAGAGAATGTCTTGAGAGCAGCCCGGAGGAGGAGAATTTAAGTGTGTTTGTTGATGAAAGATTCAACATGAGCAGGTAATATGCTCTTGCAGCCCAGAACGCCAATTGTAGCCTGGGTGACATCAAGAGAGGCATGACCAGCAGGTCAAGGAAAGTGATTCTTTCCCACTACTCTGCTCTCCTGAGACCCCACCTGGAGTACTGTGCCCAGTTCTGGGGGCCCCAACACAAGAACATGGAGCTGTTGGAACAGATGCAGAGGAGTGCCATGAAGATGATTAGAGCAGCTCCCTTATGAGGACAGACTGAGAGAGCTGGGGTTCTTCAGCCTAAAGAAGAAAAGGCTCCAAGGAGACCTTATAGCAGCCTTCCAGCACCTGAAAGGGGCCTACAGGAAAGCTGGGGAGAAATTTTCCTATTTGTAATAATTAGTATAGCCATAAGTGATATGATCTCCAGAATACTATTTCACTTTTTTCTTCTCACTCTTTCTCTTCTTTCTTCTATCTGGTATATTCATAACATTATGGTCTATGTATGAAGTGTTTGAGTCATAGGTTGGACTGCAGCAGAGCTGTGGAAAACACTTTGTCTATGATATGCCTGGAATTGTCTCAAACACATGCAAGATAAGACCATCGCCACGACAAAAGCTAAAGGCTAAAGGCGTGAATGAAGCAGGGAGTCCTGTGAAAACAGGGAAGCCTTGATCTGTCTCAAACTCCCCTATTGAAGCAAAGTTGTTTACTGTGACATTTCGGCTGTAAACTTGTTGACAATGAATTCTGAAAATCTAGGAGGCATAAATGGGTTTCCCTGAGGGAAACTTGGGGTGAACTTTGAGACTTCAGTACTTTGGAGCTTCAGGACATCTGGATAACATCTGGATAAGTGCTTTTACAGGCTGAGGACCTCTTCCTGTTGGCTGGACTAACACTGTAACCTGAACTGGTGATCTCTTTCTCTGTGTCTCTTTCCTCACCATCACTCACCTCCAGCCCTCAACCCCCATCCTATCTCTCTCTTTTCTCACTGTTTCCCTTATGAAGTTCTTAAGTAATTGAAAGGCTTATTTTGGTTTCTTACAAAGGTGCATAGTTTAGGCAAACAGCTTAGTTAGATTTAATTGGAAGAATGTCAATACTTCTAAGATAATTGTAGTACAGAGATTGTCATTAAAATTGATGGCTGTGTTTGGACCTTGAATATAGATTTACTTTAGTCTAACCATAGCTTTGTGAATCTGGTAACTTTTCCATTCCTTTGTGTGTGGAACATAAAACCTCCAGCATATTGGTGGCTGAGGTTCAACTGTCTCAGGTGCAGGACTTTGTGTTTCTACATATTTGATTTCATGAGGTTTCTGTCAGCCTGAGCAGCCTGTCCCTCATAAAGGCGTGTATTGTATGAAGGAAATTGACATTATAAGGAAGAAAAAAACATATCAAATAGTATTTTCAAAAAAATTTCAGTCTTCTAACTTATTTCAGCTTAATTTATTTTCTCAAGATTGATTTAAATACAAATCTTTAGCAAGAGAGACTTAGTAACACTTCAGTTCTAGTGCTAGACAGTCTACTCTGGAACTTCTGAACTGAACGGAACGAATCTGAGACTGCTATTCTTCCAGGCTGCTCAGAGAGGAACATATGTCAGGAATTGTTACTGCTAAATGGTTGTGGAGAAGGTGTGCAACATTGCAAAAAAAGAAAATGTACAGCACAGCACTCATAGAACTCTGTAGATATATCAGGTGCAGATGCGAAACAAAAATGCAGATCAGCAAATGATTGACAAGCATATATAAAAACACTATAAGAAAACAAAGCCACAAATACACAGTTTTGTGGAGGGGAGGGGGGGGAAAGAAAAAAAAGGAAAACCCCAAACTCCAAACACACAGGTCTTGTTTATTTAATATATTCCTTTCTATCTTCCTGAAATATGAAGTAAATTATAATTAAGGTAGATAACTCCATTTACGCAGCAGCAGTTAGCCCTAAGTGTGAACTCAATGCTTTAACGATAGAATCATAGAATGGCCTGGTTTAAAAAGGACCACAATGATCATTGAGTTTCAACCCCCTGCTATGTGCGGGGTCGCCAACCACCAGACCAGGCTGCCCAGAGCCACATCCAGCCTGGCTTTGAATGCTTCCAGGGATGGGGCATCCACAGCCTCCTTGGGCAACCTGTTCCAGTGTGTCACCACCCTCTGTGTGAAAAACTTCCTCTTAATATCTAACCTAAACCTCTCCTGTCTCAGTTTAAAACCATTCCCCCTTGTCCTATCACTATCCACTCTGGTAAACAGCTGTTCTCCCTCCTGTTTATACGCTCCCTTCAAGTACCGGAAGGCCACAATGAGGTCTCCCTGAAGCCTTCTCTTCTCCAAGCTAAACAAGCCCAATTCCCTCAACCTTTCTTCATAGGAGAGGTGTTCTAACCCTCTGATCATCTTAGTGGCCTAATACTTTTTTAACTACTCAGTGAATGGCGAGTTTGATAAAAGGTGTACACATCTACATAAAAAGGGAAATACAGAAAAGAAGGGGACAGAGCCTTCAGCAGGGTCTGTGGCAATAGAACAAGGGGAAATGGTTTCAAGTTCAAAGAGAGTAGATTTAGGTTAGATATAAGGAAAAAAGCTTTTACAATGAGGGTGGTGAGGCACTGCAACCGGTTGCCCAGTGATGTGGTTGATGCCCCATCCCTGGAGATTTTCAAGGTGAGGCTGAATAAGGTGCTGGGCAACCTCATTTAGCTTGGTGTCCCTGTTCATTGTGGGAGAGTTGGACTAGATGGCCTTCAGAGGTCCCTTCCAATTCTAAGCATTCTATGATTCTATAACAGCAAACTGGTTGCAGACAGAGCAGATGAACTCATGGCAGCAGGTAGTGTAGTAGCCCTTTCATTTTGTTTTGAACTAGAGTTACTCAGTTCTCCTGAGCTGAATATCTGCTCCATGCACATACTCTGAAACTGTATGAAGGATTCATAATTTATTCACACTCTTTCATCTTTATTAGAGAAGGGATTGTGTTCAGTGTGCAGCGCATTAAACCTTCCTTTTTGACTTCCTCAGGAATCTAGTTTGTACACACTAAAACTGCCTTTCAAGGTGAATCATCAAAGAGTAAGTGATGTCCATGCACACACAGTATGTGAATGTTTGGACCAAAGTTGTGCTGCTGATCTGGGCTAGTGTTTTGGTGTTTTTCTAAAACATAGTGGAATGCTTCTCACCAATTCTCAGGGTAACCTTAGCATCTGGGAATTTGTGAGCGTGAGTGCATCCACAATGGCTCCCAGATCAAAAGTCTGATTCTGTAGTGCACTAAAGGAACAAACAGTAAGGACTGAGTTAACCTGCTTGATATTTTTATTTCTTATAATTCATGAAATGTGGATCCTAGTAACAAAAACCACACTTTTGCTTTCTGTATTCAAACAAGAATAAGACACTTGAGCATTTTCAGTCACTTCTTTACATAAATATTCATTGTCTGAATATGATCTTGTGCCAAATGTGTTAGAATTTCTCATCTGCGTGTTAAACTTACCTTATTTCTTCAGAAATCACATTTTGTTTTTACTGACTTTCCTCCCTCTGCCCCAGTGGCCGTTTTCTATACACAACTTTTGGCACTCTTTTATCTTGATTCATTATGACTCATCTGAGATGATGACAAAAATCTCTTGATGAAAAATGCTAATTTTCTTGTGCTAATTGTTTTAGGAATGGTTTTCTAAATTGCAATTCAAATTTGAAATACTGAAATTCTTTACAAAACTTTCTAGATTTTGAGAGTTGAAGTTTAAAGCGGGCTGTTAGGCACTGTAATCAGCTGATAACATACTAATGCAAGTCAGCTCGTGTGGCAAGTAAAACCAAGCTATTATATCAAATTATACCGTTATTTTGCTATGTTGAATGAATTAGAGGAGGATTACTACATTATGATATGTTGCTGAAAATTGTATACATGAACAACTTCAAGAAAAGTAAATAGATAGTTCTGTTTCAGGATGCAAAATTAATGAAATCATCAAAGAATTAAAGCACATTTTTTTTTTTTTTAGGAAGGAATAGGATAGTAGAGCAAACCTACATCTTTTTGAAAATGGTGTAAAAATAATTCAGCTATTCTCTATCAGAACAGTTATGCAGATGGATGTTTTATTGGTTTGGTTTATTGTTTTTTAATTTATTTTGAGCCTATCCAGCCATCAGTCATGGTTATACAGTACACAATCACTTTAATATTGCATTTTGTATATTGATTTGTTGGCTACCCAGCCAGTTGCAATTGTATTTCACATCAATTTGGGTGGCTACAGTCCACTTCCTAGTTAACATTGACTGAATAATAAAATATATGTCTTTCTTTTAAGTAGGGATAAAAACTTATGTCAGGAGAAGGATTAAAGAATAATGGTAGAATAAATAAGAAAAAAGTAGCATGCAAATGATAAGTGTCTTTTGTTTGAGTCCCGTTTCATTCTTTGACTTGTTTGGTATGTCCACTTGTATCACTAAGCAGATAAACAAAATACTAAAATTACATTTTGTATTGTAATTAAAAAAGGAAAACCTTGAGGAAATCTTGTGTTTCAAATGATTTGTTAGAAAAATTAGTAAATTAAAAAAGAAACAGTTTTGAATTTTAATCTATAAGATTCAGTCAATTATGTTAAGACGAAAGAAAATTGACATTTAGAGGCATTTTAGTGTCACCAGTCTTGATGCAAATCTAGATTTTAACATACTTCACAGAAAAACAGAAAAATCCTCAGTATTAAAAAAAAAAAAAAAAGATTTTTATAGCATTAAATGAATGATGTTGATAAGGCTCTAGTTTACTAGAATGACTGTTATGGACACAACAATTAAAAAAAAAAAAAGTACAAAAATAATAATAGTTATCCGTGCAAAATTCTGTCTTAGTTTTATAGAGGAATCCCAGCTAAATACTGAGTGGTTTGTTTATTCATCTAACGATGTAATACAACTCCTTAATTTGAAAGTTCTGGGTTATTATATGCCATATTTAGCATCTGATGTATACTTTATATTTATACATATACTTTTCCTCTTCTTTGTTCTTGACTTTTTTGTTCACTGGGTTTTCTATCCCAGGTGACAGAACAGGTTCTGAAACAGAGGACAAAAGATCTGGTAATTCAGTTGGGTAGAGGTATGCTTCTAGAACTGAAAAACTGTGAGGAAAAGTAAATCTAAGAGGGGTCCGTGGGAGACATGGGAAATTCAGTGACAGTTTCAAAGGCCTTGAGAGGAATCTGGAGGGATGCTGACCACCTGTGAGAGAGGGGCTGAGAGAAGTAAAGGCAAACTGGGATGAGAAGCTTGGAAGATGGTGGTGACTAATGCTATGATTTCTTTCTGGTTGACACAGAATACATTAGTGTTACAGTTTTACATCTTAATTTTTCAATGATAAGTATTTTTAGAATAGTTAATTACGTTATTTGGGCCATGATCAAAGCCTGAAGCTTTGAATTAGATAGGCACTTAGGCATATATATAGAACCTCAAACACATGGGAATATTCACAAATTTCTGGTTTTACATACTCAAGTCCTGTGATAGATCATACTTTAAGCACTGTCAACAAAACTATTAATGTATATTTTTGTCCAAGAAAGAAACCTACTTTTTGGAGTTATAGATCCTGGCCAATTCAATAATGTCTGTTAGAAAGTATGGTTCAGACTGATAGCCAGAACCAGATCTCAAACATCTCTACAGTATTGTGGTATAAAGATATGAAATGTAACTGCAATATCCATACTTCTTTTCCTCACAGAGTAAGGGCAGTGTTCCCACTTTTTTTCTGGAGGTGTTAACAGCTAGAGACAGTATCTCACCATCTTGGCCTTTTCCTGCAGACTGTGAAAGACCTCTCTGCACATTTCCAGCTCCTTTTATTTTGGGGAAAGAATAATCTGCATGGCACAGTAGCTGTTCAACACTGTAAAAACCATTGGTCTGTATAATCATGTGATTGTTATCACTATCACACTTTAACAGCTCCTAAAGCCTCCAGTATCTTACCATACTTGTGTACATGCAGCCAATCATTTGGTTCAGTTGCTTACTTGGTACTAAATCAGCAGCTGAAAAAGCATTCTGTTGCCTCTACTTCCAAAGGTGTTGCGTGAACAGAACACAAAGGAGGCTGCTTGGCTCAATAGAGGTAGGAAGGATTAAAACTGGCATCTGTGCCTCCATCAGTTCGGTACATAAACATACAAATATGTCATGAATGAAGATGGCAGAGAGAACATTCAGATCTTGAAGAAGGATAGATAGGTCATAGTTTAAATACACTCATCTGAGTGAGCAAATGACTGAAAGTTTCAACTAGCAATAAAAGACTGCACAGATGCAGCAGACAACTGTTCTATGGAAATGACTTACTATCTCTAGAAAAAAAGCCCATAAATAATATATTTGCATGTCTTTATTGGACAAATGCTAGATTTGAATTCAAAATTATTGTGGAAGGAATAATGAATGTGTTGCATATTAATATATATATATATTTTCTTCTCAAAAAGCTAGATTTGTCTTTAATATACCAGATCACTCAAATCTATATCTCTAATTTCTGAAGAATGTTTTATAGTTCTAGATATATTTAAACAGTTTTCACAACTGGACAATAAGGATATATATAAACCAATTAATTTAATTTTGTTATGGTACAAGTTTTGAGAACTATTTTAAGTGATGAGCCAGAGAAATATTTGGAATAAAAACACTTTGATTAGGATCTTCAGTTTTAGTTCTGAAGAAAATGGCAGTCTTCTGAACTTCATATTTTACCAGAAGGCAGAGTAATGAAGCTGAATTTGACACTGTTTACTCAACTTTTCTCTCCCATTTCCTGAATGATAAGAGTTTGTTAATTCTTAAAAAGCAGAATGAAATACTCCAAGTATGCCCAACTGTAAGTTACACAAGACACACTGCCTGATGATTTATCTCTTATTACTTGCAAGTAACTACTAACTCTTTAAAATGAGAATGTTCTGGAGGGATTATATATATTCTTCAAGAATAAGAACATATTTGCATTTACAAGCAGAGGGAGTAAGACAATTGTAAAGATTTATGTTCATTCTTCATTCACAGCACTGTAAATTAGTCTGGCAAAGTCAATAATACTATTCAAATTATGCAAAGTTAAATCATGTCCATAAGTCTTTCCAAGATCATGAAAAACTCACACTTATGTGCAAGGTTGTGAAAACAAGTTTGATCATGAATGTGGTCATCTCAGTTCTGTGAATCTTCAGACAGAGAATCGTGACACTACATAGGTTGGAAGGGGTCTCTTAAGATTATGTAACCAAACACCTGCTCTAAGCATGTCTGCATGAAGGAGGTAAGTCAAAGCCTCCTCATGAATGACTGTAAGGGTGGGGAGTCCTGGGAAACCTATGTGAGAGATTATACTCACATAAAAAATATTTCATCTATAAATATAATCAGAATTTCCAGGTTGGCGTCTTGGGTCCACTGATTCTCATCATGTTTCTGAGCAATCCTTATATGAATCTGGCTCTGTTTTCTCTGCATCTTTTCAACAGGAGGTTGAAGACAGTGTTAAGCTCTCTCCTTTGCCTCTTCTAAGGCTGAAGAAAATAGTTTCACTAAGCCTCTTCCCGTTCCTCCTCCATCTGGACCCTCACAAGTCCATGGCACTGGATGGGCTCCACCCTTGGGTGCTGAGGGAGTTGGCGTGGGTGATTGCTGAGCCGCTCTCCGCCATCTACCAGTGTTCCTGGTTATCTGGAGAGGTCCCAGTGGATTGGAGGCTTGCTGATGTGACTCCCATCTACAAGAAGGGCCATAAGGAGGATCCGGGGAAATACAGGTCAGTCAGCCTGACCTCGGTAACAGGGAAAGTTATGGAGCAAATCATCTTAGCTCAATAAGAGAAATCAGTGTTGCTGATTTGATATTACCAAGGTTAGACTGATGAGATGTCGACTTGGTAAGTGTACGGCAGGCATGAAATTTGCTGTGCTACTATGTTCAAAGGGTCGTGATCAGCTGTATTTTGGATGTTTACATAGAGAAAGTTACTGATATAGAGGAACAAGTCAAGTGTAAAGCTACCAAAGTTGTCATGGAAGATATGAAGTATGAGAAGAGGTCAAGAAAACTGGTTTCCTTTAGACTTAAGAAGGGAAGGCTAAAGGAAAATTTTCCACTGTCTTCTGCTCCCTAATTGGAGAATATAAAGAAAACAGAACCAGATTCCTCCAAGACAATGAAGGAGAGATGGATTACATAACCTTTAAAGATCCCTTCCAACTCAAACTATTCTATGGTTCTATGAAAGGCGATATATAAATTTCTTCACAACAAATATCTCAGATGTGTATCCAAAACCTGCACATTGCTGAGAGACAGAAGAAAAAACATCACAAGCTAGAAGAGATCTCTCTGAAATGGTCCATTCTGGCTTGTAACCAAACCAATGTGCCGTGCAACTTCTTAACAGCACAGTTTCAGGTGAATATTTGATGTGGGCAAGGGTCTATTCCTCTGTTTGATTTCTAGAATATGCACCTAGCCATAAACCTTGTCCTGTCTTTGATTTCTCATCTTTTTTCTTTTTCTTTTTCCACTCATATCTCTATCTTTTCTCTGCTAAGAGCTTTGTCCCAGTTATTGATGTACTGAATATTTTACTCTCAGCTGATATAAAATAGTCTGCTCCATCCCTAAAACACAGTAAACTCTCATTATCACTCCAGAATGACAATCTCTACATTTTAAAGTGTTCTTTGTCACTTTTCTCCTACATAGGTCTCTACTTGCTACTCCTTTTCTTAGTAATCTACACATATTTCTATCTGGAGACTTGCATCTAGAAAAAGCAAACCTGTATCCAGCATCAATACATAAATCAGAGATGCATATCTGTTTATATCTTGAACCTTGTTATATCAGAGATGGGCACAGATCCCTAGAAGGGGGTAGAGATTTCTATTGGTCAGGAATGGAAATTGTAGTGAGAATTGGTCAGATCAGAATTGGAAGATTAATCTCTAAAAAGCACAGATGTAGTTTCAATCACTGAAGAAACAGTGATGTACTTCTAAATATCTCTGATCAAAGAATGGCATTTTCTTTTTGTGCAGAATGGAGATTAGAATGCATCAGATATAAGGAATCAGTTTCAACTACTTCAGCATTTGAACAGAAGCTTGTTACAGTACAGATTGGGATGGAGACCAAAGATAGAGTCATAGCGTCAGACGTTGGATTGCAACCATCTTGTTGTTCTGGCTCTACCTTTACTCATATTAATCTGGCAAGGTAGCAGACAAATAAAAAACTGAACACTTAGAGCCCATCCTGGGCCCACAAAAATTTAGCAGATGGAATTGACACCTGGGCCTGCAATTTATCTGTGCCTCTGCCCAAAGTAGTGATGATGCTGCAGGCATCTGATTCTATTTTACAGTAATTGCGCAGGTAAGGAATGTCTGGCAATCAGAATGCTTGAGTTATAGGGCAGAAACGATGATTATATAGCTAATCATCATAGACGTTTATTATAGAAACTTTTATATTACTATGTGAAAAATTATTTTCTGTATGCGATGATGTGGGAGGAGTTCTGACTGTAGTAAAAAAAGGGCTGTAGCTATGATTATTTCAAAGGTGTGAATAATTGTCCTCTGTGATAAATTGTCACTGAGTTCTGGATGACAAAGACAAAAGTAAAATGTTAATCAGAGTAAAGCAAAAACTTTTCTGTGAATTGATTACAATTGCTTGATTCAAAAGACCACAAAAATGCAGATAGTGGGAGATTAACAGTTTAAGAATACACTCATCCCTTCAGTTATGCGAATGACAACAGAACAAGAAGCACTTCTTTTATTTTCTGCCATGTCTGGATAAGCTGAAATAGTGCATAATGAGAAACTGTACCTAATCTACATCTAATTGCTATCGTTGTGAAATGAGGTAGTAGCCAGTAGTACCAAAAATTAACAGGACATATTAGATATATTCAGAAATGTAGAGAACTATATGAATGCAAATAACTTGGACCTGATTATGTGATTAGAAAACTCACTGAGAAATCAGTCAGTTAAAATAACCAGGCAGAAGAGTCATTATGCTCTCTTGACATTTTTGCCTGACTTCCTGTTTGCTGACAAGCACCATTCTTGAACCTGGAAATAGTGATCCTCGAATATATATATATATATATATATCCATATACATATATATATATATATCCAGATTTGTATGGATATTCCAACTTTCTGGAGTCCCACTTCCCTCCAGGACCTTATTATATGGGACTCTACAAGCAGATAGCCAATGAGTCCAAAGTCTGCTTTCCTAAATCCAGAGTTCTGAACTTCCTTTTTACCTCCTCCTTGCCCTTGTGGTCCTAAACTCCACCATCCCATGGTCATGGCAGACAAAATTCCCTTTGACCTTCACATTTCCAGCAAGCCCGTTCTTGTCAGTTACCATGAGGTCCAGCAGAGCACCTCTCTACATTAGATTCTCTATCACTTTCAGAAGGAAGTTATAGTTGATACAGTCCTTAAACCTCCTAGACAGCTTACACAGTGCTGTATTGTCCCTGCACTGGATATATATTGGAGTGATTGAAATCTCCCATGAGGACGCCATCAACATGAGAATGCTCCTGTCACTCTATAGAAGGCCTCATCTGTTTATTCTTCCTGGACAGGTGGCCTTTAGCATACACACAGGATGACAATACCAGTTTTCTCTTTAATTCTATCACATAAAATCTAAGTTGGTTCGTTATCCATCCTAAGGCTATTGCTCTCTACATAAAAGGCAATAACTCCCTCTCCTCATCTTCCTAGCCTATCATTCCTAAAGTTTCCTAAAGATGTTTCTCAACTGAAACAGTCCAGTCATGGGAGCCATCCTACCACATCTCTGTTATCTGAGCCAGTTCGTGATCTTGCAACTACATACAAAATGTTAGAACATTATATTTATTCCCTATACTGCATGCATTAGTATACAAACCCTCTTGAGAGCCCCCAAAGCATTTTGACTTTCTACAAAGGGTTTGAGGAAGTTTCTCTATAATTGTGTATAGTCACTTCCTTGTTTATATGCAAATGCCAGAGGTGATCCCATTTAAGATCTGTTTTGTTGATTTTATGATCTCTTTCTATCAAGTTACTGTATGCATTTTTCTCATCACCTCTGTTCATCAATCCTACACAGGGATGCTGGTTATTAACAATGACAATTATTATGATGATCCTCTGTCATTCCTAGTTTAAGTTGTTTACAGTTTCTACCTAGCTTCAGAAACAAGGTTCCTTACATTATAGAGGGTGCAAACAATAAAGAATAATATTTCCAGCTACTATGTCTGTTAGCTAAATACTTGAATAGATGAAATGTTACGGATCTCTTCTCCATAAATTATGATAGAAAATAAATCTATATATGAAAATGTGATGGTGTACTTTCTACAGACTTGCCTGTTACATATTACTAGACAATAGTTCCTGTGACATAGTTTAATTTAAATGAAATATTTCAGTCTTACGTGGGAACCTTTGCATACTAATAATGTGAATAAATCCACTCTCTGATATTATTTCAGAAATTATATTTCAGCTTTGCAAGCTGTCTTTGAATGATTAAAGTGGAGTTAAAACTTACAAAACAGAAGAATAACATGATATTCAGTCTCAGACAACTTCCAAACACTTTAGGACCCTGCCAAAGACAGGCTGATGGTCAGCACAGTTCTTATAATTTCAGCCAGTGGGTTATATTTTACTACTCTTCAAGCTACTGATGAAAAATGAATGTCTACATTCTACATAAACTGGTACACTTTTAGCTACAGTATTTCCAAATCAGTTAATCAACCAAACATAAACCCCACTGCTGGTTATATCCCTAACTGGCTGACACTATCTAGTGCTTCCTAAACAGTCAGTTAATAAGATTTATGTGTCTTTAAAGATATGACAATACAACATTTTACAGCAGTGATTTAGGATATGAAGAAGTTGGAACTTTTCCATTTCCAGTAGCATTCGTGCGCATCTAACCTCCCTCTCATATATTACTGAGTTAATGAATTAAAGTTTTCTCTACTAAACAAACTCTACGTGTGTTCATGACTACATAATGAAAATATCACTCACCAGTAAAAAGAGTAAGACAATAAAGAACAGAAAGGAGTCAAACTTCAAAGGAGAAAAAGCTATGGAAAGCAAATTATCTATCTTTAAGTAAATAAAGTCTATCTTGAAATCCTCTATTTCTGATTTTTTTTTTCCTTTTGCATACATAGTGAAGACTATTTACATCCTGGTCTGCATATAAGTATATGCTGTCATATAGTTTTGTGCACATTTATTAAGAATGTTTTGGAAGACCACTTCTTTCAATACCTTGTCACTGAACACCTTTGCTCCAAACCCTTGAAGTGCACTAAATTGAACAGCATCTCAGCCGAAGATGTGTCTCAAAATAAGCACCCAACTGAAAAGCTCACTGCTGCTTCTTCCTTGCTTAAAGGAAAATGTTACAGCAAAAAGCATGACAATCAAACAAGCATATGGAAGCAGAGCACTAACCAAACAGCATTTCTGACACTCATTTAACAACAGCTAAGCTTGAGGAGATCCCGCAAGATGTGAGCATTTGGACATATAACAAGATTTTTTTTTTTCAAAAGTGCACATAAAATTCTGAAATGAATCTGAAGGTCAATGCCTCAGATGCATGAACACTGTGAATCTGAACAACTACAATGGCAAAGACTGAGTCACTGTATAATGTCCTGGGCCACGAGAGATTCGTATCTTGCAACCAGTATACCAGTATCCCCTTTAAATTTTTCATCCAGCCTGTGAACTAAAGTAGAGCTAACAATCTGAATCATTTAAAAAAGTATGGTTTGATGTCCTAGTTGCTCAGTCTTACTTACAGACATGGACTTCAAACACAGCCAGACAAAATCCCCACACAAACAGAAAAAGTTCATTGTCAAGCTGGAAAAATAAAACAAAAAATTCCAATTGCTTTATTAAGATATAAATTCAGGCATAAAACTTCTTTGAGTGTATAGGTTTCTTTTATTCTTCCTATTCTAGAACTAATTACAGATATTTGTTGTTACAATTAGTAGACATATTCTGCTAGATTATTTAAAAATCAAATATGATGTATATAATGTATTCGTTACAAGAAAGCAACTTAGATATAAACGTAAGAAGCTTTGTCTATCTAAATCTACATCTCTTTCATTTTGATAAACTAGCTTTAAATTTATAACCTGAAAAAAATCTTTAAATAACAGTGTTTAAAACACATTGGTCTTATAAGAATAGAATATGTTCATGATATAGTTATAAAAATAAAATTCTTTTTTTTTTTTTTTTTTTTTTTTTTTTTTTTTTTTTTTTTTATATTTAACACATGACCTTACCTCAAGAATAGGGTAGAATGCTTTGGATGATTCATATTTGAGTAGTTAAAGGACTCAGCACTGAAATGCAAGGGAAATTAAAAACAGATACATGTGTACATCTTCACTATTGGCTAGCTTTTGTACAAATATGAGTTCCATATGACTAAATCAAGTCTGCATCTAAAATCAACATCAATAGCTATAGAAGACAGTTACTAAAAAAGGCTGTTTCCTTTAAAACAATTATTTCTTCCAGACTTGTTAAAGACATTGCAAAAAGCAGTACTTAGATAATCTTCATTTATAAGTAATTTATGTATGCAACCTATTAGAAATAAAACTTTTTGATAGTAGCCATAAAAGGTGAATTAGTAACAGATAGCACTAATCCAAAGTCTGCAATTAAATATAGCTCATTAGTTTGATACTACTAGAGAAGTCGACATTTTGAAATACACAGAATTCAAATGGAGTTGGCAAAATTTCAACACCATAAACTCAGTATTTAGATCAAATAATCTGTACGCTCACATAAGATAAGGCAAATAACTTCCACTCTTGGAAATGTCTTCCAATCACACTTTAACAAAATCTTCTAGTTTTACCAAACTAAATCAGGGAAGTAATCCTGTCCATGTACTCAGCACTGGTGAGGCCGCACCTCGAGTACTGTGTTCAGTTTTGGGCACCTCTATATAGAAAGGAAATAGAAGCGCTGGAGCAGGTTCAAAGAAGGGCAACAAGGCTTGTGAAGGGCTTGGAGAATATGCCCTATGAGGAAGGACACTGAAAGAACTGGGGCTGTTTAGTCTGAGGAAGAGGAGTCTGAGGGGAGACATTATTGCTCTCTTCAAATATGTGAAAGGTGATTGCAGAGAGTGAAGTTGGTCTCTTCTCACTGGTGACAGGTGACAGGATGAGGGGAAATGGCCTCAAGTTGTGCCAGAGTAAGCTTAGGTTGGATATTAGGAAAAACTTCTTTACAGAAAGGGTTGTTAAGCACTGGAATAGGCTTTCTGGGGGGGGGCTGAGTCACCATCCATGAGTTTAAAAACCATATGGATGTGGTGCTCAGGGACATGACTTAGTTGTGGGTTGTTAGAATTAGGGTAGCACGGTTAGGTTGTGGTTGGACTTGATGATCTTTAAGGTCTTTTCCAACCTGAGCTATTTTATGATTCTATGATCTTGTTTCATTCTTTAGGAAATTTGCATTATTAATATTAATGGGATTAAAATGAGATAAAACTTCATTCTTAACCATGGATTAGCTATCTCTGAATGTATTCCCTCCCATTTATTACCATGGAAACTACAACAGGCACAACAGGCACAATAACATTGTTCAATAGAGCAAATTCTCAGCTATGAAACACTATTTTTTTCAATGTAGTCACTGCCATCAGCTATGCATTTTGACCAGCAATAAAAAAAGAGCCTTCAAGCTGTGATATTAAAAATTTTCATGGCTGTTCTGAATGTGGCTTGACTTTCACACTGTTATCACTACTGTTGAAATGCTCACTGCCTCACTGTGCTTACATTCGCTGTTTGGTTTCCATAAACATTCAGCAAGCATCAATGAATGTTAATCAATGACATTTTTTCCCACATGGAGGAATTCAATTCCACACCTTCTCTTCATATGCACTTTCATTTGTCAGACTGCCATTCTGCAGCCATCTACATCTACAAAATGTAATGGATTATTGGTGGGAAGGTTCAACTTCTACTATCATGCCACCAACATTCACCTCTGACATCATGGGCCAAGATAATAAAATAGGAAGCATTATTATTGGAGCAGCCTTTGTATTTCAAGCTAAGACTGCATTTTCAGTACTATCAGTTAAGCTGTTTTAAGAACTAAATAATTACATCTGTCCATTTTTGATAGTTGGCATGAATTATTCACTTCTAAATGTAGGTGAAAACTTTGAAAAAAATAATGCTGTTAGGGATATTTTTCAAATATTATTCTTCTTTGTTTTTAATTCAGTTAATTTTTGGGAACGTGAATGAAGGACTGAGACATCACTGAGTATATAGAAATTTCTGGACATAAAGCAATGATTTTATAAACTATGCTGATGTTTCAATCAGTATTAACAAAAAAGAAGAGAGAGGAAGTATGGAGTATTGAAATGAAAATTAGTAAAATAAATATTTCATTATATTTTAAAACAAGTTTATCTGTATAATTTCATCATCAGCTCTGTTTAAGTGATGTAAAAATAGCATTCTGTGAGATACTGTATTATGCTGGTGTCTAAGTTCAGCCTATTCAAATATAAACCTAATCAACACTGTAAGCAAGATGAGTAGGCCATTCCATATCTGATTAAATTCTTCTGAACTCTTAATTTCCATGATGTGTCCCATAGGGACTTCAATACAGTGAATAACAAAAATTGTAGTCAAAAGAATAAGATAGCAAAGGCTTAGATTTAGGTAAAAAAGAGACATAAATGAGTGCCATAGGAAAATGAAACTGTAAACTAATAAATAAGGAGGCAAAGTATGAAATAGCTATCTGCTAGCTGTATTAGAAAAGACAGAACTTAAAGAGCTCTGTGTCAGTGTTTACGGGCTGGTCTGGCCTGGTTCCATGACTATTGGGCAAAGGGATTTCACAAAATCCGCGCCTCTGAAAAGGGAAACAGGGGACCCCAAAATAATTAAAAACAGCAGCAACGATCTGAGGAGAAATAAACTAACTACTAAATATAGTATCAGAATGCAAGATAACACACTATAATACAATATAATTAGAATTGAAGCTAATAAATCAAATATAATGAGAGTGTGTCTGAAAGGCGGATAGGCCTCACCATAACACTGAGGTAAGATGTGCAGTCCGGTTGAGCAGCAGGGAGACAGAAGGAGAGCTGATGAAGAAGAGCAGACGAAGAAGAGCCAATGAAGAAGAGTGGAAGAAGAGCACATCAGGTGGCCTTGTCAGGAGTTGTATCTCCTCTCTGACCACAAAGCCTCTTGGGGAATGTAGTTCTTCTTCTTTTCCGGACAGGTACCTGGAACTTAAGCATTAACACTTTAAGTCTCAGTGCACTACATGATGTTATGATGTGGAATACCGATAACCAAAAATCATAAAACCATGACAGGTAGCCATACTAAGTTGCGCAGCTGGTCAAATAATTGTTCTCAGGTGTACTGAAACTGTAGGGAAAAATAAAGTGAGAAGCTCCAGGATTTGTGAATGTGGAAGAACTGTGATAAAATCCCTAGCAATTCAAATAAACACAGTTGCCTAAAGAAAAGCTGACCTCATGATTGTAATGTATGTAATATCTTCCAGTGAAATATACAGTTTTTGTTAGTCATTAAAATTTCTTTAGCATCCAGAACAATTAAAATTGCCTAAGCTTCAACACAACTAATTTAATAAAAGGAAACACGCGCTCACAGAAAAAGATGAAAATTCTGTCTGGAATTTGAGTGAAGTGACTGTCTTCTGTCCTTTGGTTTTACTGTTTCCCCCTCTGAAAATATGCCTTCCTGATAAAGATTAAGGTTTGATCCACTGACACCAGGATACTGGAAACATCACTGGTTCATGCAACCACGCCTTTGTAATGTAATTCCTCTGAAATCAATGAGATTTTTAAAATGAACTGTAAGATTAAGAATGAAGGAGAGTGTTATGAGGCTAGTAAATTATATGATACCAGATTCTCTTATTTAAATTTAATCATTGATTTTGCTCTGAAGTTCAGCTATTTGAATGTCATTTGATAATATTTTATCTTTTTGAGAAGAACAGAGGGATATTATTTGTTTCACAAAATTTTTGTAGAATAATTTTAGACATATCAAATTTATTCACAAGATTGCTTTAAACCTGATATATAATTGTCTTGCATATTCAAGAAGCTTAAGGTATACATAAATATATAGAAATTTTATTTTAAGATACATCATCACAGTGAAAGAATAAGTTTATGACAAAATAAATTCTTGGTGTTGCAGAATTTTCTATAGAATATTTTGATAGTCTAAATGCAGTACATATTCATCAATGTATATAGATTTAAGTTCTTAAATGGTTGGGGCCTTGTCTGATGCACTCTGAAATCCACAGAGGTTACTGATTTCAGTGATGACTACAAACAATAAGAGGTAAAAGAAATCTTTTATCAAGTAATCTTAAGCCCTAAAGAATTTGGCAGAGCAAAATGCCAGATATTTTTGGACATACGAAGAGTCATTTCAGTTTCCTTGGAAATAACAAGGTAAGTAGGCATTAATGTGAACTTTCTAAAGCTGAGCAATTCTCAAAACATCTGTTCAAGAGTACCAAGTGGAAGTTAAAGTTGACTTTCGCAGAAGATAGTGGTGCTTTAAGGCGGAAAAATTTATAAGTCCAAGTGTGCATTTCAGTTATAAGTATTTCACGTCAAAATCAATTGTACCAAATTTTTTATTTTCAGAATATTTTTCATATATAAGCTAATTCACACTTGTGGTGTTGTGCTGAAATGGGTAAGTGACAAAATAAGCTTAATTCTTGAATGGAAATATGAAGAACAAAACAAGTCAAATTGTAAATTTATGTCAGAAATAGTCTAATTTTTTGTAATTTCAGACTAGGCAGACTAGTGATGCTTTAGAGACTTAAGACAGCTCATCTGCTCTTGAAATCACTAGCTAAGCATACAGAAAAATTTTGAGCATCTGAGTCTGTGGTAGAAGAAGAACCATGTTTTCCATCAATGTGTCCACTTCTAAAAATTTCCTGGTAATGAAAGAAATTTTGGCCCTTTCCCATGAAGCTTGGGTGACTCACTGCATCTCAAAAAACACATAATGTTTCACAAGGTGCAACTCTTCAAATGAGCAGATTTACTGATGTAAATCATCACTGACTGATCACTGAAAGAAATATTTTGAAAGTGCTGACTTTCTTAAATGAAAGAATAATAAAAGAACATGATAGAGAGACTGTAGAAGATGAAACTGCGAGCAATAGAGACAACAGATAAAGTTATAATATTTTATAGAATCAGTGGGAAAGATGAGAGTGAAACCTTGGGTCTATTAAAATCAATGAGATTTTCTTCCTTTGACTTCATTTTCACATCAGGAAAATACATACAAAAACTTCTCTTAAGGATTAAAGATTTCACTAAGAAGAAATACACACACACATCACATACATTTTTCAAGTCTGAGTATTGTCCTTAAAAGATATTTTACACAATTGCTTGCTATAGTGGAGGAGGATGGGTTCCTCCGAACTCCAACTGCTTTTAAAGACTCAAAATTCAAGTTTTTCATTTCCTGAAGAGTTTGGGGTTATTCCTATTGGAAATATTCTTTCCTAAATATACAATATCTATGAAAGATTAGATCTTTGAATGTGTTACCGCTTTGTAATTCCATCATGATTGCTGAAATTGATTACCATCTCCCTGTGGTGTCTTCTAGTAAAACCATGAAACTGTTCATACAACTGCGTATTACGACTAGAGAGCTCCAGTATTCCTCATAAACTGCTAGTTTTATTCATGGAGGTAGATTTATTCTTATCTAAATTCTGATATACTTTGTGATGAGAATGAGCTTTTCTACAACACAGCATGGAATATCTGGGTTCAAAAGATCATTTTTCTCTTGAAGTGAAATTCACAGCAGGAATTAAGGTTCAGCATTGCAATGCCTAAGTTTAAGACATTCTGTAGCTTAGCAGTTTTTTAACTCCAAGTATTAGAGCTGGATCTAATATGGAATGTTAGCTTTTAAAACATACCTTCAGGCAAGCAGTCCGTGGGGTGCACTTCAAGCCCCTAAATTGGACATTTAAACTTTCTTTTACGGTGTGTATTCCAGAGATAGAATCCAAGGAACGGAATTTATTCAGTATGCTGATTGCAGACTCTACCTAGACTAACTCTTCAAAAAATGCTGAAGAGAAGTATATCAAAGGAACAGGTGGTAGAAGATGTATTTACATCTAAATATTCGATAGAATGTGGAAAGAAAGGAAATTGAATGACAACTTCTGACTTTGCTAGTATGAAATTGCAGGAAGCAGTAGTGTAGGTACAACTGAATCCCCGACAATTAATGAAGGATAGTGCATAATTTTAAGGCAACTTAATGTTCAAATTATTCTTCTTTGCTATGTCAATAGCAAAACAAAACAAAACAAAATAAAACAAAACACTTATCTTACAAAAACTCATTGTGTATGTATCACTGGACAATTATGTCTACAGCAGCTCTAAAAATCTGAAAAAAAATATATAGTAAATCCCACAGTAAAGTTCTAGAATCTCTTATCATTATGGACATCATGGAGCAGGCTCTGCTTTGAAGACCAGATGTGGAGAAGGATTTAGATTTAGAAAGATGGCCACTTCAGCCATTTTTCCTGAAGCACAGCTTAGCAGCCTGAGACAGAAGAATTTAGTATTTTCTACCACAAATCTGCTTGCATCGAATCATCTTATTTCCTACATAGAGAATGCAGCTGTTCTATGCATCATTCATTAGAGAAAATGAAGCAGCAAACAGGGATGTCAAATTCTTTCTTTTACTTGTTTTTCTTGTTTCTGGTCATGGAGGAAAATAAAAAAATTTCCAGCCATGTGACTTTCTTATTTTTCTTACAGATTTGTAAAAGCATTAACAGATGTGATTAGGAAAAAACAAAACAAAACAAAAAACACAACTTAAGCAGTTTCTGAAGCTACTACTGCTACTTCTGAGATTCACGCTGTCTCATTATGCAGAGACAAAATAAATCTTAAATGTGTGGACTCCCCAAGCAGATTCCTGCCTATTCCCTTTATCTCTTGTGTATCTTTAAGATCAGTAGCTCTCTGGTGAAGTTATAATTTCTGATTTATGTTTATAAAACATTTAGCAAACTATGGGCCATTATTTTGATGCAAATAATTCATATAGAAACCATATGTAAATTTCCTTAGGGATTATCCTCAATCCAAAATGACTGCTCCAACAGAAACAAAAATTCCTTTGGGAAACTGATGATTTTACTGAAATAGGAGCTCTCATCAAATGTTTCAAAAACTTCTGTTTCTTTTATTGTAACTGAGTATTTTGAATTTTTGTTTCTTCATATCAAGACCATGTTTTTTTTCTTCTTCACTGTAAATTAGGGAATCACAGTATTACAGGATAACTCAAGTTGGAAGAGATGTTTCTAGTGAAAGCTTTTATCCCAAGCAGAGTCCTGCAGGTGTCTGATGCATGGACTTAGAAGTGAATGATCCAAATTGTTTATTACAAGTTCTCACATCACTTATATACCTTCACAAGTTTTTTTTTCTAGCTTTCCCATCCAACCCTACAACTTTCCCATCCACCTTTACAGGTCAACAGAGCATTCTACAAAACACTCTTCGACCATTCACACAGGCGCTTGTCCATTCAGAGCCGTGAGACGTTCTTTCTTCTTCTAGAGGTGTCCTTGGTTCTCATGCTCTTTATCCTGCTCCACAGCTGCTGCTCTGAACGGTTTTTCTTGTATTCCCACAGAGTCCCCAAGAAATCTGGCCAGGTTGCTGAGAGCTTCATCTAGCTGAGTCTCAAAAACATCCATAGGTGGAGACTATACAGTCTGTTCACCTTGTGACATTGCTCAGTTTTCCTCATGGCAAAAAGATTCTCCAATCTGAACTTCTGTTTCTTCTGCTTCTACACACTCTTGTCTTTTTGCACTGCATTGAAGAAATCAGTTGCAGCTCCTGATCCTTGCTAATCATAGAACAGATTGGGTTAGAAGGGACCTTTATGATCATCCAGTTCCAACCCTTCTGCTATAGGCACTCTAGATCAGGTTGCTCAAGACCCCAACCAGCCTGGCCTTCAATGCTTCCAGAGAGGGGGCATCAACAACTTATTTAAGCAACCTGTTCCAGAGTCTCACCACCCTCAAAGTAGAGAATTTCTTCCTGATATCTAGTCCAAATCCACCCCCTTCAATTTTAAAGCCATTTCCCCTCATCCTGTTGCTACATGCCCATATAAAATGTCCCTACCCAGTAGCTCCCCATAGCTACTGAGAGAAGCTGTTAGGTCTACACAAAGATGTTTCTACTTCAGGCTGAACAAGACTAGATCTCCTTGAGGAGCCATGGGGTGAATGCTTTTACCCCCATCATTTAGGTGACATCCATATAATTAAATTCTAAGTGTCTTCCTTGGAGTGAGGACCTCATCAACTGGACACAGTATCTATGATCTACGTGTAACATGTGCTAAATATAGTGTTATAATATTTTTCTGAATTTCCTGGCTCTCCCCATCTTCCTACAGCCCAGGCTGATGCTGACCTTTTGCTTCCAGGGCACTCTACAGAGCCCGCACTCAACTTCACTTCTCAGCAGTACTGTCAGGGTTTTTCCTGCAGAGCTGCTCCCTAGGCAGGCAGTGCCCAGCCTGTACTGCTGCAGGTCTTGGTCTTCCCAGGTGAGGAATTTTGTACTTTGGAGTTTCATTATGTTTCTTCTAGCATACGGCTTTGTTCTCTCGGTTGTCGTTGAGTTCTTGAGCCCATACACTGATCTCCATGCAAGTGTCGTCTACAAACTTGATAAGAGTGCACTGCCACGTTCTTCTGGTTCTGACAAAGTTATTAATCTCAGGACAGACACGTGATACCACGTGTAACCAGGCTCCATATTGAGGATGACTCATTGATCGCTACCCTCCAACAAAGAGCACGCAGCTATCTATTTTTTTTTTTTTTTAACTCTATTTTTCCACCAATAATACTGGAAAAGCATGACTTGGACAGAAGATTGCTGTAGGATACAATGTCAAATCACATTTTTCTCCTTAATTTTCTCAGAAATTAGAATATAAACTATGAAGTATTTTGGATGTTACTCCCTATGCTTTTCCATGTAACTAATTATCATTTTACAGTGGAGTGACAGATGTTCACATGCTCGTTCTGTGTGCCTTACATGATTGTATGATAAGGTATTATTGCTATTTAATAACTCGGCTGAGACCTGGTATCTTTGCAGAACCAAGGCCTTTAAAAATGTAACAAATGCGCAGAAATACTAAGTACGTGCATAGCTGAAGCTGCTATTGGAAGACTAGTCCTTAGTTAGATAAACATGATTTATGACATGGAACATTGACTATCAACATTATTGATAATCTTCACCAAGCACCTTAAGGATATGAACCCTATATTAAACCCTATACTCTTCAGGGTAATTTGCAGATGACATCAAGCTGAGAGGAAGTGTCAATCTGCTTGGGGGTAGGAAGGGCCAACAGAGGGATATGGACAGACTGGATGGCTTGGCTGAGGCCAGTGAGATGATGTTCAACAAGACCAAGTTTTAGGTCCTGCACTTTGGGAACAACAATCCCAGACAACACTACAGTCTTGAGACAGAGTAGCTGGAAGTCTGTGTGGAAGAAACAGACCTGGAGATGTTGGTCAACATTTGGCTGAACATGAGCCAGCAGTGTGCCCAGATGGCCAAAAAGGCCAATGGCATCCTGGCTGGTATTAGAAATAATGCAAGCGAGAGCAGGGAGGTGATCATCCCTCTTTTCTCAGTATTGATGAGGCTGCATCTCAAGTACTGAGTTGAGTTTTGGGCATCTCACTGCAAGAAAGACATTGAGGCACTGGAGTTGCCCTTCTAGAGAAGGGCAGTGAAGCTGGTGAGGGGTCTGGAGCACAAGTCTGGGACTGTTCATTCCAGAGAAGAGGAGACTCAGAGGAGACCTTCTCACTCTCTACAACTCCCGGAAAGGAGGTTGTGGTGAGGTGGGGATCAGAATCTTCTCCAGTGTCATTAGTGACAGGATAAGAGGGAATGGCCTCAAGTTACACCAGGGGTGATTCAGATAGAATGTTAGAAAAAACTTCTTCAAAAGAGTGATCAGGTGCTAGGATGGGCTGCCCAGGGAGGTGATTGAGTCACTGTTGCTGGAAGTGTTCAAGAAACATTTACATGTTGTACTAAAGGATGTGGTTTTGTAGGGAAATATTGGTGGTAGGTGGACAGTTAGACTAGATGATCTTGGAGGTCTTCTCCAACAATGTTCATTCTATGAGATATGTTTTAAATGGATATGAAATACAGAATGTTGTTAGCTGTTAATTGTGAGGAGGATGACCTGAAGTAGTTGCTCATAACTGAACAGAAGAAACTTGGAATTGAAAGATCAAACACTGGTGGGAGAAAAAAAAAAAAAAGTCCTGTAATGTTATGCAGAACCTTAGGGCAGCCCTGGGGACTGACACTGGGCAAAGAACAATTCCATTGTCCACTTCCACTCAAACACAGCTTTTTTTTTCTCCAGTTAAGCAGCCAGTAAATGTCTGAACAGTCTTTGGGCAAGAGAGAATAGCTCAGAGAAAACTAGAAGCAGTAAAAGGACATCAGTGTAGCGCTGATGTCAGATTATTTAACTTTAACTAGGCACATAACTGGGACAAGGTTCATCACTCCTTTGCCTGTATTGTTCTGAGGACATTGGCTTACCCTTCTGCTCTTCATATCTTATGCTCTTGTGAAGGAACCTTCTATATTCCCATACCATAGAATCATAAAGTTGGAAAAAACCTCTAAGATCATCTAGTCCAACTGTTCATCTACCATCAATATTACCCACTAAACTATGTCCCTAAGAACTACATCTATCCTTTCCTTAAACACCCCCAGGAATGGTGACTCCACCACTTCCCTGGGCAGCCTGTTCCTGTGCATTATCACTCCTTCTGAGAAGAAATTTTTCCTAATATCCAACCTCATTCTCCTCTGGTGCAACTTGAGGCCATTCCCTCTTGTCCTATTGCTATTATCTGTGAGAAGAGGCTGACTCCCATGTTACCACAACCTCCTTTCAGGGGAGTTGTAGAGAGTGATAAGGTCTCTTATATATGTTCAGGTATATACAGCAGTGTGAATGTATTACACTGTGGAAACTGTTGTTTATCAATGTCCACTGCTGGCCTGTTAGTCATTCAAGGGTGGCTGAAATGATAGATGGGTGAACTCCTTTTTTTTTGCTGTACCTGGTTCTGAAAAGGTCAAGACAATCTTTTTGCAAGCTTATATCACTTTACCTGCACTGTATATAAGTAGGTGGTAGCATGATTGAAATGTTGACTTACCATCAAACTATTTATTTTGAAAATACTGTCTGGTTATTTAGTTCCTTAAGTAAACAGACAGATTCTGTTAGGGAATACAAATATCATCACCCATTCTTATTAGGGGGGAAAAAAAAAAAAAGAAAAAGAAAAAAAAAAAAGCAGTTTTTTACTTATTACAATTCAAAATCTCTTATTAGCATGTTTGAGAGAAACAAAGAACACTTTAGTGCTGTTGAAATCCTATGTTAAGAAAATGTAGTATTATCTCTATATGCATTAAGGACAAATTGATGAGAGCCCTAGTGAGTTCTTCTGAGCAGCAGCCAGGGTCTGCACGGGGATTTTACTTTTAGAAGTCAGGAATGAAGCATTGCATAGTAGTGATATGCTTTACAGATTTCTTGTATTCCTCTGGTAATTTCCCTCCTAACAATGTTTACTTCCTTTTGAAGTTGAAGACTTTGGGGAGTATTCTGAGTTTGTCAAATCCCATTCCATTGTCAGCACCATCTCTTGCTACAACAGATAAATTTTGTCTATTTATTGCTCCTAAACATGTTTATTTCAGTTTTATCTTTTTCAGCTACATTTTCTATTTATTAGTCCAGATACTTAATTAATAAAAATCCTTTCATGGTTTGATTAATTGTTAATATCTTATTCTCCTATATCTGCCAAGTCAACACTGTCTTGCTTTCATTTCCAAGCTATTGAAAAATATGTTGAGGGACTGGGAAAGCCACAGTTATCTTATCAGAACTGAGTGAAAAATAAATAAATAAAAAATTAATTAATTAAATAAATAAATGGATAGATAGATAGATAGATAGATAGATAGATAGATAAAATCACATTTTTATTGCAAGAATCCCAACTTGGTAATATCTCCCTGGGAAATAACACTTGACAATGTTTTTGTTTTGTTTTGTTCCTTTTAAAGAGAAACAGAATCAAATGGTATTTGTGGCACTTTTCAACATTTGTCCTCCTGGAATAATAGCTTAGTGTTTACCATAAGTTTTTACATGACTCATAGATTTTCTATAGAAAAGAAAGAAAGAAAAAAAAAGAAACCAGAAAAAGAAAAGAAAAGAGTAAAAGAGAAAAAAAGAGATGATAATGGAAAATAAAAGGGAAAACAAGAGAGGGAAAAAAAAACCTTCTAGAAAAGATCATAGAAATCCTTAATGTAGTGGCAAAGATTTGCGTAAACCATATCATAGAATCATAGAATCATTTGAGTTGGAAGGGACCTGTAAAGGATATCTAGTCCAAATCCCTTGAAATGAACAGAGACATCTAAAGGCAGATTGAAGCGCTCAGACCTGGTTCCGCCTGGCCTAGAATGTTTTTAGGGATGGGGCATCCACTACATCTCTCGACAAGGAGGTCCAGTGCCTTACCATCCTCACTGTAAAAGACTTTTTCCTTATATTGAATATAAAAATCCACCTCTAAGGATTCTATGATTCTAAATGTCCCTTCTTTTAGTCTGAAACCATTTCGCTTCTTATTTCACAACAGACCCTGATAATGAGTCTAACTCCTTCTTTCTTACATCCCCCTTTAGATACTGAAAGGTTGCTCTCAGGTCTCTCCAAAGCCTTCTCTTCTCCAGGCTGAACTGCCCGAGCTTTCTCAGTCTGTCCTCACAGGAGAGGTGTTCCATCATGTGGAGCATTTTTGTGGCCCTTCTCTGGAAACACTCCAACAGGTCCATGTCTCTGCTGTACTGAAGGCTCCACACCTTGTCTCACTCCAATTTATAGGAGGGAGAGGAGATTCTTTTTAATATCTGTATACCTGGCGTGAGATTAAGAAATAATGGTTGGTCCGACCAGTTTATTCTAAATCCTAATCAAGGGGACAGGGAAGGGAAGGATGGCGACTATTATGAATTAGGGTGACGGGGAAGGGAAGGAGGGCAATAGAAAAGATAGGAAAGAACCAAGAGTTGGGTAAAGCGGGAATAGTCATTACCGGGATCCAGCAGCGGTCCCGTTGCACGACGTTTCGAAGGTCTGAGGCAAAAGCATCAGGGGGAGAGCAGCAGCAGCGTGTCTAGTCTTGGGCAGCAAGCAGGTTGCAGGAAGAAGTTGCAGGGTAAGTCTGGGAGAAAGCAGCAGGATTCAGGTAGCAGGCCCGGGAGAGTCTGTCAGCATGCAGGAATTCCATATGAGGGATCTGATGGCAGACACCTCTATTCTTCTTCAGCATGCTGGTAGAGCTCAGAGCAAGTCCAGCAGGGAGAGAGGCAGGTCGTGAGGCTTCTCATGTCAGAAACCTCTTCTTCTTCATGAGGAATCTGTTGCCAGAAAACCTCACCTCATGGTTATAGGTCCCCTTTTTATCCTTCTTCTGCCAGCGTGGCATTCCTGGGCACTTGGGTAAGAGTCATGTGCAGCACCCCCTGAGATGGCTATCTTTCTTGAGATAAGCCCACAAAAAAGACTGCTTCCTGGCCATTAAGCTTCTCTCTCTCTCGTTGCCCCTGGCCTTGTCCATCTGTGTCCCTCAGACAAAGGATTTCTCAACCCTTGCCCAGGACTTGCTTGGACTTCATCTGTGTCCCCAGCAAGCTTTGAGACAATGATATAAAAGATTAATCTCTTACACACATGGACACAGTATACCAGGTGAGGCCTCACCAGCACAGAGTAGAGGGGCAGGTTCACATCCCTTGCCCTGCTGGCCACACTTCTTTTGATACAGTCCAGGATATGGTTGGCATTCTGGGCTATGAGGGCATTGTGCTGGCGCATGTCCAGATGCCATCCACCAGTACTACTAAGTTCTTCTCAGCAAGGCTGTGCTCAATCCTTATATCACGCAGCTTGTCTTGGTAGTGGGGGTAGCCACGACCCAGGTAGAAGACCTTACATTTGTCTTTGTTGAATGTCATGAGGTTCACATGGGCCTGCTATCTAGGTCTCTCTGCATGGCGTCCCATTCCTCCGGTGTGTAGTCCGTACCCAGTAGCTTGGTGTCATCCGTAAACTTGCTGAGGGTGCACTTGACTCCACTGTCAGTGTCACTGATGAAGACATTAAAGAGGATCATTGGGTAAGCACTAACCCCTGGGTAACACCACTTGTCACCAATCTCCTTCCAAATATTGGGCGATTGACCATCACTCTCTGGATTCAATCTCATAACCAGTTCCTCATTCATCAAGCAGTCCACCCATCAAATACATCTTTCTGGTTTAGAGTGAGTGATGTTGCTGTTGACGGTCTGAAAGGCCTTACTGAAGTCCAGAGAGATGACATCAGTGGCTCTTTCCTTGTCCATTGATGCAGTTACACTATCATAAAAGGTAAAAAGGTTGTTCAGGCAGAACCTGCCTTTGGTGAAGCCATGCTGGTTCTCCCATATCAACCATATCAACAGACTCTGCTTAATCAGGCAGCCCATAATGGACACCAGCTACAAGGCTCCCTTTGTTGCCTAGATCTCTAACTCTGAGCTTTTTACTTACTTGTTGCCATTCTTCAGGGTCAGCTCTTCACACTACTGCTTTGATGAAGAGATAATTTCTCTTCTCCTCTTTCCTTGCCTGTTTCAGAACAACTGAGTGGTCAATAGCCACATTCCAGTAAAGGGAATCATCCCATCAGGTTTATGTGACAGCAACTACATTGATGTTTTCGAGCATCACAGTGGCTTACAACCCCTTCTGTTTGTTTCCCAACTATTCTTCAGCTAGGAGGCAGGTTTTGTTATCTTCTTGAAGAATTATTCTTTAATTCCTTTGGAGTATTTCCCTTTGAAGTATTTACTCTTATTCTCTCTGTTGTCTTCAAATGGTCATTTGATCACCAATCTTTTGTTTTGACAGCAAAGGAACATTCTGACCTCTAGAGAGGTCTGATTTCTTGAGATTAGGGTTATAGTTAACTTGGAAATTGGGAGATGTGAATTTTAATTCATCTTTGATCATGGGGCGGTCTACTTGGCACCTGGGCTGCTGCTGCTGATGGGTATCATCTATCCCAAAGGGGGAAACGGATCCTTGACCAGAAGTTGGTGGGACTTGTAGAGAGGGCTTTAAATTAGATATGAAGGGGGAAGGAGGTAAAACTATGCCCACTAGAAATGAGCCTGAGGGAGCAGTAATGGGATGAGGTGAGGGGCTCAGCTGAAGTGCATCTACACCAATGTACGCAGCATGGACAACAAACAAGAAGAGCTGGAAGCCATTGTGCAGCAGTCTAACTATGACCTGGTTGCCATTACAGAAACATGGTGAGACCACTCCCATGACTGCAGTGCTGCAATGGATGGCTACAAACTCGTCAGGAAGGATAGGCACAGAAGGAGGGGTAGTGGCGTGGCTCTCTATATTAGAGAGTGCTTTGATGTTACTGAGCTTGTGGCTGGGGATGATAAGGTTGAATCCCTATGGGTAAAGATCAGGGGAAGGGCTAACAAGGCATACTTCCTGGTGGGTGTCTGCTACAGACCGCTGAAGAAGGATGAAGAGAGAGTCGAGGAGTTCTACAAGCAGCTGGTGGAAACTGCACGATCGCCAGCCCTTGTCCTCATGGGGGACTTCAACTTCCCTGACATATGCTGGGAATACAACACAGTGCAGAAGAAGCAGTCTAAGAGGTTTCTGGAATATATGGAGGATAACTTTCTGATGCAGCTGATGAGACAGCCTACAAGAGGAACTGCCCCACTAGACCTGCTGTTCGCAGAGAAGGTCTGTTGGGAGATGTGGAGGTTGGGGGCTGTCTTGGACAGAGTGACCATGAAATGGTAGAGTTCTCGATTCTTGGTGGAGCCTGGAGGGGGAACAGCAATTGCTACCTTAGACTTCCGGAGGGCGAACTTTGAATTATTCAAGAGGCTAGTAGGGAGAATCCCCTGGGTTTCAGTCTTTGAGAGTAAAGGGGTTCAAAATGGCTGGGCGCTCTTCAAGAAGGAAGTCTTAAAGGCACAGGAGCTGATTGTTTCCCTGAGCCGCAAAATAAGCCGACGGGGAAGAAGACCAGCGTGGATGAATAGGGAGCTATTCTTGAGGCTCCGGGAGAAAAAGAGAATCTACCTCCTGTGGAAGAAGGGATGGCAACTCAGAAAGAGTACAGAGAATTTGTTAAGATGTGTAAAGAGAAAATCAGAAAGCTAAAAGCCCAGCTTGAACTCAACCTGGCCGCTGGGGTAAAAAGGAACCAGAAACTTACAAATACATAGATGGTAAGAGAAGGACAAAGGAGAATCTTCATTCTTTACTGGATGAGTCTGGGAATGTTACCACTGAGAATAAAGAAAAGGCAGAGGTTCTGAATACCTTCTTTAGGACTGTCTTTAAAGGTCAGACCACTCTCTGACCTTGTAGTCTCAACTGGGGTGTGGATAGAAACCCCTGTGATTTGGGAGGATGCAATCAGAGACCCACTACTCCAGCTGGACTGTCACAAGTCCGTGGGACCGGATTGGATTCACCCAAGAGTGCTGAGGGAACTGGCAGAGGTGATAGCTGAGCCACTCGCCATTATCTATCAGCCCTCCTTGTTGACTGGTGAGATCCCAGAAGACTGGAGGCTTGCCAGAGTGACTCCCATCTACAAGAAAGGTTGTAAGGAGGATCCAGGGAACTACAGGCCTGTATGTATTATGGAGCAGATTGTCTTGAGGGAGATCACATGGCAAGTGCAAGACAACAGAGGGATCAGGCCTAGCCAACATGGGTTCACGAAGGGCAGGTCATGGTTGACCAACCTGATCTCCTTCTATGATCTAGTGACCCGTCTGGTAGATGGGGGAAAAGCTGTTGATATAGTCTACCTAGACTTCAGCAAGGCCTTTGACACTGTCTCCCACAGTATTCTCCTGCAGAAGCTGGCAGCCCGTGGCTTGGAAGGGTATGCTCTTGGCTGGGTAAGGAACTGCCTGGAAGGCCTGGCCCAGAGAGTGCTAAATCCAGCTGGCGACCTGTCAGAAGTGGTGTTCCCCAGGGGTCGGTGCTGGGGCCTGTCCTCTTCAATATCTTTATTGATGACCTGGATTAGGGCATTGAGTGCACCCTCAATAAGTTTGCGGGTGACAACAAGTTGGCTGGAAGTCATCCAGTCGATCTGCCTGGGGGCAGCGAGGTCCTACGGAGGGATCTGGACAGGCTGGATTGCTGGGCTGAAGCCAATGGGATGAGGTTCAACAAGGCCAAATGCCGGGTCCTGCACTTTGGCTGCAGCAACCCCAGGCAACACTACACGCTTGGGGTGGAGTGGCTGGAAGATTGCATAAAGGAAATGGACCTGGGTGTATTGATTGATGCTCAGCTGAACATGAGCCAGCAGTGTGCCTGCGTGGCCAAAAAGGCCTATGGCATTCTGGCTTGCATCAGGAACAGTGTTGCCAGCAGGAACAGGGAAGTGATTATTCCCCTGTACTCGGATCTGGTGAGGCCCCACCTCGAGTACTGTGTCCAGTTTTGGGCCCCTCACTACAGGAAAGACATTGAGGCCCTGGAGTGGGTTCAAAGAAGGGCGACAAAGCTGGTGAGATGTCTTAAGCACAGGCCTTATGAGGAGCGGCTGAAGGAGCTGGGATTGTTCAGTCTGGAGAAGAGGAAACTCTCTATAACTACCTGAAGGGAGGTTGTAGTGAGTTGGGAGTCGGCCTCTTCTCTTGTGTAACTGGTGATAGGAGTAGAGGGAATGGCTTCAAGCTGCACCAGGGGAGATTTAGACAGGATGTTAGGAAATACTACTTTTCTGAAAGAGTGGTCAGGCACTGGAATGGGCTGCCCAGGCAGGTGGTGGAGTCACTGATCCTGGAGGTGTTCAAAGAATGGCTGGATTTTGCTTTGTGGGACATGGTTTAGTGAGAACTATTGGTGATAGGTGGATGGTTGGACTGGATGATCTTGAAGGTCTTTTCCAACCTTAGTGATTCTGTGATTCTTAGCCTTGGAGGGTTGAGGTTGGTTCTCCAAAGTCCTGTACAAGTGACATATATAAATTACTTGTAAGCATTATGAGGTGCAGCTTCCCCAGTTTCTTTAAAAAGAAAATAGTAAGCTTTTTAGACTAGGAATGTAACCACTTGGCCTATTTGGGGCATATACTGTTCAAACCACTATCTGAGTCATCGGTAAGTATGAAGACTTACAAACAAGTGCAAAGGAGATGAGTTTCAGAGGCAACATTCCTTGTTGGAAATTAATAACTTTGTCTGTTCTTGGCTGTCTACCAACTAAGTAATTCTTTTATAGCTTTTATATGATATTCACAGCTGCTTTACACTACAGTGTGAGGTAAAAGCATCAGAGCTTAGGTCTATCCCCACAGTAACTAATTATTTAACATTATGAAAGATTCTACACACATGTCAAGGTGTTGTTGCCAAATTTATTTGCTGAAATAACTGGTGTTAATCCAGGTCTAAGTGAGATTAAAATGTGAGAGCAGAAATGGAAGTTATGACGCTAGGTTCCTTTTACAACTGTTTCTAGGATGTAGGCCTCACTAAGCAATTTAATAAATGCTATCAAGCATTTCTCTTTTGCAGAAGTTAATTGTTGTGCTTGGGATTTTTCCTGTTGTGAACATTCATTCTAACTGATTTTTACTTTCTAAATTTGGTGCCCAAACTAAAAGAGAAAAAAAAGTTGTCTCATCCTGGATTAATTCCATACAACTAGGGCAGCTTAATTGCAGTGGACTCCCTGTCTTTTCAGTGGAGAGAATGAAATGTAAGTTGTGTGTATTTGGCAAGCTGTCTCTTCCTGTGTAGGTCAGCAGACCTCCTTCTACTGACCACAAAAAAAACCTAAGGGGAAAAGCCTCTGAAGACAGATATCTAAATGTGGTTTTCCTTAAATTAATCTATGTACTTAAATGCTAGTATGCAAAGAAGTTAAAAACAGATGTTTTATTTTCATTTGGACTTATTTTTACAGTTTATGTTCATTCCAGATTTGTTCAGTGATAAAACAGTTGTTGATTATGTGGATTTTTTTATTATTATTGATTTTTATTTTTTGCATACTCTGCTTTCCTAAAGTTTGCCCATCAAGGACTCCACATGATTACCTATGCTAGCACCACATTTAGAAGGTTCAAAAAGGGGGTCAAAGTGTCTCTAACTGAGAAGTCCTGGAACTGACATCTGGAATATTAATCATAGGTACACTCAAGATAACTTGTTAAAATTTAGCACAGAGTTCAGTAAGGAAGACTATGACTTCTCTGTCTCTGTTAGAAACTGCTGCTCTTCAGATAAATTGTCCTTGTCACAGAGTATTTCTGAAGTGCAGTTGGAATGCACTTACAATTGAATGCAATTACTTCAGAAGTCAAGTGCTTAACAAATAAGAAGTCCCTTGGGAAGATACTCTGAGACTTACTTACCTGTTTTCAGTGAGAAACTAGACCCTAATTCTCTCCACCCTTACACATACACTCATACCCATCCTCATTAACACTCCAGTCCTTTTCATATTTATTTAATGTAAATTTTAGCTGTTCAAATTGTTGATACAGCTTTCGTCATAGGTCCCACTATAATCCTAAAACTGAATAACCAGTCTTGGTAGACTGGAATTATCTATCAGTCTAAGTTTTGGGGCAAAGCCATTGTAGAATGTTTTGTGTTGGAAGGGACTGTTAAGATCATCTAGTTCCAACCCCCCTTCTGTAGACAAAGACACCTCTCACTAGATCGGGTTGTTCAAAGCTCCATCCTGCCTGAGATACCTTTTCTTTCAACTTTCAACTTTCAAGTTTTCACTAGTTACAACACATACAAATATACAATTGATAGATATGGAAAATGTGCATCCATATAGTTACTCAGTTATTCCCCTTCTGAGAACCCTAGCAATGGTTTCCATACTAAGTCATGATCATGGACAGCCTCTATCCCTCAGTCTGCTACACTCACCCACCAAACTGCCTCATTTTCAGGAACAAAACACAGAATGTATCTTAAGTGGATTTTGCATGTGATGCCATCTTCTTTATAGTTGTGGGAGAATTTCTGCTCATTGTTTAAATTCAGAAATGTCTCCACCAAGATCAGTAAATGCTTCTACTTTTGGTGCATAAAGGAGATCTGCATAGATCTGTGCAGAAAGGGAGATGACTGTACCACTTAAAAAAAATATCAGTATGTAACATTTTTTCTTACACTTCTGTTTCTATCTCTGCTTCTATTTCTGGCCATCTTTGTTTTGTTAGAACTCTCTCTCTCTCTCTCTCTCTCCAAAAAAAAAAAAAAAAAGAAAAGAAAAGAAAAGAAACAAAAAAACCATAGAAATTCTTGTATATTTGCTAGCTGATATTAAAAAAAGATTCTAGTTCAGGTATTTCCACACCACAATTTAAAAAGAAAAGAAAAATTCCGTAAATTGTACAAAGTTTCTTCTATGCAGTATTGTGGTAATCAACAATTTTTGTAATCAAAACTTTTTTATTTATAAAGATAATTTAATGAGACACTTGAGCATACTTTTGAGTTAGGGATATTATCAAGACCAAATATTTATCTCAAAAATTATTGCTTCAATTGACCAACTTTTTCAACTTGAAAAATTTTTCTTCAAATTGGGAAGAAAATGTCATTATAGGCCCTGCTAAGATGATAGCAGTGCATCATAATAAGTCTTCCAGAATTTCTGCATGACTGAAATGTGACAAGATTGCCAGTTCCCAACAAGGTGCTCCAAGAGAAGCTGCAAATGCAAACTATCTACTGTCATTGAAATTCTACTTTCTGGTCTAGCTGTCCATCCTTGTATAAATTATAAAATGTATTTTTTATTTTTTTTGTTTACTGAGACAAGAGGTTGTTACATCAGCTTATCTAAAACCAGAAGAAAGTTGTTCTTCACATGCATGCTGCAGTCATATTTTAGGTATTTTTTTGTATGTAAAAAATTGTGTGCCAACTTTTCCAGTGCTATAGCCACTTTGCAAACATTAAAATAAATAATGGTTTAAGATCAAACCAGAAAAATACCATTCTTTCTTGTACTTTCTGGAACAAATTGGAAACAAGAAAGAAAACCTGAATTTATCTGCCAACTCTGGTCATAACTGTAAGGGAATATAGGAACATGTCTGCTCTTTTAAGATTAAGGACCTTTTCCCAAGAGATAAAAAAGGAAGGGAGGCAGTAACAGGAATCAAGACTGATCAGACACTCATTGATGTGAGGGCATTTGAGAATGTTGGAAAGTTTGTCTTAGCAGAGTTATCTGATTGAGGACTTTTAAGGTGGAAGACATTGACCAGAAAGCCTTCCACTTATACTAATGGTGGCTTAATCAGCTATAGGGCAACTTCCAGGAAGGATGAACCTTGCAACTAATAGGACTGTGAACTAAGATGCCCTAGACTGGGAAGTAGCAGAAACTGAGAGTCTTTGCAACCCACAGAGGGTGTGCAGAGAGCAGAAAGAATAAGGAGGAGATAGAGGAGAAAATAGTAGAAAAGGGCTGGTTAATATGGCTGAGCCCTGTGACTGATCACCAGTTTGTCCTACCTTCATGTTTTTTCTCATGTCCTCTTTTCTTTAACTATCTCTCTGCATATTGACTCTCTATCCTGTGTGTGCGTGCAGTACACACTTTCCACGGCTGGTGTGTGTAACAGACGACTGATGCTAGTTACTGGAATTGGGGCAGTAGGGCAGGCACCTTTGGCCTATGGTGCTCACTACGAGAGTAAGGAGTTTGGAGAACCTACCATCAGATCCTAATTTCTAATTTAAATCTCCACGCTTTGTTTAAAACTATTCCTCCTTGTTCTATCACTATCTTTATATGTAAAAAGTCAGTCTTCCTCCTCTGGGCACCCTATGCCAATGCCTCACCATCTTCTCTGTGAAAACCTTTGTGAGAGTGGGGTTGGTCTCTTCTCACTGGTGACAGGTGACAGGATGAGGGGAAATGGCCTCAAGTTGTGCCAGGGTAAGTTTAGGTTGGATATCAGGAACAACTTCTTTACAGAAAGGGTTGTTAAACACTCCACCTCCCCAGAGGGGTGGTTGAGTCACCATCCATTAATGTGTTTAAAAATTGTTTGGATGTGGTGCATCCAGGGACATGACTTAGTGGTGGGTTGTTAGAATTAGGGTAGTATGGTCAGGTTGTGGTTGGACTTGATGATCTTTAAGATCTTTTCCAACTTGAGCTATTCTATGATTCTATGATTCTATGAAACTTCCTCCTGACATCTAATCTCAATCTGCTCTCCTTCAGTTTAAAACCATTCCCCCTTGTTCTATCACTACCTACCTGTGTAAAAAATTGATTTAATTCCTGTTTATTATCTCCTTCTAGATATTGGAAGGCTGTTGTGAGGTCTCCCTACAGTCTTATCTTCTCAATTCTGAACAAGCATGGCTCCATCAACCTGTTTTCCTATAAGAGCTCTGAACAGCAGCTATACATGTGAGTTTCTATGACTAATTTTGGAAAAAGATAAAAAGTGATTAAATCTCTTGTGATTGTTTGGAGCTTTGGATTGAATATTTTCTACACAAAAGGGGAAAAGGAAACAGGTATTTTTTTTTATAGCAACTGAATTTTTTTTGCAGAAGCTACCAAGCTGTGTGATGCAAAGGCAATTTGAGTAGCGACTGCCTGTAGTGACTGAGGCATAGTGAAGAGCCAACTTCTTAATGCATGGTCATATGGAGAAAAAAAGTCACAGGATAAAAATAAATAAATAATATGAGGTGCTGAAGTAGACTGAAAGTAAGGGATATAGATGCCTAAGTACCATTTGGATTTTCTCTCAAAGAATGGCCAGGCACTGAAATGGCCTTCCCCAGGAGGTGGTGGAGTCGCCAACCCTGGTGATATTGAGATGATTAAGCCATGAGATATGGTTTAATAGCTTAGTGGGTAGCAAAGGTAATGGAAGGATGATTGGACTAAATGATCTTGTAGGTTCTTTCCAACCTTGTGATTCTATGGTTCTATGATTCTAGATTTGGATGTTAAAAATATATCTTATTCAGAGTAAAGACCTAGGAAGTACCTTTCATTTACATTCCCCCATTGTGAATCTTAGATGAATGAAGTTACATTGTTACGTATGTGGTAAAACCAGGGACAGCTCTCTCCCTTGCATTTTCAACTGACTTGTGTTTATTAAAACCTAGATTTTCTGTTTTTCTTTAACTTTCAGAAACAATATACCTCATGAAAACTGATGTCATTCTGGGTCTTACTCGTCTACATCCTACAACATGGAGCTTAATAATGTACATGGCTTTCTTTAACACTTTTTGATGAAGGAAGAAAAAAGCAAAGTCATAACTAGGACATCTGAATAGAGCAGAAGAGTGATCCTGGTGCGTTTACTTCATAAGGAAATATGGACATTATAAGACAATTTGGAGTAAGAATTAGGTTCTTTTTATTTATTTTATTTATAGTTGTTTAGATGAGGAGGAAAATCTATCAATATTTCCCTAAAAACATAGTAACAATCTGTTTTATTTTGTTTTGTTTTTGTGGAGTAAACCAAGATTATATGATCTTCACATTTTGATAATCCAGTAATTATTTATTTGTGGCCCAGGAAATACCAATGATGGAATCCAATCTGTAGAGCTATATGAGATTTCTACACTTTCATTTTTTTGAATTAAATTTTGGAGAAATGCTATGTCACAGTCTGCAGGAAAATTGATGGATTTTTTTTTGCAAAGAGAATAGGAGATTTCTCTCATCTATTTAAGTTCAACCATTTTAATATATGCAATTCATGTCAGAAGACACATTTCTTTATATCTTGATTTCATCCATTATGGTAACAGTTTGGAAATGGGTCTTATTTGAAGTAGATAAAGGGTGAATGTACTATGTGCATTAATTTTACTGTTTAGACACAGGCATTCCTGATTTGTACTTGAAGTTTCATCTGTTCTGATCAATTTTTAAATTACTTTATACTTTCAACATATTGATGAATCATTGTGATTCTAGGGAGAGGTTGAAGAAAATCCTACAATTCAACCTCTTTCATTAGATCAAAATAATGATGCTACTATTTTCAATCATTTGTGAAGCCAAGAAAAAAAAAAAAAACAAAAAACATTGAGTGTTACAAATAATATTCATTTTGCCAAAGAAATTATTAGTGACAGGCATTTCCCTTTGCCATTACCAACAGAGTCTGTAGACATTGCTTTAAAAGTGAAGTAAGAGTTGATCCAGCATCACACTGTTAAAGTGCACACTTTAGGCTAAGGAGCCCAAAGATCTTCAAACATAAATCAGCAGTACTGAAATGTAGTCATCTCTGGGGACTCCAACACATAGTCACATTACTACAGCTTAACAATTTATAATATATATCTGGTTGCAAATACCTCTAACTAAATGCCATGTGACAAGTGCATTGTAATGTGGTTTACCTTCACGCTTTCTCATTGTTAGCTCACCTAACTTGAAGGACCTCTCATTTGCCATGATCTGAGAGTGCACACAGAGAATGTTACAGCTGCTCAGAAATGTGATGGATTTAGATATAGATTAAAGCTGCAGAAGACAAGATAGTAAACTGCTCATAGTGTGAATCTTAGATAATGACAAACAAATGAAACAGATGAATGAAAAACAGATGAATGAAAAAAACAAAACTTCACATCTGCTCACAGTAGATACACAAATGTATCCATAAGGATACATTTATAAAGGAAATATGCTAGATCTTTAAAATTTACTCATTTCTTCATACAGAATTACACTTTCGACTTTGACATGAACCACAGGAAATTCTGTACTGGAATTCTGGATCAGATTTGCTTATCTGTTTAAAAACTGACTAATAATACTCCCTACGTTACAGGGAGCCCTTCCTTTTCTGTGGTACTGTCAGCAAAGTTCTGCAATTGGCTTTTCGTCATAATAACGAAGGATAATGAGGTGTTATTAGAAGAGTCCCTGTAGTCATAAAAAAAAAAAAAGACTAAAAAAATGGCAACATAAGCAATTGAAAGCAGTATGTGATATGCGCAGACCACAAAAGTCAGACTTTGCAACTTTTTCAGCTGTGCTGAGAAAAAACAAAACTCAAACCAGGAGAATGCATTCATTCTGCAGATACCACATTTGGAAACAACTTCCAACATCAGAAAAGAAAAATTCACACTGAGGTAAGAAAAAAAAATGCTACTCTTGCCTGTGCTCTGCAAGCATGTTCACTTGAATACATATATCGTATTGATATGGTTGGCTGACTGCTGCCAGAGACGTTAAGTTATGGTGTTTGGGTGTGCATTCAATATAAAAAAAGGATGGGGAGTTAGTTCCTTTCAAATTACTGGCACTGACATCCAGGAAGCAGTAATCATTTGGGTTGGTATGGCAAACCCAAGGGCACAACTGAGCACAGCATAACTCTCAGTGTCACAGAAAAAAAAAAAAAAAAAAAATGTTGTATCTCATCATCGATGTTTTTAACTCCCAGCCTGTCTGCTCGCCTGATAATGCTGAGACAGCAGTATGAGTATATTATATACTGCAAGACATGTGGAAACATTTTCCAATGAAATAGTGTTTCGTTGGAAATTATGGATTGTGTGTTGAGTCTGAAAATTTTTCACTGAAAGTCTCCTGAGCTTTAAGTGAGGAAGCCTTCACTGAAGGACTATGAAGTTCCACATAACTCTGCACAGATTGCTGGCATATTATTCCTTGTTTAGCAGATTTGGGGCAACTAATGCTGAACACCATGCCTGAGTTTTCAGCACTGCTGTTTCTATTTGTAATTTAGTCTGTTATATTTGGGAAAACAAAACAGATTCTATCAATAGACTGATTTTCTGCCACAGAGCTTGTAAATGTCTGATTCCCCACTTCCAGTCAGTCTGCTGCAGGCTTTCCCTCTCACCATGGACCATAAGAGCATCTGGGTATCCTGTGTAATGCGTGCTGGCAGTGAAGACTCAGAGGAAGGTTCAGGACAGGTATCCACCACAGGAGTCAGAGGTGGAAAAGCCCAAGACTGGCAGCTGTATTCAGATCTCAGCTCTCAGGGGAAGTGAAGCTCTGGAAAGAGCAACAGAACAAGATTAATTTCAGACAGATCCTAAGGGTTCAGTTCTTCAGACTAAGGCATGCATGTCCAACCTATGGTCCACAGGCCACATGTGGCTTGCCACAGTTCATAATATGGCCTACCCCTGCCTTGCGCCATCATAACAACTACTTTTCCTCACCGAGCAGCCCGCCCTAATCCAGGGCATGCATCCATTGCTCAACAACAATCAAACAGTGATGTATGATTGGCACTGTCTGGGCTCAAACCAGGACATCAGGAGAGTGCAGAGCAATGCTAACTCAAGTGATAGCAAATAATTGAATGTATTTTGATACATTGGCTAAATATAGTCCCATGAACAACAAAAAATATACAGCCTTGCTTTCTGTTTTGATAAAGGAATTTGAGAATAGACTTCAAGATGGCCAAAAAAATAATAATAGTAATAATAATAATAAAAATAATAATAATAATAAAATCATCAGTTTATATTTCTGACTCCATTTTCAATTGACATAAGTACATCACCTGTATATATCCAAATGGAATGTATTGACTTGCAATCAGACATTTATCTAAAAAATCTGATCATGTCTCTTTACCAGATTTTTATTAGTCTTCTCTTACCAGACAAAATATCCCTTTTTTCACAATCAGATCTCATTCATGTCATCACTTTTTGGCAGTATATAAATTAGTGAATAATTAGGGTCAATAATTAAGTACAAAATAAGTAAAATTTCATCAAAAAATCTCTAACTCCTTTTGACATTCATTAATGTTTGGCGGACATTTATAGAAACAAAACAATGAGTGTGAGTACAGTGAGGCGGTGGGTTGTGCATTTCATCAGTGGTGACAGTGGGTCACCTCTGCTGATGCAGATTTTTATGTGCATGGCATCCAGACTCTTGTTCTTTGCTAAAGAGAATGCATAGCTAATGATGTGACTGTGTTGAAAAATAGTGTTTTGTAGCTGAGAATTTGCTTTATTGTACAGTTACTGTACTCATTTTATGTGTTGTAGTCTCCACAGAAATAAATAGCAGGCATTACTTTTGCAGCAACTTACATGTATGCAGACCAGGACAATTCTTCTTTAGTCAGTGTGGTCCAGGCAAGCCAAAAGGTAAAGGTACCCATGTAATGGCTCTCCATGACAGAGGACTGGCTTTTCCAGAGAGTGATGCAGGCTTTCCCATTACATACTTCTTTAAAACCATGTCTCTGCAGTAGAGCAAGGAAATATCTGAATTCCCTAGAAAAGAAAAATGCAGCAAGCAGTTTTTCACTCATCTGCACTTGTCATAGGTTTTCTGTAGGGTAATAAGTCTTCTTACATTTCAGCCTCCATTCAGCATTCCTGGAATTTACAGGCACAGCTCTGTCTTTGTCAGGCTTTTCTACACAGAAATTTTTTTAGTGAGGTTGATTGGTTTAGAAAGAGATTGGTTTAAAATATTCAGTCCCATTATACTGATCCAAAAGGATTTTTATTCTCCATTAGCAATCTACTCCCTACATTCTCCCTACATAAAAAACATATGTAGACTAGCTTTTTAGGCTCTATCTGTAGCTGATGGGAAGACACATGCATCACAATATCTGGTAAAGTTGGGCACTGTGTCGTTTCTTGTTTTTGTGGTATGATATTTGTATTGACAGCCTTCATTCTGATGTTGCAGATAACTTTGTCTAGATTAGATGACTGGACTGGACTAGACAATTGTTATTTTATACATTTTAGGACTATCCTGTAGTTTTGTTTTGCTTTAAAATTTAATCTCTCATGGAATATTCATGAGTCCATTGAACACTCAGGAAGAAAATGATATGCAGTGTTAGGCAGAAGACTGTACTGAGGAACCTGCTCCCACTTTGTCTAAGCCCTGTGGCATGGACTGCTGGGGAGCTTCCTCAGTATGTTCTCTTTGCATTATTGCTGTGCCCAGGGCTGAGAACAGTTCCTGGAGAGTTTTCTGCTGAACAAACAGCTGGAAAGAAAATTTTAATGCCATACAAGTTTGCTTTTCCAAGGTATTTCATTAATCTTTTGTTGTTTCATGCACTATCACCTCACTGCAGCTTTTCTCAATTATGGCACTTCAGGCACTTCACAAGCAATATTCAGTGCAGTTCCAGGAAGGACATCTGTTTTTACAAGAGATTAAGAGAGGAGTTCCCAAGTAGACTTCAATTCTGTTGATATGAAAATTTAAATTTAGAGATACAGTAAATGAATTAGGACAATGAATACATTTGTTCTTTTTATGCAAGATATTATGTCGTATTTACTTTTTACTTGAAGTTCTGTTGGAGTATAATCCTATTGTTAAGGCACGTGAAGGACAAACAGATGATCCAAAACAGCCACCATGTCTTCACCACAGAAAGATCATGCCTGATTAATTTGGTGGCCTTCTATGATAGAGTGATGACATCGGTGGACAAAGGGAAGGCAACTGATGTCATCTACCTGGAATTCTTTAAGGCCTTTCACACGGTCCTCCACCACATTCTTATCTCTAAATTGGAGAGATACAGATTTTAAGGATGGACTATTAGATGGATAAGGAATTGGTTGGAAGATCGCATCCAGAGGGTTGTGTGTCCATGTGGAGGCCAGTGATGAGTGGTGTCTCCCAGGGTCTGTCTTGGGTCTGGTACTCTTCAGCATCTTTATTGGTAACATAGATGATGGGATCAGGTGCACCCTCAGCACGTTTGCAGAAGGAAGGGATGCCATCCAGAGGTACCTTGATAAACTCAAAAAAGTGGGCCCATATGAGCCTAATGAGGTTCAACAGATCAAAGTGCAAGACCCAAAGTACATTTGGGTCAGTGTAATCCCAAATATGTATACGGGCTGGGAGAAGAACTCCTTAAGAATAGCTCTGCTGAGAAGGACTTAGTGGTTCTGACTGATGAAGAACTTAACGACCCAGAAGTGTGTACTTGTAGCCTGGAAGGCCAATGGTATCCTGGCTTCCATCTGAAAAGGGGTGGCCAACAGGGTGAGGGAGGTAATTGTACCCCTCTATTCTACCCCTGTGGGTCCCAAGCTGGAATACTATGTCCAGGTCTGGGGCCCCCAATGCAGAAAAGATGTTGAGCTGTTGGAGAGGGTCCAGAGGAAGGCCACAAAGATGATCCAAAGGCTGGAGAACCTCTCCTATGAAGATAGGAGCTGGGCTTGTTCAACTGGAAAAGACAAGGTTGAAGGGAGATCTCATCTCAGCCTGCCAGTATTTAAGGGGAGTTTATAAACATGAAGCAAAACAACTTTTTACATAAGTAGATAGTGGTAGGACAAGGGAGTATGGTTTTAAGAAAGAGACATTTAGATTAGATTTCAGGGGGAAGTTTTTTACTGAAGGAGTGGTGAGATGCTGGAGCAGGTTGCCTAGAGAAGTTATGGATGCCCCATCCCTGTATTTGTTTAAGACTGGGCTGGGTGGGGCTCTGGGCAATCTGACCTAGTACTTGATCTAGCGACCGGCAACTCTGCTTGTGACAGGGGGTTTGAACTTGATGATCCAATCCAAGCCATTCTATGGTTCTATGATTCTATGATCCTATGATCCTATGATTCTATGATCCTATGATCCTATGATTCTATATTGCAAAGGAGAATTTTAGGCAATTTAAACACCTCCTTTACGTAATCAAAAGGGGACTTCCAAATGTTTGAAAAGTTTCTAGAAACTGAAAAATGATTTCTTTTCTGGGATCTGGAAAAGGATCAGGAAACCTCTCAAAAAATAATTCAATTTGTCATTTCTCTGAATTAAATTTTTTTTGTGCCTTTCCCCACCTTATGCTCCTATGAGAAAGAAAGAAAGAAAGAAAGAAAGAAAGAAAGAAAAGAAAGAAAGAAAGAAGAAAGAAAAGAAAAGAAAGAAAGAAAGAAAGAAAGAAAAGAAAGAAAGAAAGAAAGAAAGAAAGAAAGAAAGAAAGAAAGAAAGAAAAGAAAGAAAGAAAGAAAGAAAGAAAGAAAGAAAAAAGAAAGAAAGAAAGAAAAGAAGAAAGAAAAGAAAGAAGAAAGAAAGAAAAGAGAAAGAAAGAAAAGAAAGAAAGAAGAAAGAAAGAAAGAAAGAAAGAAAGAAAGAAAGAAAGAAAGAAAGAAAGAAAGAAAGAAAGAAAGAAAGAAAGAAAGAAAGAAAGAAAGAAAAGAAGAAAAAGAAAGAAAGAAAGAAAGAAAGAAAGAAAGGAAAGAAAGAAAGAAGGTTACCTAAATAGAGTGCCATCTAGGTGAGTTCAGTGGAATAAGGACTTTTAATTAATAGACATTCACAATATCAGTGAAAACTTTTTTTTTCACAGACTAATAGACTCCTGGATCTGTGGAGGCTCCTTGCGCTCTATCCATAAAACTGGACACATTTTTTAATCAGTGGCAATTCGGTCCAAAAAATGAGAATTTTTTGAAGGATATAAATTACTAGTAGTATCATACTTTAAATCTTATAAATATACTTCTTTGTGTGTGTGTGTGTGTGTGTGGAAAGAAGTGCTCAAACGTCACTTTGACAGCTGTATATACGTGGTTGTGGGGTTTTTGTTTGTTTGTTTTTTGTTGTTTTCAAATGTCTCTTTTTTAAGCAAAGAAAGTTTTTCAGTCTTCTATTGTTGAATGGATCAACCATTTATGACTTATTCAGTAGTGGTTTGTTTTTTTTTTATTTCATTTCAATATGATGTGAATAAACTACGTTTTCCCACTCAAAATGATATATACACCAGATTTCATTTTTGGCAAAGTGAATTTATTTTTTCTTGATATTTCAGCTGCTGTAGTCCTGAAACATATCTGCCTTTGGCTGAGAGTTCCCTCATTTTTCAAGGTCCCAAACTTGTGAAAAATCTGGGCAAATTCCAGTGAAAAACTGCTATCAGCTCAGCAGAAGTTAGCTGAATTCAAGTTGTTTTAAATTAAACACATCTGGCAGGTAAAACTATTGTTTTTCTAGCTTTAGGACTACTCTCCGACACTGGTTGTCAAAAGAAAGGGAGGCTTGTAAATAGTTCTTGCAGAAGGGGAGAAGACTAGCAAGTTTTTTTGTTTAAGAGTAAGCAAATTAAGTGTTGTCTAACTCACTCACATCCACTTTATCTGCTCTTTTGTTGTTACAAGAAAGGAACTTGGCAAAGCAATATTTCATAGCTGAGAAAACAGCATCACAGATATCATTAGTTCATTAACTGGAGCAAGCCCTCTGACCCTGGAAGAAAACATGACTGTTCTTCATTAAAAAATGAAAAGTGATCAATGTTCTTTGCATGCTACAGCATGGAGATACTCCAAAAATATAATTAAGCCTCAGTGGTATTTTATTATTTTTTCCATTTATGACATCATGGCTTATGGATCTGATTTGAGAAAAAAATACCTGTTCTCATTTTAATTAATGGACTTGTAACCTGTTAAAACCCCAGTGCATTTCCCCTTACTGTGAGCCAGTCCTGCCTGACTAACATGACTACTATAGAAATACAAACATAAAACTGTACGTGAGCTAAAATTTCATCAGATGCTATGTTGAGTATATTAGTTATCTACCTCATAAATAAGTTTTTCTGTTAAGTGGAAGGAATTACAGAAACTGAACTGTTAAATTTTTCAGTAGTTATTTTGATAACCAGTTTTACTGCTGATACTTTCCCCTTTGTTTTGGTTCTCTCTCATCTCAGCCAGCAATGAAGTCATTAAAAGGAAAATGCACTATAGGAAGTAAAATTAAACCACATCTGCCAAATATGAGACCCTTGGGAGTCTTGCAGTTAATACAAGACTGGGAGTCAAGAGATCTTGACTTAGTTTCTATTTGCTCTACCAACATATTCCATATGCTCTAGTTTCCCACTGTAACCCTTTAAACTCTTTAAGCATATTTTAAGTAGCAGAGGCAAGGATGGATTCAAATTGAAGAATATTACTACAAAAAAAAGCTTACTAAATTTCTTGGTATTCTGGAAGCCATTTTTTTTCACATTTAGAAATGTAAATCAAGTAACCAAAAACCAACATTTTAATTAAAGAAGTAAAGAAAACTCTTACACCACAGATGAAAATGATAGCAGTAAACAATTTTTGTAGCCAGTGTCACTCTGCAGATTATGTACAGCCTCTTTAGCTTGCAGAAACATCTTAAACAGCATCTTCTATCATCGATAAACATTACATCTAGACCTGTGACTTCTTTCCCAGCCTTCACCTCTGGTGCTCCAGTTTTGGAAGCAAAAGCTAGTGGTTGTGTGAGGATTCTCCATGACCACATTCAGAGTTGCTTAATACACTTCGGTCTTACAAACCTTTAGCTTCATTGTAGAGCAACTTCTTTTTGCATCTCAGTCATTACATCTCTCTACATGTAATTAAGTATTTTAGGACCTACTTATCTCTAGCTTTTATATTTCTCCTCCTCTCCACCAGACTTTAACAGAATTATCTTCCCTATTTGAACAATCTTCAGTCTTGACTTTCAAGTGATGGCATGTTTGAGTTTTCTCTTAGGCTTAAACATCAGTAGTGTACATTCCTTTCTACCCTAGTACCCATGCAAGTGTCTTGTTTTCCCAGTTCTATCCTGTTCATTTTAGTTGCCAGCAAAACAGTTCAATTTTGCACAAAGTTGTTGTTTATTTGCTCGTTCTTAATGAAGGAGAGAACAATAGTTTGAACTTTTACATACCAGAAGGGGAGGAGGAGAATCAATGACAGGATGAGGCCACTCCTGTAGGGTGCTTGCTATTTCTGAACTGTAGCATTGCAATTGATATTTCTCCTTGACTGCTGTGAATGCACAATCAGCTTAGAAAAAAAAATTATTATCCTCAGCACTGGGCATTTCAGAAGACAGAAGCCAATGCTGATCAAGCTTTAATCTTTTACTATGGCCTAAGATTAAGGCATTTTCTTGTTTGTTTGTTTGTTTGTTTGTTTTTTAGAAAAATCAATTGATTTTGAAAAATAGTGGCTAATTCTTTCCCTGTCGTTCCCCCCCCCCCCCCCCCCCTCCCCCAGGTAAATCCTAGATTTTGAAAACCTCAGAAAATGTAGGATGTTTTTTGCTGCCAAATGAGTTAGGACAGTAGTCAATCAGTAGAGAGCTGCAAAAGATCTTGGTATCTAAAGAGGTGCAGGATGCAACACAGTCAGTTTTGGAATGACCAGCCTCCCTGCTGTAATAAGAGAATGAAGGCTTCGATTAGGACTTCGGAATCATATTCTAAGACCTTTGAGAGAGGCAGTGTAAAGAATTGCCTTTTCCATTATGCTAGTAAAAGAAAATAGAAGCAGCTTTTGAGTGGAAATTTTGAGAATTTTGGACAAATAAAGAGGCAGAGGTGAAGCTGAAGAAGAGAGACACAGCTGAGAGGAACTTTGTTATGAAGTCAGAAGATGAACTGAGTTATATGAAAAGTGGAGAGCTCTGGTCTAATAGGCTTTGGAGCAATTTAAGCAATCTAGGGGATCAGGATGATAAGAGAGCAACAAATCACATCTCTTTTGTTGAGCTCCTTACACTACGCACAGCATTAATCTGAGAGCACAGCTCAACCTATGCTATATACTTACTTGAGAAGGACTGAGCACCTTCATGTTCTCCTCATATCCCTTGTAAATTAAAAATAAAGATGCACCTTCAGAACATTATTTGTCTGCATATTTTGAGCTCTTTGATTAATTTTTTTTTGTTCTGTTAACATTTAAGCCTTTTGAGTAGAACATGAACAGTACAGTGAAATCTACAGAACTTAGTATAACATTTTCATATTAACTAAGTCTTCCACTGTTGCATCTCTTTCGTTGCCAACCCAATTTAATGCTATTATTTAACTTGTGTGAATGTTATTTTATTCTACATTGTTCTCCTAAAACTCATCCTATTTTCGGACACTGATTACAATCCTTACACTTCCTATTTGTTTTATTCTCACTTCTTTCAGTCTTATGTGTTAAATATTTATGTATCTGTATGATTCATAACTATCTATCACTATTTCTCTGCTTCCTGAATTTAAAATGAACTTGCAAGCATATTACAGGTCAGTGGCAAAGTCTAAAGTTGTGACTTGACATTGATAGGAGAATGTAGAAGTCATCTTTCTAAACATTCATTTCAATCAGTAAATCTCAGAAGAATCAAATCAAAAGGGTTTCCACACATTAGTTTGTAGTAGCTGATCACTGCTAGAGAGGATGACAGAAAAAAAAAACAAATGTTTTCATTAAAACTTGAGGGTTTTTATAATGTATTTAGACTCATTTTTATTTATTTATTTATTTTTTAATCAGAAATTATTTAAAATATTCTGTCCCCAGAATGGAAAGGATTGGGATCCCTATGGATCTTGGACAGTTTGTATTCAAGTTCTTGCTTGTCCGTAATCTTAGGAAGTGTCTGGGTTTGCTGAAATCACAAAAGTAGAAAAATGGCTTATGATTTGTTTTGCTAGGAAGAAACTGACTTTTCATACAGCAGGATGAAGTACCACATTGCATATTAAATCTCCATGTTCAAATCCCACAGCCAAGTCAGAACTAGGATTTAAATCTCACCCTACTTCATGCTAAGAGAAATCCTTGACTACTGAGATAATGCTACTTTTGGAAAAAAATACCTCTTATTACTCTCTACAAAATGTTCTTGGGGCTGAAGTTAGCTTTTCAACACAAGTCTTTTCTAATCAAACTTGTTTTTGTCTTGTGCTATTGTCAATGGTCTACGGGCTGGTTCGGCCTAGTTCCATGACTAGCGGGGCAGAGGGATCCACAGATCAGCACCTCCAGAAAAGGGAAACAGGGGACCCCAAAATAATTAAAAACAGCGACAACAATCTGAGGAGCAACAAACTAATTTACTAAATATAGTATCGGAATGCAAGATAACACACTGTAATACAATATAATTAGAATTGAAGCTAATAAGTCAAATATAATGAGAGTGTTCGAAATGTGGACCATAATACTGAGGTGAGATGTGCAGTCCAGTTGAGCAGTAGGGAGGAGAGCTTTACGAAGAAGAGAACATCAGGTGACCGTGCCTGGGGATATATCTCTTCTCCGACCGCAAAGCCTCCTGAGGTATGTAGTTTTTCTTCTCTTCCGGACAGGTGCCCAGAGCTGGAGCATTAAAACTAAGTCCCAGTGCACTGCATGATGTTGTGATGTGGCATACTGATAACCAAAAATCATAAAACTGTAACAGTTATCACTCCAAGAAACACTAATAAATCTTTAAGTATTATAAACCAAAGCAAAGGTTTTCTGTTTTTCAACTGTCAGGCAGTTGTCATGCTTATCTAAGAACCAGCTGCTGCTTGACTACGTGAAAATGGAAAAATGCTGCCACACTGATTGAGGTCCTGATCCTGCAAAAACCAAAACATTGCTCACTGCATTTCTTCACATTATTTCTTTCATTTTTCTTCTCTGTACACATATTTACATGTCTGAACTGAATTATGCAAATATCCAAGATGTATCATTAGTAAAATGCTTGATCTATTTCAGTACCATCAGGTAAATTACTTTTAAAATATGTAGAACATCTACCGGCAGGTCCATTTTTATGATGTTTAAAACAAAGTAGCATTTAGAAGGAAATACTCTTTCTGTTCTTCAAGGAATATTTCTTCCTAAAAGATATAAATCCAACACATGATATAAATAAGTACCTGCTTCTCATCTAAGATACACTTAGTTTCATTTAGGAACCTTAAAATGCATATGTGTGAATTTTAGTGATATAATTTACTTTGTTTCCATTTTAACTAGTGGATGATGTAAAGTGGCATTCGTGTGAAACAAGAAAAAAGCCTTGATATATCAACAGTAAAGAATAATATGAGATTTGAATGTGTTAATATGAAATTTTAAGTTATTGTTTGAAGTTATAAACAGAATTTTGTCCTTCCTCCCTGTCGAAAACAAACAATTTATACTCAGTAGAACAGAAAAATATTTAAGGAGTAAAATCCTAAGAACTAGACTTGTACAAAATATTGAATATTTCTTTTCAGGAAATTTTATTTTATTCAAATAACAATACTATATGAATCAAAAACTTGATAGAGAATTCTGAAAATTTTGCAAGGAAATGTATTGCTTTTGAACAAACCATTTGTTCTTGAAATTTGATGTCTGATATGGTATGATATTTTGATTTACCTTAAATAAAGTAGTTTTGAAAAAAAAATACTTTATTGACATTTTAAAATATATAAATGTTTTAGCACAAGATGAAATACTTTTTTAGAAGTTTGTGTTTCTTAGTAAATATAAATACTAAAATTCAGTCAGCTTTTGTGTGAATATTTGCATAATTACCTAGTTACATATCCTATAATATTTATTACTGGATTTTAAGTGATTGCAAAAGATGAACTACTGACGACAAAAAGCACTCTAGCTTTTGAGAGCAATCTCTTTGAAAACAGACATATAGCCTCTTGCACATGATAAGAATTAGCTGTTTCAGTACAATCTGATCTATCCCCGTAGTGAGACTCTTGTGCAGCAAGCCATTTGGAAGCTCTAAGCGTAGGAAAGGATCATAGTCTCTCAGCTTCCTTTTTTATCCTGAGTGGATAGAGTTTCATGGCTAGAAAAATATATTTGTGCTCTCTCAAAGACCAATTGCTTTTCTGAAGGTAATTGACAACTGTTATTCTTCCAATGAACTGTTTTGAGAGAACAAGATTACCATTTTGAATTTTAAACACATTTACCAGGAGAGAAAAGACCCTCTCTTATTGCTTGATGATTTCCTGCTGGCTGGAGTACATGATGCAGAAGATCTTCCTTACTGAAGAGGATCAGAAAGCATAATCTCCTACCTCATATGAAAATATTCAGTTCTGAACTACAAGTAATTTAATCCAGCCATTCAAATTCTCCCTTGGCAAGGTCCCCATCTGTAAAAATAGACCAAGCCAGCCAACCAGACATTACCAATGGAATAATTTAGGATAATCTTATTTTTTCCTTTGCTGAAGCTGAAAAGATTTGTCTTTTAAAACTATGAAGCCATATTGACCAAGTTAAGTAACACAGAATCATAGAATCATGGAATCACAAGTTTGGAAAGATCACCTAGAACTACAAGATCTACAAGATCATCTAGTCTGGCTGTCCTCCCATCACTGTTACTACCACAAGCTACTAAACCATATCTCAACAGTCCTCAACAGACTTGAAAGGTGAGCCTGGGTGAATCTAATGAGGTTCAACACAGCAAATTGCAAGGTTTTGCACCTGGGCCAGAGAAATCCCAGGTCTATGCACAGACTGGAAGGAGCAGTCCTTGAGAGTAGCCCTGTGGAGAAGCACCTTAGGGTCATGTGGATGAAAAACTTAACACGAGCCAGCAGTGTGCTTTTGCAGCTCAGAAAGCAGATAGTATCCTGGGCTCCATCAGGAGAGGGTGGCCAGCAGGGACAGGGAGGTGATTGTCCCTCTCTACTCTGCTCTTGTGAGGCCCTATCTGGAATACTGCTTCCAAGTGTGGAACCTCCAGTACAAAAAAGACAGGGAACTGTTGGAGAGGGTCCAGAGGAGGGCCACAAAGATGATCAGGGGACTGGAGCACCTCCCCTATGAAGACAGGCTGAGGGAGCTGGGCTTGTTCAGCCTGAAGAAAAGAAGGCTGTGGGGTGACCTAAAGGGAGCCTATAAACAAGAGGGGAATCAACTCTTTGAAAGAGTAGAAAACAGCAGAACAAGGGGAAATGGTTTCATGTCGAGGGAGGGAAGATTTAGGTTGGATGTCAGGGGGAAGTTCTTTACAGAGAGAGTGGTGAGGTGCTGGAACAGGCTGTCCAGAGAGGCTGTGGATGTCCCGTCCATCCCTGGAGATGTTCAAGGCCAAGTTGGATGGGGCCCTGGGCAGCCTAGTCTAGTATTAAATGTGGAGGTTGGTGGCCCTGCCTATGGCAGGGGTCTTGGAGCTTCATGATCCTTGAAGTCCTTTCCAACCTGGGCCATTCTGTGTGATTCTGTGATTCTGTGATCTCGTAGCACCTCATCCAGATACCTCTTGAACACTGCCAGGGATGGTGACTTCACCACCTCCCTGGGCAGGCAGAAAGTTTTTCCGTATGTCTAATTTGATCTTCCCTGGCACAACTTGTGGCCATTTCCTCAGGTCCTGAACTTGACTGAAATTGCAAGAAGGATATTAAAAGGCTATCATACTCCAATGAAAAAAAAAAAAAAAAAGCGTCATGGAATAAATAGTATGGATAGTTAGAAAGTTCTACATTGCAATAATGTATTGTTTCTTGTAACTTTCCAATCTTGATCATAGAATCATAGAATCATAGAATTATAGGGATTGGAAGGGACCTCTGTAGGTCACTGAGTCCAACACCTTGCAAAGCAGTTTCCTCACAGTGGGTTGAGCAGGAAAACATTCAGGGGGTCTTAAATATTTCCAGAAGAGACACCACAACCTCTTAGGGCAGATTGTTCCAGTGTTCTACCACCTTCCCAGTAAAGAAGTTATTTTGCATGTTTATGTGGAACTTCCTGTGTTCCAGTCTTTTCCCTTTGCCCATTCGAATTTTAGAATGTAATCCACAGTATGAGTTTTATTTTCTATTTTTATTTATCCTTCACTGAATGAATCTTTGCTTTCATTGTGCATACTGATCATTATATGCATTTATAGGCATACTGTTTAAATGGCAAACACTCTTAGTTGGTGAGATATGTGTATTGTTTGGCAATAGGACAAAATGCTATATTTGAAAATCTCTAGAATAAAAGTTTGATTTAACATTTCTTTCTTTGAGGAAAGTATAAAAGTTTCTTTGTATATGATATTTCTTTATACACATGAGTTTTTGTTACAGACTAGAATGTCACTGCTCTACAGACACAAGATAAGAACCCAGCCTTTGTTTCAAAAAGTTTAATATCAAAGTAGTGGCTTAGTTACTAGATTAGATAAGAACAACTTATCAAGTTATGTATTTTTGTCTACTTTTCCTTTTTCGCTTCACTATGTATTGTAAACCAAATCTTGATCCCAAACTCTTACACACCTGCTTGATTTTACCAGCTAATTCAAAGAATCTATTAAAATTCACAAAGTTAAGCAGCTGCTGTGTAAGTATTTGCAGGGTCAGGGCCTTGTAGTTTAAATCTTTACTACATGTGTATGCAAAACCTAGCAATAGGGGGGCCTTGAAGTTTCATTTGCATCTTCTTGGCAGAAACCTGAGAACAATTCTTTTGCAGTACTCCCAACTTTATGCTTGGAAACCTTTTGAGAAAAAGGAAAAAAAAGAGGGGGATATGATCCTTCTTGGAATGAGAACATTTTTATAGGCAAGCAACACAAAAACTGCTTCCAGAAAGCTCTTCAAGTGAAAAGCTTTTTGTGCTCTGTCATTCAAAATAGGCCTCTATTTCCCAGGGTGGTAAATGTGGGAAATTTCAGATTCACCTTGAAAAAAATTTCTATTAATTGTTATGAACGCATTTAAGAAAATACTTATATTTTATTTATTTTATTTTATTTTAATCTTTTTACTTCATATTTGAAATCTCAATTCTTTTTTTTTTTTTTTTTTGCAGTAGATAACGTATTTACATTCCTTAGTGTTGTTTATTACCGTAGACATTTCTAGAAATTCACCTGCAGACCTATAGGATGTGCAGAAAATTAGTAAACCCATGAGGAATCCTCATGTAGGATGGGCTGATAATGGGCTGTGAATACATACTATTTGCAAAGACTAGGCTCTGAAGAATACAGAGGAGAAGTGATTAAACTGCTGTCACTTAGATACCTCAGACAAGTGCTTTCAATTTCTGTAGAAGTGATACTGTATATTTTAGCCTTTGCTTTGAATTTTTTTCACCTCATTTTCTATCTTTCTTCTACCAGAAAATACAATTTTACCAAAACTTGTATGTATAAAGTGAATGAAAGTTTGGTGGCTTTGTAGGAATTTTCATTTGCTATATCATCTGAAACAAAAATAGAATTAAAATAAACATAGAAAAAATAACAGATCAAGAATTTAGACACTGCTACCAATGATGTTTACTAAGTATTCATCAAGAGTCAGAGGAAATTTCTATGTGACAAGTGGATTTTCTAAATTTTGGTTGTCTTGAATTTGCCTGGTGAATTCAATGCAGATTGAATTGATTGGCTAAGTTACATATAGATTGCTTATATGAGTCCTAGAGTAACTTGATAACATTATTCTCAGCATTTTTTGTACTTCCTTCCCTACAAGATTTGTGAGCATACATGCTTGTTTTCTAGCCACAGGCTAAACCTGGATGTAGGATTCTGACCTGTAACATTTTCAAGTATTGTGAACTACAAGGTCCACATGTACATAGGTACATGCAGCCAATGGGTGATGCTGTATCAGTATCTTTGTACTGATACTACTGCATTCAGTATCTTTGAATCTACAACTCCATCTCTTCTGATTGCCTTACAAAATGTGGAAACTGAAATGCTTTGAATTGAGTAGAACAACTTATGTCCAAAATTGCACGACTTTCTATCCTTTTATTTTTTTCACCTGGGAAGAAAAATCGAAATACTTTCTGTTGGATTTGACTGCAACCTATTTATGAATGGGGCCTACAAGGGGTGAGGGAGATCTCCAGATCACGGTAAGATTAAAGATTTTACCTTGCACTTTAAAAATATTCCTCAAGCCTCTCCCCATCTCAATAGCTTTCAATTTTTTATTTCCTTCCTCTTGAGGTTTCTGATTCCCAACTTCTTTTCAATCCAAATAAATTTAGTAGGGAAAAGAAAACACCACTGAATATTAAATAAGACATAAAGCTACACTTAGACAAAATATGAAATCTTTTCATTTTGAAGGTCTGTTTCTTTCAAAATGCTTCCCTTCCTCTCTATTTTTTCACAGTGAAAATCTATGCAAGGTAATTAATTGCTGCTGTCTATTGACTCATAGAATCATCTGTGTTCGAAAAGATATTCAAGATCAAGTTCAACCATCAATCTCACTTATGGAGTCCCATCACTAAATCATGTACTTTAATGCCAACGTCACACAACTGTTAAGTACCTTATGGTCTTCTGTCCAACTTGTTTTAATCCAATTTTTGCCCACTGCCAACTGGGATCTGCAGGCTGTTCTGCTCTTTTCTTTGTCATGTCTTCAGCTCCATATCTTGCCTTCTGGGAGGACAGAGCTTATACAACTTTATTTCATGAGTCTCATGTTCTCCTATTGATATACTGCTGGAGATGTACAGTAACCTTGCCAGCCTCACTGATGCTGTCGGTGTAAAAGCAATAGGAAACTCAAATTTAGTGTAGTAGCACTTGCCATATAGACTGCATGCACAGAAAACAAATATGAATCTTATGCAATCAGAAATTAAATTGGCTATTCATAAGATTTTCAACAAAATGGAGAAACCACTTTATATAAGAAACTCTGGTTTCTGTTCAAGATGTTACTGTTCAGAAAGTCTTAAATAGTTTCAAGTGGTATTTTTTCAGAGATCAATTGCCTACACCCTGTAACATTATGTGAAATCTGAATAACTGAAAGACTGAAGACTGACTGGTCTGTTGTTCTGTGGATCTTCTTTTTCCCCCTTCTTGAAAATGGAGGTTGTTTCCCCTTTTTCATTCAGTGGGAACTTCACCGGACTGGCATGACCTTCTGAATATGATGGAGAGTGACTTGGCAACATCATAAGCAACTTCCCTCAGAACCTGTGAGCAGATGTCATCAGGTCCCATGGATTTATGCATCGTCAAGTTCTTTAGAATGTAGCAGAATATTGGCAGGAAGGTTCAACCTCTACTGTCATACATCAACATCTGCCTCAGATGTTGTGGTCCAACCTAATAAAATAAGAGGCATTATTTTCAGAGCAGTTATCATAATACAGCAATTTTAATCTTTCTCTTCTTCTTGTCCTCAATGATCTGTTTACTGCCATAGGTGTAATTTCTGAAATATATGATTGCTCAGAAAATCACAGGTGCATTAACGATTTGCAAATTTGCATTGCATCATGGGAAAAGTAGTCTCTGTGAAGCTGATATTACAGGTTTTTTTAAGGCACCAGCTATCCATACTATAACTCAAGAGAGCATTGATGAAAAGTAACATAAAGCATTTTAATGAATTAATTCAATAAATATTTCAAATCGTCTCAGAATAAAATTATATAATTTCCATTGAGTTATATCTTATATTGAACTCAGTACTGACTTGGAGTATGAACAGCAAAATTGCTGCTGACCTCTTACACCAATATGCAGGTAATTCTAATCTAAGATATCTTTTCCATTACAGCTCTTTTATTCTGCTTAACTAACCTACTTGTTCTAATACAGACTTGTAGGCTATATGTTAAAGATGTTACTCAGAATTCACTTTAGCAACTGCCAAATTGGTTGAAAACTTTAAAGATGCAGTTCTCAAAGCATGAACATACCCATAAATTTAGGCTGAAAATCTGAAGAATGTTATCTGTCCATGCCAAAAATATAATTTCGAACAGTCTCCTCATGCAAGTATGGAAGAATAAGTATTGACTTTAGAGGTTATTTTAACTAGGAGTTTGCCCATAGTACCCCCAGGAGGAGGTCTCTTTTCTTCTCCTCACTAAGCAACTACTCAGGTTATTAGTTATTTATCTTTCAGTCCATCATGATCAGTGACTATTTTTAAATTTTAGTTGTTTTGAGACTTCGGATACTTGCATTACAAGGGGGCAGACCTCATACTGCATTAACTAATTTGTTTATGATGCTTGATGCAAATGTTATAATTTAAGAAAAGAAGGAAGTAGGGTAAAGAAGAATCATAAGATAGCTGGGAGGCATATAATGCAGAATTAAAAGCAAAAGAGCAGCAGTTGCTTTACCAAAAGTTATATTGTTTAAGTTGAACACATTCCATTATTCAAATAAGACTGCTTAAAGTTAACATGTTCTGGTGGTTTCTGTGGAAACAGGGTCAGAAAGCTATAGGTAGTCAGCATGGAGCCGTTAGCTGAGAAGGAGAGCTCTCACTTGCAGATTTTAGGAGCTGTCTGCCTGCTGGGAAACATATACAGAAATGCAGCTTCCAAAAGTAGTCTGCAGAGTTTCACAAAGGGATGAGAGGATGCAAAGGTTAAAAAGAAAAAAAAAAAGGAGGTAATTGTCAAAAGTGTGTGAAAAAAAATTGTAATATGTACATCTTTAGAAAAAAATATTTATTAAAAATTAAAGTTATATTAAAAGTCATAACAGCTTTACATTATTAATTTCTTAATTAGTGATGATGCAACTGCATCAATGGATAAGAGAAGAGTCATGGGTGTCACCTATCTGGACTTCAGCAAGGCCTTTCAGATGGTCAACAGCAACATCTTTCACTCCAAGTTGGAAAGATATGGATTTGATGAGTGGACTTTTCAATGGAAAAAGAAATGGCTGCAGGATTGAGTCCAGAGAGTGGTGGTCAATAGAACAATGTCTGGATGGAGATCAGTGACAATGGTGTTCCCCAGGGATCAGTACTGTGACTGATACTCTTCAATATCTTTATCAATGACTTTGAGAGTGGAGTCAAGAGCACCCTCAGCAAGTTTGCTGATGACACCAAGCTGTGGGGTGCAGTCGACATGCCAGAAGGATGAGACGCTATTCAGAGGGACCTAAACAGGCTTGAGCAGTGTGCACAGGTCAACATCATGAGATTCAACAAATCCAAATTCAAGGTGTTGCAACTGACTAGTGACAACTTGCACTACCAGTACATGTTGGGGATGAAAGGAAAAAGTCCTTGGTGGTTCTGGTTAATGGGAAGCTGAATATGAGCCAACAATGTGCCCTCACAGCCTAGAAAACCAACTGTATCCTGGGCTGCATCAAAAGAAGTGTGGCCAGCAGTGTGAGGGAGTGATCCTGCACCTCTGCTCTGTGCTGGTGCAACCTCACTCACTCTGGAGTACTACATCAATGTCTGGTGTCCTCAGTACAGGAGAGACAGTGTGTCCAGAGGAGGGCCACAAAAAATAATCCAACAGATGGAACAACTTTACTGTGAGGACAGGCTGAGAGAGCTGTGGCAGAAGTTCTGCTGCTGATTAGCAGAAATTTCTGTGGCACTGAAAAACTGGAAACACAAAACACAAGGCAAGAAATAAAAGGATAATTTTGTGGTAAGTTTCAAGCACTGGCTCTATTTTGAACTAAAGTCTTCTGACTGCAGACACAATTGAAGATCTATACTTATATAAACCTGACAGTTATCTTGAGTTAACGCATATTGACCTTAAAGAACACATAAAACAACTTCTTTTACATTTACTTTTTAACCAGTACTAAACTGAAACCTGTTTGGCATTATTGCAAAACAATATTTTGTTTTGCTTGGATTTGTAGGGCAAATGCAATACACATATGTAAGATTTTCTCAAAATGCCGTCTTAGTGCTCTTGTTATTATTGCTCCTTTCTTGTCATTTATTATTCAAAGATCACAGTGATGCAGGAACTTCTCTGACTGATTGCTCTGTGCTATTCCTATTTAATCTCTCCTTCTTTTTCTGTGACCTTTATTCCCACGGGATTTTTTAATATTGCTCTCCTTAGAGTCCCTGCCTCCTTGATATTCATCTTGAATGCTCCTACAACTGCAGCTTCTCTTCAGCCTTTTACATACTGAAAGGGTGAATGAATCACAAGAGAACTGAAGCTGATAGATGCTAAAAGGTGTGGTAAGAGTGCAGAGTTCTCTTTTCTTTTCTCACCCCTGCTTATGTGTTTTCTCTATTCCTTGCAGTTTTTATGCAGGTGCATTTTTCAGGGTAGCCAAACATGCTGAGATGTAAAATGAAACAATGAAAAAAGTAGACACATGCATGAAGAAAGAGAAGCTGACACTAAAGCTAAGATATATCTGTCAGAAGTATAGGGGAAGAGCAGGGAGAGGGGGATTTTATGACAATTTCCCTTTTAGCGGTGTGTGATCTCGAGATGTTTTGTTTTTCCTTAAAAATTCTAGAATGTCACAATTGCCAGAGAATCTGAAGTGTCGTTAAAAAAAGATGGACAAAATTTTCTCAGCCCCATACCTGCAAAGATAAATCTCTTGATTTTGAAGTCAGTTTTGTTTGTAGATAGAATAAATAATTGACTGAATACTGAATACTGAAACAACAGCTCTATTCCTTTTTGAGTAGATGGTTATTGGCTACTTTGTATAGCATTAGAAGTTCCCATGTTGTGAAGTTGATCCAGTATTTCTTCACAATATCATTTTTACCTATAAAAAGATCAATTTGTCAAGCTAAAATGTTTTTAGAAAGTATAACTGAAATTATTATGAAGGTAGTTACAGATATTATTTCAGATAAAATGGTATATTAGGCCATTAAATGGAATTTTACTTCCAAACTGGACCAAGAAAATGCTTGGATCGTTTCCTCCCTCCTTTCCTTCCTTCCTTCCTTCCTTCCTTCCTTCCTTCCTTCCTTCCTTCCTTCCTTCCTTCCTTCCTTCCTTCCTTCCATCCCACGAACATGACTTAAGTACTTGCTTACTGATTTATTCATGCATGCTTGAAAACTTCTGCATGTTAAGGGAGTTTCTCTGATGAAAATCAAGATCCAGTTATACAGTTTCCACAATGTTTTTTGTACCTGATACAGAAAGTTGGATGAGACACTTTTGCTGAAGACATTGCTCCAGTATTCAATGTCATCCTTAAAAAGTCAAGCTTTGAACTTGTAATACAGCAGCTAGTGAATTGCCTGCCTCTCATTGAACATGTGATCTTTTTGGCAAAGTAAATGATTTTTAATATATATGTTGTGTTAGCAGGGGTTTTGTGAAAAGTTGTATATGAATGTCTGTACACATATGTGCACATAATGAAAGAAAAACACATAAATGGTTAATCCCAGTATTTCTGGGAACAATAAGAGTTCAGAATACTGCCTCCAAAGTTCTTCTGGTGGAGCCTTTGATCCACATGCCACTATTAAGAGACTACTGTAAAATGTTCTGAATAAAAAGATTATTTGAAATATATGAACCAGAAGAGTCTAACTAACTTGAAATTTATACCAGCAGCTTCTTTGCAACTGCTCCTGAGATTTCTTGTTCACACAGACTGGAGACTAATTCTGGCTCTTTGCAATTCCTTTCTGCACATCAAATTTTTTTCTAAATGGACTAAGTGTACTGAACAAGGCTACAAGCAAGTTTCAAATATGGGAGATGGGAAATACTTCTGAATCTCCCCACACATCTGCAATGCTCAAAGAAAGAGCTCTCTTTTTAATGTAGATAATGTAGGATCAAAAAATTTGTCTTTTATGTAATTTCTTATCATCTGTCCCTTGTGTTTCCTAACTGCTAAGGCAAAAATAAAGGCACAACTGTGAAAAAACTGAATGGGTGAAAAAAGGGCATGAAAATGCCATTTAGACACTTCTTATTTCTATTTAGCTAATTCTGAGTCAAAACTCTGCTATCTAAAGTTATCTGCACACTATACTGCACAGTAATCTTGCGTGTATCAGAATCAAATTAAAGACAGAAGTCTACATTTGTTACAGTAATTCCTGAGACTGTTTCTGGTTAAGCATTTTTCGTACCGTAGTATAGATTACACTCTGTGAGAACATATGTTGACAAAGTGAAGAAACTAACAAGGTGAAGCGTAAAGCTAAAGACCTATCAGAGCTTCCATCTGCAGCCGGCATGCCCTATAGTGTATACTATAACCTCTGAGTGAATTTTGAGAAGAATCAGAGTTTCCTGTCTTACAGCTGCTTAAAAGGAGAGAGAGAGAGAGAGAGAAGAATACTTCAATACTTATCAGTTCCTAAATTTCTTTTCAATAATTGATACTTTGCTCTAGGAGAGGATCTTTGATCACAGATGATCAAAGAACTTCAGAAATGTTACTGAGTTCATCCATGAAATACCTCAGTAAAGCAAATTTTATTCTCCTATCTGAACAAAAATAAGCAAAAAAAAAAACAAAAAAAAACAAAAAAAACTTGTACACTGAAGGTTATAGAGCCAAACTGGAATTAGAAGTCAGTAAGTTTATTTCCTTGCTAATTGTAGGCCAAAACTGTGGATTAATTTTAAACTAAATCCTACCTCTTATTGAATACATAACTTTTTCGTCATATATACCCAAAATCTTGCTTACTTCCTTTCCCAGTACTTTGGTCAGTAAAGTACTTTCTCTAGTCTCTCAAGACTCACCATGATTATATACCTTTTGTGACTGAGATGCAGTTACCGTTGTACCATGAAGTTAAGAATCCCCAGAGGATGTAACAGAATGATAAGCAGAATTTCAGTCTTTGGCCTCTTTGAGGTTCTTCAAAGAATCCCTGAGATACAGCCCTAGAGGGAAGGTGGATGCAATAAAACTAGTTACTATTCATGGGTACCCTTGAGAGATTGTAAAGAGGATGGAGCCTGGCTCTTTTCCGTGGTGTCCAGTGCCATAAGAGGCAATGGTCACAAGTTGAAACACTGTCTAGTCCATATTTTCACTTCCATTTGAGCATCAGAAAGTACCTTTTTTATTTTTCTTTTTTTCCTCTCTGAGAGGATGACTCAGGTGACTGAGAGGGATTGACCAGGTTGTAAAATCTTCTTTTGGATGTCAGGGGTAAATTCTTTACAGAGAGAGTGGTGAGGTGCTGGAACAGGCTGCCCAGAGAGGTTGTGGATGCCCCATCCGTGAAAGTGTTCAAGGCCAGATTGGATGGGGCTCTGGACAGCCTGGTGTAGTATTAAATGGGAAGGTTGATGGCCCTGCATGTGGCAGGGGGGTTGGAGATTCATGATCCTTGAGGTCCCTTCCAACCCTCACCATTCTGTGATTCTGTGATTCTGTGATCCACCCTTGGAGATAATCAAAAACCTTCTGGATGTGATCCTGGACAACATGCTCTAATTGGACATACTAGAGTAGAAAGACTGGGCAAAATGATCTCCAGAGGTCCCTTTCAATGTAAAGAATTCTGTATCTGTGTTCTTATGTTATATACTTAGGCTGCTCTGGTAATAACACCTTTATTGCAATCAGAGAGAGATTTGAGCTACAAGCTTAAATTGGGATGGCTTCTATGAAGAGTTTCCGGAGGCTGCCTAATGTATCTCCTAATTCAGTTCAATGTGTTAAAATGCTCTTTTGTTTTAAAGAAAAGAAACCTCGCAAGAAATATTTTCTCATCTTTTAGATGATGCAGACATAATAAAATCAACTGAAAATCTGGGAAAAATGTATTAAAAAAAAAAAATAGTAAAGAAAAAAGAGAGAGAGATAATCCTCCAAATACATGTACTTGCCCAGGGAATTCTGGTGCTGCTGTTGGGAGGGCATGGAGGACTCTTACATACCTTAATGGATTGAGCCAGCCTCACCTGGAATGCTTGTCTTTTTTCTGTCCATTGGCCCACGAGCACCATTTCAGCACATGCATCTTAAGCTGTGTTCTAGGTGGTCTCATCTCTGGTCTCTCATTATCACAGTGTAGCCAACAAATCTGTCACCACTCCAGCCTTTCTTTGCTCCTGTGGGACTGTGTCACACCAGTGAAGTCTCCCTTGGCTCCCAGCTCATTCTCATTCATGAGGCAGTTCTGTTCTTGCTGCTCCTGAATACATGAAGGTAGCCTTCTCTACCTCCCCAATTACTCATGTCACTCTCTCACAATCTCTCAAGTCATTTTTTTTTTTTTTAAACTAAATCTTTCTATGTATTTGGATTTTTAACATGCTTCTCCTTTTAGTCATGACTCATTTTAAGATATTGCTGTGTCTGATTGACACTGAAGTCAAGCCCTCAAGAAATTCAGACTGTTACCTTGCCTTCAGAGCAAGTTCTCTCCTAGGTGAAACTCTTGTTTAAAAAGCTTTTGAAGCCTTACTGCAGAGCTCTAAAACCATACAGATGATTTTTCCCCAGAATTAAAAATATAGCTGAAAGACTAAGCATATTTTTTCCACTGGAAATGAGCAGAATAGTAAAAGGGTGAAGAATGTTGAACACCTATTCCATAAGAAAGTGGCAATAATACATGAAGCCTGGGTGTAATACCCTGCAGTTTTTATCAAAAGAAATATAAGTGCAAAGTAAGCGCTGATAAGACAACACAGAATTTGGGGCAATAAAGAAAGTATATTGTCTCGACATGCTGCGTATTAAGATGCCTGCCTAGCTTTTTAATATGTTAAGTATTAGCAGAGAATAATATTAATAAAATGTGGCTAAATTCATTCGCACCTTCTCATAGAATTTTTATCTCCTTCTTTTTAAGTTCTACTTTTTCAGATTATCTATTCTAAACTCAAGACTAATTTTCATAATTATAAAATTACGAAAAAACAGTATTTCAAGAAGATGAAAGCCCACCACAGTTTCCAGACAATACTGGTGTAATGTACTGTATCTCTATATCTAATTTGGCAATGTTTTAGAACACACTGGAGCGTTAGAATATTTGAATGCTAATCCCCTTTACACACAAATATAAAAATGAAGACCCATTAGATACCAGTCATCATAACCAAGAATACTTAATTTTCTGAATCCCTACGTCAGATATCTTTGGCTGATTTTAGGAATATTACCTGTATGCATCCAGGAAGCAAACAGAGTCTTATTAAACTATTTATTTTTTACCTGAGCTTTTAGTTATCTTGAACAAGTTTCATAATACTACTGAGTTTCCCACAAGCTGCTTTCACATACAAGTAGTGTTTACTTTTTCTTCTTCCATTTTTTTTTTTAAATGAACTACTTAATCTATAATACTTCTAATTTCATGCTCAAATGAAGGTCAGCAAGAAAAATATGAAAAGGTTGTCAATAACACAAAAGACATTTAAAATCAAGTGGCATGAGAAGAAGTGGACCTTGCCAAATACTTAGCAACAGGATCTTTAATATTTCAGTAATGGAAACTGTTGACTTGCCAGTTATTAATGCTGTTTGTGCTTTTCAGAACAATGACATTACCTTGTTCTTTAACCGATCAATATGTGGCTTATAACAAAAGCATAACATTTCCTTTAGCTACTTCTCATAAAGTCCTTGTGACCATACAAGATACTACCTATGACAGCAACAAAGTGTTTTACATATGGTTAGTAAATGTTCCTAACACTAATAAACAGCAGTTTGATATCAATCATGGCCAAATGTTACCAGCCTGATTGTATTGCTCAGTGTGGGAGTATGACAGCACTTTTCTAGTTTACACATCTATAGAAGCCTTTCTTGTACTTCTTTTCACACCTTGCCAAGTTCAGTTCCAGTTGTGCCTTGACCTTTCTGACCCCATGCCTACACAACCTAGCAGCATTTCTATACTTCTCCCAGGTTACCTGTCCTTGCTTCCACTGCCTGTACATTTTCTTCTGGCTCTCCAGTTTGACCAGCAGGTTCTGTTTCAGACATGACCACCTCTTGCCTTTCTTTCCTGACTTCCTGAGGATGGAGAGTTCTAGTGCCCTAAGGAAAGTTTCCTTTATGATCTGAAGTTTTGTTGACTAAGTCCCAGAATAACTGAAAGTTGGATTTCCTAAAATTTAGTATTTGCATCCTAATTTTGCTTTTTGTCTGAGAGTCTGCAATCACAACACTTCCTGTACCTGAAGGAAGAAGGCTTTATCAACAGGCTCTACTGTACTTGTCATCTTCTTGGATAATAACTCCTAATTCCTTTGATGTATTTAACTTGACTGTCATAGAAATTTAGAATGGCATAGTTTGGAAGGGACCTTAAAGATCATGCCCAGTCCTTGGAGGTATTCAAGGCCAGATTGGATGGGGCCCTGGGCAGCCTGGTCTAGTATTAAATGGGGAGGTTGCTGGCCCTGCATGTGGTGGGGGGGTTGGAGATTCATGATCCTTGAGGTCTCTTCCAACCCTGGCCATTCTGTGATTCCATGATTCTGTGATCATCTAATTCCAACCTTGTGCTGTGGGTATGGTTGCCCCCCATCAGATCAGGCCGTCCAGTGTCAGTGCTCAGTAGGAGAGCTCTTGGTAGCGTCAGAATAGATCTACTTTATTTTGTTCAACATTTATCTTATATACCATTCATTTACAAACAGTAAGTTCCTGTTCATCTAACTGCTCCTCTAACAGTTAATTGGCCCTAACTTCTCCCAAATAACAGTGATAAAGGATGAAAGGTTTCTCAATTGTGACAAGAATAGCAGCACATACAAAAGAACCTCCCGTTCATCTTTAGACTCCTTTGGCTCTTAGGCTCTGTCCGTCTTACATTCCAGTCTCCCAAGGCTTCACAGTGATAAGGTCTATTAAGGAACCTGTTAAGCCCTTTGGTGACTCACAGTTACATCTTCCCCCACAATCCAGGGCCTCATCCAACCTGGAGTTGAGCACCTCCAGGGATGGGGCACCCATACCTTCTCTGGGAAGCCTCTGCCAGTGCCTTATCACCCTCTGAGTAAAAAAAAAAATTCTTTCTAGCATCAAAACTAAATCTCCCCTCTTTCAGTTTAAAGCCATTCCCTCTTGTCCTATCACTATTAGACCATGTAAAAGTGGGTCCCACTCCTACTTATAAGCTCTCTTCTATTAGTGGAAGGCTCAGTACTGAGTTTCCCTGTTGCTTTCTCACATTATCTCAGTGTTCTCTGGCTCATTGACATAAAACTTCAAATTTGCTGCAGTGTTGCCAGCAGATGTCAGGGCATGGTCCCATGCTAGCACCCTTTCTGTCTAGCCTAGCTATGCCATCCCACACCTTATCATGGTTAGGTTCACTATGTCCTCCCTCCCACTTCAAACCTAGTTTACAGTTCTGACAATGAGCCCTTTCAGTCTTTCCACAAGCCCTGCAAGTTTTTCCCCAAATAAATGAAAGCACTGAAGCAGAATTCAATTTCCCAGTATCATAAAGAGAAGCAACACTTTCCCGGACTTTGAGATTCTGATCCAGCAATTACCTTTGCAAGGAACTACATCCATCAATTATATCCATTAGATTACACATGCTTTGGCAATGCGGCTGGTTTATACCCACTATAATTCAGTCAACGAACTCAGCCCATATAGAGCTTAGACTGTGCATCCTTTTATTAACCTTGGAAATCTAAGAATACTCTTTATCATTCAATAACGTCAGGGTATTCCACCTACTTTTTTACACGTGTCAAAGCTCAAGTTGTGCACTGACAGATCATGTGAAAAAGTGTATAGAACTAAGTGCTTCCAAAATTATTTTCCACAAGATTCAAAAATAGCTTTTTGACTTCTAAAAAATATAATTATTTCAATTAAGATGTAGAAACAAAAATCATGAGGGTAATAACCATAGAAGTCTAGAAATCATATTCTTTTTCATACATAATTTGTTATGCCTTTCATAAGCAGTGAAACTTCTTATTGCATTTTCTCTCTTTTACCATTTGTATTACAATATGGTCATTTCAACAAATAGTAGGATAGCAGCATGTATAGACAGAAAGTTATAAAAATAATTTCTGTTATTATTATACAAAAATAAGGAGAATGTAATCTGAATTATGTATTTTTGTTTTAGGTTTATAAGCATAGTAGACAAGTGTGGCAGCATGGGCAATCAGCCCACTTAAATACAATCCTGGGCTGTTAACATGCAAACTGTATCAGCATTTTAAGAAAGGGGATATGTGTGACGTGTTAAAGCACAGAAAGCCAATATCTTTAATGTCTAGCAGAAATCTATCCTTTGAACCAGTGATTAAGCACACTAAATAATAATGTCATGTCTGTCTTTAGTTCTTCTGCTCTGCTTTTTTTCAGCCCTGATCCTAAGCTGCTGTTGTTCTCACAAATCATCGCCATATAGTAGACATTTTCAGATAGATAACTTTATACTGTTGGAGGTCATCTTCAATATTACATTTCTCCTTCATTTTCCAATTAACTCTTGTATCAGTAAGTTGTAGAATGTGATTGAAACATCACAGATTTTGCAATATGGGAAAATGTGGATTTCAGACTGAGTTTGCATCTACTGGTCCAGCTGTGCTAATTAATATTGCTGAATTGTTTATTCAAGCATCTGCTTTTTAAGAATACAAAGAATGAGAGTCACTTCAGCCACTTGTCACTGATGCATGCCATGTTTCTTAAAAGCATGAATTGCCATATACCGTGGAGCTATGGAAGCCTTCCAAATGCAATTCTTACAGGATTTTCTCCGATAACACAGTTCCCATGACTACCCTTATAGAAAATACAAAGTTCTTCAATGTAAATCAAAGCAAGTTATATGCTCACTCTGGTAATCCTGTTCTGCCCAAATGGAATTCTTATGTAATTTATTTCTGCATTAATTGTGCAAGCATGAATGAAATGCAGCTTTTGAAAGTACTAAAGCAAAACAGTTCTGACTTTATACACATAACTTGCTCCAAAACTAATGCCTCCTATTTATTTCCATGGAAACTACAACAGACAGAATGAGCATAATAATACCATTTGATAGAGCATATTCTCAACTACAAAACACTATTTTTCAACATAGTCACCACCATTGGTGATTTGTGCAGATTGAGATGCTCATAGTTTTGGGGTGTGTATGGCAATCTGGAACACGGCTTGTCTTTGGTGAATGTACCACCTCATGCCTCATTTTCCTCACATTCACAGTTTAGTCTCCATGAATGTTCAATGGATGTGTGAGTGTGCAATTTTTTTTTCCACATGGAAGAATTCAATTCATACCTTTGTTTCATTCATACTTCCATTTCAGACACCATTTGGTCAGATTTCCTCTCTACTGACATCTATCACAAAGCAACAAAATGTAATGGAATATTGGTAGGAAGTTTCAACTTCTACTGCCATACCACCAACATCCACCTCTGATATCAAGGCCAACACAATAAACATAATAAAATAGGAAGCAGTACTTTTAGAGCAACTCTCATTTTCCTCAGGAAGCTACAGTGCTCTTGTGTTATGATCACTGCTTATAATTTTCCTTTTCTTTCTAGATTTTTCTTCCCCAAAATCATAACTAAATAATTCTTACACTAACAAGTCATCCAAGAAGATAATTTGTTTTGGAGCTTATTTATAAAGGAAGAATAACATTGTTAGGTTGCTATTTCTCCATAGCTTTGGAGTTAATTTGTTATTAGTACAATGCAGTGACAGATCCTGTTTAACTGCAGTATAAATGAAAGAATTTAAGGAACTAAAGCATCACTAAGTGCTATCTTTATTCAAAGACATTAATTTGCTGTGGTAATTGTTACATTATATAGGCAATCGCTCATTGAATGAAATGTTTTGGCTTTAGAACAATGTGATTTACAAATGTGCTTATAATACAATATTTAAATGGACAAAGAAAAATTAAACCAATGGGAGGCTAATTAAATTGAGACTATTAGAAGGTTTCAAAATGTGCTCAGTAAGTATCTGAAACAGAACACGAGAAGATTGTATTAAGGAGCTTTCTTGCCCTTTTGCAGTATCATCAGATATCACATTGTTAACTGATAGGGTAGCAGAGCCACTCTAATTTATGACTTCATACAACAGCAGATCAGTTGTTTGAAGAAGTGGAAATTTATATGTGAGAATGATATTATAATCTATTTTGAAGTGCCATGTAAATTCTTTATCGTTCAATTCAGCCCTAGTTTGAATAAAGAGATACTTACAAAGATTCTTGTTTACTCAGAAATTACTGGTAACATTTTGGAGAAATTAGGAATATATACTAGCAGAGGCTGATCCCCAAATTTTGCTCAAAAACCTCTGAAAATAGCACACAACAAACAATACCACAATTTATTCCCTTTCTTTGCCTGCTATTTAGATTTTGAATATTGAGAAACAACACCAAAGTGATTATGTATGACCTGCAATCTTAGTGGACAGAATGCATCTTTGACAGTGACAAGTGTAGTGCTTGTGTTTTGCATCAGCTCATTTTTAACTTTTCCTTTTTTTTTTTTTCATTCCCCCAAAAAAGAAAACCAAGCAAGCTAACTAACAAAAATGCACATACAAAAAAACAATTAACTTTCAAGCTCTTTCACAGGACAAAAATCCTCAGTGAAATCTCAATGTTTTTCATCTTGCATGATTAAGTTGTGAAGAATGTGATGGCTCCAGTTGTAGCTTTCCCCTTTTGTTGAGGCAATCTGAAAAAAATCCTGATTTTTCTTATGAAGAGTAAAAATGGCAAGGTGGTTTTTTTTCATTCTAATGAATTTAGATGAGAATCACTGAGATTATGGTCTTACAGCAGTCTGAATCTAGTAAAAACAGTTTGTTTGTTTTTTTTTAAAAAAAAGGTCAGATTTATTACCTTAATGTGTATACTAAAAACAAAACAAAACAAAAACATTGTATTGCCGTTTTGCTAAACGCCACTAAATCTAAGTACTGACTACAGAGAAAACTCCACAGAAAAGAAAAACATATTGCTGTATAAGGTTCATATTGAAGATGAAAAATATTTCCTTTCGTTTTTTCCAACTTTAACAAGAACAACAAAAAAATAGAAAAGCTAAGGTTTAATAGCATGGAATCAACATCTTATATAAAGAATACATAAATAAATAAGCTACTGGTCCTTCTTTACACAACACACCGGATCAGTAAAAGGCTCAAGCAAAGGAATTTTTTCCCTTTGAAGTCCACATTTAATGTATCCACTTTCACCAACTTGTGTATCCCTACTGTATTTAACTATTTGATCTTGAGGAAAAAAATTCTATTCGTCAAGTAGATATTAGTCATGCCACAGAGTGCTTGACTAGAAGTTGCTTGGATACTACACTGAGAAGTGCAATATCCTAGCTGCGTAAGCTAACATGAATTTTCATCTGTATAAACTGTCAACAAGAGTTTGGTTTTCTCTAGAACATTCCCTGCATAATGACAGCGATGAAACAATATTTATCAAAACTATTTAGCTAGTAAATGGTTTTGTGATTAACTACTTGCTAGTTTTTGTTATATACAATTCAGTAGGATAGTTCCAAGCATATATTAAGACTTATGTCAAAATCCTTTTGCCTTTTATCAGATTAGAGATGATCAAGTTGCATATTTGGAAAGAAAGGTAAGTTAGCCAAGACAGGTTAACTTAATTCTGCTCATTTCTATTCTAACTCATCAACAACTATAGTGTTCCCCAGTACACAGTAGTGAACATGTAGAAAATACATGCATCTCTTACTGCCGAGTATGTTTCTATGGTAGGGTAGTGTTGGTTTGTCTCCAGATGTCCTCTGAGCAGCACACTCACTCCTCTGCTCCTTACCGTAACAGGTGGAGAAAATAAGATGGAAAAAAAATTTGTGTGTTAAGGACAGGAATACCACTTGCCAATTATCAAAACAGATTGAAATTGGGATAAATTAATTTAATTATTTTATTATTTTTTTTAATTATTAAATTAATTTATTGGACAGTGAGTACTAAAAGCAAAACTAAAGGCACCTTCCCTCCATTTCCGTTCTTCCTAGACTCACCTTCAGTCCTGATTCTTGAACACCAAGCAGTGCAGGGAAATGGGGAATGGCGACTGCTGTCAGTCTACAATGCTTCATCTCTGACCCTCGTTCGTGGTTACTCCTCTGCTCCAGTGCTGAGTCCTTTCCTTGGGATGCTGTTCTTCCTGAACTGATCCTGCACGGGCTTCCCACAGGCAGTTTTTAGTTTATTGATAACACTGAATAGACATTGTTAAATGCGTATTTACTTTCATCAAAGTACTAAGGAAAGTGTTTGGAAGAAATAAAATAAATATAAATTAATAAGCATAAAATAAAAATAAACATTTACATATTAAACATGATAAGCATAATTGATAAAAACATAATAAACATAAAATACGCATAATAAATATAATAAAAAAATAGAAATAAAAATAGTGTGATGGTCACTTTAGTTCACACAAACTGTGCTAGAAAGAAATGAATAGAATAGTAAATAGATGGAATATTAGGTAGCTGAGATCCAGCAAAATCATTTTTAATCAAAACAATGGCCTATATGCCTGTAATCAAAACACTATTCATCACTGAATAATTTTGACAGAGCTAAAACAAATGTAGTAATTAAGGGACTTTTCAAATCTTAAAATTGCTTGACTCTAAGGTAACTAATTGCACTCATTCATAAGGTTATTTTCAGGTTTATTCTCTGCTTTAAATCAGTCACTGCGGAATTTTTGTTAGTTGTTTTCTTCACATCCACTAGAAAGTCCTCCCTAACTCATATAACCCTGTAATGCCTTTGAGCACTTTTCACTGATTTCCATACCAAGGAGATTAATGTGACTGTTAAATTCTACCATCATTTTTTTGCAATCCAGAAGTTATATGTTGTTAATACATAAAGCATTTGTTGTATGTATTAAACATTTATTTATTCATTTATCTATCTATCTATTTATTTATTTATTTTTAAGAAATGAAGGTCAATTCAACTCTCTTGGAAATTTTAGTTAATGGCACACACAGTAAAGGGGCAATAAATAATGCTTGTTATTGTCCCATTAGGACTCAGGTTCTTATATCCTGCATCACAGAAGGAGCAGTACATATAGAATATGCATAATTGCAGTTTTGGAAAAAATGATTTTTAAAACAACAAGTATAGAAACATCAACTTGCTATTTAGAGAAATAGAATATCTATTAAAAAATTCTGTAGCTTAAACACACCCTGAATTTTCTGATAATCAGGATTTTTTATGTTGATGTAGTCAACATTAAGGTGTTTTTTTTTTACTGCAAAATGGTCAGGCCATACAGCAGGCCATACACCAATTTCTCTGGAGCTATTGAAATTGATGCTTACACCAATTAACTGCCTTTGTGAAAACTCTGAGAATTCGAAGTGAACTGCAGCATTATTTGCTTTATATTAACTATTAGGGAAGTAAATAAAACATTTTCTGAGGAAAATGAAGAACAAAACATAATCTTTGGACAGGAACGTGCTGCAGAACTTTTCTTCAATTTTTTCTGCTTTCTTTGGTTAGGGTTGAAATTAGATGATCATTATGGTCCTTTTCAAAACAGACAATTCTTTGATTCTATGTAAATATTTATGTAACGACTGTTATCTATGTGTTTATGGATAACTTACTTGCACACACCACACTTGCAAACCTAAGGCTGGTGAATCTGTGTGCTGGGCAATGCGGCACATTGCTGTCTGTACATGTGCCTTAGACTGCCTGAGAGTCACAGAAATAAATTCTAATTAATACAGAAGAAGCAGTGACTCATGTGAAATACATTCTTTATCTAGAACACTCACTTTTAGAGAGTCAAAAAAATCTAATTCTCCCCCATTCATTATCTTTTGTTTTATTACATATATTTCTTCTTCTCTATGTCAATGTTTATATATGCATCTCCCAAAGTTATAAAGGATTGATGGTCATGTTGACATTCTAGAAAAATGAAAACAATTGGTACATTTGAGAATGTCATCAAATGCTCCTACTAATGCTCACAGAAATAAAGTTAAATAGCTAGTCTCCATATGGTATTTAGTTAATCCTCCATCCAGTATTTATATTTCAGTAAAAAAAACTGGCGTTTTAATGCTAAACAATAAGGCTGAATGCAATTAAGATCGATACTATTAATTTCTGGGAATGTGAGAACCTGCATTGTTATTTAAAATCAGGATAGTTATATAACGATGTTACAGTCCATGTATTTGCTAAATAGCAAATCTAGTTAGCATGTTCTGCCATCTATACAGTGTACCTAACAATACAATCTATTAGACTCTGAATTACCTTCAACTGAGCATTTGTCAATAAGTAGTCTTAAGATAAGTTTGTCAAACTATCTTATGAATGACAGATCACATCTAGTTAGGCAAATCCATAGAATCATAGAGTCACAAGGCTGGAAAGGACCTACAAGCTCATCTAGCCCAAACGTCCTCCCAATACCACTGCTACCACAAGCTACTAAACCATATTTCATAGCTCCTCATCCAGACGCCTCTTGAACACTGCCAGGGATGGCGACTCCACCACCTCCCTGGGCAGCCATTCCAGTGCCTGACCATCTCTGAGAGAAAAAAGTTCTTCCTTATGTCAAATCTAAATCTCCTTTGGCACAACTTGTGGCCATTTCGTCAGGTCCTGTTTGTTGCCTGGGAGAACAGGCCAAAACCCTCCTCATCACAACCTCCCTTCAGGAAGTTGTAGAGTGCAATGAGGTCTCCCCTGAGCTTCCTCCTCTCCAGACTAAACAATCCCAGCTCCCCCAGCTGCTCCTCATAAGACTTGTGCTCCAGACCCCTCACCAGTTTTGTTGCCCTTCTCTGGACATGTTGCAGTACCTCAATGTCTGTCTTGTAGTGAGGGGCCCAAAACTGAACACAATACTTGAGGTATGGCCTCACCAGTGTTGAGTACAGAGGGATGATTACCTCCCTGCTCCTGCTGGCCATGATATTTCTAATGCAGGCCAGGATGCCATTGGCCCTCTTGGCAACCTGGGCACACTGTCAGCTCATGTCCAGCTGAGCACCAACCAACACCCCCAGGTCCCTTTCCTCTTCAAGTCATTCAGCCACTCAGCCCCAACCCTATAGCACTGCAGAAGCAATTGTGGCCAATGTACATGACCTGGCATTTGTCCTTGTTGAATCTCATTCCATTCATCTCAGCCCAGCGATCCAGTTTATCTAGATCCCTCTGAAGGGCCTCCCCACCCTCAGGTAGATCAACACCATCTCCCAACTTGGTGTAATATCACAGAGTCATCAAGGTTGGAAAAGACCTTCAAGATCATCCAGTCCAACCATCCACCTATCACCAATAGTACTCACTAGACCATGTCCCTCAACACAAAATCCAGGCATTCTTTGAACACCTCCAGGATCAGTGACTCCACCACCTGCCTGGGCAGCCCATTCCAGTGCCTGACCACTCTTTCAGAAAAGTAGTATTTCATAACATCCAGCCTAAATCTCCCCTAGCATATCTTGAAGCCATTCCCTCTAGTTCTATCACTAGTTACACGAGAGAAGAAGCCGACCCCCAGCTCACTACAACCTCCCTTCAGATAGGTATAGAAAGCATCTGCAAACTTACTGAGGGTACACAAATCTCCTCATCTAGGTCATCAATAATGATATTAAACAAGATGGGTTCCAGTACCGACCCCAGGGGGACACCACTTGAAATGGTCACCAGCTGGACTTAACTCCATTAACCACTACCTGTTGGGCATGGCCCTGCAGCCAGTTCCTTACCCAAAGAAGGATATACCTGTCCAGGCCACGGGCAGCCAGTTTCCCCAGAAGAATGCTGAGAGAGACCATGTCAAAGACTTTGCTGAAGTGTAGGTAAACTACATCAACAGCCTTTCCCTCGTCTACCAGTTTCTAGTCACCCAGTCATAGAAGGAGATGAGGTTGGTCAAGCACGACCTGCCTTTCATGAAGCCATGCTGGCTGGGCCTGATCCCCTGGATGCCACACACATGCTGTGTGATCTCACTCAAGATGATTTGCTCCATAACTTTCCCTGGTACTGAGGTCAGCTGAAAGGCCTGTAGTTTCCCAGATCCTCCTTACGGCCCTTCTTGTAGATGGGAGTCACATTGTCAAGCCTCCAATTCTCCAGGTTCCAGAGGGACCCAGAAGAAGCCTCCCCAGCACACTGCTGTTAACTGCATTCAGACTTCAGCTGAATGTTAGTTTAGTATGCTGTGAAAGTTTCTAGCTCTGTATACTGGATTAAAATTCCCTTTTCATCAGCACTATTAGAATAAATACCTACACTTTCCCCAATCCTCTATACCATAAACAATGAGATGAAGAAACATCTGCCAAAAACAAAGCTTCCCTGTTTAACCTCTTGCTTTCTGAATGCTTGGTGTTTTAAGGTCATTTCCTTACCTAATCTTTTCTTACATTGAACTATTGGTCTTTCCATGTGAAAATCAACTTTTACACGGGGTAAATACAGGGGAAAAATCAGAAACATTCACCGTTTATTTTTTTTCTTGCTTGGATACAATCTGGCTATACAGACAGATTTCATTATATAAACTCCTTAAAATATATGGTACCTATTGTGTTTGAAAACATTTAGAACTCTAATCTTACTTAATTGCACCTAGAAACACACGGTAAAATTGCTGTTCTGCACAAGTCAATTAAGATTAATTTATATCACAACATTATGGATTTTCTTCCTTTGAGGTTTAGAACAGACCTTTAAAATAAAATTTAAAAAATATATAAAATCATAAAATAAATTTCTGGTGGGCAGGAGTGAACATTAACAATCAAGAGAAGGAAAGAAACAAACACACAAAGATTTACCTTTCTTATAGCTGCCCTTGTTAGCACCTGCTATGTGAGACTACAAAGAGCCGATGTTCATGCCACTTCTGGAGCTGAATGCTGCCAGTCAGAATAGAAGCTTGATGGATATGACATGGTGAAATATTTTTTTTATTCCTACTGGTGTTGCAGTAGAAATTAACTTCTAACAAAGGAAAACAAACAAGCAAACAAACAAAAAAAGAAAAAAACAAAAAACACTACCATAGGAGACTCTGAACCCTTATATCTTGATGCTGATAAATAAGTGCTTGAACTCAAATTTGTGTGAGTGTGATATACCATTTATCTTTTGGAAGGGTGAACATGTGTATTTCTGACCAGAGTTAAAAGTTTCTCTTTAACAGAAAAAAAAATAAATAATGAAAGAGTGCATTGTGTTTATAATGTCTCTACACATATGTTATTCCATTGGGGAAGAAAAACTGAAATAAATGCATTTTCTATAGTCTGAACGTAAGAAATCAAGAATTTCCGTAATAATGAGAAGAATCAGATCTGTGCTGAACAATATTGTGTAAATTTCTCATAAGAAAAGAAAATAAATAACATTTTTATCTATTAAGAAAAATATTTTATTTTAGCTTTCAGAATCTCCAAATAAACATAACAAGAATTCACTTCCTTTCAGATCACACTTTGTGCAGAAATTAACCATTTGAGTGATGCTTTTAAATCTTTATTGCACTTCAATAGTGATTTTAAAAAAAAAAAGCTGTAAAACCTGGAGTATAGTAGGGTGAAATTTTCAGTGAAACTTGTCTCTTTCTTATCCTCTCCAAACACATATTTGCTTTCCTTCCATCTGTCTATTTTTAACTCTTTCTGAAATGGCCATTAGGGGTATTCTAGGAGAAAACAAGTGTGCATTTTGTCTTTACATTTTAAAAAATGTCTCTTTTTTTAATTTCTTTTTATTTTTAAATGCAGTTATGAACTCTATAGTTTGCCAGATAGTTAACCAAATAAAACTCTTATAAAAACAACAGCTGAACAAATCTAGGGACTCTAGGGGAGGTGGACAGCAGAAAAATCAGGTGATTACTGTAATTCTCTTATCTTTAACAGCATTATTTTAGTAAAGCAGAACAAAAACCTACACAGGAAAGAAAACTCCAGCCTAACTTGTGAATTTCATAGCCATTCATTTCATAGCCAGATATTCCACTAGTCATGTTTCTCTAATGCTTGTAGTAGGTTTGCTAAATTTCCTTCCAGTCTTGCATCTTTCATCATTTAATGGGGACCTCTGATAGAAAATGTGAGAAAGGATAAGCCTAGAGAAATACTTAGTGGGTTCCAAGCCAAAAATCAGGCAAATTTTCAATTTTTTTTTTTTTTTGCTATTTTGTGTGTGCTAAAGAAAAAAAATACTTTGGTTTCTGAGAAAAAAGGTAGATATGTGTACATATACATAATTTGAATTCCAGTTTGAGACTACTCTGATTTTCCTTAAAAGTGCAGTTCAAAATCAAAATCAAAATGGGAAGGGGAGAAAGGAGGGAAGGGGAAGGGACGAGAAAGGAAGGAAGGGGAAGAGACAGGAAGGGAAGGGAGCCCTTGTTTTGTAGGATGATGCCACATGATCAACAAAATCATATTTCTATGGTGATATAACTAGAGCATATGTGCTGTGAATATGCCAGGAAAACTCTCAAACTAAAGGAAGAATTGGGACCACGTGCATATAGAGCAACAAGACTCAAATGTAAGAGCCAAGGGAATGTTCAATGAAACAATGGGGGTATTTTAACAGGGCTGTGATATAAGTGCAATAGTTCTGTAAGGTCTGTTTCAGTTCTGCATGGAAGATTTTTTAATTTAAATCATTCTTTCCCTACCACTGTATAATTTTCTTTGCCATGCGAAGCTTTCATGTCTTTATAGATAAAATCCATCTGATCTGATCTGAATTAAGCTATCTTTTTCTGAGGAAATAGAATTGGATTTCTTTGCTTGAATTTCAGTCCGGAGTCTTCAAAGATCATATTATTTTTTATGAATAGTGTATAAAAATCTGTTAGCTTGAAGAGTGTAATATAGTTTGTTACATGGAACATCAGAGTTTTAATTATTCTAGAGCCTGAGATGCTAATAGAGAAACCAGGTCAAGACTGTAATTCTGCTGCTATTAGTGGGCAATACAATAAAAGACCTATTGGAAGACTCCTGAAAAAATGGGAAAGGGAGACAGATTTAGGCTTTCTAGGGGAGCAGGGATAGGTGAATCTGAGGAGGATAAAATGACTATCAGTGAACTTCAGCAGAGACATACCAAAGTCAGCTACAGTGAGGCAAATTAAGGCTCAGCTTTGGTAGTAGTTTCTTTTCTACCCTGTCATCTGGAAAGATCACACTCAGATTGTAGTGTTTCTGAATAAACTTACAAGTACAATCGGAAGCTCAGGTGAGATAATAACATGTATAACATAATGGCCCTCTGTGATATGTTTTCCTTTCCCTTTCTTCTTTTGTGTTTCAGTAGAATGAGGTAGAGGTAAGGAGGTGTGGTAGTGAAAAAAACTTGTTTTAATTTTAATGGATTGCTCTCTTTCACAGGTGTTCTTTTAATGAAGAGAGAGAATCCATTCCTTGCACTCATCCAGGCCCTACTGACTGCATGTGTATTACCTGGTCCTTGCACTGGATCAGACCAGCAGGTTTGGATCCTTGGCCTACTTCATCAAGTGCAGGGCTCTTGATGGGCACCCCCACACACCACCTCCACTGGATTTGCACACATTGGCATCCTTTTCCCATTTCTTGACCTTTCCCTTCACCAGTCTGGTATTCCCTTTTTTCTATCCAGTGTTTCCCTAGGTAAACAACTCAAACCATGACTTATTTTTCCCTACTGCTCACACTTTTGCTACAGGTGTACCCAAATGTCTTATTTCTGATACTGTGACCTAGGGAATCTCAGCTTTCTGTGGTATTACTGATGGTTACATGGATGCTTTTGGCCTTAAAAGATTGTACTCACCCCAAAGGCCCCTAGTAATCCCCTTCAACTATCTGTGGAATCTGTTAGTTTCTCACATACCTCCCATTATACCACTTGTAACATTCAGCCATCCCTCACAGTGTTAACTTTCGCTGGATTCCCATGCTGGTATTTGTTATGTTCAACAGCTTCTGGTGTCTAGTGTCTAGTGGATTTCCATATGTTGCTCAATCACTTACCCTGGACCTATGGCATCCTCAGCAGCCTGTGTATTTACCCACAACCTTAATAGTATGTCCACTGTGACTGGTCTGGGGTCTTTGGGTGCAGTTTGTTTTCCACTGCTTGAAGAGGATTTGTTGTGATTATCTGTGATGGTAAGCATGTGTCCTTGCAAATGGTTTAACTACTGGAAGCCATTATAATGATGTCCTCAGTTAAATGCAGTAATTTTTGATTTGAATGGTCTTAACAGTTCTGACTTCTCCAATACTTGTTTGTGATGAATCTGTAGCTTCTATTTTGCCTGAAAATTGGGCTCCTTCATCTGCCATTTGTCTCCTTGTGTTTGATGCTCTGAATTTTTTCTCTTTACTACAGCCACATGTATCTTCTAGCCAGAAGGATCAGATATGTCTTCCACATATATATGATGATCCTTTGTAACATTGCAAACCATCATATCTGCTGGTAAAGTGAACAAAACAACAAATATCTATAAAATACAATTGTTTTAGTTCCTTTCCTACGTTACAGGAATACCTAAATTCAGAATGCATGTATTTACAGCTGACACCTGCACAATTACAAAAGGATATATTTTTCTCAATTTACAAATCACAACATGCTGCCCACTCATTGCTTCTCCTTGCACAGGTTCCCTGTGAAATATAATTAAACAACATTTATTGTTCTGTCTGGTATTCCCAAGTGAACCTCTTTCAATAATTTGTATGATCTTGAAACAAAGTTGGAACAAACTTTTTTTTAACACTCTGGAAAATTGAGATAGACGAGTGAACAGTACATTCTGTTTAACAATGAGACAAGATCTCTATAGAGAAATTAAAATGATGACATGGCAAAGGCTGTGTTTAATGAAGAAAGAGATCCTCCTGGCCCTATACTGCAGTGGTCCTATATTGGAGCAGTGCTGGGGAGAAGTGCATTCATAACAATTTGCTCCCACTAATCTATGTGTTACTGATATTGTCATCATTCTCTTCTTGCTTTTTACTTATTTTTTCTTAATGAGTGATAACAAAACAATCACTGCTGCATTCCTGATTCTCAGGCTTGTCTCTTTCTCGCTTCTTTTTTTCTGAGTACACTCTTCGCTGCTCCAGCCTGTCTTGTATCCTACTTTAGATATAACATAAGCACTCGATAAAGATATCTCTGAATCTCCAGAGCATTCAAACACTTGGCACCAGGATGACTCATTCAAAATGTTCTGCATCCCTACATCAAATCAAACAATCTAGCACTGTATTAAAGGGGATCATAATAATTGTGTGAGGATAAGTCCACCAGCTATACTAAAATGTCTCACCTTATGACAGATATAAAAAAAAAAAAGTCATCTATGTCATCTGTCTCACAGTACATCCACAAATGACATGAGAAAAAGCTTCCCCTTTTTGTTGGCAGGATGCTCCAAACTGGGGGGAGCTCACTTGCCTCACAGCTTGACCTGATCCCCCATTTTTTTTTCCCAGGTTTTTCTAGATTTACCAACAAACAGCTTGTTGTGGTCAGTCAGAGTAATGCATACTTCAAAATCTGCATCTTTCTTAGTCTTCAAATATATAAGAAATGTCATAACACAAATAAATAAATTTCTTCTCATGTTCACTGAAGATAGAACAAGAAGCAATAGTCTTAAATTGCAGCAAAATATGTTTAGGACTTCAACAGGCTTGCAGCCTTGATTAAAATCAGACATTTAGTTTTCATTTACCTTAATATACCAGTCTGAACACTGTGATAAGTCAGGGGCTGATCAGCTCTAGTTATCCTGTACTGAGGGGCAGGGAAAGAGACAAGTGCTTCAAGAGCTGTAACAGCTTAATCTATCTGATTTTGTCTGCTAAGGCATGTCTTTCACAATCCTTACATTAATCATTTAAGTTAAGCATCTGAACGGTTAGTAAAGTCAAGCTTTGCAATCATTTCCCAAAGATATCTGCAGAAAATTTGTCATAAATAATCTGTAAGAAACACTTTAGGCAAACATTGGTCAAGAATGTTTGATGGGCAGGGAAAGCCAGGGCTTGTCCTAGTGAACTTCTTCTCCTTCTGCTCACTGTGATTTTGTGAACTGAATGTTTCATTTTGACAAAGTATCATCTGGGCCACTAAAGAAGTCTGTGAATACTTGGTGACATGCAGACCCCAGAAATACAATCTGACTTTTATCAAAGGCTTGGACTCTCGTGAACTTCAATTGTTGTTTTATAGATCAGTTTTCAAACTTGAGGGCTTCTAACTTATTTAAAAATGCTCCATGAAAAATGTTCGGTATTAGGGTATAGACATGAATATTTGGTATACATTATATTTATAAATATTTAAGTCAAGTGTCTCATTCCTGCAATGTTTTTCACAGCCAAGAACAAAGAGAGGAAGGCCATTTCCTATACAATATGGAAATGAACAGGACCTTCAATTCTATTTTTTTTTTTTTTTTAAGAATGAAGAACTTTGAAATGATGGTTTTGAGACAGACTGAGACAGACTCAAGTGAAGCACTCAGAACTATTGAGAAACTTAAGACTGTTATTACTTTTCAAAAATGTTTATTTAAATATACTAACTTACTGAAAATGAAGTAGTTCTTAAGTTGAAATATCATTTACAATTTTGAAATATTTCCAACTTTTATTGTCAGTTTAGGAATTCTTTGTACCAAAGCAACATTTTGTTTTGAATTTTGCTAAATTTGGAGCAATTAATGTTATGAAGGGAAACAAATGATACAAAAGTAATTAAAATGTTGTTTTCTTTATTTTTTTAATAGCTCAACTTCTTTTCTCCTAGTTCCAAATGCAAAGACTTTTGTTGTTATTGACTTCTGAAGAAATAAATTAATCTATTCAAGCCTTACACAAATTATGAACAATTCCACCTTGATTTGCTCCAATTTATAGGAGGGAGATGAGGTTCTTTTAATATCTGTATACCCGGTGTGAGATTAAGAAACAATGGTTCAAATGTTGGTCCAACCAGTTTATAATAAATCCTAATCAGGGAGACGGGGAAGGGCAGGAGGGCAATAGAAAAGACAGGAAAGAAGCAAGAATTGCGTAAATCAGGGATAGTCACCACCAGGATTCAGCAGCGGTCCCGTTGCATGACGTTTCGAAGGGCCGAGGCAAAAGCAGCAGCAGAGGAGAGCAGCAGCAGCGTGGCCGGCCTTGGGCAGCAAGCAGGTAGCAGGAAGAAGTCGCAGAGCCAATCTGGGAGGAAGCAGCAGGACTCAGGTAGCAGGCCCGGGAGAGTCTGTCAGCATGCAGGAATTCCGTAGTGAGGAATCTGATGGCAGACACCTTTGTTCTTCTTCAGCATGCACGTAGAGAACAGAGCAAGTCCACGAGGGAGAGAGGCAGGTCATGAGGCTTCTCATGTCAGAAACCTTTTCTTCTTCATGAGGAATCTGTTGCCAGAAAACCTCACCTCATGGTTATAGGTCCCCTTTTTATCCTTCTGCCAGCATGGCATTCCTGGATGCTTGGGTAAGAGTCATGTGCAGCACCCCCTGAGATGGCTATCTTCCTCCACACAAAAGACCGCTTCCTGGCCATTAAGCTACGGCTTCTCTCTCTCTCGTAGCCCCTGGGCTTGTCCGTCTGCGTCCCTCAGACAAAGGATTTCTCAACCCTTGCCCAGGACTTGCTTGGACTTGTTCAACTGTGTCCCCAGCAAGCTTTGAGACAATGATATAAAAGAATAATCTCTTACACACTTTTTTTTTTTTCTGTTCATCCAATATTCCTTATAATATTATCCATATTGTAACATTAATTCATTCTATTATTACCTACACTGTAAGAAACAGTAAATTTATTTTCATAGTCAATTCTGCAAAAGTCAGAATCTGCTTGAAATTATTATTTTCTAAAGTATCAAACATTTTCCAATACAACTTCCAAGATTCAGAGATCTACACTAAAAGTCTTCAATGATAACATCCAATTGAGCTGTTTAAGGATTATATTTTCTTTTCAGCATAAATAATTATGTGGTGTTTTTTGTTGTTTCTTTTTTTTTCTCATTAACAATAATAATAATTAATGAAGCAGAAAAACTTATCTCAGGTTCTTTTTCTGTTAAGAATTATTATAAAAATATTAAAAAATTAATATTTTAGTCATTGATACTTATGGGATCATATTAATAATTCTAATAGTTCAATAGTTTCAAACAGCTCACCTACAAGCAAAAGCAACAAGTGACAAGTGAGACACCATGATGAATGAGAAACGTATGTTCTAACTGAACAGTCAACAATTGTAGGCTTGAAAAATATCACTTCAAATTGTAACCATAATATTTTGTGTAGAAAATGCATATTATATTAACAGAGGTCAGGTCAGTATATAGTATATGAAGAATCAACTTTTAGAAATGAAACCAGATTTAGAAATGTTTTTGCAATAAATAGTTTAACTAGTTATATGTAGCGGTGAAATATATTCATAATGTCCTCTAGCAGTTATCAACATTTACAGAAGCAGCAAATTAATGTGTTATTCTTTTTCCTGGTGAGTTTTATCTCCTAATATCTAGAGCAAGGAGAGCTAGTTAATTTTATATGGCTTCTAATATGTGGGGAAATCTTCTGACTTGCCTATTCACAATGGCCAAAATGTAATTGATGAATTTCTTGTGTCATACTTCAATTTTACCATGCATAGTATATTTAGCTTTGTTTGTAGACTTGTTTTGGAAAATGCGAAGTTTTATTTTTTTGTAGCTCTTTAAAAAGAGCACTGTAGGCAGAAGATAAAAGGGCTTGCCAAACTGATACACTTCAAAACTGTGTTTTTATTGCCAATGCTGTTAATGCAAGTAGTGGAGTATAAACTAACAGCAGTACTTTAAAAGCAAGTTCCTACTGCTATTCCCAAATATTGTAAAAATATTACATAATTAATAATTCTCCAAATGTGCATTTTTTTTCATGACTTATGCAAAGTGGCTTTTTCTAGTGTTTCATTTTATTGCTTCAGCCTGAGATTCTTTGCTGAAATTTGTGACTGCGTATTTCTATGGTAACCCCAGAGAAAGGAATGGAAGAGTGCCCAGGGAAAAGAAAGGAAGGATGCTGCAAGAAGGAAAACAACATGAAACTGAGAAAAACAACCAATGATGAAACAAAATGTATCACAACAGCTTTCAGAAGAGATTAGATCTACACAGAGAAAACTCCACGAGAGATGAAAAATAAATTAAAGGCATATTTTTAATACACTTGTGCTGGATAAGCTATCCCTTTTATTATCTATGCACATTTAATCTGCGGGCAGTGGAAAGAAAAGTAGAATATGATAGGTTTAACAGGTATTGTAAGTACTCTGATATCATCCCATGTCCCTTGTATAATTCACAGTGAATGTAGCATTTTACCTAGCTTAGGTATCTAAGTGCATTCCTCTACATAGCTAAGGCAGATATAGTCATCTGAAAAAAGTGATTTCATCTCATCAGATGTGCACTACTTCTCTCCACTGATTGTGTGAGCTGACTGACTGACTTCTAATGCAGGTATATGATTTAGGCACTTAAAGTTGCCATCTCTTTTGACTGTGATGGGAAAAGAATAAAGTTGTTCCATTATCTGAATGCATGGTTTTATTAGTAGCACCTATATATAATTTCAAAACAACCTGAATACCTATATATTTTAATGTAATTTGATGTAATTTGTGGAAAAAAATGAAGTAGAAAAAATCCAAATCTTTGGAGCCACTATAAAGAGTGACCAATTCAGACAAAGCTTTGTGTTTAAGCATGGATGTATTACAGAACAAAAGAATCAATGAAAGGTTAAGGTTGGAAAAGATCTCCAGATGTGGTTTTCTCCAACATCTATTCCATCAGGAACACCAGAGCAGGATGCCCAGGACCACGTCCAGGCGACTTCTGGAGATGAAAAGCTCCACAGTCTCTCTCAGCAACCTATGTCTATGCAGCACAGAAGTGCTTCCTGACATTCACAGAGCATCTTTCAAGTTCCAGTTTGTGCTCATTGCCATTACGTTGGACAACACTGACAAAAGCTTGTCTCCATTCTCTTTGTACCCTCACTTCAGGTATTTTTGGGCACTGATGAGATCTCCCTGAGCCTCTTGTTCTCCAGGCTGAACAGTCCCAGCACTTTCAGACTCTCCTCATAGTAGAGATGCTTCAGGCCCTTCAGCATTTTGATGGCCCTCTGTTGGACTCTTTCCAGTATGTCCACATCTCTCTTGTACTGAGAGGTCCAGAACTGGACACACGGCTCCAGGTGTAGCTGGGTAGAGGGGAAGGATCACTTCATTTGGCCTTCTGTCAGTATTTTGTCTCATGCAGGGAAGAATCCCATCAGCCTTTTTAACAGTAGGGGCACATTGCTGGCTCATTCTCAACTTGATGTCCACCAGAACCACCGTCAGGTTGGCTTTCCCTCAGTATGTCCTGGTGCCTGAGGTTTTTCATCCCCCGGTGCAGAACTCATTACCTCTCATAGATCTTTGCAAGATTCTTGTCAGCCCTCATCTCCAGGTTGTTGAAGTTTCTCTGAATGGTAACACTCTGATAAATCAGTGACTCCACTGAATTTCATGTCATCTGCAAATTTACTAAGGGTGCACTCTATTCCATCATCTGGTAATGAAAGTACCCAGCACTAATCCGGTGTATTCTGCTGTATACTGGCCTCCAACTAGACTTTGCACCACTGATCATTACTCACTGGGCCTGGCTGTTTTTCAATTCACCTTATTGTCTGCTAATCCCAATCATATTTCATCAGTTTCTCTATGAAAATCTTGTGGGCAACAGAGTCAAATATCTTAATGAAGTCCAGGAAGACAATATCTACTGCTCTTTTATCAGTTTGATTAATTAGTTATAGAAGTTTATCAGGTGAGTCAGGAATTAATTTCCCCTGGCAAATCCATGCTGATTACTGCAGGTAATTTTCTTCTTTGTGTGTCTGGAAATGGTTTCCAGTATTAGCTGTTCTTTTACCCTCTCAGGGACTGAGGTGAGGCTGACTGACCAATAGTTTTATGAATCCTCCTTCTCGTTCTTCTTCATTACTAAGAGTGGCCTTGCAATGTCATCTGCCTCTTTCCTCAGCAAAAAAACTAGAAATCTAGAATCATGGCACGATATCAGATATTTAAGATCATTGGATTATCAATAGATGTTTACAATGGAAGGAGAATCTCTTCAAGATCAATTTTTCTTGTTTCATCCCCCTTACTACATAAGCAATGTCATATAGAGGCTATGACTGCTGAATTTGACATACATATAGACGTAATTGAAATTGTGCACTTTCTTATAGAGGTCACAACAGCTCATCACCTCCTTGTTATTCTACAGCTATACGTCCTTCTTCATGAGGCATGAAGATAATTGGAGGCAAGTACTTGTCAACATTTAAAATAGACAGTAGATTATTTAAAAAATGAATTGTCCTGCGCACATTTCACCCGTATTGTTCAGAAGGATTGTTATGTAGAAACACTACCATGCAAATTGGATTGTAACAGCAATGCCATTCTTGTAAGCAAAACAAATACCATCTTTGATACTCTGAGACTTCAGTTTTCACTCCAATGAGAACATTTAAATTAACTATGTTTTTCCTGCTGATTAAGTTGGCTGATGTTGTTTTGTTTTTGAGAGAGTAAACCTATTGTTTTGAGAGTTATGGTGACTCTGACAGAAGTTTGCCGTATTCCTGATCTCAGAGTCATTGCTTATGAGAATAAACAATAATAAATTGTGTAAAAAGGTGGAGCCAGGTCTTAAATCATTGTCATCTGTCAACACAAGTTTTTTTGTTTTTTATTTTTCTCATTATCTTGTGTAAAGAAAACTAAGTGATACGTAAGAATTTAGGGCTTAGGAAAGGAAGATTACTTTAAAAAAATATTAGCTATTTCATGAGGAAAACAAAACAGAATCAAACTGTCAAACCAGTATTAAAGCTACTCAGAATAAATAAAATAATGAAAGCAAATTGTATTGAAGTGCATACCTTAATTATCCTCTGTTTGTTCACCTGATGCAACAGGACAAATTCATAATTTTGTGTTAGATAATCTGTTTTGCGTTTTGATGAAAAACAACAATACAAGTAGTAGTATATATATATATGTCCTCTATAAAATAGATAAACATCTGTGATATCTGAATATATCTCACGTCATCCACTACCCCACCTATTCAAAATGTATCATTGTGCACAAAAGGAATCAAGCAGTTATGTGGGTGCTATCAATGCAGTAAGAGAATTCAAAAGATGATATATAAAAAATGAGATTCCATCCTTGCCAAATAATGACTTAAGTTAAATAGAATTATATTCTTTTCCGTCCTTTTCATAAACATCTAGAGGACTAAAATACATATCTGAGCAGAAATCTGTTTGGTTATCTGTTATCAAGTATTGAGGTAGAGTGATTTTTAAATTTGCTTTTTAGCATGAAGAATATTTTAACCATCATCATTCCAATTACTTAAAAATTTTATTTCATTCACATAGTCTGTCTGGTAATACTTACTGACTTTGCAAAAAAAACATTTGTCTAGATTTGGCTATTTAAAAGAAAATATTTATGATATCAGTCTTCTCTAAAAGACAAGAAAAAATAATTAAACATAAGCATAGCAAAGAATATATTTTTCTCAAATTTTCTCACATCTTATTATAATATAACAAAATACTAAATACAGGCTAGACATTATTACTGGATGATAACATTTTCAAAAACAATGTACTGAATCTCCATATATGATGCCAAAACTGAGTGTTATTGCTATGCTTCTTCACATAAATTGGTTGATTAAGTACACCACAGGATGCCAATTAAGTAATAGCTAACTATCATAATCACATCAGGAATACAGTCTGATTGTCTGTCACATTTCCCTCTGTGACACCGTTTGTCCATGGAGGTGAACTCAGCATGATTTTATATTCTCTTGTTCACTTTCACATATGCACTTGACTTGCAGCAACACACGTTTCATAATTGGCTACTCACAAGAATGATAAACACGGACACATGAGTTGAAGTTTCCTAGGTCACAATCTATTAGTCATTAATGGTTTGGTAGGGCTCTTACATGGTAAGATCAGAATCTCAAAGGGATCTGCTCAATGCATTTCCCCTACAGCTACACAATACCAATATCCATACAGCATTTCTGGAATAAATTATTTGATGTATTATACATGATAGATGACTGCATTAGTGTCCATGACACATCAAGAGAATGAAATGTGAGGTCCCTTACAAATGATAGCAATTTATGTACATGTGGAATATGCACATATATGATTCTGTCTGTCTTTGTGGCTTACTATATTGATAAGATAGCTCAAAACCAGTTCTCTGCAGACAGTCCCAAAAATGCTTAAGCTTTAAAAATAACATTGTTTTCAATTTGTATTTTTGTTATTTTATGTGCCCTTCATGAGACAAAAATAAAAACAAAAAATATTTATGAAGATCAGAATCAGCTTTTACACATTTCTAAAGCCAAAATGCTTACTGTTTTGATAATCATTCTGAGTTCAGGATTAGGTTTATCCATCAAACAACTTTGAATAACTTCTTGTTAGGAATTGTAACAAAATTAAGATAGTATTAAAAAATTAATAGAATAATAGAATAATATATAAATGTAATAGAATTAATAGATAGAATTAAAAAATAAACAACATGACACAGTTTGCCCTGGTTTGTCCTAGTTCTGTGACAGGCGATGAAGGGACAAATGGTCCCATGCCCCAGGACAAGAGGGTGGGAAGAGGGGAAAAGTAGGGAGATGGGACCTAGATGAGAAAAAAGCAGTAACACTGATCTAAGGGAGAAAACTAGTTTACTAAGTATGATAGAGAATTCAAAATATCACAATATAATACAATATAAATGGAATTGAAGTTAATAAATCAAACAAACAAGCAAGAGAGTGTCTGAGACTGAAGGACTTAGTCTAATGCTGTAGGTGAGATGGCTAGTTATCACACACCTCAGAGACAAGCAGAAAGAGAGTTGGCAGTTTTATCTTTTCTTCTGAATGGAAAACGGAAACAGAATAATGAAGACTTCTGAGAGCTGTAGTTCATTCTTCTCTTCTGGGTCATTTTCTCTTCTTCTGGGACCAGGCACCCAACACTATCAACAGTCCTCAGAACTACAGCACTAAATCTTTAACTCCCAGTGAGTTACATGATGTTATGAAGTGAAATACCGATAACAAAAATCATAAGAGCATAACACAACAGCACAAAAAAATAAAGTATTTGGAATTTATGGTACCTATAAAAATATGGAACCTGGTTACAAAGTGTCCAGAGACTTTTCATCTGCTCAGCCTGTGAAAGAACCCTAACAAAGGATGCATTTATGTACTAAACGCCTTCATATGAGTCATCAGAACAACTTTAATTAAAGTTCAGTGACAAAACCACCAAACAAATTCCTTTTATATAGTTCTTCACACTACAATTTTATTTATTTATTTATGAGGTATATCCAATTTAAACAATAAAGTTCCTGTCCTTCAAAAAACAATTATCTATCTTTAGATACTTTCATGTTACAGAATTGTTTTTGTCTGTTCACAGATTTGCATCTCAGAAATGAAACACACTCTTCAATAGAGAGAAAGCTACAGTCCATACTGCACTTTATTGTACGTTATTCATTAGGGCACAACAGTGCACAGAAATATAAGACAGAAAATGAAGACTGCAGCTCTGCCGATACAATTTTGACAGAATACCAGGACACAAAATATGTATTCAACTCAACAGTGATTCACACTTTTGAAATGAATTGGAAATTTGGATAAACAGAAAGTAATGATCCATGCGGGAATTTTACCAGGAGGAAGGAACTTTTCTGTAGAGCCTTGCTTAAACTCTGAAAACGTCTTAAAAATCTGTGTGAGTTATAAATGTGAATTATATCCTTTTACATTTTTGATTAATAGACTTGAAAAGTAATTAGTATCCTACTGCTTTTCTTCTTGTTGCAGAAATTGATGATTTCATCAAATAAAAAGCTAGAAAATCCTAAAACGAGGAACATAAAATATAGCTTTGATTTCCAGACTATTGTTCAATCCATGGGTTGTTAATGGTCTGGAAAAGTGTATGAAGAAATCACAGAGCATCCAGAACACCGTGACTAAAGTGGAGTTTCCAGCTTACCAATACCTGTATTTCCTTTTGACCATAATAGCCTATGACCAATAGTATTTAGATCATAAAATATTTGAGACCGTTGTAGGGCAATTTCACTTGATTCGTAACATAGAAACAGAAATTTGAGCAGGTAGAGGATGCTACAAGTTCTTAAGAGAAATATATAATAACAATAATACTAATAACAGCAATGAAAAAAAATTAACAAACAAACAAAAAAAAGCAATTACCATATCAATACTCAAGACTCTGGATTTAATATATTTTTTCAATCCTTTTTTGGGAGGTAAATTGATGTTGTTTAAAAAGAGTATATATGAAAATAATTGCTAAATAGAACTTAGAATCTAATAGATAAAAAAACGATATTTGACTGTACATTTGGTTATGACATCTTATAAGTTGAATTCACCAAACCATTTTCCAGACTGATTAATTTTTAAAAAAGGGAAAAATCATCATCACTAAAATTCAGTAGAGGAGGTGAAATCTTTCATCTTTTTACACCAGATAATATCTATATTAGGGAATGAAATGTATTTGTGAATATCTTACTTCCATAAAGTGTTTTACAAATATATAAACATCCAAAGATTAAATATCCAGGGGACAATTTCTCCTATGCAATTGTTTTTTTGGTCCTGTCAGATATGAAAGTGTTCTAAAATAAAATTGAAAGATCCCTAGAAAAATTACTCTTTAAAATGGGAATAAGCCAATGGTACTCTATCTCTCTAAATTCTTTTAGTCTAAGAGAAAATTACAAAGAAGCAGATTAAAAAAAAAAAAAAAAAAAAAAAAAAAAAAAAAAAAAAAGAGTATCCAGAATGAACTAGCTCAATAGTATTTCTATTTCCTGCTTTTCTTTGTGTGCAATTGTAGCTAGGGCTCAGAGAGATGCAACTGACATAACATTCTCGTAGGCAGCTAAGCATAAGAATGAAGGATTTTCTTGGCTCATTAATTACCATTATGGAAATCATAAAATGTACATAGTGAATTTTTTAATACTGGTTCAATATTTTAATCTCCACACTAACAGAAATACTGTTTATATTAAAAAGTCAAGGTTTGTGAGCAAAAAAACTAAGAAAGGGGAAAAACACCTCTTGGAGTCTACTAACAAAACTTCTGGAAATTATAGATTTTTTTTTTTTTGTAGCTGAGCTTGCAAGGGGTTTCTGAAAGTCAGCAGATCCAACCTCCCATTCAGACCATGGCCAACCTCCAAACTATATAACTATATTTTGTTTTGGCTTTAAATCACAGTTGGGCATTGATTATCTTTAAGGGTGGAGGTTTCCCAGGCTCTCTGAGCTACTTGTTGTAATGTTTGTCCTCTCACCTTGTGAATATCTTTTTTTCCTAACAACTATTCAGAATTTCTATCGTTGTAATGCGTGTCTGCTCTCTGTAGCACATTTAATGTACACCTCCAAGAAGAATCTAGCTCCATATATATCTCTATAAACTCTCCTGCTACATATTTGCAACCATCTTTTCTTCTCTCTTGGCTTTTTTTGTTTGATTGGTTGTTTTTTTCTATGTATGTGTGTCACAGAATAGCCAGGATTGGAAGGGACCTCAAGGATCATAAATCTCCAACCCCCCTGATACATGCAGGGCTACCAACCTCCCCATTCAATGCTAGATCAGGCTGCTCAGGACCCCATCCAATTTGGCCTTGAACACCTCCAGGGATGGGGCCCACAACCTCTCTGGGCAGCCTGTTCCAGCACCTCACCACTCTCTCTGCAAAGAACTTAATTTCTTAACTTCTCAACTTTGTACACCAGACATCGGAACATCTTGGTGGCCCTGAACAGGATTATTTATTTTTTTTTCCTGATACTCAGCAGCACCAAACTGGGCAAAACACTTTGGATATGCAATAGAGAAAAATCTCTACCACTACCTTTGAGAGACAGTTGTTTAAATGTTTTTCATGTCTTTTTATGACAAGGTGCAAGGTTTCAGAATTTATCACTCACTGGGTCAGTCACAAACAATTACAAAGAATTATTCTTTAGTAAAAAAATTCAGTATGTGACATCGGAAGTTCATATTTTATTCATATACTAATTGTACATAAACATCTTCCACCTCTACACTGTGCTAAAGAAAAGGTAACAGGATTATAAGGCCTGAGCTCATAAATATCAGATAATGCTGTCACATGGAAGTTGGAGATCTATGTTCATAGAGAGTATATATTTTTTTCCATGTAATACATATGGTTTATATATAGTCCTTACATAGCTAATTAAGGCTTGTGAAACTGTGGATTTTATCTAGGTATCTATTTCCTTGTTTATCTGCTATACAGGCCACCACTTTGAATCACATCAGAATTAGGAAAACTTTCTTCACAATATAGCAGACAATACTAAAGGCAAAATTCAGCTGCTTTTTAATAAAATAGAATTACCCTTTAGAGTCAGAATAACATGAAAATATATGTCATTGTAATGATTGAAATTTTACTAGAAACTTCTTCTTGGTTAACTATTCTAGTTGTTAAGATCAGAGTAGATTTAGTCTTCAAGAGACTTTCTGTCCCTCTGTACCTCATCTTTGTGTGTGCATGTATTTTGTGTGCATGTATGTGCATACACAAATGCACATACTATGCAGTTATCCAGAAGAGCGTTGCTTAGTATTTGTAAAGGAAAGATTCTTAAATATAAAGGAGCAAATTGCTAGGTCCACCATGAGAAATGATGCCAATATATGCACATATTTAAGTGAAGAAATGCTCATTTTTTAAAAAAATTATGCATAAACAAGAAGATGTATTATGTTTTCAGAAATACACAGCCTTTTCTGCCTTTTGTTTTGTTTTGTTAAAAGAACCACACCTTATTACATTCTGTGGCCTATTTCATTGCTGTGTCTGGTTATTTCACTCATGTTTTGTTACTTTGTTGGCATAGCAGAATATAATATTACCAGAATAATTGGATGTGCCAGATGTCAGATCAAAAATACGGTGCACCAGTCTGAGAAATTAAACATAGATATTTTTGTCAACTGTTTTTATTGGGGAAAACAACAACAAAAACATCCAAATGCAATAGAACTCTGTCAACACTTAGTTAAAACTATTTAAAATTCAAAATTCGCAATCTCAGTTATGATCCATGTGCAAAGCAGTGGATCTCCAGCCAAGCACATAGCAAAAGTTCAGTTTCATTTTGGTTGTTAATAAGGGAAATACCAACACAGCAGGTTAGCAGGCTGGTCATGTTTGGAACTACACGACTTAAATCTGGCTCACTCAGTAGGTCCCTGTTTAGCAACTATTAAACTCATGCAGCTCTGTGTGATTGAAAAAGGAGAAGAACTGTGGCTTCATACAAAAATCTACCTCAGCTGCTCCGACTTCAAGACAAATATGCAAAATATGCATGCAAAATTTAAGGAAATAAAAAATTATGATGCTGTAGGGATACATTGATATGTGAAATGAATAAATAAGTAAATCAGAGAAAGTTGAATGTGATCTTTCCTATCACTTATGTTTATGTAAGGGCTTTTCTTCAGGAAATGGTTTGGCTTTCTGCCTTCCACCAGTTGAAGACCTGAAGAAACAGAGAAGGTAGTGAATAATTTCTGAGACAGCAGCACGACATCATGAACAAAACAGAGATTGGATGGGTAGCACTTTTCACTAGACAATACCTATTTTTCAGGGAAAACTGACTTACTGCCTTTCGTTTCTGTCCAAATTTTTGTTAGATATCTGAGTGACAAGTAACAAAATACAACGTTAAAGTTAAAAATAGTTATGCACAAAAATTCCTGGAACACTAAGTATCCAAGAGCAATAATATAACAAAAGCTGTAATGTAACAGTTACAAACCTGTTGCACTTCCCTATTTCATTACAAAGTGACTTCATAGCTGCGGGTGCTTAGAAGAAACAGTGCTGAAAAATTCTGTTCTCCAACCAGATAAACCTCTACAGTAAGTTACATTATACTTCAAAACTATGTCTGTGAAATGTTTGGAGGGTACTGACTGATATTATGCTAATCTTATACTGACTGATATTACGCTAATCTTATCTCCTTAGCCAGCGCTTCAGAAATTTGTAGAATGGAAGAAATTCACTCAATACTTACTGTGGATGTGAATAAATTCATTTCCTTAATGAATACTCTGTGACAAGTATCTGCTTCCTTTTGTTGTACTACATTAAAATCTGTGACGGAGTTACATCTGACAATGGGGTTTTGTTGGAGCACAAGACTCACCATTAACAATTGTATAAACAATGATTATTAAGATGGTATAATTACAAAATAAACAAGGGAGTTAGGCAAAGCAGATTGTAATAACAAAAAGAGAATAAATAGAAAGCTTGCCCATATCCTGGGCTCACTTATGAAACTCCAGCAGAGTACATCTCCAGAAGATATCCTTCTCCCCCAGTAGCCAGTTCTTAAATGGGTCTAAGTGAGGTGAAACCAGGCTCCACCCCTTCCTGCAGTACAGGTGAATTGCCTTCACCTGTGCTCCTGTGGCTGACTTATTGCTCACCTCAGGTGATCAGTCAGAGGTTCAGGCCGTGATTCAGCAGTTCCCATACAACAATATTTCCTCTTGAAATTTTGATTTCTAGTTACCTGAATCATACTGATTCCCAATAGGACTTCTCACCTGGGAATATATTTGCATTTATACTGAAAAATTCTGATTTAAAAAGCGGTGATATTAAAAATTAAATCTTTGAAAAAAGATTGCTGTGCATAAGTAGAAAAGCATGGATTGTTATGTACAAAATATTTGTATAGCAAATATGGTCATGGTAAATAAGTAACTCCATTACAATAATCAAAAGTTTAATTGTATTTCAGAACCATTATTCTGGACTCATTTTTTTTTTTTTTAGTCTAGTTTATATGCAATCCAACTGTGCTTTAGGTGCCAAAATTATAAAAATGGTGCGCAGTTAGCTAGGATCTTAATTCTGGACAGTATTTGGCAACATCCTACACACTGGGATGGAGCCACTGGCAACCTGATATAGTGGGTTTGGAACTATATGGTCTTTAAGATCCCTTCCTAGACAAGCCATTTGATGAGATTTTGTTTTTACAAACAAATAAATAAATAAAAATAAAAATAAATTAAATAAATAAATAATAATAATAATAATAAAATAGTATAAAAAAATTGCCCAGTAGGAAAAGTAGATTATTGACTATCTGTGTGTATCACTGCTCATGTAAAAAGCATGCATATAATAGCCTTATTAAAAAGTAAGTAAATACATATGAATGCGTATAAATGCAAAACACAAAGGACTGTCACAAATTGGTACTGTCCACCTCTTTGTAATCTGTAAACAATAAAGGAAGAAGAAAGAAGACATCATTATAGCTCGCAGAAGAACCAGAAAAAAAGAGTTGAGTAATCACATCTGGAAATAGAACCTACTACTGAGGAGCAATGGGTCAAACGGTGTCCATAAAAACAGAGTGAGAAAAGTAACACAATGATTCGTATCCAGAAGATAAGTCTCAATCTCTGAGGAGAAGGTCTGGACCACAAAAAGGATAATATTCTCTGACCAGCTGCGGATTCCTTCCCTTTTCCCTAAAACTTCAAAAAATAGCACCACTAAGATCTCTTTTGAAACAGAACTGAAAACATTATTAACTGTAGGTGACATCCAGAAAGATCTGATCTTAACTAATTGAGGAACAGAATACTCTTTGGTTTAAAATGTGATGGCTTTAATTTGTATAAGCCTTTTTAAAAATTTACCTTATGGGTCTCTTTTGATCTCCAGGATGACTGTGCTCACAGAGTTCACTACAGACAAGCACAGTCTACTGGGAAATTGGTTGTTTTCTCAGTCCTGTCCCTGTAATACATGCAAAAAGTCTAAACTAAATGTATAGAGTATAAAGGTTAGATTAGAACACTTGTGTTTCTTGTGCTTTATAAAGACAACATCCTGACCAGACCTCAGAATGTAGAATACACACCTAGATTTGTAAAGAGATTAAAGGAGATTATTGCTGGATACCTACTGTATGAAAGACACATCCCAGTCAACTAATATATTTATTTTATTTTATTTTATTTTATTTTATTTTATTTTATTTTATTTTAAGCAGGAAAGAAGACAGATTAAGGAAAAAAAAAAAAAAAAAAGAAATGTTCATTACTTATAATGCTGTCTAATTCTTAGTAGCTAAAATGATTGCTGAGAGTCCATAGAGCAAAGTATTCTGTGCTTACACCATCTCTCATGTTGATTTTTCTGCAATGAATTGACAGGTATATTAGTTTATTTATTTATTTATGTATTTTTTTCATTATTCTTTAGTTAATTGGATATTTGTTTAAAATTGAATTGGCTGGATATAAAATACTTTTGCTAACAATATATCCATCTGCCATTGAGTCTATAAAGAATGAGCCTGGACTGAGTAGGATAATGTTTTACTATCATATTACTTCAAATAAATTTTGTTACAAATTAAAGCCTCAGTCATTCCAGTACACTAAAAACTTTTGAAGATTATCTACATTTTGTACTGCATTCATCAGAAGGTTAATTTACTTTTCACTCTACTAAAAACTTTTGGAGACTGGGAAGAATAAATAGTGAAGTTATGCTTATTGTTCACATGCTTCAAAACTTCACACTTGCAAGGTCAAGCTGAGGAGAAAGAAGCAGAATTCCTATATCTTGTTCCTTTGTACAGGGTACACACAAGAGACAATGTCCAAACTCTTCACAGTATCAGAATGTCAGTCTTCTGGGAATGCCTCAGAAAATTTTGAGTAGATGGCATGAGTCAGTGAATAAATAGAGTCTGAATATTTCATGAACAAGTTCTGTATTTCAAGTATTTGTAGAACATCCTGAATGAAGGATTTCAATGCCATATCTTATTTGCATTGGACTGACAAGAAGTGTTGATAAGTCCTGGTAATCTATATCACTTTCCTATGTTTCTGCATCCTTCTCAGACAGAGTATGATATTCAAGTTATTAAATATTAAATTTGCAATAGAAAACTTGAATTAAACTCTTTGTAGATGTCTGCCATAACAGCCAACATGTTTAAGAAGAAAGTCCTAAAATCTTCCCTATTTACCTAACTGAATATTCTGATTTCTGTATAGATTTTGGAAAGAGATTTCATTTTCCCATGTTGTGTGTTTTGTAGACTATGGCATTCAAAAAATGAAAAATCTAATATTTGCAGAATATTTTTGTCATTGATCATAAAGTTTTCCAACTTGTGAGAAGTAGCTCATGACTAAAATATTATTTAATGTTTTAAGTTTTCTTGAATTTTTATTATCTACCTGACAAAATCTCACAAGAAGATAATTTGTTCTTTCATGACTTGAAATATTTCATAAAAGTTGCATAAACAACAGAGTATGTATGCAGTACTTGTCAAGATCTCAGAATTCTTCATTTGTAAAGAAGAATTAAAAAAAAAAGAAAGAAAGAAAGAAAAAGAGACCTTTTGATATCGATATATGGAAAATTATTAGTCTCAACTTAAAAAAATAAAAAAGAATTAGCTTTTCTGTGGTTCATCTTCTGTTTTGAATCATTGTCTGCTTTCCTACAGTAAGCTAACTCATCTGTCCCTTATGAAAAATACAGAACCACAACCTAATCTACAGATCAAACTTCCTTTGAGAAAGCAAAGCTCTCTATCTATCAAATTGACCTAATTTGAAAACCAGAAATAGTAGCTCTGCTTCCTGAAACTTGCCTTATATCTTAATTGGAGGTAGAAGTTTTTGAAAGAGACTCTAAGTTTTTCTGTTGCAACTGATGAAATATATATTTGGAATTACATGTGATTTTACTCCAAAATATCATATGCTTAATGTTTTATTAATAGTAATTACTTACATAGATAAGAGTTGTTTTTAGGGAAGATAAAGAAAATAAAATTTCTACTATTGCCTGTATTTCACTGAATGTATTTCTGACGAAACACTTGGATTGAAGTGGAGAGCCAGTAACAGTGTGAGAATAATAGATTCCATTTCACTGTACTGTCCACTATCTAAAATAGGTACCTTCTACATTTTATGTTCAATCCTTCAACCCCTTATATCAGAGTAGATTGTAGATTTTCCTTAGTATTAAAGTAGAAGTCAGTGAACAAATTTAACAATTTATAAGACCTTTCTAACCTAGTCTGGTAATATTTCAGAGTCTGATCATCTGTCAATATAAAATTGTAATACCAATTCACTGATCATAATAGTTAAAAGTTATGAAGATTTCAAACAAAGGTCTGCAATCCTTTCTCTTTCTTGAATTATGTGCACTGTGTAATTAGTGACGTGCAAAAAAATTTCATTATATGGCATTATAGTCTAACATAGATATTTCAGGTATAGCTCTATTTTAAGTAAATGAGAGCATTTGCCATGTTATAATCTGCTAAGGAGAAATATATTCTTCCAGGCATTAGAATAAATCTTTCATTTTCATGGAGATCTCTTCAAGAGCCTTGGGGAAATGATTCATTATGATTTATTTTCTTCTATTTAATTCAAAGGTTTTTAACAACTAAAAATCAAACCTTAGGAGTTATTACATGTACTCATTAGGCTGAGATCTGGCATTAACAAAAGACTGCTTTCAGTTAAAAGACTTTGTGAAAACACTCATTTAAATTTCAAAATGAATGTCAGGATTCTTTGGTGAATCCACTATAAATGCTGAAGAATGTTATAATTTTTTCATGAAAACTGAAAATTTCAGAAGTCTATAGGAAAAATGAAACCTCCAGAATTCTTCTATTCGTATTATATAATATATAATAGTATCTATTCTGTACTACTAATATTTCTATTACTTGCATTACTAAATTTCTGTGGCCTAGCATTTCTGTTCTGTTTATGTCTGACTTGGCTACAGAATAAGAGTCTGCTGCTTACACAACACAAAGGAAAAAAGTGCTAAAGGTAAATTGGAGGGAATATTACTTTTAAGCTCGTTTACATAGAGTGAAGCAAGGGAACATCTGTTTTCTATTTAAAGTCCAAGTAACTTTTTATATTTAACGGCTTCCCCACCAGAAAATATATTATTTATTTTAGAAGGGATATGCAAGATAGGAGAGGTGTTAGAGTAGCCCTCTATGTTAAAATGTGGACAGACTACTAGGAGCTCTCTCTGAAAAACAGTCAGGAACAGGTTGAAAACTTGTGAGTTAAGATTAGAGATGAGATCAATAAAAGACAGCTGGTGGTCTGGGACTACTACAGGCCCCGTGATCAGTGGAAGCTTATTGATGAGGCCTTGCTTCAGCTGCAAGAAGTACCAGGCTCAAAGGCTCTCATATTAATGGAGAATTTCAACCACACAGGAAATCTGCCAGGAAAACAACATGGAAAGTTTCAAACAATCCAGGAGATTCCTTGAGTCTGTTGACAATGACTTTCTGGTTCAGATATTGGACAGACTCACCAGAGACAAAGCATTGCTGGACCTGGTGCCAAACAACGTGGAAGAGATTGCAGAAGAAATTAAGATCAGAAGCAGTTTGGCCTGTAGTGAGCGTGCTCTGGTCAAGTTTGTGATCTCAGGAATGCAGACTTGGAAAAGAATAGAGTCAGGACCCTGAACTTCAGGAGAGCAAACTTCGGTCTGTTCAAGAAATTGTTGAAAGAGATCTCCTAGGAAGCTGTCTTTAGCAACAAAGAAGTGGAACAAAGCTGGCTACTCTTTAAGGATGCCTTTCTGAGAGAACAAGAGCTCCCCATCCCTCAGAATAAGAAAGCAGGCAGAGGAGGCAGGAAACTGTCATGGCTAGGAAGTGACTTTCTGGTCAAACTATGGGAAAAGAAGGGCAAGTACAGACAGTGGAAACAGGACGTGGCACCTGAGAAGAATACAGGGATGATGCCCAGTCATGCAGAGGTGGAATTAGGAAAGCAAAGACACAGATGGAATTGAATTTGGAGACGGATATTAAAAACAACAAGAAGGATGCTGTATGTTCATTGTCAGAAGAGACAGGCTGAAGAGAGCATTCCTCCTCTGATAAATAAGAAAGGAGAACTGGCTACAACATAAATGGATAAGGCTGAGGTACTCAGTGAGCTCTTTGCTTCATTCTTTCTGGCAGCCAAGATTCTCATATTTCTCACATCCCTGAATCTCTTGGTGGGAACTGGGTGAGAAAACTGTCCCCCACTGTATGAGCAGAACAAGTCCAAGACATTCTCTTGAGACTGAATGTGTACAAGTCTATGGGGCTAGGTGACGTGTTCCAGCCCCTAAGGAGCTGGCTGTTATTGTTGCTGAGCTGCTCTCCATCTTATTATAGCCAGCTGGAATCATCAGCTGGGTAGATGGATGGAGAACAGTCGATGTTATCTACATTGACTTCAGCAAGGCTTTTGATATTGTCTCCCACGACATCCTGATACTGAAGCTGAGAAAGTGTGGGATAGATAAGTGGATGGTGAGGTGGGTTGAGATCTGGCTGACTGGCCAGACTCAGAGGGTTGTGATTGGTGCAGAGTCTGGTTGGAGAATTGTGACTAGCAGTGTTCCCAGGGGTTGGTGCTGAATCTGGTCTTGTTCAATATCTTCATTGATGACCTTGGTGAGGGGGTAGTGTCCACCCTCAGTAAGTACGCTGATGATACAAAACTGGGAGGAATTGCTGACACAACTGAAGGCTGTGCTGCCATTCAGCAAGACTTGGACATACTGAAGAGTTGGGCAGCAATAAACCAGATGAAGTTTAACAAAAGCAAGTGTAGAGTCTTGCGTCTGGGGAGGAATAACTGTATCATCATTTCAGGTTGGGGAATGACCTGCTGGAGAGGAGCTCTGTGGAGAAGGACCAGGATGTCCTGGCGGATGACAGGTTGGCCATGAGCCAGCAGTGTGCCCTGGTGGTCAAAAAGGCCAATGGGATCCTGGGATGCATTAAAAGGAACATGGCCAGCAAGCCAAGGCAGGTGATCCTTCCCCTCTACTCTGCCCTGGTCAGGCCTCACCTGAAGGACTGTATCCACTTCTGGACTCCCCAGTACAAAAAAGACAAGGATCTCCTGGAGGGAGTCTAGCAGAAGGCCACAAAGATAAAGGGCCTGGAGAATCTCCCCTGTGAGGAAGGGTTGAGCAAACTGGGTCTGTTCAGCCTTGAGAAAAGAAGACTCGGAGGGAATCTGATTAATGTTTATAAATATCTTAAGTTTGGGAGTCAAACCTCTTTTCAGTGGTCTGTGGGGACAGGACAAAGGGAAAAGGTCATTGAATGGAGCATAGGAAGTTCTGCAACAGTACGTGAAGGAACTTCTTCATGGTGAGGATGAGCACTGGCACAGGCTGCCCACAGAGGTTGTAGATTCTCCTTTTCTGGAGATATTCAAGACCTGCCTGGACACCTACCTATGTAGTGTGCTGTAGGGGGTCTGCTCTGCAGGGGGCTTGAACTCAATGATCTCTGGAGGTCCCTTCCAGCCCCTACAATTCTGTGATTTTGTGATATTTGAGGAGTTATGGCTGTCAGATGAAGTGCCTGGGGACTGGAAAAAGGAAAACATCACTTCCATTTATAAGAAAGGAAGGAAAAAGAATCTAGGAACCTACAGGACAATGAGCCTCACATCTGTGCCTTGGAAGATCATAGAACAGATACTCCTGGATGAATTGTTAAGGCACATGATGGATGAGCCAGCATGACTTCACCAATGTAAGATCATGCCAGACCAATCTGGTGAAGACAGACCAGATAGGTCTGGCATGATCTTCTCTGATAGAGTGATGGCATTGGTAGACAAAGGAAAGCTAATGATACTCAAGACCTGCCTGGACACCTACTTGTGTGACCTATTGTAGAGTATCTGCTTTAGCAGGGGGATTGGACTTGATGATCTCTCAAGGTCGCATCCAACATCTGCAATTCTGTAATTCTGTGATTCTGTGCAAGGTTCATGTGCAAGAGTAAGGAGGCCAGCAAGTAGTGAGACATTTCTTTGTGTGACACATGTTTTGTATATATATACATATCATATATAATTATCTTAAGTGTTATTTTTTTCTTCCTTTCCTGTCCTAATAATTAGCTTTTATCTCAACTTGTAAGTTTTACTTTCTTTTTCTGATTTTCTTCCCCATCCCACTGAGATCACGGGATTGCATGAAATGCTGCATGGTATTTAGCTGCCTGCCAGGTTAAACCACAACAGATTAACAGATAACTGAATTTCTCATGTTCCTTCTGTCTTCATATGTATTACTTCTATTCTTCATGTCAGCAGTAGGATCGCTTTTTTTCCTTTTTCTTGTCTATTTCTATTCAACATCACCTTTATGTTTATGTAATTAGTTATTTACATTACTAAAAAAAGACTATGAAACTTGGATGATGAATTGATAATCAGATGCAAAAATTTATATAATTATAAGCCTTCTTAATCATTTCAACCGAAATTCATGGAGTGCTATGCATTAGAGGTTTAAAAAATAGACGAATCTCTGCTCATTGCCATAGATAATGCATTAATAGCAAAATTTTTTGACAGATTTTTTTTGTCATTTTCTGAATTACATGTGAAATTCTTACTCATTAAAGAACGTTGTTCTGTAAATTCAAATGGTCTAGTCTACTTTAATAATAAAAAGGCGAAGCAATTGTCTCTTCAATTACATAACAGAGGGAAGAATTTGAAAAAATGTGTGCAGAATTTTTATATTGTTAAAAATGTAATTAAATTCCTTGCAGAAATTTGATGACAGATATTTATTTCACTGTATTTCAGAGAGCCACCTAAAAATGTGCAAGAATATTATTTCAAGTGCTGCAATGGCACTTTCAGACAATGATTGCACTTGTCTGATAAATTGCTTTATAAATATCACATCACACTCAAGGAAATAAAAGTTATTCGAAGACCTTTTTTTTTTTACAAGCATTACTGCCACATCTAGCAAGACAGCAAAAGATGTTAGTGAGTCAATAAAATCTATATGACTGTTTCCAACAGAAAATGTAGTTTTCAACACTTCCTCTGAATGATGAAGCTGAAAGAATTTAAGATATTTTGAGGAAAGCAAGAACAATATCTTTTTTCACTGACTGCGTAAGAGGAAATCTTTTACTGTTGGAAGGGATCAGAACCTCTAGTAGATGGCATTTCTTGGTTCAAAGTTCTGATTCCAAACTAGCAATACCATGATTTGAACGCGTATATAAATAATTGTCTCAGTTTTAGCAGAGTTAGAGTCAATTTTCTTGGATTTGGGATGAGAATAGTAGTGATAACACACCGGTGTTTTAGTTGCTGCTGAGCAGTGCTGCAAAGAGCTAAGGATATTTCTGTTTCTCATGCTGCCCAGCCAGTGAGGGCTATACAGAAGGAGTTAGGAGGGAACAGAACCAGGACAGCTGACCCAAACAGACCAAAGAGATATCCCATACCATGTGGGGTCATGCTCAACAATAAAAGTGAGGTAAGAAGGCTGTTGCATCTGTGTTGGTTGGCTGATGCTGGGCTATTGTACCATGCATCATTTAATTTGAATATTGATGCTTTCCCCCCCCCCTCCCCCCTCTCCTTTTAGTTTCCTATTAAACTCTTTTCATGTCAACCCACAAATTTTACCTTTTTTCCAGTTCTTTTTCACATGCCCTCATGGGTAGAGACTGAGCTAACAGCTATGGGGTGCCAAACATTTTGTCAGATTAAACCACAGCAGTAATGCAAACAGTGAATAAGCAATTAACCTACGCTTCATATTTATTAATCCCTCCTCTGACACATCATCAAAGGTATACCTGTATTGTTTTGTTTTTTTTTTTTGTTACAGTTTTACTAATCTTGCCAGAATGCACATTTCTTAGGAGGTTCTCTCTCATCTGTAGAATCTAATTGAAGCATCTGCATCTATTGATAATCAGTATCCATTCCTCAGGTAGCTTTGCTTTACTCTGTCATCTTTCATGTCATGCTGTCGTTATTAAGAGCTTCAGACCATTCAGTGCTCTTTCACTCCCTATCAAGCTTTCTGTTTCTGCAGACTGATTATTCCACTTAAATGATCTGCTCATTTGCTACTGTTACTTGTAGTAGGGAACTTTTACTCCTACCCTTTAGTTTCACTTTTCTTTTTTTTTTTTTTTTTTAATTCCACAAAGTTGTTTGCAAGTTCTGCTTCTCCTCTGTCATGCATAACCATAACAACATTGGATCGTCTTTCTGCAGTTAATTCCTGTGGTAGTTAATTTCTGTGATAAGCATTTGTATTTCAAACTCACAAACTGAAAACTTAGTAGTTAATTCCAGACATTCTGATAACAGTTGCAATAGAATTTCTATTAGCTTATTTCACAATATATTTCTGTCACAACTCTTAATGATCTTGCAAAATCCTGCAGGAGTTATTAATGTAGTTGTTAAAGAATCTGACCTCATTTGACTGATACTGAAGAAATTAAAAGGAAATACTAATACATAAAAGAAAAATATCCAACATTTATCACATACTGCACAATGCATTAACCACTGTGGACTTGTTGTAAAATTACAGTCCTGCAATTAGTTTGTCTAAAGGTCACTGATATCAGTAAAGCAAATGCTTCACAGCTCTTATAAATCTCTAAGTTGTCAAGGTAATTTTGCAACACACCATCTAATTATTGACCATCACAAGGTAAATGCTTTGGCAATCAGTTTCAAGTCATGCCCTTTAAAGATTGTCAGATACATAGATCTCATTATGATCAGAGAATTAAGTCTTCAACACTTAAGAACTAATGCCCAGAGAACACAGAGGAGTTGACACAGTAGACAGTTTCTGCCTGCACTTTAATAGATGACAGAAAAGTACACATCAATCTTAACAAAGGCACAAATATTCACCGTATTCAGTACACAAAAAGATAGCACTAGAGAGAAACGTGTGAAACCTAAATTAGTGGCATATTCATCAGCGCAAGATCCATGAAAGAGAACACTCTGCAATGAAATAGTTTCACAGCCTTAATATTTCACTGGCCTGTGTGGAGTACTCAGTGTTTTCATCCTGCTGTCCATCGCAACCCTTTATCATTTCACTGAGATACTCTTTATTGCATCTAACAATAGGAGAGCCTCTCTTACTCAGTCATACTTTCTTTCTCTAGGATGTTATCATGTGACTGAAGGTGTCTCAAGCTTTCTACCTCTCATCACAAGCATCAGTTGCATAGACCTCATCTAGAGTGCTTTGGCCAATGATATTTTCTGAAGCTACTTATTGCTATGTTAATAGCAGTTTTTATCCTCTATATTCCCTTTCAGCCATAATACCTGCCTCCCTTCCCACACTTCCCACCTTATTGCAGCATATCCATTTATGACAATTCATAATAAATCACTTCCATTATTTTCAGAGAGAAAGAGCTGAACGTCCAGCTGTTCAACAGCTCCATCAAAGACTACTATGTGCTTGCTAAGACTTCCTGCACTTTGAAGCCTGGCACTTAACAGTTAGAGTTTTGAGATCTTCGTTAAAATAATAATACTTAATTGATCCCATGATTACTTTATTTACCTTGCAGTTTCCTGTTTTTAATTATAAGATTTGAGAGACTGTCTGGAGTGTTTAATTTGTCAGACCAAATCGCACAAGCTGTTTAGAATGAAAACGTTCAGAAGATGTGTGGGTTAGACTGCGTTCAGATGAAGAGTGTAGTCCAGCATTTTCCTGCTAACTGTTCCTAGTAATTGCTATGAAAAAAGCAATCTTAATAGTTTACTAAACCAAAACTAAGATAAATGAAATATAATGGCAAAGGAATATTTTCAGGATTAAGCCTTCTTTTCACTGTTTCTTCTTCACATTACAATTTCTCCTATTATCAGTTCATTTCATGCCAGTACTTATTCTTCAGCTTCTGTCATGACCATCACTACAGGTGATGGCCATTGCAGCAGCAGTGGCACCTGTGAGAGTGAGGAAATAAGTCATGAGCAAAGTAACAGAAGAGATTTCAGCAGGCACCTGATTAACTTCATTGCTTTTTCAGGCCTATTAAGAGAATATTTTTGACAACGATCAATTATACACAAAAAAAAATTAAAAGAAATCTGCCATGTCCTTTTCTTTTGTTTCCCTCTTTTTTTCCTTCACAATGACAGAAAACAAGGATCTGCTTGAATTTGAGAGGGTGCAGCTGGCAGAGAGATGAGCAAGATATTTCTGGAGAGTAGCTTATTTGTTGAAGAATACAGCCGCAGTTTAACTGAAATCACTTATCTTAATTTTAAAATAGGAGACTACATAAAAATTCCAGATTTGTTAATTTGTAAAATTAAAAATGAGTTGAAAAATGAGTAATTTTTGCAATTTTCTGTTTCCATAATTTCCTTTGGAAATTTTCCTGAAATATGTTTCTGAAGCGTAGAGGAAGAAGGGAAAATTTCATCAAAATCTTAGCATGAAAGCAATGATATTTAACAAATAGAGAGAGGTGATTCCCCCAATCTATTCTGCTCTTGTGAGACTCCACTTTCAGCACAGCATTCAGCTCTGGGCCCTCCCATGCTAAGAAGACACAGACTTGTTAGAGTACATTCAGAGGAGGAACATGAAGATGATCGGAGAGCTGGTGTACCTCTCCAGCGACACTCAAGTCCATTCAGTTCCAACCCCCTGCCATAGGCTGGTTTCCAACCACCAGATCAGGCTGCCCATGTCCCCATCCATCTATCCAACTTGGCCTTGAGCACCTCCAGGGATGGAGTACAGCAACTTCTCTGGGCAGCCTGTGTCAGTGCCTCACCACCTCAACATCCCCTGAGTAAAAACTTTCTTCCCAATATCTAAATTAAATGTCCTCACTTAGTTTAAAACCATTCCCCCTTGTCCTATCACTATCTCCGCATGTAAAAATTCAGTGTTTCTCCTATTTGAACCTATTGTTATCATTTCTCCCTTCTCATTTAGCGAGGAGGTGTAGTCTCCTTGGCCTTTCTCTTCTGCACAATTTATCTGTATAATCCCTTGTTATTTTTCACAGTCCTTACCAGGTTCATTTCAATTTCTGACTTGGCTTTCCTGATTAAATCTCCATACACCTGGATGGCATCCTGTTGCTCACTGCAAAAAAAAAAAGCAACAAAAATTTTTTTGGCATTTTACTTGATTTCAGTTTGATATGCTACATTTTTTTAATCCCTCTCTGAAATATACCTGACTTTCCCCATTTACTCTATAAGGAACATCCTTGAATTACAGGGGATCTGGATTCCTCCAGGCAGGTAAGCACCAAAGAGATGTCAGATGAATTGGTGAGCATGATAATGTTATTCCTGTGAACTCACTCTCCAAAAGTTTACAATTCCTTTAAAAATTCATTCTGTTTAGTTGTGACTTCTTTGAAATGACTAAATTCTATACAATCTTACTGTAATAAATGCTCTCCTGTGGATCTTCTCAACACATTTATTTATTTATTTATTTATTTATTTATGATACTATTCTCTGCAGAAGAAAGAAACACAATTAAGAATCTGCAGATTTTTTTTAGGGGGGAGGGGACAACACAGAAGAAGAGTATTAAGTAACATACAACAAAAATTAATATATCAATTGATTATGCTGAAAGATTTAATATGTGTAATGTAAACTCTGTCTGATGTACGTAGTTTTATTGTGTTAGTCACATCATAGATTTGCACTGAAAGTCTTAAGTGTGCCTTCATTTCAATTTTTATTATTTTTTATGAATGGTAGGCTTTCCTAGACTCAACCCACTTAAGGAAAATTATGCATGGATTTCCTTCATCCCTTTCAATGAGTTAAGTATGCTCACATCAATGTTGAAATAAGAAATTAGTTTTATGGTGTAGAGGTAATAGGATAATTGTTCGTTCTGAGACCTTGAAAAATATAATAATAGAGGAATTAGTGTGTTCTTAAAACCAATTTTGTCCATATTTTCTTGGCAAATGTTACTTTTATCCAACGTAATGCTATACTTACTTTGTTTAAAAGTATTTCCTCATTCCATTAGGCATAAATTCCTTAGTTCTGTAAGAACTTCCAGTATACAGATAGTTCTAGATTTACAGTTCCCTCTGAATATTCGATGGGATTCCTCTTAAACAGCAAAAGTGATTTTTATACAAAATGTTTGTTTTTTTTCTCTTGTAATTTTCTCTTTTCCTTTTGTTTTAAAAACGCAAGTAGCCATTTATTTATTTATTCATTTACTAAACTTCACTTTTTAGAAAAGACACTGAGTAGATGTTATTCTGGAACAGAGAATAAACCATTTGTTTATCCTATTTATTTATCTTATTTATCTTCTTATGTAAAATGTAAGTCAGTAATGTTATCCTGTTCTTTTTGCTTCAAAAAGATATTTGTATCACAACTATAAATGACAAACAGCTTCTATCCATAAAAATAGCTATGCAATAAAAGTACTTTTGCTAATCTCAATCATTGTGCTAGTGTATGGGGCTGCTGAATCACAGCCTGAACCTCTGATTAATCACCTGAGGCAAGAAATGAGTCAGCCATGGGAGCACAGGTGAAGGCAATTCACCGGTGCTGCAGGAAGGGGTGGAGCCTGGCTCTACCTCTCCTAGACCCATTTAAGAACTGACTGCCAGAGGGGAAGGATTTTTCTGGAGATCTGCTCTAGTGGAGTCCATCTTGCGTGCCTAGGATAGGGGAAGTGATTTTCTTTCCTTACTCTAGTATAACAATTACATTAGCCAAGCTCCTGGATATACCATACCATGTGTATATCCATTGATTATACAGCTAGCAGTTAAGAAAATTATACATTTCTAGGATGAATACATGTTTCTTTCACACATTTAACAAAATAGCTGTGTCCTTAACTGTTTTCCACAAGAATTATCTTTCTTCATTATGAACTTCATTGTTATCAACAGTAATCGTATTTTTGTGATATCTTTGATGTTAAAAATGTTGTTAACAAATAGAATGTAGATTGCTCTGAAAGTAATGCCTCCTACTTATTTCCTTGGAAACTGTAACAGACATAAAGTGTACAATTACGCAATTTGATATAGTAAATTCTCAACTATTTTTCAACATAGTCACCATCATTAGCTATACATTTTCAGCACTGATGAGCAAGAACTCATATTTTGCACAAATAAATATTTGTAAATTCATCCAGAACATCACTTAACTTTTAGGTCACTGCCTCTACTGCTGAAACACACCACCCACTGCCTCACTGTGCTCACATCCATTTTTTGGTATCCGTAAACTTTCAGCAAACATGAATAAATGTCAACAGGTGTATTTTCCACTTGGAGGAATTCCATTCAACACCTTTGCTTCATGTGCATTTCTATGTCAGATGCCATTTTGTCAGACTGCCCCTCTGCTGCCATCTATCACAACAAAATGTAATTGAATCTTGCAGGATGATTCAGCTTCTACTGTTGTACCACCAAAATCCACCTCTGAAATCATGAGCCAACATAATAAAATAAGAAGCATTATTTTTGGAGCAAGTCTCATACACATATATGTATACATATTATTAGATTTATAATCTAATAATAATAAATTATTAGATTTATTATTAGATATATAATCTTCAGTAATCTCAGAGGAATATATTGTATATGAATATAGCAGCCATAAATTTTCATTTTTTAGAATGAAGTATGTAACTGCAATATTATGTATGTACACATGTAGAAAGACTAATAATCAAATTGAATCAAATAGACATCAGTTGCTTCATGTCAAATAGATTGCAAATAGCACAAGTTTTTTATGCGCAGTAATATTTTTATGCACTTGCACTATTAGAATATCAAGGTAGAATTTATGACTCAGTCAAATTAGTTCAGGAACAGAAGATTTTTTTTTTTTTAAGACAAAATAGAATGACATTCTAAGAGTACAGGTAACAAGAACAGCTGGTGCACATTCTCCTGTGTTACCAAGTCTTTCACTATACACAGAGCTAATTACTAGAAACCTGGAAGTACTTAAGAGCAAGGAGAAAAAGTAAACTGTTTAGAACTTCTTTCTGACGTCCTTTCTGCAGCAGAGACAGTGTGAACAATAGTTCCCAACGAGACAGCGAGCAGCCAAATGGCAAAGCTTGTGTTTGAACTTCAGCAGATCCACAAGATGATTTGCTGTGAACAACAAATGATCTAAAAGCAACAACAACAAAAAAGCTGCCCTGAAATAGCTTTTTCACATGTGGAATTTGAATTCCAGAGAAGTAGAAGCTACTCTTAAAAACAAAGATGATTCATGAGAAAGGCTGATATCTCTGAAGAATAACTTGTTTCTTCAAAAAACCAAGGTAATAATTATCTTTCAAAACTCTGTGTTTTACAAAGCATTACAGTTTTAAATAACTTGTTTTTTTTTCAGCTTCTTTCATGCAACTTATATTCAAAATTTCGTGTAACATTTATCTCACTTGACAAATGTATTCATTGCTAGTAACTGTTCAAGTGAAAAGAATGTTCAAATATCCATTTTTTTTTAAAGTTTGTATTTTAATTTAAAGTAAATCACAAAGCAAACTTAAGATTTTTCCCAAAATTCAGCAAACTCTTCCTGTTCTATAGGAATCTTGATAAATACTGGAACTCAAATTTATGCAGACAATGTAAAAATAATATTTATCATGACACTACATAAAGTTATCTGCAAATGATAATACTACTAGTATAACATTTCCATAACACATTGCTACAACACAAATAATACCAATATAAACAGCCCAAAGGATGTCCATGGAACAGAAGTTGAACTTTCCATCTGTTTTTCTGGCATATAAGGAAAGTATGACTTCAGCTTTAACATAGAGAGTGCAGGTCAATTAATTTAATGTAATTATAAATTGAAAATAGCATGAACTATGTCTCCTTGTAATCTTTAAGAATTTTCTTAATTACCACAGAATCTACATTAATGCACACAAGCAGAGAGAAGTATAAGCTTCTTTCTGTCATTAAAATTAGGAAAATATAAAAGAATGTACTTATTTAGCTTACTGTAGTTTTCAAGAAAAAGTGTACTTTGAGAAATATTTTAGGAAAATACTTTTCTGAAAGTTCCATATTGCCAAATATCGTTGCAAAATGATTTTTACTATCTGCCCTTCCCACAAAATAAATACCTAAAACTACTACTAATAAAAAATAATAATAATAATTTTTATATAAATAAAAAAATAGCATTAAAATGCAGATCAGTGATCTGCAAATCTGATGTCTGTTTCTAGTAATGTCTCAAATCAGAAGTAGCAAAATAATCAAATGTAATATATGCATTTTTGGTAACATGATCAATGTTACACAGAATACTTCAGCAACTTACTAAGTGTGCAAATACCATACAAATAAGGAAAGAGTTAATAATGAATACTTTGGAACTAATGCTGAGACTAATGCTTATTTTGGATCTAATAAGGAAAAAAAGCAGAAAGATGTCAAAATTCCACTTCAACTTTGGCTTAGAGGAACTGAACGAGCTAGCAAACTCCAGTCATTATTACCTTCCTGCATGAATTCTGATTGATAGGAATTCTTGTTCAATATTGGAAGCAATTGATTTCACCAGTGTAGGTACATAAATGTATTACATCTTTTAACTTAAAAAAAAAAAACACATTGATGCTGTAAATCATATATTATGATTCATAATAAAAAATAATATTCTCAAACTCAGTCATTACTATAGTTGGTTACTAGAATGTGACTGTATCTTTCTTCCTTTACTTGAAATTCTTATTACTTAAATTATTGATTTATTTTCTAGTAAAATGACTTCATTCAGAAAACTTCTTTATTAACAATTAATATATCTTAAATACATCGTGACTAACGCTAACAAGCATATTGTCATGGTTTCATGTTTTTCACTGGTATTCCACATTACAACATCATGTAGTGCACGGGGAGATAAGAGTGAATGCTGCAGTTCCACGGATTACTGGTATACTTCCTGAGTTCCGGTTTCTTGAACTCAGAAGAGAAGAATGAACTGCAACTCCCAGAAGACTTCATTTTTCTGCATCAGACTTCAATTTTCTCTTTGGAAACAAGAGAATGTATAAGAAGTTATCAAATGCAATCAATAAAATAATTTGCATCTTTAGATGCCCAAATGCTTTAAAAATCTAGGGGATTGCCATTCCCTACTTGAGCAGTCATTAGAGTAGTATAACATTATGGTCATAGGTCCAGAAAGAAAGCCATTATAAAGATGTCTATACGTGGGGTTGAGGCTATATTATGGCAAACACCAATGTGTAATGCTGTCAGGTAAAGCAGGCTTTAGAAGAAGTCTTATTTCACTGCTCTTTGTAGGTAAAATGTAACCTTAAACTACTATTCATTGTGCAATGTCTTTGAAAACATGATGTAGATTCATTTCTTACATAAAGAGTGAGATACTGCATGGAAAATCAAGATGAAACAGACCACTATAAAAGAAATCCACTAGACATCTTAAAATTTCTCTTCTTTAGTGAGCCTGAATTTGTTGTTGTTATTATTATTGTTATTTTATTTATTTATGCAATGAAGTATTCCTGAAGCTGTAGTGGACATATTCTCTATTCTTGTAGTGTTTAAAACTTTTTTTACAGTTGGTCATGTTGATGGAATGGAAATCAAATCATGGTGAGAGAAATAACCATAGAGTTCATTTCCTAGCTAACGTTTGCACTAGGGTGCTGTAAAAAGTGTTAATAAATAGCTCAAGTTTCGTATACAATATCCTTATAATATAGCCTATTTGCTTTTGTAAACATACCAGGAATCTTTGTATGGCAGGTAATTCACAGCTTCAATATCCTTCACTAATTGAACCTGGATGAAATAGGGAGAGCACTAATCAGAACTGATTTCAAATGCTGCTCACTTGAGGGAGTGAAAATGGTATATTCTCCCAAGAGGAAACACTGAGACAGCATTAAACAGACAAGCCCTCTGATATGCTATGTCTCTCAGGAGAAGCAGGAGTCTAATAAACTGCAGCATATTTCCCTGCTGAGTTAGAACACCAGAAGTAAGGAGCAAATTTTAATGAAATGACTTGACTGCAAATGTGTAAGATAATGGCTACTTTCCGTCAGCACTCAACCTCATTTTTCTGGATTTTTTCTGTTCCCCTAAGAGAAAGGTTGGTTGCCCTTTTTTTTACTTAGTTTGGCCAAGGTTGAGCAATGTTTTTTTTGGAACAGAATCTCAAGGAACGAGTCTTCAACTTTAACTCAGAGTTCATTTTTTGAAAGCAGTTCTTTGATTTTTGGATCCTATTTTTTTTAATACAAAGTTTTTTTGGTGTTTGTAGGAGAACTATATTTATTAACATAAATGTACATAAATAATAAATATTATGGATGTAAAGGATTATTTACTAGAACTTGCTATTTGCCTAAACCACCCTAAATCTTCCCATGGACAACTGAAATCGTGAATAAATTAATGATTACTATTTTGCATGCAAATGTATGGACTGGAGTTTAGATTGCTACTCATAACAATCACAGTTTACTTTAAAAAGCTAATTTGTATCTTGATGTCTTGAAACTTTGTCGGTAGTGAAATGAGAGTACTGCTTAGATAAGCTCCTTCAAGTAATCCTTTTTTTCAACCACTGTGAAGAATATCACAATCCAAACTATGTCTTAAGAATCCTCAACTCCTTGCTTCTCTCTATAGCCTGGCTATGCACTTATAAAATAATAGAAAGCTATACTGGAAGAAACATAAAGAAATCAGATTTTGGTAATCTTCACAATTCTTTCTGAAGACTTCTCATAGCTGCATAAAGAGCTTAAAATCTCAAGTTTGTTATCTTCTTTTTAATTGCTACACTCTGCTCTGGTCTCATCCGCTGCAGCTTTTCTTTGATATATTTGTTAAGAAGACTCCTTCAGAGACCATTTTCCTGAGCTGATACTTTCTCTACATCATCGCCCACTGGTTTTCATCTCTCTGCAGCATCCACACAGTCTGCTTATCTCTTAAGTTGAGCATCAGCAGTTACATGCAGTTTGCAGTTTCTCAGGGCAAGGATGATTTTGTTCATTTTCTGTGAAGCTCTTGTCAAGTAGAAATTATTATTATGTTCTGTGTAATAGTAATAATAGTAATTATAATGCCTTTTTGAATCAATCTCTATAGAAGCTGTGATGCATATAACATTCAAGGAAGAGTTAATGATTTTTGAAATGATTGGATTAAATTATCTTTCCTCAGGATTGTTGATCATCTGATTAAACTATCTCACTGATAAAATTTCTTTCCATATTCCTTTGAAATTCTTTTTTTTAACTCAGAGGAATAGATTATCTAATTAAAAACATCCTCTCACCTTCACTTTCCAACTATGTCTTCTTAACATAAGTAAATGTAAACAGTTTTAAGGCAGCATGAGCAAAATTAAGAGTCAGTCTAACTCAGTTTAATTTTATGCTACCTCTAATCTGACACTCAGTTCATCATGTCATAATTTTGAATTTCTATTGGGCTTACTGTTTCTGCATCAATGATCTTTTTATAAACCATGTTTGTTTTTCTAGTTTTCATTCCAAACAGAACAAATGAGAAATATTTGCACATGTTTCTTTGAAACTATCAATTTAAGCTGGATTCAAGCTTTATGCATGTTCCAGTGTGCTGAGCAGTATTTTTGGAATAGTGCAGAATACATTTTAAGTCATGAAGAAAATATTCACAACAACTCTTTGTTGTTGTTCTAAGTGCATATTTCATGATGGTCTAGTATAACTGTAATTTTCTTGGGAAAAGGTATCCAGGTTTATGGAGTGAAATCTGTTGGTTCATTACAGTTTTTTGTGCATAAAAACTATTTGTGCATAAACCTAGACCTAAAATCTGAGAGTTTTTACAATGGCACACAGATTTATTTCAGTCTGAGAAGCGTGCAAGTGTTCTAGCTCAGATCTCTGCCTCTCCTTTCAAATTTGACAATAGCTAGTCTATTATTTCCAGTTCTGAAAATGCTTCATGAAAAAATGTGTTTAATTTGCCATAGAATCATAGTATTATTAAGACTGGAAAAGATCTCTAATGTATTCTAGTCTGTCATCTAATTTCCACTATGTTCACTAACAATGTCCCTCAATACCACATCTCCATGGTTCTTGAACACATTCATGGACCATGACTCCACCACCTTTCTAAGCAGCCTGTTCCAACACCTCACTACTCTTCCTGAAGGTAAATTTTTGCTAATATCCAATTTGAACCAGCCTCAGTGCAACTTAACGCCATTACCTCTCAACTTCACCATTACCAAGGAGAAGAGGCTGCTTCCCACCTTAGTGTCTTTCATGTGCCTTGAGGGCCTCAAAACCGAACACAGTACTCAAGGTGAAGCCTCAGCAGTGCTGAATAGGATCATAGAATCATAGAACGGCTTGGATTGGAAGAAGAATTCTGTTTGTGCTCCCTGTGTGCAAGGACTGCATAGAAATTAATTTTATTCCAGTGTGAATTTCTATAGTTTTGCATATAGAAAAGACATTGAATTGATTAATATTAAATAATATAATGCAAAAAATATATTATTCTATTCATGTGGTTTGTTTGGTTGCCAGATTAAAATTTGATGAAGCACTCCAATAAAATATACCCATTAACACAGAACATAGCACCTGTTTTACTACTTGATCTTTGCAGATTCCTGACATTCACTTCTCATTTAGACTACTGCAGCCAGTCAAAAAAGAGATGGCTTCAAAAGAAAATGTTTTTTTCATTACATGTGGTAATACATGTAGTATGCAGAGCAACAGGGCATCTCACAGAAGATGCAGAGCATTGTCGTGTGCCAGCATAGGACTCCAGGACCTAACTAAGATAGCGTCACTAAAATGTGAGGTTTTCACTTACTATCACCAGCATGATCTGATTCATATTTGCTAGTAAATAAAACAGCAAATAATATTGTTTTGAAAAGTCTACTAAGACTAAGAGTCTAGTTATTATTAAAATATTTTTATTATTATCATCATCATCACAGGAAGATAAACATTTGATTTGTTTTCTAGCTCTATCAAGTGTAAGGAACAGCAGCACTTAGGGATAAGTACTTTTGTAGAAGAATTAACTCCATAGATCTGAAACATAGAATCACGGAATCATAGAATGGCTTGGGTTGGAAGGAACCTCCAAGATTATGTAGTTCCAACTTCTCTGCAATGGGCAAGATTGCCAGCCACAAAGTCAGGCTCATCAAGTTGCTAAGGCCCCATATACTGTAGCTGTGTATTATGAGTATATGAAGTATATTTTTCTATTGTTAAAATAAATAAATATAAGCCACAACTAAAGAAAAGAGTAACAAAATCTAAACAAATAATACAGACCATATTATGATCTACTTTGAATAATCATAGAATGATGGAATGGTTTAGTTTGGAAGGGACCTTTAAGATCATCTAGTTCCAGCCCTCCTACTGTTCACAGGGCCACTTCACCTCTCTCTAGACCAGGTTTCTCAAAGCCCCAACCAGCCTGGCCTTGAACACCTCCAGGGAGGGAGATCCCCCCTCAGTCTTCTTTTCCTCAGGCTGAACAGACCCAGGTTGCTCAGACTTTCCTCACAGGGGAGGTGCTCCAGGCCCTTTATTATCTTTGTGACCCTCCACTGGACTCCTTTTAGGAGATCACTGTCTTCTTTGAACTGGGGAGCCCTAAACTGGACACAATTTTTTGATGAATGTCAGATATTACTACCTATATGTATTGTCATGTATAATGAGATCTCGTATCTTATAAATATCCTTTATATTTCTCTGACTTTCTGACTTCCTTTACTACAGATCTTATAATTGTTTTGTTAGTAATAGAACTGTTGCAGACTTCGCTGTTGACTTCAGTGAACTGTCATTCACTGAATTTCACTGCCATCAGCAACAATATCAAATACTGAAATGATCCATTTTCTCAAACAGTTGAAGCTCTTTTGTAAAAAGTTGCATTTTGTTTACAGATTGATGAAAGACATACTTGACAAAGCTACGTCATCTGAGATATTATTCAGTTGATCATTTGGGTTCTACTTTGCTCCAGATATGCATTTATACATACTGCAGTCGATATTTATCTTTGATAATAATCATAGAATTACAGACTGATAGAATGGTTTGGGTTGGAGGATACCTTTAAAATCATCTAGTTCTAACCCTCCTGCTGTAGACAGGGCCACTTCTCTCTAGACGAGGCTGCTCAATGCCCCATCCAGCCTGGCCTTGAACACCTCCGAGGTGGGGTGCGGGGGTCATTCACAACCTCACTGGACAATTCATTCTGTGCTCTCACCACCCTCTCAGTAAAGATTTTATTCCTAATATCTAGTTTAAATTCACTGTCTTCCCATTTAAAACCATTTCCTCTCATCCTGTTGCTACGTTCCCTTTGAAAAATTCCACTCCATCCTTCCTGTAGGCCTCCTTCAGGCACTGAAAGGCTGCTATAAGGTCTCCTTGGAGCCTTCTCTTCTCTAAGCTGATAAGACCCAATTCTCTCAGCCTGTCATTGTAGGGTAAGTGCTCCAGCCCTCTGACCATCTTTGTGGAGCTCCTCTGGAGCTGCTCCAACAGCTCTATGTCTTTCTTGTGTTAGGGACTCCAGAACTGGACACAGTACTCCAGGTAGGGTCTCATGAGAACATAGTAGAGGGGCAGAATCACCGCCCTTGACCTGCTCGTTACACTTCTCTTGATGCAACCCAGGACATGGTTGGCTTTCTGGAGAGCAAGTGCACACTGCCAGCTCATCTTGAATCTTTCATCAACTGACACTACCAAATCCTTCTCCCAGAGCTGCTCTCAAGACATTCTCTTCCCAAACCATTTTTGTGCTTGAGATTGCCCCAACACACATGCAGACTTGTTGATCCTCACTTGGCTTTGTTGAACTTCATGAAGTCGGCATGGGTCCACCTCTCAAGACTGTCCAAGTCCCTCTGGTATTAAATACTGGAAACTATTTCTCCTGTCCTGAAATTCTTCTCTCCTGTGCTTGTATTGATTGCTTGTTGATGGAAGTAATGAATTGGCTGGATTTACTTTCTTGCTGCATCAACAAATGGGAAACCACATCTTTCCTTGTGCAAGTGCTTAAGGGAATGAACAGACAGCTGAGAGACAGAAAGAGTCATTCCACTCTCCATGAGGTTAGAAGACACAACTATGCACAATGGTACTAGTAGGCAGTAATTGACAAAAGAGAAAAATCAGGCTGTGAATACAAAGTTATTTAAATGTGCAAAGACAGTGTACAAAGGAATTTGATCAGACATTGTTAACATTTGCCAGCTTTGGCTAAAAGTTTCATTTAATAATATAATTGTTTAGGAACTTAGTTTTCTATCTCATTAAAAATAAAGTGGCAGGTTTGGAGAAAGACATCCAGATGAAATCTTTACTTCACTGCAGTTGCAGACAAAGATTGAGATCCTCTTCTGCTGCAGGATTTCAACATACATGCCCTTCATTTATTGGTTTTCCACCCATGCACTAGCCATATGATTTCACTGGTAAGATCTAACAGAAGTTATAGATATTCACCTTATTAAAAAGAAACATAATAACCTAATGTTATTCAAAAATAATATCACTCTTTGTTTCTTTAACTATAACATTCATGTGCAAATAAAGTTAATTTAAAAGAGAACTGGCAATTTGTGCGCCTTGGGTTGACTGCCTAAAAGTGAAAGTAATATATTGTTATCCAAACTTTCCCACTGAATTAATAATGAACTGAAAACTAATTTTACATGAAGCCAATTAAAAATTCCACCTTTAATATTTAATTTGTATTAATCAGTCTCCTCCACTTTGCAGTGGTGTGGCAAGATTCTTATGTGGAGATCTCGTTAACATTAAACCAGATCAGAAGCAGTCTGTTTAATGCTAATAAGTCGTGTCCCTGAGGAAAGACTAATGAAGGTGATATTTGTTTTTGTGTACTGGGAGTACTTACTGAATGGAAACAACGACTTGAGGAAATAAATATGTAAAACTCTGTGTCAGCCAATGCATCACAGTAAATTATACAGCTTTTACTTCCAGTACAGAGCAGAATGACAGGTTTGTGTTCTTTCATTCACTTTTTATAGCACATTGTAACCTCTCTTTCTATGCTATTTTTTGTGTCCTAAAAAAAGCATAATTTTGTAAAAGGTTGATGATTGCATTTCTTGTAATTAATTTGCTAATACACTTTTTTTTTTTTTTTTTTAGAAAATGTCTAGAAAATATGATAGGCAGAAGTCTGCATTAGGTCATAAAGAAATTTGTTTGTGTACATAGTGCAATACATAAAGGTTTTTTAATTTTCCTTATCCTGTATCCTCTTCTACAGACATGATTTTGAATTTTTGCAAGAAGATTAATCTATCTACATGACAAAGCGCTCAGGCATATAAATACCTGTGGCGTAGCTGAATTCATCTTCTGTGATTCTATTCTGGAACCCACCAACTGCAACTAATGAAGACTGATGGGAAAGTGAAAGTTTCTGATTCATCTAATGAGCTTATTGGTGTATTTAAAACAATTCATCTGCAAACCTTGTAACACATACATTGGGATATTTCCACTTGCACTCTGCTTTAGAATTTTACATCCTTCTGCTTTCATTTGCTTGAAAGATTCTATTAGTCCCTTATGACATTTTTTTTTTCCCTGAAAATGTTTGTATGCTTAAAAAAAAAAAAAATTGGAAATAAGTGTATAATTACATTTGAAAAAAAAATCTCTTAACAAACTTCATGCAATTCTTCTTAATGGGTAAAAATTAGGCAGAAAAAAAATGTACCGTTAGTATGCTTAATTAAAAGACAGAGCAGGAATTGCATGATCATAGCTTTGGTCCACTTCAGTTTGATCAGAACGGAATTTACTCAATTGCTGAAGTAATATACCCACATATACTGAAGTGCCAGATGTGGTCAAAACTTTTATCATTGTATGGGAACTGCTGAATCACAGCCTGAACCTCTGATTGATCACCTGAGGCAAGCAATGAGTCAGCCCTGGGAGCACAGATGAAGGCAATTCACCTGTGCTGCCAGAAGGGGTGGAGCTTGGCTCCACCTCTCCTAGACCCCATTTAAGAGCTGACTACAGTGGGGAAAGATCTCTTTTTGGAGATCTCTCCTTTGGGAGTTTTCTGGTGAGCCCAGAACAAGGGTAAGCCCTCTCTCTATTTTTTTTTTTTTTTTTTTTTTTTTTTTTTTGGGTGTAATAACCTGCTTAGCTAAACTCTATTGTATATTTCTTAATTATAACATCCGTATGTTCATTGATTATGCAATAATAGAGATATATGAGAAGCATCAGATCCCTGGCAAAATGTACCTGCTTTTCTCTGGGCTGTTACATACAAAAGAATTTAGAGTTTAATTTCTTCAGCAAACCATTAATGCCAGAGAGACAGATGGAGGTGGAAGAATCACCTACAAAATGATTTAAGATGGTAAAACTCACTAGGGAGTACAAATTGTTTCAAGAGCTAGGGATCAACATATAGCTGTGATACATAGATCAAAGATGTGCTTTTTGAAGCAGTAGTTGCCTACATGTGTCCAATTTTCTCTAAGAGTCACTGGAGACCTAGTCAAGATACAAAATTGACTCTGATTCAGCTTATCAAATATTTGCACATGATTTATGTGCACAAATTTTGGCAACAATGGATATTTTTGTACACTCTGCTCTATATGCATCATCTTAACAAGGGTGTCAGATATCACACAGGACCAGAGGGTTTAAGATTTCTGGAAGCTGAAGCGGGGCAGTGAAAACAGTTGTTAACTTCTTTTGTCAATGTCTTTGCCCGTTTCAAATTTGCAAACGTAAATTAAAGACAAGTAAAGCTAAAGTCAAGTAAAATAAACTTTTAAAAATTCTCTGCTTGAAAACAAACCACTCATTTCATTTGATAGAATTATATTTCTTACTTTGGAACTAATTCTGTTCAATCCTGTTTCCATGAAGCTGAACTTACACTCTCTAGCTCTCTCCTGGTCATCAGGAAGAAAGCTATAACATCACTGGCTTATTGGTATCCTCAGCTGATCAACAGTGAAATCTGGACCTGAATCTAAATTCAAAGCCAAAACACTCTTAAAAATCCTTCCCAGGGTTTTGAACATGTTCTTAGATGGTTTCCTTGTTTTGGAACAGTGTGGTAAACTTGCAGGCTGCTTTCTACCTTTGAAAATCTTTAAAGAATCACAGAATCACAGAATTGTAGGGGTTGGAAGGGACTTCTAGAGATCGAGACCAACCCCCCTGCCAAAGCAGGTTCCCTACACCAGGTCGCACAGGTAGGCGTCCAGGCGAGACTTGAATATCTCCAGAGAAGGAGACTCCACAACCTCCCTGGGCAGCCTGTTCCAGTGCTCTGTCACCCTCACCGTGAAGAAGTTCTTACGCACATTCGTGCAAAACTTCCTATGCTGCAGCTTATGTCCGTTTCCCCTCGTCCTGTCTCCACGTACCACTGAAAAGAGACTGGCCTCACCGCTATGGCCGCCACACCTCAGATATTTATAAACCTGGATCAGGTCCTCTCTCAGTCGTCTTTTCTCAAGGCTAAACAGACCCAGTTCACTCAGCCTTTCCTCATAGGGGAGATGCTCCAGGCCCTTCACCATCTTTGTGGCCCTCCGCTGGACTCTTTCCAAGAGATCCCTGTCTTTTTTGTACTGGGGAGCCCAGAACTGGACACAGTACTCCAGAGGAGGCCTTCCCAGGGCAGAGTAGAGGGGGAGGATCACCTCCCTCGACCTGCTGGACACGCTCTTCTTAATGCACCCCAGAATGCCATTGGCCTTTTTGGCCATGAGGGCACACTGCTGGCTCATGGCCAACCTGTCGTCCACCAGGACACACAGGTCCCTCTCTGCAGAGCTCCTCTCCAGCAGCTCATCCCCCAGCCTCTGAATAAGTGTCTAAAACTCAATCATTCACCCTTCAAAGTACTATAATTCAAGTAATCATACAACAGCGTAACTATGAAAGTAACTATGACTTTTCAAGTAGAAAAAGCAAAGATACTTCAGATGTACAATTATTCACAACAAATATTGTAAAAACACTGGAGTAAGAAAAATAGAATGTAAGGATTTTCTGAAGATGAGAGATGTGAGCTGCATTTCCAAGGGACTAGAGAAAATGGCATTGGGCTTAATGATAACATAAAAGAGACTTAAGAACAGATTTTTGTTGTTAATATTTTCATTACTTACAGATATTCTTCAAAAATAAAGGTGAGAGTAAGTTTTTAATGTACAGGCATATAAAGGAAAACCTCCAGCTAAAAGAATTCAGCCCACTAAGCTGACAGATTACTGATAGTGTTGTCTTTTATTATTCTTTTGAAGTGCAACAATTTGGACTCAAAAAAACTTCTTTGCTTCTCAACATTATGTCAGGTAAGTTTTGGTGATTATGTAGAAAAATAGCAAAAAATCCAAAATCATTCTCATCTGGAAAAGATCCTTTTAAAAGTTTAAGTAGCAGCATTTCCGTCAGGTCAAAAATGACTACATTCACTTATTAGTAAAGGTGGTGATGGATGGTTGGAGTAGATGATCTTAGTATTTTTTTCCATCCTTAATGATTACATAATTCCCTGTCAGAACAAGAAAGGTGAGCTATCACCAATTCAGCAGTACACTCAAAGCTGTGTGTATATCTGATTTCTGCAGTTCTCAAAGTCAGCCATAATTTAGAACTGCCCTGTTGCTGTTTTGATTGGCTCTGCTTTTTAATAAGATTCTTGATCACTATTTTTTCCTACATCATTTAAGTCTAAATTGTTGCATATTTTGATCATATGTGCATACATGTTACCTATACATATAAATAGATTAGATAGATGGATGGACTGATAAATAGATATGTGTTTGTGTATTTTAAATCCTTGCTCTTATCTCTTTCCTGTATTACTCCCAGCATCCAAATCATAGCAGTTTGCTTCCTCCTCTTTAATCCCTTACTTCAGCAATGTGTGACAGTAGCAATGAGAAGCTAGATTAAAAAAAAGTTCAGGAACGGATTGTGGTGAAAACATGATGATATAATTTATATGAGTTAATCACAAACTTCACTATCTACAGGATAGTGTAGCCCAGATGGACAATGTGGTCCTTGCAGACCACTGCAGGATCAACTCCTCTGCAGACCTCAAATGGATAGTTCAAAGTTGTTTTGTGAACTTGTACAAATATAAAAATAGAATAAAACTGCTCTGGACAAGAGTACTAAGCAGCCTCTGTTTTGTTCTCGAATGCAGATATGTGGAAACAGAACAAGAAGTTCAACACTGATGTCATTGTTGTTAATCCGAGTTTCCACTGTTGTAGTTGAAAGCAGAGTTTTTGATTTCAAGAAAATATACTGCAATGAATACGGTGTAGCTTATGTTTTTACCTCACCTTCTCCTTTCCTCAAATAAATATTTGCATATAAATTGCTTTGAAGAATATATTACTAACCAAGGATGGTGGAGAAAGAATTTTGAATGAATTGTAAATCCACTTGATGTTTTCAGGCTTTGAAATTTACTCATAAAATGGAATCTTTCTGCAAAACACCACTACTTTAAGCTGCCAGCACTCCTGTATTTCAAAACGATGTAATTGCTGGAGAAATAAAATACTACTGAAAGTGGAATAATTAGTAAATCAGAGATAACTTCTCCTCATGCCGGCTTGGAAGTTCACTATTTTTGAATGCAGTAGTTATTGAAGGCAGAAGCAGATTGGTGCTAAATTGACTTGGTTTAAAAACTTTCAGAGTGAGAAAGCAGCAGGTATTGAGTAGAAAACTCCCGGGGTGGGGGGGGAAAAAAAAAAGATTAGACTCAGAAAGAATCCAAGGAGGAATCTAAGCTAAGGAAGAACAGTTAAAGGGAAAGAAGATTATTTTCAAACTGTACAGGGTCAAAGGCAGAGTTGTACATGGCCATATATAATATCACTGCTGTTTCAAGAAACTGTTTCTAAATGTTACTTTTTTTTTTTTTTTTTTTTTCCAGAGCAGAACTGTTAAAAGACCTGTTATAAGACATGTTTGAAATGAGGTGGGGATATAACTCCAAAATATTATCTACAATCTCTATTCGGGCAGTCAGTGCAGAAAGACATAGAAGGGATGTACAGATTAAACATAGCAACTGAAAAATGGGAATTAAAAAAAGAGGGTGAAGAACGGATAAAGACATGCAACCTCCTGAATTTTATTTCATAGTACTATGTGGCAGAATTGCCTTTTTATTTTATTTTCTATAGTAAGAAGTCAAACATTAAATAGGAAGTCACATTTTTACCTGTTTGTCCTTTCAAGATTTTAGGATGTGTTTGAAATTTCAAACGTGAGTTCTGACCCATTGAATAATGTGAAATCTTTTTACTAGATGAAATTCAAGCTTCTCCACTATGTATGCCCAAGAACTTGTATTTTAAATAGAAAAAAGTCTTGCCTTTTTGAAGTTCTGGATTAAAAACTTGGAACACTGGGTATTTTCTATTAAATTAGATGAAAATAAGGAAGCATTGCCTGAATAATCACTGATCTGTTAGATCACAATCTGAGAGTAATAAACAACTTGAAATTGACTATTATGAAATTAAAAGATAATAGAATTAATTACTAGTAATCTGCATATGTAAAATTAGTGTTGTCCAGCTATATTTATCTACCATTTTCATCTGCTTATTCTCAGAAGAAAAAAAGCTAAAAATGGATTGGAAAATAAAAGTAATATGCTTGATTAGAAAAAGGGAAATATCACTCCCATATTCAAGAAAGAGAAAAAGGGAACTACAGGTCTGTGAGCCTCATCTCTGTGCCTAGGAAGATCATAGGGCACATGTGAGATATGGAGGTGATATGAGACAGGCAGTATGGCTTCACCAAAGGCAGATCATACCTGACAAATCTGGTTGCCTTTTAGGGTGGAGTGACAGCAGTGGTGGACAAAGGAAGGGCAACTAATGTTGTCTACATGGACTTGTGTAAGGACTTTGAAATGGTCCTGCACCACATCCTTGTCGCTAAATTGGAGAGATACAGATTTTAATGCGGCGTAAATAAAGAATTGGCTGGATGGTCATAAGCCAGAAAGTTGTTAATAGCTCTATGTCCAAGTGGAGGTTGGTGCAGGATGGTATCTCCCAGGAGTTCACCTTGGTACTGGCACTCTTCACTATCTTTATCAATGACAAAGACAGTGGGATTGAGAACCCTCAGCATGTTCACTGATGACACAACGCTGAGAGGTGTAGCTGATACAATAGAAAGGATGTATGCTATCCAGAGGGAACTAGAAATGCTTGAAAACTGGGTGCATGAGAATTTAATGAGGTTTAACAAGGCCACATGCAGGATGTTGCACTCATGTTGAAGCAATCCCAGATAAATATACAAACTAGAAGACCTCACCGAGAGAAACTGTTTAAAGAAGGACTTGGGGGGCCTGATATATGAAAAGCTGGGCATATGCCAGCAGTGTGTTCTTGTAGGCTGGAGGACCAACAGTATCTTGAACTGCATCAACAGAGGGATGACCATCAAGGAGAGGAGGCTGTTTTCCTTTACTCTGCTCTTCTGAGGCCCCATCTGGAGTACTGCGCCCAGGCCTTGAGTCCCCAGTACAGGAAGGATACGGAGTTGTTGGAATAGATCCAGAGGAGGGCCATGAAGAAGTTCAGAAGGCTGGGGCATCTCTCTTATGAAGAAAGATTGAGGGTGTTGGGAGAAGAGAAGGCTCTGGTGAGACCTCATTGTGGCCTTCCACTACTTGAAAGAAGTTTTCGAGCAGGAGAGGGATCGGATTTTTACTGAGATACATAGTGATAGGACAAAGGGGAACAGCCTTAAACTAAAAAGGGAGATTTAGGTTGGATGTTAGGAAGACATTTCTTACTCAGAGTGGTGAGGCACTAAAACAGGTTGTCCAGGGAAGATCTAGATGCCCCATCTCTGGAGGCATTCAAGGCCAGGTTGGATGGGATCCTGGACACCCTGATTCAATGACTAGCAACTCTGTCCATGACAGGGGAGTTGGAACTAGATGATCAGCAAGGTACCCCCAACTTAAGCCATTTTATGAATCTATGGTTCTATGTACTATGGGAATTGTGCAGGACATTTGGTTTGAGAACAAAAAAGCATTTTTATTAGAGAAGTTTAATGGTATATATCTAGAGTGGCACTTATCTCATGGAACATTGATTTCAAGGTTAAGTTTTTAACCAGAAATGGTTAGGCAATGAGATCTATGGTATAGAGTTTCTGATTGAGTGACTGATTGTGTCCCTGCACATTTTCAAGAAGTACTTTGAAAAATCCAATTGTATCTATTGAGAGTGTTAGAGAGGTTAAGATTGGAGGCAGCCTGGGCTGTAGAGACCATGTTTTAGTAGAGTTTGTGATCTTGGAGAATGCGGGGCTGGCAAATAGCAGAAATAGGACCCTGTGTTTTAGGAGAGCAAAATTCCAGCTGCTCAAGGAACTGCTCAGTGGGATTCCTTGGGAAACTATCCTAAAGGGCATGGGCACAGAACAGATCTGGCAGCTCTTTAAGGAGAGTGCAGCAGTTCTCCATCTCCCAGCAGAAGTTGAGCAAGGGAGGCAGGTGACTGCTGTGGCTGTGCAAGGATCTGCAGCTTAAACTGAGAGGGAAGAGGGAAATGTGCAGAAAGTCGAAGAAAGGTTGTGTATCCTGGGAGGAATACAAGACTGTTGTCCATGTGTGTAGAGATAGGATTAGAAAAGACAAGGCGCAGATGGAGCTGAACTTGGTGAGAGATGTGAAAGATAACAAGAAGGGATTCTACAGGTACGCAGACAGGAAGAGACAGGCCAAAGAGAGTGTTCTCTCTCTGATGAAAGGTAAGGGGTAGCTGGCTTCCTCAGACATAGAAAAAACTGAGGTACTCAATGAATGCTTTGCCTCAGTCTTCATGGGTGGTCAGGCTTCCCATGTCTGCCAGGATCATGAACCTCTAGGTGAGAGTGTGGGGAGTGGTTTCTGTCCCACTTAAACGTGGAACATGTCTGAGTCCTCCTCATGAAACTGAATGTGTGTAAGTCCATGGGGCTGGATGATATCCATCCTAGGGTTCTGAAAGAGATGGTTGATATGGTTGCCAAGACGCTCTCCATCATATTTGAAAAATCATGGCTGTCTCAAGTCCCAGATGACTGGAAAAAGGGAAACGTTACTCCCATTTTTAAGAAAGGGAGAAAGGAAGACCCCAGGGAACTACAGGCCGGTGAGCCTCACCTCTGTGCCTGGGAAGATCATGGAGCAGATCCTCGTAGAAGATATGTTAAAAGTGCATAAGAGATAAAGAGGTGATTTGAGACAGCCAGCAAGGCTTCACCAAGGGCAGATCATACCTGACCAATCTGGTGGCCTTCTATGATGGAGTGATGGCTTTGGTATATGGGGGAAGGGCAGTGATGTCCTCTATTCAGACTTCTGCAAGGCCTTTGACATCCTTCTCAACATTGTTCTTTCTGAATTGGAGAGGTGTGGATTTGAAGGATGGACTGTTCAGTGGATTAGGAATTAGCTGGCTGGTTGCAGCCAAAGGGTTATGATCAATGATTCTGTGTCAGGATGGTGGCCTGTCATAAGCAGTGTCCCTCAGGGGTCAGTCTTGGGACCGGTGCTCTTCAGTGACATAGATGATGGCATTAAGTGCATCCTCAGCAAGTTTGTGGATGACACCAAACGGGGCGGGGCAGTCGATACACTGGAAGGAAGGGAAGCCATACGGAGCGATTTGGACAGGCTGGAGAAGTGGGCCCATGAAAACCTAATGAGGTTCAATAACTACAAGGTGCTGCACTTGGGTTGGATCAATCTCAGCTATTTATACAAACTGGGGGAAGATCTCCTTGAGAGCAGCCCTGTGGAGAAAGACGTGGGAGTCCTGGTAGATGAGAAGTTGGACATGAGCCAGCAGTGTGGGTTTGCAGCCCTGAAGGCCAACTGTGTTCAGGGCTGCATTAAAAAAGGGGTGGCCAGCAGGGAGAGGGAGGTGATTGTCCCTTTCTACTCGGCTCTTGTGAGACCCCATCTGCAGTACTGCGTCCACGCCTGGGGCCTCCAGTACAGGAAGGACATGGAGCTCTTGGAGTGTGTCCAGAGGAGGGCCACTAAGATGATCAGAGTGCTGGAGCACCTCTCCTGTGAGGAAAGGTTGAGTGAACTGGCATTGTTTAGCTTGGAGAAGAAAAGGCTTTGGAGACACATATTGTGGCCTTGCAATATTTGAAGGGAGCATGTGAACAGGAGGGGGAACCACTGTTTACGAGGGTGGATAGTGATAAGACGGGGGGAATGGTCTTAAACAGAGATAGGAGAGGTTTAGTTAGATAATAGGAGGAAGCTTTTCACACAGGGGGTGATGAGACACTGGAGCAGGTTGCCTAGGGAGGTATTGAGCATGTAGATGCCCCATCCCTGAGGCATTCAAGGCCAGGCTGGATGTGGCTCTGGGCAGCCTGGTCTGGTAGTTGGTTATCTACACATAGCAGGGGGGTTGAAACTCGATGGTCATTGTGGTTCTTTTCAATCCAGCCCATTCTATGATTCTATTATTACAAAGAAAGGTGCCTGAAATCATTACATCATTCCTGAGACAGCTGATTTCTAAAACATTATTTCTTTCACAGAAATTTAAGTAGGAATGACAAATCTTAGTGAGTGTTTTTTTTTTTTTTTTTTTTTTTCAGCTATGAAAAGAGTAGGAAGAAAGTCAAATTTTAAATCTATATTTTCTTCAGATCAGTATGTTGATTTTTAGGGAAAGTAGGTCGTGGACTTCTGCAATACAAGACTTTTAGTGATAGCCTATTAAACAAGCAAACGTTATAAAAAAATGTGATTCTATCTTATTACAGCCTAAGCAGGAAAAGTTCCAGTTTCTGAGAAGGGAGATCAAAAATTGCATGGTTGGTGTAAAAAAAAACACGATTGACTTTTATGAAAAGTTTCAGAAAATTACAGACTAAATGAACATAGGTTAGGTAGCACATGTGAAATGGAATAAGAAGTCAGTGCTGATTAAGTTGAGATCAGGCCGTTGTGAAGAATAATCAATCAAAAACTATCAGAATCCCCTTTCATATTGGGGGTTTTAGTTAAACTCTTTTTGTCAAGCACCACATTGTAAATAAGACAGTGAAAGTTCTGTAGAGTTTTGAACAGTGTTTCCTGTTTTGAGAATCAAGCAAAATCAAAGAGAAAATGAGAAGCAGAAGCAATCATATAGGACTTAAAGAAATATATCTTTAATTTATATCCTCAAGATATAGGTTGAAGTAGCATCAGTCAGGGTCTGATGAGAGGCTGCCAACAGATTTTTCTTTTTGGACTCCCCATTTTCCTCATTCTGAGACACTCCAATTCTTTTCCTATGGAGGAGGGAGGTGAACAGGAAGAACTCAAAAATGGAACAAGGACAAAATGGATCTCATAGGACTCTCAGTAAAACTCCAGTTAATTAAGCACTACAATTTCCTGCCATTTTTAGTTCTGAAAGAGCATCAAACTAATGTCATGGTGGTTTTTAACAAATAAACACAATGTCAAGGTCACTGCAGAAAAGCAAAGACCTAAGAACCTTCACTTGTCTCAGAAGAGTTTTTCCAAACTGTTTCCTTTGCCTTTCCTGTATCTAATTGCCCTTTTATCAACTCAATTAAGAGGCGATTAATATATTCTATCAGTGTATTTTCCATTAACTGTACCTAAGTTGCAGAAGACTACTTTTGCCTATTCAGTTTTGACTTCTTTTTCTTCTCTCTCTCCTTTTTTTTCTTTTTTTTTCTCCTCTTTTCCTTGACATAATTCCCAGAAGAATCTTCTGTGTGCAGATTGCAGATGCAGGTCTTTAGCAGCAACTAATTCAGTCAACTGCATTTCCTTTGCATCTTCTATCCATCCTCATTGCAAAATTGTAGAATATTTTAGAACGTTCATAATCTTTTGTTTAGCTCCTCATATTAAACAAGTAGTTTGGAATACAGTTGGTTTGCCCAGGTTAGTGAAAGACACTATTGTAAGTGCACAGTGTTCTGTACAAGAATAGCTCTCTGGTCCTAGGTGTTGCTCTGATTGAATCTTGCTGACAGGAAGGATGGGACCTTCTGCATTGATGTTCTGCATAATGAAAATGCAGTAAACGTATCTGAAAGTTGACTTCAAGGAAACAAAGAATGTCAAGAGAGGGGTCCTGTTATGTACAATCCTCCTAGCTTTTGAAATGTCAGTTTTACTTGCCGTGATGAAATTGTACATTAAAGAGCTATTAACCAAAAGACCTCTAATGAGGGCACACTGGATGTGAGTTTTTGCAGTCTGCTGATGCTGAGGTCCAATATTTGGACAGCAGTTGCACTACTGGGAGAATTTATCCTTCAGATAAGATATTAAAATGCCCCATCTGCTTATTTCTAGCATCATTTTGAGATGATAAAGATCTCGTGATACAGGATGGATGCAAGTAAGGGTGGCAGGGAGGAAAGGGAATAGGGAATGAACTTGCTTCCAGCTGGCTGAAACATCCTTTGTTAAATAATATCATCACAGATTAATTGGCAATGTTACAAAATCTGATGACTGTGCAACATGAGAGACGTTATGCAGGGCTGACTGGTGAACATTCTGGTCTGTCTAATAGTTTAGCTGCTAAGTTATACATGAAAGTGAAAACAATATACATATGTATTGTCAAATTTAAAGAAGCAACATATTTTGAGTACAACTCTGCTTGCTTTTATAACAAATTCTACATAAAATCCAGTGGAGTTTAAGAAGTGTGAGTGGTTTTGAAGATGAAGCATGTACTTAAATGATGATGGATTTGTGTGAATAATGCTAGACAGACATTTTCGTCATCTGCATTTTCAATACATGTGAGTAAAAAAAATATAAATTTAATATTTGATCTAGATTTCTGAAATATAGCCTCTAATAACTGCAACAAGTAAAATTAATCAGTGTGCATTCTTTTTTATGGGCTGCCCTGGATGAGGCTGTATAGCAAGTGGAACTCCTGAAAATACACTTGCGAACTGTTAAGCACTCCAGTGTATAAGTGGTGAGATAGCACAGTGGAATGCCCTGATCATTAATATGTAGACACAAACACTGAGCTGATTATCAGGGATACCCAAATGTTTTAATTATTCAGTGTGGAGATATATATGCTCTCTTTCTCACATTATTGTCGCACCTTCTCTGTCTCGAAGTTCAGGGGTAAGAATGAAAGGAGAGTGAAAATGTGAGAACACGTGTCAGAATCAGAGGTATGGGAAGTACAAAGGGAATTTGTAATAAATAAATGGAGACAAAAATGAAATAAAATTGTTAGCAGGCAGGAGAACAGTTATAAGTTGCAGTAAGGTATTTTCCATACATATTATAGCTAGTTATAGCTAATTCATGATTAGCCTCTATTGGAACTCAAGGCAGGAATTGAAAACTTGTTGTAACAGTCTATTAATTCAGTTGGTAGCATCATTCCAGTTTCCTGTTAGAAAGATGAAGTGCGTTAAACAAATCCAGAGAAGAAAAGATCAGTTGTTTAACTGTAAGCTTTTATAAAGCTTACTTCTTTCTGTATATTTGAAAAGAATCTTTGTAGTATTGCTATTACATTTGTAAGCTACCTCTGCGCAGTACATATACAAGTATACACTTAAACAAAGAATAAAATTTTATTTACATAGAAGCTAAAATATTGATACAAAAAGTATTGCTATATACTACTGTTTATTATAATTTCAAGTTATTAAGCACATCTACTAAAGCTTGAGAAATGATCACAGATAATTAAATATGAGTGCTGTTCCAAAGGTAATAAGAGTTATTTTATTATGTTGGCCCACGATATTGGAGGTAGATGATGATGTTATGGCAGTAGATGTTGAACGTTCCCACTAACATTACATTGTATTTTGTTGCTGTGACAGATGGCAGCAGAGGGGCAATGTTATAAAATGGCATCTGACATAGAAGAGCATATAAAGCAAGGGTGTAGAATTGAATTCTTCCATGAGGGAAAATATAGCACCCGCTTATTGATGCTTGCTGAATGTCTATGAAGATCAAACAGTGGATGTGAATATAGTGAGGAGGTGGGTGATGTGTTTCAACAGCAGCAACGGTGAGATGAAATATAAGCTTCGTTGTGGATTGTCATGAACATTTTTAAGAACGTGGCATGGAGACACTTGTTCACTGCTAGTGAAAATGTATAGCTAAAGGTGGTGATGATGTTGGAAAAGGGTGTTTTGAAGCAGAGAATTTGTTCTATCAAGTAGTGTTACTGTGCTCTTTATGTTTTTGTAGTTTCAATGGAAATAAATAGGAGGCATTACTTTCAAAGTGTCCTACATACAAGACACGTAATTCATAGCTGTAGTAGTTTTAAAGAATATTCTTTGGAAATAATTAAATTGTCACATATAATGTATTTTAAATATAAAAAGATGCATATAGTTCTATGGGTTTGTTTATTGATTGGATTATAACTTCATAAACCCTCTGTTTAAACTCCAAATTATTTTCCCTTATGTTATCATATGAAAAAAAAAATACATAGGTCAGTTATCAATCTGTAAATCATAGAAGCATAGCATCATAGAATGATTTGGGTATAGGCAGGGACATCTCCCACTAGACCTGGTTGTTCAAAGTCCCATCCAGCCTGGCCTTGAATGCTCCCAGAGAGGGGGACTTAACCACCTCAATGGGCAACATGATCCAGGATGTCACCATCCTCACAGCAAAAATATTTATTCCCAAAATCTAGTCTAAATCTGCCATCTTCCAGTTTAAAGCCACTTTCTCTCAACCTGTCGCTACGTGCCCATTTAGAAAGTTTCTCCCCATATTTCCTTTAGGCCCCCTTCAGGTAGTGGAAGGCTATCTGAGGAATCATTTATTTGCAGATTTTAGATTAACTGAAAATATTAGCTTTTAGATCCATGGGACTGATTATTTATGGGGCAACTACCTTGCACAAAAGAGAAATTTCAACAAGCATTGATGGGGAAAAATAATTCACTGTCTCCTTTAAGCTTAAGGAATCAGTGAGGACTTCAGCTTCAGTCTCGGATTTATTCAAATTTTGAAAGCTTATTCTGTGAAATAAAGGATATTATTATTTAAAGTAGCTATTACATGTATTTAATCAATTTTTGAAGCCAAAATTTACCTTTCCCTAACCATAATGAAAGTAAATCAATATTTGAGAAAATGTATCAAATAAATAAGTGTTGATTTTAAACAAAGTGATTCTGAAATATTCAGAATGATAGTTACTTACATTCAGGTAATTTAATCACCGATCTGGAGTATGACAATTTTAATGCATGTGCATTAGCATATTCTTTATTCAAGGAGTCACCATGACCCGTGAAATGTAAACAGCACATGACACATGAATCTATCCAAATATTGAGAATATAAAAGAAAAATGAATTAAGAAATTCAACTTTCATGCATATTCCTTCTTTATGAATAGTTTTTTCTTATGTAATATTTCTTGTGATTTGTCTCACCCAAGTTTAGACATTTGTGGTGTGCCATATCAATTTCTGAATCACTCACCCATTCCCCTTTTCTTGAATAGATACTTAAAGGCATGATTAATCCTATCTGTATGGACCTCTGAAACATAATTACTTTGTTTATTAAAAAATATTATTTTCTGCTAACTTTATTATTCAGCATTCATAAGATTGTTAGTATCATTGCCAAGACTACTAAGAACAGAAGTCCATATCAACAAGGTCAGTAACAACCTAGTATGTCAACAGTGTTGGGGAAATGTGATAAGCATCACTAAGAGGACAGGGAAGGATTTTATTCCACTTTCCAAAAACAGCCACGTTGTGCAGTATTTTTGGAATCAATTGACTTCATAATATCATAAGTTTTATGTCTGAAGGAATTCTTACAGTAAAATAGAAGTTAATGTATATAATTTATTATTTAGAAATCATATAATTTCAACTAGCAGTCCAGCAATTCAATCATCAGGGCAGAATGTGTTTAAATCTTCATCTCCTGGAAAACCCCCTCAAGTCACTTACAAAATAGAAGGATTATCTTATCAACAAATTTTCAGTAATGGTATTGTTGAGTAATTACCTAAAAATTGGTTTTAATATCTAAAGAGAATAAAATAGAAGACAGAGACAATATGCTTAGATGAATACAATGGAATGACAAGACATAATGGCTGCAAGTTGCAGTAAAAATCCATTTTGATATAAGAAAAATAATTTGTTGTAAGTAATTTGTTGAATTGCAAGAACTGGAACAAGTTGCTTAACAAGGCTATGAAACCTCCATCCACCAGGACTTTCAAATTTTACTGGGAAGGAGCTTGCTCATTTTGATCTAAATCGAAAGCTAGTACTGCTCTGAGTAGGAGGTTGGACTACATGACCTCTAGAAATCCCATCCAAATAAAATTGTTACATGAATCTATAAATGTATTGTCTGCTTCCTATTGGTGTTCTGAACAAATGTATTTTCCAGTCATTGGCTACTTTTATGCATTAAAAAAAATATGAATTTGTAGACGATTACTTCACACCACTATCTTAGATATACTTTATTAATTTTCCAGTTCTTGAGCTTTTTATTTTTCTCTTTATCATTTAATATTTCAATATTCTTCTTTAAGATGGTCACCAAAACTATCTGTAAGTATCTTTATAAAAGTCTGTTAAGTGCTGAACACAAAAATAGTCTTCTCTTTTCTAACTTTTTTTACTTATGCATCTTAAAAACATGTTCAGCTACTTAGCTACAGTGTTGCCTAGGGAACACGTGTTCACTTAATTAGCTACTATTTCCTCTAAGTCCTTCAATGTCACTGAACACCAGAAGACCATTTTCTATACTGCAAGTGACCTATATATTTTGCTCCTTGCTATCTACCCTTTCATTTGGCACATACTGTCCAAAGCGAAATCATTTTCCTAAGCAATCTAAGTTAGCAGACTTGGTCTTTCCTCATAAATTATCACTCATTAATTATCCATTCTCAGCAAATCTGACCACATAATTGATGATGAAGTTAAAAAGCAAGAACTAGCCTATCAGTGGTACGCGGTTAAGCATGCAGTTGTATAATTACTATTTGAAATAAATTTTGTGGTTTGTGTTTAAGCTTTGTTGATTTTGCACAGTGATATTTTCATCAGAATTTAATGAAAGATGAGGACAACTGCTTCATAGTAATTTAACTTTATTATATCAGGACAGTTATCAATGGCAGTGCTTACCAAGACACTTTCCATCATTTATCAGCAATCCTGGTAATCCAGACACATCCCAGATGACTGGAGGCTTGTTAACATGATGCCCATCTAAAAGAAAGGCCAGAAGGAAGACCCATAGAATTATCGGTCTGTAAGCCTGACCTTGGTACTGGGGAAAAGGTCATGGAGCAGATCATCTGGAGTGTGATTATGAAGCCTCTCTGGGACAACCAGAGGATCTGAACCATTCAGCATGGGCTCATGAAAGCTAGGTCCTATCTGACCAGTCTGGTCTCCTACGACTAGGTGACCCACCTGGTGTATGAGGGAAAGGTGTATGAGGGCAGTTGATGTAGTCTACCTAGTCTTCAGCAAAGTTTTTGACACTGTCTTGCACAGTATTCTCCTGGGGAAGCCATCAGTTCATGGCTTAGAAAGATATGTTCTTTGCTGGTAAAGAATTGGCTGGAGGGCTGGGTACCCAGTGAGTGGTGGTGAATGGAGTTAAATCCAGTCATTAATAGTGTTCCTCAGGGGTTAGTACTGGGGCCTGTACTGTTTAATATCTTTATTGATGGATGAAGGTATTGAGTGTATGCTCAGTAAGTTTGCAAATGACTCCAAGTTGGGAGAAAGTGTTGATTTTCTTGAGGGTAGGAAGGCCTTACAAAGGGATCTGTACAATTTGAGTCGATGGGCTGAGGCCAAATGGATGAAGTTCAACAAGTTTTGGGCCCTGCACTTTGGTCACAATGCCATGGAACAGTACAGGTTTGGTGCTCAGTGGCTGGGAAGATGTGTGGCAAAAAAGAATAAGAGGGTGGGAGTCAACAGCCAACTGAACATGAGCCAGCAGCGTGCCCAGATGGCCAAGAAGGCCAATTTTATCCTGGCTTGTATAAGAAACAAGTATAGTCAGGAAGGTGATTGTCCCTCTGTACTCAACTCTGGTGAGATCACACTGAGTACTGGGTTCAGTTTTGGGCCCCTCACTACAAAAAAGACGCTAAAGCTCTTAAGCATGTCCGGAGATGGACAGTGAAACTGTAATAGGTCTGGAGCACAAGACTTATGAGGAGCAGCTCAGGGAACAGGGATTGTTTAGTCTGGAAAAGAGGAGGCTCAGAGGAGACGTTTTTGCTCTTTATAACTCTCTGAAAGGAGGTTGCGGTAAGATTGGGATCAGCCTCTTCCACCATTAACAGCTATAGGACAAGAGGAAATGGCCTCAAGTTGCACCAAAGGAGGTTCAAGTTGAATGTTAGGAAAAGATTATTCTCAGAAAGAGTGATAATGCAATGGAACAGGCTACCCAGGGAGGTGGTTGAGTCATTGTCCTAGGAGATGTTCAAGAAGTGTGTAGATGCAGCACAGAGGAACATAATTTAGTTGGCAGGGTGGGGTGGGTTGATCATTAGACTAGATGATTCTAGAGATCTTTTCCAACCTTAATGATTCTAAGAGGAATTATAGCTCTTAATTTCTAATGTGCAAGCCAAGATTGTACTTTTTTAATTTTCAGATGCAGGCAGGCTTTGAACTGAATGTAGAAACTGCACATTTGTAATTAAAAGCAGATTAAGATAATTTTTACTCTCTTGTCTGTTGCCCACTAATTTTCTTTCAAAAGAAATAGCAGCACACTTCAGAGATCCAAGTGCATGAATCACTTGGATAGAGAGAATCCTCAGTAAATAATACAAGTAGACATTATTACACCTTTTTCATACTAATCTGGTAATGGAATTGATCTATTTCTGCTTAACAGTGACAAGGAAGATAATGTATTCTGAGAACAGAGTTCTTTGGAGTTACTTTTCTAATCAAGAAGAGGATCCAGATTGCCAATGCCTTAATATTTTCAACAGGCACTTTTCATTTATTAGTAGAAAAGCCAGGGATTCATCTGACCACACGTAAATGTCTCCATCTGAGGTGAGTACTAGGCTCCATGAATAGCAAAAAGCAATAAGTATTTTGGCAGGCAGTATACCACATGCACAGCGTAATAATACAAATGATGCCCTAAAATCTCTTTTTTTTTTTTTTTTTTTTTTTTTTTTAAAGGATGAATAGTAAATAAGATGACTAGCTCAAATACAGACATCACCACTGTGGTCATCTGGACTAATGTTTAGAAACCTAAAGATCTGTATTGGTGTGATATGGGTTACCTAAGACATCTATGGGAACCTCACAGGTATGATACAAGGTATATGGGTGATTCTAGTGATACTGATTTGGTGGCTGGAGGTTGTACCATAATTACCCTTGACTTTTTATAATAGCTCCAACTGACTACACTTAGACGGCTTACACCCTTAAACAGGATGAATCCCATTCAAACTATTGAATATATTATACTCTAATTCTCTCTTCAGCATTTCATAGCTCCTGCTACCTGTAAAATCACCTGGCCAAAAAATATTGATTCAATAATATTATTATGTAAATAGTACACATTATTTTTTTATAACACAGTAACAGGGTTGTAGTTTCATTTTGCAAAAATTTGATTTTCTCAGTTGAATAAAATGTTGAGCATTGGAGTTTATTCACTGCTTATGTCTGCTTAAAGCAGTGCAACATTATTACTATTATCTCTTCATTATGAATGTTACATATAATTTTTTGTGACACTAATACAAACTGTGGGATAAATATTTTGCTTTTCCATTGGGATATATCTGCTACTTAACAACTGAAACAAAAGGAAGCAATCTACATTCCACAGTTCATGCTTATTGTTCAGCCTATTGAATAAATGAATGCATCTCTTAAAACCTGATAAAAAATTAATCACCTTTAGGATACACAAGACAATACTAGCTTCAATACTGCATGCATTTATTTGGCATAGAATTACTGTATAATGTTTAAAGACAGCTGTTTCTCCAAAAGCCAGAAAAGGCAGGACAGATGGATGGGCAGAGGGATGGCAAATTCCACAGAGGTCTTTATCATCTGCTTCCCATTTTTGAAAGGTAGAAGATAATTTACAGTGTAGAATGGATTACATTATACAGTCAGTGTAACTAGTTTGACTTGGTAAACAGTTCAAGTCTTTAAATACTTGACTAATGCATCTGCTCTATACTGAGAGAACTCATTTCTGGCTATATATTTTATAATATCCAAAAAGTAGAATTTCAAGGGCACCAGCCTATTTCTCTTCAGAAGAAACTAATCAAACAAACATTAAAAGCAACCCACTTGACAGTTCAAGATACTGGAAACAACACAAAGTCAATGTTACCTTCTTGGATATCACTTCACTGCCCACATAGCAATTTATTATTATTATTATTATTATTGCAATTTATCAGTTGTGTTTGTGCCATTTATATTAAATGGGAGGATGAATGGGCCAGGCTTTTTTTGTGATAAGAGTTTTCTCATTGAATACTGAGGTTTCAATATAAAATTATAGTTTATAAAGAAGAAAGCAGCCAAATGTGATATTCTGGAAAATTACAGAGTAGTTACTTGGGATGTAAATTTATTATTATGTAGCCATGTACAAAATAAGTACTCCTTCATTCTCTGTTTCCGAATTAAAGCAGCTCTGTATGGTCTCCTTGTTACTTAAATCATGATTCATGAAGTCGCCTTACCTACTGCACTGAGGTAAACAAAGCTATGCCCAGGGGATACAAGATACAAAGCACACATGAGAACCCAAACAATAGAGTGCTAATGCACATAACCACATGGCTGAGCTAACATTGTGTTCCAGCACTCCATGCACTAGCAAGTGTTTAAAATGGCTGTGACTTGCTTTAAAAAGCAAACTCTTTCAGACTAAATATAGAATATGCACATTGCAGTACCAGTTCAGACTCAAAACGCTGACATCACTCCAACTTTTCTTCGGTTTTTACATGCAACAGTTCTTATCCAAGAGAAAAGAAAAAAATATATATCTTAAACCACAATTGCAGGGGAATACATAGATAAAAAAATTATCCCACAGTAACAGTGATTGAGGTACGTCGTTTCTTTATCAGAAAATGAGATTTAAAAAATACCTTATTGCTGGTTTTTGGTTTGGTGTCCTAGTTCATGTTAATTCTGGTGTGTTTGTGGCAGAATTCTCATAGAAATAAATGATTAAGACATAGTTTTCAAACTCTCAGCTGTGAATTCTTATACATTTAGATTTTTTGAGTAATTAAGGACTGGAAAAGTACAAACTATGACAAGATAGTTTATTATTGAAAGAGTAATCTATACTGAGATACGAAAATTTTACCTTGGGGTTATGAAGAAATGTATGAAAAATTAGTAATAGAGGTGCAAGATCCAAATACATATGAACCAATCTTCCAGAAGGCTAAAATTAAATTATATTTTAAAGGAGTTTAATACTTTTTGAAGGATTTGAGAGGGGATTCAGGGTTCTCCATCACAGGCACTTGACAGTATTGACAGCTAAACAAAAAGATCTCAAATACCTTTTGAGACAAACATTGGTTAATGTAGCTTGGAATGGAGGACACAAGGAAAAAGAAATGCTAAGAAAGAGGAGAGAAGAACAACAGATGGAATAGCCAAAGTAGAGCCAGCAGCTCAAACTGCAAGGGAAACAAACAAATCCCAAAGGCTATGAGTAATAAATTTGCACAGTGGGGAACACACTGTTCTGGAGAAACTTCAGTCAGAAAACAAACTGTGCATCAGACCAAGGCTTTGTGTTTAATGTTAGTTGTCCTAGCTGATTTTCAACAAGGCTTAATTTTTTTTTCTCCTACAAGTCTGTTTTGAGATTTGCAAGCAATTTAGTATGATGGAAGCAATATGTTGATTCTGAGTCAGTTGAGAATAATGCTCCGCTTGACAGTAAATGTATTGCCTACTGCCAAGTTGTGAGTCAGTGACCTGGCATCAGGTAAGGTCATATGTGAGCACTCATTTTTGAAAAAGAATTGATAAGGCTTGGTTCTAACTTACAATGAGGTAATACTGATGTGAAATCTGTTTTATAATAGCATGAGAAAAGTATCAGAGAAGCAATCTTGATATACTAGCATATTGTTTTCATCTTGGTAAGGCCACATCTTCCCTTCAAGTAGTTTGTACTTCAGCTTTAACAAAACCACAGTAGTGATGTAAAACAACAGGTCATATCCACTGACAAAACTTAGCCTGTGATTGTAGTGCTACTAAACAAGGTGGCTACAGCTCATGCTCATAACACGGTTGGAAAGGTGCCCCAGGAGATAAAACAACACCCTTGCTGTGATTGGTACTTTGTTCTGAGAAACAGAAAATTGTAGTAAATTGGAGGTTGTTAGATAAATTTGGTCTGTATGTGTAACATGGACAAAAATGTGGCATTACATGCTGTTTGAGACCTCACTTCTTAGAGTAAATAAAATAAAAGTACTGCCAGAAAGTAAAATATAGTCCAGCCAGAAAACTAAGAAAATTCAAAAGTCCTTTGTTAATATGACTGCGCAGAACAGAGTAATATAAACAAAGACAAAAGTATACAAAAGAAAGAAAATATAAAGTAAACAGGTAGGCCATCACGTAACAGAGCACGAACATTTTCATAAGAAATAAAGATTTGCTATCAGAAATAATTCAGAGTACACAAACTAGAGTAGAATTTGCAGATTTTTTCTAGAAGAATTCACAAAGATACGTTGTACTTCAGTACAATTTCAGTCAGGATAATGTGAACTTTATTAATAGGCCATCCACTTCACCTGCACAAAAACAGGTGAGACGTAGGACCTGTAGGAAGCCATAATTTACTGAACCAATTTCTGAAAGCCAAGGAATATTTCTTAAGGAATCCCAGCTTGCTCTAGATACGTATGTTAAGGCATATTTTTCATTCCATATGTCCAATTCAAAATGAGATGAACCTCAAACTCCAGCCTTTGTAGTGCTATATTAATATGATCCCAGCTGATGTTTGCAGTTTGGCCTACTTCAGTTGTAGAGACTGGCAGTTAGACACCTAGATATTTAACACTGAGCTGAATCCTACTCTGATATTTACTTCATCTGATATTAGCATAGAATTATGCTTCTGTTACCTAACATAGTGCTCCTGACACATCACTGAGTACTTTAAACATATTTAAAGGGATAAAATACAACAATGTAAGGAAAATATGCACTATTTCAGACTGACAGCTGGAGAACAGGTGAATATTCTTGCAGATCCACTTGACATTAGATACTTTTTTAGACAATTAAATTGATTGTGGGGGCCTGTGACATTGCTACTTGTATTACAGCTAATCTCATAGATTACTTTATGGAACTGATAGTGAACTGAACGAGACTGACACTTCACAAATGAAATTTGTTCTTCTGAAACAGTATCTAAATTAGGTCATTGCTGTAAGCTATGAATGCCTATAACTCTCCACTGACTACAGAGGAAATTAGGATGATTTAAGATAAAAGGTGACATTGACAAAGAGATTAGTTGAATCATGAGGTTTACATCCAAGGGTAATTCCACCACATCTTAAGAAATTATGAATTTAGGGTCCCATTTCTACACTGATAAAATCAGTACTTTTTTTGACACTTTTTAAAAATAGAGATGAAATTGGAGTAATATTTTAAATTGATAGGAAATTTTTCACCAAAATGGTAAATGGCAACTCTGATCTACATATGCAAGCATAGGCATTTTATGATGGTAATAACAAGTTCTTAAGGTTATATTCTTTTAAAATCTTTGCAGAACAAGACAGAATAACGGCGGCATGAAATAGGGACTGAAATTACAAAATTTCATGCATTTGATGACAGTTTTAAAAGTTCAATGAGTGGCAGAAAAGTCCCTCATACCTGCAAATAGCCAATATACTACCATGATCTATAGAGAAAAAGACTAAGAGAACAGTGGGAAACTACATATCATTTAATTCAATCAATTTTTTCTTCCAGAGTGTGGTAAACTACTTCTAGTGTTCAAAAGGATTGGAAAGAGACTTACAAGATAAAACACAGAAGGACCACAGACAGTCACCACAGTCTTACAGAAAGGCTATCTGCTGTGTATAGAGAGCTGGAACATTTGCAGTTCAGTCTGCCTGGGTGTAGAGAACAGATCCACTCACAGTAAACACTCTCTACCTGGCTTCATGGTGCTTATTTCAGATAGCATTGTGTGATATACAGAGGGATTCATAGACATCTGAGTCAAAGAGCATGGTTTTGAGTGGGTGTATCACATCCCTTATCATTCACCAGCCTGTGGGAAAATTAACGATACAATGATCTGTAGCCTTTAAAACTACACTGAGAACAGTGGATGCTGAGACATTCAAACATTGGGATTCACATTTAGCAAAAGCCACCTGGTTGCTAAAAACTAGTAGATCTGACAATCAAGCTGGCCCTTTTCAATCAAAATCCATGTATCCTGGGCAAGACAGTCTGGGTTATTCTTCCCTTGGGTAACATCAAGTTTATCTATCTGTGAGTCTGCCTTTGCTCAAGGACCTAGGTTTACTTGATGGATGATGTGAAATGACAGGGAAGTCCAGTGCATACCTGAAAGGTATTTGATTTGGGGTGAGAACAGCCAATGATTTGAATTTTCTGATGTTAATTGCTAAATAATGCTGCGTTGTAATCACTACTATGGTTGTTATATGACTTATCAATAGTATTAGAGTAAAAGTCACTGAGATTAATGGAAAAAGATTTTAGCTGGAACTGAACAAAAAGCAACAGATAGAGATCCAGATAAGAGCAGTGGTGCTGAAACCAGTACTTGCTTCACCACGCAACAATCCAATATTATATATAATTTCTCTTGCCTTAAGGGCTGTTATGATGGAGCTCAAAGTCAAAGACTAAACAAACTGAATGGATATTATAGAAGAATAGCATATAGACTAAAGTAATGATATTTGTATGTATATATCAAACAGATGTACTAGAAAGTGTGGGACCTGAGCATGAGATAAATATTATTGAATAAGTAGTGAATATTGTCCTGGTTTCAGCTGAGATAGAGGTATTTTTATTTTATTTTATTTTTTTTTAGTGGCTGCTATGAAGTATTTTAATCCAGGAGAAAAACAATGTTGATAACACACCAGTGTGTTATTTGTTGTTGAGAGGTGTTTATGCTCAGCCAAGGACTTTTTGGCGTCTCCTACTGCCCTGCCAGTGAAGAGTGCACAAGGAGCTAAGAAAGCATATTATCATCATCGTTATCATCGTTATCATCTCTTCTTTTTCTGTCCTATTAAACTCTCTTTATTTCAGCTCAAGAGTTTTACCTTTTTCCAATTCTCTTCCCCATTCAATTTAGCAGTTGTGAGTGAACAGATGTGTGGAGCTGAGCTGCCTGACAGATTTAACCACAACACTCCAAGAACCCACAATGGTATTTGAGAATCTAGATATTAAACTTTTTCTCCAATAACTCTATGTTAATATCTAGGGAATAAAGTATTTTCCCCTTCGGTTTAACTGCACAGCTTTCTGTCCAGAATAGTTCACACATCCTTACACCCTCTTAGCATGATTTTGTATTTCTGTAAAATGCCACTGCACATGCTAGGTCCTGGGAATGTTAATGCTGCTGTTGAGTTACTTCTGAATTCTGAATATGTAGAACAATTTGACAAAGAAAAATAAAGAAAGAAGAAAGAAGAAGAAAGTGAAAGAAGAGCTAAAGGTAGAGCTCCTCCTCCAGTTACCAGAAGCAGAAAGAACTGTCTCTGAGAGAAACAAACAGAAACTTTTATGGAAGTGTCAGAAATCACTTTTTCTTCAGTCACTGTCAACTAGTCAAAAGAGAAAGTCTACAGAAGACTTTGAGAAAAATATACCCCAGAGTCCCCTAACATACACTATCAACTCACTGTTCCATATTCTCATCATACTTGCAGAAATATATGTGTAAGCAAATAAATAACAGAGATCCAAATTTTTAAAATAAGTTTCTAGTGTTTACATTTCTGTTTTGAAGACAAAATCTGGACAAAACTCCGTAGCTCATTTACAGCCAAATAGCTTTACCATTACTTGCCTCTTTCCTGTGAAATGAATGGGCTGACAACACAGAAGCAATATTCCTAGGAATGTATTTCGCATATGTATTTCTGCCATGAGACTGCAAATGTCAGTGGAGCCTATCAAAAAAAAATTCCATGCAGTCCTGATAGAAATAGAAAGAAGTTTATAAAACTTTAAATATGATATACAGTGATGGTAGACATTTCTGAAACATTTGCTTTCACGCAACTTATTTTTTCTTCACAAAATTATCTTTCAATATGTTTCAGAGTTCAAAAAAGTATTATCAATGTGTATTTGTAGTGTTTACTATAAATGTCATGCGTTTCATGATTTGAAATCTCAAAAAATTCAAATAGAAACTTTCTGACATTATGCTAATACCCTTTTGATTTACTGTGGACACTTAGAATTTTCTGTTTCCCAAAATTTTACTGTCAATCAACCTTTTCCACCAGGAGGACCTCACTGTGGCCTCCCAATACTTGAAGGGAGCTTACAATAATAGAATTATAGAATTATAGAATGGGCTGGGTTGAAAAGGACCACAATGATCATTGAGTTTCAACCCCCCTGCTATGTGCAGGCTCACCAACCAGCAGACCAGGCTGCCCAGAGCCACATCCAGCCTGGCCTTGAATGCCTCATGGGATGGGCATCCACAACCTCCTTGGGCAACCTGCTCCAGTGTCTCATCACCCCCTGTGTGAAAAGCTTCCTCCTAATATTTAACCTAAATCTCCCCTGTCTCTGTTTAAAACCATTCCCCCTTGTCCTATCACTATACACTCTCGTAAACAGCCGTTCCCCCTCCTGTTTATATGCTCTCTTCAATGAGTTCTTCCCGGATCCTTCTCTTCTTCAAGCTAAACAATGCCAGTTCACTCAACCTTTCCTCACAGGAGAGGTGCTCCAGCACTCTGATCATCTTAGTGGCTCTCCTTTGGACACACTCCAAGAGCTCCATTCCTTCCTGTACTGGAGGCCCCAGGCGTGGACGCAGTACTGCAGATGGGGCCTCACAAGAGCTGAGTAGAAAGGGACAATCACCTCCCTCTCCCTGCTGGCCACCCCTTTTTTATTGCAGCCCAGAACACAGTTGGCCTTCAGGGCTGCAAACCCACACTGCTGGCTCATGTCCAACTTCTCATCTACCAGGACTCCCACGTCTTTGTCCACAGGGCTGCTCTCAAGGAGATCTTCCCCCAGTTTGTATAAATAGCTGGGATTGATCCAACCCAAGTGCAGCACCTTGTAGTTATTGAACCTCATTAGGTTTTCATGGGCCCACTTCTCCAGCCTGTCCAGGTCCTTCTGGATGGCTTCCCTTCCTTCCAGTGTATAGACTGTCCCGCCCCGTTTGGTGTTGTCCGCAAACTTGCTTGAGGATTCACTTCCCAGGGTTTTGGAACTAGATGATCCTTAAGGTCCCCTCCAATCTAAGCCATTCTACGACTCAATGATTCTATGATTCAGATTTTATAACAGCCAGTGAAAATTTTACTGTTATAACCCTTGCTAGTAATCATAGGACAATACAATTTTGTCTTTTCCTTTTCAGTTGTTTGTATAGACATTTAGTGTATAATCTTAAAATATATTTTTTAAAAAATCAGTAAAATAAAGAGCCATCAATCAAATGTTGAATTGCAAGGAAGGGAAAACAATGAACAGAAGATTAGGTTTACTTCTACAGATATTCAGTTTATAGTTGTGATTTTGTTACCAGTCTGTAAATTCTGTTATTATAAAAGCATGAGACTGAGTTTGCAATGGCTTTCATTTTCTTCTTAATTAAGCCTTCTACCAGGGATTGTCCCATTCCAGAATGGCATTACATAAATCAGCGTATCCTAGTATTAACTGCTACAAACAAAATAATCTAGCTATAGTATGTTTGATTTTTAATATATATTTTTCCATTCAAAATTAGAATGAAAGCCAAAATATTCCACCACATTGAAAGCATAGCTTCATAGCAAATAATTTTTTTCTAGACTATTAGAAAGAATAAAACACAAAGAGCCTTTAGCAATTGAAATTTCTAGCCACATAGACTGTAAATCCAGACCCAGACTCCTCTCACACACATATATGTTCTAAAAAGAAACCCTAAATAGTAATCACCTTATGCTTCCTCTGTTGCTACACTAGAAGAACTAAAACTTATCCAAAAAGAAACAAGCTACCAGAAAAATCTTTCTCTTACCATTACAGGATTGCATTCCTAATTTAAGCAACTTGTTACATGACTAAATTTAGGTGAGTTCAAATCAATGCTCAGAAGAGAGATCCTTCATCTGACACTTTGGTCTATGCTGTGAATGTTTAAGCTTGTTTTTTACTTCAGTTTCCCTATGTGAGTATGTCATTCCTTGCAAAGATACAATTGCTCACCCTTCACTTTGGGTTGAATAGGTACCAGCAAACTAAAATTTACTGTGGCTATCAAATGAGTTATCTATTTCTAATTTGCCAGCAAAGTAATCTAAGGGTAATGTGGGATCTTCCTTTCAGCATCCTGGGAGCAAGATAAGTAGCTTATATCATAATGTAGTTCACAAAATACAAGCCTGTTAATGAAAGTAAATATCTGCTCAGAAAAAGAAATTAACTAACCATTAAAGGTCTGCTTTCATGGTAAACCAGAATTGGGTGGAAATGAGATTAAATACTTTCTGAAGGTACATAGAGAATGCTTTTGACCAAGACTCTTTTTTTTCAAGATCTTTTCCTCTGCATGAGAAACTCCAGTAAGTACAGTATTACAGTAGGAGGGTCACAATGAAGGCCTGGGGTAAAATTACTGATGGAAAAGTGATCTATGATAAATTACCAGATGTGTAATATCTGCTGCCTTAGATATTAAACCTTTGACATATATAAAAGAATTTAGGCCAAACTTTTTTTTTTTTTTTCCTAACACTTTTTTCCCCTTCCTTTAAGAGGGAGCAGTTTTGGCTTATCCACTACAGAAGTTCAGATGTGTAAATGATCTGATCTTTTTATCTCGTATAGGTACCTTAAGATTCCTAAAGACTTTTTCACCCTATATTCAGATATTCAAACACTTTTTTAGTTACAGGAGTGGGTATCCTGCAGTGGGACACAGGCAGGCTTTGAGTATTTCCACAGGAGACTCTGCAACCTCCCTGGGCAACCTGTTCCACTGCTCCATTACTCCTATGGTAAACATGTTCTTCCGCATGCTAGTACAGGACTTCCTGTGTTCAAATTTTAGGCCATTGTTCCTCATCCTATTGCTACACACCACTGAAAAGAGCCTGGCCTCATCCAGTTGTATCCCATGATGGGGGAAGAGGAGAAAACAGGCCTCACAAGAGATGAGCCTAGGGGAACAATGCTTGAGCTAGGGGTGAGGCAGATGACTAAGCTGAAGTGCATCTACACCAATTCTCGCAGCATGGGCAACAAGCAGGAGGACTTGAAAGCAATTGTCCATCAGGCTAACTATGACCTAGTTGCTATTAATGAAACATGGTGGGACACAACCATGACTGGTGTGCTGTGATGGATGGCTACAAGCTCTTCAGAAGGGATAGACAAGGAAGGAAGGGTGGTGGTGATGTGGCCCTTTATATTAAAGACTGTTTTGATGTTGAAGAGCTTGGGGTTGGGAATGATAAAGTTGAGTGTCTAAGGATAAGGATCAGGGGGAAGATATCTTGGTGGGGGTCTGTTGTAGACTGCCTAATCAGGATGAAGAGATGGACGAGGCATTCTACGAGCAGCTTGTGGAAGTTGCGCAATCGCCAGCACTCATTCTCATTGGAGACTTTAATTTCCTTGATATATGTTGGAAATATAATACAGCTCAGGGGAAACAGTCCAAGAGGTTTATAGAGTGTGTGGAAGATAGCTTCCTTGCACAGCTGGTACAAGAACCTACCAGGAGTGGTGCCCTGCTAGACCTGCTCTTCACTAATAGTGAAGGACTGGTGGGAGATATGAAAGCTGGGGATTGTCTTGGGCAGAACAACCATGAAATTGTAGAATTCTCTATTCTTGGAGGTGTCAGAAGGGTGACTTGCAAAACCACTATCCTGAACTTCAAGAGGGCGGACTTTGACCTGTTCAGCACGCTTGTAGCATGGGTCCCTTGGGAGTCACTCCTTAAGGGTAAAGGAGTCCAGGAAGCCTGGATACTTTTCAAGATGGAAATCTTAAAGGCACAAGAACAGGCTGTTCCTGAATGCCGTAAGGCAAGCCGTAGGGGAAGAAGACTAATGTGGATGAACTGGGAACTACTGCTGAGACTCCAGAAGAAAAAGAGAGTCTATGCCCTCTGGAAGAAGGAATAAGCTTCTTGGGGAGATTACAAGGAAGTTGCTAAGATATGCAGGGAGGAAGTTAGGAAGGCAAAAACTCAGCTTGAACTCAGATTGGCCACTGCAGTAAAAGAGAATAAGAAATCCTTTTACAAATACAAGAAAGGCCATAAGGAGGATCTGGGGTACTACCGGCCTGTCAGCCTGACTTCGGTACCAGGGAAAGTTATGGAGCAAATCATCCTGGGTAAGATCACACGGCATGTGCTTGGCATTCAAGGGATCAGGCTCAGCTACCACAGGCTCATGAAAGGCAGATCATTATTGACCAACCTCATCACCTTCTACATCTGTGTGACCAGACTGATAGATGAGGGAAAGGCTGTTGATGGAGTCTACCTAGACTTTAGCAAAGCCTTTGTCACGGTCTCTCTCAGTATTCTCCTGGGGAAACTGACTACCCATGGCCTCTTTGGGTAAGGAATTGGCTAGAGGACCATGCCCAACGGGTAGTGGTTAATGGAGTTAAGTCCAGCAGGCGACCCATTACAAGTAGTATCCCCCAGGGGTCAATACTGGGGCCCATCTTGTTTAATATCTTTATTGATGACCTAGATGAAGGGATTGAGTGTACCTTCAGTAAGTTTGCAAATGACACCAAGTTGGGAGGTGGTGTTGATCTGCCTGAGGGTAGGGAGGCCCTTCAATGGGATCTAGTAAGCTGAATCACTGGACTGAGGTGAATGAGATGAGGTTCAACAAGGCCAAGTGTTGGGTCCTGCACTTTGGCCATAATAACCCCATGCTATGCTATAGGCTTGGGGCTGAGTAGCTGGATGACTGTGAAGAGGAAAGGGACCTGGGGGGGTTGGTTGATGCTTGGCTGAACTTGAGCTGACAGTGTGTCCAGGTGGCCAAGAGGGCCAATGCCATCCTGGTATACATTAGAAGTAATGTGGCCAGCAGGAGCAGGGAGGTAATCATCCCTCTGTACTCAGCACTGGTGAGGCCACACCTCGAGTATCGTGTTCAATTTTGTGCCCCTCATTACAAGATAGACATTGAGGCCCTGGAGTGTGTCCAGAGAAGGGCAACAAAACTGGGTCTGGAGCATAAGTCTTATGAGGAGAGGCTGAGGGAGCTGTGAGATGTCAAACACCTTGTTGAAGTCAAGGCACTTCCACTGCTCTCCCCACGTCTACTTAGATGAAAAATTTAGCATCTACAGTCTTACATATTCTCAGAGTGAATGGGATCTTTCATTGAAGTTGATTATTTTTCTTCACTACTCCAAAAACAATATGGAAGAAAAATAATAAGAAAATAAGAAAAAAAAAAAAAGCATAAGAATGCTTAATTTCAATTTATATATTTACCATGAAATGGCTAGAAATAAAAGATATCTTAAATACCACAAAATTAAAAATTTTGTTTGCAAATAAAACAAAACAATTAATTTGAGATGTTTTTCTGTTCCTTTGAGGCAGAGTGGTGAGTGAAGCTCTTGAAGATGAAAGAGATAATCTTGCTTCCCAGCTCCCAAAAAAATGGTTTGTATATCTGCAAACAAATAACTTAGGCTAGAATTATATATATATATAAAATATTGTATACAATATAATATAATATATACAATACAATATATATAATATATATTGTATATTATATAATATTGTATAATGGAGCTAAAAATACTCTCTTACACTTTTCCAGCAAATTAAAAAGAGAAAATAAGGGCTAAATTTTGCTACGATTTTATGAGAGTATCTATTTTTATACTTTTTGAGTATGCTGCATCTTCAGAAAAAACATATATTAAAAAGTAGATTTCTACATATATTCATGTTATTATCCAACGGATATTATCCAGAAGGAGACAAATGCAAAAGAAATTTTATCTAAAAGTTAGCAATCACTGTGAAAAATAAGTCCTGAAAGAATATCATCTTCTACCTTCCCGTAATAGAATGCAAACATAGTGTCTGGGCCCATATGCCTTGAAAACTATGTTTATTATGATTAAACATAATTGAATTTCTTCTTCCATCTTGGATTTTATTTTTAAGAGCAGGAAATTTAAAGAACATTTTAGAGCCTCATTTTACTGTTCTGTGGGTATACAACTTGTCCAGTTTATATTGAAATCATATCACACATAGAAATTTCTCTAAAAATCTCAGAAATTTGAATAGTTGTCAATGTGTTTTGCCCGAACAGATATGAAAGCAAGAAAGTTTTCACAGTGATTTGTAAAAGTATCTGAAGATGCATACATTTATTTGAATTCTTTAGATTATAACTCACCTTCTCTTTCCCACCGATTCAAATTAATCTTGATAGCAATAATTAATTTTCAGCTTCAAGGTTTAATAATATATTGAATGCAAATTCTCACCGGCTAATTAAATTTCATATTTGGGAGACCTACAAAGTCAGTTCCAAGATGTGTTGTTTCTGTTTCTTAAAACACTTCTACTCTGAGCCTATTCTTTTTTTTCCTGCTTGACGGTAGGCTAATTATTGTTTTGAAAGTGTACCGTATGTTCATTCAGATCGAAGATTCATTTGGATAAAACAGGATTTTTTTTCCTCCCAGAGGCTTTACAAACTTTTCATTCTGCAGCAATAAGGAGATGAGACTCTGCCTTCGGGAAGGCTAGGGAAATCTTCACCTATAGCTATTACCAATGTTACTGAAGCATGGTCAGATGATACCATATTATTATGGTTAAAGAGATTAGTAACAGACTCAGAATGTGTGATGTGAATTCCTAATATATTTTCCTACTTAGACACATTCCCGTGGGCTTGATTTTGTGGCGGATCAGACCAGCATTTGCATTCCTCTTAGAAGAGTTTATGTCTGAGACAAGTTATCTGATCATACCCAGATCTTTAGAAATGCAAAACCAAATGTAGCCCAGCTCCTTGGATGCTGCGAACTCTTCAGCAGTGTCCCTTCTCTCCCATGTGGTCTTTTCACAGTGCAATCATAATGTCCTTTGTTAGCTGGGATAAGTACCATGGTATTTCAAAAGCAAATGTAGCTCTATGTTTTGGATTAGGAAACAAGCCCTTATGGTATTGTAGGACAAATTCGGAGAGACTTCAGTGGGAGCACTGCACAGCAAAGATCAACACTGTAGCCAAGTCCTGTAGCGCTGGTAAATTCTTCACTGAAAGAGCTGGAATGCAGTAAAATTCTGAGGTGTGTTTGCTGTTTCTCAGATTTGGAGTGATGAGAATTATATAATTCTCCTCTGCAGGGGTCACTGGCCAAAGAAGCTGGAGCTATTGTGCGTAAGTGTTATTTCTAGAGAGAGATGCAGGTCACAAAGGGACACCAAGTGAACAGACATGTGCGCCAGTCTGGTGAATGCAAATTGACTGCTGACTCATTGTGATAAATAGTTGCTTCAACAGTAAATAGGCTTAGGAAACAGGTATCTTTCTTCATCATTAAAGCATATACAGAAAAACAGAAGCACCTTAACTTATAATTTGTCATTTTCTTTGTGGTAGTCTTGCTGTTGTTTTCCAGCTGAACTAGCTACTATGCTAGTCTTTGAGCTAATGTTGTTCTATCAAATTCAGTGCCATGAAGCTTTAAAAGTTCCCTCTCAACATTTTAATTGGGGATCATCAGAAGTGTTTCCTTATCCAACAGTTATTCTATCATTATTCATTTCCTATATATCTGATACTGGTTGTAAAGTCTTGTTTTGAGTTTGAGTAGAATCAGCCACAGTTACATAAGTACTTGCTTTTGCATGAGAATCTTTGGTCCTAAAGATTTTCTTTTCAGCTGTGACAATATAGGTATGATAAAGTGTTTATCATGCTTCCAGCACTGTGTGCTGTACTCTAAGGACTACTTTGGCTACATGAAAGTTGTCCTTTGTGTTTGTTGTTGAAATAGAATTATATTGACATAATCTTAAATATTAGTTTTAACTTATTCCACAGGGTATCATATGAGGAAAAAGACACTGAGCTAAAAACATTGAACCATTATTTACTGGTTAAGCACTTTCCTTAATGATTAAACTTTCATAGTGTGCATTGTTATTATTTAGTTATTAAAGTCTTTATTGTAGTGAAGCTTGAAGCCATGACAAACTGTGAATGATGGTGTGTAGTCCAAATATAGATCAAGAAATAAATACGAGCTGGTGAAAACAGAAGAACATAGCAATAATGTTCAGTTTGTTAGGAGTAACCCTGGTAACAGCGAACCTTAATCTCACTGAATTTAAGCCCCTGGTGCAGCAGTGGAGGAGGGCTGAAGGAAGCACAGTGCATGGATACCCCCACAGGAGCAGCCCAGGCTGGAGCTGCAGCCCGTGGAGAGGAGCCCATGGTGGGGCAGGAGGGCTGGGGAAGCTGCCACCCATGGGTTGTGCTGGAGCAGTGCCTGAAGGGTGGGCCCCATCAGCCCGAGCAGTGCTGGAGCAGTGCTGGGAAAGCCAAAGCCCATGGGAAGCCCTTGCGGGATCAGTTTGGGAAGGATGGCATCGCATGAGAGGGAGCCAAGTAGAGCAGGTGCAGAACGACTATGGAGGAGTGGTAGAGACAAAGCATTATGGGATGATTGCAGATTCCATTTCCCATTTACCTGTTGCACCTGGGGAAGAGGAAGAGGGAGAGGATGGGTGAAGGGAAGGTGTTCATAGTTATTAGTTCTCATTGCTCTAGTCCCTCAGCAATAGGTAGTAGAGTACATTTCCCTCCCCTTATACTCGCTGAATCCGTTTTGTCCATGATGACAACTGGTGCAGGATCTCCCATTCTTATCTCTGTTCATAAGATTTTTTTTTATTGCATTTTCTCCCCTTGTTGAAGAGGAGGAGTGAGAGAGCAGCGTGGTGAAACCACCACAGAACTTCGCTCCTTCTCTCCACTGACAATACAAGGACCATACTACTATGTAAAATTACGTTGCTGAGGGTTAAACCTGTTGAATGTGATTTGATGTCTCAACCTGTTATTTTTTGGGGGAGAGATGGGAATAGGCAGTAGCCATGATATGAGAACGGGAGAAATCCTTTAAAGCTTATACCCTCCTTGTTTCAAATAGCTGCATGAAACAATCTCTTTCACAAGCAGGTTGTGCTCCATCTTAAAAGTAGTTAAAATTCTCTGTGCCTTCTTATAGCTGTCAGAAAGCTATTCTGGACCTTCTATTCTCCTTGCTGGAAACCTTGTTCTGGTTTTGAGACTGAATTTGTGCATGGATATTTAAACTCTTTTTTTTTTTGTGCCAATATTGTTGGTTTTTTGTTTTTGTTTTTTTCTTTTTTAATCTTTGTCATTTATCTCCCTCAAAGGTTTAAAGTGAGCAGTCATATTCCTCTTGACCTCTGTTATGCTAGAACAAATAAGCCAGACCCTGCTGGAATAGGCCTACATCACAAATAGCATGGTAGTATACATTCTTTCACTTCCATCAAACCAGCCAGCTCTGGGACAAGAAAACACACAGGATAGAACAATATCCACGCTATTTTTTCTTCTTCTTTCAAGCATGATTGAAATAATTGCAATGTTAGTGGAAATGAGATATGTTGTGTCATTTAGAAATACCAGCTCACTCATTGCAACTGCTGCACTTTGGAATAGTGCTTCACATCAACACACCTTAATTCTGTCATAAAAAAGAGTTCCATCTCACTCACTGTTGTAGACCATCTCATGCTTGTTTAGCTATGAATGCAACTGTGTTGAACAAATACAAAGAAAATACATGGTTTAGGCACTGTACCTTGGCTAAATATTTGTTCAGGTCCATATGCAGTATTCATCAAACACTCCAACTACACTTAGCATAGTAAGAAACACTTTGTTCAGTATCACTGACTCTTCCTATTGATATCACATCAGTAGTTCATTCAAATTCAAGTTTGTTTGTTTTTGTTTTCCCACAAGTTGGTAGAAAAGGTTTAGACTGATTTCAAAATGACAAGAAAATGACTCCAACTTCACTACACTTAGAAACGTATACTTTTTCTTGTTGGATAATATATTGTAATTTTTATAGTTCAATATACAGAAGTAACTGCTTGTGTATAATACTGTATGAAGGGCTTGTTACCTGCAACAAAACAAAACACACAAAACAACAGTGATTTTCTCCAAGATGTAAAACCAAACAAGACCCCCTCAAAAAAGATAGAAAGTAGCAATAAAAAGACTGTGACAACATAATCCTCATAAAGTAACAAAGATAGGAAAATTACACTATCTCAGCAGCAAGCACTGGAGACAACTATCACAATGATTAAAACGTCTGATGTGGAAGAAGTGACCTCTTTCACTAACCTCCAAAAGAAAATTATTCTCTGTAGTTAAAAGAATTAGCTCAAGTAAATCTCAATTTTAAAAATAGTGCACAGTGCACTGTAGTATTTAAATGTATAAGACTTTGAATTTGGAGAGACAGTAGATAGTCAGTTCTATCTCCTAAGCAGAAAAATAAAGATAAGAAGATATATGTCGCTGAGTTATTAAGAAAAAATATGGCACCACTGTCAGTATGTTTTACTCTCTCATGATAGTGATGGGTGGTTATTGAGCTACTATGTGAAAGTGTGCGTCCAGGGTTTTGTTTTATCCTTACTGATCAAAGACAAAGCCAAGACCTTTATTGAACTGCTGATGTCAACTGTGACTCCTCACAGTTTTCAGCTATGTTCTCTCCTAAAACACAAAGCAGTCCTTCATCTTGCAATCTAAAACCTAAAAACTTGTAATGGTTTTCAAGCAGGGCTCTCCAGAAATAGAATAATTCAGTGCTGTATTAGAAAAAGTAATTTCAAAATCATTGAATTAATGCATTTCTCTTTTTAAAAATATTTTTATATAGCTCTTAGCAAAATTGGATCTGAGTTTGAAAAGACTATGGCAGGTTGCCGACCCCAGTGATGCATGCAAACTAACACTTTCAGCACCTGCCAAGCATGTACACTGGGGCACAGCCAAACCATAGCAAGTGTCAGGACCTCATCTGGTTTTGTCACTCCTACTCCAGGGCTTTGGCACCATACAGTTCACAGCACTGCCATCACTGAATTCAGCTAGGCAGGCAGTATTTTCTCTGTTGATACCGACAGGCTCTGTATGACTTATACATGCAATCAACAGAAGGTTCTTATGCTTTCAAATATAAAAATATATGCAAAGAAAGTTGTCTATGACAAATGGTCTTTAACACAAAGAAATTGAATGGCAACCTTATTGTTGAAAACCTTAAAAAAACTTAACTCTTATATTTATGAGACATGAATATTTTTGCAGAGCTCTTCTGTGCTGTTAAAAAGAAAATATAGAAATCCTAAACTTAAATTCAAGTGTGGAATCCAAATAGTTCTTCTTATGTGCTGTAGTTAAATTAGCTCAACCAAAATTCTGGGTGACTGGAAAAAGGGAAACATTACTCCCATTTTTAAGAAAGGGAGAAAGGAAGACCCCAGGGAACTACAGGCCGGTGAGCCTCACCTCTGTGCCTGGGAAGATCATGGAGCAGATCCTTCACATCCGTATTAAGGCACATAACGACAGCCAGCAAGGCTTCACCAAGGGCAGATCATACCTGACCAAACTGGTGGCCTTTTATGATGGAGTGACGGCTTTGGTGGATGTCATCTACCTGGACTTCTGTAAGGCCTTTAACATCCTTCTCAACATCCTTGTTACTAATTTGGAGAGGTGTGGATATGAAAGGTGGACTGTTCAGGTGCTGCATTTGGGTTGGATCAATCCCAGCTATTTATTCAAACTGGGGGAAGATCTCCTTGAGAGCAGCCCTGCGGAGAAGGACGTGGGGGTCCTGGTAGATGAGAAGTTGGACATGAGCCAGCAGTGTGGGTTTGCAGCCCTGAAGGCCAACTGTGTTCTGGGCTGCATTAAAAAAGGGGTGGCCAGCAGGGAGAGGGAGGTGATTGTCCCTTTCTACTCAGCTCTTGTGAGGCCCCATCTGCAGTACTGCGTCCTCGCCTGGGGCCTCCAGTACAGGAAGGACATGGAACTCTTGGAGTGTGTCCAAAGAAGAGCCACTAAGATGATCAGAGTGCTGGAGCACCTCTCCTATGAGGAAAGATTGAGTGAACTCGCATTGTTTAGCTTGGAGAAGAAAAGGCTTTGGAGACACATATTGCGGCCTTGCAATATTTGAAGGGAGCATATAAACAGGAGGGGAACCACTGTTTACAAGGGTAGTGATAGGACAGGGGGGAATGGTTTTAAACAGGGACAGGAGAAGTTTAGGTTAGATAATAGGAGGAAGCTTTTCACACAGGGGGTGATGAGACACTGGAGCAGGTTGCCCAGGGAGGTATTGAGCATGTAGATGCCCCATCCCTGGAGGCATTCAAGGCCAGGCTGGATGTGGCTCTGGGCAGCCTGCTCTGGTGGTTGGTGATCCTGCACATAGCAGGGGGGTTGAAACTCAATGATCATTGTGGTCCTTTTCAACCCGGCCCATTCTATAATTCTATGAAATTTGAATTTAATAGGAAGCATGCATGGTGCACTATACAACTGTAGCACTGAAACATAAATGGCTTTGCACTCTTTAGGTTGAGATTTTAAGAGAAGAAAAGGGCTTCTCTGAAACACTCCTTATTAATAAATTCTGTGGTTCATTGCAAGATAGCAATTCAGTGATGCAGAGCAAGACTTGCTGTCAGACAAAAAGTGAAATCTGATGTGCTGGTACTGAGCCACTGCTACCAATGGTTCTACAGAGAGTAAGAGGTTACCCCAAAGGCTATTACAAAACAATGTAATGCTTTCTGGAGATTGAATTGTAACACTTAAAATTCTGGACTTCTTTCTGCTTACAAACTTACAGCTAAATCAAACTTATATTTAAAAACTATATTGGTGTCCTAGGATTTTCCAATTTTCACTCCAAGAATATTAAATATCAAGGAAACAAGTATTTGAACATTGGAAATACTAATTGGTGCTATTATGTTTTGTTCTTTTATTTGCTTATCTAAAGTGCTTGTAAAAGTAATAGGTGTGCATTCACCCAGTCAAATTCAATAATATAATTTCTTTTGAAAAACAATTCAACTTTTAAAGAGAACATCTTGTTAATGGCATTTGCCAATACTGTTTTGTGAGTGCCATTAAGTTTACTTGGCTAGTGATAATGTGTATTTTTGGCGTATGAAAGAATCTTTAAAACTATAGTATCGTTACGCCACATTTTTTTCCCTATTTTAATTTTATTCTGCCATAAGAGAAAATTGACAATGCATTAATTTAAGTATCCAATTTAAACCAGCCTGAAAATAAATGCATTCAAACTAGTAATAGCAAAGAGAACAGCAGGCTAAAACATAAGGAAATTGAAGTATTATAAAAAAAATGGAAATTTTGATGGTACCACAGCTCTTTACAAGCATCCTTACAACAACAAAAATTGACTTATTATTATTGATATTTCCTGCTTTACCCATCCTTAATAAGCTATGGAGATTTTCAAGGACTTAGTATAGGAGAGAATGTTTTCTTCTTTCCATTTTTGAATTAGTACTATATTTGAATCCAACAGCACTGGAATAAAGTATTAAAACAAAAGTTATTTTTCTGTATCAAAATAAAACCCCACATTTTTTATTTTCCATCCCCACTCCCCCTTCTCTTCTGTTCCCTGATGAAGAAAAGGGATACTGATTGTAAACGTGTTGCTATGTATAGGAATTAACAATTTGAGAATTAAAACTGGTGGGGTTGTTTGTTTGTTTGTTTTGTGTGAGGGTTTTTTTTTTCAGTTTTGTTTTATTTGAAAAGATAAACCAGTGATTGGTTCTATTAAAATTCTCCTGATCAATTCAGATTTTCAAATAGTTGTAGATAAGGAAGAAAACAACTACTTCACAAGGATGTTACTGCTCTATTGTTCAAATTTAGCTCTTTAGGCAGTGAGTTTAAACTTTTATTGAAAAGTAGAACATCTTCCTCTTTCTAAAATGTACTCATTTGTTATATTGTTTTATTATAATACTCCTATCCCAGGATACGTCATGAAGGATTTCCAAAAGAAGAATACTATGTACAGCAAATGAGAACTAATGCTTCCTGTACCATCTCTATTATTTACATGAATAGATGGAAAATACAGATTACATAAATGCAAATTGTCCTAAGCATAAAATATAGAATGCTATGTAGAATATTTCTGAGGCTGTGAGATACGTTCCCTGTTTTTTTACAAAATTTAAATTTAAAAATAAACTCTCAAAGTCCTGTTCAGTCAGAACCAATTCTAATGGAAAAATAAGTTTCTGGCATCTTTGGATTTTACACATTTATGCCTGGGGTCACTTATGAATTAGACTGCACAGACTTATTTTGCTAATGGTTGCTTTTCACAAGTATAGTGGAATCACAACAGGAGATAGCAATGAAATATGATCAGTTGACTTTGTTTATGGCTACAGGCAGTAGTCATTTAAATTTCTTGACAGTGAATAGCTATTAGCAGACTTAGTTCAGCAGGTTAAAAATATTTTAAACATAACTGTTAACAGAAGGAGAAGAAATTAAATAGTCAGACTTCAAGAAATCTGAAGGAGGAGAGATTTAAAATTATTTTTATTTTAACTTTCCATTGAAGGATTATAACATAGCAAGTATATTTTGAAATACTTCAAAGGATAGACATGCTTCAAGTCTGTAAGATTTCTTGAAGGAGAATCTCAGATGTGTCCTTCCTTTATGTATTTGGAACACTGAGGTAACTGGTAAAATAACTCTCCTCCATATGCAGAACAAATAAAGTTTCCAGAGTCCTAAGAAAATTGGCTGATGTAGTTGCCAAGCCATTCTCACTCTTTATGATATTTGAAAAGTTGTGGCAATCAGGTGAAGTCCCTGGTGACTGTAAAAAAGGCAACATCACACCCATTTTTAGAAAGGGTAAGAATTATGACCCCAGGAACTACTGAACCTGTCAGTCTCACCTCTTGCCAGGGAAGATCATAGAGCAAATCCTGCTGGAAGCTATGTTAAGGCACATGGAAGGCAGGGAGATGATACAGGAGAAGCAGCATGGCTTCACCAAGGGCAAATCCTGCTTGACCAACCTAGTGGCTTTCTATGATGATGAAACTGCATCAGTGGACAAGGAAAAAGCCACTAATGTCATTTATCTGGACTTCAGTAAGGCCTTTGGCACAGCATTCCACAACATCCTTCTCTCCATATTGGAAAGATACAGATTTGATGTGTGGACTGTTTGATGGGAGAAGAAATGGCTGCAGGACTGAATTCAGAGAGTGGTGGTAAATGGCTCCATGTCTGGATGAAGATCACTGGCAAATAGTGTCTCTCAGGAGTCAGTGCTGGGACTGATACTCTTTAATATTTTTGTCAGTGACATTGACAGAGGAGCAGCCTGTCTACTAACTACTGGTACCCATTTCCTAACACCCACACACAGAAGAAAACAAACCACAGACTATTTGACCAAAAATGCTGAATTAAGTGAACCATGTTCCATAGGGACTTATGGCCCCAAAATTCTGTTTCTCAGTGAGTGTTTCTTTTTAGATTGATTCATCTTCTTAACAGAAGTGAGTAGGATAAATAATGAAGTAATGAAGTAAAAAGTAATGAAAATGAGTAAATGGTAATGAAAATGTGCCCTAACATTTACTTTCTATGTAGCAAGAGTAGATAGGTGAATGAGCAAAGTGATAAGCCAATGCAACGTACTTCAGGTTATAGGTGAAGAGGCTGAAAAAGACAACAATTTAGTGTGTGCGTTTTATGATTTTCTTATTGCTCAAAATTCAGGGTGATGTGTCCTGAAACACTCCACAATCCCCAACTTTCCCATCCTCATTTCCATTTTCCTCTTCTACAAGATAGAAATAGGGGCAGGGAAAAGGAGGAGAGAAATTATCTACACATACATCTCACCATAACATGCAGTCAAGAAGGGTAATCATGTCTGGGAGACAAGAAGCATTCCAGTGTTGCATGTTTTCCATATAGTCAGAGAAATATCAAAAAAGAAGACATTTAGGAAAATCAGATTTTCTGAAAATTACAATTAAATTATAAAACCTTTTCATATATACTTCACAATCGCTTTTTAAATTCTTTTCTCAAGTTTGTGACTTGCAGTTGAGGAATGAAGGTTATAAAGGCCTGCTTACAAAGGAGGAATGAATAATAGGGTACAACTATCTACTTCTACAAGATATCTACAACCTATCTGCAGCAGTAGCATAACAAGAAGGAATCTCTGACTCTTATTTTGGAAGCATGTCAGCACATGATTGCATAGATTGGTTTGGTTTCATCATGAGAGTATTAACAATGATAATTATTAGGTTATAGAATTACAGTCTCTCCTCAGAGAAGGGACAAAAGAATATTTCACAGAGTGGGAAACACAGGTAAAAGCAGCTCACAGGTAGAAAACAGAGTGGGAGTTGAGACTGGGACAGAAATGTGGTCTCTCAGAGACTTGATGGATGTATGATGAATTCAGATAGACTGATAAATGATCTCAAAATAGAAATATAACAAAATAAAAATAAAAGCATAGTAGAAGTGTCTAGAGTTCTCTGTTGGCACAAGAAAAGTAAGCAGATGTGGAGAACAGCATAAAATCAAGGGCAGGAAAACAGCCATGAGCCTTCTGCCTACTTTATTTATGCCAGAGTCCTGAAAACCAGGGTTTCAGAGGCTGCTGCTAATGAGACAAGAGCTGGGTCTACACAGCTGTCACTATGCAGGCAAGGGAGAGGGGCAGAAGCAGCAAGAACAGCAAGATGATATTCTAGTACTGTCATTTTAACTTACTGTCTTAGCAAACATCTCTCTCATGGTGAGGTTGAAAAAGTGTTTTTTTGTACACTTCTTAGAAAACTTGGAGCACCGTATGGTGCACAGTGAAAAACTGATTAGCTAATGTCACCTCAGAATTTGGTAAAAATGTTATACAAGTAATGCAAGTAATGCTTATGAAAAGTTCTAGAAAACCAATTGCTCACATTTTCAGAAATGATCACCAAATTTCAGTGTCACAGATTTTAGATTTCCAGGTTGAAATAGTGGACTTCTGCCTATCTGGATTTTTTATTTTATTTTATTTGTATTTTTTTTTAAATACTTAAGGAAAATTAACATACAAATGAATCCCAGGTTGTTTTCAAGGGATATATCCAACATTCAAATACAGTTCTGGAAGATTAGTTCAAAATATGATATTGCTGTGCTTATCATTATCTGTGCTCATCGGTCATGAGTATTTTATATAATGTTTTGTTTCAAAAGTTTTTTTAAAAGCACTAAAATAGCTCTGAAAAAGAACATCTTATATGTGGAACCAGACTGGTAATCATATTAGTCTAATTAGTGTCTTAACGGTCTAATCAAAATCTAATAGCCCTTTACTCTAATAGTAACATTTATAGAAGGAGTCAATTTACTATTAATTGCCATTAAAATTACTGTTAAAACAGATACATACAGTATCAATCCATTTATCTTATGCTTGTTCCTCTGTGTTTTTATGAAGACTTGTCAAAAGCATAAGTTCTTCACTGAGAGTAGTATGACACTGAAGGTGAAGGGTCTTAGGTCTGTTTCAGTGTTGGGCTTTAAGTTTTCAAACAGACTGAATTCTGTTGTTTTTTGCTGTTGTTGTTTGTTTTGTTTTGTTTGTTTGTTTTTCCAGAGATGTCTCAGTGCTGAGAAGAGATTAAAATATTATTTGGGAAGATAACTCTTTTTAAATAAATTCCATCAGTCTTGAAAGCCATAATAAGCACAATAACAAGTTGATACAAACAGTGAGTTATAGAAAATCTATTTTACAGGATTTCTAATATCTTTAGCATCTAATTTACATTGCATGTTTACTGGAATATCATAAGGACTTGTTTAATCTTGGAGGAAGGACTACAAGAAACTTACATCTAAATCTAGAGTTGCACTGATTTGTATAATTTCCCCATTTTCCTCACTTGGTATAATTGTTCACTCATACTTGTGTAGAAAGTGAGAAATTTAAAAAATGAAATAGCATAACATGCTTCGCAGAAAGTGTATTTTTTGAAAGATGTGAATACTTAGAGACAATGAGAGTGATCTGGTGTCCCTCTAGCATGTTGACTGCCCCACACTGCTTGCTGTTATTGGCAAATGTGCTGAAGGTGAGCTCAATCTCAATTGTCCAAAGAGAAACGTCACCAGTAACACTGCCAGCTCCTGAGAAATACCGTTTGTTGAACATCAAGCTGATGACCACCACCTTTGGTTTGTCTATCAAATCCATATCTCTTAAATAAAGAGGCAAGCATGTAGTGTGAGACACTGTCAGATTCTTTTCACAAGACTAGGTAGATGACATCATTTGCTATCCTCTTAGCCGTTAATGATTTTAATAAAGGACACCAAATTTGTCAGACATGATTTGCCTTTAGTGAAAACATGTTGGCTGTCACCAACCACTTCTCTATTTTCCATGTACCTTCATGGGAAACTAGATTGACATTAGACTGCAACATAGACCCAGCAGCCTGAATGTGAGATATGTGAGATACTCTATGATATAATTTTATTCCTACAGAATGCCTCTGATTGGCCTATCCTAAATTCACATTTTAGGGTAAAGCCTCAAAATACAAGATGTGAGTCTGGGTCTTATAAACAGTTGACAAAAAGTATCAATCTTTTTGTTCCATTTCATATAAGTTAATGTACATTTGAGTTGTACACAAAAAACCCTTGGAGTTTATAACAGCAGTTATGAGAACATTGTCATCCTCTATCTACCACAACTTTAAACAAGAAAGCGTATGCTAAAAGACTCAAGAGGTAGATAAAAAAAAAAACAATAAAAATAAAAGATACAAAAATATTCAGGATAATGACTGAAGTTTGATTTCAGAGGACTCAGCAGAATACCCCAGACTAGTGTCCCTGAATTAAGGGACAAAATGTAAGTTATATTTCTAATCACTTCTCAAATCAATTTGTAAAGGCACTGAATTTAGATCACCCTCTCATTGCCAGTTACAGAAAGAGAGGCAAAAACACAGCAAAACGTTATTCATCTGCTAGGTATTGCATGCTTGTATTGGTTTTCTTGAAAACATAGAAAAATATGCTTAAAGAAAATTTCCATGTTCCTAGAAGGAGACTAAAGAAATATTTTCTGTGCGAATTAAGGAGCCAGGAGCCTCATTTAAGAATAAAAGACAGATTGAACAGTTATAAATCTGGCTAACCCTAACCCTAGTATGAGTATAAGTATACAACATAATTGCAATTAATAACAACTACATGAGAAAGAGATTATGTCTAATTCAGTAAGACAAACCCTAGCTATTAGAGAACATGAATTATTTTACAGTCCAGGCAAAGTTGGATGTATCTAGTTTGTGGCCTGTAAGGGTTAGTAGGAAATTCAGAAACCTTTTACTATGAAACACTGGTGCTGCTAGATTTTATCACTTTGGCATTAGTGAATACTTAAAAAAATTTCAGTTCACTCTTTCGTTTAATTATCCGCATAATATTTGACGTGACCAAGCAACTTGGTTGGTACTCTGAGGATTACATGATTAGAGAGATTAATGAAAAGGAAAATCTCCTTGATGACTACTTGATGGTTCTTAATTCTACTTGTAATTAGGTTAGTTGTATTTGATTTGGGGGTACAATTTAATCTGTTGCATTTTTAGTTTCATTTGTTGCTGAAATGAACTTAATATGACAGAGACTGTTCTAATATTAAAAGTATGAAATGAATTAATCCCTTTCAGTATAGCGAATACGAGAAGAAATTAAAGGGCTATTTAGTAATCTTCTTTTTTTAGCATATATATTTTTAGATCTATTCTTGGTGACATAGAATAGTTAATAATCAGCAATTGCAGAGTTCTTAGTTCTTTCAATTATTCAAAATTAAAAACCACGAGTACAATCTATTTGTTCATTTGTTCACCTACCAAATTGCAGCATGTTTTCTAACCCCATGCTCCTGTGCCTGATCAAATATCACCTTATTACGAATGTTTTTGAAATACAATGATATCTACATTTAGTTTTAAAAGAGCTTTGTCTATGTATATCAACTTAGGATCAAATACATACTTTTATCAGTTCAATCTTATTTCTCTTCTAACATCAAAGGTTAGGAAAGAAATTCATAAAGAAAAATGAATTATATCTACCTAAGCCGTACAATTGCATTGAAAATTCTTGCGTTACAACTTTAAGAGAAAGAGAAAGAGAAAAAGGAATCACTAGTCTTGGATCCAATCTTGGGGCTGCCAACTGGGGTGCTCCATAGGATGCAGAATGAAGTAAAGGGTTGGGAAAGGGTAGAGGCTGGCCCTCCTGATCCTTATGGATAGTTCCAGGATTGGTTGAGACACTCCAAGGAGGTGACTTACATCATTGCCCCCTCCCGGACTTGACCATTTCTTGATCATTGTTATGGACTCTTCCAGGGTTCAAACAGCAGTCAAATTAAGAGAAAGGACACCTGGCTCCTATCTTTAGCTTGTCTCTCAGGGTGTTGTCCAGGCTCACATGAACAGTAAGATGGGGCTTGTCCGTTACACCCATAGAAGTTGCAAAGCGTCCATCCTCGGAAATTTTCACATGCTGACTCACAACCACTTGAGGAACTTAGTCTGTTCTCCTGGGTGACCCTGCTGTGGAAAGAGGAAATAGGATTTGAAAGCCTCTGAGATCCCTCCTAACAGGAATTATCGTATGATCCTAAAAATATCTGTTCAGTCAGGCCCTTGGTTATCTAAGCTATTTCATTCTCTTTTTCAAATCCATGCCCAAGAATTTAATTTGGCTTAATTATGTTTCTAAAAGAAAGCCAGGCTATACCTAACTACTGAAAAAGCAAGGGATATTTCCAGAAATTTTATTTTAATCCACTTTACAGGCACATAGTATATATATCATTCTTTGCTTTCCAAAAAACTATGAAGAAGTCATGGCTTCTAAGCAGCCTGCATCCATCAATGAAGGTGTGACTAATCTGTTTAACTTATATATATAGGTCCTCAGACAGTGAAGGTGGAAAACTAATATAATAAGAATTTTAATATGCTTTTTGAAGATTAATACCTCCTTAATATTGGAAAGTTCCCAGATGTTATATTTTGTTTAATTAATAGTTTTGTTCTTAGGTGATAGACTTCCGATAATTTTATGTACTAATTTCATAGAATCATAGAATCATAGAATCGTAGAATGGCTTGGATCCTGCCATTATCTACCCTTGTAAAGAATGGACTCCCTTCCTGTTTGTAGGCTCCCTTTAGGTACTGAAATGCTGCAATGAGGTCACCCCGCAGCCTTCTTTTCTCCAGACCGAACAAGCCCAGCTCCCTCAGCCTGTCTTCATAGGGAAGGTGCTCCAGCCCTCTGATCATCTTTGTGACTCTCCTCTGGACCCTCTCCAACAACTCTCTGTCTTTCTTGTACTAGGGGCTCCAGACCTGGACACGATATTACAGATGGGGCCTCACAGGAGCAGAGTAGAGGGGGGCAAGCACATCCCTGCCCCTGCTGGCCACCCCTCTTCTGATGGAGCAGAGGATACCATTTGCTTTTCAATCTGCAAGAACACACTGCTGGCCTATGTTAAGTTTTTCAACCACCAGGAATCCTGGAGTCCTTTGGACTCTTTGTAGAAAACAGGTATTTCAAGGTGACTGTTATCAAGAAAAATTTCTGAAGTCATGGTGCTATCTCTACACCAGTACTTACATTAAATGGTGTTACTTGAAAAGAGCATGGAAAGCAGAATCATGATCTATCCAACAATCTGGACAAATTCTCTCCTAGTTGACGCAAGTGTGCCAGTGGAAGTTACTACTTCCAGTTTCAGTAGAACAGCAAATGTCATTAGTTCTCTTCAGGCAAAGATCAGACAGAATTCTCTATGTGGGATATAATGCTGGCTCCAGCTTTTCTGACTGTTCTTATCTGAAGCATATTGCAAGGTATATATATGAACTAAGCTCCTGTTAGATCAGTGGTGGCAATAATTTTTAGCAGGACATTAAAGGTTAGTAGCTAGAAAAATGATTTACTGTCATGACATGTTCCATCTTTGCCCTTATTTAAGCTCTAAGCTAATGTGTTAAACACACATTTGAATGGAAATATAACAAAATTGTGTTGACTTTTTAAAAATTATTTTGTTTTCCAGAATTGGAAAACACAATTCCAGTTGTGTGGTAGGATTTTTTGTTCTTTCATTATTTTATTCCTGCAAAAACTTCAGGGAAAGACTATCATATCAATTCATTTTGAGTTTGAACTTTCTCTGTAATTGTTTCACATTGCAAAAAAGAAAAAAAAAATGTTCAGCCAGCAGCAGATAACCTTCTTACTTCTGCCTGGCTCACCTCACTTAACTCCTAAACCTCAAGTGGGTTAATATCAAAAAAAGAATTTCTTAAAGTTGTAAATTGACTTCTGATGTTATCACTTAGCTAAATTCCCAAGCTGATATCACTGTATGAAAATCAATTCATCTGTGTCATCTTGGATTCATTTGTAATTTACTTTCTGAGATTAGATATTGCTTCCAGAATGTCTAATCCCAAGATTGTTTTAATGATTCCTTGCTTATCTATTTGGAACATGGGAAAAATTTGTCAAATGGTTTGCTACATATCAGATGAAAAAACTTGCGTATTTTTCCCCTCTGAAAGAGCAGTTGAATGTAAACAGCAAAGGTCTAGATGTGCTCAAAAAAGCTTGAGAGAAGGAATTCAGAAGACAGTTTTAACATGTTATTTAGTCTGTTATTTTGTGAAATATGCAATAGTAGTTTATACTGAAGGAACTCTAGTTATTCTATTAAAAAAAAAGTAGTATGCAAAGATGGAAGATAACAGGAGTTGATAAAAGAGTCTGAAAAATTGGTGTAGGACAGTGAAATATTGAAGTTGAGAGCGAGGTAAGTAAAGCTCTAAGCACAGTGCCTGTGTTTGTAGCTTTGCTGATCTCACTTAGAACCGTAAAACACAAGTCTATTTCAAACATGCATCAAAGCATACTAGTCTTAGGAGTGGAATAGTATTGCTGCACAGGGGTGTTATGTGTCATTACCAGTGGGAAGATTTGCATGCACAGTAAGATCCTCAGGCAAAAATGTTATACAGATTAAGACTACAAACTGGACTCACTGGATATGGTTTTAGCTATTTCAAAGAAAAATGTGACTACTTGCAAATTCATGTTGAGTGTTGCAGTGTTTTAGCAAGGAAAAAAAGAAGGATGTAAATCTGCAAAATAAATAATAATAATTAAAAAAACCTGCTTTTGACATGTATATTCTTTATTTTGGAATGCATTTCTGCAGAACTTTTCTTCTGGTTAAACAGAAACAATCAAAACCATCAAGGCATACTGAGTTTCCATCATTTTTATTTGTTTGTTTGTTTGTTTGTTTTTACTGTGATGGCAAGGAAAAAAAGTAGTTCACACAAAATATTTTACTTCCCAGAGTATTGGAAAAAAGAAATAACTGCACAGCTGTAATGTAGATTCTTTCTCACATCTTTTACTCACTTCTTAAAGTACCTTCTGCTTCATGTGGTGAAGCACATGATGGAACACATAGTGAAGACACACTGTGTGCTTCCGTCTTCCAGTTATATGAGACTGAGTTGAAAATTCAGTGGGATGAAAATTTCTGAACAACTACATCCAGGAAAGGTGACCCAGAGAAAAGCAAAACTGAAGCAAAGTCCTAATTATTAACCAAAATAGAAATACAAGCAGGTTTTTAAAAGGCTTTGTCACTAGAGATATTTGGAAGAAGGCAAGAGAGCAATGCAAGGAATCAGAGCAGTGAAATGATATCATCTCAGCTCTGATGAAGGAAATTTGTTTTAGTGAGAGTTGCTGGATGAAATTGAGGGGTGCAATAACAGAAGCAAAAGTTTATACAGTAAGTGGCTGCAGTAGTCAAGGTAACAAAATTTGACATGCCCAGCAATTTACTTGTCATATTGAAACAATTTACCCATTATTAAAAAATAAAATAATAATTAAAAAAAATAGAATAAGGAAAAGGAGAAAGAAAGAAGGGAAAAGGGAAGAGAAAAAGAGAAAAGAAGGAAAAGGTGGGGGAGAGTGGGGAGGATAGGGGGGAATCATTACCCAATCACTCATGGGAACCTTCAGCCTCTGTGTGTCTGTTTAATTACTGATAAAAGCTTCACAGGTGGTTACAGTCCTGGTCAGTCTCATAAAAAGCTTTTTATTCAGTGCTTGGTGAACTACTTCTAAAAAGCCTGAATGCTGTGAGATTTAATGATTGTTGGAAGGACTGGCTTGGATCACATTTGATAGACAGAAAATCTATTCCTACTAGAAACTTGCATCTAGATAATCTTCTGTCACAGCTTTTAGAGGATTGCATCAAATTCTCTTCTAGAAATAATCCTATGCTATTCCTCAGCATGCCTCATGAAGCTAACAGGAAAGATATCCAAAAGTAAAAATTGATTCAAATAGAGGGGACATTTTGTGTGCTTTCTGTAATAGCAAAGCTACAGTGAATATCTGGCTAACTGGCTGTGTTTCGTAGTAACAAAAATACAATTTTTCAATAACGCCAAAGGAACAAGCTTTGAGCTAAGGCTATGGCTGCCTGAGGAACATACATGAAACTGAAGGATTGGGTGAGATCAGTAAATATTTGATCTAGAAGGCCTTCTACTATTTTTTATACTTGTTCTGAGTTCCATGACCGCCTACAGGGCACCCCCAAGGATGCAGCATTAGGTATAGATATAGACATAACTATAGATGCCAGACATAGATATACATAGACAAACATAAAGCAAACGATGCTCACCGCTCTTAAGAAGTTCACCCTCCTGACAAACTCCCTAATTTATTGTTCTGAATGAAGCCACAAGATAATTCTTTTCTAGTTTGGGTTGGCTGTCCTGGTTCTGTCTCCTCCCAGCTCCTCATGCACCTCCAGCTCCACGCCCATGCAGGGCAGCATGAAAAGCAGACATGCCCTTGGTTCTTTACAGCACTGCTCAGTAACCACTAAAACATCAGTGTGATATCAACATTGCTGTACTCTGAAGCCAAAATACAATACCTTGCCAGCTAATATGAAGAAAACTATGTCCAAGCTGAAACTGAGACAGATTGGTGATTGTTGTTTCAAAAGTTGGAAGAAAAAAAAAACAAAAAGCAACTAAATATCCAGATCTAAACTTTAGTCTATTTCCTTACCTGTTGAGCTTCGAGCTATCACTGAGTTATAAAATATTTCTTAAAGTTAAAACATTTCTAGAACCTATAAAACAGCTTGCACTGCTGAGTATATTTCTCTTTATAAACTGTCTTCAAAAAAACCAACCATATGGATCTGGCTCTTTTACAATGTATTTTACTGAGCCAAACTCTCTTTAAAAAAGAATTAGAACAGTAATAAAAAGAAACACTGTCAGTATTTAAACATTTTGGTCCCAAAGCATTTGACATGGATTTATCTGATGTACTATAAAGCAGAAAACCATTACATTGATCCTATTGTCTTAGAGTTCTGGTGTATTTTGCAAGCACATTTCTGTAATTTTGTGATAAGTACACTTTTTCACTTTTTCTTGAAGACTAATAGCTATGAGGAACAAAATTGTTGGATTACTCCTAAGTGAATGTGCTTTTTTGTTTTGTTTTGTTTTTTAATCAATTTAATTTAAAAGATAATTTCTGTCAATTTTGGTGTGGCACTGATGAAGCTGCCCAGAGAGCTGTGGTGCCCCATCCCTGGAGGTGCTCAAGGTCAGGTTGGATGGGCCCTGGACAAAGCCCAAAGCAGGGCATTGGAACAACGTGGGCTTTGAGGTACCTTCCAATCCAAACCATTCTGTGATTCCATGATTCTAAACTAAAAACTCTCTGTATCTGCTTCTGGCTGAAAAACTTGACACATTTGGAAGGTTAGTTTTCATTGCAAAAATAAAGAATAAATCTGCTGGTTATTCAACTGACACTGTTTAAGTAACTTAAAAGGTGTTAATTGAAAACATGGTAGATTTATTTAGAAATGCAGACCCTGATTACCAAGTAAAATTATGGATAATTAAGGGAATATGTTACATCAAAGTTGAAATATAGTTTCACTGCATTGAAATAGGAACTTTATTAATGGTTGGAGTGAGGCTAAATTTCATCCTTACATGCTTAACAGTTATCAAATACATGTGAAATGCTGAACTCTTAGTAACTCTGTGAGGTCTGTAGAAATATCCACCTCTCAAATATTATTTTCTACAGTATACAACCTGAAAATAAACAGCACATTTCCTGCACTTGATTATGCAGTGCTTATTCTCAAGTTTATAAGAATCTTTTTTCTGTACTGGAAACTAGAAAGTACTTCCTCCTTTATATGTCTTCCTTGTTAGAGGTGTCTTGCAGAGGATTGCAATGTGCTTTGTGATCCAGCACAATGCTGCCCCACACCCTAGGGAAGATGATACTTAAAAAACTGAGCCCATGTTCCCCATTCTGTTTTGGAGAGGTATCACCAAGACAAAGATGAAAGGGATGCAAATAAACCTGCACATTCCTTTTAAATAGAGTCATAGCCTTACTTTGCAGAGTCTGGTACCTAAAACGTATCAGCTATAGTGGAAACAAATAATATTTTCTTTAAAAAGTTATAGATTGCAAAGAAGCTGAGTTATGCATCTCAAATTTTGTGTGAAAACAAACGTTTCTATTTCAGTCACAGAGAGAACTGAGCAATGATATGCCCTCATCTCATCAAAATTTATTTTCTGTCTCTCTTGCTGTGGAGCCTCCACTGCCATCTGGTATATTTTATTTTCTTCTCTTTCAGATCTGTATTCTTAAGAGCCAGCTGCTACACAGTTTTAAAATTCTCAGCGCCTTTCCTCAATAGTTCCATACTTGAGTGACACCAGCTATCCTTTTCACTGCTGGGGAGGCTTTAGTGTATATTGACTTACAGAGTGTAGCATCAGAGGTTGTGACCTGTGTAGGCTGTGACTTGTAGGTCACATCATAGGGTTTTGAGCCTACCATTGTTCCCATGTGGGTGAGCAAAAGTCAAGAGTCAGCTATTTATAAAAGAGTTAATTCACCTTCATTCTTTTTTTTTTTTTTTTTTTTTTTTTTTTTTTAATCTATCTCATATTAGTTGTGTATCAAATCTGGAATCTTAGAATCATTGAATCACTAAAGTTGGCGAAGAGCACTAAGATCATTTAGTCCAGCCATCATGCTCACTAATTCATGTTCAATGCAACATTTCTCAAATGCATCCAGAAACGGTAACTTCGCCACCTCCCTGGGCATCCTATTCCAACACCTTATCACTCTTTCTGAGAACATTTTTTTCTTAATATGATGATCCCTGGTAATGAGCCATGCAGACTTAAAAATGATAATAATTTTGTACCCTTGTTGTTCTATACTTATTATTGGGTGATCAGAGTTTGGAAGTGCCGCTAAGAAGACTCTCAGATACAATATTAAAATAATTTACCTGTTTTACCACACAAATGGAAAATCAAGTCATCTGAAAGTAACTTATTTGAAGTTCAGTTTGAGCCTGTTGTCTTTCTCCTTTCTTCTCCATCCCTGTGCATTTTACAGCAGTGGTAGAAGCTGTAGCAGTTTCAGTCTATAGACCAGATGTTATCTGTATGCTGATGACACCAGATAAAAGATTGGCCCAGCACCTGATGAAATTGGATCACCTTGGCAAGCAGACTTTCTGGTATTTCAGAAGTGCTTGGTACGTAATAAATTAGTACTAAACTTTGAGGGAAAGTTATAAAATTCACCTTTAATTCCAAATTAAGAACATTAGAAGCTCAGTTGCTGTTAGGTAATGCATATATTAATGATTTCTTTTTTTCCTTTGGAGCTTTTCAATTTCTTTAAACACTCTGTTATTTGCCCATCTAAATTACTTTTTGACTGGACTGAAGTTAAGAATTTTAACATGGTCCTTTGGAATTGTACCTGAATACGTTATCTTTCAGGAACAACTGTCACTGTCCTTCATGTAATTACTAGAAACTGACTTCCTGAGCAAATTCAAATATAGAGCTCCTGATCTAGGAATCACATATTGATCCACAGAGGGAGCATGCTTGCTGTCTGTCACAGCAGGTACAAGACCTTTTGAGATAAAACCCATTGCAGACCAGGAATACTTTTTTGGTCTTAAAGATCTGTGTGACATGGCTGTACCATTTGTACTCCTCTTTGTATAGTGACATGTTAAACCCTTTATGTTGTCTTCACCTATGACACAGCTCTGTAGGATTTCTGCTTTGTTCTGCTTTATTTTCAGTGTCATAATAGCACCATTTCCTGATCTCTGCTTTAGAGGTGTACATAACAAGTTGGATGGGGGGCAAGGTTTTAACTCCACTCTTTTTGGGTTGCTTTACTGGACAGATTAGTTAAAACTGCTTGTTTTGACATTGATATATCCCTTATTCTAAGATTTATTTTTTTTTTTACATGAAGCAATCATAAGTTTCATTAATACTTATAAATTTTCTATAGTGCCATAAAGGCTTCTAAGATGTAAAATTCTATATATCCTAAATAAAAGGAGTAATGCAAATGAAGCATATAGTATCCAATTCTTTGATTATTTTAGTATGCATTTTTGTGACTGTTGATTTCAGTCATATTGCACTCGCTGAACGTTCTAATGACATTTCTGACATTAAATCTCTGTCTTGAATATTAAATCTGGTGGTAACAATTATACTATCCATGCAGAAAATATTTCCATACTTCATACAAAATTCCTTGAGAAAAAATGTTTTGATTACTTCTATTGATATTGTAAATAAATGATAACTTTCTAGTATTAGTTTCAGCTCTGATACATGGAGAAAAGTATCAGAAAAAGCATGGGGAAAAAAAAAAAGAGGGAAAATAGCAGAAGGAAGATTTACTTTGTGAATATTGAGAAGTGAGATGGCATGACAAAATCTATGTACTAATACAAAAAATTCTGAATGATTGACTACTACAGTCACAGTTCCACACTTGTCTGATTGCATGAAAGTTACTACAGAAGAATAAAAACCAACAGGAATAATGACAAAAGACAAAAACAATCATTCTGCATAGATATACCTTTACAGGAAAATGGAAATATCTCAATTTCAGTTAGGATAGATTTTCTTCCTAGTAGCTGATATGGTGCCTTCTTTCAGATTTTCAATGAGAATTATGTTGTTGACATACTGATGTTTAGTCATTGATAAGAAGCGCTTATTGAAATCCAAAGACTTTTCTGTTTCTCACACTGTCCTGCCAGAGAGGAAGATGAGGGGACACAAGGTGCTGGAAGGAGACAACTGATCAAAAATAAAGGGATGTCTGATACCATGTGGTGTCATAGAATCATAGAATCACAAGGTTGGAAACTGACCTGCAAGATCATCTAGTGCAACAATCCTCCCATCACCATTGCTACCACAAGCACTAAACCATATCTCGTAGCTCCTCATCCAGACGCCTCTTGAACACTGCCAGGGATGACGACTTCACCACCTTCCTGGGTGGGCCATTCCAGTGCCTGACCACTCTCTGAGAGAAAAAGTTATTCCTTATGTTTAACCTAAACCTCCTCTGGTCATGCAGAGCAATAAAAGTTGGGAATTTGCCAGAGGGGTGTTGCTGGTTGGACTGGGTGAATATTGGTCACTGGGTGGTGAGTAATTGGATTGTACACTACCACCAGCTTCTTTCTCAGTAGATATCTGGGTTTCCCTAATGCTGAGCATTTCTTTCCAGTTTTAGGCCCTTTCTGTAACACTGGGAAGCTGTCTACTGATTCAGGGGTATGTGAGGACTCCAGATTTTAGAAGAAGCACCTGCTGTTTCAGGAATTAAAATGTGTCTGAAACAACATAGAACACTTTCTCTACAAGGACAGGCTGAGAGAGCTGGGGCTGATCAGCTTGGAGAAGAGAAAGCTCCAGGGAGACCTGAGAGTGATCTTTCAGTAGGCAAAGCAGTGGCGGGGGAGGAGGGGGGGGGCGGGAGGGGAGAGGTGGGGGAAGCCGGGGCTGTTAAAAAAAAAAAAAGAGGACAGACTCTTTATCAGGGTCTGTTGTGATAGGATGAAGAAAATGGTTTCAAACTAAAACAGACTGGATATAAGGAACAAGCTTTTATGATTAGGGTGGTGAGGCAGTGGCACAGGTTACCATGAGAGGTGATGGTTGCTATGTCCCTGGAGGCACTCAAACTCAGCCCGCACAGGGCTCTGAGCACCTGATCTAGCTGTAGGTCTCCTTGTTCATGGCACGGGTGTTGGGCTAGATGGTCTTTATGGGTTTCTTCTAACTTAAACCATTCTAGGACTCTAACATAATTTCTGAACTGTTTTCCAGGCATTTTCACCCTTTTTTTTTCATGCTTCATTTTCTACATTTTCATTTACATTCCTTGTGAAGAAAGAAAGAAAGATTTTTTTAATTGGTTGGCATTCTATTGATTTTCTTAAGTTATCTGTGAATCCAACTGAAATGAAACTGAAAATAAATTAATTAAAGGATATCCTATTAGCAGAAATCAATGTAATTCAACTTGTATTCAGTACTTTAAAACATTCTTATATATGAATTATTGTTAAAGGTTAAATTCTTCTGAAAATAACACTATGCCATAACAAGCCAGAAATAAGATAACTTTGTAACCTTTATCGCATTCTTCCAAGTCAACAGTTTTATATGATCAAGTCTGTGTCTCTCTTTCAGCCCTCCTTTAATAACACTGTTACAAAACAGAGTTCAAGTACATAGAAAATAACAAAAGAAGACTTGAAGAGATATAATTTCCCCAGGTTTCAAGAATAACATCAGTAAGATGACATTTCTCCAGTCATCAGAGCCCAATAAAAGCAGGTAAACCATAGTAACTAATCCCCTCATCTTCTCCAAGAGAACCTGACTTCAGAGAATCATCTGGACAATATATAGTTAAGTGAATGTTAAGTCAAAGTATATGTTGCCTCTGATTCAGACAGAAGAACAGGAGATTTGAGAAAGAGAAGTGTTTTGAGGATGAAAGCATGAAAGGGAGTTGCAAATAGGAGTGTGGTGATGGACACAGAGGATTAGTAAAGAATTAGTCAGTGGAAGCTGGAAATAAATCTGTGGACAGCTTGATACTGTTAATTCTAGTTTTCACAAGAGCAGGTGCATCAGAAGAAGGGGAGAGACTCTTTAGCATGGTCTGCTGTGATAAAACAAGGGAAAATGGTTTCAAACTAAAAGAGAGGAGGTTTAGATTGGATATAACAAGGATTTTGCAGTAAAGGTAGTGGAGCATTGGCACAGGTTGCCCAGGAAGGTATATCCCATACCTGGAAAACTCAGTCAGGTTGGACAGAGCTCTGAGCAGCCTGATCAAGCTGTCAATGTCCCTGTTCATTGTAGGGAATTTGGACCTGATGGTTTTTAAGGGTCCCTTCCAAATCAAATCATTCTATAATTCAGTAACATCATCTTTTATTTTCCTTTGTGTTTGTGATTCTTTATTGCCATCAGAGTACTTATCTTGTGTGATTGTTTCTCACAAAGGATTTTTTACTTGCTTTTATGACTATACTGACAAACATTTCAACTGGTTACAAAATAATTTTTGCTATAATTTAAATAAATATTTAAAGTTTTGAAAACAAACAAGCAACAAAACAAGCAAACAACAGCAAGAAACAACACAGCAATCCTGAAGCTTGCCTCTCTGGTTATGAGTAGGAGATGAAAAGGAAGGAAAAGAGAAAAAAAGAATACACTGATGTTTTTAAACTTCACTGATGTATCTCTAAATCACTTAATCTTATTAAGTGCCTTGTTATCCTCATTTTTTTTCCCATAAAACATCAGTGTTATGGCACCCCTAGTGCAAACCAGCTCTGAATCAAAGACTGACTGCTGAGCTGTGAATGCTGGGCTTTCAAGAACAAAGTAGGGTTCTGGTTGTTTTGTTTTGTTTTGTTTTGTTTTGTTTTGTTTTGTTTTTCCTCTGAAGGGATAAAGAATGGAAAACATTCACTTTAGCTTTCTTTTACTATATCTTATCTCTGAGTTTACACCATTCATGGTACACTCAAACTAAGACTTCTGAGAGAAACTTCAGAGATTATAGCTTTATGGTGGAAAAAAAAAAGCTTGCAACAGTTGAGGGAAGAGAATTTCAGTTAATGTAAATTGCAAGATATCTGTTTGACCAAACAAAACAAAACAAAAAACCAAACCCTAGATATTTTCCTTTGATGAATTCCTTCAATTCCTTGCTAGAAGACTCTATAGAGTATTAACTTTGCCTACAGAAATTTCACAGAATGGTGGGTATTCAAAGGTCCTTCTAGAGATCATCACATCCAGCCCCCTGCTAAAGCAGGTTCCCAACAACAGGTTGTACAGGTAGATGTCCAGATGAGTCCAGATAAGGAGACTCCACAACCTGGCTGGGCAGCCTGTTCTAAAACCCCTTTGCTCAGACAGTGAAGTTCTTCCTTATGTCAGTTTGGGACTTCCTGTGTTCCAGTGTCTGCCCGTTGCCCCATGTTCTATTTCTGCAGGAAATTGGAGTCTGACTCCATCAATTTGACTCTCACACTTTAGATGTTTATAAGCAAGGATGAGATCCTCCCTCAGTCTGCTCCAGGTCTGCCCCTCTCATATTCCCAGGTCTCTCAGCCTTTGTTTGTATGTACAGGATAGTACAGGACCCTCATCATCTTTGTAGCTCTACACTAGATTCTTTTTAGGAGATCCCTGTCTTTTTTGAACTGAGGACCCCAGAACTGGACACTACTACAGATGTGGCCTCACCAGGGCAGAGTAGTGGGGAAGGATTACCTCCCTCGACCTGCTGGCCTTTCTCTTATTAATGCACCCCAGGATACCACTGGCATTCTTGGCCACAAGGGCACACTCTATAATTTCCTTCATCAACAAGACGTTTTATATTTTGATCAATTTCTCCTTTAAAATTTCATATTCCAACTGATATGTTTTTTCCTTGTTTCTCTCAGCCTTTATTACAGAGAAAGTCATTTTACAGTGTGAAAGAGCTGACTCTTTGGGTCAGCCGTCCTGGATGTGTCACATCCAAACTTTTTGTTCCTCCTGGCTGGCAGGTTAGCATCAGAAACAGGAAAACCTTGGCTCCTTATGCACAGCAAGGAAAACAATACACAACTTTCTTGCATACTTTTCCCAGCTGTAGCTGAGACAAAGGGGCTTCTAAACTGCCTGGTATTGATCCTAGAAAATTCAGGCACCATAAAATGTATCAGTGGATATATAGTCCTTGCAGCTGGTGTTTAGTCATAGTGAACAGAAAGACCTCAACTCTTTGGGGTTTCACAAGCTGAGATAGGGGAAGATGAGAGACTTGGTAAGTGTGGGCACATAACCTAGAGTAAGAATCAAAATCTAGTTTTATTATATAGACGGTAACTATAAGGGCTACAGTAATGAAAACTTCATTCAGCTCTCACATGTTGTGGGCTTTTTTTTTTTCAGTAAATTTCCTGTGTGTAAATACAGTGGGGGGTTATAAAAATGATCAAGTTCCCAGCAGCTCTTCAAAGTAAATTCTAACACTCAAAATTACATGGTTTTGAATATTGTGCCCTTTGTCTCTTGCAAATGTAATGTTTTGCCAAACATATTTGATTTCAATTTATTTGTTTGTTTGTTTGTTTGTTGTATTCTGGGGACAACAGAGTTAAACCCAATGATTAGGCATATGACAAATTTGAAGCAACATATTCTATTCTCTCTAATATTCTAAGAATATTACTTTTGGACTGCACCTGTATCCTATTCCAGTTATACTGGAACTTCATTCACTGGGATCATACCAATTTCAGTTAAAAGCAGAATGTATACTGAATATTGCATGTCAGAAATCTACAGGATCAGTGTATGTGCTTAGAAACTATATAGTGTGCCAGGTTATTAAAATCTTAACATCTTAAGAGGCTTTTCATCTCAGCTTTTAGATCCTTCTTGTGAACTTGCATGAGTGTCTGGCTTCAGTCCTCTGGGCCCTGTCTATTCATTTGAGAAATCTTGGCTTCAAAGAACTTATTTGCAGAAGAGGTGCTGTGTCTGGCACCACACCATAAGCAGTAGCACATCCTGCTGCTAACTTCAGTGCTTTTGTGAGTACGCTACAACTGTACACACAAGCAGTTTTCACAGTTAACAGTTGTTTGCTTGAAATTTTAGCATCTTAGGATTTGGTCCCCTTTGGATCAAAGGGACAACGTACATATCTACATGGTTAAAGCATATATGGCACACAGTGTGTTTTGTCCTTGGTGAGCAGAGGCTCTGGTCCACACAGACCACACAAAGTCAAGTCCCTCCAAAACAGTTTGGCCACACCCATACATCACTTGGTCTTGGTTCTTTGTCTCTTTGTCACATGCAATGCCCCTCAAGTTTCTTTTCTTTATCTTTTTTTTTTTTTTTTGTCTGAAATAATGGAAATCTTTGCTGAGATACTAGAGAGAGCATTTTTGTATAACGAAATTCAGAATGTGTATTGCTTGTTCCAAGGCAAAATACATGAATTTGTTCTAATTGCTAAGTCTCAGTGTCCACCAAGTATCTTTGGAGGATATTACAGAGCAGAAATAAGCCTAATCAGCTGCATCCTTCAAATATTTTCTCCACTGAAAACAATCTCTATTAAAAAATTATCCCTCCTAAAAATGAATTTTTATCATAAGAAACTGATAGATGGTGCTCTAAAAGAAAGCTTAAAAACAAACTAACATTTATGCAGTGAAGAATATCAAGGAGTGAGAGAATAACTCTTGGAAGCCAAATTATTGAGTAAGATAGTCAGGCTTCAGGTATATTTCTACCCAGAACACAGATTTTCTGTCAGGGCAACTTTGTCAGATCAATACAAAGTCTTGACTGGATTTTGGATATTCCCTACAAAGACACTGAATTTGAAAAAAGAGGGGTTTAAAATATTCGGCTTTGGTATTGCAAATGTTTTATTTGTTCGTAAAATTTTTCCAGGGAAGCTCTGTGAGGTATATGAAAGGATTTGTTTTTTTACTATTATAATTTCTTTATAACTATCTCTGATATCTTTTGAACAGAAGTTCAGTATAAATGTAATATATTATCATTATAAAAGCTATTCCTGTGTAATATGTTTATAGAAAAATATCTTCAAAAAATATAATTTTGTTGATCCTTTGACTTTAGACTTTAAAAATAAAACTGTGGCCTTCACATTTTAATAATGACATGACATAGGGCAAAATAGAAAAGGGATATAAGGTCAAGCCAATGTTAATATATTTACCAGGCAAATATCTTCCACTAGATCTTTAATCTACAGAACAATGTTATCAATTAGTGAAGTACATTGATTAAGTAAATCAATAAAATTCTTGCTTAACAATTCAGATTTCTCTTTGGTCATTCTCTGACATTATGGTGTCTATATTTTGCAGATAATTTTTTTTTCCTTCTGTAGAATATCCATATTCTACACTGAATGTACAGAAAATCTGTGTTAATATTTACAGTGACATATGAATATTGTTTGTTCATGACTTATTTAGATGTAAAAAAAAAAAAATACATCTAGTCTCAGTCATAGTTTCCTTGATCACACAGATTAATATGTTGAATTTCTTTTATTCTAGAATAAGGCCTGAGTGTGTATATCTTTTGTTACAGTTCAGTTTCAGTTAGGAACAGCAATAACAAAAATAAACATCAGATTGTTCACACACAGGCAATATACACGATCACATGTATAGAAATTATGAAATTCAGTAATTAAATAAGTTCTTGTCATCCTTTTGTTATGCAAGATGTTTCAGACATCCCATATATAAAATGCAAATCTATTTTCCAGTGTCACTCTAAGATGTTCCTGACAACTTTTCAGCTATTTTTAAGGGACTTCTTTTAAAAAGAAAAGCACAAACTTTTTTTCCCCAATTCAAACAGATACATATTCTTGCTTTGTTTTTGTTTTGTTTTGTTTTGTTTTCTATTCACTCACTAATTAAATAGTATATTTTCAAATAAAAGCTAATTTTATTTCCTTTTATTTTTTTTTTATGTTTTGTTGTCTGTAAAAGAGGTTTAACTGTGTATATAATGTTTTCTGCACTATTCAAGTCTCAGTGTAGTATCAGTTGTGATTTCTTTAATTTACCATTTTATTGGACTTCCTGACCCATGGAAACAAACATGAGTTTTGGCAATGACATCAATAAACAAAATTTCCACCTAAGTTTATTAGTGAAAATGTTGAAATAGTACCCAATTAAACTAAGAACCATACCTCATCAAAACTTGGTATAGTTATTCTTCATCAGTCTGTTTTACAGTCCCGTAGTTAGATTCTGTCAATATGAAAGATTAATTTTCCAAGTTGATTTTAATTAATTTTGAGAGTAAGATCATTCACTAGCTTTGTAATAACATCAAAAAGCAATCAGACTTGTCTGACAAGATTAAATGCTTATAAACCTATGATGAAGTATCACGAACATGTACCACAAGCAGCAGGGGTGGGCACTTTTCCCTTATCCACAGCCAGCACAAGATTGTTTCACCAGCTGTACTATGCAAAGACTGTTTCACCAGTTATATTATGCACCAGTTCTAACGGAGTAAAATTTTGCTCATCTGTGTGAGTTCAGGAAGAAAGCACTGAATACAGGACTACAAAGGGTTGTCATCCCTAGCATGGCTTTTCCTTGCTCCTCAGAAAAGAGGAACAAATGAGATGGTAAGGAGGCATGTTAAAGCTAAACTGCACAATGCAACTCTGCACAGAATCTCTGCACAAGTGGCATATCTCTGCCACATGATAGATAGGAAAGTTCATGGAATGGTCAAAAAATGACTAGCAAGGTTAAAAAAATTACAATGACTAATACAGATTTTTAAAAAAATGAAGCAGATGTTTTTAATGAGAGGTTGGAAATAATAAAAATAATAGAAGAAAATAGGGCAATTCTCTTAGATTCTTCATTGAGACTGTGAAAGACAAGGCAATTGCAACTCTTCATGGATTAATTTGTTTTCCTACACACAAGTTGAATATCCTAACCAGCAAGATACAGACACAAGGATGGTGTCCTTTTTCATCTGTACTTCTGAAGAAACTAGATACCATTATTTCAGTTCTAGCTAAGAACCTAAAAACCTTTGAGGATCAGGGCCATACCACATTAAAAGAATTTATCTTCCAAGATGGAAACAGTTATGAACAAAACTCAGTAGGAAGAAAAAAATAAGAAAAGTGTGGATGATTAGGAAATGTTTAAAAATGATTTACCATTTGTTTTTCTAATTGCCTACAATTCCCAGTTATTCACACACCTGAAGGACTTTCATTAAAGAAATCTGGGTCAAGAGGGGAAGTGATAGTTACGTTTAAATGTCTCCCCTTCTTACATATGCAATGGAAATAAAGTACTTAAAAAAATCATAAAAAGGTAAGTTAGAGAACACAGGTAATTTAGAAATATGTATAAAGTATATCAGTGAAAAGTTTCTGGTTATTAGAGATCAGGAATATGGAACAGACCTATTTTAAGTATTAAAGACAAATAAGAAAATGCTCAGGTCCTATAATGCAATACTGTCTTTAGTCATAATTCAGACAAGAAACAGATTATCTTTTTAATTTGAAAATCTAAATACTGTGCGCCTACAAATTTTAGTTACCATTAAAGGAACAAGAAAGCTTCACATACATATCAGTATAGGATTCTTTAAAATGTTTGGAAAACTTAAATGTTGCAGAGATTAGTAAGAATGGAGAATTGAATCATTATTTTATGTAAACTGAGTGAGCATCTTTATGACTTTTAAGACGATGTGCCTTTCAGGCAAGATTTTGAATTTGTTAGACTGGTGAAGGGTTAGACAAAAATGAATACCTATCAGTGGCTTTAAGGAGCACAGATTCATCATTAACCATAAAGTTTTTAAATTTACTGTGCTGATACAGTCAATTTCTTTAAAACACTTTACTTTGTTCCAGGAGATACTAATTTTAACTTTTGAAAAAGTGAAACTATGTAATTCATAACTGGCGTGTCTGATACATTTCCAAAAGCAACCTAACCATGCAATAATATTATTTTTATTGACTGTCTCATAAGACTGTACCCTTCAAGCAACACCATCTGCCCACAAAATTTCTTGGTAACACAGCCCTGATATCAGCTTTTCTTGATAAGGTGTTCATAAATCGTGATCAGAAGAAATCTGTTAGAGTGATCTGAGGTCTGAAAAATTTTATTTACAGTAAGACAAGAAGGAAAGCTCATTTTGTTTATGCAAGTTATTTGGTAATAATAGTCTACTTTTTTTGTTGTTGCATTTGCACAGTATGAATTAAATTCAAATAAAATATACTGTATAGAGGAAGATAAAATCAACATACAGGAAATGTAGGTAATTCCACTCAGATGCTAGAAAAAAAAAATATTTTGCTGCAAGGCTTGTCTAATACTGGAAAGGGAAGAGTCTGCTCAGAGGTACTATGGATTTTTTGTCCTTGGACCCAACTAAATATATAAATAGTTCTATCTGGACATGCTCTGGCTGACACTGTTTGAGCAGCAGGGGTGGATTGGGCAATTTCCAGATATCTCTTCCTATCTCAGCTGCTCTTGGATTGTGTGGTCTTGTGACATATGTACATGGTGATTTCCATATGTTATGAAAGTAAATGCTGCATTTGAATAAACATAGCAGGGTGAAGTTACAAATCATAACTCTTATGAGGAAATTGTTTGTTTTTGTGACTTACATCATGCAGATAACAAATGTGCATTTATCTTCAAGCTATATCATCTAAGGTACTTATTTAACATTAAACACTATGTCTATGTGAACAGAAATTAATCTAACAAAAGTAATATCTTCTTTCAAATCCTAAAATAGTAATAACTGAGACTCCTAGACACAAAGGATGGGGTTTTTGTGAAGATATGAAGTTGTTTTATAACTGGGCATCCTGAACTTCCTGGATAGTGCGGGGAGGGGGGGAGGGGGGGGGGGGGGGGGGAAAGTAAACAAGTTTGGGATGCTGACTTCATGATTCATTTTGGATGTTTGCTTTAGTACAAGATGAATAACTGTTTATAAATGTCTCAATAAACTCAAGGATATGTACAAATTACATTCTAAAATAATATTATTATCAGCTGTTGCAAGTAGATGCAGTGCATTGCATCTTACTTCACAAACTTGAAGAAGTTCACAACTGAGAAATAATCTCATCACTGTTTATAAATATCTTATGTATGGGAGTCAAGTGAATGGGACCCGGCTCTTTTCTGTGGTGTGCAGCAACAGAACAAGGGACCATGGGCAAAAACTGGAACACACATTCCATTCATACGTCTTTACTACGAGGATGACAGAGCACTGGAACAGGATTCCCAGAGAAATTATGGATTCCCTTTTTCTGGAGATAACCAAGACTCATTTGGATATTTTCCTGTGTAATCTACTCTAGGGAACTTACTTTAGCAGGAGATCTCCATGATCTCCCAAGGATTCTTCCAAACCCCATAAAGCCTTTATCTTTTTTTCTATGAGTAATAGTAACTGTGTAAAAGTTGTTTGGAGTTTTTCTTCTGAATGCTTTTCATTTTATGGCTAACTATTTCTTTCTTTCTTTCATTGGATTTCATCATTAAATAATACTCTCCCTCACTATTCTGGTGATTTCTGACCTCTGGTTGTGATTTGGTCTTATACCAACTCTTCTGAATTGATTATACTACCAGCATTTCTGGAATAATAGAGGTGTCTACATAGATTGCACCAGAGATGGTTAAGCAGTAGGACACAGGCTGCTGAACTGATCAGAAATCATAGCTTTTTTTCCAGGACAGAAAGGAAGAATTACCTTCAGAAACTCAAGATAAAGTGAGAGTTGGGGAAAAGCAGTCAACTGCAGTTTATTTCTTGCTTGCTTACTACACTGCCCACTTTGAAAGCCTTTCTGAAGTTATATTACTGACCTAATTCCAATGTATCTATGCTTCCACTATATTTTGCATCTGTTAATTCTGTAGCTAGCGGAATATTTGTAAGGAAGAGAAAGAATTACTTGTTGCAAACTCGAAATTCAGATTCAGAATTTAGTCTTCTGTAAATTCACCATATTGATTAATTTAGAGATAGATAGTGAAGGACTTAAATATTGTGTAATTAAAGGCTCCTGAGCTCATGGGATTAAGTTCTGAGTTTGGTGTATGACTTTTATGAGGCCGAATGAGATAGCCGGTAAAGTAACAAATAATGAATGTTGATGACAGCAGTGTGTTAGAACCCAAATCTCCCTGAGGCTGTCAATCCTCAGACTGTAAAGACATCTACCATCCTTGCTTGGAATTTGCAGCTCTGAAACCAGCCATCTAAACGGATATTTGTACCTTGCCTTTCAGGAAAGGAAGCAGTGCTCCTGTTCTACTTTGAAAACTAGGAAAGGAAAGCAGTGCTGCAGTTTTACTTTAACAATATCCTCCTCATTAGGAGTGGGACAGTGCTGGTTTCGTCTCCTCTCTGCCTGTGAAAACTTTAATTTCTCTCCCCCAAACCTGCCAAGTAGCCAGTTGCAGCTCAAAGAAAGAGAACTACCAGAATAAATAATTGCTTCTGTTCCAACTGTGATGTATTACATAACTAGTTAGGGATTCATAAGCTCAAAAGATAAATAGAATAAGCTTGACTTATACATGTTTATGTCAAGAAGAAGGAAGGTGAAAATTAAAACACAGAGCTCATTTCCAGCAACTCATTCCAATACTTCTTTATGCATTTCACATAAAGTAACTGATGAATGCTATATAACTGCATGAGTACAGAGACCAGAACTCAGATTGTCCATTTCAGATATTCTTTCCACTTCTGATCAAACAACTCTTTACTTTTATCCAGCTATCTAGCCAAATTAAAGGGAGCTCTACTGAATCCCATTTCTGCTGCACCTTATTGAGCACTGTTCATGCTTGATTCCTCATCTGAGCCCTCTTCTCAGCAATATCAAAATTCCACTTCCTTGTATTTCCCAAGCTGCACAGAGGTAACAGTTTTGTAGGTGAAATAAATACTCAGGCTCAACAGCATTGCCAGGAAACATAAGAGATGTCCTCATAGTATATTTGGGAAATAAGAAGTAAAATACATATGGCCTGGATGCAAATGATTTTATTTTCAATAGGAAAAGAGTGGTTTAAATATTTAATTCTGGCTGATCTGTAGATTATTCTGAAGGCCCACATCACCATGGCTTTTGTTTTACACAGCATGCAGGATTTACTCTGCTACTTTTTAGATAAGATTTTTCCTACAGGATTACAAGTGCACCATGTGGCTGTAGTTATGGTTTAATGCTCCGGAGGAACAATTGTTTTCATGAATATTAGCGAAGATATTAGAAATCAACCCTGAAAACCAATGAGGGTGGGTTAAAAAAAAAACAAAAAAACACCCTCTCCAGATAACCAGCTTACTCACATTAAAAAATACTTCCTCTACTCTTCAAAATAATACTGTCCTCTGCTTCAAAGCCAAGCAACAGAATGTGTGAGAGTGCTTTTTCTTAAATGTCCCTAAAAACATACAGTAATTTTTAGAAGACTGAGATGTCTGAAAACTCTGCACTGATATTCATATTCTTGTGGATTTTGTCAACAAATTCATTGAGCAATAACCAACTACTCCCTATACAATTGGTCTTACTCTATGCTGACTCTCTTGTGATTTTTTTAATTTTTTTATTATTACTTTTTTTTCCCTCGGAATCCATGGCTTTCTAGCACAAAGCATGGTCAGGTAGATCATGAAGCCTCCTTGCCCTCAGATTTAGGCACTACCTTGGCCTAGTACTCAGAGTGAAAAAGTGAGGCAGAAAAGTCAGCTTGAGTTATGGGCAAAAATAGAATGGAAGGAAAGCATACTGCTTAGAGTAAAATCTTCACAAAGTCATTATGTAGAAAAAATAAAAAAGGATTTCATGAAGTACTACTTATATTGTCAATTTCTGGTGTTAATGAAGAACACAGTAATAAACTGAAAATACTGATGCCCATGAGGAGGTTGTTTTTTGTGGATCCAGATCAATATGATGCAAGTGAAATGCAAGATGTGCATTCAGGAGACATATATTGGAGTCAAATAATATGCAATCTGTTTACTCAGAAGATTCTAACATAATTCTAACATAATTTTCAGCCAAGGGACTGACACAGAATCCCTGCAAACTTTACAGATTCCTTAGAAGTATTTGACCTTATATGAATAGTAGTGGTCTTTCTTAGAAATCCTGCTATAAGGAAAAAAAGTATTTAATTTACTGTTTGAATATCATGTTTGGTGCTTTCTTACAAGTGCAAAATCACATCCATTGTGTACAGGCCATTTATTTAAATCAAAAGTGTTAAAGTTAACACTATATCATTTAATGAAAAACGTGAAACAAAAAGGTTAACTAATCCTGAGTAGGTCATGGAGTTCATAACCTAAGAACATTCGCTGAATTAGCTTTCCAAATTTATCATGCCATTGCTTGAGTAAAATTTCTAAGTAAAGATAATGAGACTGTTGGGAAGAATAAGAGACATGGGCTATTAGAAGCTAGAAAATTCTATTTCATGCACTCGCAGAATTAAAGTGCAAAGGGAATTTGCCATCACACATACCAAATTCCAGTCACCACTTTAGTAAGCTTTGAGCTAGACAACCAATCTTAAAATATATTTTAAAAATACTGTCTCATCTTAGACCTTAAATTGTAAATATTTAATGAAATAAATTATAAACAGACAGTACAGAAATACATGAAGTACAGAAGGCCTGGTATTTGTATTGCCCTTCTTATGAAAGAAGTAAAGTTTTTCTCTTAAAGGGCAGTTTAAAATGTCTGTGGGCCTATTTACAGTTTTGCATCTCTGAGATGCACACTATTTGCAAAAGTATTACTACTCAGTTTGATTCTAGTCTGCATTTCTTCTGTACAGATCCTACAGATCCTACAGATATTCCTGGAGGAAAAGTAACTAGTGCTCAAAGCTTACAGCAAAGGGAGGTCCTTCTATTGTTTTAGGAAGGATAAAAATTTTATCATGATAGATGAAAGTAAACATTATAAATTAGTGTGGAAAGGAAATAGAAATGTTGATATTTATCATAGTAACATAAATTATAACTTAATTATGAGCTTAAATGAAGGACTTTGGAGGAAATATTTGGTTAGCACAAAGGTTCAAGAACATAGTTCCAACAATTAGCAATATTTTAGAATTTGCTAGATTTAGATAGTGGTATGTCATGGAGTTTGAGCTCAGAATCAGGCATGTGGTCATCATTCCTGAACTCTATCTCCTGTTTTAATTTTCCTGCCACCAGAATGGGAGGGGGAGGGCAAAATCTGTTTTGCTCCCAGTGTCATTTTTTGGAATGGAACTCAAACATGTATTCTTATTAACTGTAAGGTAAATATTAATAGTCATCAGTGGAAGCATGCTAACTCAATGTAACTCCATTCTGAACTTACAGGAGATACAATGTCACCACGGTAAGTAAGCCTTCCACTTTCGGCAAAATCAGGTAGTTCTTCTTGTCAATTACCTGACATTTGCAAGAAGGCAGACCATTCAACAGGAACTCACCAGCTAAGTGGTAATTTCTTACTTATCTGTAACTTGCTTATGTGTTTGAACTGTTAAGTTATTGCGTGCTTTTGATTTAGACAGAGATATTTTGGTACTGAATTTTGGGAAGATATGAAGATCAGAAGAAGAGAAACATGAATAAAGGCGCTGGGGTCACCAAGTAATGCCATGCAAACAGAAAAGATATGTACGCTTGAGAAGGTGCAAATACTGCAATTCGAACTTAATGCAAAAAAACAGGCAAGTGTGAGGGGCAGAACAAGAAAAACAGATATGAACATGTCCTCAGCATCAAAATGAAATATGGTTAAAATTAACTGATATAGAAAAAATCTAATTTTTCTGTCTTACTAACTTCTTACCTTTGTATGTGTGCACATTTATTTAACATCAAATTTCAGTCATTTTATTTTTCTTTATCTGAAGATATCTGAAATAAGCTTGTCCTCAGCATATGTGTACTCCCTAAAGTGTCATGTATAAAAATCTGATTTATCTAAGAAAACATGCCAGGAAAAAAAAGTAGCATGAGGAGAAGGCAGATAACTTATTTATGTCATTTTCAGTTTTGTTTTGTTTTGTTTTGTTTTTTTTTCCTATTAGTGAATAACTTGCAGTCCTAGCAGTACTTTCATTATACTCGTTTTTCTTCGTTATCTATTTGTCCTGAAAATGTATTTTTCCACTATTTTTTTTTCTCTTTTAAAATCAATTCAATTTGAATTGAATTGAATTGAATTTGTCAAGTCTTATTTAATATTAGGAGAAGATTTCTTCTGACCTTACATGCATTAATTGGAGTTCCTAACTGCTGCTATCTGCATTCGATCACTACATTGTCATTTTTAATATGTATATGATTTCTGACCTTTTTTACTGTGTACTAAAATCTGAGCTCTCTGTGTGGGATATTTAATTTAGAATATTAAAAGGTGATCATCTAAAGCAGTTATGCTCAGTAGAAAAAAAGTAACTGCTCAGGTTAAATTGTGAACTACAATTCTAATTCTTTTTGGCCAGGCTTTTTGAATAAGAGTTGCACTCATATCTATTAATACCATATGCTCAGCTATCTGCCTGGATAGTGATGATGATGGAGATATTCAGCAGTCTGATATAACCACTGATTTATTCTAGAAATGACTCATCTGGTTTTTGCTCTAACTTTCATATCATGTTACTCATTGTTAAAAACTAACCTTGACACTTAGATTATCAAAAATTAAAAGAGGTAATAATGAGTGAGTAATAAATGGAAACGAAACAATCATAATCATGAGAATTAAAGCCAAGATCATCCTCAAGAGAGTTTCTCTGTTCTGAATATCTAGACCACCCTAAAATATTTGCTTAATTTGCTATGAAGCCTTCAACACTAAAGACTGGAATCTCTGATAAAGTTGTCCCCTACTGTAATCATTAGAATGTTTTTCTTAGGCCCAGTGTTAATTCCTCTTAATTCATTACCTCATTTTATAAAGACCAGAAAGAATAAAAATGAAGGATGAAGACCATCTAATGAGACTGAACGTGTACACGTGTATGGGGCCTGAAATCACATATCCCAGATCCTGAAGGAACTGGGTGATGTGATTGCCAAGGCACTCTGTCATATTCAAAAAGTTGTGTCTGTAAGATGAAGTCCCTTGTGACTGGAAAAGGGTAAACATCACTCTCCATTTTATGAAAGGGAAAAAGGAAGACTCAGGGAACTACAGGACAGTGAGACTCACCTCTGCATCTGGGAAGGTAATGGAACAAATTGTCCTGGAAGCTATGTTAAGGCACATGCGGAGGTGATCCAAAAAATCCAGCATGGCTTCAGCAAGAGCAGATTGTCCCTGACTAATCTGGTGACCTTCTAGGGTACAGTGATGGCATTAAATGTCATAGAAGCATAGAATTATAGAATGTCCTAGGTTGAAAAGGACCTCAAAGATAATCTAGTTTCAACTCCCCTGCCATGGGCAGGTTTGCCAACCACTAGATGAGGCTGCCCAGAGCCACACCCAGCCTTGTCATCTACCTGGATTTGTGCAAGGCCTTTGATATAAAATTCATATCTCCAAATTTGAATGAAATGCTTTTGAAGGTGAACTATTTAGTGTACGAGGAATTGGACAGTCATGACCAGAGAGTTGAGGTAGTCTAATCTATGTCCAGCTGGAGGCTGATGACAAGTCAAGTTTCCCAAGGATCCATTGTAGGACTAGTGCTCTCAACTGAACATGTGGAAGCAGCGTGCCCGGATGGCCAAGTGGGCCAATGGCATCCTGGCCTGCATTAGAAATAGTGTGGCCAGCAGGAACAGGGAAGTGATTGTCCCCCTGTACTCAGCTCTGGTGAGGCCCCACCTCGAGTACTGTGTCCAGTTTTGGGCCCCTCACTGCAGGAAAGACATTGAGGCCCTGGAGTGGGTTCAAAGGAGGGCGACAAAGCTGGTGAGCGGTCTGGAGTGCAGGTCTTATGAGGAGCGGCTGAAGGAGCTGGGATTGTTCAGTCTGGAGAAGAGGAGGCTCAGGAGAGACCTTATTGCTCTCTATAACTACCTGAAGGGAGGTTGTAGTGAGTTGGGGGTCTGCCTCTTCTCTTGTGTAATCAGTGATAGGACTAGAGGGAATGGCTTCAAGCTGTGCCAGGGGAGATTCAGGCTGGATGTTAGGAAATACTACTTTTCTGAAAGAGTGGCCAGGCACTGGAATGGGCTGCCCTGGGAGGTGGTGGAGTCACCGATCCTGGAGGTGTTCAAGGAATATTTGGACGTTATGTTGAGGGACGTGGTTTAGTGAGAACTACTGGTGATAGGTGGATGTTGGACTGGGTGATCCTGTGGGTCTTTTCCAACCTTGGAGATTCTATGATTCTATGATTCAATCTATATATCAATTATCTGAATAATAGGATTGAGTGCACCCTCAGCAAATTTGTTGGTGACACTAACCTGTCAACTGTAGTGCAGTTGATACAATAGTAGGAAGGGATGCCGTCCTGAGGAATCTGAACAGGCTTGAAAAGCGAATCCACAATAACCTAGCGAGGTTAGCTGGGCAAGTATAAGATACTGCACTTGAGTCAAGAAAGAAGGGGACAGACTCTTTAGCAAGGTATGCTGTGATAGGATAAGGGGAAATGGTTTCAAAGTGAAAGTGGGGAGATTTAGGTGGGAAATAAGGAAACAGTCTTTTACAGTGAGGGTGGTGAGGCACTGGAACAGATTGCCCAGTGATGTGGTGACCTTCAAAGTCAGGCTGGACAGAGCTCTGAGCAACCTGCTATAGCTGTGGATTTCTCTCTTCTTTGCAGGGGAGTTGCACTAAATGAACCTTTAGTGGTCCCTTCCAACTCTATGATTCTGCGATTCTATTAATTTACTCTAATTTAATTTTTTCAACCTTGTCATATCTTCCAAACCTTTAACAGTTCCTGCTAAACCCCACGTTTCTCTAACTGGTTCGCGTGTTTCTTGAGGAATCTTTTAAAGTCACCCATTTCACAGAGAATTTGCATTAGGGTATTTGGTAAGCATCTGGAGAAAGAAAAATCTACCCTTACATTTAGAGTTCAATGTTTAATTAAGACCATCATAATGGAAGATATCTTGTATTAAAAAAGATGATCAATTTTTTTTTTTTATCTTTAAAAAGATATTACAAACAGAATGGATACTACTAATAATGAAGTGATATTTCAGTGTTATAAAGCACATAAAATTAGCATAGACTTTAGAAATGTGTGGAAAAAAATCCAGTACCAATGACAAAAAATGGTCAGCCACTAGATTTATAATCCAAGAGTCAATATTGCAGCCAATATTGCTTAACATCTTCCTTAATTACCTGTATAATGGGACAGTGCATCCTCAGCAAGATTGAAGTTGTCACAAAATTAGGAGGAAAGACTTACAGACCTGACAGATATGCTGCTATTCATAGACACCTGGATTTGCTGTATAAATGAACAAAAAAGGATTTCATGAATTTAAATGAGGGGAAAATGTCAGCTCCTGTTTCTGAGAAGGAATTATCCCAAATATCAGGAAAGATCAGGAAGTTTCAGCAGGAAAGTAGCTATGCAGAGAGGGACCTGGATGTCCTGGTTGACAGTAAGCTGTCCATAAGCCAGCAATGTGTCCTTACATCCAAGTCTAATGGTCTATTGAGCTGCATTAGACAGATTGTTGCCAGAAAGTCAGGGATGGTGATCCTTTCCTTATGTTCAGCCCTGGTGAGGCACAACTGAGGTGCTATGTGCAGTGCAAGAGAAACATGGTCATGCTGGGAAGAGTCCAGCTCAGGATTAAACAAGGAGTGGAAAATGATTAGAGTCTTAGAGAACTGGGACTATTTATCCTGGAAAAAGGGAAGGTTGAGGGGCAGATCTTATAAATGTATAGAAAAATTTGATGGTGGCTTTAAGAAGACAGAGACAATGTCTGGGAATAGGCATACATTAAAAAAAAATAATAATAATTTAAAGTACACTTTTTTCATATGAAGAATGTTGCAAGGTTTCTATCCATGGAAATATTCAAAACTTGACAGGAAACTGTCAACAAGCCTACTGTTGGTTAAAATGGTGAAAATAGTCACAGGAGATCTCTTCCAACCTAAGTGATACTCTGGTTCTATAAAAGAGGACAAAAGCTTGAAATGAACATATTATTTTCACTGAAGTCTGGAAAAAAATGGAAAAATTGTGAGAATGAGACAAAAGAAGCCTAAAAGATGACAGAGGAGAAGGGAAACAAGTGCACAACATGTTTACCTTGAGACAATTAATTTCCAGATAATCTAATTCTAATAGCCCAAATGCAATGGATTTACCATCACTACCTCTAATTAAAACCTATGTAACAAAAGCAAATAATAGTAGCACAGGAGACAAGCAGCAGTTTGGTAAGGGTGGTTTTGTTTTGTTTTGTTTTGTTTTGTTTTGTTTTGTTTTTATGCTTACTGAATTGTGTCCCTTTAACTTTCTAAACATCTTAAAATGAATTTCTAAATGTTTTCTCACACCCTACTTTCACCTTCTTTTTTATTTATTTATTTTTAATGATAGATAAGTTGATAGCTTCAAAAGTAATGCTTCTTATTTACTTCCATGGAAACAACAGCAGATACAAAGAGCAAAATGACATTATTTTATAGAGCAAATTCTCAGCCACAAAACTATTTTTTAATATACTCACTACCATTAGTGTGTATTTTCACCAGCAATGAACAAGACCCTTCATGCTGTCCTTGTAAAAACCTGGAATCTGAATGACATTCTGGAACGTGGTTCGTCTTTCACATTACTGTCATCACTGCTGAAACATACCACCTCACAGCCTCACGATGCTCACATCCATTTTTTGGTCTACATAAACATTCAGCAAGCATTGATAAATGTCAACAGGTGCCATTTTTTTTTCTGCATAAAGTTCGTTTCCACACCTTTGTTTCATACTCACTTCCACATCAGACATCATTCTGTCAGATTGCCATTTTGCTGCCGTCTGTCACACACCAACAAAATGTAATGAAATATTGGTGGGAAGGTTCAGCCTCTACTGCCACACCACCACCATTTGCCTCTGATATCATGGACCAACATAATGAAATTGGAACCATTACTTCCAGAGCAGCCCTCATATTTATTTCTATCCAGGGTCCAAGATGAGACTTATAAAGCATACATAGACAGGAGAGAGAAGGAAGGAAAAAATTCCGGATGGTACTATTCACTTATCCTTAAGCAGAAAAATAGTCATTCAGTCTCTTTGAAATGGAAAAATGGTTTTGAGTGAACAGACTGAATTTCTGATGAAAAAAATGTAGGCGTACTAACTCTGCTCTGGCAATGTGATGGAAAACCCCATCTGATGTGGCCTAAAATGCAATGAACCCTGTTTTCCATTTGCTTTGATCACTCTTCATAGTGTTCAGTTTCTCGGCTTTATGTAAAATGCTGTGGAACCTTCTTTGAAATGCTGAAAGTGAGGAAAGCTTCTCTATTTTGTCGGTCACAGACTTACTTAAGAAATGTATCATCTTTAAATTGAACATTCTTTATATGCATACTATTTAGAAGACAAAATTTAAAGGATACAAATAAAAATGAGCCTCTTGTGTAATCATCCAAGCAGTAATGTAATTACATTTACTAATTGCTCCTGGAAAATATTTGAATAAAAATGGTAGTAAGGAAATTAGAATTTATGGTATCTCAGGCTCACATCTGGTGATTTTGAGGATTTATCATGTAGAAGCCTACAACAGAAAATATGTTATTTTTAAAAATATTCTATTCCTCTAGTTAGAAAATGCATTAGAGCAAAATCTTCACTGAGGAAAACAGTTCTAGAAACAATGAGTATGGTTTTTTTTTTTAGAAAGGAGAATACATCACTCTAATGTAGAGCTTATTGATTTTTCCTCATGGTTATTTGTCACTTATCTTGCAAAAACTAAGAGTTTTAACATGACTGGTTTCTAACGGTTACTTTTCATGATATAACCATGTCTATCTGCTGCCATATTTAATTTGTGATCTCTCTTTGAAATTGCTGTTATCTGTGAGACATTGAACAGAGATTGAACAGAGAGCCTTTACCCAGCTTGTCCTGCAAAATTCTGATGGTTCACTGAAAGGGAACTAAAGGCAGTTAGATGAAAAATGTTAATAAAAATCTTCCCAAAGCTTGTAGAAAAATAGTAGGGAATCTTTTACAGTTAATTTTTCTAACTCTTACACCTATACTACATATATCACTTAATTTGCATTTAACATTAAAGAAATGTATATGAACTCATGAGAATTACAACCTTGCTTATAGTCTATTATTTTTAAATAATGCAGATAATTGTTTGCTTCATATTCAGATATGTTGAATTAATTTGAACAATTCTTTACATTAAAATTTAACTTGTCATATTCACTTTCCAATCTGGGACTGAATTAAGATTGATAAAGCAAATTAAGCTTTCACATCTACCTTTGAGTAGTGCTGCTTTTAATGTAAAAAACATTCTACATATTCTCTAGTTTTTGTTTCATTTTGTTTAACCAAAGATATAAACAAGTGTGTATAAAGGTTTTACAAGTACAGTGTTCATAAATGCAGTACATAAATTAAGCAAACTGACCTAAAACCAACCACTCTGTTTTTTTGCTAGGGATATATCTTTGTAAGAACTGCATTTTAGCTCTAGTGTTTTTTTTTTTTTTTTTTTTTTTTTTGTTTTGTTTTGTTTTGTTATTTTGTTTGTTTGTCTTTTAATACAGCAGACAGAGATTTCCAAACAGGCAGGAATATTCTCTTCCACACATCCTCATGTAGAGTGATAAAAAGATAATAATATATTGGTATAAAACAAGTTCATGTATATCTCCCAGATATATCCAGGTCATTTGCCAACACCTATTATAACTGAAAATTCTGTATTGAACAGCAAACTGTAAATGCTGGGTAGGAAAAGATACATGTTGCCAATAGTAGAACCAAGCTTTTAATCTATTTCCCATTCCAAAAACTAATTTTGTTAGGAAGCATTAAAAAGTATGCTTGTAGTTTTGGAAGAAATACGCTTTAAATAAGTATATCAGTAATGAAAATCCTTAGATACTAGAGCAAAATCTTCATTTCAGGAGGTACTATTATTTAGAGATCATACTTCCTAGTATATGAGAATTAATTTAAATGCTTAGATTTATTTCAAAATGGGCATTATTTCCCTCTTGGTTTTAGAGTTAAACTCCCTAAACTTCCATTTCCATTTCTCTCTGCTTATTATGCATGTTCTTTGGCTTCTCAAACATATATAGTGAAAACAATCATATCTAATATGAAGTTCCAAATAACCAAAGAAAACTGGTGTAAATGTCATGACACCATGCACTGATGTATTTCTGCATATCTTGTTGTTGCAGCTTAAAATGTCTCTCTCCTTAGCTGTCCTCCTTTTACTTCTACCATCTGTAGTAACTGTCCTAAAGTGGAATCAGAACAAGAGGAATGATTCTGCTCCAATTAACAATTAATTATTTTTCTTTCTGCTACCACAAATATAAGGGAGCTCTCTTGGTCAGCAGAACAAGTTCAGAAGTCATTCATTTGAATTCACTGATTGTTTTAATAGAAAAATCCAGATTCATATGACTTACTTAATAAAAGATGTGTTGAATATCTAAATTCACAGCTGCTGTTGAGATGTTTATATGCATAAGAAAAGAAACAAGAATCTGGATTTCCTTTATTTTCTGAACTGTTTCTTCTTCCAGCAATTTTGGATTTTTTTAATTTTTTTTTTTTAAAAAAAAAAGAACACAAACTTTGTAGTGAAAATTCTCAAGGAAATATTATATAACAATATACCTCCAGAGAATTACTGAAACAAAATAAATAGAAAATCAGTGTTTTACAACAGTAAAAATTATCATCAAGAAAAACAGATGTGTTTTATTTACAGACAATACCAGTAAATATTCTAAAGTTGGTAAATTATGGTAATATCATTTTTCAAATGAAGTGATTTTTCCTCGTGTCTCCTGTCCAAGTTCTGAGAATCGTCCACCAGAAAGCTATATTGTCATGTACCTTCTTATGTGGGATCTTCCCTTGGAAGACAGATGTCTTTATTCGTTCTGCTCTGTTGAAAGTTTGGAGACAATAAATACATAAATAAATAAAAATAAAAATAAAAATAAAAATAAAAATAAAAATAAAAATAAAAATAAAAATAAAAATAAAAATAAAAATAGAGCCACCAAAGTTGACATATGATCAGATATAAGACATCTTATAGTTTCAATTTTGACAAGAGTTATTTTATTTTCATTTAGGAAGTCCACTGTGGATTGAAATTAATGATGTGAGCATGAAAATCTGTGAAATGGATATGTCTGAAATCAGATGTATTATTGATGAATACAAATAAAATTATTTCTCATAGAACTCTCCACCTAGATAAGACAGTTACTATATGTTCTGCATTATATAATGTACCAAAGGCAAAATTTGGAGCAATGTAGAGACACTATTCACTCTTTAAAACATTTCTTTAAATGCATTATGATTTAAGAATCAGTTATGTCCCAGTCCTGAAAATGGCTGCATTTATATTATATCCATAGAGAGTTACTCTGAAATCTATGGGCATCATAAAAATAAATTCCCAAACTTAGAGTGTTTAATTTTCAACTCTGGTGATGTGAAATTCAAATGATAAATCAGAATGTAGAGAAGCTACATTTTCTAAATACCTCGGCAATTTATTTCACTCATATTTATATATTCTAGTGCCACTGAATGTAGTAGAATGTATATGAAAGAATGGTAGTCTTAAGATTCCTCTGAATATCTTCCAATAGTATTTTGATTTTACATTTTATGGACCTGAAGAGTCACCAGTAAGATTCAACAGGAGATCAGGGACTAACATAATGTAATATTTTCCCAATGGAAATTTCTCTATGTCAATGTAATGTTCTAATTTCTTTATTTGTTGGCTTTACAAACAGGAAAGAAATTGGTTTGTGCTCTAAAATTAAGAGGTAATGGGCAGATTCTCTCTTTCACAGGTAGCAACAGGCAAATCAGTTAAAAAAGGCATGAAGATAATAAGAGGAGACGTGTTAACTAGCAAATGAGAATAATAAAATAGTCATTAAAATTGCTAGTTTCTGCACTTGAGCTGGTTTAATTTTAATGCATAGACTTATTTCCAAGAGTGGAAAATTTGCAGCTAGTGAAAGGCTATTTCATTTGTCTTTGGTTTGCAGTGTTTTTTATAATCTATTATGTTCCAATGTCTGAAGGAAAAAAAAAAAAAAAATCTATATGCATGCATGCATCAGAGAAAACTTTTCCCAGAGAAGCTGTGGAGTCTCAATTTCTAGAATGGTTCCAGACCAGGCTGAATGAGGCTTTGGGCAACCTCACCTAGTGGAAGATGTCCCTGCCCATGACAAAGGGGTTGAAACTATATGGTCTTTAAGACCCCTTTTAACACAAGCCATTCCATGATTCACATTTCATCTCTATCCTTCTCACGATACTTTGTCAATCTGTGATTATTCCCAAGCTGATTTTTTTGCTGCCTTTTAGCCTAGCTAAGTAATGTTTGTGTTCAAGGATTTCCTTAAATCTTATTTTGAACTTCTAACAAGCAAATTATATTAACTCATATATCGGGATTAAGCTTATTTGGTACTTATATCAGATGATCGTGTTTATAAATAAAGAGTGAACTGTGTATGGGAGAAAGTCAATTTGACAAATTGCCTCTATTCTCTTCCACTCTGTCTCCTGTTACATCTCTGTTCCCAGTTGATTAATTGCTCACAAATCAGTTTCTTCACAAGCTTGTTACTCTGTTGTATTTTTTTTGACTTCGTTTTGCCAAGAGATCTTCCAAACCCTTAGCCCTCCTTTCACAGATTAAGACCACCTCTGAAAGAATGTCGAGAAGAAACGTACCAGAGAAAGTTAGTGAAATTTTAAACATAGTAGTGGCTGATAGTTTAAAACTAATTGCTTTCTTCCTTATTTCAAAATACTACAGACAAGCAGCATTTACTTCCAAAATTAAATTAATAAGATATATTTTTCTTCTTCTGGAAAGAAGTACTATTAACAAATTTTTGAGAGATCATGATAACGTAGATAGTCAAAACTGTGCACCTATATTTTCAGAAGCTTTTACTAAGATCTTCTTTCACACCAAAAGCTCCTAAAAAGACTGTGCACAACTTTAAAGAAAGATGCTTTATAGACACTGAATGGTTAAACAATCAGAAATAAAAAATAGATGTCTGTCTATTTCACAACAGATAAAAGTTTCTACTGGGATATCACAGGTCCTGAGACAAAAGTGAGTTAACAGATACTATGAAATCTTCAATGAATTACCTGAAAAAGGAAGTAAATAATGTTAAATTGTCCAGATAGTACAAATTTAATTCCAAAAGTTATGTATCAATCTGAATGCAAAAGATTGCAGAAGGATCCAACATTACCAAATGCATGTACAACACAATTCTAAAATTTATTATTGTTTAATAATATATTTTTTTTAACATAAAACTAAGTTATAAAATGGAAAAAACATATATCTTTTACTCTGACTTTAAGAAAGGTATTTACATTTATTATTCTTCTCTATGTACTAGTCAAATACTCTGCGCTGATTAAAAAAAAAAAAGAGAGAGTGAAATTAATTGCTTTTATGAATGGTGCTGAGATGCCTACAGAAAGGACTGATATAAAATAAAAGACATTCCCATCTACTCCCATCCTAATTACACATGCATTTTTGGTCATGTGGCTATGATTTTTATGAGCTACCTAGTAGATATTTATGTCTAAAGCTGTTGAATTTGAGCTAGTCACCATTAATCCTTTCACAATCAATATTTCAAAATTAATCACTTCACTCTTTCCTCTTTAAGTGCCTATTTATCTTTGCAGATTGTGAAAGAAAAGGATAGCTAATTAAAACATTGTTGGTATGGCCATGGTTGTTGATATTTTAAGTGGGAAATGGTTTTATACTAATTTATGAATCTACACAAAAATGACTATCAGTTACCTAAACAAAAACATATCTTCCTTAAGAAATTAATCTTCATCAAGGGGCTAATAAATATGGTACAGGACATGTACTAGAAACGTTATTTTCTGAACTGGTAGGTAGAATCCAAACATGCATCTCTAGGGCACATCATACAGCACCAGACTCCTTCTGGAGACTGGAGAACTGAATCAAGCCTCTGAGTCTAGATGTAAGCTAAAAGTCTGATTGTACCTCCAGTGAGTGAGGATCTATTTATTGTTGTCCAGTTACTCAGAAACAATGCACTTGAATAGCCAGGAAATGCAGGATGCATCTCTTTTAACATGATATCTAGTGAAAATACTTGTTTCCTAGAATATTTACTGGGCCTTACGTTCCTACTCCAGGAGGACTGAGAGTTCTCTTTCATGTCTAACAGTTATATACAAATTGTGTATAAAACGTGAGGTGTCTGTAATAGCACTAGACACCATTTCTGGTCAATCATTATCATCAACAGAGGTTGATCACAGTGAGAAATTAATAGTCTGGATGAATTGCTAAATGTAGGTATCTTAGGGCTTAGCCTAGTAACAAATATGTAGAAGAAATTTTAATAATGTGTTCCACTATCATCAGGTATTTTATTTCAGGAAAAGTAAAACAGTGTGTACTGAAAATGCACATGTAACAAAAGCAGTCAGTTTTTACTTTGGATAAAAATAAAACACTCTAAATTCCACAGGTGTTAATTTGAAAACAAAATTCTGCTTCATTGTAGTATACTAAATCTCAAGATTAAGGACTGTTCTTGAGAAATTTTTCTTGAACTTCTTGCCAAAAAGGGTTTGAGTTTAGAAAATTCTCAAAAAATCATAAACTGTGAACCCCTCTCCCACTCACCTCTAGTTTTCTTGAAAAATTCTTAACTAGTATGATTTCCTAACACGTATAAATCCTAAAATGCTCAGCAAAGCTGATAAGTACTTATGTCCTCTTTGTTTAAAACAAACAAACAAACAACTTCATTTTCTCTCTGTATCTGTCTATATATGGTGTAAGCGGAGCATCCTTAGCGGGAGCTGAACAAGGAAAGCCTCCTCTGGAGCAAGCAAGTTTCTGTAGGTCTTCCCCTTGTCTAAGTAACATTGTTTAGAGGCTCAGCAGTCAGCCTTTGAACATCTATGTGCTAAAGATGCCTTTGTGATTTCAGGAATAGATTAGCTCTGCTTTGTCCCATATAGCTATCTATCTCAGCTTGCTTGAAGATAAACTAAAAATTTCCTACATGACACAACATTGTGCTGAATAAAAATGTTTATAAGTTCCTAATATCCTATTGCAAGAACTGTCTTCACAACTAGTCATCTTCTAACAGCAAGGTAAAATTCAGGTCCTGTTCCTGAACATGACTCTCTGGTAGTTAAAGCAGTCATAAAGCATCTAAGGTATTAGTCTGAAAATGACTGGGCATGACAAAAATTCAGTAATTGAGATTCTCATTACTAGATTGCAGGTGAACCTTCTTTTATTCTCACGTGCTTTTGCTTCTTTGTTTAAATATGAAATAATAATAGAATTGGGAACTTCAATAAAGGTAAGGATTCTCATCATCCTTCTGCCTCAGAATGACATAGATGAAGAAAATGCCAAGCAGTATGACATCCAGCCTCTTCAACTGAGAGCCATGCTAGGCTGACATACATGAAATCAGATGTCAGACTAGGAGTAGAAGTTTATATGTTGTTACAATTTAATTACAGTTTTTATTCTCAGTATCACAGTAGTTAGAGTGAGTTTTCAAAGTTCAACAAGCAGAAGCCACATAACTTCATCTTGCCAACTAGGAGAGAAACACATTAAGGGTAATAAGTTTGTCCAGACAAATGTAGAATATCCCAGGCGTTGTGTTGTATAAATTGACAGCACTCCCTTCCTTTAATTAAAAAGAAATAAACATATTTTTTCTGCTTTTTTTTTTTTTATGGCAATATAACATACTAGTTTATGATAACAGGTGAAGGAAGAAACAATACACTTTATTGGACATACAGCTTTCCTGATATCTGTCTGTGCTCTGTAGCTGCAAAGTCACACACAGAGCAACCTCAGTATCATGCAAAATATCCTTCCTACAATCTGTAAATACAAAAAAATAATAAAAAGTAAAAATAATCAGTAGTTTCTACATTATTTGTAAAGATGGTAAGCAAAATCAAACATATGCTGTTTTAAAGACAGGAAAATAGCTTGTTAAAGGGAAGGATGGGAACCTAAATGTGTGGAGAAGTATATGCTTAGTAATGATACAAATAATCAGAGAATAATAGAATTAATTTTTGCATTATTTTAGCTGCTCATTTTGCAGCTCTATAATGTATGTTTTAAAGTGAAATTTGTTATATACAAATGGTTTCTTAATGCAAAGTAGATTTTCACTTATCTTGATACCAAAAATTCCAGTGCATTCTGTCTCCAAAATATATATAAGTGACAATAATAAATAAATGAATCTTTAGAATAAAGTGAGATGCAATCAAAGTAACTTGAACCTTTCATCTATATTTCATAAATTTGTTGTCTCCTACCTCCAAACTCTATGTAACTTTCAGAATTTGCCCTGTGGCTTTTGTGGCAGGTCAATGTTTATCTTAATTGGAAGTGTACTTATCAATACTGAATAATCTTCACCATGAAATAATCTTTTTCAGTCTTCTGTCTGGTTTTAGTGTTCTCTAACAATTTTAAAATTGCCAAGATTTAGAAATAAAGCTATAAACTTAACCTCAAGACCAGGAGATTAATGTATGCTTTGTTAAATAAAAGGCGTGAGGCTCTATGCAAAGATATGTTACTAAAAATCACATTAGTAAACAATATTTTAATGTTAGTCAAAGGCTACACCAAACAAATCTGAACGCTTCAAAATTCAAAGTTTTCTATATTACACATTTGGAAAAATATAATTTTCACTGAGAGCACTGCATTCTTTGTCCCCTGGGGGGAAAGTTTTCCTTTTTAGATAAAATAAATAAATAAATAAATCTGAAAAACTTTTCATGTTCCTGAAGTAAAGGAATTAAGGTGAAGATCTGTGTATGAAAAGTCTGAATGTATATTAGATTCACATTGTAAATGTATGAATGCATCACTTTGTTGCATAAACACTAAAAGAAAATTAATTAGGACAACAATGGGCTGATGAATTGAAATGACCCATAAGCACTGGGAGGGAAATTGTGAGCACAGATTATAGTTTGTACAGTATTATACAGCAAACAAGAGAAAAAAAAAAAAAAAAAGAGGAAAAAGAAAGGAAGGAAACTATATTTGAGTGGCTGAGATTTTTTACATATCACTTTAATGTAATGAAAAGTTATTAGAACAAACATGTATAGCTCAGGATTTTACTAGACCTAAAAGCTAGATAGCATCCCAGAAGCAGAAAAAAGAAAGCTAGGTTGACGTGAGGAGGAATCAGGGAAGCGATGACAAGCCTTCATTGGTATTGTATTAGAAAAAAGAGAAATGACATTTAGTATGGTGAAGTCACCTTAGTACTCCCAGAGTGATGTAACAACCCAAACACTATGATGTCATCCGTGGGCCAGGCTACCAAGAAATGTGTAAAACCCCAAATTCTCTACTTACAGCTAAAATAAATGAATCAGGAATGACAGATCTATCATCTGAGACAAATAATTAAAGCAGTTTGTCATGCAGGTAAAGAAATAGTATCTAGAACAGATGACATGCTCCTGTGTAAGTCTGCAAATGGTTCTTAAAATTCCTTTCAGATCCGAATGTCAGTATTCTTTCCTCATATTACATGAGTGAATAAACAAAGCAATTCACCTTGTATGTCACCTACCTCATTAACCACTACAGTTATTACTCCTATTTAAACACCCGCAGAAGAAAAGCCCCACTGAAATAAAGAGATTTCTTCTAGTATAGAAAGAAATTTAGATCTGCTGTTTGCCCAGTACCTGAGTTTATCATTAACAATTTTGAGCTTAGTATTTCCTGTTACTTTTTCAATTTCTCTGGCCATCCCTATAACTTACGTTCAGTTATTTCACTAATAATTCACATTCTCTCATTATCAAGGTTTTCCATATATCCCTTTCCTTACTCACTTTAATTAGTCCTGCAGACTATTCATTTTTTTGGCTTTAATCCTATATTGAAATCACAAAGAGTAGAAACTTCACTCAGCATTCAGGTTGGACTTTCCAAATGCAAATGGAACATTATACCAGCATAACAGTTTCTAAAGGTAGTGCACATTCTTGCATAGAAGGGTTATCCTATATCCTGCAGCATACCCCTGTGCTTTCTTGAAATCTGTAAAAAATTAAAGATATAGCTGACACTCATTCCAGTATTATGTCACTGATTTTTTTCATGAAGAATATACATTTTTCTCAATAATCTTCTTTTATAAACGGATATCTGTAAATGTAAATAAAGATAACATTTTATGTTCCATAATAAGGAAGGAGATACAACACTGTAATATTCATTATGTTTCCTTTTCCAAAACAGGATACATGATATCTATATTTTTTATTAATTCTTCAAAAAAGAAACATTTTTATAAAGTGCCTAATTTAATAGTCCATCCATTTACTTACTATTAAAATACCTAATTATTTGTTGCTTTGTTTTTTTTCTCCAAAATTTTCATCTTAAAAACAGTCCACATAGATGAAAATTGACTAACTGAAGTTGTCATACTGCCTGTACCATCTAATGGCATACTGTCTGCTGAAGGAAGAGGCGTGAGAAAGCTGAGTCATTACAGAAGTAAATGAAAAGCTACCCAATGACTGGGAGACAGAGAGAAAGAAAAATGATGGAAAAAGAGAAGGGGAACGGAAGGTAACAAGAATGAGGAACAGAGCAAGGAGAGCAGGATCACTGCAGTTGTTCCAAAAAGTTAGAACTTCTCAGCTGAATCATAGTATTGCTCAGGTTGGAAAAGACCTTAAAAGTCATCAAGTCCAACCACAACCTAACCATACTACCCTAACTGTAACTACCCTCCGCTAAATCATGTCCCTGAGCATCACATCCAAACAGTTTTGAAACACATTCAGGGATGGTAACTCAACTGCCTTCCTGGGGAGCCTATTCCAGTGTTTAGCAACCCTTTCTGTAAAGAGGTGTTTCCTGATATCCAACCTAAACTTACCCTGGCGCAACTTGAGGCAATTTCCCCTCATCCCTTCACATATCACCAGTGAGAAGAAACCAACCCTGCTTTTGCTGCAATCACATTTCAGCTATTAGAAGAGAGCAATAAGGTCTCTCCTCAGCCTCTTCTCCCCAGACTAAAGAGTCTCGGTTCCTTTAGTAGCTCCTTGCAGGGCATATAGTCCAAGCCCTTCACCAGCCTTGTTGCTCTTCTTTGGACAGGCTGCAACACCTCAATGTTTCTGTATTGAAGTACTCCATCAAACTAGCCTTGATGGCTTGTTTATCCATCTCAGTTGTACTGTGACATTTTTAAATGTATACTTTGTGGCCAAAATGTTTCAATTTTTAAATTATGATTGGATTGTTTGGTGTACTGCAATGATGATATTTTACAATGCTTCCAGAATAGTAATCCTCAGTAATAGAGACGGACTGGTGGGAGATGTGAAGACTGGGGACTGTCTTGAATTGTAGAATTCTCTATTCTTGGAGGTGCCAAAAGAGTGACTTGCAAAACTGTTATCCTGAACTTCAAGAGGGCGGACTTTGACCTGTTCAGCACGCTTGTAGCATGGGTCCCTTGGGAGTCACTTCTTAAGGATAAAGGGATCCAGGAAGCCTGGACGCTCCTCAAGATGGAAATCTTAAAGGTACAGGCCTTTAAGATCTTAAAGATCTTAAAGAACAGGCTGTCCCTGAATGCCGTAAGGCGAGCCATAGGGGAAGAAGACCAGTGTGGATGAACTGGGAGCTACTGTTGAGACTCCAGAAGAAAAAGAGAGTCTATGCCCTCTGGAAGAAGGGACAAGCTACTTGGGGAGATTACAGGGAAGTTGCTAAGATATGCAGGGAGGAAGTTAGGAAGGCAAAACACCAACTTGAACTCAGATTGGCCACTGCAGTAAAAGAGAATAAGAAATCCTTTCACAAATATATCAGTGGTAAGAGAAGAACCTAGGAAAATTTCCATCCTTTTCTTGATGCAGCGGGGAATGTGACCACTGAGGATAAGCAGAAGGCTGAGGTCTTCAATGCCTTCTTTACATCTGCCTTTCATAGGCAGATCAGGGCACCTTGTTCCCTGATCTGGAAGTCTGGGAAGCTACAAAGAATACACTCCCAGTGATTCAGGTGGAGAGCACCTCCTCCATCTGGACTGTTACAAGTCCATGGGACTGGATGGCCTTCATCCTAGGATGCTGAGGAAGCTGGCAGGGGTGATTGCTGAGCCACACTCGGCCATCTACCAGTGAGCCTGGTTTTCTGGAGAGGTCCCAGAGTATTGGAGGCCTGACAATGTGACTCCCATCTACAAGAAGAGCCGTAAGGAGGATCCGGTGAACTACAGGCCTGTCAGCCTGACCTTGGTACCAGGGAAAGTTATGGAGCAAATCATCTTGGGTGAGATCACAGAGCATGTGCGTGGCGTCCGGGGGATCAGGCCCAGCCAGCATGGCTTCATGAAAAGCAGGTCATGCTTGACCAATCTCATCTCCTTCTATGACTGGGTGACCAGACTAGTAGATGAGGGAAAGGCTGTTGATGTAGTTTACCCAGACTTCAGCAAAGTCTTTGACACAGTCTATCTCAGTATTCTTCTGGGGAAACTCTCTGCCCGTGGCCTGGACAGGCCACCCTTCTTTGGGTAAGGAACTGGCTGCAGGGCCATGCCCAACACGTAGTGGTTAATGGAGTTAAGTCCAGCCGGTGACCCATTACAAGTGGTGTCCCCCAGGGATCATGGACTGAGGTGAATGAGATGAGGTTCAACAAGGCCAAGTGTCGGGTCCTGCACTTTGGCCACAATAACCCCATGCTGTGCTATAGGCTTGGGGCTGAGTGGCTGGATGATTGTGAAGAGGAAAGGGACCTGAGGGGGTTGGTTGATGCTCAGCTGAACATGAGCTGACAGTGTGCCCAGGTGGCCAAGAGGGCCAACGGCATCCTGGCCTGCATTGGAAATAATGTGGCCAGCAGGAGCAGGGAGGTAATCATCCCCCTGTACTCAGCACTGGTGAGGCCACACCTCGAGTATCGTGTTCAATTTTGGGCCCCTCACTACAAGATAGACATTGAGGCCCTGGAGCGGGTTCAAAGGAGGGCGACAAAGCTGGTGAGCGGTCTGGAGCGCAGGTCTTATGAGGAGCGGCTGAAGGAGCTGGGATTGTTCAGTCTGGAGAAGAGGAGGCTCAGGAGAGACCTTATTGCTCTCTATAACTACCTGAAGGGAGGTTGTAGTGAGTTGGGGGTCTGCCTCTTCTCTTGTGTAACCAGTGATAGGACTAGAGGGAATGGCTTCAAGCTGCTCCAGGGGAGATTCAGGCTGGACGTTAGGAAATACTACTTTTCTGAAAGAGTGGTCAGGCAGTGGAATGGGCTGCCCTGGGAGGTGGTGGAGTCACCGACCCTGGAGGTGTTCAAGGAGCATTTGGACGTTATGTTGAGGGACGTGTTTAGTGAGAACTATTGGTGATAGGTGGATGGTTGGACTGGATGATCTTGAAGGTCTTTTCCAATCTTGGTGATTCTGTGATTCTGTGAATTTACTCTACTATAGTTTGAATGTGTACTACAAGAAACAGATGGAGATAACCATACTTGACTTGTTGTCCTAACATTCTAGTATAAAAATGACAACTGTACGAAAAAGAGATCATCAACACAGTGGTAGAACAGAACAAAAAAGCCTCAGTTGTATCAGGTATGTTCATTTTTCTAAGTAAGGATCACAAAGAACATGAGAATAAACTGTGCAAAAGAAATTTTCAGTTGCTCACATTCATCACCTTGTCAGACACCAGAGGAGAAGCCTTACAAGCCTCTCAAGAGCAAAGCAATAGCTGGAACTTAAAAAGAGGTAAAAGACTATCAAGAAAACAAAAATTCTCTAAAAACCATACTGAGGTATGTAAGAAAGCCAAAGCTGCTGCATTCATTGATACATAAGAGCTGGTGAGCTGCTGTCACATGAATGAGAAAATGCAGGCCACACAGCAAAAGAAAATCAAAATAGTCAGCATCATTTACATAATTTGAAAAGATATTTTTCATTATTACTATATTTTAGAATAAAAAGCTTACAGACCACTGTTCCAACACTATAAATACAATTAGCACAGAAATAATACTGTGTTACTTGATGGGGTAGTTACGTCATCACTCATGATCTCCATTTTTTTTTTCGTTCAGAAGAGAGGAGAGTAATTTCATCATACTCTTGTTCTTATTGTATCTTGCACTGCAGGATTTGGGTATAAATTACCTTATTTAACCTAGAAACCTTACCATCAAATTAGAAATTTCATTGCTTCTCTTTCCAAAAGAGTTCATCAAATATTATATTCAGAGCACAAGCAATGTAGCAACAGGCATTAGTACAAATATATAATTATGGTCTGATAAAAAAATATAACCAAATTAGGGAAATGTTGTGATACCTTTTGATCAGATTTAAAAAAAAAAAAAAAAAAAAATGACACACTTGATAAAAGTGATTTTGCACATCAAATATTTCAAAATTTTTGACACACCATTAAATAATGCTTTGTTTTGGGAAGGTATGCAAAATATATAATCAGTAGTCATGTATCACAGTTGGCCAAAACCTGATGCATTCAAAGATAGCAAATTGAATTTTGAATAGAGTGACTCACTTGAAGGAACTTTCAAAGATTATTTAGAAGAACTGCCTGATCACTTCAGAAAAGAAATTATTTAAAGTAAAATAAATAATTGCTAGGTTTTATGATAGCTGGGAGCACTGCTAACTGAGAATTCTTCAGGGTCTGATACTGCTTAATATTTTAATCAATAATTATACTATATGTATTTAGATGATAATGTAAGGGCTTTGCTGGTGCACTGAATAGATCAATGGACACAGTTAACAATGAAGAGAGGAGGATGTGCATACACAGTGTTCTAAATCCCTTGGGTAGAAGATTGTACTTCAGCAAAATGTGGTTCAGCGCAGCATTACAAGGTTCTAAATATGAAAAGTGATGCAGGCTTTAGCAGCAGAATCAGAATTTTCTCCTTGGAAAGTAGAGATTTGGGAAACAGAATAAAAATTATCAGAAATAACAGTGCCAACATGAAAGCTCAGTATAATGTTCAATAAGCATTGTCACTGGAAGTATAAAAGAGAAAAAAATAATCTCTTAAAACAGTGATTGAAAGAATTTGAAGAATTCTTCATCCTGTTTGAGGTCTACACTTCAGGAAAGACATGAATACAACTAGGAGAATTCAGATGACCCATATAGTAAAAACAAATCCTTGAAGTGAGCTGCATATGGAATTCAGGCTACAGGGTTATTGAAGAGGAAATTAAGTTCATGCTGCATGCATTGCAAAGGTATGTCTTATAAGAAGTTGCTTAAATTTTGCAAATAAAGGGTGCAAAAGAAGATCCAGGGTCTGGTGGCAGAGGTCTTGAAATAAAATGCTAAAAGATACATTGGTGATGTTAATTAATTACTAGAATAACCTCCAGAAGAAGCCATGGTCTTACTATTGTTTTGAGCCGTTAAAAGCAGATTCAATATTTCTCCAAGAAACATATTTTAATCCAGCTTCTGGAAAAATATCTGCATCCTATATGGGCAAAACATAGGACCAGATGGTCCTTTTGATAGGAAATGCTGGTCTCTTCTGTTCTCAGTGTCTTTGAGCAAGGAAAATGAATCTTTTATTGTCACCCTTTACAGAGCAGCTCTCAGCATCAGCATTTCTAGGATTAGTGAGCTAGAGTATATTCTCTCAGCAGAACTCTGTTTCCCATTTCATGCAGTGTGTAAACAGCAGGCAATAAAGTTGTCTACTTGTTCCCAGAAGACCATATTTTGCCTACAGGACCCACATATTTGGGAATAACACAAAAAAAATAGAAAGAGATAATTTTATTCTGAAGTCAGGATTTATGTAGGAATTAAAAATATTGATTAAAAAAAAAAAAAAAAGAAAAAAAAACAAACCAACCAACAACCAAAACAAAGAGTTCTATATTGACACATATTCACATATTTAATACACAATACATCGTCTCTCCACTGTGGAATTCTAGTGAAGACATTTTTCCCATGAGAAACATTTTTTTTAGTTGCTGTAGCTATGTGTGTTTCATCTTCTGGATAGTTTTTCTTGCAGATTAACATTTACTGAAGAAATTACCACAAATTTAGTTTTAAGTTACAAATCTCAAATATGCAAATATTGTAATGCTTCATTGACTATTCTTTCAGTTATTAAAAATTATTGATTGAGATATTTTCTACTGAACCTTCCATTTAAATTCATATGTTATATTGAATTGAACTAAATGGAACTCCTGCAGAGTTTCTTCCAGGATTATGTGTGCTTTCTCTCAGACTTAGTTCATCTGCACTGGCGGCATGTCAATTAAGTCAGCTGTAAATATCTCCCTGCTATTTTACTGGGATTTCTAGTAGTAACATAAAATAAGAACAAAAAGAGCAGATAAGGTATTGTTTTTGCAGCCAATAGTGAATGGTAGAATATTTCTCTCATGATATTTGTTTCAGTAATAGTCTCTGTGGATAATCCTCATATCAGGAATCATATCATAGAATCATTTCATAGAATCACAAGGTTGGAAATGACATATAAGATCATCTAGTCCAACCGTCTTCTCATTACCACTGCTACCACAAGCTACCAAACCATATCTCGCAGATCCTCATCCAGATGCCTCTTGAACACTGCCACAACCTCTCTGGGCAGGCCATTCCAGTGCCTGACCACTCTCTGAGAGAGAAAGTTTTTCCTCGTGTCTAACCTAAACCTCCTCTGATACAACTTGTGGCCATTTCCCCGGGTCCTGTTCATTGTCTGGGAGAAGAGGCCAAACCCCTCTTCACTCCAACCTCCCTTCAGGAAGTTGTAGAATGCAATGAGGTCTCCCCTGAGCCTCTTCTTCTCCAGACTGAACAATCCCAGCTCCCTCAGCAGCTCCTCATAAGACTTGTGCTCCAGACTCCTCACCAGTTTCGTTGCCCTTTACTGGACACGCTCCAGGGCCTCAGTGTCTTTCCTGTAGTGAGGAAAGAACTGAACACTGCACTTGAGGTGTGGTCTCACCAGTGCTGAGTACAGGGGGATGATCACCTCCCTGCTCCTGCTGGCCACACTGTTTCTAATGCAGGCCAGGATGCCATTGGCCTCTTGGCCACGTGGGCACACTGTCAGCTCATGTTGAGCCGAGCATCAACCAACCCCCCCAGGTCCCTTTCTTCTTCACAATCATCTAGTCACTCATCCCCAGGCCTATAACGCTGCTTGGGGTTATTGCAGCCAAAGTGCAGGACCTGACGTGGCCTTGCTGAACCTCATTTTTATTAGTGACTCAAAAGACAACATTAAAAAAGCATTAATGAATTTTGTGGATGACAACAAGATTGGTGAAAAATCAGACTCAGTTCTGGTGGTAGTCAGTTTATAAAAAAAAACTACTCAGGTGGTAGTCAGTTTGTAAAAAAAAAAAAAAAAAGCAGACATTTTATTACAGACAATATAGACAGGCACAATCAAGTATCAAGGCTAAAGCTAAGAGATTTTGATGAACAAATATTTATGGAATCAATGAAGTATGGTGAGGTCTTTGCAGTACCACAGTTCTTAAATAACTAATTGGACAATGATGTTCCAGGTGGATATGCAAGAAGTAAAAAAATATGTATCTTCAGATATTATATCTTTTTCTCTCTTTGGTCCTACTCTGACACTTCTAAAATCTGTATCCAATTCTGGCATCCATCTTTGAAGAAGGTTACTGAAAAATTGAAGAAGTTTTAGAATAGATCCAAAATAATGAAGGATTATAAAATATGCATTTCAATGAAAGACTCAAGCAGTTCAGTCTATTATGATATCAAAGAAACAGTTACGGATATTATGGACAATGAGTGCCTACACTTGCTAATAGAGGAAGAAACAGACACTAGTTATTAAGATGTTCTTCAGTTTGGAACATAATGATACATTACAATCAAATGGCAAGAGATTGAAGCTAAATTGAAAATGAAAAAAGATGTTGATTTCTTTATATGTCAAGGTAATTAACTGTTTAAACACTTTATCGAGACTTGATTCTTCAGTTTTTAAAATCAGGCTAGGATTTCTTTAAGTTAAATTAACCATAGATTTTTATTTTCTGACATGAATTAACTCAGCTGAAAATCTATCCTTCATTATACTTTCCCAATTGTAAAGATAAGCTTTGACTCTCAATGCTCTTTGTTTTCTCATTCTAGAATGAAGCTTTGTCTCTCATGACCTCCAGACATCATCAAAAGGATTATAGTATTTGATTCTCAGACAGTTGGGTTCCCTCATGACATGGCTAGAGCACTCTAAAACTGGTTTAAGTCCACACTTAAATTAACCATTTTCCCACTTTTGGGGCTTATAAATATACTACACCTCTAAGCAAGAATATGTGTTTTGTATTACCTGTTATATCATTGGATAAATATAAATCATTTTAAAACAAAGTAACCAGTGTCATTTCCCAAAAGTTTTCAATCTTAATTCAGGTTAATTCAGGAGGTAGCGTGAAACCTCTGAACCTCAGAACATAAAATCCATTGATCCGTCTCCTGGGAAATATTTTGTCTCCAAAGATTATGTTGTCAAGTCATGCTTATTGGAATATGTATTTTTTTAACATTGATTGATTCTGCAAAAGTAGTTTTGATCTATAAATGTTTTCTGTGCATCATATATCTTTTTTTTTTTCTTTCTGTTTTCCAGTTTAGTATAGTGCACACACTCTCATGATAGTTTAGAATTTTTTTCTTTTGATATTCATTCTTGCATAGCAATATTTTTCTTTTTGCACATCAAATTTCCTAAGTACAAGAAATTGGATTGGGTTTTAATTATCTTTAAAGTTACAGGTGATTATATTTTTGAGGGAGATGTAATGTATTTTATAAAATATGTAGGCAAACTTTGGAGAAACTGAAAAGGTTTTCACTTAATATGTTTCAAAAAGATTAGTTCAACGAGAATTCACATTCTAATTTATCTGATTGCCTGTGATTTAGTTTCATTTTGTATTTATACAAAGAGTCACATTAGCTTTATGCAAATTCATTCACCCATCTGACAACTGCCTTTAGATATGCATAAAGAAGAAAGTGAAAATTACAACTGACAGCTCAAAAAAATCTTCATAATTGATACCCTTTTATAACTTTTATTTCAGATGTTTTTTTCTCTTTCTTTTACATTTTCAAGCCATCTCCCTTCTTCTGTTTCAGTATCTCAAGTGAAAAAAAGTAACTAAAATCCTGGACAATTGGTGTCACGGTTTTATGATTTTTGGTTATCATTATTCCACATCATAACATCATGTAATGCACTGGGGGTTTGACTGTTAATGCTCAAGTTCTGGGTGCCTGTCCAGAGGAGAAGAAGAACTACATTCCCTAGGAGGCTTTGCCGTCAGCGAGGAGAGATAACTCCTGGCAAGGTCACTTGAAGCTCTTCTTCGTCTGCGCTTCTTCATCTGCGCTTCTCCATCTGCTCTTCTCCGTCTGCTTTTCTTCATCGGCTTTTCTTCATCGGCTTAACTGGACTGCACTTCTCACTTCAGCATTGTGGTGAGGCCTATCTACCTTTCGGACATACTCTCTCTCTCTTTATATTTTGCTGATACTATATTTAGTAAATTAGTTTGTTTCACCTCAGATTGTTGCTGCTGTTTTCAATTATTTTGGGGTCCCCTGTTTCCCTTTTGCGGAGGCACAGATCTGCGGATCCCTCCGCCCCGCTATCATGGAACTGGGCTGAAACAGCCTGTAAACCATTGACAATTGGATTCCAAAGCATCAATTTTAGATGTTTATTATACGTTACCCTTCCCTCACTCTCTAACTTTCTCCAGTTTCCGTTTCCTGAACTACAAAAATATTTACCAAGTATCTGCATTCTTTCACCAGCTATTTGTTAATCCATCAGCAAACACACAAAAAAATTCTCATTAGTTTTTTAAACTTTATATGCTCTCATACCATATTGAGTTTTTCAGAGAGCTGCCAGTCTTATAAAGTAGCCTTATAAAGTGGTGAGTTATATCAGTGAGAGCTGTTTTCTTAAAAGTATTTGAAGTTTGCCAAAACATTATAAAAAAGCAGAAAAAAAAAAAAAAAAGAAGCAGTTTGTGACAATTTCTAATTATCGTTGATATTAGGCTAGGAATATTAAAAGAACATTTGTCTTCTATTCTTGCTGACCAAATTTTTGTTTTTCTCTCTGAAAAACATAGAGGTAGGCATTTCAAATAATTTGAATATGTGTTTTGATTTTCACAGACATGAAACAAACAAACAAAAAAACCCACATTTTAACATGGTTGCAAAAATTGAAAGAAAAAAAATCCAAACAGGAGCTACTCAATACTTCAGTGACCTCAATACTGAAGATATCTTTAAGCTTTACATACTGGTATGGTTAACAGCATACTGTTTTGACTTGAGTTTATACTTTTTAAACATGAAAAACATAATAGTATTTTTACCATAACCAAGGTCATAATACTATGCCACAAATGAAACCCAAGGCTTGTAAACATGAACAAGTTATCATAAGCAGGAGCACATGATGGCAATCTGTATTAAATATTTCTGATTGTGCTCCTAGCTCAAGTTAAATACTGGATCACTGAATTTAGAATGTCTCTTTTTCTTTACCAGCTTTGTTAACTGGAATTATGTAGATCGCTCTGAAAGTAATGCCTCCAATTTATTTTTATGGAAACAACAGCAGAAAGAGCACAATAGCACCACATGATAGAGCAAATTCTTAGCTACATAACACTATTTTTTCTATGTAGTTATTTCCATCATTTTTGCTAGTGATTACTAAGGGCTGCAAGCTGTACTCATTAAATTCTGCATGGCTGTTTAGAACGTGGCTTGTCTTTCACATCTCCGTCACTACTGCTGAGATGCACCACCTACGATCTCACTGTGCTCACATCTACTGTTTTGTCTCCATAAATGTTCAGCAAGCATTGATGAATGTCAGTGGGTGCCATTTTTTCAGCATGGAGGAATTCAATTCCACATCTTTGCTCCATACTCACTTCCATGTAAGACACCATTTTGTCAGACTGCCCCTCTGCTGCCATCTGTCACACAACAACAAAATACATCAGAATATTGGTGGGAATGTTTAACTTCTACTCCCACACCACCAACGTCTGCCTCTAATATCATGGAACAACATAATAAAATAGGAGACACTACTTATGGAACACCCTTCACTGTGTCTGCTTTGGGCTTCGTTGCAGCTACATAATAAGCTGCCCCAGGCCAGCAGATGTGTACCTGCTTTCAACTCCTCAGCAAATAATTTATATTTAAGGCCCTCAATTATTTTATTAAGCCTAACAAATGAACATATTTTAATTGAAATTGTAACTGTCATTGAAAACCAGTATCTTCAGAATGTTCATGCTTTTAATATCTATCACAGTGTGGTAATTCTAATGTTGAGTCAACATTTAAGTAACAAGTGTTTTTACATTTCCACTCTGCTGGTTTATGATTCCAACACGAGAATTTAGTAAATATTTTCTAGGTGGTCCTTCACCACATCAAATGCCTGTCGTACTAATCAGACTTGGGAGAATATCTTTTTTTCTTGTTGGCAATGTCAAAGTATTCTACAGGGGAGATGATTTGTGTTGAAGCTTCATCAGGCTTGAAATGTACTGAGGCCCGATCTCCCATTCAGGCACTAAACCTTTGAAATTTTGTTTCATGTCAGAACAGTACATCTGTTCCTGCTCAGGGGCATGGATTGAATGAAGGATTTACAAATCCCTAGAGAAGTTCATCTACTTTATCAAGAAATCCTGTCAGTTTTTCTGCAGAGTCCAACTTCTAGTTATACAATTCCTGCTTCATCCCTCTGTTTCACCAGTGGGTAAACTAATTTCCTACCTAATGGAAAGATTTGTGACAACTTAAATGTGACATGAGGCTAATGAATTGAACTGAGTTCACTTCAAAACTCATTCCAACAAGAAAGACTTTGTGACCTATAAATTGTTTCCACAGCTATACGTCATTTTTAAATGCATATCTAGCTTTGCTCAGAAAAAGTCTTTGCAGTGCCATATCCGTGTCTGAAGTAGCAATGTCTTGGTTTTTGTTTTTCTTAATTTTTCATCCTCCTGCATCCATGCTAATATCTGGACTGTTTTTCACTGGCTTCCATTCACACTTCGCAAATATTGTCTTCTGCTGTGCTCCAGCTGGCAGGAATTCAGCAGCTCACAGTGTTCAAATTTGGAATGCATCCTGAGAATATGAGGGACTGAAGGCAATGAAAAGAGATTTGGTCTATTTTCCCTATGAGCTTCTGCAGCTGAACCCACACTTCTCAAACAAATTTAGTTACTGATTTCTCAAAGTGTCATTCCTAGTGTTCTGCATACAGAGATGCAAAGGCAAACCACGTGAGCTTGTTTCACAATTTCAAGAGATGTCACGAGGGAAATATTTGCATGGAGTGAAATATCTCCTAGGAAGGACTGTGTGTTTGCTTTTACTAAGGTGATATTTACTATGCTGTGTTTAAAATTGTTGCAATAAAAGCTGCCTGTGAAATCATAGTTTACTTAAGAAAAATGCAGAAAAGTGTCTTTTTTTTTTTTTTTTTTGCCAGCTGCTCTACTGATGTCATGTTAGTATATGCTTCTTTTTGTAGAATCACTTTATTTCTGTTGTTAATGGACAAAAACAAACTGAAATTGCAAGCATAGGATTATGGCAGGAATTCTCAGCTTGCGGTGGGTTGATTCCAACCAGCAAACGTATAACCACTAAGCTGCTCATTCTCTTCACCCTCATGATGGACAGAGAGAGAAAGAAGGGAAGGCAAGAAGACTGGTGAATCAAGATAAAAACAGTTTAATAGTTGAATAAAAGGTTGTGCATGCAAACAAAATAAAATAAGGAATTCATTCACTAGTTCTCATCAGCAGTCAGATGTCCAATCATTCCCTGGGAAGCAGGGCTTCAATATATGCAAAATTTGCTCTGGAAGCAATTTTTTGCCCATCCCTAGACTACTCAACAAGGTGAAGAGGAAGGTAGTGAGAAAGAGAAAAATCCTTGACATTGTGCAAGCCCTGTTCACTCTAGCCAGGATATTGGTGTGTTATCATAATCGTTTAAGCCACAAATCCAGAGCATAGCACCATCTTGTTGGCCTCGTTCTAGCCACATAAGTGCACAGGGTTTATAGATATTTGTTTAGTTCTACATAGAAAAAAAAAAAAAAAGAAAATAAAGAAGAATTCTCCTGTTATACTTGTATTCCCCTTATGATGTTAGCAAATGAATCCTTTTGTTACATACAATTCTGACAGGTGTAACTATATAAAACTCTGTCACACATTACAAGCTCTGCACTGTTCTACTTTTGGCTGCAATCCGAGAAAAGCATATACATTTCCTAAGATTAATACATTCTCTCTAAGGTAAAATTTTGGCACAGTTTCTTTTCAGTTTAGTATAAATGTCTGTATTATCTTTGTGTTAGGAATTGAGCAGTGCTTACTAAGCCAGTTATTGTGTCTTGGACAACATCTACACTGTTCGAAGCAAAGGCTACCTCAGATTTTTTGCGTTTACCACGTGTCCACTTTGCCATGAAAGATATTCAGATCCTCACATTATGGATATGAACATCTTATCTATTTTGCATTTCAGAAGGATGGCATTAAGGTCCAGATTCAGAAATATAAATTAAAATGTATTTAAATGCTGAGTGTCTTAATACCCAGTATAGAAATTGGAGATGTAGGAATTTATTGATTTGCCTAGTTATCTGAGATGACTGAAAGTATCTGAAATGCCCAGATTGAACTGGTAGATATTACCTGGATGTCATGGTTTTGTGATTTTTGGTTATCGGTATTCCACAACATAACAGCATGTAGTGCACTGGGAGTTTGACTGTTAAAGCTCAAGTTCTAAGTTCCTGTCTGGAAGAGAAAAAGAACTACATTCCCCAGCGGCTTTGCGGTCAGAAAGGAGATATAACTCCTGGCAAGGTCACCTGATGTGCTCTTCTTCATCAGTTCTTCTTCATCTCCCTGCTGCTCAACTGGACTGCGCATCTCACCTCAGCGTTATGGTGAGGCCTATCCACCTTTCGTACATTCTCTCTCTCTCATTATATTTGATTTATTAGCTTTAATTCTAATTGTATTGTACATTGTATTATTATAGAATATAATTATATAATATAAATATAAATATAATATAATTATATTGTTATATTGTATTATGATGTGTTGTCTTGCATTCCAATACTATATTTAGTAAATTAGTTTGTTTCTCCTCAGATCGTTGATGCTGTTTTTAATTATTTTGGGGTTCCCTGTTCCCTTTTTTCCAGAGGCGCGGATTTTGCAAAATCCCTCCACCCTGCTAGTCATGGAACTGGGCCGAACCAGCCCGTAAACCATTGACTCTGGAACACATAGGACCTGCATCCTTTTGTGCTGGCAGATGAACATCCTAGCACTGAGCATCCTACATGTCAATAGATACTCATATTTACACAATTGAATCTAGTTGCTATGATCAATGGAGACCAAAGAGCTATACAGTTGCCTATGGAAAAATTCATTTCCTAAATGTTCATGAGTGAAATGTCATTTCTGACACTCAGGGTATTTGAAATATCTGGAGTGGCCTGATATATGTGACATGCAGCTGATAGAATCCATGGGAAATGCATTTATTTAGTAGCATTCATATATCAAGTAAAACACCTAAACATCCTCCAACTGTGGTAGATTGGTGCATCTACACACAAGAAACTGGATCCTCCTCGTATTTGTTCATTACTATAGAATCACAGAATGACCTGGATTGGAAGGAACATTATACCATCCAGTTCCAGCTTCTTGCCGTGGGCTGATTACCACCCACCAAATCAGGCTACCCAGGACCCCATCATAAATCAGAGAATTAGCAAATTTGGAAGAGACCTCCATGATCATCCAGTCCAACCACCCACTACCACCAATGTTTCCCCTCATCCCTTAGACAAATATCTGAATGCTTCTTCAGGGACAGTGACTCAACCACCTCCCTTGGCAGCCCATTCCAGTGCCTGATCACTCTTTCAGAGAAGTAATTTTTCCTGTATCCCACCTGACTCTCCTGGTGCAACTTGAGGCCATTACCCCTTGTCATGTGGGAGAAGAGGCTGACTCCTACCTCATCACAACCTCCTTTCAAGGAATTGTAGAGAGTGATAAGGTCTCCCCTGAGCCTCCTCCAGTCTAAGCAATCCCAGTTCCCTCAGCTGCTTCTCATAAGTCTTGTGCTCCAGTCCCCCCACCATCTCTGGCTGCCCCTCACTGGACATACTTAAGGGCCTTGATGTCTTTCTTGTAGTGAAGAGCCCAAAACTGAACCCAGTACTCTAAGTGCTCACCAGAGCTGAGAGGAACACCCATTATGGCCTTGAGCAGCTCCAGGGATGGTGCATCCACAACTTCTCTGAGCAGCCTGTCCCAGTGCCTCACCACCCTTTCAGAACAAAATTTCCTCCTAGCGTCTAGTATAAATCTCTCTGCTTTTGGCTTAAAACTGTTCTCCCTTGTCTTGTAACTATCAGATTATATAAAAAGTCATTGTCCCAACTGCTTATAAGCCCTTTTTTTTATGTACTGAAGGCCAGCAGTGTGTTGTTAGAGCCTTCTCTTCTTTAGGCTGAATAACTTGAGCACCCTCAACGTTTTTTTCATAGAAGAGGTGCTTCAGCTCTCTGATCACCCTAGCATTCATCTGGACCCTTTCGACCACTCTACATATTCTTTGAGCTGTGTACCCAAGGCCTGGATGCAGTACTCTATTCGAGGCCTCATTAGGGGACAGCAGAGGTGGACAATCACCCCCCTTTACCTGCTGGCCATCCCTCTTTTGATCAGTTCAGGATACTCAGAATCAGAGGTTTGTGGGCATGGAATGCATGGAGCTCTGACTAGGGATGAATGAAGTGCCAGTATGGAGATATTACTGGTAACAATTAAAGTAAAATGACAACACTGCATGCTGGGTGCCTGCTACAGACTATTTGATCAGGAATTAAAAGTCGATGAGGTCTTCAGACAAGAAATCTCATGTTTACAGGGACTGAACTACATAGTCTCTAGAGGACTTTGGCAACATGTGTATTTCTATGATTATGTGATTCTGTGAAGGCAAAAATTTATTGTTAACCTAGTAGTTTTTTACAGTTTAAACAAAATGGAACAAATAGTTATCATTAGCACAATTACAGTAATACAAACAGCCCTAGTAAAAATTATTTATTACAGAATAGTTTAATTTAAAAAGTTAAAACTGTTATGCATAAAACATCTTAATATCTATACTTGTTTGCCTGGTGTCATGCTCCTCCTAATACTTAGCTCTATCATAAGGCCTTCTTCCTCAAGCATAATGGTGATTGGAGTTCTGAAGAGCCACCAGCATCCTTAATCCTTTGCTGAGAGGCCTATGTTGGTAGGGATTATAGTAGAGGTTTTTTTCATTCTCAGTCTACTTCGTGCTAAATTAAAAGAAGAATTATGTGAGTATTTCAGTCAGTCCCTGGATTCCTGTGATGTCATGCATATATGGATTCTAAGACTAGCAGCAATCCTACTCAGAAGGAAAAAAAAAAAGGCAATAAGAAAACAAACAAACAAACACATATTTAAGCTTATAAAGGCAAGGAAGCATCTATTGTGATGAATGCCTACAAGCATACTCTTATTGACAAAATACATTCTGTCCACAGGTAAGACAGAAAACAATAATAATAAAGGTATTTAATTCTACTAACCTGTTGTCCAGATATAAAGCTTTAATCTTCACCTCAACCACCTCTTGGGATCCCAAGCCCATATTTATCCCACTATTGTGTTATTGTGTTTGTCTAGATAGAGGAAGAAATTTCATTGGCTGAGGAAAGAGGATGGAAACTTGGCATATCTCTATGCTTTTTGCACTTGTCAAAGAAAATGGTAGGAACAAAAAGGTCACTTACCATATTTTCAAGATTGGTAAGTGCAGCAGACATACAGAATTTAAACTGAGCATGTGAGTCACTATAAGAGATTATTCTTTTACATCATTGTCTCAAAGCTTGCTGGGGACACAGTTGAACAAGTCCAAGTAAGTCCTGGGCAAGGGTTGAAAAATCCTTTGTCTGAGGGACACAGATGTACAAGGCCAGGGGCAACGAGAGAGAGAGAAGCCGCAGCTTAATGGCCAGGAAGCGGTCTTTTGTGTGGGCTTATCTCGAGGAAGATGGCCATCTCAGGGGGTGCTGCACATGACTCTTACCCAAGCACCCAGGAATGCCATGTTGGCAAAAGGATAAAAAGAGGACCTATAACCATGAGGTGACATTTTTTGGCAACAGATTCCTCATGAAGTAGAATGGAGATTTTCTGGCAACAGATTCCTCATGAAGAAGAAGAGGTTTCTGACATGAGAAGCCTCATGACCTGCCTCTCTCCCTCCTGGACTTGCTCTGCGCTCTACCACGATGCTGAAGAAGAACAGAGGTGTCTGCCATCAGATTCCTCACTACAGAATTCCTGCATGCTGATGGCCTGTCGTGGGCCTGCAACCTGAGTCCTGCTTCTTCGTCCCAGATTGGCTCCACAACTGTCTCCTGCTACCTGCTTGCTGCCCAAAGCCGGCCACACTGCTGCTGCTCTCCCCCTGCTGCTTTTGCCTTGGACCTTCAAAACATCGTGCAACGGGACTGCTGCTGGATCCTGGTGGTGACTATCCCCGCTATATGCATTTCTTGCTTCTTTCCTGTCTTTTCTATCGCCCTCCTTCCCTTCCCCGTCTCCCTGATTAGGATTTATAATAAACTGGTTGGACCAACATTTGAACCGTTGTTTCTTAATCTCATGCCGGGTATACAGATATTAAAAGAACCTCATCTCCCTCCTATAAATTGGAGCAAGACAGTCACAGGACTAGTATTGACATCATTCATTTGGTACAGGGTTTTTGGAATTCAGCAATTTTGTTATTAAGTACATTTAAAAATCATAATTTTCCCCAAATACAAAAGCATTCTAATCGTTTTTATTTTAGAACTTTTCACCTCCCACAAAGAGCTACTCCTATCCCATTAGTTAAAATTTTGCAATATGTTCTCTTCCCTTTTCAGAAAATTACTTCTATACCAAATAGTGTAAATTATTTCAGCTTCCTTCAACATTGGCTTCAAGTTTTTTTATACATTACCTTAAAAGAAGATAACCATGAAGAAATGTTTAATTCTAGCTTTCAAAAATTTGGAGATATTCTTAAAAACTCCCTAAAAGCTTAAGGTACAACTTCAGACTTACCAATTTTATCAAAAGCTATCATCAAGATTTTCTACCCTCACAAAATAATGTAAAATCATCAGTCACATATTTTAGCATCCATCAGCTTCCCAATTCACTCATTCATCTGCAATTCTGCTAGTCCAATGGCTTCATAATAAAGCGCTTTTTTTTTTTTTTTTTTTTTTTTTTTTAAATTCCAGTTGCATTCTGCTCTGCACCTATTCAGGCACAGGCTAAGGGTACTGGAGTTGTGGTAACTGACCTTTACATATGCACAAGTTTTCTTGTCCTTCCAGTAATTCTTTGTCTTTTGTTTTTTCTCTTTTGGCAGAGATGACATATATCCCTTTAGAGGGAAAATTAGGCCTTTGGACTCATGTGACGAAACTCATGAGAATTGTTAAGACAAGTCACAGTGCAGATTAAGTATTCTGTTTGATAAAAGTCAATCTAAAGGTCTTACCTGCTCCATTCACTTTGTGCATGATGTTTTCTCTCATTCTCTACTGCCAGGAGGGATGCATTCTACTGCTTCAATTAAGATCTTAATCATGGGGCCATTTAAAGGGCTGATCTAATCTCGTGGATCTTATAATTTTTTTGTGTGTGTGCTCCTTCTTATTTAATAAATTCTTTTAAGAAGGAAAGATTTCAAATAAAAACGTGAGTGAGATAGGAAAAATTTACAGTACTTCTATTTATTAATAGTATGCCAAGTCTCAGAAAAGACAGCTAATGAAGGCATAAATATAAATGCAGAAATACAAGTTTGCTTTAAAAAGCAACCCAATTGTAATTCATTTGTCCTTGCATTCTCCATCTCGATTTCTGAAAGCTCTTCTCATTTTATAAAATGAAACATATACTAATTTGTTTCCTATTTGTTTTGATATTATTGGTTAAACTAAATAAGACTGTCACATAGAAACAGATTAGAAACGTGTACGTTACACATGTAGAAACATACATAACAAAGAAGCATTGGATGAACAAACACTGGTTTGCATAGGAGCTTAGTTATCTCCAGGATATACTAGAATGTGTCATTTTAGCCACAAGTACTGTGGAAGTCAATCATTTTATAAAATATTAATAGCTAGTATTGACAACCAATGTAGCTAATAAATAGTAGCCATAACTATACAGAACAATCAGACAACTATTTGTCTGTTGTGGCTAAACTAATGGTGGCATGGCAAGAATTTTCAGTTGTCTTTCAGGGAAAAAAAATTCACAGAAACAAAGAGGAATATCAAACATCACTGAAAAAGAAAGACAGAAAACTGTGGAGCATGATTCTTTTAGAAATCTTACTGTCTTTGTCATACACTGATAAGCTTGTCAGTGATGCTAGACATCCTTTATTCTGTGGTCTTTCTAAACTGAATGCAAATGTAAATTTCATTTTCTTGATTAGATGGCCAGCTCTAACCTCAATTTTTAAATAATTGTGCAGGAAGTGCTACATTATGTACATTTGCCAATATACTGACTTGAGTACCACTAAGAGTTAGATGTTACCCTCTTCTATAACTGAGTGACTCATGATCTGCACTACCTCAAGGCAACATGCTTTAAATTATGTACTCTGACACATTTCCCTATTTCTCCAATCAGCTGTAAAAGAAAGTTTTAATACAAATACATGCTAGATCCCATTCTATTTGAGTGTAGTGTGGGGCAGTAAAGTCACAGAGACACCTGAAGAGTCCCTTATCACCTGCTTGTGTCATCTCCCAAAAGAATCACTAAAAGTTAGTCCAAGGTAAAGTCTTATCTCTTAAGATTGCCTAGATGAAACAGATATTATTCCTTAGTATTCTTCATTTGCAATGTTGTTGTCCTCTCACTATGAAGTAACCATACAGTTATATTAAATCATAGGAAATTTAAGATTTCTTTCCAAGAGAATTCTCCGGTCTCTCCTTTGAGCTCATTTTTTAAAATATATTTAGTCTACTATTGCTACTTAACATGAATTCCTTTGGTATTCATTGTAATAGCATTAATTATAATGGAATTGCTCAATATTCATAAAAATTGCACTGATCATAAAGAATTAATTTTATGTTTATGAGGATATCACATGTAGTTTGTCTACACACAACAGTAATTTAGCATCTATAAAGTATTACTTAATAAAACATAATGTCATAATGTTAGATGTCTGTACTGCTTTTGGATGAGTAAAATATGTGAGTGAAACTACAGCACAGGTGGAGGAGTTGGTCCAGATGTTTGGGAGGAAACCAAAAGCAAATTTGGTGTGGTTTGCTTGCTGCTCTCAGTCTTTTCTACAGGCCTTGAATAGATTTTTTTTACTCCATAATGATCACTACTTTACAGTAATACAGAGATATAAATTTAATTTAATAAATATCAAGTATGCTTTTTAAAGAAGAGTCAACTTTGTTTTTGTTATTCACTGAGAATGGAAGTTCAGCCACTGTAACAAACTCTTTTGAATATTTAAGATTAGGGCTAATTGCATGCATAAATAGAGAGAATTCACAGTTTTCATCTTACTTAGCTAACATGCAGTAATATCAGCACAGATTTTCAACTTCCATCAAGATCACAATCTGGTAACTGAAATAATATTTCAGGAATTCTGCTTTCCATAGCATTTAAGTGGTGTATATCAGTATAGTTATAGTACTATGTACAATGGAACAGTAAAACAAAATTTATACAAAGGAATGTGCATAATAATATGCTGTAATATATTAATACTAGAAAATATCTTTAAACATAAGAAAAACATTTTGATTGTGAGACCTGTCAGACAGTGGAAAAGATTGCCCAGAGGAGCTATGGAGTATCCATCCCTGGTGATATCCAAAAACACAGTGGCCCTGGCTCTGTGTAAACAGCTCTCCTTGATGAAGGTTTGGGTAGGTAAATGGGACTAGAGATTTCCAGAGTTCCTATCCAAGTCACAGTGATTCCTTCCTTTGTTTTATTATATAGGGTATAGGCACCTTGTCCTGTATAAACTGAATTTATTTTAATATGAAAAATAAAAACTAGACCATCTTCCAATCCAATTAGTTAAATTAATTTTTGGAACATGCCACAGTATTTTGCACATGTGTAAACAAGTAAATGTGTCAGTACTGATGAAGTTTATGTTACTTATAAGACAGATATCTCACATTACAATAAAGTTTTATGCAAATACTGATTATAACAGGTTGTTAAATGGATGTTAAACTAAATTTATTTAGAAGGTGAGATGATATTGACAAGTGTAATTGCCAAAACTTCATTTGAATATCTTTAGAGCCCAGCACCAGATCAATTAATCTAGCAACCTTACTAACATCTCAAAGGCCTGTGATACTAAACTTCAAATAAGACTCTAAAAAAAGTCTTCACCTTAAATCTTATCAACTTTTCTAAGGAGTGCAGAAACATCTGCATTTTCAGAAACTTCTGCATAAACCTTACTAATTAAAAGCAATACGTTAAGAAATGCAGGCTTTAAAAATAAGTAACAGTGGGAGTGATGGTACAGTTGTTATTGAACAGTTGTTCTATTTTATCAGTGTGCATATGTGAAGGCCTGTGACATGGTCCTGCACCACATCCTTATCTCTAAATTGGAAAGATATGGATCTAAAGGGTGGACTATTCAGGGTATATATGATTGGTTGAATGGCCACATCCAGAGGGTTGTGGCTCTATGTACAGGTTGAAGCTGGTGTCTCCCAAAGATGCGACTATGGATCAGTGCTCTTCAACATCTTTGTCAGTGACACAGAAGCATAAGAAGGATGTGGAACTGTTGGAGGGGTCTTGAGAAGTGCCTCAAAGATATAAAAAGGCTGAAGCACATTTATAAAGAAAGCTTGAGGAAGCTGGGCTTGTTTAGCTTAGAGAAGGCTCTGGGGGGACCTGACTGTGGCTTTCCAGTATTTGAAAAGAGCTTATAAATAAGAGAAACAGATTTTTTTTACACGGTCTGATAGCAATAAGAGAAGGAGGAATGGTTTTAAACTAAAATATGGGAGATAAAGATTAGATGTTTGGAGAAATTTTTTTTTTCAGAGGGTGATGAGTAGATCATAGAATGGCGTGAATTGGAAGGGGCCTTAAAGATCTTCTAGTTCCAACCCTTCTGCCTTGTCAGGAATGCCATCCACCAGATCAAGCTGCCCAGGTCTCCATAACCTGGTCTTGAATTCTCCAGGAGTGGGGCATCCACAACTTCTTTGAGCAATACTATAATTCCTCTTTTTTTTTCTTTTTTTTTCTTTTTTTTTTTATATTTACAGATGTGTTTCAAAATTAAAATTAAGTGTGTCAATACATATGCTGTGAATTTTAGTTCCAACAATTCAACAAATACAATGGTTGTAAGACCACTGAGGAGTCACAATATGTACAAATTTCATTTCTCCTTTAGTGAATCTTTTTATTCCCTAAAACATGCTTTGTTCCTATGATGGCCTGTTTTTCCCTAGTATTAGTGAGAAAGTGAAATAATCATCTAATATAAAAGCCATGTAGTTTGCCATGCAATGTTAAAAATGGCACAGAGAAAGTAATGTGTAATTAACACACAGAATTCCCCTTGCACTCACAAAATGATTAAGTACTTTATTGTGGAAAAAGCTACAACAAAGGTATTTCTAAAAATGAGAGCAAGATATGATTCTGCATTTTACACTGAAGAAACTTCTCGTTCATAAGTAAAGAGTGTTCTGCCAGCTATGTCGTGCTGACAGGGTTGCATGGCCTTTTTTGAGCAGTCTCTGGGAATGAAGAGTAGATGTGTAAAAACAGAAAAAAAAAATAAAAATAAAAATTGACCACTGGTTTAGTTCAAGAGAAATCATCCCCAGATTAAAGAAAAGTGAATAAATTGACTTCTTTAGTATTAAAATCTTAAGGTGCTATTATTTTGTTTTGGATGATTTCTGTATGGCTTTTGTTGCAGAAATTACTACTGAATTTGACCTAATGAGGTCAATACTGAATTTTCTGCGTGGAAAAACTCCTGTTTGCTGTCACGTGGAAGCTAACAGTCATTTCAAACCTGGCAAAAAACTTATTTTGAGTTGCCTTCACCTGTAATACAAATCCACTATATGTTTTGAAAGTAATTATACTGTCTCAGCATTTCTGTAAACCAATCTTCAAATCATAGCCAACAGACCACTTAAAAATGGGAGTGAAATACATACACAAGTCCAAAGTTCATAAGTTAGCTTTATGAAGTGTTGTTTGCAGATGTCATAAGTAACTAATAAGTTGCTTTATTCTGCAAAATGACTGATCCCTCAGGTAACCGCTAGGTGTTGATGTCATATTTTTCCAAATATATTCTTCTTAAGTTTCTACTTTACCCTAAATTGCTGAGGGAAATAGGGCATTAATAAATAAACTTTAGTAGATTTTTATTCTTTGTCTATCTGCTATAATATACAGCAATGAAGAACATTGCTTTCATAAAGTTATTTTCTTTCTAGCATCCATTTCCTATAAAAGCCATTACAGAAAGATAAATAATTTGTCTGAATACATTTTCCTAATTCTATTTTCTTCTGGAATAGGATGCTATAAGCCATTTCAGGATTTACAAGAAAACATGAGAGTATTTTCTTGGAACTCTATCATAAAGAAATAGTCTTGTTAAGAGTGACACATAATTTACTGCAAAATTATGCCAATGCTAAAATGTCTCTGTAAAAGTGCATGCAATAAGTACTGCATATCTAATGAAAGAAATGCTATTGCATGCAAGCTTTTTGCTTATGACAATAAATTTATTATTATGCTTACGAAAGCTAAGTGTTCTGGGCATTGATCACTGTAAAACTTATTCATCTTCAATAGCTTTTCTCTAGAAACAATTCTGTTTCTTTAAAAGTAAGCATGAATGACAAATGCTAAATGCATGTCTAGTTCAATAAAGGAGTAAGAGACCATTATAGGCTTGAGAGCAAAATGTTGGGGCAGCTTCTGGTTTACCCTTACAAAGTAGTAAGAATTACACTTTTTAAGACTAGTACTGGAAGTAAATTTCTATGGCAAAGCTAAACTCATTTAGGAAAAATATATTAAATACAATATTATGTTTAACACATTGTTAAACCACAGAAACAACTGAGAGTCTTCAGTATTAATGTCAAATGATTAGAACATGGCTGAATTTCTTTTAGGAATTGAATTTATATTTGCAAGGAATAAGAAAAGCCATTTTAATGATCAATCATATCTTATACTGTAACATCACAAATCTTATAAAGATTGGTATCTGTTTACCTTTATTTCCTTAAAAACTCAGTTGATGCTTTCATGCCTATTCAGCTGAGTGTGTATAGGGGAGGAAATTTAGTTGCTTGTCAGTAAGTTGATTCATGCCATGGGAGATGTCCCCAGCTGCACAGTATCTGAAATGTCTCCTCATAGCCAATAAATATGGACTGGAAATCAGATCTTACATTTTAGATAGTTATGTAGCTGAATGATGTCCTGACATATTTATTTATCCAGTCATCCAGTTTTTGTGGGATATTTTAGCCTATCTTCAGCTTGTGGTTTGGAAGTATACTTACCTTTCAGAACATCATTTGTAGATGTCTTCAGTCTTCTACAGCTCCTTAAACAGTACTAAACACATAAGTTAGTAAGTGGATTCAGTTGTAAGGATATGCTTTACAATGTGACAAATCACTTAATAGATCCATTTTAGCTCCAGGTCAGAATTATCTGCCTCTCCAACAACTAAATAATAGGAACTTATTCTCCTATCCATTTATATTGACAATGATATGAATACTTAGTCTGGAACTGAGTCTTGATCGAATGACAAAATGAAATTAAAATCTGAGCTACTTTTCCCCTCAACAGTATCTCTTTTGTGAAAATTTACACTACTATATGTACAAAAAAGTTACTTATGATGGGAACCCTGCTTTTGACTGTAAAAATCAATAAACTATTACAAAAGACCATAATTGGCATAGCTTTTCAAATTTTTGTATTATGAATTTTTCATGTAAACATAGATGCAAATATCTTTATTGTTCCGCATGTATATAAAGAACCATGAAGGAGGTTGTCCTATCTAAATAAATATTCGGAGCACCAATATGCCAGTACATGATCACAAAAAGTTAAATAGTTCTCCAAAATGACTCTCTACCCTTTTTTTATCAGTTTATTTCCCAGTTGGTATTATTAGCATAAAAACTTCAGTCCAAATGCAGCCCCTTCCATTGGATGAAGTTTGAAATCTACAATTAAAAGAAATTTGCTACAGTATAGACTTCAAAACTTTGAATGCGTTTTTTTACTTAAGTCATTACTGAAACCTATGAAGACAATATGAGTTTCTTAATGGAATATATGCTTCTTTGTACTGCTTCATCAATATCAATAATCTGTTCTAAACTTCATGAAGTAATGTAAAGTTTGGTCAATTCTTCAGTACCGTTTATGAACCTCAGTAATTTTCACAAGCATGAATACACCGTTGTTAAATCCAGACTGAGTAGCACACTTCTAACATTTCTTTCATGTTACACATGATTTAAACTATAAAGAAAATAAAAACTTCAAAAAGTATCATAGAAGCAGTATGACTAATCAAAGAAATATAATGTCACTTGAAATGAAGAATGATCTTAAACAATATTGTTTCTTATTTTCACAGTATAATGAGAATATCTAATTTTCCAGAAGTGCTTTTCTCACATACAATCAACTTCATTCTTCCACAACTGTGTTAGTAATTTATTTAATCAGAATCAATCACAAAGTTACATGCTTACAGGTAGACGATAGTATTCTATTTTTCACAAGTATTGAAATTCTTCAGAGTTCATTGGATGTTATGGATATGTAACACCTTCATAAGTCAGGCCATGAAATGCATACTTAAGCATCTAACAAAAGGTGACCTTACTGTCATAAAAGGTTGAGCATTCATACTGAAGTTAATGAAGCTGCAGCTCTTACTGTACTTTAAAATCAGATTAAATTTAGCTGCACAATTTTAAACTTAAATGCATGCAAAATTTTGATTAATATGGAAAAAATTTTCATCTTGCTTTGTTATTAAACTCCTGTCATCTACACGTTTGTTTTTTCTTTTAATGTTTTTATATCCTGAAGGTGAGTACCAGATCTGATATCTCTGATTTTTTCTTTTTATTCTTTTAAATTTAATATTTTCCAGCTTTATACACATCTATAATCATTTGAATTGTAGCAGAATTTTTCATTGAATTACTCAGAAAGATAAGTATTTCTGGTTTCCTGTATGACTTGACAGTATTCTTAAACTCAATGTTGAAAAAAGTTCATACACATCACGTAGAAAAGCACTAGATTGTATGACCTCACTTGTAATGTTTTTTTTTCTTGAATTTACAGCTGTGAAGATTTTAGGTCCGAATTAAAAAAAATAAAAATTGAAACAATTGCTTTGTTCTAACTGATCTAATATTTAAAATCAAAGATGTGCATTACTTGCTGGGAAACAGAACAAATGTAGAAAAATGTCTACACTTCTTTCAGTATCCTTCTATGTTGCTTTTGTTTGCCTTTAGGTCTTCCCAGTAGACTTAGAAACAAAATCACTTAATCACATAGTCACAGAATCGTTGAATTTGAAAGGCAGCTCTGAGGACTGTCTACTCTGATTCCCTGCTCAAAATGCAGTCACCTAGCAAAGGCTGCTCAAAACCTGGATGTGGAATATCTCTAAGAATGAAAACTCCACAACCACCCTGCCATGTTTCCCATCCTCATAGTAGAATAATAATAATGATAATAATTATTTTTATGGTCAAATGGAATTTCTTCTGTTTCTCAGTTTGTTCCCATTTCCTCTTCTCTTTTCACCAAATATATAACCTGCTCTTAAAAATCTACAAATCAAGTGTGATGCACGGTATGCCATGGAACAGATCAAAATTATCCAAGCTGGTAAGTAAATACTGAAAAGATTTATTAAACAAATACTTCTACACAACCATTACAAAGAATAGAATATATCTTTGCTTTAGGCAGCTGCTGTACCTGATTACACGAAGTCACTTCATGCGAACATACAAATTAAAAAAATATATATTTGATAATTACCTATTAATATGTGTTTCACCTCTGATTCTTTTCTATGTGATTACGTTAAGAAATTATATTAAAAACTCCACAGTTGTCAGAAAAAATAGTGTCTTGGCTAAGCCTGCCTCAGAAACATAGCAGCTCTGTGTTTCTTAATGTGCTGGTTACAGGGGATATAATTTCTGGTAGCTGGTCTAGTGCTATGCTTTGGATTTAGGATAAGAATAAAATTGATAGCACAGAGTGCTACCTTTTCATTTCATCTATATGTTCATATATGAAGGTGGAAAAAGCATTTCTAAATTGTCTTTCTTTTTTAATGTTTCAACTCCCCCTTTTTTATATCAAATTTTTCGAAATTAAGCATTTACTATAAAGTCAGTGTTTTCTAGCAAATTTGCACAGAAAATTTCAGTCTTCTTGTGCATTAGCTGGTAACTAAACATCATGACTTAATGTCACACTTGATGTCATGACTTAATGAAAGATGGACTAAACAATAATAGCCTTGTATCAAAACCCTATTTTGTTACAAAGATAAAGTGAATTACATAATGGTGAGGAGACCTTTCTCTTAAGAAAGTAAGACTAGAAAAGATTTTTGCTATGTATTTTTCCTTCAGAGAAATATTCAACATGAAAATGAACTAGTTTTCTGAACTTTGTAATTGTTGGATTTGCTTGCTTCATTTGCTTTAGTTTCTTTCATTGTTTTCTGGGCTACAGAGTTACTTTATACCATTTCCTAATTTTTACATGACAAAACCAGGAAGCTAAGGCTGATATTTTTCAAAAGATTTTCCTTTTCTCAACGCTTCCTTTATATATAGGTCCAGCTTAAACACACTCACAGAAAGTGAATTTTTTCTGCCTATCTTGATATTTAGTCCATGTGATCCCAGCATAGGAAATATTAGTATGGGATTTAGACTGTACTGCCTCTGTGGCCAAAGCTCTGCTATGGATTCTGTTCTTGATCAAAGAAAATGGACTTGAGCCTTGGAAAGGCCCTCAGACTCATGAAGAGTGAAGAATGATCAATTCTTCAAGAAAGAAAAACTACATTATTATCACTTACCACTATTATACCTGTTAATAAAAGTCAAAGAAATCTAAGATTTGCAATTTGGTGAGAGAATCTGGTTCACATAAAATTATATTTATACAGAAGTTTTCTATGCTTGCAAAATTAAATTTATATTGAAAATGCCTTTAATTACTTTTGCTTATTTTAACTAAATTATCTGCTAGCTCTGTACCATTTTGAGTTTCGATGTCATTTACCACAGGATACTGGTCAAATAAACCCTAGATAATGCCTAGGGACAAATTCTGTAAGAATGCATATGGATGAGCAAGTATGCAAAATACAGATATTAAGATTTTGCCCTCCCCTGTATTGTATATTTCTGATTACTTTTTTCTTAAAGATTTGTCTCAGAACTCCTAAGGTATTAATAAAGAATCATATATATATATATCTTTATATTTCAATTCTTAAAGATTCTTCATATTCAACCATAATAGGAGTAGGGAGGTGTCTGTTCTTAAAGAAAAACTTAAGGATATTGTAGCTCTACTTTAAGGACCATTCTCAGGGCTGTATGATGGAAAAAGAAACTGCATATGCAGCTTCTGCCTAGGAATATGCTGAAAAAAGGAAAAAAAGTTATATAATTATTAAATAAACAAATAATGGGATATTAATTGTAAAAGTAAATATAGACCATAGCATTCTTTTTCTATGGGATAATGGAATTATTATATCAGTTTAAAATGTGGATACAACTTGTAAAATCTAAGAGCTTTAATTCCAAGTTGGAGGCTTTCTATAAGTTAAAAAGCACAAGGACACCTGAACTAAATGTGTTTCTTTGGCATTTCATTTAATGTCTGAAGAAAATACACATCTCTTGACTCTGGATATGTAGGGCTGAGAAAGTTCTTTGTGTATGCATTCCGTTTAATGAATAATTATCTATTTTCAACTACAGAATATAATGATTTCCATTTTAAATTATACACATCTAAAATCACAAAGGACATAAAAAAAGGTCAGATCCTGTCTCTCAAGGTAATTAACAGTGCTCTGTACTTGTGTTAACCTAAGAAGCATGCTTTGCCTCTGTTCTGTGAATACTTGAACATTTTGAACATATGTAAAATATAATCAACTAGTATTTTTTTGATACCAGAACAGTTCAGATTTACCAAATATTTCTGATTTATAAAATGCTTTTCTTTCTGGTGCAAAATTTTGGTGTGACTCAAGAATCAGAATGTTCCTCCTTTGTTCTCCATGTCTTCATGTGAACATCAGGGAACACTATTTTTACTGTTAGGGTGGTCAAACAACAGAACATGTCCAGAGAGATCATGGGATGTCCATCCTTGGAAATGATCAAAGCTATCTCAACGAAGTCCTGAGTAAATTATTTTAGATGAAACTGCTTGAGCAGGAAACAAGACTAGGTGAAATCTGGAAGTCCACTCCAAACTCAATAACTCAAGGATTCTTTATTCTCCACCTTTATTGCATTGCACTTTTACTTCCTCATTTGCTTAAGTCTACTGAGAATATGGAAGGCAAATCAAATTATGACAGAATCACAGAATTGTACATGTTGGAAGGGACCTCTAGAGATCATCTAGTCCTAAAGCAGGTTCATTAGAGTAGGTGATAATCCTGAAATTAAATTCAGATTTCTTTGGTCCTTATCAGTCAGGCTTAATAATTAGATCTAATTCATAAGTTACATCTCTCTATAGATTAATTCTTTCCTGAAGATGAAACAATAAAAATTTTCATCTTGGTTCCTACAGTGATATTCTATTCTTCTACTTCCACTGCCAGCCATAGGATTTCTACTAAGGGATACAGTCCTTCAGAAACAGGCTGATTTTGCTTGGTTCTTCCACGGGCCACAGTTTCTGCTTTGAGCTTGCTTTTGTCTGGTTTCTCTGCAAGCTGCAGTTTCCTTCAGCGCTCCTCCACATGCTTCAGCACTGATCTCCACAAGCTGCTCTGTGGAGATCTTGTTTGACAAGGTGCTGCCCAGGAAACTTTTCTGATTTTGAATACCATAAAGCAGTTAAAATGATGTTTTACTCATCTGATTTCAGCTGCTGCTATCAGAAATTTATCTTTACTACCTATATGTTTTGTCAGATAGATTTTACTCTTTTACTCTTCAACTTCTGGTGCTAAGAAAAATTAATATTTTACACTAAATGGCTCTTGACCTAGAATTGGCTTCCTTCTTTTGTTGGCTGGAAGTGTCAATCTGCCTGGGGGTAGTGAGACCCTAGAGAGGGATCTGGACAGGCTAGATAGCTGGGCTGCAGCCAATGGGATGAGGTTCAACAAGGCCAAATGCAGGGTCCTGCACTTTGGCCACAACAACCCTAGGCAACGCTACAGGCTTGGGGTGAAGTGGCTGAAAGACTGCGTAGAGGAAATGGGCCTAGGGGTATTGATCGATGCTCAGCTGAACATGAGCCAGCAGTGTGCATGGGTGGCCAAAAAGGCCAATGGCATCCTGGCTTGCACCAGGAACAGCGCTGCCAGCAGGAACAGGGAAGTGATTGTTCCCCTGTACTCAGCTCTAGTGAGGCCCCACCTCGAGTACTGTGTCCAGTTTTGGGGCCCACTCTGCAAGTAAGACATTGAGCCCTGGAGCGGGTTCAAAGGAGGGCGACAAAGCTGGTGAGGGGTCTGGAGCACAGGCCTTATGAGGAGCGGCTGAAGGAGTTGGGATTGTTCAGTCTGGAGAAGAGGAGGCTCAGGAGAGACCTTATTGCTCTCTATAACTACCTGAAGGGAGGTTGTAGTGAGCTGGGGGTCGGCCTCTTCTCTTGTGTAACCAGTGGTAGAAGTAGAGGGAATGGCTTCAAGCTGTTCCAGGGGAGATTCAGGCTGGATGTTAGGAAATACCACTTCTCTGAAAGAGTGGCCAGGCAGTGGAATGGGCTGCCCTGGGAGGTGGTGGAGTCACCGCCCTGAAGGTGTTCAAGGAATGCTTGGGACGTGGTTTAGTGAATACTATTGGTGATAGGTGGACGGTTGGACTGGATGATCTTGAAGGTCTTTTCCAATCTTGGTGATTCTGTGATTCTGTGATTCTGCCTTCTTGTTTTAGACCCTGGAGTCATATCATACTCATGAACTGGGGAAAAGCCCATCTGTTTCTTCAGTTTTGCTTTCATTGGGGTGCAGCTGAATTCTTATTTTCCTTTAAGTCCTCTGTGATTTTTGCTTTTTTTGTTGTTGTTGTTGCTGTTGTTGTTTTATTTTTATTTCATTTTTTTTTCTTAAATAATTTGGCTGAATAAAGATTATTTTTTTATTAATCTAAGCGTAGTTTTAGATTTGATTTTCTCATTGTGATGGAACTGTAATGGAGCAAACAATTTTGGAAATAATTTCCAAAACATACTAAGGACAAGAAGCTGATTAATAATTGTTGGCATGGAGTCATAAAGTAGAAATGATATTAGTAAAACTTGACAGATTTCTCTGATGATAGACCATCTCAGAGGAGAACAATGCCTTCAATCCTTTAACATTTTTAAAGACAAAATGATGAAGTACAGACCAGATAGATGGACTATAATTGACTGGATGGTAAAGGAATGATAGTGAGTTAGCTAAGGCTTGAATACTGAATGAACTCCTGGCTGAAAGGGCTTTGATTAGAGACAACAATGCCCAATGCAAGCTGAATTACCTGAGTTACTAAATGCCTCTAGTTACAGTTGCCTCTATGTTATTGAGGTCAATACTAATTAATATCTTCCTTCAGGGTATGCTTGATTAGAAAGGGTGAGTCTTCAGCACTTCTGAAGATGATTCAAAACTGCGAGGAGTAACCAATACACCAGAATGTTGTGTTGACATTCACAGGGACCTCCATGGGCTGGAGAAGTTGGTGGTTAGGAATCTCATGAAATAGAAGGAAAGTGCATATTGCTAAGAATAATCCCAAACACCAATATCCACTAGAGTTAATTGACTAGAAAGCAGTTTGGCATAGAAGGACCTGGGGGTCATAGTGACCAGTTAGCTGACCATGAGCCAGCAACATGTCCTTGTAGAAGACCAACAGCCTTGTGGGCTGCATTAATCAGTGAGCATTGTCAGCAAATCAAGAGTGATGATCCTGCTCCATTCCAATGCTTTACTCAGCCTTATTGTGGCACACCTTGTACTATGTGCTCAGTGCTGGACTGCATAGTACAAAATTGTAGAGTGAAGCAAGTCTAGTAAAGGGCCATGAAGATTATTAGGGCAAGAAAAGAACCACAAGCATAAACTGGAGAAGAGATGATTCTAATTAAATCAAAGAATTCTGGTTTTGTTTTCTTTTGTTTTCCTAGCCATTCTTTGTTTCTACATGCCAGTATTTGTACATACCTAATGTTCAGGTTATTGACAGCAGTATGACTGATGGGCATTTCTGGATCTCTTCAGTTATTGTTTCCAATGTCTTCAATATCACACGACTTTATTCTAGTATAAATCTTATCATTCACCATGCAGGCTAGTGTTTTGTTAGAAAAAAACTCATTTAGGTACCAACACTTTCGTACAACTTTACTGATTCTTTTGTTAACAAAAATGGACAAAAACCATTGTATTTTCTCTAATTTCTGGTGTAAGCTCTTACACTCTGGAGGCTGTTCCTGAAATAGAAGAATCTCTTATAAGAATATAAGATGAAGGAGAAAAAATGAAATGATAATTATCAGTGGAAGGGATGATCTTTGCAAGGAATAAAACAATAAGCTTTAGAACTCTGACTTCTGTTCATTCCCTTTAGCTCCTCACTTAGCAAACTAACTGATTGAGTAATGGGTCACAGCTGAGGTCACTGTATCTTCTAATAATGACCCAACAATTTCATTGATATTCATCCTTGTTATTGCTAATTTCCTCCAACCACTTCAGGCCTAATATCTTCATCCTAATGCTGCAGATGTTGATTCTTATTCATCTTTCAAGTATAGCCACTTGTTCAACTCATTTACACAGAAGCAGCAAATTAGTATTGCTTTGCTAGAGTAGTTTATTGGAGCTTAATGTACTGGTTTCTTTACAGCAGCTTAGTGAAACTATTTCAGATAATGTTTAGCAGTAGCTTTATTTTTATAGAAGTGATTTACTGACATTCCGTAGTGTCCTTTTTAAAATCTTCTGAAATGACATTAATTTTCTTCTTTTTTTTTTTGACACTATCAAAGTGTTTATGTTGAGAGCAAAAACACTTATGTTTACTCATACACACTGATAGAGCTTGTGCAGATTGGTCCTGCAGTCATAACTCACAAAAGATATTATGAAATATATGAATTTCAACTGCTGAGTATTCAGACAGCATCATGTCTTGGCTTGTTTTTGTTTGTTGGTTTTTGTGGGTTTTTTTTTTTTTCAATTTCCTGTTAATTAAATTAATGATCTTTATGATTTTATTCTTTGCTTATGTTGAAATTGACCAGTGACAAATGCTTGTACTTTAAAACTCGATTGCAATCAGGAACTGATCATTAATTTTCCTTCAAATTCAGTAGTTCTTCATATTCTTCCATTTGATAATGTGACAAATTTTTACAGTCATGATTACTGTTACAATTTCTTATTAGGGGATACAATATGGGTTGTGTTCATCTAATGCAATGTTAGAAATCTACTACATATGCATTCTGTACTTACAATTTTCTCTCTAGATTCTCTTTGTAATCAATAGAGAAATAGCAACATTTGACAGAGTGTGATTCATCTAATCTATTTTATTTGTCTACTCTAAAATGAGATGAATCATGACTTAGAAGTGCTTATTTATTGGCACTGACCAAACTAGAAAGAATGATATGGATGGGATTAAATCAATCTTATCAAAGTATTCAATTTTGTTCAATTTCTCCTGTAAATGAGATGATTCTTTTCTACTGAGGGTTAGAATAGTACAGCTCAAAACATTTTTACTTGAAAATATTTTCAGTGGAGAGGATGGCTTGTACTGCTGTACTACAACCCCATCCACAATATCTGTATAAAAGTTTGAAACTTCAACTGACTGCTTAGGATGTAATGAAATCTCAATTTGTATATGTGTAGCTTTGAAGTATTAAACTTATAATTAACTTCGTGAATTGTAGGATTGTTTCAGGTTGAAGAAAAGCTAAATGTTTACAGTGTGATTCTCTAACCATGGAGACCAGACTAAGAGCTTGTTCTCTCTTCCAATTCAAGACGATAGTATAAACAATGGATATCAATGTATTATCTGGGTCAGTCAAGTTATTGAGAAAGATAACATGGCGTTTTATTCAAAGATGAGAAACAGACTGAGAATAATCTATCCAATCAATGACATGAAGAAAATATTATTTATTTTTAAAAAACCTCTTACATTTTAATAATTACAAGCCCAATAAATATCTATAGTCTTTTATTTTTGCACCTATATTTTAGAAAAATTAAAAAAATATATTTACATGCAACCTCTCCTTTCTGTTAGTCACATTATTTATGCATCTGAGTAGAAGGATACATACACACTTTCCTCTCTACAAGATGCAAGGAATTTCCTAACTTTTTTATGCATAATGCAACTAGATTTTTTTTATTATTTTCATTTTCTGTATGTTTCTTTTATACCGTGACTCACTGCCGGTAAAATTCTAGCTGCCTCCAACCTAGAAACCCAATATCTTACAATTAATTTATCCTGGTATTTACAATAAAGTGGTGTATTTTCATGTTTTCAGATTTGTACAGACATGACACATACAAACACAAATACTGTAAGTAGGACTTAAAGGGAGATTTTTGTTTGGTTGATTTGGTTTTCTGTGATATTCAAGCCCTCCACAAATAACACAATAATAAAAATAAATAAAAATTTTGAATTGAATAAATATTTATTGAAATTAATTTAAAAATGTTGAGATATGCTAGGAAACAGAATAAACTCTGTTATTCAGGCACAAGACACATATTCAGTCCTTTTCCAGAAGGAATGCTAAAAAGTGTTCTCAACAGGAATCTTAAACTTGCAGTAAATACTAGTATAGGTAGACCTTTCTCACTGTTGAAAAACATTTGTCTGCCTTATCTCCCCAAATACAATCAAATATGGCAATATGGTGAAAACACATAAATGTTGAGATAAATATCAGTGCACATGGTTTCAAAGGAAGTAATGTGATTTGGAAAAATAAAATTAAATTAAATTGTCTGTTTTGTAGGACAGCAGCCATTCTTATAATGGAGAAAGAGGCGAAAAGACTATCCCAATAGTGTATCCCAACAAGCTTAACTAAAGATTATCCCAATTCCAGTGCACTAGGAGTTATCTGGGAAATTAACTTGCTTGCTGTGCTCTGTTATCTTATGAATATTTTTCCCATGAACTTGTGTTGAATCTCTGGAAAAAAAAAAAAATTCCACTAAATAAGGTATTTGTTTCTGCCAGTTTCAGTGACTGCAGAGCTATCTCACTGCCATGCTATCATCACAGTTATAATCTAGAGTATTATTTTGCCAGTATGAATTGAGAAGTTTTGAATTCTTCTGAAAATTAAACAAATTCAATTGATCTTCAGGTCATACTTTCAAAACCTGTTAATGTCCTCAGTCAGTGTGACTATTTTTTATGATACAGGAAAACTCATTAACACTTTCATAATCCTTAATGTAGCTATGAATATTCTTGTGATTACATGGTGGCTAGCTCAAGGTCAAATTGATTATAGAATTTAAAACAGCTACAACAAAAGCAACCAGACCAGTTTTCCTTCCTACCCATCACACACTTTGGCTTTTGCAAAAATAAATCCACATTTTTCATCATATTTCAGAAAACTAATAATGGAGCTGCTTTGCTGCTGTTGCTTTCTGGGTAATGGTAGTCCCTATTACTTTCTCTATAAGAAGTGTAGAGAGTACTTGGGTTAGAAGAAGGGTTTTCAAACAATGGCTGTCCAGGACATGACTTGCCTCAGAAAGCTTTCTATTTCAAGTTTTGACCTTAATTTCTGCATGTAAGTTTATGTAAGTGGAGCCTTAAATTTAAATTTAAATTTAAAACTATTAGAAGAAATTATTTAAATTATAAAATGGAATTTTGTACTGTGTAAAAGTTTCCTTTTTATTTGACATTATATAGAAGAAAATATTTCTAAACTACATGAAACATTTTCTCTGTAATTAAATCTTGCCCTTTACCACTTTTAAGAATACACTTAAATGTTCCTAATTATTTTATATTAGAAATGTACCATAAATTTACTGTTTTTTTTTTCAACATTTCAACAACTTTGTTTTCCTTGTATTTGTTCTGATTTTCTTTTTTTTTTTTTTTTTTCATTTTTAGTGTATTCCAAAATTCAGTTGCCATTTACATGGCATTAAACAGTTCTCTTAGTTCCCTCTATACGACTCTTATTATTCTTATAAGACAGCATAAAAAAAAAATATGTAGAATTTGAAATATTTGTTTTAGTAGTTCTTCTCTCATTACTCTGGTACTATTTTCAATTACATATTTCTGAGAAAAAAATATAATAAGAAGATACTGTAGGCTCTGTATTCCTTACTAGGTTACAGATTAGCTTTTACCCAAGAAGAAAGTAAACAAAGAAGAAGAAAAAAGAGAACAAAGAGTACTCAGGTCCTATGGTACTTTTGGAGAGGCATCCATGCAGTTTTATCTCAGAGGTACAGGATGTGTAGTATGAAATCTTCATTGACTCTGGAATTGTGTGTAGAAGATGAGGACATGTTTGAAAGCAAGAAATGTCAAAGGTTGTTTAATAGCTTCGTAAGCCTTTGTTTTATAGAATCCACAGTCATAGAATGGACTCCCTCTGAATGCGAGGAAAAAAATAATAATAATAAAAAAAATCTATCTCACAAGACATTTTAAGTAGTAAAAAAACCTTTTTCTAAGTTTCTGTACTTTGAAATGACAAACTATGTATTTCAGTGAGGAAAAATCTCAATTTCTTCTGATTTAGAAAGCATAAAAACAGTAATGCAAAAATATTTTTTCCACTTACAAAGTCTAAGTTAAAAACAGTTTAATCTGTAAACATCTTTCTGCAATACTCAAAAACTAAATGTCTTCTGGGGCTGTTCTTGTAAAGTATGTGTGTTTTACATCATCTCACTGATGTCATGATGATATTCGCAATTGAAACAAACGAAAAAAGGCTGCAGCTAGTATCTCATAGAATAAGAAGTGTAAAAATGGAAGATATTTATGTTGACTGGCTCCTCCTCTCCCGGAACTTGAGTCTGGAAGCAGCAAGACTGAAATGTTGTCCTCATGAGCCTAATTTTGGACATTTTTAATCTACATTTTTAATGTAAATTCTTAGTCAAATCAAGAAAACAGTTTATAGTATAGTTTTCTCTGTTTTCTCCATTCCTAGAGCTGGAGGGAATGTATACATCTTCTGTTGAAGACTACATACAGAATCACAGCATCACAGAATGTCAGACATTGGAAGAAGGGACTTTTGCTAAATCCAACAAAGTTGTTGTACTTGTCATGTCGTGGCCATGAAGGGAGGGAGGGGTGACCAGATGATTAGATTATGTTGAAATGACACTCAAGGTCCATACACACAAGGAGAAAAACATGTCCCATCCCCCTGCTGGAGCAGGAACATCTAGATCAGGTCACACAGGAATGTATCCAGGCAGGTTTTGGATGTCTCCAGAGAAGGAGACCCCACAGTCTCTTTGGACAGCCTGTTCTAGTATTCTGTTACCCTCACCGTGAAGTTTTTTCTCATATTTACATGGAACCTCCTGTGTTCCAGCTTGCACCTATTGCCCCTTGTTCTATCATTGGATGTCACCAAGAAAAGCCTGGTTCCATCCTCCTGACACACACCCTTTACATATTTCCAAACACTAATGAGGTCACCCCTTAGTCTCCTCTTCTCATAAAAGTAGATCATTTTGTTGTATTTCCATGTTCCTTCAGAGAGTTTCTAATAAAATCTCCAAAAACTCAGAAGAGAAACGCACAGAGAAATGCACAGAGAAACCCAGACAGCAATAGATTTGATGTTTCCAAAATAAAGTTATTATGGCATAAATGTAACAACAGTTTTAGAACTAAGACTGGGTAGCTGAGAAATAATATTTTAATATTTTTTCAGATTCTGGCTGAAAATTATTTTAACATGTATCTGCTAAGTGTTCATGATGAAGAGAATTTGAGAATGGTGAGGATATTTCTGTTCAGAATGCAGCTACCATATGTTAAGTGCCACAAAGCTGCATTTCAGAGGCAAAATAAATACTTTTTCCTTATTTCTTAAACTAGCAAGAGAACTACTTCTGCAAGACACAACAAGTAATATATTTCTAAAATGTATGGCATGAAAGAAACATTCAAATTTTTTTTTCTGACATGCATTTGGAATACACGTAAGTTTGGAGAACTTAATGAATCACAGAGTTATCTTGGCTGCTCATAGCCCTAGGGACAAAAGAAAGCCACGTTTAAAGGACAACTCAAATTTTGCATGAGTTGAGTACATCTCAGATGTATTTATCCCACCCGTTATCCTTGTTTCATTGTGCCATTAACCGATGACTACTCCTAATGCAGTTTGATGTCTATTGTTGTATGAGAAAAATATGTCTATACAGTATATGGTATCCTGAAAAACTTAAAAGTAAGTGTGTAGTGAGAGAGGAAGAAGGGACTTTTGCTAAATCTAACAAAGTTGTTGTACTTGTCATGTCGTGGCCATGAAGGGAGGGAGGGGTGACCAGACGGTTAGATTATGTTGAAATGACACTCAAGGTCCATACACATGAGGAGAAAAGCATCAACTTTAATACGAAATTTCCATGAAATAGTTATGCTATGCACACAGGCCCTTCCACAATTATATTTACTGAAATTGAATGGTTTTATTGGAAATTTAAGTAACCCTTGCATTACTTAAGAATTTTAAAAGAAAGAGAAATAAAGAGAGTAAAAGAGGTCAAAATGAGGAGAGAGTCCCAGGTCCAGGCCTGATGCTGGAGTGCTCCATGTGGCATAGAACAAAGAAAAAGGGTAGCAACAGCAGTGAGCAGAGGGTAGCAGCAGAGTAAAAAAGGGAGGGTCTGGGCTACCCACCTTTTTACAATGTCAACACAAAAAGGGAATATCCTATTAATAGTTGTAGATGGCTCCAGTTCCAGGATTCACTGAGATGCTGGATAACAGCCAAATCAAAGGAGGTGGCATCAGGCCCCGTTCATTAGTTGATCTTTTCTCCTATATTGTTCTAGACTCTCCCAGGAGTGGTTGAGACAGTAGCCAAATTAAGGAAAGGGATACCTTTCTCCTCCCTTGACTTCATTGCCTCTCAGGGCATTATCCAGGACTCACTAACAGCCACTTGGGGCTTGTCCCTTACAGCATTACATCATGTTTTGTTTTGAAATAGTTATCCTCTACATGATGTTCCAAGAGGAAAAGAAAGAATGGTGAGGAAAATAATATGTAGGTAATGCAATTACTGTTCTCAAAATAAGATGTAGAAGGTTTTATGAACTTCCTGGAAGCAGTATTAATCAAGAGCAATTAAAAATAATGATGCCAGTGGTGGTTCAGATAGCTTGTGTGTAGCATATTGCCTGGTGTCTAGGAGCACTGGGAGGAAAGGAAGAAGAGGGGGAAAGCAGCACTGCTACTTGCTTGTCATATTTTCATACTTTTATGTAGAACATGTTATTAGTCAGTTCTGAAAGGCAGATATTGAGCTAAGAGGACTTCTAATCCGTCCTGCTGCAGCCATTCTTGTGTTCCTATTTCTTGGGAAGAGAATAATAAATAAAGACAAGAAACCAGAAGTCAGGAAAGTGATAATTAATACTTACAATACAATTAAATTAATCAAAAGACATGAAAAAAGAACTGGGAGGAAGTCATGTAAACCTCAGAAGTACAATGGTAAACCTTTGGGAGACTATGTAGAGTTACACTGCAAGGAAACAGCACCTAGTAAACACAAGGGAGGAGTGTTTAGCTGTAGCAAAAATCATAGCTTTAACTCAGTCTTTCCTTCAGCACAAGGATGAAGAGAAAGAAGAAGACAGCATCCACTAAAGAAAATAAGAATAATAGTATTCATTTTAAGTCAGGACTGAAATATGTGAAAAGAAAATACAAGCCATTGTGGTTTGAGACTTGATCTTAATAAGGCATATTCCTGTTTTGTCTTTTTTAACTTAGTTCTAAAATTGAAATAGTGATTTTTTTTTTCTTTCAGTAATCATGAGATTTACTTTTACTTATAAGTATATTTAAATACTATGTAAGAGTAAAACTGACTCCGGATGATGATCTGTAGATTCAGCATTTGTCCCCTACTAATGGGACCAGTAAAACAAAATGTATTGAGATACTCTAAAAGGGCCATTTCCACACTAACTGAATATATTTCTACTTACACTTCTGTAACAGCCTAGAGTAATTGACATGAGGTCCTGAAGGTGGAAATCAAATGTTTTCCTTATGCAAGAGATAGCTGCAGAAGTTTTTATAGAATGAAATAAAACAAGCCTTAGGGGACAAGCCAAAATGTAGTATTCATGACAGAAAATGTATGTGCTTTTTTCTTTTGCTTACTACACTTTTGCAAGTTAAACTTCTATATCTAATTTAAGTGTTTTTTATTTATTTTTAGCACTGAATAGTTTGACTTCATTATTCTTAATTTTTAAGAATAATGAAGTGTTAAAATTTCTGTGTTTCTTAAGCACTTGTTGTTGACTATATTGCCATCCACTTAATTGTAAGGAAATGTGAAGAGACAGCTATACCAGAAGGTTTTATTAAAGTATCAAAAGCCAGCAAGACATCTACAGAAGCCAATTAAATGGCACCGCATGTCCCCAAAGTAGAAAGCACATAGAATTCTATATAAGTTGATAATTTATTCAGCAAATAAATCAACCCTTACCCAACACATTCCATAAAAGTAATCGGGAGCAATATACCCCATATGGATTAACAGTCCCTTCACGCCAGGTATATTAAAAAACATGTGGAAAGCTACTTTACTTCTCTATAACCTATTACTGAAAGATTTTCCTTAGTGTTTCACAAACCAACAAGCCTCATCGGCACTAGCAATGAGTTATTCATTAAAATCACTATTTGTGTAATGTGTTCAAATTCTTATTTCCCAGGCCTCTCTTGACCACAGACTCAAGCCCACACAGGATTTTAGAAGGGACAGAGAGTGACCATGGAGGAGCAGCAGAGATGAAGTGCTATGCTTCAGCACTGCTTCAGCAGCTGCCATTTCCCATTCCCCTTCACTATTTGAGGGGGAAGAGGTAGGAAAATGTTGAAGGGAGAAGATGTTCTTGCTTTCAGTTCTCATTGCTCTAGTCTGTTAGTAGTAGGCTGTCAGACTGTGTCCCCGTGACACCATAGGATGTTGGTCTCCTCACTTATCTGCCCAGCCCAGACATAGGCCCTGCCAAGTCAGGCACATCTGGAGGTCATTATCTCAGCTTGGCTTCACCTAGCCCTGTGCCCATGGTTTGGCTCCTGGCTGAGGTGGAGGTGAGGGCCATGACTGTCAGGCTCTGCGCTGCTGCTCCCAGGGAGCCTCCAGCCCATAGCACTTTACTGGCTCTTGCTGTTCCCTGGCAAAAATATTATGCCTGGCATATTCTTCATGCCTACAAATGGCAAGCAAACAAGTCTCAGCAGAGCGTGACAGTCCTCCAGCACTGCCTGCCTGACAGTTGATTTTCCAGTGTCAAAATAATTAGAACATACATGTGACAATGTGAGGTGTCCGTTTTCCAGGCCAACTTCCTCGCTTCTGTACAAAGCTCTGGGGCAAGGAAATAAAACCCTAGCAGATATGTCCACTCAGGCAGAAGTTCTGGAATGCTGCTTATCATTTCAAATATGGGAAACAATGCTATTCGCATTAATTATTCTTTCAGAAATTCTGGAGGTGTCATCAGATAAGTCATCAATGCAGAGGAGATGGTTAAAGAGTTTAAGACAGCTGGCAGCCTGGGCTGCAGTAACCATGCACTGGTCAAGATCATGAGAGAAGACTGGAGGGAGACCTCATTACAGCCTTCCAGTATTTAAAGGGAAGGGAATAAACAGAAGGGAAAACAATTTTTTTACGCTGGTTTATAGTGACAGAACAAGAAGAAATGGCTTTAAATGAAGATTAGATGTCAGCGGGAAGTTTTTCACAGAAGAGGATGGTGAGGTGCTGGAACAAGTTTTCCAGAGAGGCTGTGTATTCACCACCACTGGAGATGTTCAAGGTCAGGCTGGATGATGTCCTGGTCAACCTGATCTAATACTTGATCTAGCAGTTGGCAACCCTGTCTGTGGCAAGGATTTGGAACTTGATGATCTTTGAGGTCCCTTCCAATCTGAGCCATTCCATGATTCTATGATAAGTCTATTTATTATTAATCTTTGCATGCAGTGTGCTTAGACATTTTTTCAGTGACTACTGATTTTACAAAGCTCCAAACGTCACTTCCTGCACTATAAGCACCAATGTTTCAAGGAAACAGTTATTGGCCAATGGGTCTTTCCACTCAGCAGTTCTGAGCACTGCTTGAGAGGCAAAAAAGTGAAACACAACAGGAGGCAAGAATGCCTTCTGCTCTGGAAGGAGCTGAATATTGCAACAAGGACCCTTTTCTAAGAGGTCTTTGTTCTGTCATTAAGATCAATTTCCCTTGATATACCTTAGTGCTAGTCTTGAATACCAGTAAGGTAAGTGCAGGCACACATAAGCAAAACCTGAGACTGAGCTGAAATCCAGAGCATAATGCTCCACAATGGCACAGAAAATTACTTCCCTCTCCACATTTCTCCAGAGAGGAGCTTCTTCTTTGCTACTGCGTAGGACTCACCAAAAGGCCCAGCAGACTAAACAGAACTGCTTTAGCATATCAGTCCAGGGACTGCCTTTGTGTTTTACATGAGGTAGCTCACTCACTTCCTTGCACAGAGAAGAGTGTATGAAGAGCCTAGAGAATCTGCTCAGGACCAGAAGCCAGCAAACTCAATGTAACAGATAATAATAGACTTATGCATTTTCTATTTTTTTTCTTTTTCATTAACTTCACCTTTGCTTGCATTTTTTCTTTGCTATACATTTGCAGTTTCACCTAGCTGTAGCAGGTGAAGTTTGTGTTAATTTATTTAAATGAAATTTCATAAAGATGTATGAGAGTAGAACATCACTGGCAGCATTTGCCAATCTTTCTGTCTAGAGTAATAAGCTTTGATTTTTTTTCCAATCTTTAAAGACTGTAGCTTTCTATTTCATACAGAAAACAAAACAAAACAAAAAAAGAGATTCTGTCTAATTGCCATCTTTCCATGCAGGATAGCCATGCCTACTGGAACATGGAGCTTTACAGAAGTTACATGTACACTTTGGCAATCACAGGAAAACTAGGAAGGATCTGCTAGGATAAAAGCTATGAACACAGGAGGCAGATGTGAAGCAGATAAGGATAAAATAGAATGCAAATGCATTGTGGGTCAAAATGTAAGAACATGCTGCTAAGAATAAAAAGATTTTACAGGGGAAGAGAAACAGTTTATCTTCTGCTTAAATTACACACACTCTAAATTATATTCAGTGAAAGAAATGATGCCTTATGTAACTAGCTTAGTTCTTTTTTTTTTTTTTTTTAATTCAATTTCAGCACAGAACCTTGAAATGAATATTTACAAGGTGATTTATTTATTTGTACAAGAATGAGTACTTTTCACCTAGGAAAAAAACACCTTTCCAATACACAAGTTTTTAATATCTGAAAAAGTGGACAGGAATCAAGTGACTGCAGTGGTCAAAGTGGTGCAATGCTTTTCAGATTGGATCTAGTTTTGTAGCTCATTTTATCTAGACAAATAAGCAATGGTCATGCTACTTTAGTCTCCCAAATGCGATTAAGTTTTCTAAAATATTTTCTGGGATGATAGTGTATTCAATACGACAGAGAAAGAAAACAAGTTTCTCTCAGCTGCTTAATGTTCAAAATACTCCAATTTCAGAACTTGGCCAATGTAATCTATTTCTATGAGGTTAGCACTACAAATTATCTCTTAATTATCAAATTATCTCTTAAAGTACTCAGCGTCCTAGATGAATAATTGTTGTCTCTCTGTGACATTCTTGTTACATTCATGTTACATACCTTTTCAATTAAATAAGAGCCCAATTTTGAGTCCTTTCTCAAGAATAGTTGTTGACACTGAGCATATTTGTACAATTATTTACATTGAGATTATTTTTCCTGCCATAAGAATTTCTATAGAAATAAACTACTTCCACGCCACCTTCATCAAAAATTATTTTGTACTTCATTTGTACTATAAAATGTATTGATATTTCTGACGCGAAAAACAAATGTGCTGGTCAGGACAAAGCTTTTTTTTTTTTTTTTCCCTCCCAAACTTTCTCTCAGCATGCAAATCATGCCACTACCAGTTAACACTAGTAGTTATTCACTACAATTCTGAGATGATATTCATACATAGCTTCTCAAAAAATGTGTTGTTTGTGTACTTTATTATAAGAGAGCTTTTATTGGCTTTTTTTTTTCTTTTTTGTTTCAAATTTAGTTCTGGTGGAAATATGAAATCTAAAAAAAAAACAGAGAAAAAATTATTATCTCTTTCTATAACCCCTCTTTTTTCAAGCTGTATTAAATAAATCATAGTATACTATAAGATTTAAAATACAGCAAGGATCTAAAGCCTTCGATAGTACTCATAACATTGCAGTTTAAAGGCAATCTGCTCTGATTCAAAAGAGTAGGCAACTCTTTTGAAGTTTCTCATCTCAAAGAGAAATTAGCCTTTTAATTGAAAAGGCAATTTTTATTAAAACATTTTTTATTAAACCGAAGTAAGAACAAAAGATTTTTGATTGGTGTGTTGTATGCAGACATGTGTCTTTGTGTATGTTTATAGTTGTGTAGCTGGAAAAAAATAAAACAAAACAGTTTTGTGAATAGCTGCTATTATATTTGAAGCATACAAAAACCATCTGACCTGTATAATGAAGCTGTCCTGTAGGCTTTTTTTTTTTTTTTTTTTTTTTCTGATTGAGAAAAGGATTCCTTTTTTGGTTTGTTGGTTCATTTTGTTGTTGTTGTTGTTTGGAGGGAGAGGAGACTTGAGACTTGTAGTTTTTGTTTCTCAGATGCTTTTATATAAATTAATATATGATAGATAATTCTTCCTTTCTTACTCTGTGTTAATTGACAAAACATAAATACTCACGAGTAGAAATAAGCAAAGAACAGAGGGGGAAGCAAATAATGGAACAGAATCATAGATGATTGAAAGGCCAATAATGTAAAAGAGATTAAACTTTGAAACAACTGTGAATAGGGAATAATATGAATAAAAATAAAATCGGAGCTTAATGTATCATCTTTACTATAAGCCTACAAAATTTCAGAGTTTTATCTCAATTTTATATGTGAAAGAGAACATAGGGAATTACTGAAAAAAAAAATCACCTACTTTAAGAGCAGCTGCAGATTCCTTGTAACTTGCATTATTTATTATTCCCCACCAATGTTTTTTTTGTTTGTTTGTTTTTGTTTTTGTTTTTATTCCATGGTTCAGAAGCTAGTAAAATAAATGTAATCTTTTCGTCTCCATGGGAGTGACATCAACAGATAATATATCTTGAGAGTGGAAAAACTCAGAAATACTCCATAATCCCCGTTTAACTCATAGACAGAATGCATTTGAAAGAGTTCATAGAGGGTCACAAGCATTCGTATTGTAATACAAAATGGAGAACTGTAACATTGCCAGTAGAAAAAAAATGAAAATGTTTATGGGTGTTAGTTGGTATTTAGAGAAGAGATAATTACATGCAAAGTCAATAGACCACAGAATCATAGAATCGTAGAATGGTTTGGGTTGGAAGGACCCTTTAAGATCATCTAGTTCCCACCCCCCTGCTATAGGCAGGGGCACCTACCTTCAGTCCAGGTTGCTCAAAGCCCCAACCAGCCTGGCCTTGAGTACTTTCAGAGAGTGGGCATCCACAACCTCGCTAGGCAACCTGTTCCAGTGTCTCACCACCCTCATAGTAAAGAATGTCTTCCTAATATCTAGACTAAACCTACTCTCTTCCTGTTTAAAGCCATTTACCCTCATCTTGTCACTACATGCCCTTATAGAAAGTCCCTCCCCAGCTTTCGTGTTGGTCCCATTCAGGTTCTCCAGGCTGAAGAGCCCCAGATCTCTAAGCCTGTTAGTTATGGTGAAGGACTTTATAGAATATAAATTCACCTTCCCCTGGATACTTTCCCAAATTGAAGAATCTGTAGCTGAGGAGTTCAAAACAATTTCTACTTAAGGGTCAGCTGAATAGAATTGTTAGAGCCAAGGATGAAGATCTTCTCAATTCGTAATAAATATAAAATATGATGTGAATTGTGTGACAATAAGTGACAGGATTCTGTACTTTTCATAGAATCACAGAATCATAGAATGGCCTGGGTTGAAAAGAACCACAAAGATCATCTAGTTTCCACTCCCCTGCTATGTGCAGGGTCACCAACCACCAGAACAGGCTGCCCAGAATCACATCCAGTCTGGCCTTGAATGCCTCCAGGGATGGGGCATCCACAGCCTCCTTGGGCAACCTGTTCCAGTGCGTCATCACCCTCTGTGTGAAAAACTTCCTCCTAATATCTAACCTGAACCTCCCCTGTCTCAGTTTAAAACCATTCTCCCTTGTCCTATCACTATCCACCCTCGTAAACAGCCATTCCCCCTCCTGCTTATACACTCTCTACAAGTACTGGAAGGCCACAATGGGGTCTCCCCAGAGCCTTCTCTTGTTCAGTCTAAATAAGCTTATTTCCCTCAACCTTTCTCCGCAGAAGAGATGTTCCAGCCCTCTGATCATCTCAGTGGTCCTCCTCTGGATTCATTCCAAGAGCTCTGTGTCTTTCTTGTGCTGGGGGCCCCAGGCCTGGACGCTGTACTCCAGATGATGCCTCATTAAGAGCTGAGTAGAGATGGACAATCAGATGGTACTTTTCAGATGTTCGCTCTAGTTATATGACTGCTGTAACATAAGTGTAGTTACAGTTGATAGTAAAATATTTCTCAGGGAAGTCCTGATCAATCTTATCTCTATATAGTTAAAAAAACCTTATTTCTAACCATTCTGTATGTTAGAAAGGTTAAGAAAACTCATCTTGATTTTGATCCTTAATTCAGTTTATCTGACAACAGATATTTATCATGACATGCTGTGAAAATGACTATGATATGTGCAAACTGATAGATACTAACTTACTGACTACATAAATGAAATTACCATGATTACAGTATAATTATAGTACACACTTACATATACATATGTAGAGCTCCTAGCTCTGTAAATAAAGTCTGTGATCAAAATCACAATTTTAATACTACTAATAATGATACTGTTATATTTAATTGACTGTTAAATGGAGAATATACTCTTATTTCAGTGAGATGTTATTATCACATTATTGCCTACACCTGGAAAAGTCTTAATGGTATGTTAATCCTGCAAACCTGCTTCACTATTAAATACAGATTTAAAATTCCTAACTATAGTTCTACATAACTGGCTTCATAAAATATAACTTCAGTTTTTAGAAGAAGAGATCAGCTAGGGTTCATTAAAGATAGACAACTGACAGTATACAAGAGCATTAGAGAACTCCACTCCATCAACTCACCAAATAAATCCTTTACAATTCAATCTCAATAAACAATGAAAGCTTTTGATAAATGTAAAGGGGACAGGTTCGACCTCATGGGGAATAGACTCGTAATTTATGAAATAATTGGAAATATTGCTGCAAAGCGTAATTTGAGTCAGTACCTGGATCTAAACCATTTGCACTCTTGTACCTTTCTAGAATATTAGTCTGACACTACAAATCGTCATGAAAATCGAGTAGTCACCATACTGGATAATGTTATGCTTTTGCATTTTGCAAGAATGATGAGCAAAATAGAAAGAGCTATAGCTAAACACAGTAAATACTTAAACGAAACACTATTAAAGCATTTAAATTTTATTACTCAATAAGAAAATAACTTAGTCACATATCAAACTCAGCAGGATTTAAAGTGTTTGATTTCAAATTTATTTTTAAACCTTAGACATTTATTTATTTTTCCAAAGTTATGTACTGTGGAGGGGGGGAGTTTGGAAGGGGTGGATTTTTGATTAAAAATGTGATTCTTTGCTTCCTTGATATTTTAGAAAATGCATGGTTCAATCTACTGAGTGTCTATTTTGCAGTCTGCTCAGAACTCCAGTTGTCTAAAATCCTATCTTTGATATCCCACATTTTCTAAACTGTCATTAAGGAGTAAATCAGTCCTGCAATGAATTATTTAAAAAAAAATACTGAATCGTGATAAAATACAGGAAAATAATTCCAAGCTTCCATTAAAAAATAAGCAGTTACTCTTAATTCTGTTACCTATCTTTATCCACGTGCTGAGTTTTAGGTTTTTTGAAAGATGTGTGTAGCACTTGAAAATGCCCAGAAATACCAAAAATATCTCAAAGAGGAAATAATAAAGGAAAATAGCATGTCTGATTGCAGTATATTATATTATTTCAATATAAATAGCTTGCTCCAAAACAAAGTGTCAGTGTAAATCCTTTTATTCTCTTATTCTCAGGTACTTCTAGAAATCCTTGCAAAAGGTCAATGCTATGGACTCAGTCTACTTCAGCCGTGTGACATAATTCATTCTACATCAGGGATGCAATTGTCGCCCAAAATAGAGCAGCAGAAAACAGGATAGTGTGATGTACTAGAGTAATAATATCTTTCATGTAGAATGTTATTGTACTGTAATTTGTGGCACAAATTTGCAGAAGCAGGATATTAGACATCCTAATTCTAATGTACCTGACCATGGTGATAATCAACAATATTTTCCCTTCATGACAATCTCAAAGGGAAATCATTAAAGAATGTGTCTGCATTTTGTTTTGTTTTGTTTTTGACTAAACACAAATCTATCACTACTTCAAAATTGTGTTCCACAGCGAGGAAGGATGTGCCCTAGCCTTATAGATACATGACTTATGTCTGTTCTTCTGTATCAGTATTTTTTTTAATATGTTCCCTTAGACCAAAGATGACTGTAATGCTGAATACACACACACACACACACACACACACAAAACAGCAGTTTCTTGTCTGCCAATTTTGTCATAATATAAGACAAGGCCACACAGCATAGCAAAATAAAAGCCTTAATTCAGCCCCCAGAGAACACAAACAGTGCAGCAGGGAAAATAGGCAGCAAGAAAGTGCTGGTTCCATGAGAAAAATCTCAAAGAGCAACATAAATAGGCAAAGAATTAACATTGTGACCAGCTATTATCAAAGCACCACAATACCCCCTGTTAACATTGTCTGGTAAGTTCTGCTGTTATTTCTACATTTTGAGCCTTGTGGCTGTTCCAGCTCTTGCAACAGACCCTGCAGCTGCTTCAATCCCTGTAATGGGTTCTGCAGTTGCTCTGCCTATTTTGACATACTCTGTAGTTGCTCTAACACTTCTGATGAGCCCTGCAAGTGCTAGTTGCTGTTATGTTTTCTTATTTACTATCTGAATTAATTTCTTTGATCTTTGGGTAGTGGTTTTTTGCTCTTGCACTTAAATTGTGTACTGGTGGTAGCACTGTTGAGAAAATATCTCCTGTACACTTATAATGAACAAGCTCAAAATGCTTTGTAATGCAACGCTTATCTTTATTTGTCCCCTTAGCAATTGAAAGTGGGAATTTTAATATATTTAAGGCAGGCTGAGGGGAACTTCTGGTAAGAAGTTCTTAAATGTCTTTACTTCAGACCTTTACTCTACATTTCCCCACACCAAATATTTTACTGTAGCTGAGTAAAACGAAGAATAATTCCTGTTCTTATTACATTGACATCTAGTGGTATTCAGTTCAACACCTTCACTGCTACCCTTCTGAGATTTTTAGGCTAGTAAAAAATGCATTTCAAGAATCAGATCTATTCAAGCTGGAAAGAGAGCATGTCTATTTAATCAAAAGCAATCAAAGAAGATAGATTTTACATCCTATAGTCTTCAGAAGAAGCTCAGAACTTTTACAAAAGACTCACGTTTATTCAAAAGGCGATTATTAGGTTAAATACAGGAATAATTAACTAAAATTTGTGCATCCTAGTAGATGAACTATTTGAGCTTCAGGACTTAAGAATTCTGTATAAGAATCTCATTGCATATACAGTAGCAGGAAGAAATTATTAATCCTGTTGTATAGATGAGGAAAATCTTAAACTGGTGCAAAATATCTGTACCAAAAATATGTATAAAGCCCTGCAATTTTTTTATTATTATTATTATTTTTTTTTTTGTGACATGTCAGAAATTTATTTCACACTTGAAATATATATAGCATTTGGGAATGTAGAAGTCACCTGCATGCTTCCTTGTACAGCTTTTATCTGTCTGGTTTTAATATATTCTTTATATATTACATATTATACATGTTACTTGATATGTAATGTGTAAGAAAGAAAGCTGAGCAGTCACATCTGCGATTTAACCCTTGTTCTTTGTTTTCTCAGTTTTCTCATGTTTGATGCTTATTGCCATTTCATAACTATTTGACTTCTCCTTCCTGAAGCAGCAGGATCTCATTCATTTACTATTTCAGCTACATTACAGTCATCAAAATCCCTGTACTCATTCCTTTTTTATAAGACTTAGTGTCAACATTCCTCCTGAAAAAAGAAGCATAATTCTCATGTGGAATTGTTCCTGCTGTGCAGAAGACATGTTTACAATATTTGCTGGAGGGTTCAGTTTGGGAATTTAGCAACCATGTGCTTAAGTTCTGGCCTCCATCCTCACAGTCCCTGCCAATGTACTAAATACAGTCAGCATTTGCAGATGTATAGCTGTCCAGATAAGATGACATCCTCTGGGTGACTATTGCCATTAGGGATATTGCAAGTTGGAACCAGCTTTTCCACACAGGCCAGGAGGCTAAAGTCTTACAAACTCATTTATGCATTTTCCTCTCTGTGTTTTTTAAATTAATACAAAGACCCAAGGCAATCCTATTGTTCCTGCTACCATATTCTGTGCTGTTTCTCTGAAGAACATCATTTAGTGTGTGGCTGTGACTACTCCCCACAGGCACAAAACTGATCTGCAATGACCTTAATTGGCTTAGAAAGCCTGCCTGGATTACAGCATAGTATCTACTAGCTATTTTCTTACCCTGTATTATTATATTAGATTGTAGAATGGAGCAAAAACTAATCAAGGTTAAAATTTTATTGTTCAGACATTGTAAAAATAACATGAAATAAAATAAAGAAAGAGAGCAATAGCCCTTATTCTAATTTAAGACAATGTCCTAGATGGATCCTGATTGACCCAATTAACTGAAGGACCTAATTTGGAAGCATGATTGCTGTAGGTACTGTCACCAGAGGACAGAGACAAGCATCTCTCTTGGGGATAATCTTAATTCTGTGGTATCTTTCTCTCTCCTTAACTGTTAAGCTTGCTTATGATTTCAACTGATGTACTTCTGTTAGGTATGTAAATTTAGGTGAGATGAACCAGGTAACAAAAAAAATAGAAATAAATGTGTAAACCAAGAATAAGAGCAGTAAAATATGTTTCTATTTTATGCAAAGCTGATCTTAAATTTCTTGATGGTCCCTTGAGATATTAATTTTCTAGTGGTTTCCTCACTGTGTCCTCACTGTGTTCAGCATAACAATCCATACAGCTGGCTGTTTTTCCATGTATTCTAACAAAACAGTCTTCTGCTAAGCAAAGATTTTTGACCAAAACATTTTTTCTTGTCACTGAATGCCCATCCATTAGAGTTGAAAATGATGAGCTTAGGGAGATATATGCACATATTTCTTATAATACGTTGTGACAGAAATAGCTCTAACTGGGTTTTGTTGTAAATAGCTCAGAGGTAGGGCACTGACCCAGACGGTCATAGGCCCAGACACCTCCTCGCTCATGGGTTCAAAGCTTGAGCCTTGGGCTCTAAACATGGGTCCGTTCTTTGACTTCCCACACTAGCAAAGAACAGATGGAAATAAGTCTCAAATTTTCACTCCTGTATGGGGTTCCAAGACTCACTGCTTTAGTACAAGACAGAAACAGCTTCTAAGCATAAGTATTTGCTTTTATTTGAGAGATTAGAGGATTTGAACAAAACACAGTATCAAGCACTAGAAGCTCAGACATTAATGGTGGCTGAGCTATGCAGTGTCACAAGTGGCCACAATGGCCACAATGGCCACAAGTTGCGCCGGAGGAAATTTAGATTAGACATATGGAAAAACTTCTTCTATCAAAGAGTGGTCAAGCACTGGGATGACCTGCCCAGGTAGGTGGTGGAGTAGCTGTCCTTGGCAGTGTTCAAGAGGCACCTGGATGAGGAGCTACGAGATATGGTTTAGTAGCTTGTGGTAGCAAATGTAATGGGAGGACAGTTGCACTAGATGATCTTGTAGGTCCTTTCCAACCTTTTGATTCTATGATTCTATGATTCTGTCTTCCAGGAAGTATATAAACTAAGGCACAAACTGATTAAGAAGCCTTCTGGAGGTCGTATTCTTTGGGAACAAATAGGAATCCTATTATTAGGAAGTCAAGAGAAGAGATTCAAAGAAAGTGGCACAAAATTTCTAAATGAGTGTGAAGACTGAAGCTATTTGAAGGACAAATAACTCGCACAATATTGATTCTGTGCTGCTTGTTCTACTAACCCAGATGTTCTATGCTGTGCTCACATATATTACAATCATAAATTTAGTGACTGTGTTAAGGCTTTTGCTCCAAAGATGCAGGTGAATCTTGTTTATGCTTCTGCAAATAAAACAGCTTTCATTTAATTATGGACTTATGCTAGTTAACTACATTAATCATAAGGCCATTTTAATAATTTGAGGACCAGATTCTTTTAACTGAAAACTACCTTGGACCTCTGCAAGGTAAATTGGGGAACACGATACCATTTGTAAATGTCTAGAAATCATTTTCTTGAAAAGAATTTTTTCATGTTTTTCAAGTTCACCCCAATGTTCCATCAAATCAGAGTAAGAAGTGATTCATTCTCAGTCAGAGGACTGAGTTTTTCACTAAGTTAACTACATATTATGTAACTATAAACAAAATGCTTTATTTTAACTCAAAACTGGGATAAGATCCAGGTTCTCTTTATATCACAATCCTTCTCTCTTCTACCTTGCTTTTATGAAGAAAACCTGGAACCATGGATTAGCCCAGATGTAAATTAGAAGAATCAAAGTGCCTCTGAAAGCCTATAAATAACTATTTTCATTGGTTAAATTAAGAATGCTTCCTGCCTATTGACAGAACCTCAGTATTTATTTTAGTTGCATAATGATTCTGGACATCTTCACTTTGGATGGGAATCTGATTAGGAGCAGCCAGCTCAGTACATGTAACATATGCAGTGTGTCTCAATAGCTTCCTAGCTCAAAGTACAGCTAGCAGATTTCTCCAAATTCTTGCACTGCAGTTTTCTCTTTTGAAGTAAGCATCAGTTGTTAAAGGAAGGAAACTAAAAGGATATTTTTGTGGCCATTTTAGCAACTATTAGATTAAATAAAAATTATTTGCTTTCCTCCTCATTATAAAGAATCCATTCTTTCTCCAGTTTTGCATGTATTTTGCCAAACCTATTTAACTGTCGGCTAAATGCATCTCATGACACTGAAAAGCAAATATTATTGTGAGATTGTTCAGTCAGACTGCCTGATGATGTTCTCCTAGCAGAAACTTCAACAACAACGAAAAAAAAACAAAAAACAAAAAATGCCCCATGCCATTTCAACGTTGCAATGTTTCCTCAATTGAAAGATATGATTTTACAATTTAAAGTTCTTTCAACATGTTCATGTGCGTGTGCGATGAGAAAAAAAAAAAAAAAAAGTTACATAAATATAGATTATTCTATAAACACACTGAGTACAGTAAAACAAATGCAAGTTTATACAAAACCATCTTTAAAAGAATGCTTGAACAGAATTCTTTTCCAGTTCACACAAAACACGAAGCCCTATATTTGGATACAAAGCATGTACTGCTGCAAGTTACACTGTAATTTAGGCAGAACATAATTTTGAGATTTACAATTAGGAGATTTATTATAGCCTCAAGTATTGAATCTCAAAAATAAATTTTCAGCACTAAAATGCAAATGATTTAACACCATTGATCATGTGGTGCAAAATGCATTCAGTTGAGTTTTAATGGACAAATATATAATTAAAGGAAATTATATACAATCTTTCTGTTTAATGCATCTATCTATGCACACGCACAATAGGCAGCCTGATAGCTCTAACTTCTAGCCATCACTAGAGAATTATGGCACAAAAAGCTTCTTATTTGACACATAATAAAAAAACTTTGTTCTTATACAGTGATTTCATTCCAAAACTTTTCCAAACTATGCCAAACAGCCCCTCTAATTTAGGAGCTATGAAAGATGCTAAGAATTTTATGAGAAGCAATGAGGCTTGAGATAAGCAGCAAGCGACTGCCCCAAAGTAAAGTCAGAAGCATGTGACAGAGCAATGGAGAAAGAAAATACTGAAGAGATCGTAGAGCCACAAGCAACATTAAGCATCTGTCTAGTCACATCTATCCATCAAATATACCAAAAGGTATCCGCAACAGATGGCAGTCTAACTCACTCTTAAATATCTCCAATGACAGGGATTCAAAAGATTCCCTAGAAAGCCTTTCTTGTGCTATAAATTAATTATTCAAACAACTAATTATCCTGGTCCTGGCTTCTGATATTAATTTAATAATTGGTATCATATTGTTACTAATTATTTCTGTTAATTCTACTGCAAAATCCTCCAGATTTGATGTCTGGTAGCGTGTTTAGCTTTTCAAATTACTGTACGCTCTCCCTGTGACAATTACAGCTAGCTCTTCTGCAGTTTGTTTATGACAGTGCCAAATGGGACTGTGTGAAAATCCTTAATAATGTCAAGCTATATCAAATCTATAGCTTTTCCCTTGTCCACTAGGCAATTACCTTGCCACAGAAAGAACTTAGATTGATTTGATATGACTTTTTTTTCTTGACAAATCCATGTCAGCTGTTCCCTATCACCTTATCCTCAGGGTGCATCCAAACTAATTAACAAGATGTTCCTGAATGTTTTTGGTATAGAAGCTAAGCTGGTAGACCTAGGTCTTCCTTTTTACTCCTCTTTAAAAATAGGCATAATTATTGTCCTTTCCCAATCTTTGGGGAATTCTTCTGTCTTTCATATGTTTTTGAAAACAATCACAAATGACTTACTGATTTTGCCTGTTTTTTGAGCACAGAATATGAGTACTTCTAACTCTTAGCTGTTTTAAGCATGTAGTTGTAACTAATTACTCCAAAACAGGACTTAAAAAAGGACTTAAATTTAAAAATCCATGTGTAAATTTCTGAATAAGAATCAGAGCACCTGATAGCTTTCATAAATCATTGGATGCCCTGATCACCATATTTAGATTATATCTGCTTTTTTTAATTGTTAAGATAAATCAAATATGAAGGTTTCCCCAGGATTCCCAGGTTTCTTCTTTGTAGCCTCTTTCTGCTGCCAAGTGTGTGTATTGCCAGCAGAAAGGTTGAGAGTGCGCTGTAAAGATGCAGACACGATACACAAACATCCAGCCAGCCACATACTCTAAAATGCACACATAAACATGCATCTGACCACACAGAGCAACATAAAGTGAGAGCAGTGTCTTTATTTGAACCCATAATTACACCAACAGCACTTTAATTGTCTTGACAAGCACCAAGGGCTGATCCTGTGTCTCCTCTCCAAGTGATCAAGATTAGAGCCCTCGTGCAGATGTACAGATACCTTCACTCTTCCAACCCAAGGCCACGGACATGTGTGTGAGTCTCTCAGTTCCATGGGCATCTCAGAATCACTGCCCAGACTCAGTTTTGGATCTGGCTAGATTTGGTCTTCGGCTTACCAGCCAGACCTGAAGTTCAGTAGTAAACAGAGGTGTGATAGAGAACAAGGGCATACAGAAAAGAGATAGGGACAGAGTCTAGCAAAAGGACAAGGGAAAATCCATTGATCAGGTGCAAGTCTTGGTCAGGCAGTTGAAGATCTTACTTATACAGGAATGGCCCCTCTTATCTTCTCCTTTCCATTTTTCTACATTGGCTTTGATTAGCTTTTCCCATCCACTTTGTTCCCTCCTTTTCCTTACCTTTAGCTCTTCCCCTAAATCTCACATAATAAATTTCATATTTCCACAATTCCCCTCAAACATCCCATTTATTTTTATTTTTATTTTTTCCCATGAGACCTACACTGATGTTTTTTCTCAGTTATCAGTGACTGAGCTCAGAATGATGTTTTCTAAGACTGTGCTTCAGCGGACCCTTCAGGGACCCCTTCTGGCCTTTGCTATTATCTCTGCTACCTCCTATTTGCTAAAGTTTCTGTATTTTTCTATTTAATTCATAATTTTCCTGTTTTTTTTAAATTATTGTTATTCTTATTATTTGCTTGCTTTTTTTTTTTTATGTTGTATATCCTTTAATGAGATATTCTCACAAGCCAAGTGCGCTTGCATTCCAGATGTCCATAAACCTTTTAACTTAAATATTTGTAGTAATGTAGTGACATACTAATTCTTACTTTTGAAAATCTGAAAGAGACTCTTTTCTGTCACAAAATTATATGTGATGAAGATTCTCTACAAGAAAATAGTAATTGGTTTCTGGAGTGAGTACCTTAAGGAAGGGAAGCATTAGAGCACCTATCTCTTTAAATATAGGAATATTAAATATTCTCAAGTCGTGCTTACTGATAGCTATTTTTAAAAATTATACAAATTACTTTTCTTACATATCCTTTGATACAATAGAATTCTGGTTTTATAATCAGTATTTTTCCCTTGCAATTCACAACAGCCTGAAGAACTTAGAGTAGGATTTGGTTTACCTAATTTTAACCATATAAGCACCAGGCATTGCAGCTATAGGATTTGTGCAAGCTTTCTTTACTGTCAAGGGAAAAAGAGAGGTATGTCTTGAAGACAGATTGTCCTATCTATATCAGACAGAATCTTAGCAGTTGATGAATTACTTTCAGGAAGTGTCTCTCTCTGCATGGGCTGTAGTTATTCTTGTTGACTAACATAGACAAGATGTTTAACATTCAGAAGGTTAATGCTAAGAAAAATCAATCCAGTCTCCATGACTAACAATCAAACATATTTTTGTTTACTGGAATATTTCATTCATGAAGAAATGTTAGGTATCAGAGAAGCTCATTCATAAAAGTGATAAATTATCAAATTAATGGCAATTCAAAGAGCATTTGGGCAAAACTGTCAGCCATATGGTTTGATTTTGGGGAGATCCTGTGTGGAACCAGGAGTTAGACTCTGTAATCCTTGTGGGCCCCTTCCAATGTGGAACATTCTGATTCTCTGACCAATATCAGTGTTCTAGCCAGTTCAGATTTTGGAGATCTAAAAGTTACTTTTCAAATCTGGCAAATGTTAAATGCTTATAAGAAATATCTCTTACTCTGGTTTAACAGCTGGATGTGTTTTGCTGTTAATATTCATGATGCCATTGAGAATAGCATAAAAAATAACATAACTATTCTTAATCTCAGATGCATCTAATGTTATCTTGTACTTGCTGGTTATGTTCAAAATTCTGACATCTATTTCCTCATCCTCATTTCTTCTTTCTTCGTACTTTTCCATTTCATATGAAGGATCTTGTATTTATTTTTTGTTTCATCAGAAAAAGGAGGAATTCACTGATTTCTACCAAGGTTTACTCATTTGAACTAACTACAGTCTTGCACTAAGTTTCATATTCCTCTCCACGATTTACTTATGCCAAAACGTGGTCAGCCTGGCTCTTCAGAATTACTGTCTCAGCAGCATTGGCATTCATTGAAGAAGCACCTGCCAGTCAGAAGTTTCATTCCACTGTCTGTATGGGCTTGTTTAAAATGAGAAAGGCATTGTCAGTGTTCATTCAGTTTTCAGTTCTTTATCAGTGCAAAGTTTAATTTGATTTGAACGCATAAAAATGACAGATTGAAACACTTGTTAAAAAGTTTTGATGATTCATATCCACACACCTATTTGCTATACATATGGTTTTCATGTTCCTATTACATAGAGAAAAAAAAGCGAAATCAATTTGAAAAGAATTATATTTATTTAATTCATAACACTGGAAATAAAAAACAAAGCAAATCACAGGATTTTAAATCCACTGTATGTGATTACTCACTGTGTGATTAAGTTTGGAAACATTTCTCCGCTATCAACCTTTCAAGAATATGCTGTCCACTACTGCTGCTGTCATTTTTCCAACTATCTTCCCACTCTGTCTTACTACTACTTGCAAATAATGAACCAAATAAACTTGCACTGTAAATGAGAGAGCTCCACAGAAGCATCATTTACAAGCTTTAATAAGCTTTTAAAGAGAGTTTATGGACTTACAAGTGTGAAGTGTAGTCTTTGAGTTGACAAGGTGACCTTAAAAATCTGCTAATTTTCTGTTTCAAGATGGTACAATGCATGATTCTGATGTTACGAAATGATGATGAAAGGAGATATTATGCACGGATAATGGACATGTCCAGTCATTGATGAGTACTGGAGACTAAACATTACATTATAAATTCTTGAATATTTATTACCAAATGGTCCATTGGAAATTCTCCTGGGGCTGTCTCACAGCAATGGTCATGCTCATCAAAATGAATAATTTATAATTCACCTGTTAGAAACCTTGCAAAAATGATAGCTTTGTGAAACTTTTCTTTAGGAATAAAAACAGACTCAAATTACAGGAATAAAGGAAAATCCAATTAAGAAAAACAAAACAAAACAAAAGAAAACATATTAAGATATGCAGACATATAAGATATTAAGACAGCAGACAAGAATAAATTGAAATAAATATATTTGCCACAGCAGATGGTCAGAAGATACATGTCTCCAAAAACCAGCCGCCTACCCGAGCTGAATCATGGTAAATCTGAGCAGCTCCAGGACTAATTCATGATTCAATGTTACCTAGGATCAATGAGTATTCATTTATCATAGAAGACAGAATGAGTATTATGAAAATGGTTGATGGGTAGACAAAAATGAGCAGGAGTTTATGCTTTTTGAATATTTTAATATTTTGTATTGATTAGATTAAAGAGGGGCCTCCAGGTCTCTCTTTTCTTTCCAAAGCCTTTAAACGCTAGGCTCTAAAGTGAGGACCAAAATTCTTGTTTACAAGGGGAAGCAAAAATGGTGAAGCTTTAGCCACATGCAATGAGATGATCTCTGTTTCATCCCCGAGAATGAAACAATCTCATGAACAACAGGTGCTTCAAACTACTTTCTGTGAATCTCTCACAAATTGAATAAAGTAAGCAATATTTCATTTGCTATACATTTTCTAATTCATGTGTGTATGTATAAATTTATGATTTAAACTAAGTATGAGTTCCATCTGAAGGAAAAATTCTACTTTCAGATGGAGATGTAACACTTGTATTCCTGAAAGAGGTGAGATTAAGGATGCACTGATGTTTTTGTTGCTAGCTGTGATCCAGGTGTTAAGCCTATTGGCCTTCCCAGTATTCAAATAACTAACTCACAGTATGGGCTAACTGTGCGCTACAGAGGTAGCCGAAGCTCTAAATCTGCGCTGTCATTAAGCACAGTAGCTTTAAAATTAAGCACATCAATACTCAGTGCTGGCCTTTCATTGACGTACTACAACCTGGACTTTGGAAAAAATAGAATAATAATGATCCATTAGATTCATTGGTAGAATGGGATTTTTTCCTCGGTTTATAAAGATTAAACAATTTAATTTACAGGAAATACACTGAGGACTGATCATCTATTATTTTTTTTTAAGGTGTTCTTAGCTGAGTTCTCAAAGCAAAGACATCAAAAAGAAAGTATATCTGACATTTTATGAAGATGAAAACATGGTAATTAACAAGTTCATTGTCTGTTCCTAAACAAGAGAGAAAAAAAATTAAATTTAAACAAGATTGGCTAAAAGTTGATCTGTATCAGGTAGAAGATAGAACTTGCTCTTTGTGTCCAGAAATAATTGATTGTAATGATAGAGAACAACCACAAGGTGAAGAGAAACAGAGAACAATTGAATAGATGAGTCCTGATACAAAAGTAAATTGTAAAATTATACAGTATTCCCACTGGGTCTTTCTGTTCTGAAGGAGAAGGCAGTGGCTTAGTCAACAGTTGTGCATGATGATTATTGATTTGAATGGATGATTTTGTCTTAAGGCCAACCTCTGTCAAAAAAAAAAAATCATGAGCTACGCAAAGAAACTGCTAGGAGCAGTGCAGTGGCAGCTCAAAATACGCTGGAAGGCAGATTTAGCCAAAGAAATGATTAATGGAGACTGCAAAGACCTTGGAAGAAAATAACTTTATTTTATAAATACATAGGTCTCTCCAAAAGTAATACCTGTTTTTATTACAATTGAAGCTAAAACAGATACAAAACAAAATGATGCTATTTGATATAGCAAATTCTCAGCTAGAAAATACTATTTTTCTACAGTCACCACCATTAGCTATGTATTTTTGCCAGTGATTATCAAGAGCTGGCATGCTACCCTCTTAAAAATCTGCACCAGCAGAGGCGACCCACATTTTTACTGTTGATGTTCAATGTTACTGTGATGGTTCAATTGCAAGGAAAATGTTGCCCATACAGTCCAACTTTTGCTGTGCTAACATCCACTGTTTGGTCTCCATAAGAACTCAGCAAACATCAATGAATGCTAATGGGTATAATTTTTTCCGCATGCAGAAATTCAATGACATACCTTTGCTTCATATGCACTTCCATTTCAAATGTCATTATGTCAGATGCCACCTGTCACATGGTCACAAAACATAATGTGATATTGTTCACCCTCTACTGCCATACCACCATCCATCTCTGACATCTTGGGCCAACATAACAAAATAGGAGGCATTATTTTGGAGCAGTCCTCATGTAACAGTCCTTCAAAAAGCAAAATAATTGCCTGTCTTTAGCTCTTCACTGTATTTGTTTTCTTTTTCTTATATTCTTCAGCAAAGAAAATATGCTTTTCCAACCTGAGCAATTATGTGATTCTATGGTTCTATGCCAGAGGCTCTTGTAAATAGAGAGAGACCAAAAGGCATGTTATATAGCTGACTCAGGATAATCCAAATCTTCCTTCATACTGGGGGATTTCAAATTCTATGTGAAAAATAATCAGCATTAAAATGCAAAAAAAATGTTTTAAGGCAGCCATACCAAAGGGATTTTCTGTATCCAGCAATAATGAGTACATGAAAGTGCCTAGGGAATTTCTGTAAATCCACCCAAAGAATAGGTTTATTTGTTGTATATTTTATATAATTTCCCAGGCTTCTGTTGAGACAATTTGGGATGTTTTCTATGTAAACTTCAGTACATTTATTGCTTTTCAACATGCTGTATATTAGGGATGTTACCAGATGATGTATATTATTTTATTATTTTGTTCATGAATAACATGAATAGCTTAACTAAAAGCAGAATCATATAATCTTTACTTTAACTGAACTAGTTTATAGATGCTTCCACAATCTAAATACATTCCTATCATTCATTCCTATCACTGATAGGCCTGTATCTTCTACATATGATGGTGACTTCATTTACAAACAAAATTATTTCAGAAATTTGATTCCTATGGGAATGAAGAGATAAATGATCTTGTTATTTCTGAATACATATTTTTCTTAGCAATTTTTGAATCCAGTTCAGCTGAACTATTGTCCAAGTCTGTTGTGTGCCTACACAGCTCATGAAAATAGGTAGCCAAGTAAAAATGTCCTCACAGAAAGGATCTGGAATGATCACAGTACAAAAGAAGCTGGGGAACCAATGTAGCAAAGTTATTATGAATGACCTAGCTTTGGAGAAGAATTCAGGTAGAATTCCCACATTATTAAATATGAGAGAATCTAAACTTCAGTCCAGGTTTTTCTGTTATGTGTAATTTTTAATGTCAAAAAAGATAAGGACTTCAACTCCTCCATACTGCTAATATTTATAATGTTATTATACCTCCCTCTCCACACCAACCACCATTCTCAGAAGCCTAAGACGATGTTGACTCCAGCAGCAGCTTTAATTTAATTCATTTATAAAAGCAGTCAAGCGTAAGACACAAATTCATAGAAAGCAAGGCTTCATTAACTGTTAACAGAACTTTTTGTTCAGTACATAAGTCTGCCTTTCACTGCACATCATATTGTTATTCTTCTTCAGTAACAAAAAGAAATGCCACCCACAAAGTGTTTTTCAAAAGTACTGGGAAAAAAATCGTAGATCTAACTAATGGCATCTAGAAGCATCACATCATAACAAGCAGCTCACACATCAACTAAGAAGGAAAGGTAGTGGAATGCTTTAGCATTCAAAGAAAATTTCATCTGTCTTAAAAGGGATCACACAGAACATGCCAAACATCCTCAAATGTTAGGTTAATGTTCTGTAGAAGAATAGCTACATCCATCTCCTGCATTGACTTTGCTATATTTTTCATAGTATAACTAGGAAGATATTTATCAGCCAGTAGGACAAAAATAAATCCTTCCAATGTGTTCCAGGTATGTAAAACTCAGATATGTTGTCTTTAAAATAGATCTCTGGAAGTCTAGATTTTTTGCTTATCAGATATCACTTACAACTTCTTGCTTTCTTCAAAAGTCAGATCTTAAATTTTTTTTATATCTGATACATAATTTTAAAAATACTCATCAAAGCAGTTATGTTGAGCTTAGTACCTCTCAACTCAAATAAGATTTTTTTCCTGATTGTGTTTCTTATTTGAGTGCTTTTTATATATTCATATTTAAAATCTGTTAAAAAAAGAAAAAGGTCCTATAACTTTTTCAATGTTCTATCAAGTGAGCTCTCAGATGACTTTTACTTACTCCCCTCAGAAACACTTTGCGCGGTTCACAGATCTGCACAATCTTTAATACTAAGTTCAGTGTTCACTTATTCTAATTGACAATCCCAGAAATGTACTTTGAATGATTTATCTGCCTAATCCCACACTGGCTGTTGCCTGTTTCTATCCAAAAGGCATATGCAGTAATTACTTTAAAAATATCAGAATCTCAGAATCTCAGATATTGGAAGGGGCCTCTGGGTTTGCCTAGCCAAACTCCTGCTCAAACAGGGACACTCACAGCAGGATGTCTAGGACCATGCCCAGGTGGTTTTTGAAGATCCCCAAGGTGAAGACATGACCACTTCTACCAGCAACCTTTGCCAGTGCTCCATCACACACACAGGACAGGAGATCTTTCACATTGCTGGCACTGGGCACCATTGACAAGAGCATGGCTTCATCCTCTTTGCACCCTCCCTTCAAGAGGATGTTGATAAGATCCCCTTGAGCTCTTTTCCAAGAGCTCTCAGCTTCTCACAGAATTGCAGAATCACAAAATGGCCAGGGTTAGAAGGGACCTCAGGGATCATGAATCTCCATCCTCCCCATCACATGCAGGCCACCAACCTCCACATTTAATACTGACCAGGCTGCCCATGGCCCCATCCAGTTTGGCCTTGAACACCTCCAGGGACGGGGCACCCACAAGCTCTCCGGCAGCCTGTTCCACCACCCTACCATTCTCGTAATAAAGAGCTTCCCTCTGACATCAAACCTAAATCTTCCCTCCTTCAACTTAAAACCATTTCCCCTTGTCCTGCTGTTTTCTACCTTTCAAAGAGTTGACTTCCACCCTGTTTGTAGCCTCCCTTTAAGTACTGGAAATATTCAATTAGGTCACCCCACAGTCTTCTTTTCTCCAGACTGTACAAGCCCAGCTCTCTCAGCCTGCCTTTGTAGGGGAGGTGCTCCAGCCCTCTGATCATCTTAGTGGCCCTCCTCTGGACCCTCTCCAACAGCTCTCTGTCTACCTTGTAACAGGTAGGTAACCTGGACACTCCATATAACACACTCCGCAGTTCTCCTTATGGGGAAGGTACTCCAGTCTCTTCATCATAATAACAGCCTTTTGTTTGAACCTTTCCTGAATGTCCATGTTTCTCTTTTACTGTGGGACCCAGAACTAGACACAAAACTTCAGGTATGACTTCAGCAATGCTAAGGGGATCATCTCACTTGACCTGCTGGTGATGTTTGGCTTACAGCAGCCCAGGTATAATTAGCCTTCACAATCACAAGGTTATGTTCCTATTTCTTCTTCAAGCTGACGTCCACCAGGACTCACAGGCCCATTTCTGCAGGACTGCTTTCAATTGGGTGCCTCCAGCATGTGCAGATGCCTGGGGATGACCCTCCCCAGTTGCAGGGCTGTGCACCTCTCCTTGCTTAACTTCATGAGATTCCTGTAAGCCTATCTCTCCAGCCTCTCAAGGTCCTTCCGAGTATCTGGGCAAAAAAATGACACTTCAACCATACTGAAAATCACTTGCAGGGGTACGAATGCATTAAGATAATTTTATATATTCAACAGAGTTTGAAAGCACTAGCTGTGTCATAGCAGCAAGGAGTTGCTGGAGAAAATGAAGTTTAAAGTAGGTTTCAAGTTGCATCTGCATTTTTAGTTCTATGCTCCTGTAAATCTCTCTGGTGAATTAATTTTCTTTTATCCTGTTTTCAGTCACATATGTTCAGTATTTTATGCTGGAGTTTGTTCAAGCAAAAGCTGTGAAATTTATAAGGAAAGCAAAGAGGATTTTTTTTAAATTTATTTTTGTATATTTTGTTCAATACCAAAAAAGTGAAGATGAGTTACAAGAGCAGTTGAATGATATTTTATTTTATTTTTATGGCAGAAAAATTCAGCTTCCAGTGTCCAGAGATTGAACTCCGTAAAGAGGAAATTATAGAACAACTTCGAGTTTCAGATACAATAGAAAATGTGATATTTACCAAAAGATCTGGAAGAAATACAAATTGGCATTTATACTTCCAAAAAATAGGAAAATCTAGAGGTGGAAATCTCTTACCAAGCATATTTCTTTGGACAGAGAGTCAAGTGAGAATGGAAAACTAGAATTTTTGCATTTTAATGCTGTTTTTGTTTATTTGTTTTGTTTTGGTGTTTTTTTTTTTCCTTTTCCCAAAGATTTCTTCTTCCTACAGACCCCGTGTTTGAATGGTAGGATGCATTTAAGGAACCTGGATTCCACTTCCCATTTCAACCCATTTTCTTTTATGTCAAAACAGAAAAACGACTAGACAGTGAAGTAAAAAAGACTATAACTTTAACCATATCAACAAGTAAAGAGCTATATATAGAGAAGATTTTCTAGATCAGAGAAGGTTGATTAGTATTCTGAAGTACCTACAAATCTTACAGATTTAACATTCTCTTAGAAAAGAACTCTTCACACCTTGCTGGGAAAGGTATACTTGTGGGAAAACTTATAAAAGCAAATCCATGTGTGTGATTTTTTTTTTTTTTTTTTTACTTTTAATTATAATCAGAGAGTGGTTTCAGATCTTAAGAGCTTTCTTTTTTCTAGTTCAATAGGAGTTCTTTCCTTTCTTAAACTTGGTTATTAAAATTCTTAAACGTGTCTGGTTAATACCAGTGCGGATTTGTAGAATGTGTAGAGTACCTGGGAAGAGTAATTTATTCCCAGTCCTTTTCCCTTTGGATGAGGCACCAAACAACATTGCATTGATGATTATATGATTGTCTCTAATCTCAGAGAGTCTTATGTTTGCCATTCCAACATAAAACCAGGCCAAAATTTATGTTTTCTGATGTGGGGGAAGATGTAACTTCCTGAGTCATCAAAGAGCTTAACAGACTCCTTGATAGACCTTATCACTGTGAAGCCTTGGGAGCTGGAATGTAAGACAAAGAGCAAAGAGTGTCAAAGGATAAACAGGAGATTCTTTTGTATGTGCTGTTAATCTTGTCACAACTGAAAAACCTTTCATCCTTTATCACTGTTGTTTGAGAGAAGTTAGGGCTACTTAACTGTTACAAGAACTGTTTGTAAGTGGATGGTATCTAAGATGTATGTTGAACACAGTAAAGTATTCTGATGCTACAAGAAACTGAGAGAGCTCTGTAACTCGACTGAGAGCTGACATTCTGATATTTGTTTTCTAATTTTGTCTGCCCTGTCAAAGATAAAATTCTAAAATGCAAAATGCTCAGTGCAGAAAGTTCCTTTTAAGAATATGTAAGCCCAGCTGTCCTCTAAGCATTGAACACACAAGAAATCTTTCAAAAGTAGTTGACAGTGAGAAGTACAAAGTTAAAGAAAGTCTAAGACTTGGTAGCTCATCTAAGTGGTAGGAATATCTAGCATCTAAAAAAAAAAACCCAACACACAATATAGCTAAACATATAACATAACAACAATTTTACAACTATATAAACTCAAAGTCTCATGACAGATATTTCTAAGTCTAATCTAAACTTAAATCTAATTCAGACTTTCCTAGTTCATCCATTCTAACATAACCTCTAGAATGTAAAGTAACAATAAGCATTAGAGGATTAATGTTGAAAGCCTATTAGGAAAGATGACTTCTACTTAAAAAAAACAATTTAGTGCTTCATAACTGGAATTGGAGTTAGTAATATTTGCTATTGGGAATGAGCTTGTTCTTCTACAAATCTAATTTCAACATACAAAATATGCATCTCTTTTTATCTCAGATGCAAATACGTTACACAATTTAAGTTCTGAATGTAATGAAAAAGATGTTTTGAAGTCTTAATTATAATTATATTCCAGATCTTCAAATCAAGTTTTATTTGTGCAGGTTTGTTGCAAAAATTAACTCCAAGACTGACTGTTTTATTTCTAGTAATCAACATTGAATTGTTTTCTTTGGGCAAGTAGTTAATGTTTTTGTCTTTCTTCAACAAGAAACTCAACCAAGATAATATACATCTGGCATTTTATCTTTTTTTTTTTTTTTTAAATTTAAATTTCACCTGTTCTTTTTTTGAATCAAACATTTGGCTCAAATTATGAGCTTAGCCTTTCAGATGAAACATTTCTGGAAGCAAAGGGAATGAGTAGTATACATTCTTAGCCAGATACCAGTGACCCATAATTAAGACTACAATTTAAAATCTACCATTTAAAAATATTTTTGACTTCTCTAACTTCATGAACTCATACTTACTATTCATAACACACTCATGCTTTTTAGTAGAGTTCATATCTATAAGATCAACACTTTTTTGAGAGGATGCAGTTAGTTCATATAGTGGGAAAGAAAACACTATCTGTCCTTTTGATTAATTCTGTCCAAAGCATTTTCTATGAACAGATTTCCTGAAGAATAAATCTTATTATTTGAGACTGTTTTATTATTACTGATGTATTTTATAATTTTGTATATATTTTAAAATATATATATTTTTAAATTCAGACTCTTGTCTAATTCTATTAAATTTGAATCCTGTTCTGTAGAATGCTAATGTGGGAGTACTCATTTCTGTTTGCAAACATTGCTCATTAGGATTTCAAAGAGAGTTGTACTCAATCTCTGTGGTTGCTCTCCAATGTGCTACGTACTGCATTAGGTTCAAGACCACAAAAAACTTGTTCCTGTATGACTTACACTTGTACAGAGATAGATTGTCCTCTAGTGTAGTTCTATGACTTCTGACAGAGAGATGACGATTTAGTGTTCTGCTGTTGTGACTTCCTGTACTCAGCAAGGACCTCTAAGCAGGATGACTTACAGGAAGAGCTGTAACTATTCATCATTTAAAAATGCCTTTGTGAGATTAAAAAAGGAAAAACATATGGTTTTAAATTTATGTTTTCTTCAGTCTTTAATATCTATACTCAAGATTGTCTCTTTCTGCACATATGCGCATATATATGTACATAAATCCAACTACACCCAAATATGTCTGCAGTTATTTAAAAATACTGACATGAGTGACAACCCCAGAGGGAGAATAACAAAGACTCTGGAGAAGCCTGTATATTGAATCTCCATATAATCTTATTGCAGTAAAATAGAAAGCAGCAAGGGGGAATTCTCTCTGGAGAATTACAGCAGAGACTATCTGGTGTGTAGGTTATACGATAAGTTTCTCACATCTTTATTGCACTACACTGTCTTAGCATCTACAAATATTTTTTTTGCTATGTTTCCTCAAGTGAGTGATTATTTTAAGAATTCATTTTAAAATAACCATAAATACTGCAGATTATGAAACATGCAAGGCAACTTATCACTTTAGGTCATCTTTTGCATATGCAAGAAAAATAGTATGCATTTAGAAATTTGATTTTTATTAATTGTGATTTTAATTTTTCCTTTTTTTTTTAATGCAAATATTATTCACTGTAGGAGTAGACAGGCCAAAGTAATTAATCAAAGGCATGTCTTCTGGTAAAGAAAGATCAATCACTAGAAAAAGAAATGCATGAAGGAAAGAGTTTGATAAAGAGAGATCAACTCTTCATCCTTTTCCTTTTTGTCTCTATATGAAAGAAAAAAAAACAACGATATCACAATAATTCCAAACAAACTTAGTTTAATTCTCAGTAGGCAAGTCCCCATTTCACAAAAGTCATAGTATCACAGTCGCCCTTGAGTGATTCCTGCTCTGCTGAGAATGAGAGCAGATTGAATGAAAATGAAGATCAAACTAGCTTCACATCTGTAGAAGTGGTTGGTGAAGGCTAGAATATGTGGACAGAGCAGTGCAGAAGAGCAACAAAGTTGTTGTATGTGACGCCAGGCAAAGGTTTTTATTCTCAGTATGAAAGATGTCGGTATTTACTTCACAAGCAGGGTTGTGAATTGCAAAATAAAAGCATACCTCGGAAACACTCTAGAGGAAAATTTTCAAACTTGGGTATGTCTGGGGGGGAAAAAAGAAAAAAAAAAAAAAAAGAATGATTCAGTGGTAGAATCACTAAACTTGATATATCTGATCCCAGTTCTGTGTTCAGTCGCAGACATTCTACTTCATCAGATCATACACAAGTATTAGATCCTTGAGAAAAGAACTTGCATGTGAAACTTACATGTGAGTTTCCTCATAATTGCTGAGCAGCACTGGCAGGGATTTCCTGTAACATCAGGATATGTGCTAAATTTCAAATTCAGCCCTAGTCAGATGTGGAAATACAGACTAATTCAAGCACAGAGTCTCTCAGTCTGACAATGCAAATTATATAACTGGAACAGAAACAGTGACATATTGAAAGTCTTGAAGCAAGTACCTGAACTCTTCGAAAATACAGATTATTTATAAACTTCTGTTTCAATATATGGCAATATTATGTATTAAATCCACACCTGATTTTGAATGGAATTTGATTTTCCACAGTATTGTGAAGTTTTGATTTTACATTTTTTATTTTTTTACCCTTTCTTTCAGTCTCAAAATTTTGTTCAGTTCACACATAAAGATCCATACTGCGAACCTGTTACACTGTGAACTAAGCCTCTGATTATTATTATTATTTTTTAAATAATTACAAGCAGTGTTTCTTTTGTCTGATTTGTATTAGTTCTGGTTATATTTTTGACACTTTAAGGTCCAATGTACACTCCAGTTTTCACTCTGCACTAGTTCTATGCATCAGTTCTCATATCATAAAAGTTTTAAGGATCCAAAGAGCTGCAGTAATTATTTAAAGATGGTACTCTTTGCTAAAGACCTTCATAGAACACTAAGTTCTTTCAAATCTAAAGTGCAAGTGTTTTCCATTCCCAGAAAGGGTTTCCAAATATATTTTGTATAAACATACTATCTCTTAACAAGATGTCTAAACCCAGTGTCAAGGCAAGAAATTCTACATTAAGTCTTAATTTTCATCACAGTTCATGTCATTTACATATGATATAGTGATAACTATCAGAATATTCTGAAATAAGAGGATGGACTGGTCACAGAAACATATAAGTAACTAGCCAGTCTGATTCTAGACAAGCTGTTGTACTTAATGCTGAGATTATAATAATTTTGGAATGCGCTTATCTTAGTTAAACAATTTAATTCTGATAATGTTAAAAAATATATATATACTGCTTCTGTGGCTTAGAATTCCCATTTAGTATCCTGAAATACTTTGCATTACATGAGTCAAGAATTCTGATTCAGTGCATTTTTTTTCCCATGTTATGGCATAGCACAAAGAGAAGGAAGGGTGCTTTTCATCTCTGAAAAATCTCAGATATCATCCACAGAACTGCTTGCTCTTCTGTAGAATATGATCTACAAGGTAGGATTGTAATACATAGGAGCTTTCTATAACTAGAACTCAAATATTCAAATTTGTTAAAAAAAGATGAAAAATGCCCTGTGTAGAGGAACCACAGCCAGCAACCAGCTTGGTTAGATATGTTGTTCATCTAAACAAAACAGGTGTGCAGGACCCTAACGGAAATGTGGGATTAGGCCATCAGTGCACAGTAAGAGAAAACTTTCATCTTGGGAAGAAGTGCACTGGTAAAAGTTTCTGCTGGAATGAGTAGCCAGTTCATGTTAAGTCTCATTTTGCAAAGATTACTTACTATTACAATCTGGACCAAGAAAATCAGATCTGATTCATCATTAATAGCAGAAATTTGTTAATTGCTTTCAGTAAATCTGTTGTTTTCTTGTATTGTCTCACAGCAAACTACATAACTGTACAATTTCTTTACAAGCTTCTGGATTTGGGGAACATTTTTCTGGTTTTTGTTTTTGTTTTGCTTTGCTTTCCATTTCTTTGCTTCACACAATAAACTGTGATTCACAAATAAACTGTGAATCAAAATACATACAGCCATCTGGGTCTCTAGGAGGCAATTAATGAAAAATTGAGCAGAGATTTGGAAGTGGCTACTGTGAACTTGGCCTGTCAAACTGTATCGGTTGTCCCACACTTTCGTCAGAGATGTTTGAGATTTTCTCATGCCAAAAAAGTAAGTTTTTTAAAAGACTAATACTTTTAAAAATGTTATCCGTCCCAGCTATCCTAAGTACATTTTTTTTCAATAACAACATTTGTAGTAAGTGATTAAGAGAATAACTATTCTTTTCCTTCCAATCATCTTTTTTCATTCTTTTTCCTTTCAGAATTGAGAAAGTGAAAATTCAGGAATAGACAAATAGTTAATAATATAAATGAGACTATCATTCTTTCATCTCTTATAAAAATTGATTACATTGAAAAGTTTGCTTTTCCCCTACGAATGCATTTTTCACTGAAAATTATTGTGATTGAAATATTTTTACCAATTTTGAAAGACATTTGGTTTTTAGTTGAACAGAAATATCAGTGGAGATCAGAAGGTATGGAGGCAGTTAAAAAGTAGACAGATTTCTCCAAAAACGTAACACAGCATTGGGATGCATTGTAACTTGTGAAAATTCAAAGTTTGTTTTTAATTTTAATAGAAATTGAATAAATTGTATGTATTAGAGGATAACCATGGATTTGTAAACAAAGTTGAAGAAATGTTAACATATTAATTATGTATTAGCAAGATTGCACAAATTCCACAGAAGTTAACATCTTTCTAATTGAAGTCACATCTCCTGCCTTTTTGAACCAAAACAATAAAATTTTCAATTGCAAAAAGTACACTGGGAAGAATGTCTACAATATTTCCTAATTTGAAAGAATTATGACTAGCAGATCAGTCACGAGAGCAACTGTAAACTTACATGGGTAAGGGATACTTCAGAACTTTCTTTCTGTCTTTTTTGTTGTTGTTGTTGTTAATTCAGCAGTGAAAACTGGTTATGCATATACTAAAAGTTTTCATTATGTAAGCAGAAGAATCCTTGTGATAAGCAGCCATCTAAATCATGAGAAAATATTCCTTTTTAATATTTAATTAAGAAAAACAAAATTAGAACACTGATTTCACTAAGAGAAGTATGTTAATCCTTCTTTAACAGTGACTATCCAGACAGATCTTAAAATATTTAATATTTTTTTAGCTTTTGCAATATACGGCATAGCAAATTCAGGACTTATATGGCTAACCACTTAAGCTGAACATGAATTGTGTAGATGAGGCTCTAAAAAGTACTTGGTGTTCAACTTTGGTTTAAAATGAAGATATGTATTTTTTCACGGTTAAAAAAAAAAAAAAAAAAAAAAAAGTCAAACCTTGCTTGATAGTGATTTACAGATACTTCTTCCTGAGTCAAGCGTAAAAAGAAAATTGCTTTTGAAACTGAGAATTATATTTCTGGCTACCAAATAATAGACCTACCCTTTAAGTTCTCAGGTGTATCATAGGGAATTAATTTGTCATGCAAAATTGATAAATATTTTACAATAGCCATTGTGATTAACTATTGTGTGTATTATAACTAATGTCACAACTATATATCTTGCACTTTTAAACATCTGCCATGATAAAATAAGTTCAAACACTCCTATATGCTTCATATTCTGTCTGCACAGAAGAACCAAAACGAACAAGTCCAAGCTCTCTTTATTATGGACAGATTCAAAATACTGATTTGGGATGCTTTGTGGATATTAAGAAAATTAAACAATATGTAAAAATGTCCAGACTAAAATGTGGTGCTTAATGTATGTTTTTGGTTATATCTGTTATATAGATGATGATTATTATTATTTTTATTTTAATAAATAGAAGCTTAATTCTTCAAAATATTTGAAAATAAGAAGAAAAGTAGTTGTCTCTAAAGTCAAATTTATTAGCTTATTTTTAAAGGTTTTAAACAGCAAACACACTGCTCTATTACTGTTTATTGCATAAAAGTGAAATGTGCCCTGTAGATTATTCAATAAATACAAAATGCTTTCAATATTCATTCCAAAGAAGAATTTTTTTATTTTTTTTTGTCAAATGATTATTGTTACCATTTATTTCTCTTACTGTAAACAACCCTTTCTATAATTTCAATGAAGTTATTCTGGCCATGGCAAAAATTTCTGACTTGAATGTTAACTAAAGAGCAAACCATTAGATTAGTTAGGAAGGTAAGGGAAGGGAAGTGAAGGAGGAGGAAGGGAAGGGAAAGGAAGGGAAGGGAGGGAAGGGAAGGGAAGGGAAGGGAAGGGAAGGGAAGGGAAGGGAGGGAGGGAGGGAAGGGAAGGGAGGGGAGGGAGGGGAGGGGAGGGAGGGGAGGGAGGGGAGAGGGAGGGGAGGGGAGGGGAGGGGAGGGGAGGGGAGGGGAGGGGAGGGGAGGGGAGGGGAGGGGAGGGGAGGGGAGGGGGGAGGGAGGGGAGGGGAGGGGAGGGGAGGGGAGGGGAGGGGGGGAGGGGAGGGGAGGGAAGGGGAGGGGAGGGGGAGGGAGGGGAGGGGAGGGAAGGGGAGGGGAAGGGAGGGAGGGAAGGGAGGGGAGGGAAGGGGAGGGAGGGAAGGGAAGGGAAGGGAAGGGAAGGGAAGGGAGGGAAGGGAAGGGAAGGGAAGGGAAGGGAGGGAGGGAAGGGAAGGGAAGGGAAGGGAAGGGAAGGGAAGGGAAGGGAAGGGAAGGGAAGGAAGGAAGGGAAGGGAAGGGAAGGGAAGGGAAGGGAAGGGAAGGGAAGGGAAGGAAGGGGGAAGGGGAAGGGAAGGAGGGGGAAGGGAAGGGGAGGGGAGGGGAGGGAGGGAGGGGAGGGGAGGGGAGGGGAGGGGAGGGGAGGGGAGGGGAGGGGAGGGGAGGGGAGGGGAGGGAGGGGAGGGGAGGGGAGGGGAAGGAAAGGAAAGGAAAGGGAAGGAAGGAAAGGAAAGGAAAGGAAAGGAAAGGAAAGGAAAGGAAAGGAAAGGAAAGGAAAGGAAAGGAAAGGAAAGGAAAGGAAAGGAAAGGAAAGGAAAGGAAAGGAAAGGAAAGGAAAGGAAAGGAAAGGAAAGGAAAGGAAAGGAAAGGAAAGGAAAGGAAAGGAAAGGAAAGGAAAGGAAAGGAAAGATGACAGAGAGGAAATAGACTGGAAAGTTTTCAAGATATCACAAAGATTGGAGAGCCCTGGTCCAGTTGGCGGTGAATATTTTCAACTGAATTCCTTTATGTCTGCTTATTCATGTTGACAACAATTTTTAGTGAACCTTAGATAAGATTGATTATGGCATAGAATAAATTCTCTATTTCAAAATGTTGTTTTCTTTCTCAAAAAAAAAGTCAGATAGCTGTAATCCACAGGTTTGAAATTTTCCACTAAAGGACATGAAGACCTTGTACTAGTATACTAAGAATGAAAAACATGCAGTTGTTTTACTGTAAACCAGATTAATCCTAAAATATGTAATAATCTGAGTAATGCGACAAGTACCGTCATCTCTTTCTAACTTAAATTACTAATTTTTTTATGGCAATGAATCCTTAACTCAGTACTTGTTTTGGACCCCTGGTACAAGAAAAACTTCTTTGATAAACTGGAGAGAGTTGAGAGGAAGACACAGACAGGGTGAGGACTGGAGCCCTTGCCTTGTGGGCAGGGACTGAGGGAGTTGGGCTTTGGAGGCCTAGAGGAGAGATGGACTTAGAGAAACAAACTGGAAGCCTCCAGTGCCTAGGACAAATTATTAAGAAGTTTGGATCCATGCTCTTCATGGCACAGAAGGGACAATGGGCACATATTGAAACATCAGATATTCAGACTAGATATGCTGAGATATATATTTAGTGCATGATGACTGTCAAGCCATAGATAGTACGAATTGCTATGAGAGGTACAGCCTCCATTCTCTGAGGTTTTCAAGATATGACTGAATAAAAACTGGTCCAGGCCCATTGCAAACTGAGCAGGAGACTGAACTAGGATCCTCTTGATGTCTGTTCACATCTGAATGATCCGATGAGCCTACTGAGAAAGCAGATATCTTTTGACAGTATAGTTTTCTGAAAAGTAGGACAAAGTGTAAATGAAAACAGTCAGGGCCAGTAGCAACTGCAACTCATATAACAAAATGCAGATAAAATATATAAGGATTTCCTGACTTTTTTGATAAAGTCCAAGGCCCCTGGAAGATGTTTGTCTTAACAAATTTCAAAGCAAAGCACATTTCAATCTTCAAAAAGAAAAAAAAGAGATGGTCTTGAAAGGAACATGTAGATAACCCTGTAAATATCCCTTGCTCTATTCAGATGAATAACTCCCTTAAGCTGTTCCCTTGCCCAAACATTTCCTGATTATCTCGATGGAACTAATTGAACAAGAAATCTTATGGCCTTGTTCAAAGCTGATGTATTTTTTTTTGTGCTTTTTTTTCTTTTTCATTTTTACAGACTGATATGATATCAGTATCAAGAGTAATTAAATGTCAGTTGATTGATCGTTTCTGCAGAAAAAAAGAACTGCATAGGAAGTAAAAAGAAAAAGAAAAAAAAAAAAGCTCTGTTATTTTGATTAAGTAAAACATAAAATGAAGCCTGAAGAATAACACAACTTATGCTTTTAACGTCTGAAAGGCAAGATGTCATATAAAGCTTACATCAGGAATTACAGATGCTATTTGAAAGGAGAATTAGGCACTAAGAGGTGTGCTTTTGGGATGAGACTGGTAGATCAGGTTGATGGTTGGATTTGAAGGTAATTTTCAACTTACATGATGATTCTGTATATATTTATATACATATATACATAAATCTTTTGTAGTGACATGTAACAAAGAAATTTTCTCAGTTCTGTTAAAAACTTTAAGATGAATGTAGACCTTACTTGTCATTCTTCTCCACAGCTCATCTCACTGGTAGTGCTTTTTCCCAATCTTGCAAATACAGCTTTAAATAGAAGCCAAACAACAAACAATACACTGTCACTAACAAGGAATAGTGATAGAAAATAATACCCAAAATATTGTGTTACTATTGCACAAAAGACCTAGTATTTTCTGTTTTAGAGCACTATTGAAAACAGAGGGATGTGAGACAGGCATTACAATTTTTTTCAGAGAGAGGTTGAAGAATCTTGGGCTATGCATTCAAGGGAGACAAAAAATACAAGTGGACAGGATGCAGATATAAAAACTAGATAGGCTAACAAAAGTGTTATAAACCACAGCATAGATAGTATGAACAGCTTTGACACAACTAAAAAATAATAAAAACAACAATACAAAAACAACAAAAACAAAAACACAATAACCAAAACAGATGTGCCTATAAATTCTTCACGCTTCAGGATTTCAGTCCCTTACTAGTAAATTATAAAAATCAGGAAATCTTTCAAATGTAATAATACCAGCACACAGTCTTGGATAAAATCTGTGGTTCCTCACTGTCCATTAGCTTGCCATGCAATTAAAAATTTTCAGAAAATAAAATAAAATGACAACAACACAAAAACAAAATATGTAATAGACAATTTAAGGATAATCATCACCGAGAAATGTTTCCTTTCAATCTGCAGCTTAGTTTTAAAATCTAAATAACTGTGTTAATTCTTTTAGAAAAAATGGTAATTAGTAATATTTTTCTAATTCATATGCATTGCTATCTTCTTTTCAATGGCACTAATCTCTTGTCCTATAGATATCCTGTGGTAATGAGCACCACAGCCATGTTTTAGTTGAAAAACATGCTTTATTTGTTTCATGTTGATTTTTTCTTTTGTTGTGTGCTCCCTCATTTCTGTACCACAATAGAGTGCACTTTCCCTTCTTTAACAGTGTTTTAATTCACATATTTTTCTCACTCCATTATCTCAATCCATACATAAAAAGAAGCATTTGCAAAACTGTACTCTATGGGTTTTGTGTGTCCCTTGATGCCATTTCTACAATAAAGAATAAATTATGCCAGAGGCAGAATTCTTTAATACATAGCCACAAATGTAATTTAATTTTTTATTTGGTGGAAACCTGTATGTTGTGGTTAATTACAAAAAAAAAGTTGTTCTAACCATATTCACTTGTACTTCTTTAAATATGCTTTCTATAATAATGCTAAAAGTAGAGCCAATAGTGAATGGGTAGATTTTGAAGGGAAATTGATAATATTTTTTCTGCATATTTCTTTGTTTCACTAGTTCCTTTAAGGAAAGTAGGCTTTCCCTTAATTTTCATATATTTTTTCCAGGTTATGATTATCAATGATAATCTCAACTAATAAAACTGATTGGGAAAAAAAAAAAATTAAATCAGATGATGGTTCTAAAATTTCAAATATTTTCTACAAACTATTTTCTTCAGACAAAGTACCAGTAGAACTCAGTTTTTATTTTTCCTGCCTAATTCTTCTTCCACTTCCACTCATGAAAACATTATTTTGCTTATAGCACAGATCCTTTCCAGGTTTTCTGGATCTGGGATTATATATATATATATATATATATATACATGTATTTATGTATTAGTTGTTTTTTTTGTTTGTTTGTTTGTTTCCTCATGGTAGTTCTAGCTAGAGTATCATGTTACCAGGTTTAGGTCTTGTCAATCTGTTCAGGTTCAGTGAAGTAACCTCCACAGCAAAACTACAGAAAGTCTTCTTCATATTTCTACTTACAAATGTTTCATTTAGAATAACTTTCATACTTCTGTACCATTTAAAATGCTTAACAAACAAAACAAATTCTGATTAAAGTAATCTCCAAGCTTTTGCCAAAAAGAACCACAGTTTAATTCTCTGATTATTTTCTCAGCTTTTGAAATTGCATCTAAATAAAAAATGCACTACATACATGTTCATTTCTGATACACTGGAATTATCTATTGTCTACTGAAGTTTTCAAATACTGATTTCCTATTGCTGTGCTTAGACATAGATTTTCATGCCAGAAAATTAAAAAACTGAGAATGACATAGGATATTACAATCGATCACAGTTTTAATGTACTGTAATAGAGAGCATGAAGAAAAATATTCTTGAGAAAAAAGTGGCATTTTCTTGTAAAATCTTGAAGAAATAGTGAGGAAATAACAACAGAAAATAAGTGAAAATGTCAAAAAACAGTATGTGTTCGATATTGATGGAGAGTTTATTTCTCCTCAATAAATAGTAGAAAATTTTCAGTATTAGTTCATCTTTGAAAAAATATGACCTTCTGTAATACTGCCACAGTCAAATAGAACTTTAGTGAACTTTTGAGCAAACAATCATCATGTGAGCTGAAACTGCCTAGGGTCACTTTTAACTGAAGCACCCAATTTCTCTAGGATTTCAAGCTAGGTTAGGAGAATAAATTTAGAATACACATACAGTAACTGACATGTATCAGCTATTTCCTCTTTTATTTTTATTTTTATTCTCTTCATTTCTTTTTTTCTCTTTCTTATTTTGAATATACATATTTAGGTTGCATCATGGCAGGTTTCTAGGCATATAAGAAACTCTGGGTGGTAGAATGTATTCATCAATTAATTGCAGTAGGAATACTACATGGTGCCTCTTCTTACATTCAAAGGCAAGACAGACCTTATCTGTGAAAGAAAAAAAAAGTAAAATATGCTGAGCATGCCTCTCCATGTTAATTATCTTAGTTACATCTACAACCTTGCACATTTGTATGCTCACTTTGTCATTCTGTGGAACCTGAACCTTGATATCAAACAGCAGGTGCATGGAGAAAGTATAAAAGAAAGTTAAATCAAAGGTCTTATAATTTTGGAATGAGGAAAACAGGAGATTAGAGACAGTTTTTGATTTGACAGTGTGTGTGAAGAAGTTACACATTCACTCTGCTTATCCTTTTCCCTTTGTTCAAATCATGGAAGATACTTTATTCAACACACTTTTTTTTTTTTTTTTTTTGGTCTATGTGTGTGTGTGTGTGTGTGTGTGTGTGTGTGTGTGTGTGTGTGTGTGAGTTTGTCATTTAGTTTATGAATTTTGGGGGTAAGGGTGGAAGAAGAAGATTTATCTTACTGGAGGCTTATGTAGAAGTGAGCACAACGGAACTTGTCAATTGAGAATTAGGTCTACCAAAATATTGGAAAATAATAAAAGGCAAAGCAGAATAGAGATGCTCATATTTCAAGTAGCAAGCACAAATGGCTGTAGCATTACTGAATTTAAATGAACAACTGAAGGGAGAAGTGGAATCAACAGAGCAGTAAACATTTTCCATCATTCAGAGACCTTAACAAGTAATAATGTGAAAGACCTTACAGATACTGTATCCAGTTCTGACTTCACTGCTTAACTCAGAAAGTTAGACATTAATGAAATAAACTTCACTTATATGCATACACTGTACTTAGCATTTTCAGGTTTCTTGATGTCACTTCACTGTATGTGTGTATGCATACATATCTACATACAAATATATACTATATATAGGTATGTACATACATATTTAATGCTAAAAGATGTTTTAGAGCTGCCTAGAACAAGATATTTTTCCTTTAAATTACTTAAGGAGGAGTCATTAGGTGCTATTGCAGCAGTTGGTTTGGACAGGCTACCTGCAGTTGGTAAATGGGTTGAAGTGCCAGCACATTTGCAACAGTACTTCAGCTCTAGTTTTGAGGTCTGTTAAATAATTTCAGTGGGAAAAAGCTTTGGTCTGACTTTCTATGAAAGAAAGCCATGGTGCATCAGGAAAAGATCCTGAAATGACAAATTTCTGGCTTCCCTTGTAGCTGACAGAAGAAATGCTAAACTGTTCAGGCCTCTTTCAGGGAAAGAGAAGATGGGGTAATGTAATACTGCTGCATGTCAGGTTGTTATTCAGTAGGCAGCTGGATGAGGGCAGCTTCATAAGTAGTTTAGGGTTAATGATGTTTAATTTTTATTTGACTATTGCTGCCCTTAAAATTTGCAGGGTATCTAGAGGCTAATTTGGACATAAAAATAAATAGCTCTTAATAAAACCAACCCAAACCAAAATGCATTTAATTGTGTTAAACTTATTGGCACAGAACTGTGGGTCTTTCAGATGAAAAGTGTGTCTAAGCTTTGACTTTTGTTAGTTGACATTTGATAGTAGCAGGGAAATAAGCTTGTTAATAAAATTAATGCTGGCAAAATTTGGCAGCAAAGTTCTAATTACTTTGTAGGATTTTCTTAGCTTCTTTTTCTGGCTGTAAGAAGCTCAGGACTGTGTGTGTCATAAATGCAAGATCAAAGAAACTCCAGGTAAACACTGGTCTGTATGCAAACATGATACAAGAATTCATTTGTACGTGAACATCAGCTAGTACAGGTCTATAAGAAGAAATACATAACTTGCAATGCATAAAGTAATGAACCATAAAGCACTGAAAGAGCAATTAACATTTAGATTTCAGGGAAAAAAAGATAAAAACAGCTGTAGTAACAAATTCTGACAAAGTTTCTGTTATGGTTCATGCAGTTTTCATAGCTTTTCTTCTGTATCTTGGTATCTCAAGTATTTGAATAATCAGCATAAAAGGAACTGTGGGAGATTGTCATCCTGCCCACTGTTGTTTTTCTTAAATATTCTTATCAATAGATCAGCATGAGCTTTGTTTGTTTGTTTGTTTGTTTTTCAGCAAATATTGTGAAATCCCAATGTAGATCTGTATTTGAAGTACAATCTGTAGTATTTATTTGTGAATAATGAAATGTGCAGGCACGTGCATAAGAAAAAGTAAATCATTCAGGTCAAACCAAAGTAATTCTATTTCCAAAATCTTTTTTGTTTATTAAAAAAAAAAAAAAGGAGAAAAATTTGAAACAAATGTAATATAACTTTCAAAAATTGAAAAAAAAATTGTACAATTCCTAGTTTTCTCTTCTTTCATACTTGCTTTAAACATACATCCAGACACCGAGACTTACTTACAATGTTATTCACTGAAAAATCACTGATTTTCACTGGAATTTCTTTCTAGATAGCTTTTGTTTGCTATATTAGTTTCAGGTCTCAGCATTCATCTGCATCCTTATGTATCCAGCTACTTCTTTTCAGAACTCAGCCGCAAAGAGAACATTATCAATCCCCAGCAGATAAAGATGCATAGATACAGAGACTCAGCAGAAAACCTGATTTATTACTAAAACTGCAAAATAAATCTGAAGAATCAACACAGTTGATGGTGAAGACATTTTAAGAAATTGTGAGCATGGTTCAATCCCTTTCTGGAAGCTAAGTAGTACCTAGAAAGAAAATTTCACAACTGGAGCAACATTTGCTCTATCTCTTTGCAACCATTACAGAAATCTCTAAACCTGCAGAACTTAATACTTGCTACTGAAAAGATTTCAGAAAGTGGAATCTGGCAAAGTTACAGTCTGAAATTCTGCCATCACACTCTCAAAAGTTTTGTATTATTTTGAATGTTGATCATCTCTTACTTTCACATAACAAACAAAAAATTCAGTTGAAAAAGATGGAGAAAGCCTAAAAGGAATTGAATATTTTAATGGGAACCTTAGAGAGAAGTCAAAGGATAATTTAATAGTTGTTTTCTCTAAAAGACTACGTAGAAAATGTATGTTACTTTATTCATATTTTCAAACACTGAATGATCTTTTTTTCCTCCTTTGAAAGTCTCTGACTGAGAACCTCCAAGGTTGAAATATTGCAAGGAAATGAAGAATGTAGCTAACAGTAAACCTTGAAACTTCAACATTTATCAAAGTTTCCCTGTCTGGAAGATAAGACAAAGGCTCACAAAATTATATACTGGTGAACAGGTAAGTTCAAATCTGTCTGTTCTAAAATAAACAAAATAAAACTTCTGCACAATTTTTGATGCAGAACTCACAGAAATCCTTTGTGAACTTCTTCAATATTGCCTAGGAGAAAATGGTTGGACTAGATGATCCTGAAGGTCTTTTCCCACTGTGGTGACTGTGTGATTCTATGAAAAATAAACACTTGTAAATTCTTAAAAAATGTATCATTTAAACTGCCATACTAGTCGGTGTCTACAAGAACAAGGTATAAAAATTCTGTATTCAAACTAGATATGACATTTTCCCCTTAATCTGAAATCACTACAAACATTAGATATTTGACCACTGTATAGAACAGTTATGTTCAGGGAAGGAGGAGACAGAAAAGTGCAGAAAAATGGGGAATAGAGGAGGATCATCTGATCATCTAATCATCAGAACACCACCTGTAATGTGAGATGCATGTAGCTGGTCTGGATCAGAGCAGAGAAGGACTTGGACACAGATCTTCACACATCCGAACTTACTATCACAAACACTTAGCTACCTGTAAAGGTAAGTGAAACTTGTATTCTCAAATGGTCTATTCTTTCTACAAGCTCTAATTGGATAGGAGAATTATCCGAAAATACTACAGATGGATAGTGTGAGGGTTTGGGCTGGATGTGAGTTAGCTTTTCTTTTTCCATTTCATCACCTAAAAAATGAACAAAGACCATTCTTGGCCACGAGTGTGAATAAAGGAACCCCCCAAAATCTTAAGACCCTTCTGGGAAAAAAGAAAGTTGCATAAGTGTGGGAAAAATATGAAGTTTATGTGGTTCCTAAGGTAATCACTAGAAATCACAGATAGAGACAAGCTATCTCATCTATTGGCAGCTCTCTGAAAAGAATATTGCAGTAGCAACAGTTTAGGTAGCATTGCTCCCCTGAGAAACAACTGATTTGTGCTGGGTTGAAAAGGGAGCTTTTGTTCTGGCTGTGACACAGATAAGGGGTAGAGAAGAGCAGAGAGCTGCAGAAAGCAGAAGTAGGCTGAGAGGTGGAAGAGAGCACAGGCGGATCTCAGTGTGTTGTTGTGATTCAGAAACAAACAAAACTTAAAATAGCTTATTCAACTTTCAACCCAGCAATCAAATTAAATTTTAAGTCACTGAATATGAGATGGAAGAGGAAGGGAGAAGAGGAAAGGAAAAGGAAAAAGGAGAAGGTTAAATGGGAAATGGAAAGGGGAAGCAAGGGAAAGGGGTGGGGCAGGGGGGTGAAAAAGTGATAGAGAAGGATAGGGGAGGGAGGGAGGCAGTGAGGAAAGAACGAAAAGGAAGTTTTCTCTTTGTCTTTCCTGGGATTTTTACGGTATCCCCTCTGCTTCTGAAACTGCTGGGATACTGCACTTACTATATCAGATTAGTCTGGATCATTCTTATACCCTATGTTCAAAAAGGACAAACTCTAAATGCTTTGTGGAAAGAGAACGGTCTGAGATTATACCTCCAAAAATCTCATTTTATCTCTATACATCTCTGTAGAAATGCTATTTTCATCAGCTAAACCCAGGATGCTCCCAAAAAAATAAAGAGTTTTATAACAGTTTATATGAACTGAAGCGCTCTCCCATCATGAATGTTGAGATTATGACATGTACTAAAGTTGCATTATCAGGATTTTCTTTTTTAAAAAGATAATGTTGATATTATTAAGTAAGCATAGAATTATATGAAATTTACTAAAAAAGAAATACAGTGAAATCTGTAGTATGACTGCTGACAAAACTTTAAATTTGAAGAACTCATTAATACCATAAAAGGGACTTACTTCTTTGGCATTTATTCCCATGAGCAAGAGAAATGGGCAACCACTACCATGCTTCATGATTTGTTATAATTTTGATATAATTTTTATGAAATATCAAGGAATAATACCTTGGACACAGATTCAGGCCTGGTACAATGTTCTTTATTCAAGAAATTCTATCTGAAGATGCATTGCCATTCTTCAGTATTTATTCTTTTCTTGGAAAATATTTTTACATCTTTTACAGAGAAGCTCACTAGCTTTAGCAAAATGCCTGAAATATTTGAAACAAAGGTGCTGTATCAGCATAAAATATTATTACCAGCATTTTGTATTTAGCTTTAGCGATGAAGATATTCCTGTCAGAACAGAGGGTTCTTGATACAGTTATCAACTGGGTAATATTCATCACAGATTTCCTTTGGATATAAGATATATGTTCAGAACAGCCATGCCTATATTCATAAGCATACATCCTTAAGACAACACGTTTCATATTCCACTGATGTTTGCAGTAAAGCCTCAGTCACTGCAGGTGACATCATGGCCTTGATAAGAACCTGTTGGGAAAGAATGCTTCTGTCCGACAGTGATGTTCAGCTGCAAAAAAAAAAACAAACAGTACCAGGATAGAGTTGCAGACTGTTTTCCAAATGCCTCCTAGGGGTGATTTCTGTTAAAGCTGGTAAAGAGACCAGCCTTTCAGATCCTCAACATTTTAAATATCTGCTTTTTGACTGCTTTTTGCAATTCATCTTTATGCAAGAAGGTTTTTGTTTGTTTCTTACTTTCTTAATAGCGTTTCCAGTCTGGGGTAGAAGCATTGGGAGAAGTAAAAAAAATCTTGATCATTTTCTCCAGGCAATTATTATTTGAAATATGATTGTCTCGCCAGAAGATTTTTTACCTACTTTCTGAGTCATGGTTTCATTCCCCCAGATAAATTAGGCCATGACTATCTCCAGGCAATTCTCCAAATTCTATGATTTGGAATATAGCATCAAGTTTCTCTTCCCTTATTTGCTTGCTCATAATACAGCTGATTTTGTCTGTGCCCTGTGTTTTTGACTTTGTCTCTGTTTACACTGAAAACTCAAAATTTCCTTCAGCCTGTGACTGACATAGAACTGATGTTATTTTATACTTGACTTTAAGTCAGATTAAAATATTAATGATTGTGTTTGGATAATTGAAAAATAAACAAGTTCACTGAGAATAGCTCTAGATTAATGTTATGCAACCCTAATTGTCTGTGCACTTTTGTTCCTTCAAACTAGAAAACCCACAAACTCCTAGTTTGGCTCAGATTCATTAGCATGAATATCCTTTATATTCATATGTCTTCTGATATGCTTTCTGTGTATATGATTTTGGTTTTTTAACAAGATAAATTGAGGTATATCTTAGTTAAAGTCTCTGCCCTTATTCAGTTAATGAATAACAATGTTAAAATTTTACATTCTGCCAATACTAGATGCACTACAGAACACCTGAAAATATGTCATCAAATAAGACAGGAGTGGAAAAGGTGGAAAACTATTCACCTCTGGATGTTTCTGAAACTTCAAAACTCAGAGTAGTGTGCAGAGGAATGACCTACAAACTTCACAATTTTTTTTTTCACGAAAAATGAAACTTCAGTGAATAAATTCTTCTATTCTGGGCTTTAACTACAGTATATTTATACATATATATAGGGCTGCATTGTAAAGCAAGAAGACTTGTCTTTGTTTTAAATTTGAGAGAAAACTATTTTCATTTATTTTAAACTAAAATACACTTTTAGCACTTTAAACTTTTCTAACAGAAAAGTCCATCCTGTAAAGACTTGATTTGAAGCATAAATATTCCTGAAAATAGCTTAGATTGCAGATAAAACAAGTTTCTAACAACTCTCATTTGTGGGCAAAATGTAAGTGACCTCTGGACCCTTATTCAGCAACAAGCCATCCGCCACAGGAAGGACAAGCTGGCACCTGCAATCTCTCCTCCTGTAAAATGCTTCCTCAAAGCTGTCATTGCTGTCATTGGCCCCTTCTATACCAATCTGCAGGTGTAGGTGAGTGTCTTCTCCTCCCCGAATAATATGATACAAGATACAAGGTATGATCAGATCCCATCTGACCTACATGTCTGAAATTCCTATCTATGAAAGAGACATTATGGCAGAGAGCTTAGAAGCTCCTGGAACAGCTTGATGTGTACTTCTGTACTCCTGGGAAGAACCACAACAAGTTTGTAATTGGTGCTTTTAATACAAGGATTGAATCCATAGAATATATTTTTTCTTCTAAATCATATTTTTGGTATAAATCAAGCATGTTCAATATGTGGGCCTCACGAGGCCCCACATAGCTGGCAGTGTGACTACCTTGCCCTGTGCTAAAAAGACAGTGGCACTTTACTGTGGAGTGGTCCCAGGCATGCACTCATCCCTCAACAATGACCAAACCAAACCATCAGTGGGCTATTAACAATGTGTCTATTGAAAGCAGGGCACAGGGAGGGCAGTGCTGTGCAGCGCTGATTCAAGTGATGGCAATTGATTGTGTGCATTTTAATAAACTGGCTAAACACAGTGCTCTCAATAGTGAAGAACGAGCAGCCTTGCTTTCCGTTTTGATAAAAGAGTTTGAGAGTGGGTTTGTAGGTTGCAAAAAAAATAATCAGTTTACGTTTGTGACATCATTTTCAGTGGACATAAATACATTACCTGAAAATTTTCAAATTCAGTGTATAAAGTTGCAATCAAATATTCAACTCAAAAAGATGATCGTGTTTCTTTACCAGACTTTCCTAAGACCTCTCTTACCAGAGACAAATATCCTTCACTTCTTAACCAAACCTTATTCATGTCATCACTTTTTGGCAGAATGTACATTTGTGAAAAATTGTCAAGGATGAAGTACAGGAAGAGTAACATTTCATCAAGTTTCATCAAAATTCATATCTGATGAACACCTTGAGAGCTCACAGAGAATTGTAACCACTTCCACTGAACAAGACTGATGTATTTGCTTCGCAAAAGCAAGGTCACATATCCCACTAATTTATGGTTTTGTTCCTCTCTTTTTTAATGTTTTGAGAAAAATATTAAAAATTAAAATGTTTTGTTACTTATATATTAATAATATTGTATACTTTATGAGGGCTGCTCCAAAAGTAATGCCTCCTGTTTTATTATGTTGGCCCATGACATCAGAGGAAGATTTTGATGGTATGGCAGTAGAGGCTCAACCTTTCCACCAATATTCTATTACATTTTGCTGTCTTGTGACAGATGGTAGCAAAAGAGCAGTCTGACAAAACGGTGTCTGACATAGAAGTATATATAAAGGAAAATTGTATCTTTGAATTTCTGTATATGGAAAAAAAGACAGCCACTGACATACACTGATGCTTGCTGAATGTCTATGGAGACCAAACAGTGAATATGAGCACAGTGAGGCAGCAGGTGGTGCATTTCAGCAGTGGTGACAGTGATTCATCTCCACTGGTACAGACTTTTATGAGCTCAGTGTGCAGGCTCTTGTTCATTGCTGGTGAAAATGCACAGCTAATGGTGGTAATTATGTTGAAAAACAGTGTCTTGTAGTTGAGAATTTGCTTTATCAAACAGTGTTATTGTGCTCTTTGTATCTGTTGTAGATTCCATGGAAACAAGTAGGAGGCATTACTTTCAGAGCAACTTATGTATACGGTCCAAGACAATTCCTCTTTTCTCAAAGTGGCCTAGGAAAGCCAAACTGTTGGACACACATGTGAATCTGTGAATCTGTGTTTCCATAAATATCCAACCTTCATCTACTTATAAAAATTACCTTTTTCAAATCAATAGTAATTAAAAGATGTAGATGCAGAACAATGTATAGGGATGCATCCATTAACTTCAGCATCTCATAGGACTGGGCTTTCTAATCTTAATTTTGTATCTCTCTTCCAAAAGTGTCACTGATTCATTTTCCTTGCACAGTTCTCTGGAATCTACCTAATTGCCTTGTTCTCTGTCCCTAATGATTTTTCATCTTTTCGTCATGTGAGTAAAGGTGGCTAGTTTTGATGCAAAAGATCAGCTCATAGAAAGCTTTTTCCTGGATCTGAGGTGATGGGAACAGACAGATGCTGGCTGCCAATGGTCAGTTGAAGCTACTGATTGTACTCAACTGAAGCATACTAATGCAGATTACCTAGATCACCACAGAACTCTAGAGTCATAAAATCCTATAAAGAGGTTCCCGTATTCATATTCATTCGCTTTCTTGGGAAGCCCAGAGAATCCTCTGAAATCATTGCTGATTCATGAGTGTTAAACTAGAGGGAGAAGCAAATCATACATTTATGAAACACATGACAAAATTTGTCACCACTTGGCATAAAATTTCAGAACTGAAAATTTTAAAAACAAACTACAGAGTTCCATATATGGAGCAGGTTGGTCCTGTTAGGGATTTCTTCTAGTCTGGCCTTTTCCATCTGTGATTTTTCAATTTCGTTATGACTCTCAGACTCCTTGCAAAATCTTCATTTAGGCAACTAGTTTCTGCAGGTCCATTATTCTCAGGGGTCTTATTTGCTCTGGTATAGTTTATATTTTAAAAAGTGTAAGACCTTACTGAAAAGAATGTCTTTGAGAATTACTAAATCCAAACTGTTTTATGTGCTGGCCTGATAAATAACATTTAAAAAACCAACACAAATACAATATCTCTTTAAATAGACAGCAGCTACATCTAGAAGGGAGAGGAGAGGGAAATCAACTCATAGTGCAACACCTGCTTCAGGCTAAAACAGTAAAACTCAATTCATTTTCATACAGCATTTTCAAATAAAGCCTCTCAAAATACTTAATAGGAAGAGATAAAATGACAAGATAACTTGTTATGGAAGAGGTCATTGAAACTCATATCGACAATAAGGGAAGGAAGCTGAATACAGGAATGCACTGGGCTAGGATAAAAAAAAAAAATAAGGAGAAAGTAATGTCTGTGCACAGCATAGCAGAAAGAAGAGAAAGAAGAGATGAGTGAGGATGGGGAGGGAGATGGAAGTGGGGATGGAGATGAGAATGAGTGAGAATGAGGGCAGGGATAGAGATAGAGATGGAGATGGGGATGAGGGTAAGAACACAAAAACTTGCTTCTACTATTTCCATGTAGTATTTAAATTTCTCAGCCGTGCAGGAAAGGTAACTTCATTGTGCAAAATGAAGAATCCTAGACATAAATAAATATGTTACAAGGACTTTCCTAGCAACAGAACCAGCTTCCTACTCACAGCAGTTGGAGGATAACTGAGACTGCCAATACTTATCAATACACAAATAGAAAATTTGCCTCTGTTACTTTAAACAAACACAGCACTTTCCAATTTTCTGGTGCAATAGTTTATAAGCTATTTAACTGCAGGTCCATGAGTGCTTGAATTCCAGTCTGAATGCTTGAATTATTTACTGAAATAAAATTTTCACTTTGTCCTGTTGTCTCTGAAGATCACAACGTGAATCAGTGTTAGGGACATGGATATGGTTTAGGACTTCGTCCCCAGTGCTGAGCTCCAGATGTCAGGCAGATGGCACCAATGCACAGAAGAAAGGGATAAAAATAGGGACCAGCCCAGGAAAGCCAACTCTCATCTAGTTTTGATCACATCATAGCATACAATGACTGTTCAACGATGTGACAGTAGGTGCAAGGAGAATTCATATTCTTTAGGAATGAAAGGGGGGGAAAGGAATGCCAACTTCAGAGCACTGCATTTTCACAGAAAAGAGAAACAATGTAGCAACCAATGCAAGAGCAAGAATTAGAGAATAAACTGCAGAAAAGAAAACACAAAAAACGGGAAATAAGGCACTTTTTTTTCTTTAAATTGTTTACATGTTTAAATTGTATACATGACAGGCAGATGGACGCTCACTGCTGTTACAGGCAGACAGTGCACTGTTTATGTGCACTGTGCTCCTTTAGAGGACCAGAAGAATATAAATTCTTCATATTTCATCAGTTGTTTTTCCACTGGCATTTAGGTTTTTTTTTTTTCTCCTTTATTTTTTTCCCCACTCGCTCATCTTTCTTTGCACTGTAAATAATGTACACATGGCTTGCCATCTAGCTATTTATTGGATTCAAATACATTCTTGCAAAAGTGCTAACTTTCACATATTGTTGTGCATTTTGGAGGATACGGATATTTCTCCATGACTGAAAAATATGAGAATACTGACAGATATTTTCACAATGCCCTATACATGTTGAGGTGCTTTGCTCACACTTCCCAAAGAACAAGGCTGAGCACCAGCATACTGTATATATCCCCAGACACTTCAAGCCACCTCCCCATTCGGAAATTGGCAACCCTAAGGCAGTCCGAGGCACCCAGTTACAAGTCAGCTGTTCACCCACATGCCACTTGTTATGTGATATACCTAAAGGAAGCAGGGATGAGAGCATGGTTGTGAGATCGTGCAAATATTGTCTTCAAATATTTTAATACAACAATGCTGGTGGTACATTACTGTAAGCAAAGAGTTCTTACTTCTTCATCCACAGTGTATGAAATCAGAAGGAAAGGTGACAGGTAATAACAAAAATATATATGATATCATTTGTTTTAAAACTTTATTCTTTAAAATTATTTGTGTATTGAAGAAAATTAACAGCGTGCATTGTAAAGTACCAAATTTTATTACACCACAATGCCTTCAGATGGAAGAACATGCAACAATTATGTAGAACATAAAAGTAACAAATTCTAGACTTTTCTATGTAAAGCCGCTACCCTGCCTTTTTGAAATATATCATTAATTATGCAATTACATAATTATGCTTCAAAAGTAGTAAAAGTATTTCATTGCTTTACATTTTTTTCTGCAGGCTCCACTTTTAAAAATGAAATTATTTGATTTTAAATGTTGTATTTTTTTCTTTGAAGGCATATTTTAAGCAGACAGTAGTTATTTTTAGCCCTGCTTGCCATAAGGTAGAGTAAGTAGTGATAAATTAGTTAGGTTTTTTCCTTTTTAAATATGGTATGTTGTATGGGGCTGCTGAATCACGGCCTGAACCTTTGATTGATCACCTGAGGCGAGCAATGAGTCAGCCATGGAAGCACAGGTGAAGGCAAATCACTTGTGCTGCAGGAAGGGGTGGAGCCTGGCTCCACCTCTCCTAGACCCATTTAAGAGCTGACTGCCAGTGGGGAAGGATCTCTCTGGAGATCTGCTCCATCAGTTCATCTTGTGAGCTCAGGACAGGGTGAGTGACTTTCTCTTATTTCTCCAATATAAATTATATTAGCTAAGCTCCTGGATATATATCTATACCATCTGTATATCCATTGATTAAACAATATGTTTATTTTATTTTAAATTAAATTCCAAGGTGTTCATAAGTATACTATTTAAACTTTCTTGTAGGTAAAAATGAGAGTACATAACACCTTACAATTCTGTAGTATTTGTATATTTAATACTGAATGAATGTGGTTTGACTGAAATATCTAGAAATGCCTGCTATGTTATGTGTTTTTTGTTATTAATCTGTGAGACCAGAAATAAAATAATACAATGGTACATGTAAGCAAGTGCAACAATAGGTATCCTTCATTTATAGTTTATCCACAGGCTATTGACAGCAGATATCACACAGGCAGCACTATAAAGTAGATAATTGTAGGCTTTGTTATGACTCTTACAAGTCTAAGGAGCTGGATGGGAACGACTTGGATCCTGGCTGAAGTTTGGGCCCAGAGTGTGGGGGTGAATGGAATTAAATCCAACTGGTTATTGGTCATGAGTGGTGTTCCCCCTGTGGATGGTTTTGGGGCCTGTCCTGTTTAATATCTTTACTGATGACCTGGATGAGGAGATTGAGCGCACTCTCAGTAAGTTTGCAGATGACACCAAGGTGGCAGAAAGTATTGATTTGCATGAGAGTAGGAAGACCCTACAGAGGGAACTGAACAGGCTAGATTGATGGGCTGAGGCCAATTTTATGAGCTTCAAGAAGACTTAGTGCTAGGTCTTGCACTTTGGTCATAGTAACCCTAGGCAACGCTACAGGCTTGAGGCAGAGTGGTTGGAAAGCTGTGCAGAGGAAAAGGATCTGGGGATGTTAGTTGACACCTAGCTAAACATGATCTAGCAGTGTGCACAGGTGGCCAAGAAGACCAATGGGATCCTGACTACTATCAGAAATAATGCAGCCAGCAGGAGCAGGGAAATATTTGTCCTCCTGTACTCAGCACTCATGTGGCTGCATTTTGAGTACTGTGTCTGGTTTTGGGCTTTCACTGCAAAAAAGATATCAAGGTCCTGCAGTGTGTCCAGCGAAGGGCAATGAAGCTGTTAAGGATCCAGAGCACAAGTCTTATGGGGAGCGGCTGAGGGAACTGGGATTGTTCAGTCTGGAGAAGAAGAGGCTCAGGGGAGACCTTATTGCTTCCACAACTCCCTAAAAGGAGTTTGTGGTGAGGTAAGTATCAGCATCTTCTCCCAGGTAATAGTGATGGGATGTGAAGTAGTAACCTCAAGTTGCCCCAGGGGAAGTTCTAGTTGGATACTAGAAAAAATGACCTCTTTAAAAGAGTGGTAATGCACTGGACTGAAGGACATAGTTAGCATGTTGAGGATGTGTTGACAGTTCAACTAGATGATCTAGTCTCAGGGCTATCAAGAAAGACTTCTGGGACTGGGGCAGATAGTCCATGGAGCATGTATGAAGGTGGTGTTTTCTTCTATACCTTCAGTGGCAGGGCAGGATACTGAGAGGTACCAAAAACCCACCTCATAAATAAATGGCTTAAAAGTTGTTGCAAACACAGGAATTTTGTTTGTTTTTTTTTTTGACCATGGGGCAACTTACTCAGCACCTGGCATGATGGCTGCAAATGGAAGTAGCCTATCTATGAGGGGGAAGAGGATCTTAACTGAGGAACTACCAGGACTCATTGAAAGGGCTTTAAACTAGGAATGAAGAGGGAAGGGGACAAAATCAGGGCCTCTGGGGTTGAGCGGGTTGTTTGATGGTTCGTACCGAATTTGATGGGCGATGGCAGTGAAGTACAAAGGGATGGACTGGGGCAGGGGAGTGCTGGGGATGCTGCTGTTCTAGGGGAACCTAGATCCTCTATAAAAGTAGTGAGGTGGAAAGGCCAGCTGAAGTGCCTTTATACCAATGCCCACAGCCTGAGAAATAAGCAGGATGAGTTGGAAACAGTGATGCGCTTGGAAAGTTATGACCTTGTTGCTATTACAGAAACATGGTGGGATGACTCCCATAACTGGAATACCACCATTGAGGGCTACTGGCTCTTTAGAAGAGATAGAGGGCAACTCCCCCACCCTTCCTACCTAGCCTATGTCAAAGAGTGGATAGACTGTGAGGAGCTCCCATTGAGAAATGGTTAGGAACAGGTTGAGAGCCTGTGGGTTAGAATTAGGGATGGGTCTGACAAAGGTCAGGTGGTAATAGGAGTATACTACAGGCCACCTGATCGGGGGAGACCATTGACAAGGCTTTCTTGCTTCAGATGCGGCGGGCTTCATGCTCATGGGCTCTTGTCCTGATGAGAGACTTCAACCATTCAGATATCTCTTGGAAAGACCACACAGCAAGCTGCAAGAGGTCTAGGAGGCTCCTGGAATGTGTTGATGATAACTTGCTGGTCCAGGTGTTGCACAGACCGACAAGAGGTGAAGCGTTGCTGGACCTGCTGCTCACCAATGCGGAGGAAATCATTACAGGTGTTAAGGTTGGAGGCAGCCTGGGTTGCAGTGACCATGCTCTGGTTGAGTTTCTGATCTCGGGGGATGTGGGCCTGGCAAAGAGTAGCATCAGGACCCTGAACTTTGGAAGAGCTAACTTTAAGCTGTTTGATAGACTGTTGGCTGAGATCCCCTGGGATGCTGTCTTTAAAAACAAAGATGTTGAGGAGAGCTGGCTACTCTTCAAGGATGCCTTCCCGAGAGCACAAGAACTCTCTGTCCCTGCTGGGTGTACTGAGGGCGAAGAAAGGTGTCTACAAGCTCTGGAAACAAGGGCGTGTAACCTGGGAAGAATACAGGGATGCTGTCTGGACTTGCAGACATGGGATCAGGAAAGCCAAGGCACAGGCGGAACTGAACTTGGTGAGGGATGTGGAAAACAACAGGAAGACTTTCTACAGGTACGTTGGCCAGAAGAGACAGGCCAAAGCAAGTGTACCTCCTTTGGTAAATGTAAAAGGAGAACTTGCTTCAATGGACGAAGAGAAGGCTGAAGTACCGAATGAGTTCTTTACCTCGGTCTTCACTGGCAGACAGGATTCCAGTACTTCTCACGTCACTCAGCCCTGCATCCCTGAAGGTGGAGACTGGGGTGGTAAATCCCCCCCACAGTGAGGATAGAGCAGGTCCAAGACCGCCTCATGAGACTGAATGTATACAAGCAGATGGCGTGCATCCCAAGGTTCTGAAGGAGATGGCTGAGGTGGTTGCTGAGCTGCTCTCCAACATATTTGAAAAGTCATGGCTGTCAGGTGAGGTCCTGGATGACTGGTCACATCACTCCCATTTACAAGAAAGGGAGCAAGGAGGACCCTGGGAACTGCAGACCGGTGAGTCTCACCTCTGTGCCTGGGAAGATCCAGGAACAGATCATCCTGGATGACATGCTTGGTCACATGAGGAATGAGCGTGTGATCCAAGACAGCCAGCACGGCTTCACCAGGGAAAGGTGACTAATCTGGTAGCCTTCTATGATGGAGTGATGGCACTGGTGGATAAGGGAAAGGTGACCGATGTCATTTACCTGGACTTGAGCAAGGCCTTTGACATGGTCCCCCACCACATCCTTATCTCCAAATTGGAGGAATGTGAATTTGATGGGTGGACCACTTGATGGATAAGAAACTGTTGAAAGGCTGCAGACAGAGGGTGGTCATCAATGGCTCTATGACCAGGTGGAGGCCGGCAATGAGCGGCGTCCCACAGGAGTCTGTCTTGGGACCAGTGCTCTTTAACATCTTTATCAATGACATCGATGACGGAATTGAGTGCACCCTCAGCAAGTTTGCTGATGACACCAAGCTAAGTGGTGCAGTTGACATGGTAGAAGGAAGGGATGCCATTCAGAGGGACCTCAAGAGGCTAGAAAGGTGGGCCCGGGTGAACCTGATGAGGTTCAACACAGCAAAGTGCAGAGTTTTGCACTTGGGCCAGAGGAATCCCAGGCATCCAAACAGACTGGAAGGAGCGGTCCTTGAGAGCAGCCCTGTGGAGAATGATCTAGGGGTCTTGATAGATGAAAAACTTAACATGAGCCAGCAGTGTGCTCTTGTGGCTCGGAAGGCAAATGGTATCCTGGGCTCCATCAGAAGAGGGATGGCCAGCAGGGCGGTGATTGTCCCCCTCTACTCTGCTCTTGTGAGGCCCCATCTGGAGTACTGCATCCAAGTGTGGAGCCTCCAGTACAAAAAAGACAGGGAACTGTTGGAGAGGGTCCAGAGGAGGGCCACAAAGATGATCAGGGGACTGGAGCACCTCCTCTATGAAGACAGGCTGAGGGAGCTGTTCTTGTTCAGCCTGGAGAAAAGAAGGCTGCGGGGTGACCTCATTGCAGCCTTTCAATACCTAAAGGGAGCCTACAAAGAAGAGGGGAATCAACTCTTTGAAAGGGTTGATAACAGCAGGACAAGGGGAAATGGTTTTAAGTTGAGGGAGAGGAGATTTAGTTTGGATGTCAGGGGGAAATTCTTTACAGGGAGAGTGGTGAGGTTCTGGCACAGGCTGCCCAGAGAGGTTGTGGATGCCCCGTCCCTGGAGGTGTTCAAGGCCAGATTGATGGGGCCCTGGGCAGCCCAATCTAGTATTAAATGGGAAGGTTGGTGGCCCTGCATGTGGCGGGGGGGTGGAGATTCATGATCCTTGAGGTCCCTTCCAACGCTGGCCATTCTGTGATTAGATGATCTTATCGATCTTCACCAACATTAATTATTCTATTCTTATATGATTCTAACTCTCTCATTCCTCACAAAATAATCGGGGGAAGAAAGCCTTAAGCAAAGTATACTTACATTCTTCTAGAGAATAATCTATACAAAGGAAGATATAATTTTCCAGGCCCAGTTAGCACATTTATTGGTCCTCGCACTGCTCTATGAAGTATACTCTAAAAGTACCATTTCTGCTCTTTTTTTCTTGTGTTCTCAGACTCCCTCTTCCACAAAGAATTGGTTTTGCTACAAATCCTTTGTCATTATGAGACTTCAGCCAAGTCTGGTGTCTCAGTCAAAGCTGAACATTCCATTTTGAATCCTCAGATTAGTCTTCACTTCCCTGGTTGTAGAAAGGAGGATTTTTAACAGTTAAGCTATGCACTTACCTCTAGTAAGGGAATTATCTCCTGAATGGAACTGGTTTCCTAAAGCTTTTCTTTCTTACCTCTCTGCTAGCAGATTTTGAAATAGAATTGAGAGACGCTCCATGGCATCCATTGACAGTAGGACACAGAGAGGGCATCTAAGGATGTGAAAAAGGGAATAAAGTTTAGATGCCATACACTGCAAACTAAACTTTTATCATCATGTTCCACATATTTCTGTCGCACACCACCCTTACTGTCTGCAGTTTAAGTCCCATTTCAGTTCACTCCATGTTATTTGCATATCTAACCCCCATATTTTAAATATATATTTTTTAATATTGTTTTATCAGTTACATCTGAGTGCCCCTGAAAACTACTTTTGGCATACATAGAAACAGAATATTTTCCGAAAGCCCCAACCATTGCCATGCTATGTAATACTTTAAATGCAGGCTGGCTAGCTAAGTATCACTTTAAATTTATTTATCATCTTTCGTTGTCCTTCTTAGGACTATAATATTCGGGCATAGAAAGGAATATTAATAATAAAATCTCTGTAAGTTCAGTATTAATTCTAGTTTCCTTTTTTGTGTTAGCATACTACCTACATCATAATATTGAATTTAATTGGTCAACTCACTCTACCAGTAGAATTTGACAACTGATGTGATCTATTGCCATGTTTAGCTTCCTTAATCACAGACATCTATTTTTCTACCACTGATCTTTACTCTGGATTATTCATAGAAGGATTTATAACTTATATGTTTCCTATACCTTTTTGTCCAAAAGACAACAAGGTAATTCAACCTCATTGTCAATAATAATATGGGATTTACATTACTAAAAATAAGCTAGTTACTAAAATTAAGTTAAATTTCAAGAAATCTTTTTGACATGTGGCCTGAGTGTAGGGTTTGGCAATCAGGCTTGCTAAACTTTAAACTGTCTCCCTCTGAGGGTAGTAATTCTGAGCAGATCTTTCAATTTTCCTGTTGTAGTATTTTCCTCTGTTAACTTATTTACTATGTGTGCCACTCAGAACTAATCAAGAGAACTAATCCTTGTAAAATTGTAGTTGGGATATCACTAAAAGAGGAAAGAAAGACTGGTATTTCCAGGGATTTTGATGTGATTACATTGAATTCTGGAGGGATAGGACTATGGGTTGCATAGTCCAACAATCTGGTCTTTGAGTGTGCTCAAGAAGGTGAAAACAAGGTATCTTCGGAACATTCATAGCTTTTCATTTCATTTATTTGTGGCTTTACTTAATCTTCTGGGAAACAAATGTTTCTTATCTATCTTTCAAGAGTTTCTTGCACTGAGAGAGTCAAGGTACTGAACACTGTAAAATAAATGTGCACAATAATTCCAATAGTGTCAAAATAAAATAACTGAAAAAAAGATGAAATAAATTATGTGAACATATGCACAGTGGCCACTTAGATAACATTAAGATAGCAAATGATCCAAAAACACCTGAAAAGATATAACTTGGAAGCAACTGATGTCAACACACATACACACATTCATTTACTTTGTGTGATGCAAAACACAAAATTAGGTCTTGACTGCCATCCAAAAATTCCCAACTTCATTGAAAATCACACACAATTAAAAATAAATAAATAATTAAGAATAGAGATTGTAGAGTCCCCAGTCACTAAACTTACTCAATGTTTCTAAACTTATGTTGTATTGATTTAATGATGCTATTAGTAATATCTGTAGAGAATGTACAAATATATGTAATTGCTATTTGGGACACTATCTCAGTAGAAAAAATACCTAATTCCACTAATTAACGCTACTTCTGTTTCTGTTAACAGTACACTGTATACATGTTAATAATGTTATTATCAGCAGCAATGAATTTTAATTAGCATTTATGTGTAGAAATGTAATTCAAAATAAACACATACATTCTGATCAGTTCATTTTATTAAATTAATTGCATAGTTATTTCCAGAGGAAAAAAATTATTTCTACGTATCAATTAACAGTGAAATCCACCATTCACTGCTTAAGTTAAAACCTCATACACGAATCAGGCATCTAGAGATCCTATCCCTAACTAATACCCCAAATCAGACTGTTGTATTCAACTCTGCTATGAGTACAAAATAGGAATTATAACTACATAGTATTCTGGCTCAGAGGGTGTACTCTACATGATAATGAAGTTAGGAAAAGTAAACTTGAAGAATAGAGAACGAAACAAAACAAAAGAAGTAGTAGATCCAGGGCCACCCAAGGAGTATAGAACATTTCAAGAAATTTAATCCAGATCTTATGAGAGCTCATTCATTGCTTTAGCTACAAAACGTTAGAGATATGACTGATCAGACATTGAATTTTTATAGAGACTTGAAATGTATAGCAGTTTCAGAGTGTAATTTGAGCATCCTTCCTGCATGAAACTACAGAAATTGGAAGGAGAGGCTTATGGAATTTGGAGAATTGGCAGTATCCTGGAATCCATCAGTCTACATTACTTTAGTTCTCTTAAGGGCATGTTGCAGTGACCAGTACAGAATAAAGTACTCTTTTCTCATACTGCAGGCATAAATGTTTGACAATATTCCTACATTTTGCAAACTGATTTGTAAGTAGATTAGAAACCTTATTAAAAAGCTAATAAAATGCATGTGAGCCATCTTTAAGGAAATTCCAGTTCAGTTCCTGAGTGGTAGATCAGACATAGCTGTGTTCTCTTATGATTCCTATATATTACACAATTTGTGAAATATTAATACTCTTCTCTGCAGATTCTGGAAGAAAACATAAAAATGTTCATAAAAATGTTAGGTACTTTGTAAAACCCATGAAACTGTCTAAAACCAATCCTCTCTCAATTTGAAGCACTGGTTATATTACATATATTAAAAACTGCATCTATTATAATTGAATTTACTGTGTTAGCAAACTATGTAATTTGCTCTGAAAGTAAGGTCTCCTATTTATTTCTGTGGAAACAACAGACACAGGGTATGACAGACACAAAGAGCACAAAAATACTGTTTAATAGGGCAAATTCTCAGCTACAAGACACCAGTAGTGTCAGACATGCTCTCTGCTGCCATCTATTAAACTGCAGACAAATGTAATGGAATACTGGTGGGAAAATTCAACCCCTACTCCAATCCCAGCAACATCCAGCTGTGATGACATGAATCAATGTAATACAATAGGAGGCACTACTTTTGGAGCATCCCTTATAAATTCAGCACTGCTGTTTCAAAAATATCACCAATATCAACAACAAAAAGCCTAAGATGTGATTAACTTCTCCCTCTCTACCAGAAGTTTGCTTGTTACTGACAAATTAGCAATCCTGATCAGTGTTTAATCCTCAGCATGCACACAGTAAACTCATTTAGCAATCCTGTGCATTTCACTGCTTGTGTTGTACACACAAGGACATAAATTGACAGCATGGACTTCTTTTTTGAAACGTGAAGTTTCAGTAACATTAACAGTCAGAAGGTTGTTAAGAGTAGACATATGGAAAAAAACCTGTGATTCCTCTCTGGGTGCAAGGGAAAACACAAAATGTCATAGTGCTATTAAGTACATTTAATAGCCAAGACACTCACCTTTTTGTCACTGTCAGTGTTGGAGAGTAAATCTAAATGGGCAGAGGAAGCTCACACACATCATTAAAGAAATTGTCAGTAATCCCTTGAGTCCATCTGTGTTATAATTGGCACTGGTGGAGGAGGGAGATATGTCAGGTAGAAATATATTTGCACACCATCCTGAGATGGCAATAGTGGTAGTTAGCACTCTTTCAGACTTTTAAAACCGCTTTGGAAATCACTGAGAGGGGGAAATAAATAAGAAACAGTGAGATGGTATTTTTTACAGCTGCTGCTCATAGTATCGTGACATTTAAAGTGCATGTTAAAATCCATCAAGTACAGTAAAAACATAATTACGCCATTTATGTAACATGCATTATGTACCTAATAGGAGCACAGTTAGTCTACCAGTGTCTTGAATCTGTTATGGAAAAAATAGACCAGAATGCTTTGAAAAAATGCTGTTTCTAAGTTTATTATTCAATTAGCATGTGTGTTCTCCCTAAGTAAATTAAACCATCTGATGGGCACAAAATGTTTCTACTGCACATGTAGGGTATGCAATTTAATTCTTAACAAATTGCCTTTGCTTTTAAACTATGCTACTAGAATGATAAGAAAAAAATCTTATATTCTGTCATCACTCTTTAAATTTCACTAACTGGTACTTGGCTATATATTTGCCAAAATGTCTTTCACACATAAACAGTTTTGCTTTCAGTTTGTTCAATTAAAAGCATAAGTGTATTTGTCAAAGCCCTAATCCTATGCTCATACAAATCCTATAGAACAGATTTTAGCTAATTCTATAGCTTTTTCGTGTTTTTCCTTTGTTAAAGGTATTTTACATTTATTGACTGATATTTCACAAAATAATTGAAATACTACTAAATACTTAATGTCCTCTGCTTAAATATTTAGAGCTAGCAAAGCTAGTCCAACGTGGAGTAAAACACTCTTTTTCTTTCCTTAATAAATCTTCTTAAGATGCAGCTCTGAGGTAAATCCTGCTCCAAAGTTCCTTTAAGAAAGAGACCACTTCCAAAAACACAAAATGTCTTTGAAGCTCAAAAGATCATAGAATCACAGAACCATAGAATGGTTTGGGTTGGAAGGGACCTTTAAGATCATCAAGTTCCAACCACCTTGCTATAGGCAGAGACATCTCCCCCTAAACCAAATTGCTCCAAGCCCAATCCAGCCTGGCCTTGAGTGCATCCAAGAAGAGGTCATCCACAACCTCATTGGGCAACTTGTTCCAGTGTCTCATCACCCTCACAGTAAAGAATTTCTTCCTAATATCTAGTCTAAATCTTAGTCTAAGGCTAGTTTAAAGCAGTTCCCCCTTTTCTTGTCACTACCTGCCCTCTCAAAAAGTCCCTCCCCAGCTTTCCCGTAGGCCCCATTCAGGTGCTGAAAGGCTGCTATAAGGTCTCCTGAGAGCCTCCTCTTCTCCAGGATGAAGGGCCCCAACTCTCTCTCTCTGTCCTCGTAAGGGAGGTTATCCTCACACTATAAAATAGCCTTTATAAAATAATGGAAACTGAGAATAAAATAGAAAAAGTAATAACAAAATCCGAAATGCCTCCCCATGTTCTGTTATATCCCCCCCTAAATGGACTCCTTTCCACCAATAAATCCCATGTTGTTTAAAACAGCAGATTTCTCTGTTCCTAAGCCCCCAGAATGAGTTCAGTCTCAGAAGCTTCTACTATACTGCAGTTTTCCTGCTAACTTTATCTGTTCATCTGTCCATCCTTTCTCATTTTCTTTGGAGTGACAAATGAAATTTTCCAGTTTTCTCTCTCTTAGTAGCTTAACTGCTCTTGGACATCTGCAATTTCTTCTCATAAGAGTATATCACCTAATTCAACCTATAGCCTCCAAGGCCAATTAACAAAATCAATATCTGTCTAACTTTGTGACCACTCCTAATTGCAGGGGCATACAATTGTGTGTAAAAAAATAATAAATAATTATTCAGTCTCTCACATCTTTTTCAAGGAATGTTAGCATAAGAAAACATTTAAAAATCCTTTATATCTCCATGTTAACACTTTGAAAGGAAAACAGATTCATAAATATTCACTTTCATTGATAAAAATTAGTTGATAATACAAAAAAAAAAAAAAAAAAGATTTTATTAGAGATGGAGCAGGTATTTTCTTTGGAGTTATTCTTGCTTGATACTTCCCTTGGAAGATTCTGTTTGAGGCTGCTTGTAACTACCAAAATGTAAAACTTCGCATGAATTTTTTCTCCATTGGGTGTCTGTCAGGCAGAAGATTTATTTTAAATTTTTTATGAATGTTTCAGCAAAAAATGATTCAGCCATTTCTGAACACAACTTAATGGAAAAATACTCTTTTTCAGTGATGTTAATTTACAACAAATTCATCAGTTACATAGGTCACTCCAAAATAATACCTCCTGTTCATTTCAATGGAAACTTCAACAGATATAAAGAACAGAATAACACTATTTGATAGAGCAAATTCTGAACTACAAAACACTGTTTTCAAGAAAGTCACCACAAGCTCTGCATTTTCAATAGCAATGATCAAGAACCTGCGTGCTGCATTCAAAAACCTGCACCATTGGAGGTGACCCACTATTGCTATCCTCACAGCTGAAATGCACCATCCACTGCTTCACTGTGCTCACGTCCACTGGTTTGTCTCCATAAACATTCAGCAAGCAAATCATGACAGATGTGGAGGAACAGAAATGAGGAAACAGGGCAAAGGTAAATTAGGACTTCTCCTAGAAATTTGGAAGATTTTCAGAGACAGAAAGGAATCAGTTGTGTAATGTTGGTGCTCAGCTGAGTTAGAGAGCTCTCACAGTTTCTTGTAGCACCAGAACAGTTCTCCTTTATTGAGTTCAACATACATCTTATATACCATTCACTTACAGACAAGAAGTTCCTGTTCCTCTGACAGATCCCCTAATCACTTAATTGGCCCAAACAATGATAAAAGATGAGAGGTTTCTCAACTGTTACAAGATTAACAATGCAGTCAGGAAGAACCTCCTGTTTACCCTTAGATGCAAACAGACGCCACTTGCTCCCTGTCTTACACTCCAGTCTTCCAAGGTTTCACAGTGATAGAATCCATCGAGGAGTCTGATAAGCTCTTTGGTGACTCGCTCACAGTTACATCTTCCCCCACAATGTAAGGATATGATTTAAGAGTCAGCAGTGACAGACAAATTGAAATACCCTGAGACACTGCTCATCAAAACTCAGAAGAGCAGATAGAAGGGGTTTTGTTCACCCCCAGATTAGAGCCTGGAGGAAAACCCTCAACTGATGACTTAATGCTGTACAAATCCAATGGAATCATGCCTAGCTGGTATGAGTTTTTATGCCTCTTGTAATGCTCCTTAAAAAATCTAATATACTTAAAAATCTGGCGCATTTATTTGAATGTCTTTATGATTCTGTATGTTGGGATTTCTGATTTGTCTGTGTGTGTAGCTTTCTTTTAAAAGATAGAATTTACACTTTGAAATATGGATGAGAAAGACAGGGTTGAAGTGTCAAAAAGTGAGAAAGTAATTGTTAACATAAGAATTTCCTATACTACTACAGTCTACTTCCCCATATTTGTTCTTGAGTTTTTGTTAATTCATTTGAGAAATATACATGAGAAATGGAAAGAGGACATCAGGATTTTCTGTTTCCGACTTCATTGCAAATGGAGGAAGTCAGGACACTTCCAATAGGAAATTATCTTGCAGCACGTAACCCTTGAAGTTCCTTTGAAATAGATCAATTTGCTTCAGTGGCATGTGTAAGCATATTGAGGTAGCTGTGATCACAATACTAGTAAGACATCTTGTGCTTTAAAACCCAATAGTTTTGATTGTTGCAGATGGTATCGAGACATTAACAAAGTAGAGTATGTTCCATGGTATTGGTTATTGGTGCAGCTGTTAAGTTAATGAAGTCAGTATATATTCAGTTTTAATTGTAGACACATTTTATTTGAGCTTTCATAGTACAGCTGTTCTGTGAGTTATCCTGCAATATACATATATATTTTGTAAGTCATAATCTCCATTCAAGAGCATACCTTTAGGAATTTATTTAGTTAGGGGGTCTTAAGATGAAAGATCAATTATCAGGAAGCTGTTGTCCCTTCAGAAAAGCTTTAAAGTTTTCAAAGTCATCCTCTTTTGTCCTTTCACTTGCCAAGTCACCATCAATAACATTTGTGATTAGATTAAATAAATTAATTTTATCAAATTAATGCCACTTTTAAATACCTATATTTGATCAGGTATTCTGTATGTTAATATTTGAATTAAACAGGCAGTGCTGGTTGTACTTGAAGAAAGAGCTTCACTCTAGCTTATTTTGTATTATTTTCAAATAGAGTGTTTCAAATCCACTATTCCTTGTAAACTCCTTTATTTTGCTTTTGTTTAATTCCAGCTGGGAAAAAAAAAACAAATGTTCTACACACTTAGGACCACGAGAAACAAGGACATTTTTGATTATCTGTTGCAGTATCCTCCATCTTTGTGAGGCAGAATGGTATTTCCAGATGTATTACAAAACAGACTGCAATGCCTTGGTCTATAAGAGCAGAACTTTGACTACCATTGTTAGATATTTAACCAAAGAAGTCTGTTTTTTTCTAAATGTCAAAAGAAAAAAAAATTGCTCAACATCTTTGAAAAAATCAGGCCACTTATATTTAGGTATTGAAACATGAGTTAAGAATCTAAATTTAGTATATACCACTGTCTGCACTGAGAAGACATGGACTCTAGCTGCTCTGCAGTCAAAAGGAGGGCAGTCTTTTCATTCTGCATGCCCTTGAATATTGTGAGATTTGGATTGGGAATGCGCTGGTATTTGTCACTCTTCAGTTCCTCTTGCTGCTGGAACATTCAGATATCAGTCCGGATTATTCTTCTGAAATTCTGTGGTGCTCCAAGAGTCCTTAATTTCTCATTTTGTTTTTCTCTTTGAGGACTCTAGTTCAGTATACCACCTAACTTATTTGCTGTCTGAATATTTATTATTAGACAGGGATGGCCACAGTGGTAAACTGATATGTTCTTCCCCCATTCATCTTTTTGTGCATTTTGCTCCCACATGCAGCAGAAGTTATGCTCCCTGTTTGCAGAATCAGTCTCCAGGGGCCATTAGATCCTTCTTGTGCATATGGTGAAGATCAAGCTGGAAGGAATGAGCAATATTATGGTTTTGCTATTCCCAGCATACTAACTAGTAAGTAATACCACAGCACCAAAATCAGTGCATTGTACCTGAGAACAGAGAGAGGTACATCTCTCCCAAGGTTAGGAAAGCCAGCAGAGAATATGATTCTCCAAATATCTTCTGAGACTTATTCTACCTCTGAAACTACAAAGTTATTTTGCACTTGAAAAAACGACTTGGAAAAATAAGAGGAACTCTGCCTGATGATCACTTCTGTGTCAGCAGCTAGGAGACTGGTTTTTAAGAACCAGAAGAACCAGTTTTTCTGGCTTTTTGTGGATAGCTCCTCAAAAACCCGTTAAACTCAATGGAGAAGCAGCATATAAATGGGATTGGGATAAAACAAAAATATTCAAAGCTTTTAAATGGCTGTCCTACTGCCTGTGGTTTCTGAAGAGACATGGGAATTCCATCTGCTAAAAATGAGTATCACTGCACTGCTAGTCTGTTCTTTGATGTTCATGGTTTTGGTAGCAACATACAGAAAATATCTGCATATATATATAATTAGGTAGTACTCAGCCTATTTATTCTTAATCTAGGCAGCAGTGGAAGCTAACATCAAGGTTCTCCAAAAGGAACAAAATGTCCTCACTGCCTTTAAGTTGCATGACTAACTGCAGAACAGCTCTATCACCCTCTCTTACTTAGGCCATGGATCAATGAAACAATAAATTCAATTTACAGTTTTCTGTTCCAGGATCAAAAAAGATATTCTGACATGATATAAAGCTGTGATATGGTATATGCTTCTTTCTACTGCTTCCAAAGTTTTTCAGATAGGTTAATTTTCTGCCAGTCTTTATGTTGGACCAGCAGACATCTGTCTGCATATCTGAAAATTCAGGAGTCTGCTGTCCCCAAAGGTTGGTGATTTTTGTCTTTTCATTTGTTTGTTTTCTGCAGCAACTTCTTCCCACTGTTAATGCCTTCAGTTTGTTAATTATCTGCTATTGAAGAAGGCCTCCATGGTTGGCTCTGAATCTTTCACTGTTTGCCAAAGGCATATTTACACATAATTCTGCTTATCCCCCTAAAAATTTTCTTATAACTCTAATTATGTAGCCACGAGGAGTTGACTGGTCCTACCCAGATGTTCTAGAGGACAAAATCCTTCCAATACTGAAAGTGACTTTATAAACAGGAGGGAAAGATGGGAGATTTAGATTAGATGCCAGGGAAAATTCCTTACTCAGAGGGCAGTGAGGGCCTGGCACAGCTGCCCAGAGAAGCTGTGGATGCCCCATCCCTGGAGGTGCTCAAGGCCAGGATGGATGGGCCCTGGGAAGCCTGAGCTGGTGGGGGGGAACCAGTGCATGGCAGGAGGCAGGGATTGGGAGTGCTTTGAGTTCTCTTTCAACTCAAACCATTCCATAATTCCATTAAAAATGTAGCAATTGGCTGTAAAATTACAGAGTTAAGTACTAGAACAGTGTCAGTACATGCTTGCATTAAAAAAAAAAAAAAAAGAAAAGAAAAAAGTAATTTTCAAATACTGTCCTAAATTTACTCCCTATCTTTTGCTTATGTTCTGCATTTGGTTAAGGAATAACAGTGAAATACAGCAGTAATAATGGTATTACTGAGACAGTTATCCATGTGGCAAAGAGAAACAATAGATTATACTCAGCTTAAAAGAAGAAGAGAGACTCAATGAAAATGAAGGATATATACAACAAAGCAGAGAAGAGCACAGAAACAACTCAGGCCCTGCAGATGTGCTGCATCTGTTTGTTTGCCCACTGGGGACACTGAGATAGAGAGATTAAGGCATTTATATGGAGATAGATAGACAACTGGATCAGATAAGTGAACTGGAGCTAAATTGACTTAAAGTCTATAATAGCAATAATACTGAGAGAAAGGAGTAAAAGTTACTTGCTGTCAGTGCATTAAACATTGAACATATATATGCCATAAAACAACGCATGATCTTACATGATGGAGTGAGAACAGAACTGACCTTGCAAAGGATACACACAATCAGCTGAAATTTTAACAGGTTATCTTAAAAGCTGTATGCTCCTTCACTTCTGAAGAATACTGATACTTATAAATATATTATCCATTCATCATTATATTAAAGGAAAATGTAAAAAACATGTCCTTGTAGAAATACTGCTGATGGGTTATTGAAAAGAAGGAAGTAAATATAAAATGTTACCATTCAAAACAAATATGAGCACAAGATAGAAGTGAGTTAAAAGCAAAAATGATGTAGCCCAATAGAGATAGTAAGCGTTCCTTATGACAGTTAAAAATAACACTCATCTGTACACTCCACATTTCATTCTTTGTGACTTAATATATATATATGTATATATGTATTTGTATTTTTTAAGTCCATCACTATATGAAAAAAACACAAAGAACCAATGAAACTCACCTCTTCGCATGTAATTCTTGACTGTTGTCATAAATGGCTACTGTATGTAAAATAAAATACATTTATTAACAAAAATGCTTCTGGCTTTAATGTTCACTTTGGAAATATTGAGAAATGGAGCTTCATAAGTTATTCATACCATCAGAATTAATGCAGCGACTATTCCTGGCTTCTGATTAAATGCTGTCTTGTAACCTAGTAACACTGGAAATAATGACCGGATGATAATGTTCTGAAAATTGAGTCAATGTAGAGAAGCTTTGACACATGAAGTTGCAACATTACTTTCTCAACAGCAGTATGCCTAGAGAACCATGCAGAGTTGTGGGGAATGATTTTCTTCTGGGTTTGTATGGGAGTCTGAATTCAAAGTCAATTTCTTATGATGGGCTCATTCTCAGCCTTTCATCATAAGAGTTAAGACAGTGGTAACTAATGATGAAGAAACAAATTTACAACTTTGACATTAAAAAAAAAAAAAAAGGGGGAGTTGAAGCTTGAAGATGAGCTCATTCTCAATGATATTATTAGTGGACAGAACTCATATGACTTGGATTTGTAAAGCCTCTGTCAGACTTTCAATATAGCACACAAGACCACAAAAGGATATAAAACTTTGTCACTCTGTTGATAAGTTATCTTTCTAGAGGTGTCAGTATGAAAGACATGAAAAAGACGTCGGGAAAAAAGTGCGTTGGAATCGCCAAGATATAAGGCTAGAACAGAGCAAGAACTCCAGCAACTTCCAAAACTGAATGATTCTTCTTTCCTATTCATCTAAAACAAATAATGATTTCTTAAAATAAAATAAAAAAATAAATGAATACATGACAAATAAAAGAAATCAGTAGAGAAAAACGTACATACATATATATTTGTACATCATATGGGTTCAGAAAGCATTAACCACTGAAATGGAGTCACTGAAGCAGGGAAAAATCTCGGTGAATGGGAACTGGAAAACAATTACTCAGTTAATGCAGAAGTTAAAAAAAGAACCTAATTACTTGTGTAAGATGAAAAAAAAAAAAAAAGCAAGGGGAAAAAAAAAGTATAGAAGGGCAGAGAAACATAAACATTAAAGTAGAAAGTTGCCGTTGCTACAGAAGAATAAATAAATAAATAAATTAATTAATTAATTAAAAAAAAAAAAAAAAGAGGAAGAAAAAAAGAAAAGAATTAAATCAGTCCTGATCCTGAGGGTAGCCGTCAGAGAGAGGTGCGGGGTGGGAGTGCGCACTGCATGCATAGATGAGCACCGAAGCGGCCGAGGAACGCAGGGGACAACTCGCAGAAGCACAGCCGGCCTGGGGCTCTGCGCAGCGGCGGGGCGCGGCTCCGCGGTTCGCGCAGTTTCCGCGCAATGTACGGGGAGCGCAGCAGCGAGGAGCGGGGGTGCTGTGTCGGAACAGTGTGCAGCGAGAAGCAGGTGGATGGAGGGAAATGGGAGGGGAGAGGAGAGAGGTCTGCCGGCTCCAGGGCTGTTCCAGTTACAGCTGCTGCCGTGGTGTGAAGAGAAGGACTGTGCGGTGTGCGGTGAAGGCAACCGGCGCAGGGTGTTGGTAGAAGGAGAGAAATCAATGCCGGAGGAGAATAAAATGCATTTAAGCAAAAAAAAAGAAGAAGAAAAAAAAAAAGGAAATAAAAATTCTGTCTGTAAGGCAATGATGGGGGATAAAATGGTTACTGGGGAAAGCTGGTGGCTTGGGAAGGGAAGCAGCGGAGAGCGCTCGCCAAGTCGCCCCTTTGCTGTGATGCGGTGGGTATCCGCATGTGCTTAAGGGTAGGGGCGCGGCGTGAGCTGGCGCACACACGCACACACACACACGTACACACACACACACACACAAGTACACACCGCCGGGGGCGGGCAGAGCCCCCCGCCCCCGGGCTCAGCCGGGGGAGGTGCCTCTTTCCCCCCACCCCGGCGGGGAGGGGGCACGGGGGGGCCGGGAGGGGCTCGCGGGAGCCGGAGGCGCGGATGTCTTCACCTGGGTCTGTGCAGCAGTGAGCGCGGAGAGGAGAGGCGGTCGGGTCGGGAGTGCTACCTCTGGATGGTTAAAAAAAAAAAAAAAAAAAGCAGAAACAACAAAACCAACCAACTCTGCAATCCTCTGCTCCCCACAGGCTGAACAGTATAAGGGACTGCTCTATTTGAGGCTGTCGGGAGGATGGGAAAGACAGACTGAGAGTCAGGGAGAGAGAGAGAGAGAGAGAGAGAGACGGCGCACCGCCGCGGTAAGTGTCGTCGCTGTTCCCCAACTGGCACTGATTTCCCTGTTACACTCCGGAGTGTGGGCAGATAATTTGTTGTAATATTCATCGCGGCATCTCCTGGAGAAGTCTGTGAAGCCAGCGATGGTGAGAGATCTCGCTTCTGGGCTCCTACTGCAGGTTGATGTGGTTTGCTTTTTGTTTAGATTCTTGCCTTCAAATTGCTATCATAATTGAGCGGAAAAGTTGAGGCAGATATTGCTGTGATGTTACGTGCTTTCTGTCATCTAAATAGCTAGCAAACTACTGCAGTGAATGAGTTGTGAGGGGAGCTGTGGGGCTCTGAGTACAAATACATGCTCCGGAGAAAGAATGCCTATTTTAATGTGCTAATTTTTTTTATGTTTAGAAGAGCTACCAGAAAATGCTTGAGGGTAAAACAAAATAATGTACCGTATCGAGTTTATAGCAATGCACTGAAAGTTGTTTTCTGAAGTTTGGAATGGTACTTTGCTTTGGGATAAACAATTATCTCCTGAATTAGAGAAGTGCAGTGCAAGCACTGCTCTCCTGTGCTGATGGGCAGAAGAGATGGAATTACATAAAGATGCACTGATTTCTCCTCTCTGAGGTGAAGTGGATGGGACTGGAATCTGGAATGCCTATGAGCTGGTATGAACTGAGTGTTACTCCTACAGCATACAGCATGAAACAATTACTAAGATTTTTATCAGTACCCATTACTCTATCTGTATTTACTCAGATGTTTAGTTTCATTCATGTTGAGCACAGAAACTTTGTAAAAGCATAAGAAATACACGATGATGTAAAGTGACATCCTAGGAGTAAAGTTTTCTGTGTGTTGCAGCCAGTCAGAAATATAACATTTTGGTAAAGTTCATTTCCTTTTATGATCATTACTATTTAAAATTTAATATGTTATTTGGATGATGCATTTTCAATGATGTTTTTAATGAAGGACCTGAGGTCACAATCTTTTACAGGACATACAGCATTACTGTAGTCTTTTGTCAGCTTTGGATCAGATCCTTAAGTTTGAAACTATGGGTAAACAACATGGTGACTGTTAGCCAAAAGCTATGGGGAATTCCTGATAATTAAAATTTGGATGGCATTTTTTTCCATTTAATAAAAGTGGAATGAATTATTTTTGAGTTATAGTCGAACTCCTTCAGAAGTACTTTATGGCAATCAAGATTACACAAAATCAGTTTGTCATGATTAATATCATTACAGAGAGTACCAAAAGAATTAGGAATAATTGGTCCATTACTTTAAAGTGCTATCAAAATATCTATCAGAATTTGCAAATATATCCTTTTCATAATCTGTCTTTAATTAGTACTGCATTTATTAGCAGTTTCAAATACCTTTCAATATCTGTCCTGCATTGGGAAGAAGCTTGTTTTCTAGTGTGAAGTATACTAAAAGGGAGATAGAAAACTGAGACATGAACTCTGGTAATTAAAGAATATTTCATATGCAGTGGCCCTCTGTGGCAATATACCTCTAGCTGTGTGAGTGATTAAGAGACGTGGTTAAGCAGACAAAGTCTTAAGAGACAAAAAGTATATATATATATACATGAGGAGAATGAAGTGTGAGGCATTCTGGAAGGTGATAACAGCCAAATCGTTTAAGAAGTGTGCTATTCAACATGTAGTTCTCCTGTCTCCAAAACTTACAGAGCAAAAGCCAATGCAGAAAGTCAGAAGTAGCAGTGTGTGTGACACGGAAGTGTGACAGTAGCTGCAGATGGTCCAGAAACTGAGACCTCCAGATTTGTGGTTTTATTGCTTGATATAAAGCCAAAGGCCTTATTTTTAAATCTATGTTAAAATGACAGAGAATCTTCGTTTCATTTTATAATGAGGGCAAATATAACAAGAATGAAAATGGAAAATAATTTTAAAAAAATCAAAAATACAATTGTCTAAATTATGACTGAACACTTGGAAGGAAACAGCTCTGAAAACAGTTCTTGAGGAAAAATAACCTGGCAGCTAAGTTAAAGGAGATGATTAAAACTCCACTGTTAGGAAATAATAAAGGACAACTTTAGGAAATGCATAACTTAGATGTCTGTTAGTACAAGTTCTGTACGGGAAGGTCATGACTGGCAAATTTGCTGGAGTCTCCTGAATAAGTTGCTGACATGGTAGGCTACTGGGGAATTGTGATATGATTTATGGGGGTTTCAGAAAATGTCTAGTTGTGTGCTCCACAAAATATTGATTTGGAAAGTAAATTTTTCGAAGGAGTGCTGGAGTGAATTCCAGCCTGACTTAAAGATAGGGACCAGAGGGTGTCAGTAAAGGTAAGGAGCTCTGGGTGAAAGGAGGAGGTTAAAAGTGTGATGCTTTAAGTGACAGCCTGAGATTCATTTTTCTTTCTTGTTTGTTGTAAAGCTGGCATGTTCAAAAATAATAAATGTGATTTGCTAGCAGCATAGAAAAATCTGCTCTACTGAAAAGATTTGGCACACTGAAAGTTTTCTGACTATGTTAATTATAGTGATGTTTATTTTAAGTAATTAATGCAAGTCTTTACTAAATGCATCATAGGAAACCATACGTTAAAAGTGTACATGCCAAAGGGCTGGCATTGAGCCAACTGCAGTGATTGATTCAGTGACATTGCAGAAATTGTTGTGGGTTGGTTGGTTTGTTTGTTTGTTGTCTGAACAATTCAGTATTTCTGCATGTAACCTGCAACACAGATATTTCAGTCCCTCTGAATTCACCGCACAATTCACCCCTCTTGATCTTCTCCCTTCATGTGCTCCCCCTATCAGCTTGTGCTTTGCACTTTCTCACAGTTTCTAGACCACCTCAGTCATTTGAACAATTTCTTATACTCTAAAGCACTAAACTGTAATCTGTCACAGTCTTTACTGTAGTTTTAAATCCTGAAAATCAACGTCAAATAGGCTTTTGCTTGTTAGTGTAATATGGGCAACTGTTTCATAAAATTTCCTTCCCCCTTCTGGATGCTTTTTTCTCAGAGTCTGTTACACCCCTCATTATCAACTTCTTAGCACTTTGCAAGGGGAAAATATTCTGTTTGGAAGTGATGGAGTCCCTGCTGAGTTTTATCTTCCGACAATCTTGATCAATAACACTCCATTAGAGGCCAGTGCCTTAAAAAGAATAATTATGAATTTGTTAAAACTTTGTAAGATAAATAAGATTTCAAAGCTTCATAATGTGTGTATGTCTGTGTATCTGTATGTGCTTAAACACCCACATATAGTATATATTGAAGTAGCTGCTGTGTCTTTGCAAGCAAAAATAGAAACGGCAGTAGCGGTTTTTTGTTAGTAGAAGAATATGTAATCTGTTAGATTTTTTAAATGAATTTCTTGGCTTATGTGCGTGAATCATACAAAAATGGGATCTTTGCTTATACACTGTTCTCTAAAGGGAAGTTCAGAGTGATTTTCTGCTGTACTTTATAAAAGCTTCAAATCAAGTTTTAGGTGGATGTAAGTGGATGCAAAACAAGGGAATATGATGTCGGATTCTGTATGCTGTGAATATAATAAAACATTAGTATTACCATCTGTGTTACAATTGATGTTCTTCAGTCACCTGCTCAGACCAACTCCAAGGCTTAAAGAGCCATGAGATTGTATCAAAATGACAGGGTTACTTATGCTTTCATGTAGTCGTTATCAACACTGCAATTCACATCTTCACATCTTCTTTAGGACAAAGCTTACATATCAGTCTCTGGAAAAATGGTTATTTTTTCTGTTCCCATATCTGGAAATAGAAAATGCATCAAACTCTTTCCATCCATCAAAAACATCTTCTGGGAGTTTCCTTTTTCACGATACTCTTGAAGGCTTTACTGTAAATGGTGTTAAACTGTGATGGTATCTTTGGAGAACCTTCTGCTGCTAGAACTAAAAGCAGACAGATATTGAAGATAGTTCGCTGCAATTGCTGAGATGGGTAAGGGATGAGAATTTTTCATTTAACATATGAAAGACGGACTTCAGCCCCTTTATGAGTGAGGAATGCTGTATACTTAGTAGCCAGAAGTTTAAGATTTACTATATTGCTGACAAGACTCCTTGCCTACAAATCATTTTGGTGGAGACTTAAATGTACAGCTTTGTAATTGATGTAGATAGAGTATCAGCTCAGTCTTGCAATTATCTTCCCTTGCCAAATTACAACAATTTGCAAGAATTCACGAACCCCATTTTATTTCTGTTGGTTTTAGAGTCTCCATTAAGTACTTGAGGGACAAGAATTACCCTGTGGATGTAATGATCCTGATTACTAGCAACTTATTACACCAATGCATTCAACCAAGATAGACTGGGTGAATGAAATAGACTTTATTCGAAGTGTCAGAAGTATCTGATCTAACGGCAAAACCTCCTCATAATATAATTTTGAGAAGATATTCAAATACTATATTTAAAAAGTTGTAATTCTTGTTTAGCCATAAAAGGATATATTCAGAAGATGTGTGTTGCAATAATTTTCCCCCAAATTATGCTTTCAGCATTTGCCTGAAACTTAAAGAACAAAATCACTTGAAAATGAGTCAACAAAATTTGTAGTATATATATTGAAGTATATATATATATATATATACATATAAAATATATATATTTTACTGCTTCTTCTGAGATGGCTTTCAGAGAGAACATCTTCCAACTGTGAAGTATTTTAGTTGCTCTAAAAATTATTCTGAACTTGTTGGAAAACTTTCGTGTAATTCAGTGCTGATGGACTGCCAAAATCAACCAGATTTGCTATATTCTCATTATTGTGATGCATTCAAGACTATTCATTCACCTTTACTTCTTGTCATTTAGTCTTCTAGTGGCTTTGGGTGAGGGACAGTTTCTGAAATGATTGGAAAATAAAACATTGACAATTTCATGAGCCATTCCACTCCTGAATAGAAATTTCAGTATGCCTATCATACAAAGATGTGGTTGCTTTCCAAACAATCATTGGAACTTCAGAACAAAAACTACAACTGAGCAGAATTTTAATCAACTTTTGTTTGTTTGTTTGTTTCTATGCTTACTAATTTCTTATGCACAAGCATTCACTGCTTGGAATATTATACAGTCCAGTTTTTGATCCAAAGTATCAAAGTTTGTCTCTAGGGCTGCAAATATATAGTTTGAAAGCTGAAGGAAGTTAAAAAATAATTATCTACCTACTATTTAAATTACTTTGATGTACAGATCACTGACTGCATATATAAATTGTAGGCATAACCTGGAGGTACACATATTTACAAAAATGCATATTAATTTCCAAAAAGGCAGATGTCAGTTTAGAATGCAGATGACCCAACTGTCTAATTCACATCAGAAGTCCATTCTAAATAGTATTTAGAATTCTGCTTACAATAGGAGAATTGGTTTTTTGTGGTTTTTTTTTTTTGAAAGTTCATTTGACTCCGTTATAAACCTTATCATTATTATCCTCACCATAGCAACTAGATGCTATAATCATAGATCAATATTGCATTGTACTTGGAGCTGTAAATACAAAATGGCTCCTGAATGAAAGAACATATGGCTCAATTCAAGAGCTCTCTGTCTTTTCCTCTCTGTGACCTTTGAAAAGCTAGCATCTAAGGGAAGACACCTATGTCACACAGCCATTCTACCATGGTCTTTTACAGACTTAGCACTATAATCACATACACCTGCTACAAAATGTCCAGCAAATATTTCTGAGTTTGTTGTACTGGCAGTCCACAGCTGGACTTATGCCTAAAGTGCATGCTTTTTAGACTTCTTTTCTAAATCAATTCATTCTTCAGCTATCCAAAATCTCATGCAAAGTGAACCTTACTGAAAACAAGTGTATGGACTTTCATTTTAGATTTGGTTTGAAGGTAGGGTCTCCTTATTAAAATGTTGCATTTGTTTTGGTCAATCCAAAAAAATGATTTAGAGAAGCCAAATATCCTGTACAATGGCTTTTCTTTATTTATTTACTTATTTTTCACTTCTGCACATCGGAGGTGAAACAATTGCTTGATTTTTCTGTCTCATGCCTTGCTAGATGCTCAAAATGTTCTACTCCACTGTAACATATGCAGTGTCATGTTTTATTGCTTACATAAAGCTTAGCTCAGGGAATCTGGGAATAAAGCCTTAACTTCTCTGATGTCATAACATCTCTTTGATGCTTGTGTGCACAGATTCTCAACTCAAACTGCAGTGTAGTAATTCTTCTATCTGGCCTTTGGAAGATATGTATTGGACACTGAAGTATCCTTATGCTGCGAAAGTGACTGTTACATGGTTCTGAGAAGAGTCATAATTGAAAACTTAGAACAGATCAGATAATGAAGCGGGATAATTTATGAAGAGGACCATAGGCACACAAAGAGATAATTTAGAAAACATGATATATAGCTTAAACGTCTGCAGTCTTGTTTCCCCTCTTGCGTATTACAACTGACTGATTGCTAACATCCAAGTATTTATTTGCCTTATCAATCACTTTGAGCCTGAGTCATTCTCTGATGGGCATAATCCTGTTTGCGATTTCACAAGACATCTTTGGTGGAAATTTAAGTCATCAACAACAAATTGTGACATTCTTGAAGGCATCAGGTAGGAGGTGAGTGTTTGCACAAGGTGTGTATTAATCAACAACACGATATGCAGCATCAAAGTAGAATCATTTAGTTGAACTTGGATTACACTCTAGCATATTTTCTGAAAAGCAAGACAGACTGATAGATCAAGCTCTGCAAAAACTGGAATGCTTTTCTGGAAAATTAGCAGGAAACATTGAGCAAGTTGAGAAGGATTCAGCACACAGGGATATTGAAAGTCATTTCCCTCTGAAAGGTCATTTTCCTCCAGAAGTTAGATGTCCAAAATTTCTGTTATCCCTGCAAGTTTTCATTAAGTATGCTTAAAATACTTCCCAGATTCCTTCTCTGACAATCTTTGCAAAGTAGTTTTTTAGAAACAGCATAACTTCATTAATTAAGGAAGGCAAAGAAATTTATAGATTTCTTTCAAGACTTACAAAAATGTTAAATATATTAAATGTATTTATATTTAATATTTATATTTAATATATAAGTAGCCTGTGATTTATGCTGGATCTGTAAAAGAGTCTCAAGTATGACAGAAAAACTTACAAGTGGTTTGTTATTCTGCATCAAAAGGAAGTGATTATAGGTGTTCCATGTGACATTCTGTATCAAATAAAAATGGATATAAGAGAAAGTGTGGTTAGTTGAACATTTAATAGATATTGAAAATACTGTTTGTTTCCACAACTGTGCTTGTTTTATGTTATCTAAGATTTTAGGAAGGATATAATTCTCTTATTGTGGAGGACTGGTTTAACAGATGTGGGTTAGGAGAAACCTATCCAAAAAAGTTATGGACATGTTTGCTTTTTGCAACTTACAGTAGTGCAACTAAGCAGCTTAGTATTCTCTAAAATCTACCTGTAGGTGGTATAATAAGATCTAGAATATTTTGTCAGTAGAAGAAACAGAGTGTAAACAGTTAGATGTGAGACAGTGATGCTGGGCTTTTAGTTATTATCCAAGTTTTTATTAGAGTATTCTGATGAGAAACAAAGCAAAATAAAAAGGTTTACCTTTCACTGAGCCTAATTTTGTCTTTTGAAGTGCATAAGAAAAAAAATCCATCCATTAATTTTGAAAAGAAAATGAATCACACAAGTTTAGCTTCCAGAATTACTTTGTACATAGAGCTATCGTACTTCTTTAGACCATACAACAGATTTGAAGACACTTCACCTTTTTTAAGGAAATATTCTGTCTATTCAGTCAATAGAAACTTTGTCAGACTACAGACAGAAGGTCCTGCCACATGAGGTTTTTATTGCCTTAAATTATTTTTGTTTTGAATTTATTAGTTAACCTCTATAAAAGTATATGATTGGATTTTACAACTTCATTTATTTCTACCCCCAGTGCAATCTATTTTGTTGCCATTTTCTTTTAATTTCTTTAACACCTGAGATTTTCCCCCATGTTGGCTGGCATGCATTTAGTTTTCTTAATTTTTATGCTTGATTTGCCTTTTCTGTAATTCAAACTTGATTGCAATGTCAGACAAAGAAGAAGGAGATCAGGGAAGTATTGAAAACACAACCCTTCATCACTCTCATTGCCATGTATGAAAGCAACAAATAAATGTATTTTGTTAATACAGTGAAGCCAGAGTCCTTGTGTCTCAAGGTGCATTAAAGAGACTCTCTAGCACTCCAAGGACTGTCAAATTAGGTGATGCAGGGGGAAAAGAAAGAAAAAAGGAATAAGAAAAAAGCACTTTCACATAAAATTCACACTGCATTTAACAAGCTTAAGAGAAAAACACTTACCCGAAGCTGAAAGCACAGGTCACTGCAGCTTGAGAGCTAGGTTTTCCACTGACAGGCTGTAAACACAGGCTGTTTAGTTCAGCAATGATGGGGACTTTGTAGTTATGTGTCCCCCTTTCTCTGCTGGTACTGAGTGGGGGGAAGAAGGGGGATATCTACATAAACTGCTCCTCATCTGTCATATACACGTACCTGCAAATTGACAGTATTGGGGATAAGGAGGGTCACACAGAGTGTGCAGAGAACAGATCAAGCTTATCGAGTTTTTTGGATACACTGGGTAGAAGCTATCACCTCAACACCACTGGGAATCAGAGCTGTACCTACCATCCTTTTATGTTATATTTGTCCTAAAAGTACCTTTGTGATCCTTGTAATATCTAGTGTAAAATATAGGTATATGTTTTCTCAATCAGAGCTTGTATGTAAAGGTTGTGTCCTTAAACACAGAAAGCCAGCAGTTTAAGCCCATCTGAAAATGCTAAACACTTCTTTCTTTCCCTGTCAGTGCACGTCTCCAGTGCTGCTTCTAGTTCTCTATCTTCATTTCTGTGGAGATAGCATATTCTCACATACTACCTTGTTGTGAATGTGATCTGGCTTTTGTGGCTAAACCTTACCCAGAAGGACTGAGAACCATCCTGAGTCAAATTCCATGCTGGCAGAAGCATGTACAGTGCTGCTAATTCTGGAGTCTTCCCTGCTCATTTTATGATTCCCCCTGACCTTGAATTTACCTGAGGCCCTCAACCCCAGCCACACTGTGAATTATATTTTCACCAGTGACAGCAACTGAGGAATTCTAGGCTGAACTTTAAATCTGCTACTAAATGGATTCTGGCTATGCTAGCAACCAGCAGAGCTGCACAAAAATTACCCATTTTTGTCCTATAAGTGTCCATCTGCAGCAATGATGATTTTCTGCCTAAATATTTTATTCTTCTGTGAATGTGCAAAAATGTGGATTTTTTTCCCCTGCTGGTGCTGCTGACAAGCAGAACTTTTTCATAAGGCCTTATAATTAGGCTCCAGAGTCCTGTGGAGACACACAGCAGAGAGGTAGGCTTTATATTCTGCAGCACTCTAAAGCTGCAATTCACAGACATGTAGACTCGCATCTATCCCACCTCTTTGCGTCGCTTCTGCTCTCTTTGGATCTATCCCCTTGTGTCTAATAAAAAAGGAGAATTTTGAGTAGTTTTCCTAAACTGCAAATCAGCACTCAGTGACATGTGGAACTTCTGATGGAATGAATCAAGAGTTTCAGGTTCAAGTTGGAAATCCCAGTGCAGAAAACTCGCATTGCTCCAGGTTATGCAGTGAAAATATTGAATTTCATACCAGAAATATATAATTGTTGAGGGAGTTGTTTGCTTTTGTTTTATTTATTTATTTATTTATTTGGTTGGTTGGTTGGTTTTACACTGTTCTTTTCAGCACTCGTGAGTTTTTGTTCTGATTTCTTTCACTGTATAGCATTGCTGATGGCACAACCAAGTGATGAGTATGTGTTGCTCTTAGAGGAGCATTTGCAAAACAATTAAATAATGATAGAAGTTGTGGGGAATTTTTTTTTTTTCTTTAAAATAACCTTCAACTGATTTGTTTTGGAAGTACATTACTTTAGAGATGTGAGCCTTTGCCATTTGACTGCATAGATACTTTTCATAGTCTCAGGCAAAACTAGAATCTCAAACTAAAAGAAGAGAGATTTAGATTGGGTATAAGGAAGAAATGTTTTACAATAAGGATGAGGAGGCATCTGGTAATTGTCCAGAGAGGTGGTGGGTGCCCCGTCCCTGGCAACTCTCAAGGCCAGACTGGATAGGGCTCTGAGCACCTAGTTGATCTAGCTGTTGATGTCCTTATTCATTGCTGGGGAGTTGTATTAGATGGCCTTTAAGGATCCCTTCCAACTCAAACTATTCTATCACCCTAAATCAGTAGCGCTAAACATATTTCCTTCAGAGCTAGAATCTGAACTTTCATGGCTAATAAGCTTCTATCCCAACCATTTTGTATATATGAACTAAAATGATTTCTTTAGCTCTGTTTTGGCCCAGTTTGGGGGAAAAAGTTTTCTTCTTGTCACGTGGCTAATGAGAGTTACTCTTATTCTTCAGCACTATTACCAGCAGAGAAGAGCATTTCCTGTCCTTAGCATCTTTTTTAGAGGTTTAATTAATAATGCAGACAGTTGAGTCTGCCTGCTTTGACTAAAATAATTAGCAGAGAGTAAACAAACACTTTATGTTCCACTTTATGAATGGTGTGGTGCCACTTTAAATATTTAATGTTTGGATCTTAGTGACCAATCAATTCTTGCAGGGTGCCAGGTTACGACTACCATCTGGATAAGAAAGCTGCGAACTCCCCAGCTGGCAAGAGTTGTGGGAGATGAACTCAGAGAAGAAGGTCTCAGAGGAGTTAAAAATGAGGGCATGAAAATACAGAAGCTATGAAAAAATATATGGTAAACAAACAAACAAACAAAAAAAAAAACAGACAGGAGAGGGAGCTAATAGAAAAAAAGTTCAGTGGAACACAATGGTTAACATTAGTTAATCCCCAGGTCCTGTAGGAGATAAACATCTTAAGCACATTTAAATTGCAGGTGGTGACTTCTCATTTCTCTGTATATTCGGAGAGAAAACAGGGCAAAGATGCATCTCTTAGCCAAATTTGCTGACATTTTATCGTAAATGTTGATGCAGAGGAGAGAAAGCCAAGAGTCTGCCTACAGAAAGGACAAAGCCCCTTTGCTGAGTATGCTGGAACAGTGGCGATAACAATCGTGACTTGAACAAACTCACACTCACATATGTGTGCAATTTCATACATGGGCTTAAACTGCACCTCCACATAAACAGCTTTGAGTGCTGTAAAGTTAATCTTAGGTGAAGTTCTAGACAAGTCGTTAAAGAAGGCAAAAATATTGATTGCACGTACTCTTTACTTAATGATATGGTATAGGACGTTAAGAATTACAGTTTTTTTGCATTTTTATCTTAAATATTCAATAAACATACTCCTTAACATCAAAAAAATTATTTATATTTATGCTTTATATCTTATAAAAACAACAAATTCTATCAATGTGTTATTTTTTTTTGTTTGTTTAGATCATAAAAATATTCAAGATCTGAAAACTGCTAAAAATAATTTTAAACAAGTTGATTATTAATTATTACAGTTAAATGTGATTCACTAGCAACAGCATAAAAGAAACATTTTATTTATTTATTTATCTGGAGACTAGATGGTGATGAAACAGGTCTGATGAACAATAATATTTTCTGGCTAATGCAGCACTTCAGAAATATGTCTACAGGGCTCACCCACTGTGTCCACCTCTCTGAATCAGCTGTAATATTTCAGCCCACACTGAGGCTCCTGAGCTGTAACTTAGGACAGATTTTCTCTATAACTCCTTTATTAATTATAATCACACCAAATAGATTGCCTGGCTTGATCTTCAAATTTCACACTGACTTTGGAGGGCTGACAGAAGCTCCACAACAAACCTGTAAACATGTTGTGCGTTGTACATAAAACACTGCAAGGATTACTGTGGAGCACTGCTGTGCCATTTGTATATACTTGTGTTCAAAGATTTATAGAACCATAGAATTGTTTGAGTTGGAAGGGATGCTTAAAGGCCATCTAGTCCAAATCCCTTGCAATGAACAGGGACGCCTACAGCTCCATCAGGTGCTCGGGGCCCTATCCAGCCTGACCTTGAGTGTCTCGAGGGACGGGGCATCCAATACTTCTCTGTGCAACCTGTGCCAGTGCCTCACTAGCTTGATCATAAAAAACTTCTTCCTTATATCCCATTTAAACCTTCCCTCTTTTAGTTTGAAACCTTTTCCTCTTATAGAAGAGGAAATAATTTTCCAGAGAAAGATTAAACATCAGCCACAATTTTCTGTTCAGCCTGCTGCCTTCAATGTTCTAAACGTTGTGCAACAAGTCACCTGCTGTTCGAGTAGGAAAAGTTTCCTGGAAGTGTGCTCTTGAATGACAGAAGGCTTTGTCTGAGCAGGGATATAGACTCCATCTCTTCCTTGTGCTGGAGTGGGAAACTTCTCACCTGTCAGCAGGACACACCAGTGATAGCTGAAAAACGTAGTTGTAGAATCATAAAATGGCTTAGGTTGAAAGTGACCTTAAAAATCATCAAGCTTCAACCCCCCTGCCATGGACAGGGTAACAGGGTAACAGGGTTAGATGCATGTGCAATTGCCTCTGTTTTCTGTTTTTTCCTCTCCCTTTGTAACAGTCAACAAAATGCCACAATCCCTTGGAAAAAAAAAGGGGGGAGGGAGGGAGGAGGGGTGGAAGTGGGAAGAGGGATTTACAGTATCTTTAATTGGAAATGGTTTGATTTTTCAACTTATAGTAATGCTTACTGGCAGTACTTTGTTTTTATTTGTTCATGAAGATACAAAGATATATGTGAAACAAATATTTTGTTCAAATGATTTGTTTGGTTTTCCTTGGCAGATTCAAAACATTCCCTGTGTGTACTGAAAATGAAATTCTGTTCCCCACTGGAATTTTATTAGTGATTGTCACAAAGCTAAAAAATCTGGTTTTAATCCAGTTCATCTATTAAGTATCATTAGTTCTGGACAACCAGAGATCTCACTGTCACAGTATGTTTATTCTCCCATTTGCTAAAATTGATGCAAACATAAGAGAAAGGGTCAGTTACTTGCTTATCTGATCTTCCATGACATTTTCTGTGATATGGAAACCCTTAAAATTGTGAGCAAAAAGCAGTTTCAACAGATCATTTAGTTGCCAAGGTAATAAAAACCATGACCTTACAGAACAAGCAGATGACTTGTATGACGTTTCATGTTCATGGCTGACTAAGAAAAAGAAAACAAACCAGTAACAGCTCTTTATAACAGATGAAGTACTTGTCTTTTGGAAGAGTAGTTTGCGGCATTTGGGCAATTTGCAGAGCTGCACTAGATGAGGTGTGAACAAGGGAGGGGAGAAAATGATCTTTAAGTGCCCAAGTTGGCCAAGTCTGATGCATTTGTATCCCAAACAGTAATTTCAAATGTATGTATGAGTGCACAGGAAAGCTGACATTTTTTTTCAGAATGGTGAGTAAAATTTAAAGGACTGTGAACTGTGACTGTCACCCATGATTGCTGAGATACGCCTTACTGTCCTCAGTATGGAAAGGTGAGCAGCTAGAAAGCAGTCAATCTGCGAACCTAAAATCTCACTGGGATTTTGCTTGAGTTTGTGTTACTTGTAACCTCTGCTACCAGTGTATAAAAATCTGGCTTGAACTTTTGATTAATATGTTTTTACTGCACCATTAAGCTTGCCTGGTTTACTACCAGCACAGGGAAACTCACAAATGTAACATCATTTCTAGTCCCAAATACAAATAAACTAGTTTGTGCAGGCATCCTCAAGGACTTGCACCCTGAAATATGTTTATGAAACTTACTGTTCAGGACATATTTCTGGAAAAGCTTAAGTCATGTCACAACTCATATTGGCTTTGTGCTGAAATTTGGGGCAAAAGAACAGATTTTAGTGGCCATAAAATGCTGCTTCAGTCACAGATATCATCAAATCATATAATCATTAATGTTGGAAAGACCACTAACATCCCCAAGTCCAGCCACTAGTCCATGCCTTTGTCTGCTCTAGACCATGCCCTTCAGTGTTACATCTGCCCTTTCCTTAAACATCTCCAGAGACAGTGACTCCACCACCTTCCTGGGCAGCCTGTGCCAATGCCTCACCACTCTTTCTGGGAAGAATCCTTTCCTAATATTCAACCTCAACCTCTCCTGGTGCAACTTAACCTCTCATCCTGGGAGAAAAGGTCAACCCCCACCTCACCACAACCTCCTTTCAGAGTGTTGTAGATTACAATAAGGTCTGCCCTGAATCTCCTCTTCTCCAAACTGGACAACCCTGTTTCCCTCAGGTACTCCCCATAAGACTTGTGCTCCAGAACCTTCACAGTTCTGTTGCCCTTTTCTGGCTCTGCACAGATTCCACACACCATCAAAACCAGTGCAAAACCTGCCCTTCATGGGGCTGTGATAGAGTTTTCATTATGGAGCATAAGTTTTATAAGACGGATTCACTGCACAGTAAATAGTGATAATCTTTGTTAACTTTCATCTACTTCATTTGTCAAGATGATGAATCTGTAGACGTTCAAAATTTTTAAAAGATAATATGGTTTGCTGTTGGTCCTAATGGGATTTTTTTTCTTTGCTAATAGCGTGGAATTTTGCTGTTCAGCGTCATTTTATTTTATTACTCTCATTTTTTGTGTAACAGTAGTGTATTGCCATTTGGTCAAACACACGCTGTTTTGCTACTGAAGCTGTTCATCAAAGTGGTGACATTTCATTTCAGGACACATTTGGAAAGCAGATATAGTTGCTGTGCTTTGACTTGGGAAATGCCATATAATGTATGTGAAAGCTGCTCCATCACAGGAGTGGCAGAAGTTTGCCCGAGCTCAAATTCACAGGCACTTTACAATGAAAATCAACCACTTTCCCTCGACCTCCTCTCACATGGAAATGAGGCAGGCGATGTTAAAACAAATTAAAGGGAACGCTTCCACACACAGCATGAAGTCAGCCTGAGGAATACACTCATAGTTCATAGATTCGATTTTTAAAAGGGCTGGATAATTTTATGACCAATAATAACATTTTTAGTTATGCATGCTAAGTTAGGTATAATTGGATTTCCTGCTTCACAGCATCACTGCAGGGCCAGGAAGAGATGTATTTGCACACATATGCACCCATCCACACCCTTGCACCTATAAGCAACAATGAATTTTGGTAATCTTTATTAGGGAATTTTTTGAATAATTGTGCATAGGCCACTAATTCTGAGTAGTTAAGGCTGAGATATGCATATCAACAAGAGCCATGCAGTGTAACTCTAGTAACTACTGTGCACACAGCACATATGAAACTGTGGGAACTTTTGTCCATTTTGCAAATGTCAGCAAGTGTGGATCCAGCTGTAGGAGAATGTGTCAAAACATCAGCTCTTAATCTTATGGTATTATGAAAAGCCTTACAAGCCTCAGTCAGTACCAGATTACCAGATGCTAGCCACAGACAGTCACTGAAATGAGATTGCCTGTTTAGTTAACACATCCTTCATTCACCCACCATGGTCATTACAGGAATCAGCAGGGGAAAAAATGAAAAGAAACAAAACAAAACAAAACAAAAAACAACCAAAAACAAACAAACAAACAAACAAAAACCCAAACCCGTAACTGGAGACCATAATTTTTTAGCTATTTTTTAATTATTTGGTTTAAGTGAAAATATAGCTGAATATTATAAATTAATTTGAAAACTCAGAACTCAGAAGATTATTACTGCATGCTATGGGTATGATGAAGTAGCACACTGGGCATCATTCTATTCTTTTTCCTAGCATGCCTTTTACTACCAACCCTGGAATCTGAACCCATGGAAGAATGGAGCAATTAATGAGATCATTAAAAGTATCATGTATCACTATCAGCACTTTCAGCTACTGGGATAGAGTCTAGAAACCTTTCCTAGCACTTATGCCAGTTACACTGGCTATAGAGGGAATTAGGCACCAGCAAGAAGCCAATTAAAGGCTGCACATTCAGCATGCAGATGCCTAGAGGATGCCAAAGGCAAACAGTGATGACAGGGACAAGTCCTATATCCCACAAGGGAAATGCCAAACTGCAAGGTACCAGAAGCTGACCCAGTCATTCACAATGCATATCACTGAATTACTTCTTGAAAGAGTTATCATTTTAAATTAAATGCATAATAATCATTGTTAAAATGCAAGAGGATATGTTTCATGACTTCAGTATCCTTCTGCAGACTTCATAGCTCTTTCCGAAGTCTGAATCTTGGGCTCAGTTTCATGATGAGTCAGAGGAGGGATGCAAGCACATTGATGCTTTGACACAGCATGGTATGTACTCCCTTATCAAGCAGAAAGTTATTAAACGTTTGCCGTTGGATGGAGTCAGAGCGCATGCTAGAGGAAGCTTCAGTTATGCTAATGATCAAATTGCCAAGAAGGAGTCTTCGGTTCTGCTCCCACGACTAATGCTAATGATCAAATTGCCAAGAAGGAGTCTTCGGTTCTGCTCCCACGACTACATCTGATAAATAAACGGTAATGAAACTGTCAGCAGAGGATCCAAGTACTCCATCCTGAATGTTCAGTCTCTATTGACTTGCCCTGTTTGATTGCGTTTATCTTTAATTTCTGCTACATTCACTTTAGAACTAACAGTAAAAGATGTGAAAAACTACTAGCCTCTTACAGATCACTTAGTTCCTTGCCAGCCTTCCTACACATTGTTTTAAAACATGATAGTAGATAGCACAGTCATACCTGGATAATCATCTTCAGAAGCATGCTCCTATGCAGCAGGCAGTCTTTTCAGAATTAAATTATAAATACAAACTACACCAGGAAATTCAAATTGATAAAGTATGCATTGTCTTTAGCAGGGAGTTAAACTCGATGATCTCTAGAAGTTCCTTCCAACCCCTACATTTCTGTGATTCTGTTATTCTGTGATCATGCTTTACACAGTTAAGCAGATATAAATTATGAAGTGGATTATGCAGGTGGCATTTAAATAGTCTGAGGAGTTGTAGACAAGAAGGTAGAAGTATAATTATAGAAAAGTCAAAAAGAATTGATAAAAAAACAACACTGATAGACTTGACATTGAGAATTATTTCAATACATGATGAAACTATTAAAAGTATGTTAAATGGAAAGAAGTAGGTCAGCCTATTATTAGGCAAAGGAATATCAAGTGAATCCAGAGATAAGAGGAAGGAAAAAAAGGGAAAAATGAGAGAGAGAGATAAATGCTTATAATTTTATTTTGGAAGGTTTCTGATTAATCACATGGAGAGTATTGGGAGATCAAGGGAAAAGCCATCTTTTGTTCTGTGAAAGAGTAAAGCAAAACTGGCCTGTTACCTATAGCCAACAACATACAGTAATCCCCCTTATGCTGAGTCTGTTTGACCCATGACAGTAACTGATGAATGATCTTTCTGCCTTTACGTCAACTCACGAGTTATTTTTTTCATCACGTTTTTTTCTCCTTGTTCAGCTGATGAGGGGGAATGATAAAATGGTGCTGTGGGGCTTAGTTGCCCACCTGTGTTAAATCACCACAGATATTTTTTCACTTGCATATTCCTTCCATCCAAGCTTCACATTTTATGAACACTGACAATGGGGAAAAGGGTTGTGTTATGTTCGTATTGGATATCATCGTAAAATTACTGTTTTCTGTGTACTATTGGTTCAAAAGGTGGTAGATAGTGTGTTATGGGAAGATTCTTCATGTCATCACTAGGCAAGAAGGAGCTGTGCTGGTTTGGTAAACTTTCCTGAATGCTTGTTTTCGTCTATTTCTTGTTTTCTTGTTGTAGCAATCTAAAACTAAGGGCATTCCGATAAAAAAATATGTTCTTCTTTGTGTATGGAAAGCATAATCCAATTACCAATGCTTTAGAAGATTGAATTTAGATTCTGTTCAGCAAATTTTTATTTGTACTGGTGAGTTCCTTTGATATCTGTTTACTACCTAAAATATTGCTGCTATCATCTAATGACCAGACATTCTGGCTCCATTCACCAGAAGTGTCATTCAATAGCTGCTCTTTAGCACTCAATGTTGCATTACATGGAATGATGGAGTTTTATGCATTTAATACTTTTTAATTAATTTTCAAATGTCAAGATTAAGCATTATGAAGCAGGTGTTCTAGTAAGAATTAAATCACGTATTATCTATGAAACAATTGTACTAAAATAATTAGAAATGTGGGTGTCTGAAGGCCTTAATAATCTGCCCAGTCATTTCCATCATATACAAATGTATGTAAATCTTCAGTTCAACACATAAAAGAATATTTCTACAGAAGATATGTTCCTTCAATTTTCTGTTTAATTTGCAAGCATTCTAATTTAACATTCTCCTTACCATTGCTGAATATGAAAAAAAAATAAATCCTGCAAGTCATTAGAAACACTGACAAAGGTTGGACTGACATAAAACACAACATCTTTCTGGATGCTACATTACTTTTTATGAGATGCTGAGTACATTTAGTATACACTCATTCCACAGTAACTACATTTGATTGTAAATAAAATAATTTACTTTTGGATTAAGGAGAATGATACTAAACAGAAGTTACTAGCAGTGAAAGAATGTTTTAAAGATGAAGCACGCTTACTAAGTAATATTGTTTGTGTTGGATATTTGAGTGTCTTTATGCAGCAGTGTGATTGGCAATCCCATTAGACTTTTGCTCAGAAAAGACTGAAGTTATCTTTCAGGGAGGGAGGGGAAGCATTATCAGTCTTATCCTTAAATCAAGGTTAAAGGACTTCACTTTTATGCTATCAATAATCTGCATGTGGGTAGTGAAATGAAGAGTGGGGAGGAAAGCTAAACATGGACAGGGAAAGAAAGTGGGTGGTGATACTGTATTTTTAGACAAATTTCTTTCAGGCCTCTGAGGAAGTAGATATGCTGTCAGAGGGCTGTGGGGAAAAGCAAGAGGTCTGAGAAGAGGCAGAAAGCACATCCCCTTGTGCTAGAACCACAGCTTTAGACTGGGAGTTCATCACCCAATTCTCTAGGTAGTTCATGGGATGTAGCACCACACCTTGACCAACTACTGTGATGTGAAATGGACAGTCATAATGTCTATTTGTTATAAATAAGATAGTAACATTAAGCTAAGTTGTATGAATTGGTATATGAATTGCTAGGCATCTATTTTTAATTGATTTTAATTGGTATTCCATTACCAAAGAAAATGAGAATTCTGGAAAATCTAAGGATATTTGTATAGAATGTGCAGCTAGATTCAAAAAGAAATACAAAACAAAACAAAAAAACAACAAATTCCGATATCAAATATAAGTAGACTAGTTTTCAGAAAGCCTAAGGTACCAGTGGTTCCTCATGTCTTCCTTCAGAGGCAGATTAATGTCTTCCTGCTTTATATATATATATTTATCTTATATACATAGGATTTTCTAAAACAGTATAAAACAATGCATTTGTGAAAATCCTATTTAATTTATGACATATTTACTGCAGTATTTAGCTTAACCTATAGCAAGAGAGGAGATGCCAAGTGCCAGCACGTGACCTTCGTGCAAATTTTTATTTCAAAAAGTATAGGCAAGAAGACACTGAGGGAAAGATAATGGTCAGTTAGGCTGGCAAAAATTTGACATATATTCACTTTAAAAAAATGTATTGAATTACTATGACAGTTTTTATATTTTATCACAACTCCTATAGTAATATTATATAGTGAATTAATACAGTTATTATAAAGTGTCTTGCATTCATTTACCTTTTCTTTTTTTTTTTTCTTTTTTTCTCCTGCCGCTATTTTCCTTTATATTGCAACAACAGTGACAGAAACACTTCATATACATATGAAATCCCACTACCTGCATGCACTTTGTGGCCATCTCCTGCCCACTTTTTTCATCTTACCCTTGGAAAGATCTCAACATTTAATGTTAAATATTAACCAAGTAACTAAGTGTGTAACTGGTACTTATATAGCAGCCCTGTGGTCATTGCACAGGTTTTTTCAGACTCTTCCTTGTTTCCAAATAAGTTTTGCTGACAAATAAAATATATTAGGGGCTTTTGCCCTAGTTTTGTTGTCATTTCTTGTAACCTGGTCGAGAGGATTTTGTCAATTTCAGATGAATTTATAAATTTTCTGCTGCTCAGTGGAAACTCTGTAGTATATGAAGAAGAAAGACAGTACAAAGATTAAGAAGAGGTGGAGTCAGCCAGGCACTTGCTGTTGGAGGTGGGAGAGACTATGAGCCTTGGTCTTGCTGCGTGTGGAACAGATAGCATAGTTATCCATCTTTAAAAATTTCCAGTGACTACAGCTAGACAAATTTCATACTCGTGTTTGTGTAACTGAGGCCTAGCAGGAAATGTTCAAAATTCAGGTGAAGTAACGTGTCCTGCTTTCTCAACCATACCTGATGTAGAACCTAGTGAGAAGCACCTCATATGGACAACATAGACTTGATCCAAGGGTTACTGAACACAGTGGAAGCATTCCCAATGTGTTCATTAGGCTTTAATTCAAGATATTTATGCTGAATGGTAGCACGTTCTGCATTGTGAATGTTGTCTCTAATGTTTTCTATTCATGAATTCATGTTGTTTGTTGATGCAGCACAGTGGTTGGTGTATAGATTCTTTTTACTGAAAGCAGCAGAGATGTGTTTGACAAAAGAAGAAAATGCCCTTATTAAAGGTGGTAAATCTTTTTCAGAATGTTGTGCAATGTTCTCACAGATTTTTGTGTTGACTCTCCACAGTTGTTTTCAATATTTGAAAAATGACCCATTAAAAAAAAATGTATGTATGTCTTTTTGTTTTCTGTCCTATTACATTTGATTTTGTATTTAATATTTTTAAGAGACTACTTCAACACAGAAAATCATTCTAGCTTAAATTTCATCTGTTCTGAGATGTTTGCATAGAAAGCATCCGTATAAGAAAACACAAGGCATATGAAGGATGTCACGTCTTACAAAATGCCGCAAAACCTTTTTTTTTTTTAATTTAAAAATATTTTCCTTAGTTTTTATTACAAGTACTTTCATTATCAAGTATTTATTATTTAAATGCATATTAAAAGTTAAGGAAAAAAACTTAATATTAAGAATCCAAATAACAGAGTCTTGGCTCCCGATTTACTTGTCATATGCGTTAGTCCTAAATCAGCATTTTATTTCAAATTCTGTGTTTAGATTTTGAAAAGGCATACTTGGGAAGAAGTTCTATATTGGTGTCTTCTCATTTTGAATAGGACGTGTATATACATATATGTGTACATAGTGTTTTAATATATTTATACACACACACAAACGTCCATACATATGAAACACATGCTTATTATTTTGTCTTACAGTGGCAGGCTCATGACATGGGAATTAGCTGCAGTATCTATAATTCAGAAGCGTAATAAAATCATGCATGTAAAGTTATTTTCAGAATAACTCTCTTCCCATCTCATTTTGCCCAGTGGTTTTTATAGTCAATGCTTAGCTTCAGCCTATACTTTTCAAAGATGTCAAACTGTTTATAAAGATTCACACATTGAATAAAAGATGAACTACACTATAAAAAGGACCAGTTTCTGAGATTCCATGTATGTAATTTATGCCAAAGTTAAGTGCATTTAGCAAGATAAGCTGAATTTCAGAATTGTACCGCTGGGTCTGATATTTAGCCCAAATCCTAACCTATTATCTGGGTCAACATCCTGTTCAAATATCCCATTAATGCATTTACTTGATTCAGAATTTCATATTGATATTTAATTTAGTATTGTGTTCACCACTAAACATTAGTTGTTCAAGTTCAGAACATGTCTTAAAATTTCTTCAAAGATCTCAAAATCTCAATTCAAATTATAGAATGGCCTGGGTTGAAAAGGATCTCAAAAATTATATTTTCTGAGACCTTGAACACAAAAATAACGTTCCTTAATTTGTGTTACAGTGAAGGATTTGCGCAGCCTGCTTCTTTTTGTTTTGCTTTGGTTTGGTTTTGTTGGTTTTTTTTTTGTTTGTTTTTTTTTACAACAGTAATGCTAAAATTTTGAAGTCCTTTATCAAATCAGCTTTTAAAAATGAGAGATAATGAAAACATCTTTTCTTATGTAAGAATCAGCTATTTTCAGTAATTCCATAATGTATCAGTGGCTTTTTTAGTTAGCTACAGAATTTTTGACTGTTGAATTTTCTGCCTTTCAGAATATTCACTTTATATGTACATTCATTATTCCCTTTTAAGATGAAGAAAAGAGGCAAGTAACTTACATCACACTTATAAAAATGATCAGATTTCCAAATATTTAACAAAACCTTAACTTCAATAGATAAATACTACAAGGAGTTTAGCAGTAGGAAATGCTGAAAGAGTGAAATACATATACAAATGGGAATTACTAAATTCGTTAAAATAAGTTAAATTACTTTTCTTGATAAAATGCTGTGAATTCCCTCTTCACCTTCTCTTCTGTTTTTCTTTTCACATTGTAACTATATGCACATGGATTAAATGAATGCTACCTATTCATCAATAGTAGTTTCCTAGTAAAAACTCTAATACCTCAACCTATATCCTACCAGCAGTATTTGCATATAGTTAATCATTACAGAGAAGTATAAAAATATAGCAACAAAGTGGATAACATTTTAAGGAAATGTCTCCTTTGCCCATACTTAAGTTTTGATATTTATAGTAGTATCTGTATATCTGCTAGTCAGTGATAGTCATCTTCAACTGGTAATATTTTCTATCTCAAATATATAGCTCAATGTTTGTAAGCAGTCCCTTTTATCTCCTTACTATCACATCCAAGACAGCACAGCAAACCATGAAAAGAAAAAAAGGAGTAAGACAAATAGTTGTTCCTTTTCTAGCTGGATTTTCCTCTGCTCTTATGTTCTCGGCATGTCCTGGTTTCAGCTGGGACAGAGTTGTTTTTTCTTTTTAGCGTCTGATATAATGCAGTGTTTTGGCTTTCGGAGAATAAGTGATTACACACAAGTGCTTCAGTTCTAACTAAGCAGTGCTGAACAGACAGAGCATTTCAATTTTTCAACTTCTCATACTATCCTGCCAGTGAGAAGGGCTAAAAAGGCACAAGGAGTTGGGATGGGACAGAACCAGGACAGCTGATCTAAACTGGCCAAACGGATATTCCATACTATATGACACCGTATTAAAAAAAAATTGAAAAAAAAAACATGGGGAATTGGCTGTGGGGCAGCTGCTGCTTTGGGACTGGTTGGGCATTGATCAGTGGATAGTGAGCAACTGTGTTATGCATCCCTTGTTTTGGAAATATATATATAGTTATCATTATTAATTGTTTTGTCTTTCTTTTCTGTCATAGTAAATAGCTTTTATCTCAACCTCGGAGTTGTACTTTATTGCTTTTTTCCTTACTCACTCACTCATCCTACCAGAAGGGAGAGAGTGAACGGTTGTATAGTACTGAGCTTCCTTCTGGGTCAAACCACGACACTGCATGAGGTGTTCTGTACACAACAAACCCTGTGAGACAACAGAGACAGAAGATTAGGTCTTAACTTTTCTGAAGGGTAAAGATACTCACACTTATTCATGTACTAAGATGTAAAAGTGATTAAATGTATGTTCAAGGACATATGTTGAGTGCCATGAAAACATGTAGCATCATTCAGTCTGATCATCCCTTGAATTTTAAAGGCAGTGCTGAGTAAATGATGTAAGTGAAGCTACAAGTTCACTTTATAAGTTATAAGTATCAGATTGTTGGTATTTAATTTTCTTTCCATCACTTTGTTGAAAATTAATTTTTTTTTCCAATCAGGTTCAGATGAAAAATATATTCTCAGAGTTGGAGTTTTATTTTTTTTAATGATGTGTTAGTAAGTGTCTTTTCAAAGACTAGTTTAGGTACTCTGAATGTTTTCTTGTATCTTGACAGAAATATGCTTATTGTAATTGCTTGCTTTGTGTCCTGTACATGGAAAGACTGTGAATCTTAGAAATAAAGTACTGTGTAATGAATTAGCTCCAGTGATAACTACCCTTTTTATTATACAGCAGAGTAAACAGTCATTAATTTAAAACATGTAAATTGGAAATCTGAGAACCATATCACTAGCTGTAGTGGGACATATTCCTTCAGAGCATGATTACTTCCATAATTCTTGAATATATAAGAACTGCTGTGAAGCAGAACAGTCAGATATTCCCAATAAAAGGGATCAACTGCTACTTCATTAAAGGAAGAATGAGAATCTGTGGACATGCAAAGAATATTTATTCTACAATTCATCCCATTTCTAAATTAAAACCTAAAATAGTTTGAGGATAATAAGAATAAAGATAAAAGTTTGAAAACTTATTACTTCCAATGAAGAAATAACACACTCAGCATATTGTTGAAAAATTATGACAACCACTTTTATAACTTAAAAAGAGCTGCAATTGGTCTCTGAAAAATGGACACGCTTTTAATTGAAGATATTTTCCATGAAAGGAAAAAAACACAGAAAATGAAACTATTTGGTGTGAAAGAGAATGACACAGGCAGTAAAAGCTGTTATGTATTTAAAAGGAAATCACTGCCTTTTGCAGTTCCTTAGGTTTATTCCAGAGCTTATGCTTTGGATATTGGTAATTACCAGTGATTCATTTATGACATAAGACACTAATTGGCTGAACTGAGAGGGCTTCCAGGGAGTACAAATCTAAAATTTTACATCTCAAACTAAGGGGATCTGAATTATAATTGAAGACTCTCTGGGGTGCATCGCTCACTTAGCTGACCATGAGTTTTAAGATCCTTGTTTAAGAAGCTGGGATTGCTCAGTAAGGAACAAATGTCTCTGTATTAGACGCCTGATAATCTAGATATGATCCTGAAGGCTTCATTTATAGATTTAAAAGTAGTGATTTCTAGAATGAATCAGAATTTATAAAGGATTTACTGTGAAACAATTTTTCCTTTTGCAAAACCAGGGCTTTACAAAACCCTTTTCTTTATCTCCCTTTTACAGAATAAAAAAATAGTTAATTCCCTTTTTCCTTAAAAATTAAAGGTTATAAATCACTACATTATATTGTATTCTACTAAGACAAACCAAATGCAGCTACACAGTCCGTGTACTATGTAGGGAAGCTTGCTTTCATTAAGTTTTATAGCAGTCTTTCATATCCTGGCAAGTGATAATATCATTTGATTAGACATATCTCATATTATGCAAGCTCTTTGACCAGTCAGTTTTGATAATGTGAAATGGTAGTTTAGATTTGCACACAGTTTAGATGCACTTAAGGCTGTAACATCATTCCTGAACTAGCAGTGTTGCCTCTTCTGTTTTTCTTCTCATTTCATTCTAATTCCAGACAACTTAATATTCTGTACAATGCATTCATTTAAATGCGGCATTTGGTAATGACTGGAATATAACAGAAGTTCAGTGAAGTTCATTATCAGAGGCTGTAGGATGTACTCAGGACATGCTAACTCCTTACCTTTCCAGTCCCAGGTCCTGAGTGCAGGCTGTCCCTTATGATCTGTCTATCCCTTCTCATTGCTAAGGCCTAAGCATTCCTGCCCTAAAGCTCTCTCCTTTCAAATTTACTGTCAGAGTCTAAATTATTTTTACCCTCAGGCTCTGTTCTTTCACACTGATCATCAGGGTTTGAATGAATGTTGCCTCTGGGTTGTCTCCTTTCAGTTGCAATTTCAGAGTTGGAGCTGTTGCTGCTCCCAGATTTTAATCTCTCATTTTCAATATTAAAGACCTACTGGCTTTAAAACACATTCAGTTTTAATATATTTTATATTATCCTACACAGTTGCATTGCTTGCATGGATAACATCTCCCTTTTTACATTTTTTACGTTTATTGGTAATCACTTTGTTAGTTTGTTCTACATTTCTTTATTGTTTCCATTTCTGTTCTGTGTTGCAGTATGATAAACTAATTCTGGATTTTTTTTGACATCACTTGCAAGCTCATCCTCTATTTAAGTATGAGAACTGTAACAGATGCAGAACGTGCTTTTCTTTTTGTGAAGAAATGCAAGAGTTTTCTTAATATATTTTAGAATGCCACACAGAATTGTATAGGATTTGTCCATCTCTTTATGTAGCAACTTTTAGTCCTTACTGCAGTCTTCAGTTTCAAAAGACAAGTCTTCATTACTGAACTTTCCATGAATTACAGTGCATCATGCAAAGTAAATTCGGAATGCCAACTATTGATATCATGTGTAGAAACATTTGGGTTATTGCCTTTGTAATTCAGATACAATTCCACACATCACTAATCACTTTTTACCTTTTTTTTTTTTCCCCCAGTATGCTTACCTCTCCAGCCTAGATTTTCAAAATAATGATGATGATGATGATAATAATAATAATAATAATAATAATACCATTCATATTCTCCATTGGTTCCTTGCCCTTAAGAATTTCATCATTCTGTACTCCCTTCACAAGAAGAAACTTACTGGGCTGTACAAGGGCAGTGAGGAACTAAAGTAAGGTCATGTATAACTATGGCATAGAAACATAATCACAGAACTATGCTGTCTCATAGTTAAACTACTGCAAAAGTGAATATGGACACAAGTAACCTTTTCAGAAGGAGATTTTATTTCCTTCCTTTTCCTTTTCCTTTTCCTTTTCCTTTTCCTTTTCCTTTTCCTTTTCCTTTTCCTTTTCCTTTTCCTTTTCCTTTTCCTTTTCCTTTTCCTTTTCCTTTCCCTTTCCCTTTCCCTTTCCCTTTCCCTTTCCCTTTTCCCTTTTCCCTTTCCCTTTCCCTTTCCCTTTTCCCTTTCCCTTTCCCTTTCCCTTTTCCCTTTCCCTTTCCCTTTCCCTTTTCCCTTTCCCTTTCCCTTTCCCTTCCCTTCCCTTCCCTTCCCTTCCCTTCCCTTCCCTTCCCTTCCCTTCCCTTCCCTTCCCTTCCCTTCCCTTCCCTTCCCTTCCCTTCCCTTCCCTTCCCTTCCCTTCCCTTCCCTTCCCTTCCCTTCTCTTTTTTTCTTTTTGTTTGTTTTGTCGGAAATAGTTTACATGTCTAAATGCTTGAAGTTCAGAATTTAAAGATATCTTCCTTTGTTACCCTTGAGAACAGCTACTACCTAAGCCCTCAAATGCAGGTAACTGTCATCAGAGGCTATGCCATAAATATAAAATCAAATTAGAAGAAATCCACTGAAAAAGTTAATTGTGTTTCAGTGGAACAAAGGCTTCTAAGCCTTCTTTACCAAATCTGTAAAGTTGTAAATAGGATCCCAAAGTGTTTTGTTGAAACACTCACTTCTTGCACAGCTCAGCAATTTCAGCAAACAGATTCAGGAGCTTGAAGGATTATATTTGGCCAGGATAGGAGAATTAGGAACCAGAACAGAGTCCAGTGCATGGATCTTTCCTGTTATTCATAATGGATATATACGTATTACATGTGTCACGACACACCAGGTGTACTGGACAGTTTCCCCTAAGTTCTTTAAATTTCAGTAATAGTTTCCTACTGGCAAAAAGCTTTACTGTATATTTAGCCACAATCTGAATGTATGTCTTTTCATTGTCATCTATAGCTGTTTGACACAGCAACACATCATGGTCTTCAACTCCAGTAGTACATTCACATCTGCCTTACATAATAGAAGGATTCTTTCTTTACGAGTTCAAGAGCACACACGAAAGCCCATTGGTACACTAATGATTATCTGAAGTACATTGCTTTGATTTCTCTTTGTTGCAATCATTTTGTCAATCTTCTATTGAAATAAGAGGGAGCTGGACTTTTATCTTCCTGATACATTTAGAATTTTACTGTAAGTATACTATATTTGACTATAATTCCATTAATAAAGCAATGGAATATGGAATATTTAGGAAGACAAATAACTAAGACAAATCACTAGCTACCAGACAGTAAATAGTCATTATGAATCACATAATTCACAGTAAGTTTCCATGGAAATATGATTAATTTATTCAATTAGTAGGTAAGTTACGTCACATTATATCACGTATCCGGTGGAATGCTGTAGGACAAGAAAAGGTGCACACAGGAAATAACACCAAGTAGCTGAGATGCAGTAATTTTTTACCTTACAGCAATTTGTCAAAGTCTCTTTTCATTCTTGAAAATGAAATTTAGATTCCCATCACACACATGTAGAAGGAAATATATCCCAAGGTCTTGTTTAATCTTATTTTCAACTGAAGTGAAATGATGTACAGCCATGGACAAAAACAAACTTGAATTATTCCTGAAATAAATAAATAAGTTTACTTGCATATATTAGGCATGTGATGTGATAATCTTGACTGAGTATACAGCAAAATGCAAGTCATTATTTTCCAGAAATATATTTTGTGTGAAGTTTTGTACAAAAGGTCATACAAATCACTTCCAAATTAAAATAAAACTTCTTTTTTGAGCATCATTAAATCCATGTTAAAGAATAGCTAGTGTGCATTCAGCAGCATGATGTGATGGGTATATGAAAATATAAAAAAGAAAAGATTTTGTTGATTTGTTTTGTACAAAGAATAGTTTTACAGAAGATGTTAAAAAAAATATCGTATCTGGACTGCTAATGAGTCTTGAAACTTTAATTTTTTCCTTTTGAGGATTTGGGATTTGAAAATTTAATGTGTTTAACCTTTATTCAAGTTTGTTTGTTGTTGTTGTTGTTTAACAATTATTTTTAGGCTTATACATGTCAGACTAGGTTGGTTTTTTTGTTGTTGTTGTTTTTGAGGGGTTTTTTTTGACCATTATTTTACTATATACTTCAAAAGTATTCAAGTTAGCTTTGACCTTTCATCAAAAGCTAAGACCAGTGTACTACTTTGACGTACTTTCTGTTTCTCAGATGTTTCTGTCAAAAAGATCTCTACTATATCTTTGTATCCACACTTCTAAATTCAAATTCCTTTCAGACAACTTATGTTTTACATCAAGTCCATGTTAATAAGAATAATATTTTGAAATTGTATCTTGAACTCATGGTAAATTTAGAACAGTTAATATGGATTATTGATGAGTCTGTGTTTCCATAACACAGTAGTAACTCTGACCTAAAATGCAATTTACACCTGAGAACAGATTTAATTTTACTTGACTCCATTATATGAGGAAATGCAGTGTTAGGAAACCATATTGCTTTAAAAATTATTTAAAGCTCCTCGCTCAAGATAAGTGCTCTTTTGTGGGGGGGAAAAAAAAAGTAAAAAAAAAAAAAAAAAAAAGTATTAATGGGATTGAAGAAAAAGAAATGAAAAATCCACAGTCTTTAAAGTTTCTTATTGGTGCTAAGTCCAGTGTTAAAATGTATGCATGTGTCTAAAGAGAAATGAAATTAATGTAAGGAAGTTGCATACTCAGATTTCATATGTGATACACAATTTTTTTATATACTAGAATCTGCAATGGTAATTCAATCTTGAATATTTTATCTCTGTTTATCTGTGTTGCATTTAAAAGCACCCAAGATGCCATGGGAATCAGTGTTGTAGAGCAATATGACTGCATAACTTCAATTATGCCATGAATGCACTATTGCTCCAGTAAGAATTTTTTCTTAGTGCATAAATTTACAAAGGTGGCAATCAAAGATAAACAATAGTAACAATGTACTCTCTTGTGATATATTATTTACTGTTAATCTATACTTCTGAAATATGATCCTTTTGATTTTTTTTAATAATTTAGTTTCATTTTTACAATAAAATAGAACAATTCTGAAAATGTTGTCTTTGTGAATGTCCTTTAATTACAGCCATAAGTTCATCCATCCAGTCAGGAATTATAAAATCAGAAAGCCTTTGTAACATATAATCTCAGGGGAGATATTTGTAAGCATGGTGTAGCATCAATCCAAACTGAAAGTGAAATTCTATGTTTGACTGGTCAACGCAGAGGTATCATAATTAAATGTTCCAGTGGGCATAAAAAAAAAAAAAAAAAAAAAAAAAAAAAAAAAAAGTTAAATTGAAATAAGAAGCTATAAGGCAGGTAATTTGAAGTTCATTAATTTGTAATAGGTAGAAAGGGTTTGGAGGAGATTGCTAGTAGAGCTTCTAACAAAAATGTAAGTGGCTGATATAATAAAATTATAATTTTACCTGTAGTTTTGTCTAATGTTTCAGAAATAATTGCACCAGAAGCATGAGTGACAATACAGACTACATTTAGGACATCATAGAAGTGCCCATCTTTTACTTCAGTTAATATTCAGGTGATAATTCATAAGTACAACCAGATAGTATAGATTCATACCACAATGCTATGATTATTTAAAAACTAATCAATTGATGTAGCACAATCAGGAATGATGGTTTAAATCATCATTATTGCATCTGAGTGTATATTGGTTACTAAATTTTTTAATGATAAAGTTAACCTACTAAAACATGAGAGCAGATTCAGGTTTGGATAGGTAAATAGCAGATTTTCAGAACTCCAAAAATAAATTTAAAATCTCATGTTTTCTCAGACGAAATCTTATCTATCGTGTACACATTGTAGCTGCTTACATTGTGGCTTGAGTATCAAGTAAACTAACAAGCATGTCTAGTAAAAAAAAAAAAAAAAAAAAAAAAATCTGAACAAGATCCATCAATCTGATATTGAGCCAGTCACTAGAAAATGGGAAAATGGTCTGAAAGCATCTCAGTACCATTTCTCCCGTGTTACCCAAAGGCATCAATTTCTCAGACAAGTGTAATAGCTTACTTTTATATGTTGCCTCTTTTTTTCCATCAGATAGAGAGGAAATACAAGAAACTAGGTTAGAAGACTTAGATGTGTAAAACTGGGCAACAAGAAAATTAGACCTAGGACAACCACATGATATCTGGTGCTTCAGTAATTCCTCGAGACAGGAAAACTACTGGTGATCTCAGGAAGTCTTAATGGTCAGTCGTTCAGGCCAGAGTTATAACAGAGTGCAAGTCCTTTCTATTAGAGACTCTTTTTCTTCTTTACCAATTCATGGTAAATATGAAATGTGGCATGGCTACCTTTCCTCCCAGCATGTTTGAAGGAGCAAGTCCCTGAACTCCTAAATCAGGGAATTGCTTGGTCATCTGCTGCTGGTCAATCTATACCAGGTATATAGTTGCAGACCTTCATTATACTCAAAGGCAAAAGAAAGCATCATTCTTAGTTCTGGGTACATGCAGGGGTAGAAGACAGTATGTATCACAGAGGCAGACGATGGAGGAAAGATTCAGGTGAAATGTATTAAAAATTCTATTTGGTGAATAATAATATTATGTGTAACTAACAGGATGATAGTGTTCGTTGCTGCTGAAGAAAGGTATGATGTCACTGTTTAAGAAAAGGGGTGGACTAATGCTTTTGGCACGAATATAGTGTAAACCAGGTTATTTTGCTTGGTGATATTGAGATCAAAATGAAGCACGTCTATTCCTACAGATATAGCTGAAAATTCCATCTGTGCTTCAGAAAGATGAAATCTTTCCCTCTTTTATTTTATTTTATTTTATTTTATTTTAATTTATTTCAGGAGTGCCACATAATTTCATTCTTCTCAAATAATTCAGGCTTTACACTGTTGTAAATTATGTGTATCACCTATTGCAACCAGGAACATGCCTTCAGGTTTACTTTTATCTCCTTCTCTGGAGATATTCAAGACCCGCCCGGACACCTACCTGTGCGACCTGGTGTAGGGAACCTGCTTTGGCAGGGGGGGACTCGATGATCTCTGGAGGTCCCTTCCAACCCCTATGATTCTGTGATTCTCTGATTCTACGATTCTGCACCATCTTTGGGCCTAAAAAACAGGTACTGTAACAGAACTGAGATTGTTCTGTAGGAGCTGGATGTAAAAATAGCAGATTTTCATATTTGGCACTCAGGGAGTGAATTTTTGCTTAATAAGCAATCAATATAAAAGTAAATATATTCTTGTCTCATTTAAAAGACGACAGTCTTCCTAAGGTTTAGCACAGCAAAATCCAGGTGCATTACATTTACAAATGCTACCTGTGATGGTAAAGTAATAGAAAAATGAGAGAAAGACAACTCTTCAACTAAAAGTTAATTTGACAATTAATTACATTGTAAAATCTGCTTATATAATATAGTATTCTGTTAAATTCTACCTTCTTCTTTGGATAGAACTGTCATAAATTTACATAATTGTACTTCTTTTCAGTACAGTTTTTCTTTTCTTGGTTTCTCTAAATCTTGTCCTTTATTGTTTGAGATCAAAGTGATAGGCAAACTGACTCCAAACCAGTTAGTCTACTTCATTTAAAGATGACATTGATTTCTCACCAGAGGACCTCAGCTAATACTTGTAAGCAAAAGTGAAACTGTATTTTTTATTTTTTTTACCCATTCATATTCCTTGCTATATCAGCTCTTAACATTATCGTTATATATCTAGAGAAAAATGATCGAAGGAAATGAAGATGTGTTCAGTGTGGATGTTTTCATCTATTCTAGTCACCCTAGACCTATGTTACATATACTTTAAGAGCATAACATTACACTGTAGTGTAGATTTTGAAACTACATTATATGAATTGTGTCCAGAGATTGACTGTCTTTCTCTGCTCTCTATAAAAGGACTTGAGAGTGATCCACATAGATATAAGTGAATAACATTAGATGTATGTAGGTAGGTGAGATGAATATTTTCCAGATCTTTTGTTTGTGAAAGTGACAGAAACACCACTTTTACCAATTGTTTATGAAAAATTTATTCTTCTACACTAAAATTTAGCGATTTGGGCAGCTTACCATTTCAAAATATGATTCTTCTTAATGTCATGCTGAAATGCGAAGACCCCAAAAGTATCTTCTTTGAGTAGATACCCCATCAGGCATTGAGAGTTAACTTCTGACAGTTCGGGGTTATGAATAATTAACAGTCTGAATAGCATCTCCAGTAACACATCAATAAACTGGAGACATTTCACATTTTCCTTAAACTTTCTTCTTTATGCTAATTGAACAATCTCTGAAAAATCTGTAGGTACATAGTCTTATATTTTTGCTGCTTACATGTATGCACATAGATCTGTATTGCATAAATGAAAGTTTTGCATGGCTTTGCCAGATGGTGCAACTTCAGAAAAGATATTTGTTCTACTTTCTTGAAATTAATGTGCATATTTAGAAATGTTAAAATGCATTCTTTGCAGACAAGAAAATTTCAAGAATTAAACGTCCATTTTCCATGATACAAATTTCCAGTGAATTATCAGTGTCTTTTTATTCACTACAACTGGAAGGAAAATCTATACAGAATACAGACCATTGATATCTTAGCAAATGAGGCAGTATATCCAAGAAGAAGAAATATTAAGATTATCCATGAGGAAAATAAATACAAATTTTATTTAAAAAAAACAAGTGTGATAATATTTTATGTACCCATTGTATACAAAATGAAAACTTTTCCATATGCCATACCTGTCTGGTTCAGATACTACAAGAAACGGAGCAAACACTCTCATCTCATCGTGGTCCTTAACAAGAGCACCTCATGGCTACTCTTAAAATCCCAATATTGTGGGATTTCAGCCAATTCAGTGCACTGTCAATTGCTGATAGATATTCTGTTACTTATATGCCTTATCTCACCATACTCAATTCCATTATTTTGCTCTGAGAAATGTTTTTTTTAGCAGTAAATGGTTTGGAAAACACAGAGAAGTATGGAAAGATTTCTATATGCCCAAAGCCCAGTTTTGCATATGCAGAAAAATTGGTATGTGGTTTTTGGTTTTGTTTGGTTTTGTTTTTTTTTTTTTTTTTTCAACTAAGCATAACTTACCTTTTTATAAGCTATGCAGTCCTGGCATTCTGTCAGTTTTCTTGTGTATATGGAGAGAAAAAACAGCTATAGCCTCAGCACTAACTTCTTCACAAATCATGGCTGAGCATTCCCTGTGTCCATTGTCTCTGATCCAGTGGCTGGGGAGTGCGTCTACAGCAGCAGTTCTGTTCAAATCAAGAGTGCGCTTCTGAACTATGATTCCTTATCATCCCCACTAACAATGTTTGCTTCACACCCCTCAGCAGGGTTGTATAACATGAACTGACTTCCCCTTGGATGATCTAACCTTCTGCTCCTGGAGCACACATAGTGCGATGTAAGAGCTGATAAGGAGTCAGCCCATGAGACCTGACTGTAGATACTCTGGAATACCTCCTCCACAAATAAATGTGAATAACCCAGGTCAGCTGCTGGAAAACATCCATGTTGCTCCACAAGACTGCTCCTGTTGGACTACACTATTTACCAATAGAATCATAACCAATGTCATATTCTTCCTAGTGTAGCTGTTAATTTAACATGCATCTAGTCACAAAAAGAAAAAAGAAAAAAAAAAGGCTTACAGGGATTTCTGGATTTTAAAATCATTATTTAAGCTTGTTTCATCAAAAATCTTTCTTGCCAGCCTAAAGATGAACATTCCTTGTCACTCCTATTTTTAGAAAATGCATGTAACAGTGACAGTGTGAAGCAACTCGTGCAATTCCTGGAGAGTATGGATTCTCTCTTGTATATAACATAACACGTAGGAGGCTCTTAAGATTCCTCTCAAATTGTGACTGGGAACCGTGATTTGTAATGCTGGTGGCAATGTGAAAGTGATAGCATGTCTGGTAAATTACAGTCGTGCTATGTACTATTCCAGCTCCATTTTCTAAGACAGTGTCTTCATTAAGAAAGTAAAAAGATCCAAATATTGCTTCAAGTAAATATTCTCTGGCCACTTATATTGAATCACTACTGGTGTCTCCCTTAGGTCTTTGCCTTTCCTCATATCCTTATGCTGTTATCCATTATGTATGTAATCTCACTTATTAATACCTTAAGAGCAAGTCACTTTACTCAAGAGCAACAAAATATGTCACTTTGTCACAACCTTCACATTTTTTTATGATTCATAAATCATAAAAGCCATGCTGTGAACTGAGCTATACCAAGACTTTTCTGGAACCTCTACAAAAATGAGATTTTTTAAATTTATTTCCAGGAAAGAAATAAGATTTTGATGATATAAAATTCTTCATCAAAATATGCTGATTTTTCTACATCACTCATTTAAAATATGTATGATTTACTATCAAAGCATGCTCAAAGTATTGATATAATGTACAATATTATGTGTAATTTACAATTTTATGTGCAATGTACACTATGTATAGTATTGTACATATTACAAGTGATACATTTCTATAGAAGTTGAAGCAAAGAAAAGGAATAAAATTGAAATGAAACAGTTAACAATTGAAAGCAGTTCAGCTTTTTAAGAAAAATAAAAACTCTCAAGTAATGCTTTTGAACTTTACATCAGATTAAAATTTTATCAAAATCAACATAATCAAGTTTCAATTAAAAATATATATATATATATTTTAAAATAAATTTGATAACCGCTAAGAATTTTTCAACATCTGTATTTGAGAGGAAAACCAAGAATGAGTATTTCTTTTTTTCTGATTTTAAACATAGGTTTGGATTAGTTCATTTCCCACTAAATAGTTTTTGTATTTATACCATAACTATGGTAATCCCATAGAATCTGTAGCACATTTAAATGTTTCTTAGTACTGTAGAATACATCAGTGTAACTTTATATTCTATTACATAATGACAAAGTGTATCCACTGAGAAAATGAGGACATTAAAGGCATAAAAGAACAGAGTTTCCTCATCCCTGGTAGTAATTTTAGGAACAAATTTAGTTGGAATCCTCTAATTACAGCTACTTGATAGTAACACAGGCACCTTATAAATGAAAACAAAGATCTGTTCCACATGCACAGATGCAATGCAAACAGCTGTGTATTTTAGAAACTTAGGAAATCTAACATCTTATAGTAATACAGTTTTTTAGTCTTATAAACCTTTGTCTTTTCTATATTTTATAGTATTTATGTATTCTCAGGATTTTTTTTAACTTTTTTGTCTTTTGTACTTTTATTTCATGTTGCAAGTAAGAATTGAGTGCTGCCTCACCATTTACAAATCTTTAAATTTACTTTTTTTTTTTTTTTTTTTTTTTCATACTCAAGAGGCTTGAGCGTAGGTTTCATTAGTTTTAATTATATGAAACCAAGATCTAGGATTTTACTCAGCTTAGAATATCTGTGGTTTGACTGAAGATGTAAGTTAATATTTTTAGAAACAACAAGATGGAGACTTTTCTTCAGCTTGCCTTGTTAGAACTATATTTTACTTAACAAAGGGTTTGGGATTGTATTATAAAGCTGCATGACATGATGCACTGTGGACGTGCATGGTCCACATCCACAAAAACTAGCCTGGGAGCTTTCATTTAATTCTATGCAAGCTGGAACTTAAGTCAACCTATAAGTCCTGTAAGTCAACCACAAGCATGAGAATTGTACAAGTGTTTAGATAGCAATGCTGGTCCATTTGATGTCAAGGTGTTTTGTGTATCAGTGAAAGAAATGCTGTTGGTGACATATCTGCAAATATTTTTATTAGTATCCATTTATTTCAGTGCAGCTCATTCTGAAACCTCCAAAATTCTCTTTATGATGCCAGTCTGAAGAAATCAGCTTCATTCATCCTGCATAAAATCCTGCAGTCCTCAAAGCTGCATGGTAGTCTTTTCAGAGGATCTTGACAGCTAAACTTGGACAAGGAAACAACATCAGTCCTCACCCAGCACCCACTTTACCCCCATATGTAATGTCCCCCACATCTTTGTGTCTCTTATAAAGTGGAACATTGCCATGCCAGATGTGCTTATATGGCCAGGATTGCTGTAATATATTTTGGGGCTGGAGTACATTTGTTTGTTTGTTTGTTTGTTTGTTTGTTTGTTTTATTCTGCACTGAGTAGAAAAATATTTAAAATCTTTGGATTTGAATTAGGAAAAAAAATATATATATATGAACTTGATGAATTACAATAAACTGACCAGTTATTCTTCCAGCTTGTCAAGATAAAACCAATTGTAAACAAAATATTTAGTAGAGGTAAATAGCTTGATACAAATTAATTATATGTTTAAATTCTTTACTATTATATTCTTCTCTTAGATCTCCAGTGCAGGATAGTTAAGAAAAATGAAAGATGGGGTAAAAATTCCAAATATATTCTAAAAAATACTGTACTTTATTTAAGACTTCTTTCAGATATTCCAGTAATTATTGTTATTCAACTCCTTGATCATGGATATCTATTACAAAGGAAAGCTGTTCCAAATGCAAGTATCTTTCTGAGTCCTGGATCTTTAGCAAAAAGGTTTCCAGTTAAAATTTGTAAGATACATTTCTCTCCATTTCTTCTCTTTTCCTAGTGAACACAATAATCCTCTCTTTGTAAAATTATGTTGCTGTCATGGATTATGTCAACTTTAACCTTTATTACACCTTTTCTGTTGTAAGTTTTCACAAATGGAATTCAAAACAAAGAGGAAGAATGTCTCAGAGCAAGTCTGCTTCAAAGCCTATTTATTAAATTGCTCCCTCTACTTTTGGTGCAGTCTCACCTTATTATATTTTGCCCCTTTTTTATTACATCCTGCATCTATGTGCTTTAATGTCATCTTTCAGCAGACAAGTTTTCATTTCTAAAATTTTAGTTTCCATGGAAGGATTTTTAAGTGATTTCTATGCTTATTTTTATTTTTATTTTTTTCATGAGAATGTATTCATGGTTGTGATTTGGAATATTAAAGCTACATGACTGTAGGCTGTAGCACTAGTGCCATTTGTTATGAATTATCAACAGGCAAGTACAGATGAAAGTTGTACAGTGGCATTTATTATGTGGCAGTACTTTTGACATATTACGTATAACCACAGATAAGAGTCTGTAAAACATACTTCAGAGAGAACTACATTTTGTATTTGACACATACATACATATATCTGCCTACACTTTGATGGATTAAAAACATGCAGTGAACTAAAATTTCTACTTTTTGTGAATTGTATCACAGACACCTAACTCTCTTTTATGACTATTGACAGTCCCTCCAAGTGCGATTAACTGAGATCTTCCTAAACTGTGGATTTGCTTTCATTCATTTATTCATATTCTTAACCAAAGTAGATTTATTAATAGCAAAATTCAGATATTCAGATATTGAACAGACAGGAGTTTTATCTACCAGCATTTGTATCTCAGTAGTAAAAAAACATTCTAGCAATCTCTAGGTTTAATTTTCAGATTACTTAGGATTTGAAATACTACCTCCGTTTTTCCCAAATATAAAATATGGCTCTTGTGTATATATTAAAGGATTGGAATGAGAATATTTCAGTGATTCACTGGACATTCTTTTAACTCTTGAAATTCTGCTCTCAAGCGCTGGCTTTTTCAATATATAGTCATAATTCCAGGATGTACTCTTGATCTCCGATTGATCAGGGAAGGTCTATTAAGATCAGCCATTATATAAAATGATAGAAGTCATTCTGCTAGTAATATGACAATACTTGTCAAATTTGGAAGTATTTTTAAAGTAGGAAAGACAACAAAAAATGTATTGAGGAATATAACACATTTTTCTACATTGTTATTTTCAACACACACAGATATGATAAATATCATCATGCTAGAAAAGAAAGATATTCTACCTAGGAAAAGAACCTTAATAGAATTTAATAGCTGGAAATTGAAAGTAGACTGAAATAAATGAGAAATACAGCATACGTTTTTTGTGTTGTACCCTTCTGTGTTTTTTTATGATCTGCCTTGTGTAAGTATTGCAAGATTAACTTCAGTAGTGAGCAGCATATTTCAATAGCAGCAGCTTTTTTACAGCGCTGATAACCCAATATAATGGATTTCAGGAATGTAGTTTTGTGGACTTTTGAAACTAAAGCTTAAAATGCAGAGGTGAAAAAGGAGGATAGCAGATCAGAATGGTATTGTGGTTTTAGGGAGCTAAGTACCATCAACACAGTGGGAGAAGGAAGGTGAAGAGAAAATAAGATGGAGGAAAACAAAATATTAGTAATAATATGCAGGTTTTGAGATGAGCTTAATGAAATAAGAAAAACACAAGAGAAAAATTATATTGTCTTGTTGCCACCAGCACGCAATATTTAGCCACATCTTGGGAAACAGTTCCTGAATACACATAGCAGTTGCCCGGGAAGACTGTCACTTTTTTTAGCAAAAATTCTGCGGTTTTTATTGATGAGCATGACATTTCATGCTGTGGAATATCTCCTTCGTTTGTTCTGGCTAGGTACTCTGGCTGTGGCCCCTCCCCACAGTTTGTCCACCCTCAAACTTTTTGCCTTTGGGACACATTGGAGAGTAAGCCTTGATTCTGTGCCATCACTGCTCAGGAATTTCCCAAATATTGGTTTGGTATCTGTTCTGTTCTTGCTGCAAGCACAGAGTACAGCAGTATACATGCTGCTGTGGAGAAAGTTAACTCCTTCCCAGACAAACCCAGTACAACCTCTATCTCTTATTCCGCGTTTCAGACAAGATGGATGAATGCCTTTCACTAAAAAGATGATTTCATAGGTCGGTTGCTGAACCCCAAATTCTGTGAAGTCGACAGTTGTGTACTCTGTCTCATTTTTTAGTAATTCAAATGATTTTTCTGGGCATATTTGATAACAAATTGGGAAAAATTAATTAAAACAAAACAAAAACAACACACAACTAGATGTACTTGTCTCCCTAGAGGGAATTCTTACGGAAATCTGAGAATGGGAATGAACATATTAATTATGAGGAGATGATGGCCATTTCACATAATGCTCTGATTCTTGCAAAATGTAAAATAATAAAACAGTCCCATTCCATAGACACCTGTGACATGGAAGGTAAAAGTATTTCCTTTGTTTCAAAAGCTCTTCATGGATGCTGAATAAAAATCATGGATAGAGGCAATGATATTTAAGGTGTTCAGATAATTTCAATAATATAACTACTTTTTATGTATGTGCAGTGACTCCACGTTGATTCATTACATTCAGTTGACAACAGTTGGTAAGATGCAGTAGGCTTCTGACAAATGTTTTTTGTGCCTGTAATCCTAAAATTTCAAATATCATATAATTGAGTAATTGAGTAACATAGCATAATAGTTTAGGTTAGAAAAGATCGTTGGAAGTCATCTGCACAAAAATCTACTCAAAGCTCTAATGTGTTTCCTGTATGTTGCGAGAAAATATCTTCTTCCTCACCTTTTATCAGGTTAATAAGTATACTGTGCAAATGTACAGCTGTGATGAAACTCACAAGATTCCTGCTTTCACCTTCCTAGTATTCTGTATCCTCCATTTGTTCAGGTGCAGCTGCTAACTGCCATTCCTTTCACACAACGTGCAGTTCAGGTTCTGCCAAAGAAGTTGTTTATCCTGCATGCATCCTTGTTGGTGGGCTGTCTGCACACCTCCTCTTCCAGCTCCTCCATCACTATTTACTTCATTCTTTGGTTGCTGTTATCCCAGACAGACAGGGAAAACCATCAGCGTGCAAACAACTAAAATGTGGTCAGATAATATTAAAGGTCAGAAAAGGAGGATATCTTCAGTGAAAGACGGAGTTGTACATCTGATCTACAATATTAGGAGCTAATGCTGTTGCCACAGCAGAAAGTGATAGAACTACTTCAGCCACTGAAAGTACAGGCAACTAAATAACTTTAAAGTTTGGATGAGCTGATTGATCAAAAGAGATAGTATTTTAGTCTCAAAGATGATCTCTTGAATAAACTTAAGATTCCACCAAATTCCCATTTACATTCAAAGATGTCTATGGATATGGATAAATGTATGTATTTATAAGTGTACTTTGCTCCAGAGATCAAATTATTTGACTAACACAAATTTTCTTAGAAGGACATAACTACTTAAATCTCATATTGGGCATATTTCCTTGAAGTTTCTTGTAAAAATATGAGCATAATTCCAAGACCATAAACATTTTCAAATATGGAAAAATATATTTAATCCAAAATTACTACATGCAGTATATTATTTCTTCTTCTAAACTTCATGTAAAATAAAATAAAATAAAATAAAATAAAATAAAATAAAATAAAAGGCTGAGAGAGTTGGGGCCTTTCAGTTTGGAGAAGAGAAGGCTCCAAGGAGACCTTATAGCAGCCTTCCAGTATCTGAATGGGGCCTACAGGAAAGCTGGGGAGGGACATTCTATAAGGGCATGTAGTGACAGGATGAGAAAAAATGGTTTTGAACTGGAAGAAGATAGATTTAGACTAGATACTAGCAAGATATTCTTTACTGTGAAAGTGGTGAGACACCGGAACAAGTTGCCCAGAGAGGTGGTGGATGCCCTCTCCCTGGAAGCATTCAAGGCCAGGCTGGATGAGGCTTTGAGCAATCTGGCCTATAGCAGAGGGATTGGAACTAGGTGATCTTAAAGGGCCCTTCCAACTCAAACCATTCTATGATTCTGTGATTCATTCTCTGAGAACAAAATAATAAAATAAAATAAAATAAAATAAAATAAAATAAAATAAAGAGGACTTTCTTGTTCTGATGTCTCCTGCAAAGTCTGAATGTGGACATTTTATTTCTGTTTTAAAGAATCTAAAATAAGGTACTTTGTTTGACTTGTAACTTATTTTGAATTTACCAAACTCTCCTTGGGGTAACATTCCTGCTTACTAAATTTAATGCTTATTCTTCTCAAGAGAAACAGAACTCATATCATTTTATATCTCATCCACACTAAACTCTGACATATAGAAGCTAACTTTTGTTTTTGCATGTCTTTTCAGGATTTGTCATTATTTTCACACAAATTAATTATTGTGTTAATTAGATAATTAGCAGTAACAGCACATTTACGTATATTCTTATTCATCCTACAGATGCTTATTTTTCTATTGCATTTTTCCAAACTGATTGATTTTGGATTCACATTTTTTATGGGTCTGAGTGGAGGTAGGAAGTAATAATATTTCTGCAAGGTATTTTTTCTGCTAATTTTCATACAGAAGGTTATCCACTGACTTCAAAGGTAAAAAAAAAATGACATATTAACAACATTGTTAAGTGCAGCATAGAATGACCTTTAGGAAATTTCTCATGTGAATTTGTCAGGGAATTTTATTACATGCCTCTCAATGGAGATACTATTGTTTCTCTTCTTATGATTTTGAAAAAGACAAAACAATTTTTGCTAAAGGAACAAAAAAGTGAGAGAGTAGAAAAGCTGCTCTTCTAAATGAGTGGGTCTGAAGAAGTAATCTGCAGTACAAGATTGGAATAGAAACCCTAAGAAGAATGCACATCTCTTAAAATGAAAGAAAAAAGTCTTCTTTTTTAAAGTAATTATTGAAACCCTGCAGTGGTGGGTAAAATAGGAAAAGGCAAAATTCCAGCTTTGATTTAAATGAAATGAATGCCATAGACCTGTTCAAATCTTTTTGAAAATTTAAATTGGAGTGTTGACTGAAAATATCTGAACTGAATTTCAGTAAGATCTGGAGAGAACAGATAGTTTTTAGTACAAGAACTCCAAACACTTAATACATCTTAGACTACATCTCAGATTCATTATTCATCAAAGATCTTTAATGGTTTGAGTTGGAAGGGCCCTTTAAGATCACCTAGTTCCAATCCCTCTTTCCTTGGGCTCAGTACTGCAACATTCTGTTAATCAGATAATATCAGGATGATGGTTTAACACAGCTTGTTTCTGAAAACAAAACAAACAAACAAACAAACAAAAAAAAAAAAAACAAGAAAAAAAAAACACTTTGATTTTGACTTGCTGACCACCAGAATTCTCTATGATGATATAAAGCATTGACAATACATGTACTGAATATTCTCATGATGAGGGTTTTGCCTCAGAAAATTTCAGAGTACTACACAGGACTGCAAACAGGGATTGAAGCACCGTGCTATGCGCCTGGGAATATTTTGATTCCACTAACATGACAGAATCTCCGTTATACAGATGAGAGAGCCTTTATCTTTCTGGGAGAAAATACAGTTTTTTTAGGTGATGAGGTATCTCTTCTTCAGAACTTCTCCTCACCTGCTTTTGTGGCTACTTTTACATGACTTTATTCATTGCCGTTTGGACAATTGGTTGGACAGTATACAGCATGGTCAAATAAAAGAAGTGCTTTTATTAACTTCATTGCACTAGTTGTTTGTCCTTATATTCTATTTTATTTTTATTCTGGTCTTCTACTTCCTGAGATGGGAAAGAAAAACAGCAATAAAAATGAAAAATTTGTCTCATTTTTAATCTTTTGTTATTGGTAACAAAACTACAAGAAGGGAATTTTTTATTCTCTCTTCACAAGGCCAAACATGGTCAGCAGCAAAGTGTAAGCCCCAGAGGATGCTTTGAAATTCATATTTCCTCTCCTTAAATCCATCATCTTAGCTCGTTTCTGGTTGCCTTCCAATATCATTTCATCTCAGATGAAGGTGAGCTGCTTTTTCTCTTTTATTGAGCTGAAGGTGAGCTGTGGGCTTTGCTTTAAATCTTTTAGACCACATAACACTGAGCAACTCCTTTTGAAACCCTTGGTTACAAAATGTAAAAACAGCAATCTACTAAACAGTCATTAGAAAGAAAGCTTAGTGAACTTTCAGCTTGATCTGGATCTTTGCAGAGAACAGAAGAGTATTGCTTGTGTGAGGTGAGTGTACTCCAGTGACACATGGCAGCTGAAAATGCTTGCGGTATCTTTCTGCATTCATTAATAAGTGAACGATCATGGTGAAGAACCCAAAAACTAAATCAGTCATGTTTTTTAATACATCAGCTCAAACATATTTTTCTTTCAGGAAGGAAATTACCTTGCTCATACAACAAATTTATTAGTTTTTTTCTTTGAGTCCTTCCCATGAAATTTGCCTACAATTAAGTAACAACCAGAATAAACATGATGATAATTGCTAAATTGCAATCTTGTAAATTCTAAAACAGGTGTTGATAATCTCAAATTAAATTTGTGGAAACTCACAGAAGCACTCCTTTTGTGGATTTGTAAACTACTAACACCTTGCATCTTGCCCTCTGATCTTATCGGGTAAATAATTTCAAATATTTCCTGCTAAAGTAGAAATGTTTTTCTATTGTTAAAGTAAAAATAATTATTATTTTGATTCTAACACTATCAACAATGAAGTTATTGAAGAAAAAGATAAAGAAAGCTTGAGAGGATCTGGATACTGCCTCATTACTCTCTGATCATTCATCAAGAAATGTGATACTCTTTCTAAAAGACCATAAGAAAGAAGGGAGGGGAATGTTGCCTCTTTCTGCATTTGTACCTTTTAAGGCTTTCTCTGCAAAATAATCCCAAAATGGACCTGAAGTAGCCCTTTCAATATTATAATTTATTGAGAAAATGATCCTTTTTGTGCTGCTGCATATCAGTTTTCTTGGTCATTCTGCATTATAAAAATATTGCAAGATTTCCAAATTATAGCATAGCAGTAGTTGTATTTTTATGCTGAATTAAAAGTCTTTATCGTGCGTTACTATGATCAGGCTTCCGTCAAGCTGCATGATGCAGGTTATCCCATCTCTTTTCTGTGCTAACACTGCTAATTTGAAATTTCTAATTGCATTCTTATGATCATGTTTCCTGTCAGACTGCTACATATCATGTAGGAGGAAAGCTAGATGGGAAGGCTAATTATGAACTAAGACAGTCAGCAGGGAGAGAGAGAGAGGAGGATTATTTTATTTTTTAATCAATATTATATTTTCTCCTGCACCACCCCTTTGTGGTGCAGATTGTGTCTTAATGAGATTCAGTCCTAATCAATGAGCATCCAACCAAATTAAAGGTCAGATCCAGTCTGTGTAAGACTAGTAAATCATGGGAAACTGTTTGAAATGCCTTTTCTTCCTTCCTCCTTCTTCCATACAGTCCAGGAAGAACATGAGTTCCTTTATTAGAAGATAAGAGAGCATGGTTTTTCTTTTTAATCTCCTGCAACATATAACAAAGCAGTAGAAAGAAGGCCATCCATTTTCCTTGTTCTTCTGATTTTACTATGGTTTGTTGACTGTCACTTTATTCTCTTGCACTTCTGCTCTTTGCCATGCTCCATGCATTCATCTTCTGACACAGTTCAATACTACTCACACTCTCCTGCATTTTCATATATTTTTGCATAACCTGCTATCATCCCCCAAGGTATGCAACAAATCTTGAGCATCATCTTGCCTAAAGAAGCAACATTTTTAAGGGTCATAACACAAACCTTTCTGTTTCTCAAACATTTTGAAAACATACACATACAAAAACTTGTTGCATGTAAAGGCCTCAGGAACACCATACGTAGGACGAGTTTACCCAGCTCAAGTTCTGTGTTGTGCGGAGACCATCTGTTCTAATGACAGAGTCTTTAAAAGAGTAGTACGCACATTTCATACTCTAAGACAAAATCTGATGCTCTCTTTAAGAACTCCATTAACATAGTAATGTTTCTGGATTTGAAATCACTTATTCTTTTGATTCAACTTCATACCAGTGGTATCAGGTTCTTCATGCTAGAATCTTGCATAATTGGTCTGATGAGGCTAGAACCAGGAGTGGTGGCATAGATTCACAAGTCATGACACAGAGGAGTTTAACAGCTCTCCCAGGCTAGGAACTAATGTAGCAAATGTGATCAGAAGCAAGATTAATTGTTATTTTTCTGAAACTCAGAAGAGATTTACAGAAGAAAACAAATGATAAAAGGGACAAGAGGGCAGAGGCAAAACAGCAGGAGTTAGAAATCACAACTAAGCAGAAGGATGCAGAACAAAGGAAAAAGCCACAGTGGCACAGAGAGTAGCCAAGAGCAATCTGTGCAAGGAACTCCAACATGCTGCTAGGAGACACTAACCAGTCTCCCTGATCAATATCACACCATTTCTTCTGACTCTATCAGCCTCTTAGTGTTTCAGTTTGGCAGTTGAAACAAGAACAGGTAGCCCACTACAGAAACCTCTTACTCTACTTGTGACTAAAAAGAGACTTTTCATTACAGACATCTATGATGTAGATTCAGTGATCTTTCCTACTTCCTCTTTAAGTCAGTGGTCATGATCTGTTATCAGTAAAGGTACTGTGGGATTGCAAGACAAGATTAGCTTAAAACAATATAAATCAAGTTTGTTGGTTTTGGTCACACAGAAAATGTTTCCTTACAAGCTGCAGTAAGATTTTCCCATTCAGAATACTAAATGAAAAGTAGACAAAGAAAAAACATTCTATTTCTATCAGTAAAAAAAAAAAATAAGGCTGGTGTGGTTATGAGATTTTATTTGTGTATGTATACATTCAGCAGTGTGCTGGACATGCTTTCTAAAATTTTTCCTAAAGATCAAGTTCAGGTCTTCCTCAGGAAATTCTGGAAATGCCATAGCATATTAGCTATGTGCAATGCACATAGTTCAAAGCATGAGCTTCTATTTTTGTCTCATGCATTTTACACCTTCATTTGTTCACACTTTATTGCCACCTTCTCATCTTCTCAACACATTCAGCATCACAGTTCTGGTGTGACTACAGGGATCAAGCAAGCCACAGAAATGAAGGATGCTACTCTCCAGACTGTTTCTCTTGATTTTCTGTCCATGGTTTCACAGGCCCCCAGACAAAAGTGAATTTAATGGGATCTAAAAGGATAAAGTAACAATTTAGAAACAACAGTTACAATGATAAGGGAGCATAACTCCAAACTGGGCAGTATTACAGATCTCTTTGGTTGAGCAGATGGGTTGCAAAAAAGCAAACTTTGCATGGACCAGCTGCAAGCTTTCATAATGAATACAAGCTGATGATAGCAGTCTAGACAGGCACAACAGCTAGAAAACACATTTCAATAATATAATAGCCTGTTATAGAAACCAAGCTTGCTTCATTTGGCATTCCTATTAAAATTAATGTTAATATTAATAGAACTAGATTGTTATATACTTATATCTATGCTTATTCCACCAGACTGTGCTACTTAACACAATAAAAGATGTGAAATATTACCAAGGTAGTTAGGTATCAAATATCAAACACATTTTTGCATTTGTGTTTATTTAGCCAAATAAACCTGCAGTTTTCTCAAAATCAAATTATTAATGTGGAAAAAAGTCTGAGAAAAATCTAAATGTCATATGTTGATCAGTTAAGCCCAAGAACATTTTGGTTGTGTTTTGATCTGGTGCAGAATATTTTGTTTTGGAACATCAAAACTTTTAGAACTTAATTTTTTAAACAGTGCAATGCCTTATGAAAACTGTATCACTTCCAGTTCTGAGGTGTACTATTCAGTACTTTTATCCCCCATACGGCCAGCAGAAATTCTATTTCTACCAGCAGCATGCTGCAGATCTCCCTCTGATGGAAATGAAACAGTTTCATCAGAAAAACAAACAAACAAACAAAAAAAAACCAACTCAAGTGTATTAGAGAACACAAATGTTCTCTAAAGACATCAGGAACAACAGTCAAGACATTTATCCTAGAAACGTGGCACGTAGTATTAGAGTTGCCAATTAGTAGGACAATGAAAATTAAGCCTTTTGTTTTGGAGAACTCAGAACTAATTAAAGATATCTTAATGAAATGCTTTACTTTCTTAGAAGAAAATTTATTTAAAATAACTTCCTGGAGGGGGAAAAAAAAAAAAAAAAACAGTTAAAATGTAAACTTCCCCTGACACTCTGGAATCTCTGATTTCACTGTATTCTTCCTCCACCCAGCAGATTTTTTTCACTCTCTTTGCAAACATCTCATTTTACATAACTTAAATGTAAAGGGAGAACTTACAAGAAACTTGTAGCTCTCTTACAAGGGATTGTTCATTCATTCAGAGGAAAAAATCAAGAAATAACTCCAGTCCTGTGTAGATCTTCAGATCTTCCAATGCAAAAGACAGATATCATGATTAAATGAAATTATGCCATAAGTTAATCACTGTGTAGGAACATAGTTCCATATAATACAATTGTGTTTGGTAGATGATTTTGCATCAAATATCACAAAAATATCTGTGCAAAACACTCTTGTGCTTTTACATTGTCTGTTCCATCTCTGAGAGAGACACCAGAGAGATCAAGACCAATTTGCCTGTGCATTGCCTAGCTTTCCTTTAAGCTAACATGGTACTTGTGTATACTAAATATGCAATTCTTAAACAGTTGTTCTCCAGAAAAAAGGCAATGAAATAAATTTTAAAAATGTAAAGTTTTGAATAAACAAGAAAAAGATCTATGCATCTATTTTAGTGATAAAGTATTCCAATCATGAATGGGTTAATTTACCTTTTTTATCACAGTTTTCAGTCAGGTTTAAGACAGATACCTTAGGACATTTTTTACTAAAGAATGCATTATTCAATTTTATGCATTAAATCTGAAAATGATAAGCAGAAATCATTCCTGAAGGAGTAATGTCACTGGAGTCAGGATTTCAAATATAGTCTATAATACAGAGATGTGAATATTTATAAACTGAACTATACAAAAGCGCCAACTTCTCAATAGATGTATCAATCTTTTCAAACTAGAAGAGAGAAAAAAAAATAATGAGAAAAATGTAGTGGCCAAAGTAGTTTTACTGACAGATCAGATTTTTACTATCAAACAATCGAAAAGATTGCAATTTTTAAGAAGATTAAGAAACATGACTGACCCTCTTCAAACATAAAAATACCAACAACACAAACAACAAAAAAAACTATCATAAATCAAAATTTCATTTTAAAGTTATTTGTTCATTTGTTCTCCTTTATAAACTATGGAAATTTAGAACAATTTCAATTCTAAAATTTTCTTCTTGAGTAAATTTTTTATGCATACAATATTAAACAAGTCTGAAACTAACACCAAGATCAGCATGGGAAAAAAGAAAAAAAGTCTCTGTATTCATAGAAATTAGAAGAGCTCTCATTTATTTGGAGGGAAATTATTTTCTACAAAGAGTATCACAAGAATAGCTTTACACGTGTATAACCTTCATTACCATAAATTAAGATTACTTGTGCTTTCACTTTTTTTCTTTGCAGATGTTCTTCTTTTCAGTCTAGTCTAAAAATGATTTTCTATCTGAACTTCACATTTTTAATTGAGCTTTCATGTAATAAAACAAGCATAGCCATTGGATACTTTCTTTTCATATAACAGGGGATGAAGAGTTCATTAGGATGTAACTACTTGCTGTTTTTCAGATTTGTATAAGCAAATCTAACAACTTTGTATCATTAAAATGCTCTTATGTGTCAATCACAGAGAAAGAAAGGAGGGGAATATCACTCATTTAAATTTTTAAGAATGAATATGATAATATTCATATATGATAATATAATGCAATGAGGTGATTCTAGCTGAAAACATTACATGTTCCCAGACTCTTTCCTCTCTCATTTTCTTTATTGCTTTTGTATACCTAAAAAAGAGGAAACTCTCATGAAGAGGAAGTTTCTTACCTGTTTGGAAGCCGATGATTTTCCCTGGAGGTGTTCAAGACCAGGGCAGATGAGCAACCAGGTGAGCAGGGCCGAGCAGGGGAGGGCAGCATAGGGAAGCAGGGCATGTGGCTGCTCCTTTATTCCTTCCCATCTTAGGGGAGATTAAGGCTGGACGTCAGGACATGCTACTTTTCTGAAAGAGTGGTCAAGCACTGGAATGAGCTGCCCGGGGAGGTGGTGGAGTTGCCGACCCTGGAGGTGTTTAAGGAACGTTTGGATTTTGTGTTGAGGGACATGGTTTAGTGAGTACTATTAGTGATAGGTGGATGGTTGGACTGGATGATCTTGAAGGTCTTTTCCGACCTTAGCGATTCTATGATTCTGGGTGCTGGGTAACTTGGTCTGGTATCAGATCTGGAGGTTGGCAGCCCTGCCTGTAGCAGGGGTGTTTGGAGTTTGATGATCCTTGGGGTCCCTTCCAACCCAAGCCATTCTATGGTTCTTCTATTTTGTGGCTATTCTATTATTGGGTTCTGTGATACTATGATTCATCAAAACCAATGGAGAGACTCCACTGAGTCAACGAATCAGCTGCTTACATATTATGAGAGTGATGTCTTGGCTTTCTGGCATTTGTATCAATGTACCTACGAGGAAGCAAAAAAAGATTGCAACAGAAAGGAGAATGAAATGCTGAGCAGTAAATTTCCTACCCCCTACTTGAGGCTTTCAAATCATGACTTGAACTTTTACTATCATTCTCTCAGTTGGATATACTATTCCTCTTCTGATTTTAGATTAAACAACTTTTAGTGACAGAAGAGAGACAGCAGGATTCAGGGGAAATGTGACTTTTTCCTATTCTGGTCTGAGCTTCTATGCTAACAACACAGGAGTAACCACGGTTGGCTCTCCGTGAAGGGTCTAAATGACTTTGTTTCAAGGCATTCCGTCTTTAAGTATCTCATAGATGTCTTGCTATTATCAAAGCATGGAAAAATGCCTAGGAGCTATGTGACAAACACAGTTAACCTGACTGAAGTGAATTATTCCTAAAACTCAGCATCATAGTAAATGCTTTTTCAGTTGCTTTGTTTCCTAACAGATGTTGTTGTTTGAATTCTGTGTTTGACTCTAGTTGTTTTAATTAGGCATAACTCTCCATCTGAGTCCCTCAGGTCAGTGTTTTATAACTAACATTTTTTCTGTCATATTGTTGGTTTTCAGCCACTGATGTACCACAGTCAGTTTATTAGCATGCAGTGCTCATTTTCCATAAGCTGGTAATTCAATTTCATTAACAGACCTTACCACTGACAAAGTAACAGATGTGCCACTCCTACTCCTCAAAGCACCTGTGACTGCATCTCTACAAGCCTGGAAATTATTGTACATGTTTTGTATTTTTTTTTTCTTTTTAGTACTATAAAAACAGACCTGGTTGTCTGTGAGAGTAGTAGTACTGACACATGCATGAATGCACTCGTTCGTAGGATAAATGCACCATTCTAGGAATTTTCTCAGAAATATAGTTAAGCTACCATATACTACATTTTTTTTTTTCTTCTGTTAGCACTTTAAGAGTGCCTGAAAAGTTACAGCTGAACACTGAACATTTGTTCATCAGCTTTCCTACCTTACAAACAAAAAGTACTTTGATACATAGTTTCCTAATTGATTACATGTGAGATCAGTGCAGCATGTTTATAAGGGAGTGATACGTGAATAAATCAGAGGATGTGAGTCAAGCTGTTGAGAGAATAGAAAGAAGTGTTGTGAGCATACTGGTATTTTTGGGTAGGCTAAGAACCAGGTGACTGCTAGATGAACCAGTGAGTAGAATGAAAAATAAGATGACAGTGAGGAAAAGGGAGAAAATTATCTGGAGTTCAGGAAATAAAGAATATTAGCATTGGACAGACTTCAGTAGATTATTTCAAAAAAATAAGAAGGTAAGGAGAAATAAAAGTGTTGGTAAGTTATATAAAAAAGATAAGATTTTGAATTCTTGCCTGACTTACATTTATTAAATAAGTAATAAAGTATTTAGATGTGACCTAATACATGGAACTTTAAATCCTTTTGATTTTGAGGTAGCAAATAACAGTGTGTTTACTATGACAATTAATACTAGTCTAAAGCCTAAAGATGAAATGGTGAGTTCAATAACTACTGAACGTAAGCTATTCTGGGGTCAGTGGATGCTAGCTGTGATATATCTTAGTTAATAATTTTATAATCTTGATGACTGATTTTTAGTGCAGGAAAGAAAAGTCAGTGTCCCACCACTACTGATGAGTCATACTCTTTACCACAAGAGTCAGTGCTGCTTTGGTGTGGGACCTAAATGAATGTTTATACATGAAAAAGCAATTTTCTTCTTCAAACCTGAAATATGTGCTTTTTCACAAGCCAGTCAGATCTGGCATTTTCAAGTATTTTTGTTTTCTATGCAAGGCTTCTATGGAATGACATTTGTGTGTCAGAGATCATCAAATGATACCATTTCTTTGCAAGCTCTTTTTTTCTTAACCGTAAAAGCAAAGGCCTTTTAGATCAAAGCTTTTAAGAGAAGCTGTGACAGATAACACAGAACAATCTTTCTCTCTAATGGTCTATACTTAAATATGTTCACTGTAAAACTTCCTAGAAAGCTGAGATTTCTGTAGAAAACTGATTAACTTTGTCTTGATTAGATCAGTGTATGTTATAAAGTTCATGTAAAATAAGTAAACAGAATGAAGTATGATGACAAAATGGTCACCCTCATCACTACTTACTTGTCCCCCACAAATATTCAAATCCTATATATCAAGGTGTCCTGCTGTGACTAGGCACAACTATAATAACTACTTTCAGAATGAATAAAATAAGAATCTCAATATATTACATAAATCCTCATTAATTTTACTTTTGCTCACAGAATGAACTTCTGTTATTTTGTATAATCTTGTTGCAGTATAAAAGAAAATGTCAGAAACCTCTATCTTTATAGTGGAAGGTTTGTAATGACTTTACAACTTCTTGAGTTCAAATTTTCATTGAAGATGGTATACAATCTCTTTCCCTTTTGAACACAATTTCTACAGTGACTTTGAGGCTTCTCAAGGACTTTAATTACAGAGATACTTTCACTAAGAAATAAGATAGTTTTTTTGTTGTTGTTGTTTTATAGCTTGAATGAAAGCTGAAGTTCTTGAAGCAATTTTTTTTTTTCATACAAAATATGGATGACTAAGATGAAACTCTTTAAAGAAGGGCTTTTGTGTGGATCTGCTCTAGAGTTCATAAATGTATGGAACAAATTATAGATGAAGTCTAGGAAGACTGCATGAAAGATTTCTCCTCCATTGGGAAGCCAACATTATCATATGATAAAATCGTGAGTATGGGGTATTGTTCAGCTCAGGGAGGCAGGTGGTACAGTTATTGTCTGTGTGGTGGTAGACACAGCAGGGACAGACTTTTCATGGAGAGGACAGCAAAAGGATGAGACAATGGATGCATGTTGCAGCAAGGAAAAATCTGATTAGGTACGAAGGATGGGTGGTCAAGCATTGGAAAGTTTAGTCAGAAAAAACACTGAATCTTTCTTATTAGAGATACTCAGCAGTCAAATGGATTTAATATTGAGAAACTTCCTGAAATATTGAGGTTGGCCTGCTCTTAGCAGTTGGACAAGGTGATCTTCAGATGACTCTTTCAACCAAAATTATTATATGATTCTAAATTATTAGACTTCAAGGTATCAGAGAAAATTTTCTCAAGACAGTGTGGCAATCATATCATGGCTAGAGAGGTTTTGCTATAAACATCTGACTCAGCCAACCAGCCACATCTGATTTCTCACTTGTGGTATGCAGCACTATAGGCTTTTGAGGCCCAGGATAGCCTCTGTTTGCACTCCCTTCATGTAACCTTATGGTGAACTAGGATCTGAAGGACTGAAGGATCTGTTGCTATTGTCATATCAGCACTTCAGATGCAATTATGGCTCCTCTGATTGTGACAAAATAAAATACATTGTTTCTTTTACTTTTCAGCATGAGGTTCTCTCAAAAGGTCCAAGTGGTCTTAGGGCTAGAAAAAGTAGAAAATGCACATGATTAAAATGATTATTTCCCGAGAAACCACTAACTTTTTGATTGCTGAACACTACAAGAAAAAAGAAATCTTGAAAAAAAACCACCGTCGTAATATATTTATAATGTTTAGGTAATTTTTACATATTTTATATATATGTGTGTGATTTGTATATAGCAACTGCTCTTTGACTTCCAGAGACACTGCAGCTAAAAGATGTGAATGTGTTCTGTATTTTGGAAGGCTTCACATCAAGTTGAGATTTGGTATTATGCACTAAAATTTTGTAGTATATCTGTAACTGTGCATATCTAACAATTTTTATTTTTAATATTCTCTTGCTGCACTAGTTAACTAGTAGACACACACAAGAACTCTGTTTTAGCCTTTTAGAGCTCACCACAGTCTTAGTTGTTCATGAGGTTTATTCTGTCTTTGCAAAGCTAATTCTCCCTGACACCATCTGGAAATAGAGCAAAGAAAAGTGCTTATTCTGACATACTCCAAAGGAACCTCTCTCGTCACTGATTGCAAAAGGAACTTTAGGAGGTTATCCACTGTGGGTTAAACTTAGCTTTTACACTCACCTACATTTATATTCACAAATTAAATTATTCACAGATATCCCTTTTAAAAAAAAGTTTCATTCTTATTTATCATTCAAGTCTTGTAGTCCTGAAATACTTAGGCTTCTAAGGCCTGCATGACTCAGATATTTGGAAGTTTATTTCTCCTTAAATCAATTTATAATGCTGTTTGGAGCACTCTATAAAATTTTGGGGCTAAAATATTTGTAAGTCACACCAGCAAAACTTTAATAAAATCTTGATACAGTTACTTCTACTAGTCCACTTAGCCAGGAATTTCCCTTTTCTGCTGATTAATGATGACTTACACTGCGAGGGATGACAGCCTGCACTGGGGCACACGTGCTATACAAAAAAAAAAATCAGAATTTATCAGCAAGAAACATACACTTAGATTCAGCACATAAATCTTTGCAGTTCTAAAAACTGCTTATTGTCCCTATGGTGATCCCTATTTACAGAGTTAGGTTTGCCTCTCATCTATTGACATGGAACTGATCCTTTTGTGAAGATATTATAGTGTGATTAATAAAGCAATTGAGAAAACAAATACAAAGAAAGGTAGGAAGAATCAGAGGCAATAAACAAGAGGCAATAAAACACATTAGACTAGAAAGCAAAAGAAGAGCTGGAGAGGAATAAATGCCCATTTTGCAAGAGAGGTGTCCCCGTTTCCTTGGCCATTGCATTTTCCTATCAAAATATTCAACCTGCAATGCACAGCTAAATTTTTAATGAATTTCTGACTATTTTATGCTGAGAGCATGCAGGGAGAAATTCAAACACTGCATAATGGCAAATCAGATAAAAACAACCACCTTCCATTGAGCTTTCTCCTTGCTGTTAGAACTGTTGTACATTTGTAACTGCTGGCAATAAAATGTCAAGAAGAAGAGAGATGCTTGAAAGATCCTCGATTCAACAGGGGAAAAAGATAGGCTTAGGAAATAATAATGAAAAAGACACTGCTCCACACTGTTACAGAGCCTAATTACTAACAAACCAGACCTTAACTGAAAGCTGAGACTTTCATCTCCTGTTTGCAGAAGGCATGAGACTGCGTTTGTTTTGAGAGATAATGAGTCTGACACAGAAATCTCAGCCTGGCTACCTTTGAGCTTGGCAGCATATGGTCTAAAACTCCACTAATGATGTGAAACCTTAAACTTCCAATTTGTGAAAGTCTACGTTCCACCCTTGGAAGAGGCTTACTTCCAGCCATCCATGAACACTACTTAATACTGCTGTATGTTTCATGTCATTAACAGAGAGTGGCAGAATCAGTAAACTGAATTTAGAATGAAGGACAGTATATTGCCTGAGCAAGAGAGATGTAAGCATTCAAGTTTATATAGTTTTCAGCATTGTAAATCACTCTTTATTGGGACTAGCAAGTCTTCCTCACATATCAGCTTAAGTATCCTTCTTCTCATATTTAGTTAAATATCGAAGATAAATGCTATAATAATGGACTGAAAAAATTCAACGACACTGGTCATTAATCATTCCAGGAGACAGAATACTTGGTGTTTAAATATAAAATAAATATTAAATCAAATATTTGTTACTGCTATTTTTATTTCAAGTTAGTATTTCAGTTATTTTTAACCTTGCAGCTGCTCTTCATGAAGAAAACTACAGTCTTATGCCATGCTGTTTTTCAGATATTAAATAAATATCTTGAGTAATATACTGAGTCAAATGGAAGCACACAATAAATAGATAAATAAATAAATAAATAAGAATTTTAAAATGGCATGTTTTATTTTATATTCTCTTTCAGTCCTCTGGAACCTGCATAAGGACTTCCTATGAGCTACACTGTAATCTCCATAAGAGTCTCCTGGGTTTCTAACATATGGTAGCAATATGACTCTGTCAAGTCAGTTTTGCCAAATCAAAAATTTTAAGGTAGCCTCTTTATCTAGCTAAAAATGATTTAATAATGATTGATTTATGTCACAGCAGAATAATTAACCTTACCACTTACCATATGTAGTTATTCATTAAGAGTATCTCACACCAACTGCCACAAATTAAATGACACCTCACAATAATTTTAAAAAAAGAATAATTATCCTCATTTTGCAGATGGTGAAGCTGATTACACATATACACAAATACCTACACATTCCAACAAATATGTTATGCATATGACAGTGTCTGTATCTATATGACAGTATAGATACAGATATATGTAAATAGAGGCCTAAGTTTTCCAAATTGATTATCTAACATTTAGTATTAAACCCAAGCTTAAGTTTATAGCTTAATTTTCAGAAGTGCTGGAAATCTTTTATACCACACTCCCATGGACATAGACATGAAGTTTATCTACAAAACAGAAGAAAAGCACACCTGAGCAACTTTGCACAGTCAAGTTTGGTTCAGAAAGCATGAGATGTGTAGAGAAGGTACAAGAAAATTTAACAGAGATATTAGCCAAATATTAGACCTCTTGGTTTGAATATTGTAACTGTGAATATCGGTTACTTAATGCTAGAGTTGTAGATTATGGGACATTTTGATTATCCATGGATTTCAATGAGAACTTGATACTATCTACCTATGAATTTTCACCTTCGTCTTGAATTTTGTTTATTTTTACTTTATTTAAATAAGATATTTTATTTCATTAAAAGAGAAAAGACAACTCTTTGCTAGCTAATTTAACATCTCTTACTTCCTGTAGGCACAGTATTGTATTACACTGCTATGTTGTAACAGATTATTCTTTTACATCATTCTCTCAAAGCTTGCTGGGGACACAGATGGACAAGTCCAAGCAAGTCCTGGGCAAGGGTTGTGAAATCCTTTGTCTGAGGGACACAGATGGACAAGGCCAGGGGCAACGAGAGAGAAATAAGCTACAGATTAATGGCCAGGAAGCGGTCTTCTGTGTGGGCTTATCTCAAGGAAGATGGCCATCTCAGGGGGTACTCACATGATTCTTACCCAAGTGCCCAGGAATGCCCACTGGCAGAAGAAGGATAAAAAGGGGACCTATAACCATGAGGTGAGGTTTTCTGGCAACAGATTCCTCATGAAGAAGAAGAGGTTTCTGACATGAGAAGCCTCATAACCTGCCTCTCCCTCCTGGACTTGCTCTGTTCTCTACGTGCATGCTGAAGAAGAACAGAGGTGTCTGCCATCAGATTCCTGCATGCTGACAGACTCTCCTGGGCCTGCAACCTGAGTCCTGCTGCTTCCTCCCAGATTGGCTCTGCGACTTCTTCCTGCTACCTGCTTGCTGCCCAAGGCTGCTCTCCCCTGCTGCTGCTTTTGCCTCGGATCTTCAAAACGTCTTGCAACGGGACCACTGCTGGATCCTGGTGGTGACTATCCCCACTTTACACAACTCTTGCTTATTTCCTATCTTTTCTATCGCCCTCCTTCCCTTCCCTATCACCCTAATTCGTAATAGTCACTGTCCTTCCCTTCTCCATCTCCCTGATCAGGATTTATAATAAACTGGTCAGACCAACATTTGAACTGTTGTTTCTTAATCTCACGACGGGTATACATATATTGAAAAGAACCTCCTCTGCCTCCTACAAATTGGAGTGAGACATATGTGAAAAACAAAGAAGAAGTGAAGTTCATAGCCACACTGCCTATCCACATGGTGTGCTTCCCTGGAGAGGGAGGAAAGACACATAGCATCCCAGAAATTCCATGGCTAGCTTAATAGTAATGAACAGATTTCAAAACCTTTTGAGAGTTTCTGCATTTGAAAATCATACTCGCTCATAGTTAAGCTTAACATGGCTAGTGTTCCCTTGGTTTATATAGATGCAAACAGGACAAAGGCAGTAAATCAAACTTAACTCAGTCTTCATTGCTTGTCCATTTTAATTAACTTTTAAAATGACTATGATTTATTTTTTTGTTGCTGTTTCTCAACATCTCGGGGATACTTTAGTAAACTGAAGCCACAAATAAAGAATAATCAGAGAAGTATGACTTTGGAAAACTATATATATTTTCCTAGCAAAAAAGAAGAGTTTTCAATTATATTTTCAGTCTTTCTTCCTGCATTGAACCAATTTGGGTTAAGTAGATGCAGAATACAATGTATGTTCCATTGTTCTTCGGGCAAGGCACAGGTTTTGTCTCTTCCTCTTTTTTGAAAAAGCTTTCATCATTAGGGAAACAAAATGAAAGAAAAACAATGAACTTGCAAAAATATATCTTGAGAATATACCCATGTCTCGCTCCAATTTATAGGAGGGAGAGGATTTCTTTGATATATAGATACCTGACGTGTGATTAAGAAACAACGGTTCAAATGTTGGTCCGACCAGTTTATTACAAATCTTAATCAATCAGATTAAGATAGGAAAGAAGCAAGAATTATATAAAGTGGGGATAGTCTCCACCAAGATCCAGTAGCGCCCTGTTGAATGCCATTCCGATGGTCTGAGGCAAAAGTGCAAAGGGAGAGGAGCAGCAGCATGGCTGGCCTTAGGGCAGGTACAGCAACAGAGCAAGTCCAGGAGGAAGAGGCAGATTTCAGGAAGAAGGCCCAGAAGAGTCCACCAGCAGGCAGGCATCACATCATGAGGCATGGGATGTCAGATACTCTCTTGGTTGTTGGTTCCTTTTTTATCCTTATGCCAATGTGGCATTCCTGGGTGCTTAGGTAAGAGTCATATGCGGTACCCCCTGAGATTTCTATGTCCCTCGAAATAAGCCCTGGCCGTTAAGCTGCAGCTTATCTCTCTCTTCTTGCTCCTAGCCTGCTAATCTTCAGACAAAGGATTTCTCCAACTTTGACCAAGACTTGCTTGGACATGTCCATCTTCGTCCTATTGGCAAAAAATTTCTCAACCCTTGCCCAGGACTTGTCTATCAGTGCTCCTCAGCAAGCTTTGAGACAAAGGTGCAAAAAAATAATCTCTTAAAACCATTATTAAACAGTGATGCAGTTTATCTAATAGAATTCTTAAAGTGTAGGCTTTTGTTCAGGTTTTGTTCAAAATAATGAGGTACGGTGTGAAAAAAAATTGTTATGAAGGTTACAGACCATAAAACTGGTGGTGTAAATACATGGAGATGGTCAAATTTGGCCAATCTTGCTTTTGCTGAGTGAATAGGACCTTACTTTCCCGCTGGGATTATTTGCAGAGTAGGAATTCTCAAGAAATAGGTGTGAGAATCAGCTGCATTGTGAGTGAAAAACCGTTCTGAATGTGTTCTGTTGGAAAGAAATTTTACTTGTCCTGGTCAATCATTTCTTACAGACTACAAAGTTGTAAAGAAACTCCATATTTTTTTTCTTTTCTTCTGTGAGGATTTTTTTACAAGCTTTTGTAATATTGATAAATAGCAGATACATTATAATTGCCATTTTTTTCTACACAAGGTAATTAACAATACTGTTAATAGGCTAGCTGTCTTCTATGTTTTTAAGGTACAGAAAATCAGAGCAGGGCCACACCATCTCCTCTCAACTAATTGATTCCAGAGTCTGGTAAGAACTTCATTTAGTGAAGTTCTCCTACCTTATGAACAGGTGGGGACGTTCACCACTTCCACTGTTGTAGTTGTCCCTTGATCTGAAGTCATGGATCGAGTGGAGTGAGTTTAGATTTGGATTCAGGCTTGTCTCAGTACTTATTTTATTATTGGCTGCTTGTTGTCCTTCCTAAAATGTTAGCTTTCTCTATGCTTGTAATAAAGTTGGTGTTACCCTGTTGATTTCAGACAGAAAAAAACAAAGCTATCAGAGGAGAGAAATGGTTTTCCTGAGTCTATTGCCTCCCTAGTCCAAGTGTTAATACAAATTCAGTGTTCTGCCAAGATTTTATAAGGAGATTAATGATTTTGTATGCTTAATTTATGGAACATTTAAAGCCTCTTGAATTTTAGGAAGGGAAAGTTATATCTCAGCAAATTAATTCAAGCTCTCTATGCAAAAGCCAAATCTCTGAGATGCATTCAAAAATACACATATGTAAATACGCATGCTCTTTCCTTTATTTGTGTATTTGGTAGAGCATAAACTTGATGGTTCCTTTCTAAAACTGACAATTATGAATTCACTCACAACTGTAGCCTATTGATTGAAATTAATTCTTATGTAATAGAAAGGTTCAAGAATTTCTACTCATTAAAAAAAAGTCTGAACCAATAATCCATTTGTGGGCTTTGATTTGGAAAAAATTAAAAGTTGCAGATTATATCAATTCACAGAATTTCTCACCTATGGAAATTTATAATTTCTAAAGAGTTTTCTCTCTATACATTTTTCTAAGTTGAGAAAAAATGCAGCCTTATATTATTCAACTTTTAATGTTTCATATGCTGAACACTTCATCAAGATGTATAACCATATTTGGTGTTTCTTTATCAAAAGATTTATGGGGAAATGAAGACTTTTAAATTAAAAGCTAACATAAGTAAGCTTACTTTCATAATAGTTTTCCAAAGCTCAAAATAAGTTTTGTCATAAATTTTTGTATGTGTGAGTTTTCATGATGTATTCTGATAAGAATGGAAAATAACTTCTGCACAGCAACCTGTCCTTACAATTAGAATTTCAATTAGCACCATTCTAGTTGCAAACAGATCAGTAAGTTCAAAATAATTCGAAATTATAATTTAACTCCCATAGCGAGTTGTTTGTAGACAAAAATCTACTACTACATTGGTTCAAGTATTTTTATTAAAAATAACCTTAATTTGCAATTTCTTCTATTTTTTTTTTTTCTTATAAATAAGCGTGATAGGAAAAGATTCTATTTTGATTCTGTGAGCAATTTTTATTTAAGCCTTGTGTTAAAAATGATCTATTGTGGTAGAACTATTTACATGCTTTTATCTGAACACATAATTAAGTGTTTGCAGTCAAAGGTCTCAGTAAGTCAGATAGATAAATATATTAATTAGATATAAGAGTGTCCATACGATAGCAAAATCAATAGCATATGGAAGCTAACAAGCAAAATACCAGCTTTAGCCTTATGACTCACTGTTCACATTGAAGTTTCTCTCAGTTATTTCAGCTTTGGAGATTAGCATTGTCTTTCCGTTAACATGTGTCTACATAAAGTTTAAATGAGTCACTGTAAAACTCAAACTTCAAAGGGTGTGAATCCTCCCAATAGAATCAAAAGACATTTTAAAATTTGACTATTATGATTTTTTGCACACTTTCTCAGTTCTAATTCTCACTATTTAAATGTGGAATTGCTGTTGTGATACACCCCAGTCACCATGTGCAAGGGACTGATATAAAACAGAAATATGACTATCTGGAAATCAGAATTTAGCTTGGTGCTATGGTCACCAGATTTCAAGGTAGGTAAATGGAGGTTTATTCCAAAATTACCATTCTTCTTTCTTCCAATACACCAATGTTTGACTTTGCACCCTTTAGTTTTACTTTCTTAGGCTAATTTATTTTTTAACTGGTAATTGTCTTAATTTCATGGTTTATGCTAATGTCACAATGACATTTCATACACTGATAATACCATTTGTTTAGTATTTCAATTAATGTGTGCTTTTGAGAACTTTTGGAGTCAACTGATCATCCATTAAGTTGCATATTTATTACCCTATAAGTAATATATAATAATAATAATGATAATAATAAAGAGATGGAATTCAAAACAATATATGTGAATGAATCTGATGGAGATGAATAGATGAGGCTTCAGAGGTGCAAGTTCTGCCAGCTAAGAGACATGTTGGTTGACATTCAAGCTCCACTTCTACCTAGCTCAAGTTTGGTGCAACCCTAAAAGTAAGGAATTAGGAAAAAGGCAGCAGGAGACCTGCATGGATGAGCACATAGATCATGGAGAAAAGTCACATAGACAAAGAAAATCCATGGCATGTGGGAATGGCGTCTGACCACCTGGGAGGAATACAGGAGCATTGTCAGGGCATGCAAGGATGCCACAGGGAAGACTAAGGCCCACTTGGAATTAAATCTGATGACAGAAATTAAGGGTAATAAGAAAGGCCACTATAACTGTATCAGGAAAAGGAAGAATAGGGAGAATGTGGATCCACTGGTAAATGGAAGTGAAAATCATGATTAACCAATCTGGTAGCCTTCTTTGATGTCATGGCTGGCTGGGTAGATGAGGGGACAGCAGTGGATGTCGTGTACCTTGACTTCAGAAAGGCTTTTGACAGTGTTTCCCATAACATTCTCATGGGTAAGCTTTCAAGCTGTGGGATAGATGAGTGGAGAATGAGGTGGGTGGAGAACTGGCTGACTGGCAGATCTCAGGGGGTTTTGATCAGTAATAGAGAGTCTAGTTAGAAGCTTGTTCCCCAGGTTTGGTGGTGGGTCCAATCTTGTTCAGTATCTTCATAAATGACCTTGATGATCAATGCCCACAGTGGTTGTGGTGTCTCTTTATCTGCAGATATTCAAAACCCACCTGGACGCTCCTGTATAAACAATTCTCGGGAACTTGCTTTAGCAGGGGGTTGAACAAAATTATCTTTCAACCCCTACAATTCTTCAATTATGTCCCCTCTGAGAGCAGGCTGAGAGAGCAGGAACTGCTCAGCCCGGAGAAGAGAAGGCTCCAGTGATACCTGGACCTCTGGAGATGATCTTTATGGATCTCTTCCAGCTCTAGTTATTCTATGATTCTACAATTTTTTGTTTGCAGAGCAATGTCTAAATTACAAAAATACATTAAATTTGCATAGTGAATGAATAATTTTGACTAACTGACTTCTTCAGTGATCTGTTGGTCTATTTAAAGAGACCTTATTCTCAGGGGTTTGGAATCTAAGGAAATGGTTGTGCAAAATTACCTACTAATTTATAATTGTTTTTCATGCTTTTGGACAGCACTTTGCAGTATAATCCTCAAATGGATAATTTTAGTATATGCTTAATTTTAAGCATTAGTTAAAATCCATTTATCAGTGGGACTGTTTTCTTGAAGAGAGCTAGATTTAAAATGTAAGCATGTGCCTTTGTGGATTAATTCTGTAATACAGGGAGACATAAATCTTACAACAGCTCAACTAAGTGTCAGTTACACTTTTCTAAAAACTGAAACCTGTGTAAGTAGCTGAGAATCTGGACATAAGAAGAGTTGAACAAGAACTACCCAAATAGGTTTCCTCAGGTTCCATTCAGTATAGTTGGTTTTGCTGTCAAAACTGAATACAAGTCTTGCCAAATAAATCTTTGTTCTGTGAGATTTTTTCCTTATAACTTGCACATTGAAAAGTTTCCTTTTTTTTTTTTCTTTTAAGCCTTAAACTATTCTTAAACTGGAACAACTCTATGCGTGTCATCTAGACAAGAGCTCAAGTTAAGACTGTCTATTAACCAGGATAAACAGTTATCAAATTGAATCTATTTTGCTTAAAGGGGGAAGAGAAATAATTGAATTCTTAGCTGGATACTGAAGTCTCGTGTAGCTGTGACAAAGAGGAAGGAATATGGGGGAAGAGCGGTAGATGTAGTCTACCTTGATTTTAGAAAGGCATTTGATACTGTTTCCCACGACATCCTTATAACAAAGCTGAGGAAGTGTGGGATAGATGAGTGGACAGTGAGGTGGGTTGAGAACTGGCTGACTGGCAGGGCACAGAGGGTCGTCGTTGGTGGTGCAGAGTCCGGCTGGAGACCTGTAACCAGTGGTGTTCCCCAGGGGTCTGTGCTGGGTCCGGTCTTGTTCAACATCTTCATCAATGACCTTGATGAGGGGATAGTGGCCACCCTCAGCAAGTTTGCTGAGGATACGAAGTTGGGAGGATTGGCTGACACGCCTGAAGGCTGTGCTGCCATTCAGCGAGACCTGGACAGGCTGGAGAGCTGGGCAGTAAGAAACCGGATGAGGTTCAACAAAAGCAAGTGCAGGGTCTTACACCTAGGGAGGAATAATTGCATGCGCCAATACAGGCTGGGGGATGAGCTGCTGGAGAGGAGCTCTGCAGAGAGGGACCTGTGTGTCCTGGTGGACAACAGGTTGGCCATGAGCCAGCAGTGTGCCCTCGTGGCCAAAAAGGCCAATGGCATTCTGGGGTGCATGAAGAAGAGCGTGTCCAGCAGGTCGAGGGAGGTGATCCTCCCCCTCTACTCTGCCCTGGGAAGGCCTCATCTGGAGTACTGTGTCCAGTTCTGGGCTCCCCAGGACAAAAAAGACAGGGATCTCTTGGAAAGAGTCCAGCAGAGGGCCACAAAGATGGTGAAGGGCCTGGAGCATCTCCCCTATGAAGAAAGGCTAAGTGAACTGGGTCTGTTTAGCCTTGAGAAAAGAAGACTGAGAGGGGACCTGATCCAGGTTTATAAATATCTGAGGTGTGGTGGCCATAGTGGTGAGGCCAGTCTCTTTTCAGTGGTACGTGGAGACAGGACGAGGGGAAACGGACATAAGCTGCAGCATAGGAAGTTTCGCATGAATGTGTGTAAGAACTTCTTCACGGTGAGGGTGATGGAGCACTGGAACAGGCTGCCCAGGGGGGTTGTGGAGTCTCCTGGAGATATTCATGTCTCACCTGGACGCCTACCTGCGCGACCTGGTGTAGGGAACCTGCTTTGGCAGGGGGGTTGGTCTCGATGATGTCTAGAGGTCCCTTCCAACCCCTACAATTCTGTGATTCTATGAAAAGAAACAATTATAGTTTCATAGGTTTAGGCTGATGCAAATTTTGGAATTGTCCACACTGTGTTACTGCCTGCATTTCATATGGATGTCTTGTATCCTCCTTCATCTCTACCAGTTATTGTTATTACAATTACAACCACAATGCAGACTAAGTATTCTGCATGAGCCACTGTTGAATATTTTATGTACTTATTACATGCAATATATTACTTGCTCAAGGTATTTCTGTTGCCAGACAGAGCTTTTCTGCTCCATACCACTGGCAAGGCTGCTCAAATGAATGAACAGCTCTGTGAAGTACTTGCTGGGAACTTTTTATGAAATTGTTTTCTTAAGATGAAACTTTTCCTAGAAATGAGTAAACTTTAATACAGCTCTTAAAAAGAAGTTTTCTCAGGTATAAGCCAGAAGTCCACAGAAAACATGAAATGAAGTAGTAGACCATGGAAACACAGTGACTTTAACTTCTTTGTTATTTTTTCCACATCATAGGTAAATGCTTAATTATTGCTTAACACATTTAACTGTTACTTATCAGGATGCTTAGAAGATGCTAGGGGTTAAACCTGGCCTGTCTGCATCTAAAGTGGGGTTCATCATGAAGATTTTGTTATTTCAGATTTCTCTCTCATCCTGAAAAATCTTCCCACCTACTCCCTGGAGTAACTTTTGAGAAAGCATCAAAAAATCTCAGTGAAGCAATGAAAATAGTGTTTGACTTTTCATAAAAAAAGGAAAAATATTTCCTGTTCCTTCTTTGCAATTCTAACCTCAGTACTGTTCACTATTGTGCCTCCTGCCAAGCTTCCTTGTTTCTGGCTCCTCAAACATGTAGCTATGATTAAAAAAGTTTTTTTTTATTATTTTTTTATTTTTGTTTGTTTGTTTTTCTTTTCATAGAGGAGATATAATGATGGACATTGTAACATATCTGCCTTTTGAGATAGTCAGAAATTCCATAGCTGTTGTGTAAGAGTTAGGAAACAACATTTATTCAGAGCTCAGTGCATAGTTTGAACGATGTATGGTATGTAAGATAAAGGTCATCCAGTAATTGATGAGCATAAAAGAACATAAAGAAAAAGTGAACAGCTGATCATTCCTTACTATCTATTCACCCTACATGTTGTATAAAGTAAGGTCTTGTGGAGGAATTTTTTTTTTTAAATCTAGCATATTTTTGTACAGAGGAAAAATATATATAAGTTGTTCATTCTAAAAGATTTGCATTTACAGCATAAAAAAGTAGAATTTTCTGTGTATTAGTTCAATGAAGAAGTAAAATAGATGTTTTCAGTGGCTTTTTATTACAATTCATCCACCCAAGTATTTAAAATCCCCTCTAAGAAAGTTAATGGTTTGCCTACTCCAGTCAGAAGGGGAAGTGTGCCCTGGGTGAGTTCTGCACACTGGAACTCTTTAGGCTTGGTTCTCTCGTTTAAGACAAGTGCAAAGCTCTGCAAACATTGTCAGCTCCTGTTAGTTACAATACACAATTTTTTTCATAATACAAACCCACATTTCAAGAAGAGCATCTCAGATTATCGGTGCCTTTTGTCCCATGTGTCTCACATAGTTGAATATGGATAATACATGAGAAACAGCAAGATTTAAAAGGCTTGCAATTCAGTTGAAAAGAAATGCATCAGCCAAGAGAAGCCATTTCTGTAACATAAAGGTCGGATTTCAGTTAAACATTTTGGAACTCAACAAAAATATTGGGCATCTTTTGAAGTTGCATGGTTGTTTCTTTTCTTTCTCTGAAATTACCATAGCTTTAACCTTGATGCACAGAGAAATTAACACATAATCTCATTTAGATAATTTTTATTTTGCTATTTCTGTTTAGGGTCTTTGAAGGAGACTCAGCAGCCAATACCCTGGCTGACTAGTGGTTATACTTTTAAGAGAATGTTATAATTTGGCCTTCTTTCTCTGCAGGTTTAGCTTTTTTTCTCATTCTTTACTTTGTACACATCAGGCTTTTTTACTTTTCCGAGTTTCATGCCTTGCTGACTTGGTGGCTCTGTCTAGATCGTCTTTTTGATCATATACCTCATAGAGCTGATAGACGTACATTTTCATTGGTGATTCATTCTGAGAATGTCTCCTTTCATGCATTTTATGGCTATTTTATTCAGAAGACTGCAGAGATGATTGCCAGTTAATGTTTTTATCCAGATAGTAATACTGCAGGTGACTACTGGTAATTAATCATCAAATCCTTTATTCTTTTTATAACAGAGGAGCTTTTTAACACTGTGCAAGAGTCATAACCTGTGAAACCCAAAAGTGTTAGAAGAATCTGACAGAAATAGCTAGACTCTTACAGAAATCTGTGTCAAATCTTGAAACTCTAATCATAAATATTTATAGGATACAAGTGTGTGTAAATGGTAGGAAAGAAAGCTATTTCTTCCTATCATAAGTTTTACAGGTGTAATTCCCATTAAAAATAATGCAGCAACCCCAATGTAGCAGCAGTGTGTCAATACTGATAACCCAGATTCTCCCCTGCAGATACATTGCAATGCTTCAGCTGTGTAAATGCACATTTTCTATTGAAAAAAACTGTACAAGCAGCCATTTTTCTCATCCTTATCTACAAAGACCATTAATGCCCATTCAACAAACCTTTCATTGCACTCAGTAAGAATATAAATGGCACAGCTGACAGCAATGTCAGGCAGTCAATGTTTAGACATGAGCTAATATTTTCCATTACAGACTGTGTGATTAATTTACTATGATTGCAGTTAGAAGAATGAGCAGAACAGTGTCATCTTTACAAATTTATTTTGAATGTTGAGTAGAACAAAACATACTTTAAATGATATTGTACTATGAGTATGATAGTTATGTCTGTGTACTATTGTCAATAGAGACATCTAGAATAGCCCATTATTATGTCTTCCAGTCATTATAGTGATTGATTAACACTGACAAAAGATTCTAAAAGTCTACAGTATCTAACAGTCTTCCAGAGAATCCAGCATTAGAAGATGTTCAGGGTAGCCACTTGACACATCTGTTCTGCTATTTACTAAATATACTAAAGAAAAAATATTTTCTGGAATACCATAGAAATATTTGTATTTTCAGTAGTACTGGATATTTTCATTGCAAGATGACAAGAGTTTTAAGATTCTAAAATAGAACAGAAGAACACATATACAGACACATAAAAAATAATAAAAAATACATAATTGAATTTCTAGTAGAACATGTTTTTAACTGATTATAGAACACTCTTATGTTAATATTCAAACAGATACTAATATGTGCACTTTTTTCTTTTTCTTTTTTAAATTTTAAAGCACCTGAACAATGTTGTATGGAATAGACTGTTTTCCAGCAAAAGTAAAAGGGTCTTATCTTTCTTTGCATTTCTGTGCTGTATTAGACAACATAATAAAGTTTTCATAAGAAATCTCTGATATTGCTTTATCCCATTTCTAATTGTTCTAAAACTATTTTTGGTCAATCAAACTTGGGAAATTGTGGGTACAAAAAAGTAGACAAAGCAACTGCTCAGCTCTTAAGACATTGACTTTATGTTTTTGTATGTGTCTCTCTAGTGGTCATGGTAGGTTTGTTACTCATTTTGTTTTAGTTTGTTTTTAAAGAAAAATTTTCTTCCTATGACGTTTCTGTGAGAATATTTTCATGGAAAATTTCCATAGGGAAAATTTGATAGATGTATGTAAGTACTAAAAATTGCAGATAGGTATCTAGCAAGGTTTTCAAAAGAAGCCTAGACATCTAAATATGCTAGAAAATCACACCATGATACCCGCCCAAATTTAAAACACCTATATACCTTTAAAAAGCTAATCTTCAGCTTCCATGTGTGCGATTAATCCTGTTTAACTTGAAACATCCATCCTTAATATGGATGTATTTGTCTGAGCCAGACAGCATAGTGACATTTTATAGTCGGACAAGAGAAATAGCCACTTGTGGAACATGATTCATCTCATCATGACTTAGAAGTCTAAAATAGTTCAGATGAATTGAGCCCAAAAAATGGCTATTCATCTACATTGTCTATAGGATGCTGCGGTGACAGTCTGAGACATCTCTGGCTACATTCCCAGCATAGAAAGTTAGATAGGCGAAAGTCTAAAATATCTGACTTCTGTAAGAGTTTTGGATCTATTTCCTAGACTCAAATGGCTTAAGCAAATGATGTCCAAACTTCCTGTGAAGGAAAAATTCAAGTGTCTACCAGTCCCCTATGTGGCTCAGTTTCTCTGATTGCAAAGTTCATTCTAGACTGTAATGAAAGCATGGAATAGGATGCGTGTTATAGAGACAAGTAAGGTTCATGGGTTATGACGTGAACTGAAATTAAGATGCATCAGTTCTGTATTTCAGTCCTCATCAGTGACCTAGATATCATAACATAATGTCTTTTCTCAAAAGTGTTATGGAAATGTGTAAGAGTTTGTGATTCAGAAAGGTGTGTTACAGATAAGGGGAATTCTGTTGTCCTTAAGGAGTCAAAGTAAGGCCTTGAGAATCATGCTAAATTTTACTTTGTGATTGACACTTCAATGTTTTCACTTTATAGTTAAGGAAAATAAGAATTCAGATTTTTAGTAGTCATTTTTCTGACTTCAACATTCATCTACTCTTCTCTGCAATAGGGAAAAGGTGGCTTTTACTGCTCGAGACGCTGGATTCTTTTCCCCCACTCTACTTTGTAAGGAATTCTATTATGTTTCCCAGTTATCGTAGCAAGCTGGGAGTGTGAATTGCCTTTTCACATTCTTATTTTTCTCAAATACAGTCCTATAAATAAAATTATACAATATTGATATCTAATTGATTGAAAGATCCTAATCTTCAAGGCTTGTATATTATAGAGATCAAGTACGCCTTCCCAGCTATTTTCTCTATTTAAGGAATTGTTCAAATCTAAAGTAATGCATACATTCTTGCCAATTTCTAAGCTTCAACCTTATCTTTACTTATTCCAGTATTTTTTGGTCCATCAATACTTTCACCTGAATATCCTACTTATTCCTGACTTTTATGACATTTCCCCCCCTAATTTTCTGTTTTTTTTTGCTTCTGAAGAGGATTATTCTACTGGGTTATTGATCTTTGGTGTAAAACCTACTCCACTATCTCTGTTTTCCATTTATGGTAAACCCACTCCTTATTTCTAGCTTCTCAATCTTAGTTTTTTCTTTTGCTTTCTTCTGATCTGCTTCCAAAACTGTGTATTCCGTTGTTTGTTTGTTTGCTTGTTTTCTTCTCATATCTTTCTATTCACAATTATTTTATTTGTCCTAGCACAAATAATGTCAAGGTTCAAATTCTGTAAGATTTGACTTCTCTAAACAGAGTCTTGCAAACTCTTACAATTTCATTACAAGTTCTATGTTATTTCTTATTTTACTTAAAACTTCAGTTCCTAAAAGGTATCTGAGAACAAGCAACTCCAAGCTTTTATCAAAATTACTAAATGTTTAGCCCTCAGGATTTGACAAAAAAGCCTAATCATGGAAAGGAAGAGTATATTAAGGACTCAGATACCAGAAGGCAAATAAAAATCTAGACTACCTCTCTTTTAATATTTCTCTTCCTTTAAATTACCAAGAAAAATAGCCTCATAGCTGAGAAAGTAAGAGAATTGCTGTTGAAGCTAGATATATCATTACATGAGGGAGAGGGAAGGAAAGAATATAAAATAATAAAAAAAAGTGCACTGGTATTAGGAACACTGGGTACCAACAATCACTACAAAAATAATCCACAAAAGTAAACTAAGATTATTTTTGTACTTGTCAAGTTGAAAAGTAAGTATGAAAAAACTTTGTGTAAAACCAAATTAAGATTACCCTGTTAAATGAGAATGATTATCCTGATCATACAGGATAATTTTTCTGAAGCTCCTGAAGCTGCTCAGAAAACCACATACAGCTTCGTGTAACAACTTGGGGAAAAAATAGTGGATATTGCTAGACAGTAAAGAAATTCACAATATTTCTGCAGACTTTTAGGAGCTATTTAATCTGGACTCCATTTTTGTCTTTAGATTTATTCATTCCACAAGCTTGTGAAAAATATTCCATATTTTCTTCTGCGAGTAGGTGGTGATATTTACATTAACCATTCAAGAAAACTGGAAAATATATTCAATTATTTCTTTTAGTATGTATTCCTTTTTTTCCCACTTGTATTTCAACATGTGTTGATTTAAATTACTCTGGGAGTTTATCTTAAATATAATGTATAGTTCAAATATACCGTTGCACAGTCGGCTTCAGTATCATTCTGCTTACTTTATTGCTTTCATCATCAAGTATTGAGTCAGTCACATTTAACCATACTAAATAAGGACTGACTGAATATTCACCAGAGCTGTACATGAAAAAGAAGGAGGATTTTCCGAGGTTCTATTTTCTGTTAGATGGTCAGTTGTAAATGCAGATTAGGCCTACACAGATTCACTGGAATTAGTCAAGTTTTCTCTCTTGCAACAATGTCTGCATGTTTATTGTTAATGAAACCCTAAAGCATTCTTAAAAGTGCTACATTCTGAGTTCAAGGATGATTTAGAGGGTATTAGTGTATGCTTTAAATTAAATTGCTGTTGGTCAATACTAACACTTTCCAAAAATGAACTGTACATAACTTACTTCAATATATGCAAGATTATCACAGAGTATTTTAAAACTCAAGACTGCAGATTCATTTTCCCTACATTAGGAAGATCATAGTGGAAAGTGATATGTTGTGTTTGTTTGTTTTTTATGAACTAAAAATAAACAACTATAAGTTCTTACTTAACAAAATATATTAGCGTTTATCTAAATGTTAGCGTGCAAATCTTACTGACTTTTGTGGAATTGTCACATGATACCATTTTAGTACATGTTGTAATTCCTCTTTTGTCTCTGATTTTTTATTAAGATTCAATTCAGTTAAATCTTTGCCGTCATCCTAGCCTGGTCAACAAGGAAGCTGGGCAAACTAAAACAGTTTTAATGTAGCAGGCTAGAGAATTAGTGAAACAGGGAGGCTGAAGATTGAGTTGAAGTACTATAAACAAAGATTCCACATCCTAGTACCTCTGGTATGTTGTTTATTTTGAAGTTTTTAGGTATACAATTCTTAATAATGAGAAATACAGTAAAGATAGTTTACTATTTTTCTGAAAATCAGAGTTCTCATAATGTGACAGTGCATAATCAAACCTGAATTTTGATTGAGACCTGTGAACCAGCTCTGGTTCTTCTATAGTGGTTGCTTTCCCTTACTGATTAGTGAGGATCTGCTAAGCATACAATAATGGGAACAATAATACAGTTAAATGAAAGGCATATCATCTGCACTTAACAACTGTGATTATTCATATTCAGAGACCAGATAGTGATTTTGCATTAAAGCATGAATGAAGAGATAAAATGAACTAAAACAAATTGAATCACAGTAATTGAGGTGGTTATTTGGAGGCAACTGAGAAGAAAAACTTCAAACACATGGCTGAATCTTGATTTCTTACATAGGTTAGGCTATGTGCTGCAACTTAGACTAACCGGTTTATTGATGAGAATAAGAATGAAATTCTTAAATTATGAAGGTATAAAAAGCAGAAAAAGAAAATGAAGGGAAGATTTTTTCTTTGTATTCTGTTGGAAGTCTTCTCTTAATTTTGCACCATAAGTATTCTGCTTGAGTGTGTGTGTCATTTATGTGAAAGGTCATTAAAGAAACACTTGAACCACTTTCCCTATGAGAACAAGTGGGAAATCTGGGTTGAATCAGCCATCAGGAAAATTTTGAGACCTTTTTCGGTTCGTAATAGATGAAAAGAACTAAGATCATATATATAAAAATTTAAATGTAATATTATATATATTCACACAGCAATGGGATGTACTAATGAAGGTCGGGATCCTATTCTTTCAGAATATTCACAGTGATTTAACATTACTTCCTGCCCTGGAGGACTTAAATTCCAATTAGATAACATAAATACTAGTCAGAATGAGAAGTAGTAACATATCTTTTTAAAGTCCCTGAGTAATTTTTCTGAATAGCATCTAGGTCCCCAGCCTTCCACTTACATTTATTGCTTACTCTGTGGTCATTTTTTTTCACATAGTTTTTCACCATAATCTGTTTTTCTATTTAAAATATCATGGTTCAGAACTTTCCCATAATGTCTTAAAAGCAGTACCTGACTCTCACTGTTCATTAATGTACCTGAGTAAAGCAGAAGATGTATCAGTTTCATATTTGAATATTTTTCCCTGGCTTAAAACCTTCTGTTTTATTTCTTCTTGAATTAAAGATCTTTGTATATTAAGATGTGTAAATCTCATTCTTGTTCACCCTTTCCTAACTGACTTTCCTAACTTTCCTGTTTTTTTGGTTCATCTTTTCTCATTCGTAGTAAGGTTTTCTGACTACTGGCCTTAGTGTTAGTAGTATTTATTTTTATTTTCAAGTTCAGTCTTCACTGATATTATTTACTGATATTGCACCGTATCAGTAAAATTACTTCTTAACCCCTAAGATAGTGATGTTAAGTTTAGCATAAATTATTACACAATGTAAGTATGGAAAAAGAATTTTATGGGCATCATTTGCTGACTATAAATTTAAACATAAATAAAACTTGAATCTTAACAGTGTTAAATATGATTACATATTTTCTCTTTCTCTGTTTGTAAATGACCAAATAATACTTTATAATGTAACGTGGATATTCAGAAAATCACACCTATATTTTAGAAAAAGCAGGATAAAATAATGAACAAAAATCTGTATAACATCTTGGCGTCTGTGTTTTATTTGTACATACTACGAAATGAGCAGGCTTGTCACTGTCTTTTCTGAGATATTAGTCAAAATTGGTGTTATCCTGTGTGACCATATATGCCAAATAGCAGTCTGCATAGATAGCTGTCCAGAACAAAGAAAAGGGAAATAGATTATTATCATCCAATTTTACAGAAAAGCAAAAAAAGTAACAACAAATTTAAGACAGAATTCATGTTATTTATCTCTTTATATCTGTAATGTAGATATACGCATCTGGAGTTGTTTCTTTTGGTTATTTTCATTCTTGTACAAAGATGAAAGATGTTAAAGATGTAATTCAGACCTCCTATTTTCTATTCTATAAAAGGCAGAGATTAATTGCTTGTTAAAAGTGACTATTTACCTCTATAAACTGTAGTTCAAGGTTAAGAGAAATATTTCTAATCTGAAGTCATATTAGAAAACTGATAGATGGAAAAATTGAACAGTCACATCTGAATTTCCAGTCCAGTGTTTTCCCTGTAGGGCCCTCTTTTAACAAAAATGAGAATGAGAAGGACTGCTCCTCAGGAGACTGAAAACATACTCATTTAAATGTTTGATAAAACCTTAGGTAAACCACTGACTGTTCCTGGAGATGTTGCTGACTGGAATGGGCTTCCTGGAGAGGTGGCTGATGCCTCAGGCCTGACTGTTCGAGAGGCATTTGGATAAAGCCCTCATAAATTGGCCAACGGGATCCTGTGGTGCATTAAAAAAGCATGGTCAGCAAGTGAAAGGAGGTGATCTTCCCCCTCTGCTCTGGCCTGGCGAGGCCACATTTAGTCTACTGCGTCCAGTCACCCTGCGTCCAGGTGACGGAGCACTGGAACAGTCTCCTTCTCTGGAGATATTCAAGTCTCGCCTGGACGCCTACCTGTGCGACCTGGTGTAGGAAACCTGCTTTGGCAGGGGGGTTGGTCTCGATGATGTCTAGAGGTCCCTTCCAACCCCTACAATTCTGTGATTCTGTGATTCTATGATTCAGTTCTGTGCACTCCAGTTCAGAAAAGACAGGGATCTCCTAGAGGGCATCCAGCAGAGGGTCAAAAAGATGATAAAGGGCCTAGAGCAGTTTCCCATATCAGGAAAGTCTGAGTAACTTGAGTCTGTCAGCCTGTGGAAAAGACTGAGAGGGAATCTGATAAATGTTTATAAATATCTAAAGGGAATTGGGAGGCAAATAGATGAGGTCAGGCTCTTCTCAGTGGCATGTGGCGATAGGACAAGGAGCAATGACCTAGAACATGAACACAGGAAGTTCTGTACTAACATGCAGAACTTCTTTATGGTAAGGGTGATGGAGCCCTGGAGCAGGATGCCCAAAGAGGTTGTGGAGTTGCCTTCTATGGAGATATTCAAGATCCATCTGGATGACTACCTGTGTGACCTCTTGTTGGGAATCTGCTTTAGCAGGGAAGTTGGACTTGGTATCTTGAGATCCCTTACAACCCTTGCAATTCTATGATGCTTTGAATACTACTGACTATAGCAATCCATCTGAATTTTCAGAATTTACACTGACATATTTATCAAATAATCACAGCAGTTAGAGTTAAGAAGAGGATTGTTGTTCCCTGTAGTACATTTCCAAGTAGCAATATTGTATAGTGCTACTTATATTTACTTAGTAAGCCTTTAAAAGATACTGCTTTTTCCCTCATCATCTATATTACATGATGCACTAGCAATGACATGGTATACATGCATGGAGTTCTGCATTTTTTCTCTTTCAATTATATGCTAAAATATGTTATCAATTTCTTATAATATTTTATTGATGATATAAAAATATATTCCTGATCCTACATGTCCTTCAAATATTACTTAGGTGTTAAAGTTAATATACTAGCTAGATTAATTTCCTGTATAATTTTCATCAAGTTCTTGTGAAAAATATGTGCATACACAGTGACAGAAAATATGAATAGTATTCTAACAGATGTGTCAATGTTGCTATGTGAGAAGCATGGATACATGCTGGATCATGCATGGATGAAGTGAATAGAAAAAGGTTAATATCTTCTACAGAATGAAGACTGAACTGGAAAACTGTTTTCACCACAGTTTTCAAAAGAACAGAAAGAGGAGTAGTAGAGGGTCTAGCATTCTGTATTTAACCACACTACCTGCTTTGTTTCAAGAACTTCTTAGTACGTTAAAGTTGACAGTTGTATGGCTTAAGTACAGCTCTGGATACTGATGCAGTACCGAACATGAAGTACCATTCGGAGATGCAATTATTCTTCCCTCTCTGCAGCATTTGCAAGCAAAGGCCTCGAGTTTTTACCCTGCCAGTTCAGCTATGGGTAAGGGAATTAAGTAGATACCAAATACATATAATATTCTAATGGCGATACCTGTATAATCAATTTACAAGAATTTTCATATCTAATAAAAGTCATTAGCACAAGCATGACTACACCAAGTAACAAAGGTCAGTCCTTGAAAGTGAAGTTTTAAATAGGAACACATACTTGTTGGGCTGTAGTCACTGGAGGACAGTATTAATTGTCACTAGAGGTCAGTACAAACACAGAATTCTCCAGGTTCAGCAGTTTTTCCCGAGGATGGCTGTGGTACCCATACAAACCACAAGCTTGGATGCACGGCAGTGCAGAGGTCCTGTAAAAACTCCCACGTGTGAATGAGATGGGCTTCAAAACATTCGATTTATATCCTCTGGGGGCATTGGAATCCATGAGACTTCTATTCTTTGTGATGTCTCATTACATACTTTATCATCCCTAGCACCTTACCCAGACTCCTTTCCTGATGCAGTTCTTTTCTTTAACAATTCTCTTTGTCTTTCCACCTATAGCAAAAAAAAAAAAAAAAAAAAAATCGGTTTTCTATAATGTTTCCTCTACTTCCCTCACTCATTTAAGTCTAGATTCACAACAGTTTCTTGTTCTTAATTGAAATACATATAAATAGTTTTTTATTATTTATTCAGTTCTGGGTTAAGCATCACAAATTTTTTGCAGAATGTTTCACTTGTTCATTGTTATGTCTAGGATGAATCAGTGCCAGGGGCAAAAATATATTGGTATTTATTTGAGTTCTAGGAGAGAGTGTTGGTGGTTTTTTGTTTGTTTCCTCCCGGTAGGAAGTTACCATATAGTAGAAAATAGTGTGCAGAGTTGACAACTATAAAAATGTGGATTCCTGTACTACTTTTGTTATCGACTAATTCTGCTACCTCAGGAAAGCTTTTAACCTTTCTGATCTTCACTCTTTCCTCCTCTAAAATGTGAACATCAATCCCCAGCTTGGAGAATTGCTAGTGAGGTCTCCAGAGAGAATATCTAAAATACTATAGCATTTTGAACTGAGTCACTATGTCCAACTAATCTTGCATATAGAATTTTACTGTTAGTTCACTAACAGGAGAGATCAGCAGTACATCCAGACATCTATTTATATGTAAATTTTGTAAGTATTATCCTATATTTTTCTATATTTAGTTCTTTTGCAAGGGGATTATTAAATCATCATGCTCAACAGCTTCAGTGATACTGACTTATAGATGTCACACATTTCTCTGTGTAAATGTGAGTGTTCATGATAGTTGTAGCATTTAAATTGTCAATATTCATTTTTGTAGTGTGTCTGAATAATCTTAATGCAAAAGAAGAAATAAATATGGTGGAAAAAGAAAGAATTCAAATGATACTATTCATTTCTTAATGGAGCTTCATATCAAATATTCAGATATTCTACATTCTCTGATATATTTTACAGTATATGAAAGTAGGAGGAAAATCCAATAATTTTTTATAAGAAAATGTAAAAATCTCTAAAACACATCAAATACTGATAAAATCTTCAGCATCGATAATATATAAGAGTAAAGAAGTTAGAAATGTTACATTCGCTTATTTAAGAGTTGAAACAGATATATTCTTGTTATCACAGAACTATGAGAGGCATGTGATACTTTAAAAAAAGAAGAAAAAAAACTTCACATGTAATTATTTTCTACTATTTTATAACTATAAATAAAAGTGCAGAATATCCATTAATTTAACACAACCCTTTCAAGAAAATAAATAGAAATAAGGATTTTTATTTTTTTCTCCCTGATTAAAACAAAAGGAAAGTTTTATACTGGGCAGGTAGCATTGCCTACACAGAACATGTGACATGGTTTGGCTTAAATTCACAGTCAAAGTCATGGACATCAGAATTTTTTTATTTTTTTATTTTTCTCTTCTATGATATACAAGTTGGAAAGAACATGCTTTCATTTCTGAAAGAAAATTACTGTTTCAAGAAATGTGCAAATACAACTTTTGATACTGTGTTGTATGGTACAACCTCTTAAGGAATATTTACTAGTGTTGTAGTTTTATTATTTAACAGACTTGTCATATTTAGTCTCACCACGTGGCAGTTTTTTGTATGGAAATATAAATTGAAATTGTAATACTCTCCTTTTTTAATATAACAGCAAAAGAAAAAAAATATCAATATTTCCATTTTCTCTTTTCATTCCTGACAACCAAGAGGATATTAAAATTTCTACACTAAAATTTTATTGTAGTCTGGGGTACTCTGTGGTTAGCTTTCAGATTATTTTGGTAGTTGAAGATCTCCTCAATGGATTAATATCCATGCATTGCTTAAAATTACTCTCAGTACTGATATTATTTCATATACTTCATCCTTCAGTTGCACAGAGATATGCACTTCTCATTTATGACTAAGAAGGTATACACCATTGCATGAGAAAAGTATTAGAAAAAAACTGTACGACAGAAAAACATATCTGATATAATGTACAGACTGTGCTACTGATCTTTCCAGAGTAGAATTTCCCTACTGCTTTTTTTTTTTTTTTTCCTTTTCTTTTCTTTTAATAGTGGGAGTACTTATTTAGTTTGGTTTCTTTTTTATGTTTCTCGGTGTGGCTTTTAAGTATTTATTATTTATCTGTATTTTTCCCAATATGGAATTTTACTTTGTTACTGTTACTGTGTAACTTTGTCCATTTAATGTTAGGATCTCGTTGTTCATACCCAATTTTCTTGGTGCAGATGTCAACATTTTGTTCTAGGGTTCATCTGGGGTATGTTAGATAATGTTATCTGAACAATTCTTCTGAAACACACAGCAAAACCACACAAAATCAGGGGACAGATAGAATACACTGAGAATGGAATGGAAATTAAAAGTTCATTTGGAAGAGACTATTTTTCATCTAGTCCAACTGTCTGACCACTTGAGGGTTAACTAAAAATAAAGTATAGTACTAAGAGCAGCGTCAAATGACTCTTGAACACTGACAGGCACGGAGCATCGACCAACTTCCTTCTCCAAGTGAGAAACAAGAGTTGCTATTCTGTACCTCATATTCACCTCAACAGTGATAGACTTGTCATGAGTGTGAAAGCTAAGGGAAGCCTTGGCTGAAGTGACCATAAAACGGTGGACTACATATTAGGAAGAAGTCCTTTATTGTGAGGATGGTAAGACACTGAAACAGGTTGCCCTGAGAGGCTGTGGATGCCTCCTCCCTGGAAGCGTTCAAGGCCAGGCTGGATGGGGCTTTGAGTAACCAGATCTCGAGGGAGGTGTAGTAGGGAGATTGGAACTAGATGATTGTAAAGGTCTCTTCCAACCCAAACCATTCTATGAAGATCCTTAGGGCAGTGAGAAGGGTGAAAATTCAGCTAAAATCCCTAGGCTTCAACAGAACAAACTATTTCAGGGATCTTAGGTACAGTTTGATGGGATAAGGCCCTGGAGGGAAGAGAGACTGAAGAAAGCCACTAAGAAATCAGACAAAAATGTCAGAAGATTTGCATGGATGATCTAGGAGTTCCTGACTAAACTTGAACATACATAAGAAGTCTACAGAGGGTGGAAGCAATTATGAATAACCTGGAAGAATAACCTGATAATCTGAGATGCACCCATGAGTGCTGAGGGAGCAGGCTGATGTGATTGCAAGGCCATTCTCAATAATCCTTGATCAATTGTGACAACTGGGAGAAGTGTCTGAAGACTTGGCACCTTTGTTGAGCCTGGGCATTTTCAATAAGTTTGCTTTTCTTATTTTAATGTAGTAGTTTACCTAATTTTATTCAACATTCATCCTGCTGGTGTTCCTTTAACCCTGGTTTCAGCAAAGCATTGAGTTACATTCAGAAATATCACTAACTTCATTGAAATCAATCTTGATATCATAATTTACTCTGAGACCTGATCTTTTTCTTTAATTTACTCCTTCATTTCACTGTTCCTTTACAAAGCATTTTCTCTGAACTGTGCTGTTACAGGCGTTAATGAGAAATGAATGGCCTATGACACTTCTTACAGTAAGAAACAGTATAGAGTTTAAGTAACTCAGTTTTCAGGACAGCTTACTTTTCTCTTTTATGTGGCTGATAACAATCAATACTTTTTTATTAATCTTCACCATTATCTAAATACTTTATCTCTGTACTTGCAGACTATAAAGCAATTACTTAATACTGAATATGATCTAAATCTATCCCTCCTCAATAAAAATGTCCAAACTTTTTAAATATGATAGTTGTATTACACAATTTCTGAAGTAAGTTGAGTGGCACATGAGGTACCTAAATAGCCAGATTTTATCCATACTGAGGTTTTCTGGAAACTTTCTTTAAAGTTTGTACTTGTGGTAGATTAGATTAACTTTGGGTCTGAGTCAGTATGGGAATATTTATTTCTCAGTTTAAACCTACAAATACAACAAGGGATTTTGCCAGTAATCTGAGAACTGAGAGAACTGCACACTCAAAAGGTCGTACTCAGACAGTCACTCAAATATAGACTCATAAAGTGCAATTTAGAACCAACTTTTTAGATTCAAAAATCCCTGATGATGTCTAATTCCTGAGTTATCAAATACTGACTCTTCAGTGTGCCATTGCATCTGTCATTGTGGTCCCTACACTCCTCTGCTTAATTTTCTTTATCCTAACATGTGTGTGTAAAAATTAAGTCCTTCTCCATGAGACCTCACTTGATATATGTGAGTTCCAGAAGGAATGTAAATAGGTATATCTGTCTCATTCATTTCTCCATGCAATTATATTATTACCAATGCTCACTGAATTTCAAATCCCTATCTTTGTATGATCCCAGAGCTCTCTGATTTGAATCCATTCTCCTATGACAATCCCTCAGCCATTGTCAGGTATTCTGACAATGCCTCAAGGCTGCTGAATTTGGTTCATTTTATGCACAATGATAAAGCAATGGTGTTACTATCTTCTGGGAAGCTGGATTTCTGTTTATTATCCAGTGAATGTCACTTTCTCCTTAACCATTCATTCTGACTTGATTTTTTTTTTTTTTTTTTTTTTTTGTAAATCTCTCTCTAGGCTTATAAGTCCTCTACACAAATGTTTGGCATTTAAGGCTGGCGTATGAGTTTTTCCAAGTGGCAAAGATGCTAATTTATTCTCAGTTTCTTGTCTTCCTTCTGCAATGGAAGTAACACTATTCCCTCACAAATATTTTTTCGATTATGAGATGCTCAGACACTAAAGTGGTGAAGCTATGTAAGTTTCTTAGTTAGAGAATAAATTGTTTTTGTCCAATTTCCAATATGTCTGAATCAAGAAATTGCTTAAAATTAAAGCTGAATTGTACCCACAGCTGTTAAACACCAAACTGCTTATACCATTTACTTCTTCTTTGGCAGAGTGTTTAGCATGGACTCAAAGTTAAGTCTCAGAGAGCTTGATTATATCTCTTAGGCACATTCTTGATTCCTAAACTGCATAGAAACTTAAAACTGAACAGTAAAAAAGCTAAGTACACCCTGTAGATTTACTGGACTGTTTTCCCATAAGCCTGGAAAGCTGACTCTGGCATGAAGACCTGTTTGCTTAACTTAATCTTCTAATGTGTAAAACTGCTTTATGACTTTTACATAACTAATAAGCTTATGTACTTCAGATGATTTTTCTTCAATATTATTGAGTAATTAACATTTAATTCTAATCAAATCCCATAATTTGCTGTTATGATTAGCACAGAGATCCAGTTCCAGAACGCTCAGAGCAAACTGTCTTGCTCTGCTAAACAGGTACTGCAGATCAGTAATGCTGCCCCAGAAGATTTCTATGTGTATTCAATTAAAACACAAAGTTTCTCCCTAATTTACAGCAGTAGATGCCTTTCATATTGGATAAATGGTTTTAGGTTGGATTAGTACAAATTTCAACACCTCTATTAAAATACAGAAAGACTAAATAGAAATGTGGGTGTAATTCCTTGCTCTCTCCCTCCCCAGACAGTCTAACGTGGAACTAAAATGCAGTACAAGTACATAGCAGTATTATATCTGGCATAAAACACTGCACAAAGATAAGCAGGATGCTTCTTCTTTTTTTTTTTTTCTCTCTTTTTCTGAAGATTTTTTTCTGTTAAAAATACAGGCAGTGTTTTTGTAAACCTAAATTTTTGCAACTGTTGCTATTGAAAATATACCATAAACAGAAAATTGTAGTTTTTAGAGAAGAGGATGCTCAGGGGATATCTTATTGCTCTCTACAACTTCCTGGAAGGAGGTTGCGGTGAGGTGGGGATCAGATTCTTTTTCCAGCTGACAGAGATAGTACGAGAGATAATGGCCTTAAGTTATATCAAGATACTAGGAAAGATTTCTTCTCACTAAGAGTGGTAATGCATTGGATCAGGCTGCCCAGGGAGGTTGTGGAGCCACCGTTCCTGGAGATGTTCAAGAAAAGGGAAGAAGAGGCACTGAGGGACATTGTCTAGAGCAATCACAGGCATAGGATGAAGGTTGGACTAGATGATTTCATTGTTTTTTCCAACCTTAATATTTCTGTGATTTTATGATTCACTGAAATCAACATATGCATTTCCTTCCAACTGATAAAGTGAGGAAGTGGGCCCAAAGTAATCTGAAGCTAGCAGATGTTTAAGAGTGTTTGAACTGACTCAGCAGGAATTGGACAAACTAATTTTTCCTATATCTTTTAGGCTTTGTGGGGAAGAGCTTGCACTTCAGTATTTCTAATATTTTGATAAGTAAATGATAAATGTTTACTAGACAAGTGTTCATTAAGAGCTATAGATAACGTTGCTTGTAAAGATCTGGGGCTGGGATGCCTGGAAGATCTGGGTTTACAAAACTAGGGGAAGTCTTCCCTCCAGATGCGGGACCAAAACACTCAATGCCCCAGTCTTGTTCTTACCAGTACCTGAGGCATGAACACATCTGCCTCTGGGACTGACCCAGGCCTGCTGTGTTAACAACTCCAGAGAAGCCTGCTTCAGGGAAGATTGCATTTTCTGCCATGTAGAGGTAAGCTTTGAAGCCACCAGTAATAGAGGTTGAAATAGATCTGAATTCTTATTTCCACAGCAGGAAATCCAGGTGCTCTATGAACACCACGGAACCCAGTGCTCCCAAGTTCGTAGCAACAATTCCTGACAAGAGCCACAGGGATTTGTATATAGGGGCAGTCATCGGACCAGGGCTGTTAGAAAGCCTTGCTCTAGTAATTTCTTAGCTGCAATTAACAGTGAATTGGCATGGCAACAGCATAGCACAGGTGTGCTGTCTGGAAACCATACTTCATTTCAGAAGTATTTTCCTCCAGTTTTCCTCATTAGTGAGGGTGAGAATAGGAAAAAGATGTGAGATGCACACAAGTGCCCATCCACCCATTAGAGACCTTACAGCAACCCTACAGAGGACCTCCTGGTTTAGATACGACTGCTTTATACAACAATGTTGTATAGGCAGTCAGTTATCATTTCAGTAGCGCTCTCTACTTTCCTTGCCTGTCCTTGTTTCTCTTTTTCTTTTTTCTTTTTCTTTTTTTTCTTTTTTCTTTTTTTTTCTTTCTTTTTCTTTTTTCTTTCTTTCTCTTTTCCTTTCACTTTTCCTTTTCCTTTTCCTTCTTCTTTTTCTTTTTCTTTTTTTTTTTCTTTTTCTTTTTCTTTTTCTTTTTCTTTTTCTTTTTCTTTTTCTTTTTCTTTTTCTTTTTCTTTTTCTTTTTCTTTTTCTTTTTTTTCTTTTCCTTTTCCTTTTCCTTTTCCTTTTCCTTTTCCTTTTCCTTTTCCTTTTCCTTTCCCTTTCCCTTTTCCTTTTTCCTTTCCTTTTCCTTTTCCTTTTCCTTTTTTCTTTTTCCTTTTCCTTTTTCTTCTTTTCTTCTTCTTCTTCTTCTTTTTCCTTTCTTTTCTTTTTTTTTCTTTTTTTTTCTTTTTTTTTTATTTTCACTGCAAATTCTTTCAGACAGGCATTAATCATTCAGCATATTTTGCAAACTGATGTGTATACTTACACTCTAACTAGGCAAAAAACAAAAGCAGCATCTTGAAAGATTTATTGAATGAGGCTATAGTATAAGAACATTTTCCTCAAAGAGGATAAAAATAGTTAACAGAGAAAATCTCATTTAAACTTACTAGATCATAAGATAATTCCCATAACTGTGAGATTACTGACACCACTGTGTATATTGTTCTTTTTAATTGTTTGCTAATTAGCAGTTCTGGAGTAGACCAAATTGCTGTTTGGCAAGCTGCACTGTGGCATAGCTTTGCCTCCCCTTTTATCCTACACTCCATCTGTTCTTCCCCTCTTTCCTTCCATTAGATGTGAGTAGGGGAGTGTGTGTTTGCTCATGGATTCAAATGAGAAAGCATATTTCCCCCAGAAGAAATCTGACCTGGCCATTCTGGAATTTTAAAGTACAACTGAAGAGGAGTGGTTCTTTTTTTTTTCTTTTTTCTTTTTGGTGTGTGTTTCCTAAAGTAATATTGAACTAAAATTATTATTAATTATAATTAATAACCTGTACTCCTTGTCTTCAAAGTTTCAAATCAGAGAAATATGCAGACCAGAGAAATGAGCAAAGAAATAACGTCTCAGATGAAGGAGAAAAAAAAAGACAAAAACATGTGAATAATAATAAAAGTAATTGTCAGAGTAGCAGTCTAGGTTTCTTTCCACTTTCTGCAACCACCAAGCAGTATGCACATGAGAAAAAGTAAAAATGATTAAAAGGAATTAAATGGAAGCAGCGGCAACTTCTCTGAATAAACATGAACAATCACTGACGCGAAACAAGTCTCTGCTGTCATTCTATGTCATCCCAGTCATTGCTTGAAATGTAAGCATTTAATTTACAGCCCATAAGCCTAATTATTATTCTCTGAGATGGGGAAAAAGGAAGATGATTGCCCTCCTCTGCTCTGCCCTTGTGAGACTCATCTGCAGTACTGCATACAGGTCTGAGGTCTCTTGCACAAGAAGCACATGGAGTTATTAAAGTGGGTCCAGAGGAGAGCCAAGAGGGCTGGAGCACATCTTTTGTGGAGAACGACTAAGGAAGTTGGACTTGTTTAGTGTGGAGAAGGCTACAGGGAGACCTCATTGCAGCATTTCATTGCTTCAAAGCAGTTTATAAACAGGAGGGAGACTGAGTTTATACACAGGCAGATAGTGATAGGATAAGGGGGAAGAGTTTTAAAATAAAAGAGGTGAGATTTAATTAGATGATAGGAGGAATTTCTTTACTGAGAGGATGATGAGGCACTGGCACAGCTGCCCAGGGAGCTGGGGATGTTCCTCCACTGGAGGTGATCAAGGTCAGTCTGGATAGACTCTGGGCAGCCTGAGCTGGTGGGGGGCATCCTGACCACAACAGGGGGTTGGAGCTAGATCCCAATTTAAGGTTCCTTCCAACCCAAGTCATTCTGTGATTTTATGAAAAGTAAAACAAGCAGGAAATCTGAGGTACTGGGATTTGATTCCTTTGTAGTAATGGCAACGTCTGCAGAGTTTGTTCTTCTGTAATTGTACTGCTCTTTGTAAGCCTCGAGGTGCCACATCAAATACTGAGCATGACTTCTCTTAATAAGTTAAACAGAAACTGAGGGTAAGAAATGGTTTTTCCAGCACCTAGAATTCTGCAGGTCTAACCAGATAACTATGAGAAGTTGTATTCCTCAAATGAATTGTGTTTCAGAGTTATTTCAAGGATAAAGAACACAGCAGTGTTAGCACTTTTTTACAAATGAAATTTAATTCACTGCTGTGGATTGCACATTTGTTTTTGTCCTGCTGCCTCTCTCACACAGAACATCAGGCTTGTAATAGCATTTGCATATATAGAGATGTTAGATCTTTAAGATCATACTTTGTCTTGCTGCAAGTTTTTTTAGATCTTTGTATGCAATGTAATTTTCAGAAAAATATACATATCTCAACATCCAACTACAGATTCCAAAGATACTTGTTAATCAGTGTATTTCTACCTTTCAATTTGTTTTTTATTTTATTCAATTTGATTCTTAGCAACAGTGTTGGAATTCTGGCTGTATCAAATGGAGATTATTAGCATCTTGCTGTGTAGTTGACTTTGAGGAATTCATGGTTCCCATATAATGAAATATATTTTAAACTCCTCCAGTGTCAAGTTGTTGTGACCATGACTAATGAATTCAAATTGTTGAATGGCTTGGGAAAGTTTTTATATTTTGTTATTGAGCAGAGGGTTACATTTTACTTTTTAAAGAACTTTTTGCAGATTTTTAGGGAACCAAAATTAGATTATCAGACACTGCATGTAACATGTATTTCAGTATTCTCTGAGTGTCAACATGGCATTCTACACTCAGTGTAGCTGATCATTAGATATTCTACTACCTTCATTTTTGGTTCTAGCCAGTTGTCTAGACCCCCATTGTTGTTTCCTACAGCTCTTGCCTTATATCTATTTCCCATGTTTAATCAGGTTTTACATTTAGCTATTACTAAGTAGAGCTACTCTTCTTGAGAAATTCTCTCTTCCTAGACAAACATGAAAGATAGGCATCTAAAATGCTCTACTTACATCTGTTCATTGTGTGTAACAACATCTTCCCTGAGATACCACAAAATTATCTGTAATATCCAATAGAAAATTTAAAAAATATACTTATAAAATTTATTTTCTCTAGGATAAATTTACAATTTAATATGCCAATACTCTCAATAATATTTTTTTTCCCTACAGTTTCCTGTTTCTCCCGTTCTCTGTTCAATATGTGTGTTAAGCCAGTAAGTAACATCATAAAATGCTACAGGCTTAAATGCCTGCCATATGCTCATGGAGCACACAGCTGTTCCTGTTGTATCAGAAAACAAAAAACAGTATCACTCCAATTTTCATTGCCTAGAAAAATGAAGTTCTGTCCAGAATATCAGTGACTTAAAATTAAGGATGATGTAGGTGGGGATAAAATAGACAGGAAATGTATGTAAAGTTGTATGTAAAGTTTTCTTAAGAAAAGACTTAAGAAAAGACATTGATGTGATGCCTCTTAAGTCACCTCTTCTCCAGATTGAGAAGTCCCAGCTCTCAACCTTTTCTCATAGTAGAGGTGCTCTGGTCCCTTCAGCATCTTGGTGGTCCTCCTTTATACTCTTTCCAGTATGTCCATGTCTCTCTTCTGTTGGACAGCCCAGAACTGGATGCAGGACTCCCCGTGCAGCCTCACCAATAGGTGAGCAGAGGAGAAGATCCCCTCTCTTGACCTGCCACCAATACTTTGCCTAATGCAGACAAAAACATTTAGTCTTTCTAGAGTCAAGTGTCCTGACTCATGTACAACTTGTACACTGGCACATCCTGGTGCCTGCAGCAGTTCCTCCCCACATGCAAATACTTTTAGGTACTTGAAAAGGTACTTTTCCTTTCTGAACTTCATAAGATTCCTGTCAGTCCAGACAGAATTTGTTCATTCTTTCAGGGTCCTTCTGGGTGGCTCGGTGGCTCTCTGCTAAGTCACTCTTTTCCTGTAGTCCATGAATTTACTGAGGCTGCAAGATGATCAGTGAAGAAGTTAAACAAGACTGGACCCAGTCTTTGTGCCAGAAGTCTGGTGCCAAGTTTGGTATCAGTAGAGATTTAGGCTAGTATTAGTATCAATGAACAACAACATTTAAAAAATGCATTTGGCAATTAACAGTGGATCTCCATGAACATAACTTTAAATCTTTCTGTTAATTTGATATCAAAGTTATCTAGTTCCTCTGCAAATAGAAGTACCAAAAGTCGTATACAGTGCTCAGGATTGTTTGAGAAGTCTAAGGAAGCATTTTAAAGCAAAAGTCTGCTTATAGGGCTGAGCACTAGTTATAGATTCATTCAAACAGAAATCCATCAAAGGCTTTGCACTCAGAGTGTACAGATTTTTTATTTGCACTAGATTTTATTTTTAAGCAGACAAACATGCCTCATGAAACTCAAATAAGATCTATGTGTTTGTCAGAGAATTTAATTCTAGCCATTTACTGCAGATTAAGAATCAGATTAAGATTGAATTACAAACAAAATCCAGCTGGATGGAAGGATGGAAGTGAAAAACTGGGTCATATTGACAGCTTTGATCAGTGATTATCTAGATAAACACAATAATCTAAACAGAATATCATTGTTTAGATATGTCCCTAAACACTGTATTTGGAATTATTTTAATACATTGCCTGTTTAATCAACCACTATAGCCACTCATATAACCATCTGCCTTAAACACACAGTACGTATTCCACAGTTGGCTTATAAACTCAGTATGCTCAATTTTTTATTAATCTGGAAATATAATGTCTATATGAATGCTTTATTAGCAGCTGAAAGCTAGAACACGGCTGACTTTGCCTTGTTTTCTAAAGTTTGTGGCATTCATATCCACAGAACTGCAGGGGTTGGAAGGGACCTCTAGAGATCATCGAGACCAACCCCCCTGCCAAAGCAGGTTCCCTACACCAGGTCGCACAGGTAGGCGTCCAGGCGAGACTTGAATATCTCCAGAGAAGGAGACTCCACAACCTCCCTGGGCAGCCTGTTCCAGTGCTCCGTCACCCTCACCGTGAAGAAGTTCTTACGCACATTCGTGCGAAACTTCCTGTGCTGCAGCTTATGTCCATTTCCCCTCGTCCTGTCTCCACGTACCACTGAAAAGAGACTGGCCTCACTACTATGGCCGCCACACCTCAGATATTTATAAACCTGGATCAGGTCCCCTCTCAGTCTTCTTTTCTCAAGGCTAAACAGACCCAGTTTACTTAGCCTTTCTTCATAGGGGAGATGCTCCAGGCCCTTCACCATCTTTGTGGCCCTCCGCTGGACTCTTTCCAAGAGATCCCTGTCTTTTTTGTCCTGGGGAGCCCAGAACTGGACACAGTACTCCAGATGAGGCCTTCCCAGGGCAGAGTAGAGGGGGAGGATCACCTCCCTCGACCTGCTGGACACGCTCTTCTTCATGCACCCCAGAATGCCATTGGCCTTTTTGGCCACGAGGGCACACTGCTGGCTCATGGCCAACCTGTCGTCCACCAGGACGCCCAGGTCCCTCTCTGCAGAGCTCCTCTCCAGCAGCTCATCCCCCAGCCTGTATTGGTGCATGCAATTATTCCTCCCTAGGTGTAAGACCCTACACTTGCTTGTGTTGAACCTCATCTGGTTTCTTACTGCCCAGCTCTCCAGCCTGTCCAGGTCTCGCTGAATGGCAGCACAGCCTTCAGGCGTGTCAGCCAATCCTCCCAACTTCGTATCATCAGCAAACTTGCTGAGGGTGGTCACTATCCCCTCATCAAGGTCATTGATGAAGATGTTGAACAAGACCGGACCCAGCACAGACCCCTGGGGGACACCACTGCTTACAGGTCTCCAGCCAGACTCTGCACCACCAACGACGACCCTCTGCGCTCTGCCAGTCAGCCAGTTCTCAACCCACCTCACTGTCCACTCATCTATCCCACACTTCCTCAGCTTTGTTATAAGGATGTCGTGGGAGACAGTATCAAATGCCTTTCTAAAATCAAGGTAGATTACATCTACCGCTCTTCCCATATCCATCCAGCATGTGACAGCATCATAGAAGGCCACCAAGTTGGTCGAGCACGACCTCCCCTTGGTGAACCCATGCTGACTACTCCTGATAACCTCCTTTTCTCCCAGTTGTCTGGAGATGGTATCCAGCACAAGCTGTTCCATCACCTTTCCAGGGACGGAGGTGAGGCTGACAGGCCTATAATTACCCGGATCTTCCTTCTTGCCCTTTTTGAAGACCGGAGTGACATTGGCTATCCTCCAGTCTTCAGGGACCTCCCCTGTTGTCCAGGACCTCTCAAAAATGATGGAGAGCGGTTCGGCAATGACCTCCGCCAGCTCCCACAGCACACGTGGATGCACCCCATCAGGTCCCATCGACTTGTGGACCTTAGTACTGCCTAGGCGCTCACGCACGTCCTCTTTCCTGACTAAAGGGAAGTCTCCCATTCCCCAGACCCTCTCACTAACCTCCAGGGTGTGGGATTCCTGCAGGGGAGCCTTTTCACTGAAGACAGAAGTAAAGAAGGCATTCAGTATCTCTGCCTTCTCAGCATCCCCCGTTACGAGGACCCCCCCCTCACTTAGTAAGGGGCCCACATTCTCCCTAGTTTTCCTTTTGCTATTAACATACTTGAAGAAGCCTTTTTTATTATCCTTTATCACTTTAGCTAGATTCAATTCCAGACGGGCTTTAGCCTTCCTCATTGCATCCCTGCAGGCCCTGACTACATTCCTATATTCTTCCCAAGTGATCAGACCCTTTTTCCACATTTCATGGACCTTCTTCTTTCCTTTGAGCTTGCGCATGAGCTCCTTGCTCATCCACAAAGGTCTCCTGCCACCTTTTCCCGATTTCTTGTTCACAGGGACGCACCGATCCTGAGCTTGGAAGAAGAGCTGTTTAAATGCTGACCAGCTCTCAGAGGCCCCCTTACCTTCTAACATCCGAGCCCACGGGATAGCTCCAAGTAGGTCCCGGAGGACCCCAGAGGCACCTGGGGAACCGAGCATGATCTGGGGGGGGGACGCCCACAACGCCGAGTAGGTATCTGTTTCCACCCATCCTTCTCTCTCAAACAGCTTTGCTCTGCTCGGCAACAAAAGGGCAGAGGCTCCGCCACTGAGCAGTGGATATCACCTTGCCCTTTTGGGAGAGAGTTTTGTCCCAGTCCCACACCCCCTAGTTCTACATAAGTATTGTGAGGGTAAGGAGCAGACTGGGGGCTCACTATATCCGGAGCACAGTCTGTCTGTCGATTCCTCTCCGTCACTTGTTTGCAAGGTGACTGGAGACCACATGCCCCATAGGGAGCCACAGTCGCATGCTGGGACCTCGGGGCCTATAGGGCCTGGCACCACCAGTCAATTTCCTTCTCACAGTCCTTGATGGCCCTCAGCCTCTCCACCTCTTCCCTCAGGCAGGCCACCAGACTGAGAAGGTCATTTATCTGGTCGCACCTTACACAGGCATTGCCTCCATCGCCTGGCACTTCAAGGGCCAGACTCTGGCACTCATTGCAGCCAGCAACCTGAACGCTAGCATGCTGCTTTGGGATCTCAGTCTGGGTCGCCACGCTCTTCTTGGCTACAGCCCTCCTCTTACGTGTGCAGGGAACCTCTGTCTGGGTCTCCACATGTTTCCTGGCAGTAGCCTTCCGTCGGGACGCAGCCATGGCAATCCAGAAGACCCACTAGCACCAGCACAATCAGAGTAGCGTTACCAAGTGTGACTAATAGCTCCGCCCTGTTACTGAAAGTGCTGGATCTGCCCACGCTCTTTTACAGGTCGTGGATGGGTGCAACCGCAATTACCACCCTCTTCACAGAGACAAAAACTCCTTCTTCCCGTCTGGGTGGGCAGTGGCACGCCACTGCCCTCTTCAACGCCTTTATTAGGGAGGGGGAGGGAGCAGGGAACGGAGAGCCGCTACCCTGGCAACGCCCCCACCACGTGAGCCGCTCTCGCGAGAGGTGCCGGGCTGCACCGATGCCTCGGGAATCCCTGGATGAGGGAAAACCGAGCGAGTCCCCTATGCACCCCGCGATCAGCCGCCTCAGCTCTGCCTGGGGCAGCTCCGAAGCAGCAACCTCGGCGATCAAAAGGTATCTTCTGAAGAAAGTATGTACTCACCTTTGCCCTATTTAACCTGCTGTGTAACCAAAATGTATTGAATTCAATTGGACATATTTCTCAAAGACATTTTTCTTTGTTAATTAAAAGTTTCTGAGTGAAGACCAGCTTGCTCTGAATATTAAGAGGTATACAGAATATATATAGAAACATATCCTTGTTTCTATTCCTAAGAACTCAAAACATGCAGAATAATATATTGATTTCATAAAATGGGTACAAATGTTCTGTCACAACGAGACTAGTCAAACGAAAAAGTTTAAACAATATGTTATTCTGTCTAATCCATTGATAATGTTCCTTTTAGCTGGAATGATTTTGAAAAATTAATAAGAAATAATGACATTTATATTTTCAACCAAATATTATAGAGGAAATAAAGGAATTACCATGGGAAAGAAAATGTTGTTTAATAAGGTATAATTTCTTTTCAGAACTCAATTTATTAAAACAGTTTTTAGAGATTTACTATACATGAAAACACAATCACACAAAGCATCTCTTTCAATGGTCTCTTCCGTATTTGTCTTCCACAACTCATTGTTAGTAGTATATATACACCTTAAACAGAATCTGAAGTGTTTACTGACTGCACAGTAGATTATAATGACTCAAAATCAATTCTTGGTTTCCAATTAGAGTCAATTGTGGAGATTATTTTGGTAATAGAAGGTAAAAGGAAATGGCATAATGACTTATTCAGGGATTTTAAATACTTCATTAAAAAATCTAGCTTTATAACCATAAATCACAAGATAAATTCCATTGCAAATGCAGAAAGAAACAATCTTTCATTAGTTGAAAGAGGAGAACTAGGCAATGGCATAGTAAACAATCTCTTCATTGATGAGAATCACAGAATCAGTATCATAGAATAACCTGTGTTGAAAAGGACCTCAAAGATCAACTAGTTTCAACCCCCTGCTATGTGCAGGTTTGCCAGCCACCAGACCAGGATGCCCAGAGCCACATCCAGGCTGGCCTTGAATGCCTCCAGGGATGGGGCATCCACAACCTCTTTGGGCAACCTGTTCCAGTGTTCACCACCCCCTGAGTGAAAAACTTCCTTCTTATATCTAACCTAAACCTCCCCTGGTTTCCTCAAAACAGAGCCTAATTGTGTTTTCAATATCTCAATAAATGAATGTTCCACTATCTATCTGGGGAACCCTAGTAAATTAGTGATATCTCCCAGGGTCTCTGGGATACACAGCCTCAGGTGAAGTGACCTTACTGACAAGGGCACATGTTAATAAAATAGAACAAGAATAGAACACATCCCTAATGGTCACTGGCATCGGCCAAGAGTCCAGTGATCACACAGAAGCTTTGGAGAAAGGAAGGAGGTCTGAGGTCATGCCAGAAAGTCAAGTCAGAAGGTTAAGATCAGGGTCAAGACCAGAAAGAAATGAGTCCAGACATGGTAAAACAACTTTTGTTTTTTTCTATTAAATCTCTTATGTATGTCTTAGGAAAGATCAGCTGGCGAAGCGGGGTGATGGAGTTGCTCTTTATGTGAGAGACCAGCTAGAATGTACTGAACTCCACCTGGGGGACAGTGGTGTAGCAGTGGAGAGCTTGTGGGTGAGAATCAAGGGGCGGGCTGGTATGGCTGACACTGTTGTGGGTGTGTACTACAGGCCCCCTGATCAGGAGGAGATTGATCAGGCCTTCCATAAGCAACTGGAAGTAGCGTCACGATCCCAGGTGCTGGTGCTTAATGGGGGACTTCAATTATCCTGACATTTGCTGGATAAGGAACACGGCCAGGCACGCACGGTCCAGACAGTTCCTGCAATGTGTTGAAGACAACTTTCTGATGCAGGTGGTGGAGGAACTGACAAGGGAAGGGGTGTTGCTGGACCTTATTCTCACCAACAGGGATGGACTTGTCAAGGAAGTAAAGGTCGAGGACAGCTTGGGTTGTAGTGACCACGAGATGGTGGAGTTCAAGATCTTGCGTGGAAGAAGCAAAGCTAGAAGTAGGATTGCTACCCTGGACTTTAGGAGAGCCAACTTTGATCTCTTCCGGGACCTACATGGAGCTATCCCATGGGCTAGGGTGTTAGAAAGTAAGGGGGCCTGTGTGAGAATCCTTCTTTGTTTTTTGGCTCAAAGCTTGCTTCCTGGGTATTTCTTGTGATAAGACTCTGATTGATTTGTTGAGGAGGCAAGTGATGGGTGCTACCGTGTGACAATCGACATTACTTTGGGAACATTTGAAAGCTCCTTCCTCCAGAGCTGCTTGCCTCTGGAAGAGAGTGCTCAGGAGTGTTTACTGGCAGAAGATCTGGCCTGTGACTAAATAGCTCCAGCTTGGTATGGGAAAACTGGGGAATGATACCATCGGGTCCTGTGAAAAACAGGATGCAGTTGGTGCCTCCCTGCTCCCTCTTAGCTGCTGGCAAGGCCAGGAAGATAGAAACAAAGGAGTTTCTGCTGAGATCCCAAAGCCAGAAATCTGCCACTCTAAGGAGCGCTGACTTGACCACTTTGGAACCATTGAAAGAGGGCCATCATCGCTATGGTCACCATCGTCGTCAACAGAACAACAATGCCCGACGACCCACCACTACTGAAGATCAATGGCTGAACTATGAACCACACTGGATCCATGGTGGTGACTATCTCCCTGTTGCTTCATATAAAGACTTCTTGCTTCTTCTTTCCTATCTTTTGTGTCGCCCTCCTTACCTTCCCCATTACCCTAATTCATAATAGTGTCCGTCCTCCCCTTCCCTGTCTCCCTAATTAAGATCTGTAATAAACTGGTTGGACCAACATTTGAACCATTGTTTCTTAATCTCACGCTGGGTATATAGATATTAAAAGAACTTCCTCTCCCTCCTATAAATTGGAGCAAGACAGCCTGTGAGAGCTGGTTGGCATTTAAACAGTTCTTCTTCCAAGCTCAGGATCAGTGCGTCCCTATGAGCAAGAAATCAGGAAAGGGTGGCAGGAGACCAGTGTGGCTGAGCAAGGAGCTCATGCACAAACTCAAAGGAAAGAAGAAGGTCCATGAAATGTGTAAAAAATGTCTGACCACTTGGGAAGAATGTAGAAAAGTTGTCAGAGCCTGCAAGGATGCGACTAGGAAGGCTAAAGCCCACCTGGAATTGAATCTGGCAAAGGTGATAAAAGATAATAAAAAAGGCTTTTTTAAATACGTTAACAGTAAAAGGAAGTCTAGGGAGAATGTGGATCCTCTACTAAGTGAGGGGGGTGTTCTGGTAACAGGGGATGATGAGAAGGCGGAGATACTGAATGCCTTCTTTGCTTCTGTCTTCAATGAAAAAGCTCTCGCTCGGTTATCCCGGACCCTGCAGGTTAGTGAGAGGGTCTGGGGAATGGAAGACTTCCCTTTAGTCAGGAAAGAGGTGGTCTGAGAGTGCCTAGGTAACAGCAATGTTCATAAATCCATGGGACCTGATGGGATGCATCACGGATGCTGAGAGAGCTGGCAGAGGTGATTGCTGAACTGCTCTCTGTCATCTTTGAGAGGTCTTGGAGAATGGGGAGGTGCCTGAAGACTGGAGGATAGCCAATGTCACTCCGGTCTTCAAAAAGGACAAGAAGGAAGATTCAGGTAATTACAGGCCAGTCAGACTCACCTCGTCCTTGGAAAGGTGATGGGACAGCTTGTGCTGGATGCCATCTCCAGACAGCTGGAAGAAAAGGATGTTATCAGGAGTAGTCAGCATAGGTTCACCAAGGGGAGGTCGTGCTTGACAACCTGGTAGCCTTCTATGATGTTGTCACTGGCTAGGTGAATGGGGGGAGAGCAGTGGATGTAGTCTACCTTGATTTCAGCAAGGTGTTTGATACTGTCTCCCATGACATCCTTATAACAAAGCTGAGGAAGTGTGGGATAGATGAGTGGACAGTGAGGTGGGTTGAGAACTGGCTGACTGGCAGAGCACAGAGGGTTGTCGTTGGCGGTACAGAGTCTGGTTGGAGACTTGTAACTAGCACTGTTCCTCAGGGGTCGGTGCTGCGTCCAGTTTTGTTCAACATCTTCATCAATGACCTTGATGAGGGGATAGTGGCCACCCTCAGCAAGTTTGCTGATGATACGAAGTTGGGAGGATTGGCTAATATTCCGGAAGGCTGTGCTGCCATTCAGCGAGATCTGGACAGGCTGGAGAGCTGGGCAGTAAGAAACCCAGATGAGGTTCAACAAAAGCAAGTGTAGAGTCCTCTATCTAGGGAGGAATAATTGCATGCACCAATACAGGCTGGGGGATGACTTGCTGGAGAGGAGCTCTGCAGAGAGGGACCTGTGTGTCCTGGTGGACAACAGGTTGGCCATGAGCCAGCAGTGTGCCCTCGTGGCCAAAAAGGCCAATGGCATTCTGGGGTGCATGAAGAAGAGCGTGTCCAGCAGGTCGAGGGAGGTGATCCTCCCCCTCTACTCTGCCCTGAGAAGGCCTCATCTGGAGTACTGTGTCCAGTTCTGGGCTCCCCAGTACAAAAAAGACAGGGATCTCTTGGAAAGAGTCCAGCGGAGGGCCACAAAGATGGTGAAGGGCCTGGAGCATCTCCCCTATGAAGAAAGGCTAAGTGAACTGGGTCTGTTTAGCCTTGAGAAAAGAAGACTGAGAAGAGACCTGATCCAAGTCTATAAATATCTAAGGTGTGGTGGGCAGAGTGGCGAGGCCGGACTGTTTTCAGCAGTGTGTGGAGACAGGACGAGGGGAAACGGCCAGAAACTGCAGCATAGGAAGTTCCACGCAAATGTGCGTAAGAACTCCTTTACAGTGAGGGTGACAGAGCACTGGAACAGGCTGCCCAGGGAGGTTGTGGAGTCTCCTTCTCTGGAGATATTCAAGACCTGCCTGGACGCCTACCTGTGCGACCTAGTGTAGGGAACCTTCTTTGGCAGGGAGGTTGCACTCGATGATCTCTGGAAGTCCCTTCCAACCTCTATGATTCTATGATTCTGTATTTATTTAGAAATTTCTTTTGGAAAGTTCTCACAATATAGCAATTCACGGGAAAGTTGTACCAAGCAGAAGAGAGTCGGGTTGATTGTACTCTATCTCTGTGTTTACAAGGCATTTGACAATTTCTTTTGTTTGGTACTGAGTAATAGATTTTTAATTACTTCTATATTATTCTATTGTTTTCCTTTCCCCTTTTTAAGGTGAGCTGAACTCTTTTGAAATCCATCTAGCCCATACCATTACCAGTATTTTGTATCTCAGAATCTGGGGAAAAGTAATATTCTCTTGTTCTTATAAACATCTAAGTCAGATCTATTCTCCAAAGCATTAAAGTTTACACCCAATCTATTGTTTGTTTTTCTTAACGGTAACTTAAAAGTAAATCATTTTTAGATCAAAATCTAAAATAAGACAAATTATGTCTTAAAGTGATTACTACACTCAACTATAAAGGAGGCCCAGCTGACTATCTCAGGTATGGACATCTGATCTGGGAGTCTCTGGGATAAGCTGGTATAAATTTTCACCACAATGACAGTACAAGAGTATTTAATTCTTGTAGGACCAATTACCTCTGATTATTAACGAAGTGAATGGAAGCCCTGTAGGGAGGAAGCAATATCTGAACAGGGAGAAAAACTGGGGAACTTAGAAATATCTGATAGGTCAGAAATTACTACTCTGAATGAATGAGAAGAGGAAGTAATAGAAGAAATGTTAGAGGTCATGGTGGAGAAGTGGTAATATTGTACCCTTGACAATTGGATAGTCATTAAAAGCATTCATTCATCATTTCTATTTAATCACAGCACCTGAAGCATTGAAGTAAATGTCAAAGTAAACTTTAAAATTAAGTTAAATGCAGATGATTGCACGACCTGTCCCATGCAGCCTCTGAGGCCAATTAGCACAGACATAAAATTAATAGATCAACTGATTAAAATGTCTCTGTTTAACATAATTCATTGAAGATAAAAAGAAAGAACTAAAATCCCATATTTTTAATTTTACCAAAAGAAATTATTGCTATCTGTGATTTCTATGCACTGTAATTTGAGATATATTAAAGTTAATAGGAGATATATATTTTATGAAATATATGAAAGAGCCTTTTCTGTATTCCACCGTTTATTTTCCTATAGATACGTCATTTAAGATAGTAAATTTCATTTCACTTAGTTTCCATACAGTCACTGACATTCATAGATGGATATTTATTCAGGTAGTTCTGTTGTTCATCACTATCAAGTCTGTTATACTAAAATTAACTGCAAATGCAAAGGCAGAAATGGGAGGCAGAAAGGGCAATTAAGCTCTAAATGTGCAAGCAGCTCTACCAGGGATTGGCATGTGGAAACTCTAGAAGAAGACTGCTTGATACAAGGAAGTCTATCAGCCTTGTAGGTTATCTCTGGATCACCTCCAGATGACTGAGGTTTGTGAATTTACGCTTGAAATATATGGCTTGGCATCAGTATTTTAATGCATTCAAATATTGTGCCATACTAAATTTGGTTCATGAAATAACCTGTTCACCAGTATCCTGGAGCAGCAAATACAGAATTCAAAAATGCTCAATAGTGTATACATCAATCACAGGCTAACACCTTTAAAAGTATTGGCCTATAAATGATTTTTTAGGAGTGCAGGATCATACTCTTATATCCTAGTACTACGTGAAATTAAGTATCTTATGTCTTCAAGTCAGTTAAACTTATTAAAAAGAAAAAAAACAAAGCAAACAAGCACATAAAACCACATAAAGAAAACCATTCTGAAGCACTGAATTATAAACATATTGGAACAAGAAAGTAAAATATTTCAAGTTTGTCAAATTTGCAATGAAAAATGAAATTAAAGACTATTTTATCTTTTTTTGGTAAAACTAAGCCATCCCTTTATAGTTATCACATTTATGCTCTTTCACCTTCCCACAAGCAATCATTTCAATGTGCTTGTGCTAACAACTAGAGATGTTATATATACCCTAATCCTGAATTAATTCCAGGTTCATAAACCTCCCACTCAGAAAAAGGCAAAGGAAAGAGAATCAGACAGGATCAAGAATATTTTTTATCTGTTTCTAATGCCCCAGTAATTATAATGTGACTGCACATTCAGAGATTTCTCATAACTGATCATAATGAAACATGCAGCAATTTTTGTGTGTGTGTGATTTCTATGGGAAACTGATTCCTTACCTTATATCTCACTGCTGTTTTAATGGCAGTTATCAGGAATATACTTAATCTGAGATCAAATGTAGTGATAGTCTAGCTGTTGGTCATGATCTTGTGGAAAACTCAGCACTTCAGACATGAATATAATCTGTCACAAGATCAAAACTGTAGCAATAAGCATAGCTATAAATTACAATTTAATTTACATTTTCATTCAAAAAATGAAATGTGAATCCCCTTAATTATAATTTAACAATGATGGATGACAATTTATCAAAATGTTTTACAAAAAAAATTCCAATACTTTTTTGTTGTTAGTTTTTCTGTATGTATGTTCTTTGTTCATCATATCTTGTATTTATTTTCCATCAAGGTATTTAGGTACCTGGAAGTTTATGGGCATTAGACTTTTTCCTTCAGACATTCATAGATTAGCAAGGCCAGTATATGTAATTTACAGGGTTCAGAATTTAGAGTTGGTGCTGATTCTTAGCTAGGTTGAGCCTCAGAAAATCTTTTTTATGTGTCTGGCTCTGAAAGAGCACATACATAACATATATAATACCAGATTAAACTGTGGGCAGTCAAGTGTCTGTTCTGCACATGCTCTGTTTACAGTAGAATAAATTTCTTTAGAATAGATTGTTGTAGTTCCCTTGCTGTGAATAGAATGACATTAACAGTTACGCTGGCCAGCATTTTGTGTGTTCAGGAAATGGCATACTGGGATCTTTTACAATGTTCTAAAACTTGAACATGAAGTTCTGTACTAACATGTGGAAGAAGTTCTTTATGGTGAGGGTGATGGAGCACTGGAACAGGTTCCCAAAAAGAATGTAGAGTCTCCTTCTATGGAGATATTGAAGATCCTTCTGGACGCCCACTCGTGTGACCTATTGTAGGGAACTTGCTTTAGCAGGGTTTTGAACTTGATGATTTCTTGAGATCACTTCCAACTCCTGCAATTCTGAGGTTCTCCGATATCTTTTTGTACTGAATTTTACTTACCTGTGCTCATATTTATTTTCTTAATGTTTTTTTTTTTTTTTTCATCTCCCATTAATGGGAGCTCATTGCTCTCAAGTGGTAACAGAATTAGAAAAATACAATAAACTTTTAAAAAGTGCACATTCTTGCAGTAAGTTACATGAGATGTATTTTTTAGAAGTCTTGTTTTGCAGGACACCAGATATTGGCCAGTGTTACAATTGGGACTCCAGCATGGCTGAGAGGCTGACAGGGCTGAGAGGGGATCCTTTAATTGTTTACAAATAAAGTGCAGTAGTAAAGTTGATGGGGGCAGACTCTGTTTGGTTCTGTGCAGCAACAGAACAAGGGGAAATGGGAAGAAAGTGAAACACAGGAAGTTCCATACTAGCACGATGAAGATCTTTACTGTGAGGGTGACAGAGCACTGGAACAGGCTGCCCAGAGGGGCTATGGAGTCTCCTTCTCTGGAGATTTTCAAGACCTATCTGGACACTTTTTTTGTGAGACCTGCTATAAGAACCTGGTTTAGCAGGAGGTTGGACTCGATGATCTGCGATCCCTACAACTCTGTGATTCTATGATTTTGTGATTCCCAGTCTGCTTCTTCACTATAAGTCCATTCTGTAACAGGGAGTTTGATCAGACAGTAAAATGAGATTCTACGTTTTTATGCTACTTAGATTATTTCCTAGTGTGGGATTCATGTTTTAATATTACAAGGGCTATGGAGAACATGCCAGTATTTTCTGTTCTCAGTAATATTTCCAACGTAACTATAGCATCGAGAAATAACATTGGAAATTGCTGATAACAATATTTCTCCCATTCTCTTTATCTGTTTTGCTTCACTTGGCTTTAGATATTCTCATAGAGTCTGCTTCTGTAGGGATTTTTATGCATCCTGGTTTAGGAGTACAAATGCAATAGATTGCCTAAGGTTGCTGGATACCAATTGCTGGAGCTTCTAAGTGCAGTTTAAATGAACTAGAAATAGAAAGGGTACAACAATATTTTACTGTGAATTAAGCATTTTTTAAATTCTTTTTTTCAGCTTCTCATCAGCCCTATTTATCTCTTGTTCTGTACTTCTATGATTTGTTGATTATTCATGAAAACAGTGTAGTGGGTATATGGTAAATGTGTACTTTACCAGAGTCATTTCTTCTCTTTTTTCTTGTGGAAAGGTGATTGCATTGCTTTCCCATGTCACTGTTTTCATCATTTAACTATCTGTATAATTATTCATATTTTCCTAATATCAATTTTAATCTTCTCTGTTAAACTCATTTATTCTGTCTATTCATTTATACTGTCCCTAGTGAACTTGGAACATAATTGCTCACTGATGAAGTCCTCCTCATATTAGCATAAGATAAAATAATAAAATATAATGACTAACAGAGTCTACCTGATGCCCTTAGAGATCTTGTCAGTTCAGCCTTGTTTGCAGTAAAAGACAAAAAAAGTATAATTCCAAATATTTCATGTATCTGTAGGAGTACTGCTTGTATTATCACTGGCTGATACTATTTTGCTTATTGCTTTGAACTGAATGTATATCTATCATTATTATTATTATTGTAATTGGCTTTTACTCTCATAGATCTCATGTTTATAAATTCTTTAATTTTATACAGATATATCAAAAATATATTGAATTATTTCTAACTTGTGGTAATAAACCTGCTTATTCTTATGATGTCTTTATGCATATTGGCTGCCTAGGGAAGAAATGTGTATTTTTAACATATACTCACACCTTAAAAATCTCTATTAATATAAAATTTTTGTTCATGCAGTCAAGTTTTCACAGAATTTTTTCCCTAACACTTTATATTTTTTACTGAAAATCTAAATATTTTCTTGTAATATTTGCTAACCTTGGGCAAAGGAGAGAATTATTTTTCACTACGCTTTGCTTGATAATGTTTTAAAAATTGTAAGACTGTCTTTAAATCTCTTTAAACTTTTTATTTAAGGAAAAAATTCTTCAAGCTTTTCTGTTACATATTTTCTGAGCCTTTTTTTAATCTCCTTGATTTCCCTATCCTTCTTTCTATTTTAATAAAGTATATTGTCATATAATCATGGAATGGCCTGGTTTAGAAGCAGTCTTACAGATCATCTAGTCCCAACACCTTGCCCCAGATAGGAACACCTTCCATTAGCCTGAGACTGACTATCCAACCTCGGCTTGAATTTCTCTGTCCCCGTAATCAAAAACAATGCTCACAGTCTGTGGAACCTCACAAGATTCAACTAGAATTTGTACTATCTTTCTTGTTACATAAGTAATTTCTTTAAATGCAAATCAGATTGAGCTGTATTTTCTGTAACTGTAAGGCGTATATTCAATTTATATTCCATTAAAACTCCTGTGTCCTTGGTATCACGTTGCTACTAATTAGGTATTCTTCATTTTGGATCTATCTTTCTGTTTTTCCTAATAGCGGTACTTTACAAGTATCTAAATGATCATAAATATCTGAAGGGAGATGGGAGGTAAATGGATGAGGCCAGGCTATTCTCAGTTGTGTGTAGCCAGAGGACAAGGAGTAATGGCCTAAAACTTGAACACAGAAAGTTCCATACTAACATGTGGAAGAACATTACAGTTAGGGTGATGGAGTACTGGAATGGGTCACCCAGAGACGTGTGTAGTCTCCTTCTATGGAGATATTCAAGACTCTTCTGGATGCCTACCTGTGTGACCTACTGTAGGAAACGTGCTTTAGCAGGGGAGTTGAATCCAATGATCTCTTGAGGTCCTTTACAACCACTAGAATTCTGTGATTTGTGATATCTCTCTATATTGAACCTGGCTTTTTTTTTAGGCATTTTTTCAATATATTAAAATCACGTTGAAATCCTGTCCTGCTGTCCTGTCCTACAGATTGCTTATAAACTATTCTATATTATTCTTTAATTGGAAAGGCAGTGTATATTTTTCTATAAATGTCTAGAATAGACAAATAACATGTTTTCTCAATAAATCATGGATAATAATTCTTTGGAAACAAAGGCCTTCAAAGACCAGTATTTCTTTCAAGTCTCAAAAAAAGGGCTGACACTGAATAAAAGATTATCTGCTATTATGAATAATGCAGCATATATATTTCAGGATGAATTTAAATATTATACTTCCTGATTTGTTGTTATAACAGCTTAGGATAGGCACTTTAATGTCTATCAAAGGTAGTGTTTATTTCATTTCTAGAGCATTTATTACAGAGTGTTGTTGAAGGAAGGTACTGAGCTGGATTACGCTCTGGTCTGATCTTGTACTGAAAAATCTGAAATCCCCACTGTGATGAGAAGACAGATCAGCTCTGAGTGAGCGCATAAGCTGAATCCTAGAACCATAGATTCATAGAATGGCCTCGTTGAAAAGGAACTCAAGTTAAAAAAAAGTTTCAATCCCCCTGCTATGTGCAGGGTTGCCAACCACCAGACCAGGATGTCCAGAGCCTGGCCTTGAATGCCTCCAGGGATAGGGCATCCACAACCTCCTTGGGCAACCTGTTACAGTGCCACACCACCCTCTGTGTGAAAAACTTCATTCTATTATCTAACCTAAACCTCCCCTGTTTTGGTTTAAGATCATTCCCCCTTGTCCTATCACTATCCATCCTCCATAAACAGCCATTCCCCTTCCTATTTACATGCTCTCTTCAAGTTCTGGAAGACCTCAATGAGGTCTCCCCAGAGCCTTCTCTTCTCCAAGCTAAACAATGCCAGTTCCCTCAACCTTTCCTCATAGGAGAGGTGCTCCAGACCTCTGATCATCTTAGTGGCCCTCCTCTGGACCCGCTTCAATAGTTCCACGTTCTTCCTGTACTGGGGGCCCCAGGCCTGGATGCAGTACTTCAGATGGGGTCTTACAAGAGCTGAGTAGAAGGGGACAATCACCTCCCTCTCCCTGCTGGCCACCCCTTTTTTAATGCAGCCCAGCATGCAGTTGGTTTTCTGGGCTGCAAGTGCTTCATGTCATGATAAGAACAAGCACGTCAGCTCCCATCAGACTGTGAGAAAGCTCATGTCCAGCTGAAAAAGCTGAAAAAGATGGCAATATGATGTTTTAGTATTATAGAGATCTAGACGTTTGCAAATCCTTCATGAAATCAAGTGAATTTTATTTTTTGCTTGTATTTATTTATTTAGCTTTTTTGTTGCTGTTGTTTTGTTTTAATATGGAGGTTATTTTGCTTGACAGTGGAGCACAATTGATGCACAAATGATGAGTCTATTGTCAAGAGATAATAGGTGGAAGACTAAGATGCTTTTTACATAAGTTACTTTTCTGAGAAGAACTGGTCTTCAAATATTTTATAGATCTTGCTGTTGCAGAATTGAGGTGGTTTTGGAAGGCAAAAAGCAAAGCATTCATACAGTACATTAATGCATCTGCACACAGTAATAATGTCAAAAGAAGTCACGTCACAGAAAGAGCAAATCTTGGAAACACAGGTCACACAACCACTCAAATTCATTCCTGCAGGGCATGGGAATTCAAGAAGGAGCTTTTTCCTTTCTTTTCTGAAGCAGTTTTTTCAGTTTTTCAACTGTTGATTTCTCCTTTTGACTCTATTTGAGCTGTTAGAAATAAGTTATCCCCACTTCCCTGGCCTCATAGAAGGCACATCAAGCAATTGAAATGGGAATGTTCAACCTGTGGAAATGTTCCGATAAACTCTAATGAACAGTCACCCTCTCCATTGTGTTTCATTTGCTTGTTTGTTTTTGCTTTGTTTTGTGGAAACGATAGATGAAGAAAGTGTGGAAATTTAGTTTCATCTGTTTGCTGAAAACAACCCTACTTGCAAAAGCTGGTACCCTCAAATCAGTTATGATATAGATGGCAGAAATACTTGGATTAGAAAGCACAGACTTTCTGAAGCTGAAACATGACTCAGAAGATATATTTTTTTCTTTCTTGATTTACTTTAGTTTCATGTTGTGATAACCATTGGCCTATAAGGCTGCTACAGTATTTTCCATAGGTTAAAAACGACAAATTACTAATAATACAGAAGAAATATATATATATATGTAATCTGTCTCAAGCTAACAAAACTCTTTGTGATGATTCTAATTTCATCACCAGGCTTGAGCTGTTAATTCCTGATGAGAATCAGGGTATATTATCTGGGACTTTCCCTAACACTGCTGTGCATTTGCAGTATTGGAGCTGGTTCATGGATAGCACAGGATATGAGTAAATTAATAGTACCTTTTTATAGACAAACCAACTCCAGGGTGGGTACTGAGATGGTCTTCTAAACTCTTCTCATTAGTACAACTATGAGCTGGTGCAGAACAGCCTACTGAAGTTTTCAGCATTAAATGAACTGTACTGGTCTGCAAAATGATTTGCCCCTGACATCCAGGCTTCAGTGCCATTACACTCATAAATCCAATGGAACAGAGTGGAGGATAATCCTCTAGGAAATTTCTTCTTCATTGCTGGGATGTACAGGTTTTAAGTACAGTTTTACTCTGCTAATTTTCTGTAATCTGGGACTAAATTTTCATTATGTAGGAGAGCAATCACGACAAAAGAAGAAAATAGTGTATGTCTCCTTGGAGAAATCAGGGTCTAACTGCCTGTTTTCTAGAAGAATATTCTGACCATGTAAGGGTATTTTAGTTCTCCTCTTATATTTGGGCTATGGAAAATAAAAAATTAAAATTGAATGATGAATTTATGGATCTATCTATCTATCTGTCTGTCTGTCTGCCTGTCTATTTTCATGAGATGGGGAATAATGACCTGAAAGTACTGGCAATGAATGACACTGGTGGCAAAAGTAACCTGTAAAAGTTACGTATATGTGAATAGACAAAAACAGTCTATATGAAGTGATCTTGGGAATAGAGACAGTATTCCAGAAAACATCTATATGTACACTTTACAGATATCTACAGCAGTAACTGCATGCACTGTACATGTACAGTAAATTTGTCCAGAATGGCTGTGCATTGAAGATTGACTTGGATATTGAAGATTAAACAGGAGAAAAACATTTGGCATTCAATTTCTTTGCTTGGTGATTATGTGATTAACGTATAGCTAGTATAGTGAGAGCTTTTTTTTCTTTTTTTTTGTTTTTAACCAGTAGGGATCAGTAGAGAAATAAGAACTTTTTTTCTCTCCATTTTTAACCCTTAAAGATCCAGTACTTCCCTTACATGCTTTGTATTGTGCCAGTATGTTTGTGACGCTCTTCCCCTCAGTCTTTATATGGGTAGCTAAATGGTTATGACTTTTCTAACATTGGATAGCAAGTACCTGGCATTCTGATAAAGAACCATCTTAGTCCTCATTTTAATTAATTAAAGACCAGCACTCTGGTATGAATAAATCTGTTGTAAGACATGCATGCATTTCAAATTGTCTTGAAAATCCTTTATAAAACAGGCACTGCTGCTGAGTTCTGGCCAGGTAATTTTTTGTCAATATCAAAACAGTCTAGTGTGGTACATTTCTGTTGTAAAACAGAAATGAAAAAAACTAACTGATATTGTTGTGGAAATGTAAAAAGAAAGTTACAAAGTGGTTAACTTATTTATTAAAAAAAGTATTGCCCTACATGAATTAATCTAAGTTTGTTAATGCACAGTAATAAAGATAATGTATTACCATTTTCAAAAGATCAGCTTTTTATTCATTTCTTACATGAATTTACAATAAATAGATGATAAAACCTTTTGGAACTTGACAAGCACAAGTCTCTATTGTTCACATTGGAAGGATATATAACCTTCCCTAGCGTGAAAGTGTATTTATTATGACTGCAGTCAGATCAATAAATGGTTATGGTAATGATTCTGCCAAAAAAAAAAAAAAAAAAAATCCTTCTTTTTCTTTTTTTTTTTGTTTTCTTCCCTACAGTTCTGTGTATACAGTAATAAGTTACTGAAATGGTACATTGTTCAATTTCATTGAAATTGCTAACACTGTAGAATGTTTCAGATGTTAAAATGTATGTGAATAAAGAGTCATAAGGTGGGAGCTGTGAAGGAAGACATTATGCTCTGAATGAAAGATAGCTTTTTGGGATTTCAGTCAGTTCTGCTGTTTTTATCATTTTGTTTCATTTATTCCAAGCTGGACATCAGTACATGAAAGCTCTCCAGGGAGGTTAGCTTGTTTGCATTGTGTCTGTAAGCAGAGCCTTTACTGAAATTCAAGAATTGAATTTCAGAATCTCTTGGTAAAACTGTAGTAAAAAAAGTCATCAAAGTTAGTTTGAATAAAGAATGGGATAGAGAGCGAAAGAGGTACAGAGATGAAAACAAGGGAGAGAATACTGTCTCTCACAAGAACAGTTGATTCTAGTAGACAACTGGAATGGAAATAAAAGTTTTTGTTTTCCATCTCATTACATGACAATATTTCCAATGAAATAATTCAAAATTCAGAGTCCCCGATGGTTGCTCAGTTTTTTAATTATTTGTGAAATATCTATTACTATTACTGTGAACACACTGCTAGTGATTATCATTAAGACAAGCTGAAAATAATTGAAAGGGTAATGGGTAATTATATATATACAAAAGTACCTAATAAAATTATCAAAATTATCACAAATTTTGAAGCTATATTACGATTTCAGTTTTACAGATTAAGCCAGTCACTGTTAGAGAGCAGGAAAATATCTACTAAGAAACAGATTATCAGTGTCATTATTTTTCTTATGTACCTTCCCACAGCTTATGCCACATCTTAAGTAATGGACTTTGCGAAAACATGAATCTGGAGATTTTTAATTCTTTGAAATGAACAGTAATATTTTCACCTGTCTGTTGTCACACCCGAGAACCTAAGAAATATTTGGAATCTATAGCATGGCTGAATGTTACAGAACGTATTTAACCTTACAGAACTCATGCATACTTATCTATACATGCATACAAATTCAAGCAGAGGATAAGTACACACACACACATAGAAATACATGCTAGATATTCTTCCACCTCTACTTATTTTGGTTTTAAAGAGTAATAAAAATGATATTGGAAAAATTATCTGAATGCCTGTTAAGGTATTAATTTTGTGCATGCAAAAAGGGAAAATTAGAACCTCCGTGATTAGTGGAATTAAGTAAAAATTCTAAAATGCATTAATGAATGGTCTTTCTAGTGCTACGCCTCTTTTCTGTCCCCTTAAGTAAAACAAGTGGCCTGTGGCATGTCCTGCAGACACATTGTTGATGACATACAAAGACCTTGCGCATCTGGATGTTTCACTCTAGTCTTATTTTCCTTCAAAATATAAAACCTGGTTCAATTTTCAATTTATTGTATTAAGATATTTAAGGAATGTTCTGTTTTATTTGGTCTACAGAATGTTTACTTACTTTAAATTGTCAGTTTGAAAATTATTGATCCAAGAGTTAATTGGGTTTGCAGCAAGATTTGCAGCTACTTAGCAGCTATTTAAAGTTAGAAATATAGTACTATACTTAACCTATTCAATGGGCATCTCTGAAGGAATGAATGAATAACTTTGTTTTAAAATTGTGCATCCCGTTCTATTTAAAGTTCACCATATCCTAACCTATTACGAATTCTGATTCCTATCATAGAATCACAGGGTCACAGAATCATGGAATAGTTTGGATTGGAAGAGATCTTTAAAATCTTCCATTTCCAACCTCTCTGCTATAGATGGGGACACCTCCCTCTAGACCAGGTTGTTCACAGCCCCATCCAGCCTGGCCTTGAATGCTTCCAGAGAGTGGGCATTCACAACCTCACTGGGCAACCTGTTCCAGTGTCTCATCATCCTCAAAGTACAGAATATCTTCCTAATATCTAGTCTAAATCTACCTTCTTCCACCTTAAAGCCATTTCCACTCTACCTGCCCTTTTAAAAAGACCCTCCCCAGCTTTCCTGTAGGCCCCCTTCAGGTACTGGAAGGCCACAATCTTAAATTGAAGGCATTGAGAACTCTTTTCCTTCAGAGAACTTGATGGGCATATGGAGCAGAGTAATGCCACTCAGGCATTTAAGTGTTTTTCTGATTACTAAAACCTCACCTTAGTGTCTTGTATCAGAGCTTGTGGTCTACCAGGGATAACTATATTGTTTCTACTATGTAAGATACTGTAATTTGTATGTGGTATTCATTTTGTTCAGTGAATATTGAGAGGGAATTATTTTTGATTCCTTAAGGCTGAACTTACTTTTTAGAGTCTTCTTAAACCAGTATTTGAAATGCAGGTAATATGAAATTCAGGGAGGAATACCAAGGCTTCGGAATCCTTCCAGAGATACAGATAGGATGTTGAACTGATACTCAAATGAAAGAGCCAAGAGGTGAAAGGAAAGTAGAAACCAGGGATTTATCTCACCTAATCTCAAACCTGCAGTATAGACATCAATGTCTGAGCCAACCAGACATTGATAATCAGATTCCCTTTATAGTCAAGGGAGAGAAACTGCTGCTTTTATAGCTGGATGCATTTAGTGGCACTTGGATATCTTCTTTGGCGTAATATAGTTCTCACCTAAGAAGTATTTTTTTTTTCTCTCTTGACTACAAAGGAGCAGTCATTTCACTCCTTAGATGCAGGCCTTGTAGATAGCTATGCATGGTTAAATAAATGCCACTCCAAAACACTGCAAACTAGGATAAGAACAAATTATTTTGCAGGTATATTCATGCCTTTTTTAATGAGATTCCAATGCTTCTGTAAATGTGCAATGACAAGGTACAACTGCAAATTGTAATTAAAAAAAGAAAAAAAAAGAAAAAAAGAAAAAAGAAAAAAAAATCAAAACCAGGAGAGGCTATTTCTGTAAGGATCTGCTTTGATTTTAAAGAAGAAAAATCCAAGAAAGAAATTACTAGTTAACACTTATTAATTTGCTGATATGGAGTGTTTTTGTGATTGCTTTAAAAAATGGCCACAGATCAAAGTTGGTGGTTTGTTCATTAACACAACGATGTTCTGATTTATAAAATGAAGCAATAGCTCAAATGAGCCACAAAGAACAAAAGAACAGTATTATCAGAAGCTTGTAAGCTGTAGGTGAACCTAAAGGATCGAGTCTGAAACCTGAAGAGAAAACAGCACAAATCTTTCAAAGCTGTTAGAAAAGAGGCTGTGAAACTCCATTCAGGCTTACACTTTTATGAACATGAAATGACTTTTCCAAACTTGATTCAGTGGAAATAACATTAATAAGCACAGATGTCTAACACAACCAAAGTAATAATATTCATATATACATATATATGATAATTTATAATATATGTACTCTATATTATCACAGTTCTTATTATTTCTTGTAAAAGAAGTTCATGCCTACACTCAGTGTCATTCTTCTTCTCTATATTTCCTCTTTCTTCCACATGAAGAAAATCTTATTGCTTGTTCAGGTAAAATAACCAAATGAATCTGTAGCATTTCCTCATATAGAGGTAGCGGTGTAGTATCTGGATTGCTCATTACCTTAATTATTTCCAAGCATATTATATAATTTCTTTTTATTATTGCTGTTTCTTATAATTTGTAAAGATACCTAACCTCCTTTTCAAAAATTATGCTCTGGTCAATTTCTTTTATTTAACTTTTAATCGGGAACATCTAGTTTTCCTATTTGCCATTTCTATGGAAATGTGTAATCATTACCAGTCCTGCTAAGTAATGCAGTCTCATTTCCAAATTTTGCTTCTTTGCTCTTTGTTAAGGGGGTAAAACATAAAATAAGAAGATAAATTAATACACTCATTCTGAGACTTTAAGTTGGTCACTGTTGACCTTTATCTCAGGGAAGCCCAGTTGTTCAATCTGACTTTGAATTTTTGCTCCTAGACAACCTTTAATCCATGGCAGTATCACCCTGTCTCCCAAGCTTAATTAGCTCATTTAGTGCTCTCTATCATGACATATCTCGACAAAGACCTTTTGAAAGTGTTTCTTCTCTATTCTTCACTTTCCCCTTACAAAGAAATCAAGCACTGAAAAAATATCATTGTCATAGTCAGAAATAAAAGAAATGTCTCATATTCAAGGTTAACTGTCTACTCAGCTGGTGTTATTCTCTCCTTGGAGTTTCCAGCTTTAGAGATTGAATGTCTTACACTGATTGTTTCTACACTTGATAGCATTTTTTTTACCATTAGCATTTCAACTAAGTGCTACAAGATATCTACTATCATGAGTAACTTTGAACTCAGATTATAAAGCTGTATTAGAATCAGAAAAATTTATATAGCAATCTGTTTTGGTTTGTTTCTAGATTCCAGTTTAAATAATAATAATAATAATATTGAAACAATCAAACTTGTTAAATTAGTGTTTTTCAGTATTTGAGAGGTTGAAACTAGATGATCATTGTGTTCCTTTTTAACCCAGGCCATTTTATGACTCTGATTATTTGAACAAATGTTTCATTCTTTCTGTTTGTGATGAATATTGCATACATTTCTGTATAGATACATCTGTATCAATACATATAAAAACAGAATTCCAGTTGGTTATTATAACATTTTAGAAGATTTTTTTTTTTTCAGGGAAAATAAATAAATAAATAAATAATTGAAGTATTAAGGACTGCCCCTAACTAAAGTATAACAAGATTTTGAAATCATTAACTGTTTTAAAAGGGAGATTGCTGAATTTGTAATGCTCCAAAGCAGTGCAAAATCTTTATTTTGTTGTTGGCTGACTAACTTGAAAATAATCTAAAATCAGTTCATTTGGAAAGATGCACAGGAAAAACCTTACTGGTAGTGCCATATGGAATAATTACAGTGACAGCCCTCAAAAGGGTAAAGCGCTAGGATCTGTTTTGTACAGTCTGAGCAGAAAATTAATACCCCAAGGATTAACTCGCCAAAGTCTGAAGTAATCAGTAGCGTAATAATTGTATCATAGACACTGTCACCATCCTTCTGCTGTACTGGATTGCTAATGGCAACACTATTTGCTAAGGAGGAGCAGTGGCAGGTCTAACATTTGACCATACTCCAAATGACCACATTAACACAGGTAACTAATCATGATATCTACATAACAGCTTTTATATTTCCTATCTTTTTATGTCATTTGTGTTGTGGACATGTCAATAAAAAGCCTCACAAGTTTGTGAATACTTAACAAGAGGTAATGCCAGAATAAGCCTGTTAGTCACATAATAGCTATTCATATAAATAATAAACAGGGAGATTTTTGAGCTAATCACTCAGTGTTTTATAGTGATTTTAGACAATGTTTCTAGCTAGTCTGAGTGAAGTAATTTGGCTTTGATTACCTGCACATGTTAACAATTTGTAATACAGCCTTGCAGCAAATAACTAGGTAAATCCTCACTCCTGCAGTGACCAATATGTGTTGTAATACATCTAAACAAGGACAACATTCTGCTTTGCTAAATTAATGACTGAAAAATAATTTGTTTATGTTTTAGTGAGAGGGACTAGTTTTTTCATACATTTATTTTTTATTAATAAGGATGGTCTTTTTAAAGCTTTAGAATAACCTTAATTACAGCTGAAAAATGGTTTTAGTTAATTAAGCACTAAGCTTTTTTGAGTTGTAATATTCAATGCAAATATTTATAATTAACAGTATATTAGATTGATAGTTTTAATAGATTGAGTAACAGAGGCTGTTTTCATGTAAAATTGAACCATATGTATATATATGTGTGTGTTTGAATATATATATTGAGGTCCCTTCCAATCCCTGATATTCTGTGATTCTGTGATACTGCAACATAAATTTGTAGATTATATAACTTATAGAAACAGAGGTAGAGAGACTGTATTCATCAGATTATTTAGAGGATTCATTTTCTTTGAGTGTTAAATTCATATTCTTGTGCCGAGTACTGAAATGGTCACAGTAAACATTGGACTTTTGCATCTGGATTGTTTTGAAATAGAGCTATTTTGCCTGTAGAGATCTTAATTTTGCTAATAGGTTAAGTGCAGTGAGATGAATACAGACATTCTGTCTGCTTTGTGATAAAGCTAAATTAATACCCAAAGGATTAACCTTCTGTACTGTGATGATTATTATTTTAGAAATTGCTATTAAACGCTCTTTAAAACATGACTCCTACCAATAGGTTACTGGAGTGTGTTTGGGAGGAGCAGAAAACGCTCTCAGTGTGAGATAACCAAACTCAGCATCTTTCAGTCTTTCTCATATCTGTTTTAACAATATTAAGTAATATATATATATATATATAATATATATATTTAACCAAAAATTCTGTAGAGAATTACTTATCTTAAAACTTTTATATTCTTTGTCATTGATAGCAAATGCAAAACTCAAATTCTGGGGTCAATTTTACTCCAGTGAACTACCATTCTGTAAGAATCTCTACCAAAACCAATTAGAGTGTTTCAAAATGATCCTTTGTTCACTTCTATCCATTCCTCTTTGTCAGCTGTCATAGCAGGTTTTGGTTTCTGTTCTGGATACGAAGTGCTGAAGCAAGTTAATTAAAAGATATTGGGTCAGCTCTCTTGGTATGCTTAAGCAAGAAAGGACTATTGGATTTGAGTCGTTCTCCCTGTGAGCATACAACATGCTATCTGAAGATTGCTAATACATCACTGACCTCATTTTTATAAAATATCTTAAGAAAAACATACTAAAACTTCAAAAATTATTCATCGTGACCTGTGCTGCAAACTGATATAGAAAAGTTGTTTTGATTCAATGTTGAGAAAGAGTGGCCTAAAATTTCCATGAAATTTTCCATGGAAAGTCACACAGAGTATTTGATTTTAAACAACAAACAAGCAGACAAAAAACAGTCCCATCACCACTGAGCTGATAGAGAAAATGTGATAATCCTATCACAAGTAACTGTTGCATTCTCATTGCTTAATCGAGAAAATATTGCTTGACATTTTAATTATTTGTGAAAAGGCAAAGATGACTTTATTTCCCCACTAGAACTTCCTTTCCTTTGGCTCCGTGTGCAAATTTGAAGCATTTTAAAGGCTGATTATAGAGAAAATTATGCTGGGCTACCCATGAAATACTTCTCCAAATGCCTTTACTGGTTTTTATATTGCACTATACTGTACTACGGCTCCATCATAATGTTATTACTTGTGACCTTCTCTGGCCAGCCTTTGTTTGCTGTCCGTTGCTCTTTCACAAGGCTTGGGTTCCATCTCATGCTGACTCCCCAGCAGGAAGTGCCTGGCTTTGGATACACTATCTATCCTGAGTGCAGGTAGTGGTGGGGGGACTGAAATAAAATGAGAGGCCAACTTCAATGTTCTGATTTGCTTTTGAGGATTAAAGGACATGGTTTAGAGGGGAAATATTGGTGGTGGGTGGATGGTTGGACTAGATGATCTTAAGAGGTCTTTTCCAACCGTAATGATTCTATGATTCTATAATTCTATTTTACCTCCAGGTGAATATATAATAAATTCAGGAAGTAATTAAAACATATTTCTGCATAAGAATTAACTAATATTATTTCTCTGTTAAACTGTCTCAGATTCCAGAGTCCAAGAGATCTGTTAGTTAAAAAACCTTGTTGCACTAATGTTATATCTGTTTTAGGCTTGTGGTCATTTTCTTAATTTGGCTCAATGCTTTGGCTTAATGCATCATAAAAACATCTAGTTGCACCCATTCCACACTTTGGCAGTCATGGCCTAATTTTAAAGTCTGCTTTTTGAGTTGATACACACATTTTATTTAAGCATTTGTATGGAAGTTTGACTTGTCTCATGTACTCAAATCCAGCACTGTTCTTTAGCTGTTCTTTGAAAGCTTTTGATTTCCAGAAGAACCATATATCTACTTCTTGATTACACTCCTCTACAGGAAAAGGGTCAAAAAACAGAAATATTGTCTGAACTTATTTCAATTTTCTGGATGGCACTCAGAGCACCTTTCTTACTGTTTTCAGAATATTTTAGTTGTACTATGATGTATTACCAAGTCATTGTGCTGAGAGATATTTTTTCTCTGATGTTGGAAAATGGCATGCAGATTCAGACTATTCACGTGGCAAAGAATTATTATTTTTCCTTAGCTTATTTATCAAAATGCTGCTGACTCCTGCGACATGTCTGGCAGAGCCCCTGATGTCAGGTGATGGGCAGCCAGTACCAGCCATGGAGCACTCTACTCATTCCCTTCCTTTTGCCTGCACAAAATGACCATGCATGCACCAACTAGATAAATTTGTACTGACTCAGTGCGAGCAATTTAAAAGTGTATCTCAAAGGGAGCACATGTAGAAGACTTTGTGCACATTTTTTACAGAGCATGTCATTGCTTTCCATATAGGTTCCATTCCAGAGCACCTTATGAATTTCAAGCAAACCATGAGAATTAAAAAGAAAAAAGAAAATGCTTAATGATTTAGTAATTATTATTATTATTTTTTTTTTTCTGGTCCTTTGCTTCTGAGAAAAGCGGAAAAAATGCACATACTGTACTAAAAAATATTCAGAATTATTTTTCGCATCTCAGCAGTAGCATAAATAGCACATAATGGTATCTAAACATTTGAGAATGATCTCATATTGATTTTACTGTGCAGAAAACTAGTAAATTTTCTGTACAACATATGTAAATTGTTCATGAGCATGAATACAGCATCATGAAGCTAAATTAATTTATACAGAAATTTGTTTATTTATTTATTTTGTGTGTGTGTTTGAACAGTGCTGAATACTTAGAGCATGAACAAATAGTACCTTTATAGCCAAGTCCTTTCTATACCATTTATTGCAATACAGCATTCTATGTATATTAAAATTTTCCAATTACAAATACAGATACTTAAATGATTATAGAGCCAATAGTGAAACCCAATATTTCTCCCCAGCCCTTCAATTATTGGAAATATCTGTAGTTCAGTGCATTCCATAGTACCAATATCTGACATAAGAGTGTATGTCAGAGGGATTTGCTAGAGTAGTGATGAAGAGACAGATATCAGCTATGATATCATTACTGTAAAATTGGCTTCTATAGTTTGCTTTTTTGTTCAGGTTTGAAGTTACTTCATCCAATGCATATTTGTACTAATTTTTCTTTTACTGATGACCATCTCTGCTTAACTTCATGAAAAAATAGTGACCTGTATTAAAAAGAAAAAAGAAAATATAGGAGAATGATAGGAAAATATTATCACAGAGGATGGACATTTTGAAAAAAGCATAGAAAATAAAAGCAGGAATTAAAATATAGCCATGGGATAAAAACAATAAGGTGTCTATCTTATATAGCTTTTCTTAGCTTTATGCTTGCACAGGTGAGGGAAAAAAAAAACAAAACAAAACAAAAAAAAACACTAAAAATCAATACAGTCCGAAAGAAATTAGAGGAGACAAGAATTACATATAATGTAGGCTCAATGTAGTGTATCATGCGAGTTTCTTCCACTCTACTACCTTGAAGCTACATTAAGACTGAAAATTGCAGTACTCAAGCATTAAGAAGTTTAGTACAAGGGATCTTGCATGCAAAAAGCCCCACATTAACATAAAATTAATGACTATCATAATATCAAAAAGAAAGGAATCCTATAAATCTTTTGGATAAAAGTAGCATTCAACAAATATTCTTCATATATTTCCTCTCTCTATAATCAGGAATTTAAATCTCTCTATAATCAGGAATTTAAATCTCTCTATAGGTGCACACCTACTGCTGGCTGGTTGTTAAAGTGCACCGGAAAAATCAGAATCTTACAGTTTCAGTGAACAGAGGGGTTTGTAGAATAGAAAAAAGCAATGACATAAAACACTGAAGCTACATTTAGTCCTTAGACATATAACATTTGGAGTACGTGGAGTGCTCTTTGAAGAAGCTTGCTAATGATCAAGAGTTGAACAAGAGAAGTTACAGGTTGGAATTATGCCAGTGAAACAGGATATGAAATATTTTAGATGACATTTCTTATGAGGTTTAAGTAGGGCCACACCATATTGAAATTATCTGTGGAATCAACTCATTTAGAAGATACACGGTTTTGCAAAGTGTAAATGAATTGTAACTTCTACATTTGGCTTTAGTTGTAAGCTGATATGATCTTTTAAAGCTATCCTGAATTTTTTTCTGGAAAAATAATTTCATCTGACGTAAAAAATTAGGGCACCTACCATCTATGGATGAGGTAATTCATTTCTCCTTTCCAGTCACAAGCAAACCTTAAACATTTTGTGCAATGGGTAAATATAAAAGTACTTCAGCACTACAGTCATTGAAATGGCTGGAGTATACTGAATCTTGGACTTGCACAGCCACTCCACAAGCAGGCCTCAAGGACTGACACTGCATAACACGATCTGGGCTACTTCAGGACTGCCACACCCCAGTGCAATGCAAAAGGAGAGATTAGCACCAACCTTGCTTGCCCTCAGAAGTCTGGCAGCTGCTCTTATTAGCATTCATTCCACTCCTGGGCATGATGTTCCCATAGTGCCATTTTTTGTTGAACTAACATCCAGGTTTTCCGAGAAGCTAGAACAAAGAATTGTTAATGTTTTCTGGGGGTTTCCATGTGTAAGTATGCGTCATCTTGGGTAGGAGTATCTGTATTCATCTGTTTAGTTAGATGGCTTCTGGTTATGAAGTGAGATATCTAACTCCAGGAGGAAGAAGATTCCATCGTGCTCCCTAGAGTCATTTTGTTTTCATGTATTAAAATAAGAAAATGATATTTTTTTACTCTAATTTTTGCTATTCAGCCTGATTTCCCATAAAATAATAAGATTTTATTTTTTTATTTTTATTTTTTATTTTTTAGTTTGGATAGAAAAGAAAATGCTTAATAGAAATAATTATAGGTTAAAAATGTAGTTTGTCTCAGAGATAACTCAAAATTCTTATTAAAGAAAGTATATGGAGGATCTAAAGTGATTGAAAAGAGCTTTGTCTTGCTCATCAGAAAAAGCCTTAAGTGTGTGCTGCATCGTAATGACTACCTTCAGAGAAAACAGTCCAGGTGTAACTAATCAATGCTTTTGTCATGTTTTTCTGTGTGAGGTTGGACAACAGGGAAATATCTCAATGCTATCTTTGTATTGCATACACTGCATTGGTATTCCACTAGTCAAACTATTATAGTTCCAACAGCAAAAGAAAAAAAATAAATTTCTTTGGCTAAAAAACACAAACAGGATGAACTCACCAAAACCTGTTTGAGCTTTTTGCTAAAACAAACAAACAAACAAAACAACAACAACAACAAAAACAATGTAGCAGGATGTTTTACAATGAAAATCTTTCAGATTATCTGTATTTTGAAGCTAATAGAATAGAATACTGTACAGCACTTGTCAAATATCTGTAATACTCAATATAACACTCCCAAACTTTACAGCAGACTGTAAATGTCTTTAAAAACTAATGTCAGAGGCTGTGCTTTAGAAAGCATATCATTATCTCACTTTGTCAATATAAGCTATTCATCTTAATAACAAATGCTTTCCTGGAAAATAAACAAGACACTATCCTTCCCTCCATGATGCTGCTCTACATATTGCCATAGTCTTTCTTGATTTACACAAAAGTAACTCAAAAAAGGGTTACATCTCACAGTAAATGAAGGGAAGGAAAGAAAAGCTTTGACCTCTGGAAAAGTGCATTGGGGTTTGAGAATGGAAAGTTGGTGAAGAACTACTGAAAGAATTGAAGCCTTTTTACCTTACTAACGAGTATCTAATCCCCATGAAATATGAAGCTGAAACTAATTTGGAGATTGCAGTCTGGTGCTTAAAGCTTGAAAGCTACAAACAATATTTACTACCTGGCTAGCACTGGTAATAGTACAAGCTATACTAAAACTTTATGATATTCTTTTAAAGCTGAATAAAGTCATTTTACACTCTACGTATTTATTAGCTATTTGCATCAGTACAATGCTGAGTAGTTCAGTAGTTTGAAGGAGAATAGTGTAGGTGAATCAATAATTCACAGCTCTGAATGATAGAACTAATATAGCAATCTCCTAAAATGACAGCATGCAGTGTGAAGCCTATTAATGAAAGGTCCTCTTTTTCACAGAGAAATTAAATAATTACTACTCAGAACAGCTCAGAGTACCCATCTAAACACTTATAAGCAGTAAAGCATTATTGAAAGGCTTTTCTATTGTTGTATCTCCGATAAATTAATGTTTCCAATACAGTAAATGTTTGTCTTTATTCCAGACAACTAGAGGAGCTGGGAATCATGATGTCCCAAAATAATGTTGCTTGTTTCTTTTATCATATGGAAGCCAAGAGTAGTTGCCGGTCATGAATTCCACGTATCCACGTGCATTATGAACCAGGGCCTAGCAGATTGCTCTGGTCTCAAACTTCCTGTTCACCTGTACCCAGGCTTGACAAAGCAAAATGCCCCAACCCACACACTAGATACATTTTTAAAGAGCTCACTTAATTTTGAAACAGTTACAAAACAGAAAATTATTATTCAGTTTAAATATACACATAAATGAATATTTATTGTAGGTAGAGAAGCTAGGAATCACAATTTAGATTTTTGCAGATGAAAGAAAGTAATCTAGCAGTTGACCGATATGAAAAAAAAAATAATGGCCATATACACTGTTTATATGTGCTGTAGACAACAGCAAATGTAGCAATGGAAGAAGCATTGATAAGGCATTTAATGAAGATATTTCCATTTATAGTCATTCTGCAGTGTTCACATTACAAGTCATAGACTTGGACGAAGATAAAGCCCTCCATAATTCAGGAGAAGTAAAGTGCAAATCCCACAAAATGCTTAAATTTCCCACATGTAAGTTTAAATAGCAAATAGAATGTAACATGGAACAACTCCATATTCAGAGGGGTCAGATTCCATGTTGATGAAGCCATGTGTGACATTTATTGTTGCTTTGAGACACCAAAGCAGTGCTGTACGGATAACATGCCTCAGTATTCCTGCCTTGATACATAGCAAGTGTTACTTATTGTATTTCTTCACACATGCATCTAATAATTACTGTGCTTTTTTTCTGTGCAGTTTACACATTCCTTCAGATGACGTTTTTAAGACATTGATCTCCTTCAGATATACTATTATTCCAGCCTAAATTTGACAGAATTTCCTGTGTTTCTTTAGCATATTATTACTACTTTTTGGTCCTGACTTTTTTGTAGCTTTTTGATTTAGGATCTGTTATCTCGCATGGATTTGTTTGCTTTCTTTTTTGTTTGTGTTCCTACACAAAATGCAACGCTATCTTTCTGTAATGGCTTTATCTTTTTTCTTAAGCTCTATGATAACCAATATAAAACATCTGGATCAGAAGATATAGTGTGGAATTCTGCAGATACACAGCATAAGACAGTGTCAGGGGCACTTCCAAATAACTGCTTAAGCAATAGGAAGGACAAAAATTATGTAGGGAGAATATGATACTTGATGTTACTTGAAGCAAAGCAATCATTCTTAAAATTGCTATCCATTAACTCCCTGCAAAGACTAAATCATCATTTAATTGATTTCTCATAAAGTGCTAAAAATATTACTGTGTGAAACAAATGTCGGTTTCATGGAGAACTCCAAGTAAATGGAAAATAAGTAAACATCAACTGAAACAAAATTATTATATCATTTTAAATACAGTTTTTTTATTAACTGTATCACTTTCAGTATTATTTTAATTTTTTTTTTCATGAGCCACTCTGTAAGTCCATCAGTATATTTTTGAAGATTATGGACACTGGTGTTCCTGTTGAGAATATACATCATGTATTATTCAAACTTAGTTTCTACCTTTAATGTTTTTGAGTATTTATTTAAATTAGGGAATTATTCTTATATTTCAGATCATAATCATAGAATCATAGAGTCCTTAGAGTTGGAAGAGACCTTTAAAGATAATCTAGTCCAGCTCCCCTACAATGCACAGGGACACCACAGCTAGATCAGGTTGCCCAGGGACTGATCCAGCCCCGCCTTGAAAGTCTCCAGGGATGGGACATCAACCACATCACTAGGCAACCTCTTTCAGGGCCTCACCACCCTCACTGTAAAAGACTTTCTCCTTATATCTAACCTCCCTAAGCTTGAAACCATTTCCCCCTGTTCTACCACCACAGACCCTACTAAAGAGTCTGACCCCTTCCTTCCTGTAGCCCTCCTTTAGACACTGAAAGGCTGCTCTCAGCTCACCTTGCAGCCTTCTCCAGGCTGAACAGCCCCAACTCTCTCAGCCTGTCCTCAGAGGAGAGGTGTTCCAGTCCATGATCATTTTATTGGCCTTCCTCTGGATGTGCTCCAACAGGTCTATGTCTTTGTTGTACTGAGGACTCCACATAATATCTGTCTATTTTCAATTGTCTCTTAGCTAAATTTAACAATTTAGTACTAAATAAAATTTAATTTTTTGTACTGCTACTGAAGAGTTACGGGTACATTCCAGCCCGATACCACAGTTAAGGTACATTGCCAGTAACATCTCTGAACTAACTCTCTTCCTTTCAGTTTTGAGTATCCTATATAGAATGGGCCTTTGGGCTGAGAATTATTTGGTAAAATGCTAATTATTGTAGGCCAACATTCTCTCATCAGGATGCTCAGAAATTGTATGAATTCATTGGAACTGGTATATGACCATGTAGCTTCACGTCATGTTTAAATAATATCAATGTTTTTTTTTTTTTTTTTTTTTTTTTTTTGTGGCTACTTTTGCTATGGTTTGAAAGTATCACTATCGAAATTAGCTGGAAAAGAGATAAATAAGCCATCACAGGGCGGAGAGCTTAGCAAAATGCTAATAATGCTTTTTTTTTTTTTTGAACACTGACTATATATATGTGACCTTTGCTCTAGAAGACTCTTACAAGAATGAAAACATCACAATAAACAAAATTCCGGCTTAGTTTTCTGCTTGTTTTGGAATATTCCAAAATCAGTTCTGATGCAGAATCTTTTGTGGCATACAAAGTTAAGGAATATATGGATTTGGACAGAAAATTCTTTCACATAGTTATTCTGTGATTCACAAATAATAATTTTCAATATGGCTTTAATGTCATTGGATATGTGGCATTAGTCAAGCTACAATATATATAGACCTAACAAATGTTTTGTTTAGAAGTTAATCTGGCTTTTTCTTTCATTGTAAGTAACAGAGAGCAATCTCTATAACGTAGCATTATCCACCAGTGGCACAAATCATAATGAACAACAGGAAACCTGGGGAACTTAAGAGAACTTAAGACAGAGTTGCAGCTGGATGTGTTTCTGCTTTTTGTTCCTTTGTTTGTTTGTTTTTAATTGAGTAATTAATTAATTTAAAGTTTACATTACAGTAAGGCTGAAGAAAAGCAAATTTGTTTGTCCTGGAGTGCAAGCATTCAAGCAATAATGGCATACAGTAATGCATTCATATTACCTTAACAACTCAGAAGAACAATTCATATTTCAGACTAAACCAATTAAAGTGGTAACCACATTTATTTTGTACATAATTCTTTAAGACTTTGGCAATTTTCTGAAAATATGAGACTATTTTAGACAGTAGTATAGACTGTTCCTTAAAAACTGCAGATGCAGATAATTGTTTCTTCCTTGAACTGAAATAATATAGAGAAGGAATATTTTTTCTTTGGTAAAGCCAATATTAATTAAAATATTCACCTTCTTCATAGTTAAGTATAAAAGATTTGTAGCAATAGAGATAGCTATACACTATAGACAACTTGAAAGCAGAAAATTAATTATTTCTGATTAAAATTTTGACTCTAATGCAGAGTGGGCGTTTGTTGCATTAAACCATATCAGGCAACCCTTAAAACTGGTCTCATATGGAATCACAGAAAACAGCTGTTGCTTTTGTCTTTAGAACTCTACCTAAACCTTTAGTATGATCTCTCATGTAACTGGGCTGAGACCACGCTGACCTAAGCTGCCAGCTTTAGCTGTATTAAAAACTCTTTGATTCAGAAGTAGGTGTGTTTGAAATTTAATGATGTCACTTTCTTTTTTTTTTTTTTTTTCTTTTTCCAAAGAAATCAGCAGCAAAGTGATAGCTGTAAAAATAAATAAATAAATAAATAATGATGTTACATAATGTGACAGGGTATGGGAGGTGAAGGCAACTTGTGTGCTCAGGCATTGCATGTCTTCCACTTAGTGTACAGTGTGAACAGCATTCAGATTTAAGGAACAATAAACTGCAAACACTATGTTTTAATATAATAATTGGTGATTTGTCTTATAAATATTTGAGTTATCTTAAAATATATCATGTTAGCTATCCAGTCAAAAAATCTTTTATTTGTATATAAGATCATTCAGAAATCATTGTTATAAATTTGCAAACCAAAGCTTTCTCCAGCTCTCATTTTAACTATAGGAAAAATGTGGGGATACTGTGTAAATCTAACCTGCACAAATTGCAAGTCTACTACATAAGTTGTTCTACCGATGAGCTTGTGAAAGTCTTTCACGTAGTGCTGAGTGAATATCCAGTGGGAAGCATTATCTTTGAAATCACCCTGAGCCACTCCTGTAGAATACTGTGTAATATTCAGTGTTAGAATGAAGAAAGACCTACTATAAACTGCATCCATCATTGGTGTCCATAAACTACAGCACAGTTTGGTCATGACTTGTACTTTAATAAATCATGACATTAACTGCCCACTCACTGGCTTTCAGAAGTGCTACTACTCTTAACAGTAAGATGCATGCGTGATGTCACTGAAGCTTATGATATGCCTTATTACACCAAAGAGATACAAGAAAAGGGTCTTGTTTTCATATAGGCACTATTCACAAGTAAGGCATGACAAAATAACTTTCTTATATCAAGCAGTAAACTTTAGGATTTCTTGAATCAGAAAGGCACTCTCTGTTTCCTCATTAACTGTGAACATCAGTGCCTTGTACAATGGGTCAGTTAGAAATATCTGGCAACAAAAATGTTTTCTCATTTTAAGAAGTAGAAGCTTGGTTGATAGGTAGAATCAAAACTACACTTTTTCTAACTGTCACTGAGTCATGCAAATTTCAAGAAACAAAGTCAGTACTATCCTTCAGAAGATCTTATTACCTCTAACAAGCCAATGTAGTCTCTACCTCCCCTGGAGGTTATGAAATGGGGAAAAAGTGTTTACAACCATGGATATGGACCATAAGCATTTCAGAAGTTTTTCTGATCTCAACCTTTCCAGAACTTACGATTATAGTACTGTGAATAATTTACTCAAAATTTGTCTTAATAGCACAATGTGAGATTCACATTAACAATTTGAGACATCTACTGGTGTCCAGTAAAGAAAGGAAACCTATCCTTTAGTCTAATGACTTCAGCTGTATTATTTTGAGTCACATTCAAGCAGATAATCAAACAGCTTTATGCTTCTTATAGTTTTTCATAAATTACACATAATTTGGTCTAATTTTAATAATCACATCGTTATCTTACCTTTTCAGGAGCAGGAAATAACTTACTGAATGAAAATAAATATAATTTTCAGAAAAGGGCATATTTTTTCTCCAGAGAAAATTATATAATTTTGTACTTCCAGTACAACAAGCCTAATACACAAGAAAACTAGTTTAATAGCACATTTTTAAAAATTCTAAAGAGACACTGTCTACAGGAGGTTTTCATTTTGGAAAAGAACTATATTTCTGGCTGGATTTAAATTCTTCTTTCAGAGAAATAATGTCTGATTCCTTATTTTCTATTTCAGCATTTAGAATCAGTTTTACTTACAAACACTGTTTTTAAGCAGACATTACCATATTTTAATAAACATCTGACTGAACAAAAAAAATGTGGTGGCAATATTCAGTAACATTTTTTTCTATTTGAAAATACTAAAGGTTTTGGGTTTGTTCCCTCCTCCCCCCCCCCCCCCCCCCCCCCCATATTTTCTAAAGAAATTAAAATGTTCCATTAACTGTACATTAAGGAAAAGTTTCAGCCTTAGCAATATGTGCAGTTAGTCAGTAGGATAAAGCCTCCTACTTGTTTGAAATTCAGAATTTTACAAAGCTACAGTGGTACCTTATTGTTGAAAGACAGACTCAATCTCTCCTTCTCTCATTTTGTATTAGATTTAATGGAATTTTTTCCTGGAGTACAGAAAAAAAAATCCAGTCTCTAGTAAATAAAAAACACATAACAGAAGCTTTGCTTGACAATTTTTTCCCAATTTTACTCTGCGATAATTACCAATGTTAAAAAAAAATTAATAAAATAAAGACAAATCATGAAAGTGGTGATTCTTTCAGTACAAAATTTGTCTTGTATTCTTATTTTTCTTGTCTTCAAAAAATAAGTGAAACTCTTTGGAGATGAAGGAAAGAGAAAAAAGTACTACTTAAAAAAATGCAGCTTTTTATGATTATTTATTACATTTTTATTTATAACATATACATGCCTTCCACATATATGGTACATCGACTGCCCCTATAATAATGTGATTTTTAAAAGAATTTTCACTTTTCTTGCTATTAGAGAAACTTCTACTTTTGAGAATTTCCAGAAATATAAATGACTAAGAGACACTATTTGCTGAGGCTGCATAAATTCTTCTTACTCAGATGACAGTAATTGAGGATAGCTGCACCTGGAATTGGCTGATTCTGACAGATACAAGGAGAACCTAGCCATATTTAGGCAAATAGACAAGAATTCTGTAGAACGTTAAATTACTAGATCCTTTATTGTGGTTGTTTGAAGGGTCACAGGGATAAATTGTAGATGTTTTTTGCTTTGACTGCAACTGTTACTGCTTCTTAGCTTCTTTGTCTTAGGAGTGAAAAAGTCTACATGTACTGAGTGAAAACTGAATATATTTAACACTAAGTAAAATTACAGAACTTGTTCACTTGCTGTGACGTTTTTACAATTTCAGGAAATAATTTAAAAACTACAGCATCAATAATAATTAAATATTGAAGTGCAATTTAAGAAAAAATCTCTTTGAGTGAATAAGCTAATTAAGTGAATTAGTTGAATATTTTTATCCTGGCTTAAACAGCTGTTTTCCTGATATACTCAAAGGAAGATGTCTAGACAGATATCCTTGTGGAGAATTAATGCCTTTATAGACTCAGTGTTTGGGCTAATAAAGCTATGCAGTAGTGTGAACTATTCAGATTGGATATTATTTTATTCAGTATATGTATAGAATAGACTTCATAGCTGTGGATTGCATAGAGTATATATTCTCCTATGTAAAAATATTGATACTAGAAACTAAGCAGAGCTACATAGAAATACTGGTACATAAACTTACTGATAAATTCATTAACCACTTCACCTAAGGCAGTTCTAATACTAAGGTAAAAGTCAGAAAGGCATACTAAACATGAATTTCTTCACCACTCTTAACTTGGTCTTGTACACTTTGAAGGTGATAAAATAAAGGATATCAGATTCAAGTTCATGTAGCACTTTAAGAATGCTTTTTTTTTTTTTTTGTAACTATGGTAGTCTCAGAATATACATAAGATAGTGTCTTTAGCAGGATATAATATTAAAATAGAAGGACAAGTATCTTCTCATGCAGCCAGTTCTAGAAAGAAACATAGACCTTCATCCTAAGAATACAGTTTCAGAAAAACGAAAAATAAACCTATGGCAGGGAACTTGTTTTAACAGGGAGGTTGGACTAGATGATATCCACCACTCATGATCCTATGATTTTTAGTCTAGTTCAAAACAATTAAATAGATCTTCAGGTCTGAAATAAAAGCATAGGTTATCAAAACTAAAGGCTAGTTGGAAACAATTTCCAGGATACAGTCAGCTATTTTGAATCTTAATACACAGTACCATATGTATGTACTGCACAATATGTAGTGCTTAAATTTCCCTCCTCTATTTAGTGAACTGAAAAGTCATGGCTTCCCTCTCAGTATATCTTGTGGTTAGTTTGGCAGTTAAACTCTGGACAAATAGCAGATCTTAATGCAGTATGTAATGAGGGTGTAGATTTACTGGGAAGAGGAAAGCCTGAGTTTTCATATGTCTTATTTTTTTCTTCTCTGAAGTACTTCCAAAAACTACTGCAGAGATAAAGAGGTGAGGAAGTGTCTGAGTGCAGCTTTTGAGCAATGAATGGGTTTGGAATTTGGACTGAGCTTCAACTTGCCTAACTATCATCTTAAGGTGCTGGCAGAGATACTTAAGTTAAAAGTGCTGTTTCCTTGGTCTCTGTATAATCTTTTATAGAAGAAAATCCATTTCTGTCTCCGTAGCCTAACTGTCTGTGGAGGTGTCTAGTTCTCTCCAAGGATGTGAGTGAGGTAAAGGGAGAAATGTACATTTTAGAAAAATTATCCAAAAAAAAAAAATAAAAAAAAATCAGAAAATCATGCAGGAATTTCAGGGACAAGAGTACATCTATTTACTGGAGAAATAAAAGATTATCTTGATAGAAAGCAGAGCTGACTTTAGGGGAACAATTGCAGGAAACAGCAGAAGATACTCCATAAATAAATAAATAAATAAATAAATAAATAAATAAATAAATAAACAAATGATGGATTTTGGTACCTACATTTTAAATAATAGTGTCTAAATAATCCATTCACACAAATTAGAATGACATTGTCATGTAAATATTCATAAGATGTTTCCCCTCCGTGAACATGCATATGTTAACACATATATGGATTCAGTAAAGCAAGTAAATGGGGAGGCATTTAAGTATTTTGCCACTCAGTTTTTTCCTGTTTTGAACTGAATAGGGGGAAAAAAAAAAATAAATGCGTCAGGAAGTTCTACCTAACATGTACATTCTCTTTACTGCCCTTAAAGCCAGATACAGTACACTAAGAGGCTCTGTGTTGCCTGTTTTGCCAAATGCCAGGAAAAAAAACAAACTTTTTAGGATACATGAGAAACAGGAATGAGTCAGTGAGCAAGGAATTATGACTATTGAGACAAACAGAAGAAGTAAAGAGAAGATCAAATTTAATATTATGAGAAAAAGCAGATGAGCAACATTACACCTGGAAAAAGAGAAAGGTAGGCGTATAAAAATGTAAAGTACTTTCCTGAGGAGTGGTGGTAAAGAAACACACTTGAAATGGAGATTAGCTGTATAATACAGCTAAATATGGGATATATGAGCAGCTGTTTAAAGAAAAGTGAGTTCTACTGCAGGATTTATAAGGTGCCTATATGTAAATGCATGATATTCAGCAAAAGCCTATACATTCGAGTGTCATTCACAGAAAGAAAAAAAGGTAAAAATCTGGGCTGAAATGAAAACTACATTGATGACTAAACCTGGGATATTTGCATCAAAGCATAAGAAGTCATGTTTTTGAAGAAGTACAAGACAAAAAAAAAAAAAATTAAATAACTGACATTAGGTGTAAATCTTGTCACTCATCAACAAATAAATCCATATGGACTATAGTTTTACCTATCTTCTTGCATTAATGATACATAAGTAATTAGCTGAATCTTTTGATCAAGACAGTAAATGTATAAAAAACATAACTTCACTGCAGGGAGCATATGTACATCTATTTATTATCCAATAAATCTAGCTCCATATCACCATTAACAGTGCATATGATAATATCTGCCTTTCGTTTAACAAATTATAGCTACCTGTTACTATGCATTTACCAAATTTAAATGGCATTTAGATTCGTCATTTTACTTTAATATTCCCTGTAATGAGTTTCAACTTCTTATATGCGAATAAATAGACATAGACATGTGGATTCCAAATCTGCTAACACACATAATTTATTCTAAACTATCAATTCTAAAATAACTTCCAAAGAAAATGTTCCCTTGGACCTAAGCTGGAGACAGCTATCAAAATCTGTTTATGAAATTAAGAGTGAAGGGATTTCATAGGTTGAGGTTAGAAGTTTGCTGGATAAACAGTTCTATGAATGTTATTCAAGAGGTCATTTTGCCACAAATGGCAATTGGGCAGTGAAATGATGGAACTTAAAAAAAAAAAAAAGTTAGGTGCCCTGAGTGGTAATAATGGAAGTTTAACTATCCAAGCAAAGAGTGGAAAATATAAAGGACAGGAAATAAAACTAAGGGTATGTTTGCGGATGTGGCACACAATTGATTTTAAACTGAATATGTGCATCAGCTGAAAGGGAAGGAAATAATAATTTATCTGGCATTAACTAATAGAGTGAAAGAGATACACTTAAATAACCTTGTACCACAAGTGGATAAAGGCAGAGCAATTTGAAGACAAGGTTATTTGTTCCTAGTGAGTGGTTTTTTTAATTTTTTATTTGGAAGTTTAAAAATTCATCACAATCTTAGACAAAAGAGAAAATTCATTATTTAGATGTGCAGATGTCAAGGAGTGGCAGAGACACAAAGTGGAGGGAGAAAAGAAACAGTGACAGCTCACCACAAATGCCTTTTGGCAAAAAAAATGAATATGGCGTTTTTCTTTCTGAAAATCATAGAATCATAGAATGGTTTGGGTTGGAAGAGACCTTTAAGATCATCCAGTTCTAACCCCTCTGCTATAGACAGGGACTCCTCCCTCTAGACCGGGTTGCTTATGGCCCCATCCAGCCTGGCCTTGAATGCTTCCAGAGAGTGGGCATTCACAACCTCACTGCACAACCTGTTCCAGTGTCTTATCACCCTCCCAGTAAAGAATTTCTTCCTAATATCTAGTCTAAATCTACCCTTTTCCAGTTTAAAGTCATTTCCCCTCATCCTGTCACTACCTGTCCTTACAAGATGTCTCTCCTCAGCTTTTCTGTAGGCCCCTTTCAGCTACCGAAAGGCCACTATAAGGTTCCCCCAGAGCCTTCTCTTCTCCAGGATGAAGAGCCCCAGCTCTCTCAGCCTGTCCCTGTAGAGGGTTTGCTCCAGTCCTGTGATCGTCTTCATGACCTTCATCTCTACCTGCTCCAACAACTCCATGTCCTTCTTGTGTTGGGGGCTCCAGGACTGGGCACAGTGCTCTGGGTGGGGTCTCAGTAGAGCAGAGTAGAGAGGCAGAATCACCTCCCTCACCTTGCTGGTTATGCTTCTCTTGATACAACACAAGATACAGTTGGCCTTCTGGGCTGCATAGCATATTGCTATGTACTAAGGTCCACAAGTCCATGGGACCTGATGGGGTGCATCCATGTGTGCTGAGGGAGCTGGCGGAGGTCATTGCCGAACCGCTCTCCATCATTTTTGAGAGGTCTTGGATAACAGGGGAGGTCCCTGAAGACTAGAGAATAGCCAATGTCACTCCAGACTTCAAAAAGGGCAAGAAGGAAGATCCGGGTAATTATAGGCCTGTCAGCCTCACCTTCGTCCCTGGAAAGGTGATGGAACAGCTTGTGCTGGATGCCATCTCCAGACAACTGGGAGAAAAGGAGGTTATCAGGAGTAGTCAGCATGGGTTCACCAAGGGGAGGTCGTGCTCGACCAACTTGGTGGCCTTCTATGATGCTGTCACATGCTGGATGGATATGGGAAGAGCGGTAGATGTAGTCTACCTTGATTTTAGAAAGGCATTTGATACTGTCTCCCATGACATCCTTATAACAAAGCTGAGGAAGTGTGGGATAGATGAGTGGACAGTGAGGTGGGTTGAGAACTGGCTGACTGGCAGAGCGCAGAGGGTCGTCGTTGGTGGTGCAGAGTCTGGCTGGAGACCTGTAAGCAGTGGTGTCCCCCAGGGGTCTGTGCTGGGTCCGGTCTTGTTCAACATCTTCATCAATGACCTTGATGAGGGGATAGTGGCCACCCTCAGCAAGTTTGCTGATGATACGAAGTTGGGAGGATTGGCTGACACACCTGAAGGCTGTGCTGCCATTCAGTGAGACCTGGACAGGCTGGAGAGCTGGGCAGTAAGAAACCGGATGAGGTTCAACAAAAGCAAGTGTAGGGTCCTACACCTAGGGAGGAATAATTGCATGCACCAATACAGGCTGGGGGATGAGCTGCTGGAGAGGAGCTCTGCAGAGAGGGACCTGTGTGTCCTGGTGGACGACAGGTTGGCCATGAGCCAGCAGTGTGCCCTCGTGGCCAAAAAGGCCAATGGCATTCTGGGGTGCATGAAGAAGAGCGTGTCCAGCAGGTTGAGGGAGGTGATCCTCCCCCTCTACTCTGCCCTGGTAAGGCCTCATCTGGAGTACTGTGTCCAGTTCTGGGCTCCCCAGGACAAAAAAGACAGGGATCTCTTGGAAAGAGTCCAGCGGAGGGCCACAAAGATGGTGAAGGGCCTGGAGCATCTCCCCTATGAAGAAAGGCTAAGTGAACTGGGTCTGTTTAGCCTTGAGAAAAGAAGACTGAGAAGAGACCTGATCCAGGTTTATAAATATCTGAGGTGTGGCGGCCATAGCGGTGAGGCCAGTTTCTTTTCAGTGGTACGTGGAGACAGGACGAGGGGAAACGGACATAAGCTGCAGCATAGGAAGTTTTGCACGAATGTGCGTAAGAACTTCTTCACGGTGAGGGTGACAGAGCACTGGAACAGGCTGCCCAGGGAGGTTGTGGAGTCTCCTTCTCTGGAGATATTCAAGTCTCACCTGGACGCCTACCTGTGCAACCTGGTGTAGGGAACCTGCTTTGGCAGGGGGGTTGGTCTCGATGATGTCTAGAGGTCCCTTCCAACCCCTACAATTCTGTGATTCTGTGATATTGTTGATTCATGTTGTGTCTTTCATCCACCAACACCCCCAAATCCTTCTCCTCGGCTGCAATGATTCTCATTGTGATGTGGAAACGATGGCTTTGTAGGGACAAGTGCCCCTCTTTAAAAGAATATGAATTCCTTTACTGGTTGCATGTTCCTTGCAGAAGGCATATTCTTGTTCACTGAGTGGAGAGATCGGCACTGACCAGCGAATATCACACGCTGTAGGAGTCTACAGTGAGCAATTTATTTGTTTGTTCTGTCTGGTATGTGCAGTATATGCCCTGTTTTATTCTGCTAAGACTGTGGAGAAGGAGGCAGCCTGTTAACAGAGAGGGTCAAATGAAAACTTAACTGAAGCAGGCAGGGATTGCTCTTTTTCTGACAGGGCTTAGAAATTCATAAGTGGCTTGAGGGACTTCTCAAGTTTGCACTGAGATGTGCAGGAAGAAGAAAAGAGCACAGTGAAAACTGCAAGGAGACTGAACAGGCAGCCACAGAGTAACCCTGGAGAAGGCCAGGGAACAGATGTGCATAAAAGTCATGGTGACGAACAAATGAGAAAGACTTCTCCTAGGGACTTAGATGTGTACAGTGGGATATTTCTTACTCACCTTTTTTATTATTGTGACAAGCTGGAGATCTCATTTTTCATATTCTAGAATTTGGTATTCTAGTTGTGTTACTATTGTTTAACAATAATGTGTAGGCAGATTCAGCTCAACACTGTTCTGAACCATCTCACGGCTCCTCATAACATTCTAACATGTATGAAATGACATACGAGCCATTACTGTCCCCCATGTCTGACAAGTGTTGTGTTCATTCATTCACATACTCCAAAATATAATTTGTTTAAGGTATATAAACCAAAAGTCTCCAGAAAGAATCTGTCCATCAGTCAACCAGAACTGATAGCCTCATAGAGCTCTGTCCATAATATCTGATACTACAAAGGTAGTTTTAAAGTTATCTTCAAACTCCAGTCTAGCTGAGCAGATTGCCTTACTTGTCCAGAAGATGCTGCTACAGCATTTGCTTACCTACACTTCTGTACTGTAGCTAAGACTCGACTTTGACGAAGTAACTGTTGTACACTTCATAGTATAATGGAACCATGGAATAGTTTAGGTTGGAAGGAAACTTAAAGCCCAGCTAGCTGCAAAACTCTGCCGTGGACTGGTTGCCCCTCACCACATCAGGCTCCTCAGGGCCCCATCCAAACTGACCTTGAGCACCTCAAGGGATGGGGCACCAGAGCTTCTCTTGGCAGCCTGTGCCAGGGCCTCATCATCCTCTGAAAAAATAATTTATTCCTAACATCTAATCTAAATTTTCTTTCTTTTAGTTTAAAGCCATTGTATTTCACTATCAAATAGTGTAAAAACTCCCCCTCCTGTTTTTAAGCTCACTTCAAGTACTAGAAGGCCACAATGAAGTCCCTCTGGAGCCTTCTCTTCTCCAGGATGAATAAGCCCAACTCCCTCAACCTTTCTCTACAGGAGACATACTCCAACTCTTTGATCATCTTCAGAGCTGTCCTCTGGACCTGTTCCAAAATCTCTGCATCTTTCTTGTGCTGGGAGTCCCAGGCTTGGACACAGTACTCCAGATGGGGCCCCAGAAGGGCAGATTGGAGGGTGAATAACCTGCTGGGCCACCTCTCTTTTGATGCAGCCAAGGATGCAGTTCCACATAAAGCTTTTCCTTGGATGGACTATTCCGAGATCAATTATTTCCTTAAAAGTCCATTCACAAGTATCTCAGATTTTAAGTCTCTTGACGGAAGAATTATTAGTTACAGTCTTGTCTGTAAATGTCTTTGGTGAGTTTTACATGCTTATATAATAGAGGCATAGTTAATTTTATTATCTAATACAGTATCACCATGACTTTTATTGAAGAGTATCAGAAAAGGCAGAGGTGTTGTAATCAATTTATTTTTTGAGCAAAGTCCACATCTCTAACCCACAAGTTAGGAGACTTGAGTTTTAAGGCTTTGTTTTACCCTGAAAGGTACAATAGCTTCTGGAAGCTTAAAGAAGAACAAGCAGATAAAAATTTGATTCTATAGCTAAGTGGTTAAGAGAGCCAGCTAGCAGACAGCAGCAGACCAGAACATTAGTTTGAATATAAGTTTTGCTTTTTTTTTTTGTTTGTTTTTGTTTTTGTTTAGAGATGCAAGATCCCAGGTTAAGTGCTATTATATGTATTCTCTAATAGAGATGGCAATTACATGAGTAGATCAATAGTTCATATGTTTCTTGGTATTTCATATGTATGTATTTCCTGCCTTTTTAAAGACACACAGAAAATAGAGAAAACCACAGACAGAAGGCGGCATTGTCATTAATTATATATTAAAATGACTCTACACTCTGCAGCAAAACTGAATAGGGAATTTTTCCCTTTCTAATTTCTTACAATACTAGCAATATACAATGTTCTATGTAACAATAGAATATTTTTAAATCTTGCACAGAAAAGAGACTTTTAAATAGACAGTATTGCTTTAAAGTTGACTCAGTACAAACTAACTTCACTGTATGATACCTATCTGTGACAGTACTTTACTGTCGTCATCATAATTTCATGGAAAATGTGGAACTAATCATTTACTTTGAAAAAGATGAAGCTCGAACTTTCTGTTCATTTGTGTTTGCTGCCTAGATAGTTAATATGTCTTGCTGAGTGATTAGATTAATATGACTGCAGCCTAAGGTCCCAGCTCACTCATATCTGTTTAAAAAGGATTACTGTCAAGAGTAAGGCAAGATTATTTTGGTCTTTGTATGTAGACAAGTTAACTGTATGCAAGTAACACAGGGAGATGCCTATTGCTGGGGTATTTTGGAGAGACTTATCTGGGGAACTCTTTACTTTTAATACTTACTCCTGCAATTTGGAAAAGGCCCATTAACAAGTAAAGTAGGCTGTGGTGGAGGATGGCAATAGAAATTTTAAAGGGCTGCATCATTCTGTGAGTACATATTACACATAAATTCCTCTCATTTAAGTAGCTCATATTTAAAATTGAAAGATAGTTTTCACAGAATCACAAAATCACAGAATTGTAGGGGTTGGAAGGGACTTCAGAGATCATCGAGTCCAATCCCTCTGCCAAAGGAGGTTCCTTACACCAGGTCGCACAGTTTTACAATTCTGTTAAACACAGCTGTCTACTAGTGTTGCTGACTTTTTATTTTTTATTTTAAAGGGATGTTTATTCCCAGACTGGATGCTTAGGAGTAATAAAATACACTGAGATGTGGCAGTTAATCACTGTTCTAGTATTGGGGTAAAGACACTCTGAGATAGCTCTATGAAAGAAATAATGTTAATAAATAAGAAGCTATTCAAGCATGTGAGTACATCACCAGCATACAGCCAAACTAATGCTATCATGAGAGGAGAAAAATGAACTGGCTCCATGTAAATCTATGCTCTCTAGATTACCATTTGGCTCTGGGAATTTGCATGACTCTGTTCAACTGGCATCATACATTATTCAGATCAGATAATAAACACTGCAAGAATTGATTCTCTGTCCTCTTCATCCAAGTTTAACTAAACTTCAATCCAGAAAAATTCTTGGTGGACAGTTTGGAGTTACTGAGTGTTATTGACCAGAGTATGAGCTATACAGCTCTATTAAATCTTTCTCCTTATACCTATGTTCATTCTATCAGTATTCCTTATCCTGTCCCTCCCCATCTGCAATCTCATGTCCATTATCGTCACATTATTTAATTTTCTATGTATGTCCTTATCTCCTCATTCCAGGGCTTCATCTGTTCCAGTTTCCTCAGCATCACATTAACACATTCTGCCCAGAGCCCTGCACCAGTCAGACTATTTCCTGTCCTTGGCCCTCTTACTATGGTAAAATTTTAAACATGCACTTGCACATATTCAACAAAGATTGTTTATTACATAATCCCTCTGTAGGTATAAGCTATATTTTTGTTAGCTGTGTTATACTTGTATTTATATAATTGGGATTTGGGCAATTGTGCTACTTTGAAGTAACACAACTTGCATCTAGAGATCAATTTTTCAATTCTATGAAAAGTAGTATTAACTATAATTTCTTCATTCCTCTTATGTATTTATTATAGACATTGTATGCCTTTATGCAATGCTTCTTGTAATGTAAGGGGCAAATGGCTTTCATCACTTTGGAGTAGTCCTTAATTAATCAGATCTTCTATTTCAGCACTTATTTTCTTTACTTTTTCTCACCTCTCTATAATTTTTTCCTATGTTTCTAATCATGAAGGGATAATGTTACTTCAGTTCTCCAGTGGTCCACAGAATTCACCTGACTGCCACATTACTTTTGACATTGCTACTGTATCCTATCTCTCTTCTCTTTTTTCTTTCCTTGGAGCAATTTCAACAGAATAGAGATTTTGACAGGTCTCTTTCTCCACTTCTCACCTGAAAGTTTTCTGTTCTGCTTCAAGTATGTAGGTTAACACACCCCCTGGGCCAAATCTAGGCTGCGACTTGGCCAGCTTCACTTCGTAGTCTTGTTGTATGAGCAGAACTTGGCTAAATGAGCAGAACTAAATGCTGATTTCTGCCTTTCACTACAACAGTAAAGATTCAATACAGCTCCCATGATAGGCTAACATAAATTGCATCTATTAGGAATCAGATAGGGGTAGTCTTGAGCAAAACTTTTAGCCAAAGCTGACATCCATTTGTTAGATGGTAAGAAAGAAGTTAGGAGCAAACAAGAAGAAATGTTCACAGTTAAACATACCTTAATAATACAGAGATGTTTGGATAGTTACTGAGCTGTAAGCAATCACTGTGCCTTCAGAGTGAATGTCAGCTGTCATAACAAAATTCAGTATTCTGTGTCATATCAGTATTCCACAAATCTTGCCTGAAATTCCTAAATCCTGAGTGTCCTTAAAATAAATTGAAAGCCTTGAGATATTTACTTTTGCCTATTATGCTATGGCACAGAAGAATGTTGAGAATTAATTAAACTGAAAACAGAGTAGAGCCCGACAAGTTTTGGAGCATTAAATTAAGTTTGAATGGTGTTCAAGGTCATCAACTGTAATGGGGTCATCAACTCAATACCCTCTGCAGAGCTTGTTTTTTGTTAAGCAACTGTGTTTTTCATTGAGTTTGTGCTGATCACTAAATGTACAAGTAATAACCAATTTATTTATTTCACTAAATGTGTCTTTCATAACAGCAATAACAGAGTCTAGACAAGCCCTTTTCAAGGGATTAATTTCCTCTCTAACTCAGGTGGCTAAAATTCTTCTGTCATTTCCTTGACGCCTCACACTGTGTGGCCCCGATATAAAGTTGTTCTTTGAATATGTGTTCCTTACTGTTTTGTTATGCTATACCAGAGGGTCAAGTAACCCCAGTGGAACTTGGAATAAGCAGAATTTCTATTGCTGACTTAAATTAAGCAGGTTTTTTCCCATTCTGGCTATAAAAGGCTTTTTCTCCTTCAGGTCTGGGGAGAAGAAACAACATGGAACCAATAGACCAGAAGTGGCAGATGCCATTAGTTGCACAGAAGGGTTTCTAATCCTCAGGAAATAGATGTCTCGGATTCTTCACAGAGTTCTTACTCCACTGATATCTATTATTTTAAACCTATCCTGTTAAACAGTCTCCAGCATTAAACTGCCTAGCATGATTATTTGTGGATCTTTTATGTCCTTGATTGTTTCTACACAATGCAAAGTACATTCTCAGCAGGAATCCCACTGGGGCATAGTGTACTATGCATATAATTGCTGAATATCGCAGGTGCCCTACAGCCATTGCTACCTTATCTAAATATTCCCTACTATTCAGTCAAGCATGTTTGCTTCATAGACAGTTTTCTCTATGGGGAAAAAATTCTAATCAAATGAAATAAAGAGCATAGGTACAACCTTTATATAAGCATTTATGTATTGGCACAAAATATTTACTCATTCACATCAAGAACAACTTATATTATTAATCCAGTAATTTTTATCCTCACAGGAACTGAGTTGGTGGAGTTTTTCTTCTAGCAAAATGGTTACAGATTCATTTTTGACAGATATAACTGAATTTTTTTGCTCATGTAAAAGAATTAATTTTTAAAAAAATCATGTCACAATTTGAAATGGGGATACAGTAACTCATTTTCTCATTGTGGCACATCAATAACTCTTAATTATGCATCTACATCCATTTAATTGCCTACCAATGTTATTGTTGAAATTATTTTAGAAAATTTTGAATAATAGAGAGCTCTCAAAGGAAAGGGGGAAAAAAAGCCAAGAAGTAAGTTTGTTTTGAGCATTCTGTGCATTGAGAGATTAAACATAGAAGGACAAACAGTCTAGATGTGAAGAGTCTGTATAGTTTACAAACAAATGACAAATAAATTCAAAAACTATCATCTTTTACAAGACCTGGACCTACCATTCAATATTATTTAGCTGCATTAATGAAATTTATACTATCCCCCAAACCTTGGTTATAATTTCAATTAAATTTTAATTTGAAAAACTTTACTGTAGTTTGAACCCTTTGATACAGGAAAGCTGAAGAAGCATCTGACATTGCAACTCATCTATGAAACATGATTATAGATCTTTCAGATTTTTTTATAAGAGATGATCAGTAGTTACTCAATGCAAAATTAACTATAGTTTTTCAAAAACATATAACCCTAGCTTTTTAAAGTTAAGAACCAAGTACAACTGCTAAGCACATAGATCTAAAAAAAACAAACGAAAACAAAATGCATGGTTTTGCCACTGCTAAAAGCATTTATCATTATTACAAATTCCAATACCCAGTAGTTTTGAATTTATGCTGTTTTCACAAAGAAAATTGCACTTTGATATCAAGACCAGAAAATCTTTCAGGCACTCATAACATAAATAAATAAAATAAGATCAGTTTGCTAAACCATCAGATGTTAGGATAGTGTCTTGCCTAGGGCATAAACGTAATCATCCAACTAAAAGAACATCATGATACAATCTCCTAAGCTATCAAAATCAATGCTAATGATGGAGAAAATCATATGTCCTATGGTATCCAAGAAACAGTGGAAATGAGATTTGGTTTTTATGTTGAAAGTGGGAGCACTGGGGTGAGCAGACTATGTTTGCTTAGGTATTTATACAGACTGGGGGAAGATCTCCTTGAGAGCAGACTTATGGAGAAGGACTTGGGGGTCCTGATAGATGACAAGTTGGACGCGAGCCAGCAGTGTGTGCTTGCAGCCCAGAAAGCCAACTGTGTTCTGAGTTGCATTAAAAAAGGGGTGGCCAGCAGGGAGAAGGAGGTGATTGTCCCCCTCTACTCAGCTCTTGTGAGACCCCATCTGGAGTGCTGCATCCAAGCCTGGGGCCCCCAGTACAGGAAGGATGTGGAGCTCTTGGAGTGGGTCCAGAGGAGGGCCACTAAGATGATCAGGTCTGGAGCACCTCTCCTATGAGGAAAGGTTGAGGGAACTGGTATTGTTTAGCTTGGAGAAGAGAAGGCTGTGGGGAGACATATTGTGGCCTTCCAATACTTGAAGGGAGCGTATAATCAGGAGGGGAAATGGCTGTTTACGAGGGTGGATAGTGATAGGACAAGGGGGAATGGTCTTAAACTGAGACAGGGGAGGTTTAGGTTAGATATTAGGATGACGTTTTTCATTCAGTGGGTGGTGACACACTGTAACAGGTTGCCCAAGGAGGTTGTGGATGCCCCATCCCTGGAGGCATTCAAGGCCAGGCTGGATGTGGCTCTGGACAGCCTGGTCTAGTGGTTGGCGACCTTGTCCATAGCAGGGGGGTTGAAACTAGCTGATCACTGTGGTCCTTTTCATCCCAGGCTATTCTATGTTTCTATGATGATTCTATGCTTATGTCATAGGAGATTAAAAAGTTTGTTGTTTTTGTTGTTAGATCATGATTTTGATTTTAATACAGTATGCTGCATTCCTCTTTTCCTAACTAAAAATCTGTGGCTAACATTGCTAACTCCATCTATTATAGCCTGTTAAGTGGTTATGAAAGGTTCTATACGTAACTAACACACATACAGATTCCTTCTGCACTGACAATGACACCAAGTGTCTAATAAGGAAACCTAAAGAAAATTGTTCTTCAAATCCTCAGAAAATGGCTTCAGAACAGGTGCAACTAGTTCACTACCTAAATTTCATGTAGTGCTTAAATTCTGTTTTCTTTCCTGTGACCAAAAATTCAAGCAGCATTCTGTTTTTAGTTAGGTCTGAACATGAAAACACTCAGGTTGATTCCACAGCCTCCCTTCACAGAATGAGAACTAATGTCTCCTTCACCTATTGTTCTAGATGCTTATTATTCTAGATGTTTTATAGGCATCTATCAAAATGATTAAATCATGGCAAAATGATTGATGAACTAGAGAACAGATCTTGGGAGATACAAATGATAGGTGACCTGCTCTAGACACTGCCCCCATCAAGCAGGTATCGGCTTTTAAATGAGAATACTTACTCATTGTTAAGTCTGTATTAGAATGTCAGCATGTGATAAGACTGAACTAATCAGTGTAGTCTATACTAGTCAGCTGAGTTAGAATAGCTCATACACAGTGGATAATTTCTGCAAAGGCTTGTGTTCTGTCCCCATGCATCACTGCCTACTAGTCCCAGGGTGCATGACAGGTAATCCAGCTTTCACAGATCACCAGTTCTATGAGATCTATCTCATGTAGGAAGAGAACAGCACCTTGACCTAGCAAAGCCTTGTAAGGGTTGGGATATCATCCATGGCATAAAATTATGGTGTTTTTAACACCTCTCTGAGTAGCTCTTTCTAGTATGGCTGACATAACATATTTAACGTGAATTATTGAAGTGGAAGTAGCAGTCAAATAGAGGCATGGAATCTTGATCTAATTACTAAAACAAATTATGACTGCTCCAGAATAAGTTTAACATGGTGTTAATTAAAAGCAGTATCAGAGCATTTACTAACCAAAGAGGGATTTTTCCTTGCAAAGTTGTTTGTAGAACTGGTGTTATTAAACAGGTTCAAGAAAAAAAGTGTATGTGCTTACCTATGTGGTCCTGACAGTAACTGTGACCTTTATAGGAAGCAACCATGATGCTGCAGATGACTTTGGTGGTTTTTCCTTGCAACTTTTTGAAGGAAGAATTTGGATAGAAAACTAATCTGAAAAACTGAACTCAGAACTGCCTGTACAACTGTGTTACAGCTAGTGGGATAAAAATGTCCTTGAACACACATGAGCCTAAACAACTTAAACTAAATATTTCAAGTTGATGTTGGAGAGGGAGGCAGCAGAAGATGATTATTCTCTTATAAACTTCACATATAAGAAAAAGAAAGAAATTCCTTTTTGCGTGATACTGGTATCTTACTGACATATTTGAGAGAAAAAGGGAATGTTTAGACTGCTGTTATACAATACTGTAAGCCTTTCAAATGTTTTATATCTCAACATAAGAATGGATTGCTGTAGAAAGGGAGAAATTTTCTGTAATGTTAAAGAAATAAAGATGTTTAAGCATAGATTGTTAATTACACAAAAAATGCTACAGTTCTGAAGTGGTTCATTCTGAGATAACACTCAAACATAGTTCCTATCTTTCCTATAAAACAAAATTCTGAAAAGTATATTTACTAAGAAGATAAAAACAGACCTTTTTTGATAAAAATATTTATTTATTCCTTCATTTTTTTCTTTCTAAAGATACATTCAAAACAATTTCCTTCATAAAGAGAAGTCCAAAAATTGAAAAACAGCCTCTCCAGAATTTTTAAAATACTTTGTCACACATTTGGAAAAGAGTTGATTATATATAACATTTAATATTAACTAATTCAGTATTTCTGTTAAAAAACATGATCTTCTCTTTCATGAGAAGATTTTCCACATCCTCATCAGTGCTTTTTTTTTGGTCCATTATATAGACAATAGAGCAACAAATGGAGTGAGACTCAAAAGCACTATAGGGTGCTCTCTTTTAATTTGTATAATACTACTGGACTGCAGAACAGACATTGTATTGTGTTTATGCACTTCTGGCAAAATTAATCAAGGTACTAAAAAGCAGCTCTATTTATGCATTTATACAAAAATATAATTTATTCCACAACAGTTTATGATATGTGCAGGAAATCATTGATAAAACTAGAAAAAGATTCCAACTTTGGTGAAGATGCTGTTACTTTGCTCTCAGCAAGAAATATTGTGGACAGAAAGAAATGCTTAATCATAGAATCATTGAGGTTAGAAAAAGACCACTCCTAGATAATCTAGTCCAATCATCAGCCCATCTCCTAACCACATCCCTCAGTGCCACACCTCCACGGTTTATGGACACCTCCAGGCACGATGTCTCCACCAGGTCCAAAATGATGGATGTTATTTACTGCTTGAATAAGTAATCAGCAAGTTATCAATTCAAAATTAGATATTCAGAGTTTGACTAAATCTGATCAAGGCATAAGCAATCTTTTCTTCTGAAAATATATTCAGAAAATTGCATGTATAATTTCTTCTGTGTATAATATCCATGTAATGGCTATTACAATTAGTGGCAAAATATTCAACTCTGTAACTAAATAGACTCAATAAAGGAGTTCATGAACATTTTGGGATTATGCCCCCTTATATCACTATGATTTAGTAGCAGTTCTCCACCACAGAGAACTTCACTCTTATATCACATACATGCAGTTACAGAAAGACACAGAGAAAGTTAGTGTTTGAAGAATTCATGAAAATCACTGTGAAAACTGTTGAAACAAAGAAGACATAAGTTTATTTTCATGGCCATAGCAAAATTTCATTAGTTTACCCAAATTTAAAATAAACGTTGAAATTCAATTTCAAAAGTTTAGCATCAGCATTAGCATTCAACAAGAATTCTTTACCCAGTCCCACTGGTGTAACTATAATATCCTTGTGAAAAGAGCTGAGATAAGCCTAATTTTGAAGGTGTTTTTTTCCCCTCTGATTTCAATTTTTGTGGAATACTGTTCTTTGTTTACATATTATAGAGGGATTATGCCTCAGACATAGATTTTACCTATACCAGAATAATTTGTACATATCTATAGATTAAAGATGTTCAGTAAATGTAATTTATCTCTGGGAAATGTCAACATTTCAGAATTTGTAAATAAGATAAAGCAAATTAAAATGAAGCAAACTAAAATTTGATTACATTTTTGGTTCATTTTATATCATTTTCATGTGTTAAATAGTATAAATATGTCAGTATGCTCATACATAACACTAAAAATAGGGAACACTTAAATATGCAAAAATTTGTAGTATTGTCTGAAAAAGTTTTATGCAATCAGTAATTAACCTTTCTTTTTTTTAAATCATCTAGAAGCAGAAAAAACTTACCCTAGAAATGTTGAACTTGTTCTTGAGAACTGTAGTTTTCATCACAAAACAGAATGCACATAAAATCAAAATGGACATCAAAACAACAGAACATCAAAAGAAAGTATCATCACACCACAAGCTGTGGACACCTAATGACGTAGGAGATGCTTTCAATGAAACCACATATGGACTGAAATGCTAAGCAGTTAGCAATATTTAACCATTTACTAATCACTCAGAATGCAATTTGATTTTCTGACAAAGGCATATTATAGAACAAGGAAGCTGAAGATGATTTTAACTCAATCATTTACTTTAATAGCTATTTAACATGACACTATATAGATTTCACAATGTTAACATTGTTTTAGCCACTAGCAACAATATGATATTATTGAAAGTTAATTTGGAATGCTGGCATTATTATTTGCTATGCTAATTACTTAGTGAGTCTTAGTGAGCTACGTAGCCTGAGGAAAATAAATGGGAACAGCACCAAATCAAGAGTCTGGTATGACAGGAGCTTCAGCCCAAGTGATCTGAGGTGTTGCCATTTTTGAAAAGACTTTATATTCTAGGTGCTTTCCTTGAAGTGTATTTTCTCTTGCGAATGCTTTTTATACCAAAGTGATTCTTGATTTCACGACATCATTTTCTGTAGTTTCCTAAGAATCAAGCTTTTACTTTGTTTCACTCCTGTGACCTCCCTTCTCACCCAATTATTCAGATTTGAAAAGGTAATAAAAAAAAAAAAAAAGGAAGATTCCCTTTGAAAATATCACTTGAAATGCTTTAATAACTCATTGGCCTCAGAATGAATATCATGTTGTGCTGCTGATAGGCAGGGAGAAGGGCTACACTGGTTAAATGGAAACTATTGTTAATTTACAGTGCCTTATTTCTGTGTGGGGATCTTCTACAGAAAATACGCAGAGAGTCTGTTTAGAACTAATGATATCTGAAGAAATAGAAAATGGATGCTCTTTTACATTCCATGTTATCGTAATATCAAAGATCATACAAACCATTCCATTTTGTGCTCACTCAAAATAGAAATACACATTATAGTAGATGGGACCTGTATATATTTGTGGTTTTCTGCTGATGTATGTTAAGATAAAAAGTAAAACGTTAATGTATCGGTAGTTTAATTTACGATTTGCTCCTACAATCATGGTACCACTAAATAAAAGCTAGCTTTTACATGCTCCTTCTCTTCCTATGCTTAACTTAAACTCTAGAATGCAATTTAATTAAAGCCCCTACTTACTTCAATATCAGAAGCCTTGTCAGTTTAATTGATTCTTGGTCAAAGTAATATTGATTGGCTAAAAGCAAATCCATTGCTTTACCAACAATTAAAACATTTAAATAGGTTCTGTGTCCCTTTTGATATAAAGACATGAAACTGCTGGCAGCTGTTCCTACAGCTTATGTTGATCATTAGCACATGAGGTAATGTACATTTATTTTAGTACTCATCTTTTTTATTATAATATTCAACTACATTAAGATCTCTAATGTCCACCTATTAAAACCTTGAGAATCATATAAATGTTCTTGCTATATTCTGATGTAAAAATTGTTTCAAATAAGTTGGTTTCTTTTTTTGTTTTTTAATAATTACTTTATTTCTAAATCTGAGCCTGTACATGAGTGCTTTCAATTCTCATGGAATATGTGAAAGAGCCACAACTTACATAAAATGTTCAAAAATTATTATAATGTCTTCTTTCAGAAAATCAGATCTAATTTGCTTGCAGAGAACTGCTCTAACGGTTCTTAAGGCTAAAATTCTTCTCCCAGAACATTCTCCCAAGACATCCCTCACATTGTATCTCAAATAAATTTGTCTAGAAAATTTCTACTTTTTGCTTATCACCAGTGTTCTAGCATGTCTTTGTAAGACTTCTGAAAACACTAGGACATCTAAGATTTCTACAAAAACCTTTTCCTTGGAGAATAACATCAAAAGTGAATGCTGTATTATAGCTAAAGTTGATGTGCACCTTGAAGATGTTTCCAGCGGTAGCCAATACCAGTTCAGAAGTGCAGCACATATATAGGGTGATACTTTCCACTGTAGTATTTTCTCAGTGTTTTAAGCACTTCTGGAGCTGAAAGTTACACTTAGCCTTTATCCTTCAATAAACCTTTAATAAACCCATGAATGCATCTGATGACTCTTTGGGGTTATTGCATTTTTTTAACCTCTGCAGCATCACACAGAACTACTTTTCAGAAGATAATTACCAGGGCACAAGAATGCCCTATTGTTTCTTTTAACCTTGCAAACTGTTCGTTTCAGTATTTAGCTTTTGTGTTATGTGAAACACTGAAATGTATCTCATTTTTTGTGTCTCCATATAATTTATGACCCAACTCTTTACAAAGCTGAAGAAAACTCTAATCTTTTTATTTTCCTATTTGTCTTTTTCTGCCTTTTCTATCTCTACTAACACTGTTTATAAGAAACCAGTATACAAGATGAGGGAGGATAGTTCTTAAGAAGTTGGTGCAATGCTTTTTTGTTCATCATTTTCTTCCTAGCAGTTCCAGCAAGTGTCTTGTAATCAGTCAGCTGGGATCTTTCTGAGTAGAAGAAATGTAGTTCTCAAAAGACTGGATAAGAGGGACTTTTGCTTTCTATTGTCCTTCTAAGGAAGCACAGACAAGTAACAAGGTAGCACAAGACTATCTTTTCTTAGTATCATTTTATGAGTCCTCCCTTCATATTTCTGACTTTTCCAAAATTTTACTTAAATGCACAAAAACTAAGCAGACCAAATAAATACTACATAGTAAGTTTTCCTAAATATTCCTGGAGATTCCTAACTGAATCTTTGCTGCATTTTTATGTTTCTCCAGTATTATTGGTCTATAGTTATTTTTTCAAATAGAGATATGTCCAGGTAAAGTAAAGAAAATTAAAACTCCACTGTTCTATGATAGGTAAGAAGCAGTGAACATGCTAATAAGCATTCTGGGAGTTGACTTCATGAATTTTCCTACACATTCACCTCCTAATTTTTCCCTGTGTGCCTTATCTCTTTATTTTTACACCAGATGTGGTTAGGCAGGGCAGGTGTCTAGTCAGCAGGCTGCATTAATACATATAATTTTACAATTGCTGTTTATCTAAGGGTTTAATAATTGCCTAAAATAATTGAAATGTGTGGCACTGTTTTTTTTTTTTCAAAGCACTCAAAAGTGGGGGGGGGAGGGGGGAGGAGGAAGGATTTAAAAAAAGCAGTAATCATCTGTGAATTAGGTCCTCACTTGCTGATTTGCAGGCAAATCACACCCATCTTCAAACACCATAAGACTTTTTTATTCCATCCCAGGGATCCCAGTCTAATCAGCAATGTGGCTTATTTCAAGGAAACTCTTTCAAACATGGTAACAAGTCTCTCCCTGCCTCTCACCATTTGAAGAGCCTTTCTTTAACTTTTCTGTAACTGATAGATTCATTCTGCCACAATTTCTAGTCATAAGGCATAGCAAAGTGTCTACAAAAACAGTCATTTTACCAATGTAAAGTAGCTTCTTCCTTCTCCATACTGGGTTGTTTTTTCATTATTGTTTCTTGCAGCAGTGATGCCTCTGTGGTAGACACATGCTTATCTCTGATGTCACCGTGCAGATGGAATAATTTGCATAATGAGATACAGGCAGGATAACGCTGGCAGTATTATCACAGGCACAACAGCACACTGCAGTTACCCTACATAGGATTTTTCAGGCACAGTGAAGATTTCAGTCCAAATAACAGGACTACTAACAAAACTAATAGAATGAATGGATATTAAAATCATGGGAGAGCAACCTTCTCTTTTTCTTTCACTGCCCATGTGCTGCGATAGTACTGGTGTGTATGGCTGTCTCCTGAGAGCATCTGTCCACCTCTCTGCATGTGTTTATGACTGATACTGCTTTCTGGACACTCTACACATGCAGCAATGTGTGGTGATGTGAGAGGATGTGGCAGGCTGCATTTCCTTGGTTTTTGTTACTGTCAGATTAAAGACAAGGATAAAAGGTTACTGCATGTTCTTCTTTTTTTTTCTTACCTTTAAAAACTGTATTAACCTTCTTACAGAGGAAATAAAAGTTAGCTGTACCATTACAGTCTGACCTGCCCTTTTAAAATTAGACCCATTGACACTTCCTGAAAAATATCTAAAAGTACTCTATATACTCAGTATGGGCTGTATAGTATGTCTTTTATTATTGACACTTTCCTCAAAGGAAGGATCAGTAGAAGATTTAATTTATCTCTGGTCTTCGTTGTTTATCTTATTTTCATGCTGACATCACTTCCACTTCACGCTTACTTGGCTTTTGATGTGCTGATTCAAGAACAGAGGTTTGGTGAATAATAAAAATGTCTGAACTGTGACCTCCAGTTGAATATTTTGTGCTTACCCTGTGTTATATAAAAAACAAACCTAGAAAATGATTGCCTGTGCAGATGTGTCTGCTGTCAAGAGATATCCACTGCATACAGTGCAGTCACTGGACAGGCTGGATAGCTGGGCTGAAGCAATGGGATGAGGTTCAACAAGGCCAAATGCCGGGTCCTGCACTTTGGCCACAATAACCCCACGCAGTGTTACGGCTTGGGGATGAGTGGCTGGATGACTGTGAAGAGGAAAGGGACCTGGGAGTGTTGGTTGATGCTTGGCTGAACATGAGCTGACAGTGTGCCCAGGTGGCCAAGAGGGCCAATGGCATCCTGGCCTGCATTAGAAATAGTGTGGCCAGCAGGAACAGGGAAGTGATTGTTCCCCTGTACTCAGCTCTGGTGAGGCTACACCTCAAGTACTGTGTTCAGTTTTGGGCCCCTCAAAGCAAGAAAGACATTGAGGCCCTGGAGAGGGTTCAAAGAAGGGCAACAAAACTGGTGAGGAACCTGGAGCACAGACCTTATGAGGAGTGGCTGAAGGAGCTGGGATTGTTCAGTCTGGAGAAGAGGAGGCTCAGGGGAGACCTTATTGCTCTCTATAACTACCTGAAGGGAGGTTGTAGTGAGCTGGGGTCGACCTGTTCTCTTGTGTAACTGGTGATAGGACTAGAGGGAATGGCTTCAAGCTGCACCAGGGGAGTTTTGGGCTGGACATTAGGAAATACTGCTTTTCTGAAAGAGTGGTCAGGCAGTGGAATGTGCTGCCCAGGGAGGTGGTGGAGTCACCGACTCTGGAGATGTTCAAGGAATGCTTGGATTTTGTTTTGAGGGACATGGTTTAGTGAGAACTATTCATGGTAGGTGAATGGTTGGACTGGATGATCTTGTAGGTCTTTTCCAACCTTGTTTCTGTGATTATGTGATTCTGTGACACCTGTGAGGTTGGCAGATCTGATGGAGGCCATTCTTCCCAAAAGCCTGCTGAAAGGGATGTCTGGATGCCTGGTGAGATTCACCAGAAAATCTGTGGTTAAACCAAGTGTCTATGGGGAAGCAGCAGAAACATTCCCGAAGCAAGAATGTCAGTGCTTAGATAAGGCTTAAGAACTTGGCTGATCAGTGCCAATGCCTTGAGACCCTGGCATCTACTGTATATGCAGCTACCTAAATACATACACCAAACTGTGACATGAATTTCACTATAAGAGATGCAGAAAAGAACGTGTCAGCATATATTTTAGGCATTGCAAGAATTCTCAAAAAAACATACATATTTTTGTTTCCTGAATGTGATGGATCTAGGGCAGGAAACACTGCCCCACAGGGTGCTACATCGTGGTGGGATTCACACATGTAGTGGCAACATGGATCCACAAATAAACACAAGACTGCATTATAAAGGGATGAAATTAAGGTGTATCTTCATGCAGTTGTGTAGCAGGAATCAACCAAGGGAGCCTCTTGATAGATGTGCCCTCAGTTAGATCACCAACATCCAAATCCGCTCTTTAATTACTCTTGAATAGATGTACCATCAAAGAAAATTCCAGTACAATCAGACTTATCTTTACGCTACATATAAGATTTGGAAGATACGATCTGAGACATTATACAGTCATTGGTGGTGTAGACTTCATAATTCAATTAAGGATCGTTTCATAAATCCTTCTGTCACACCGGTTCCAGAACCCCAGAACTTTGTTCCTTTATCACAGAACATTTTTGAAAATTCTCACTGAGTTTCATTCATTTCTTGCTGTTCTGTCAACACCTGTTTCAAAATAGCCAACAATTTCTGTCTCTCTCTCCTGATTACTGCTGGTTAGGTTTTCCCATCTTTCTGGAACTCTATCTCACAGTGATTAGGGTGGCTGCAGCTGGCAGTGCCATGGGCCTTTCTGCCAAGAGAATCCCTAACTCCTGCCATCACCTGCCATCATCTGCTCAATGGAATCCTGTTCCTCAGTGTCTTAACCTCTAGCTCCATTTCTCCTTAGGGTAAATATCTCCTCCAAGAATGTTTCTTTGTCTGTGTTGTTCATAACAGAAAAAATGAATGATTTCAGTAACCATGATTAGATCTGACACATATAGCTGAATCCTACAGTTGTTCTGTGCAGCAGCAGCACATTTCTTATTCAAGTGTGTTAATTCACTGAGGTGGTCTGTAGTATTTCTATACTGAAGATATTTTGATAATGTCATTATAAATTGTGTTTGTCTAGCAGTCATGGACATTGCTATACTAAAGCTATTTTTTTTAACATAAAATGGTGGTTTCATGTTTGCATTTTTTAACAATACGTCTGTGATGCTGTGGCTGGAATTCAGGGTGTTTTCTAGTGTAATGGTTTTTCCTAGGTTTTATATGATATAAAATGATACCAGTCCAGTGAATTGACAAGAGTTACACCTGATCATTCTATCTGAGGAGCCAGCCAAAGTTTCTGACTGCTGATGAAGAGTCACTGGAACTTGTGTCACAATGCAGTAAATAAATGAAATAAATAAATAAAATGAATAAATAAATATTAAAAAAAAAAAAAACACCACATTTTCCCCTACCAACTTATAATAGGGAATAGAGTAAATAATGAAAGAGAAAACAAAAATCTCCAACAAAACTGTGTTTCTTCTGCTTGCACAAGACTGAGAAAAGAATCTTCACTGAGGTTTGCTAGAAAGCCTTTTCTTTTCATTAAAAAGAAAAAACAAGAAGAAAAAAGAAAGAAAGGAAGAAAGGAAAAAAGAAAGGAAGGAAAAAAGAAAGGAAGGAAGGAGGGAAGGAAGGAAGGAAGGAAGGAAGGAAGGAAGGAAGGAAGGAAGGAAGGAAGGAAGGAAGAAAGGAAGAAAGGAAGAAAGAGAAAGAAAGAAGGAAAGAAAGAAAGGAAAGAAAGAAAGGAAAGAAAGAAAGAAGAAGAAAGAAAGAAGGAAAGAAAGAAGAAAGAAAGGAAAGAAAGAAAGGAAAGAAAGAAGAAGAAAGAAGAAAAGAAAGAAAAAAGAAAGAAAGAAAGAAAGAAAGAAAGAAGAAAGAAAGAAAGAAAGAAAGAAAGGAAAAGAAAGAAAGAAAAGAAAGAAAGAAAGAAAGAAAGAAAGAAGAAGAAAGAAAGAAAGAAAGAAAGAAAGAAAGAAGAAAGAAGAAAGAAAGAAAGAAAGAAAGGAAAGAAGAAAGGAAAGAATCCTGTAGATTCACAGCTGTGTTTTATTGATAATGACAAAGGAGACTGCAAGCACTTTTGACTTACAGTCACCATGAACCATGATTTCTTCACTGAACTCACACTGCTCTGTGGTATTCTTTCCCAAGCCTGTGCAGATGGTTCACCAAGTGTTGGCTTTGGACTGTCATAAGTATTCTGGATTTCAGTGCTGATTATAATGTGACATATACTACAGTGATTTCTATGAAGTTAGTTGAGTATTTTGGCTCTTTGTGTTAGTCATGAGATACTTGTTATAATAAGAAATATAAATCCGAAGTACAAAAAGATCAATTTCTATAAATAATTACCTTAGTCACAATAAATACTATGAACTAGAGGAAACATAACTATGAAACAGTACATTCTTCTACTGTCAACTGTTAATCGATTGCCTTTAGCAAATAATATTTTCTCTGAATTATTTAACAGATCAATGACTTTATACAATTGCTGCAGCTTTTCTTTATGAAGTGGTTTTCTTTATGAGACAGCTTCGAGATTATATTTTACAATTACTATTTTAAATCTTTTCTGAAGAGTGTCCAATGCAGAGACCATCTGTATGGTCATCTGGACATAATCAGTCTATAAGACAACCAAAAGTTTATACACATTTCGAGAATTTTAAGTCTTCCTGGCCAAGTCTCACAGAACAGACTTGATGTAATTTATTCAGGAGTCTCATCTTGAGAGGATTTGCTGTCAGAAGCACTGTCTCATGAGGCTTGTTGTAGAACTGAATGACAGAAATGTAACAGCATTTATCTTTCCATTTTGCTTACCTACTATATTACTTCTTTTCCAAGAATGCTGCCACATTTATCAGGAAATGGTTGTTGACAATAAATGATCTGAGAAATTAAAAAATTAGAAATATATGAAATTGAAATAGTTATGGGAGATACTGTTTAGTTAATATGTAAAAGCCAGCTTTTCCCATTTATTCAAAACATGACCTAATAGTGTTCAAAAGCAAAAAGTATTTAAAACTTTTCTTCCCTTTTTCCTTTCTTTCCTTTTTTCTTCTTTTCCTTCCTTCCTTCCTTCCTTCCTTCCTTCCTTCCTTCCTTCCTTCCTTCCTTCCTTCCTTTCTTCCCCCCCTGAACTTTCACTTTAATATTCCAGTATATTAAAATAGTTAGAATACACACAGATGTATCGTACAAATACTCCTCTTGATTTGTTTTTTTTCTCATCTGCCCACCCCTACTGTGTAAGTGGAAGGGAAAGTGCATTAGCTTAGATTTACTTTGTAAACATCATGCAGGTGTTAGGGCTACAGCAGAAATGGCATTCTAAACCAGAATACTCATGTGTCTCACAGACTTTTTTGTGTGCAACACAGACAATAGCCACCTATGATGATGTAGTTTTTCTCAGGCTTTTCTTAAGCTCATTAGTAATAAAAGTGAGACACATAGAAAGTTTCAGTTGTTACCTTCACACATACATCTATTTTTGGTGCTTTTTGTTTTGTTTTGTTTTGTTTTATATGGAGATAATATTACAGGATATATCTTCTCCTGGATACTTCCTTTCCTCTCCTTGAAGAGGCACAAAGGGTTTAAAATTGCTACGTTTATCTTATATTAAAGGTCTAATATAACAATAGTGAATACTTTGTACAGTGTCTAGTTCACAGCTTATTTTAACAACTCCAGTTTGTTGGTTTTTTTTTTTTTTTTTTGCTTATATCCTTCATGCCTCTCCTGTTGGGGCCATCTAATGCCATCTGTAAACTATGCTTGCATCTACATATCAACTGACTAAAAATTTAACTTCTTTAAAAAACCTTAGGAAGCCTTATGCTTTCCAACTTGAGGAAGAAGCTGTTTCTTTAACTCATACTCTACTCATATCCCATTTGAAGACTTGAAATGACCTGAAGTCTGACACTATTTTGTTTCCATAGTTTCCGCATTATTGTGGTTTAACCTGGCAGGTGGCTCAGTGACACACAGTCCATTGCTCATTCCTCTCCTTCCTATGGAGGAGGTTACCAAGAAAAACAAAGTAAAACTCATGGGTTGAGATAAAACTATTCTCTATGATAGTAAAAAGGAAAAGGAAAATACTTAGGACTCTCTCTCTATATATAAATATATATAACAAGTTATGTACAAGCAGACACTCACCAACCCAGTTAGCCCCCCAAACAGCAGAAGAGAGTGAGATGAACTTCCACTCCTTTCAAAACTCCTTCTACATGATATCATATAGTATGGAATATCCCTTTGGCCTGTTTAAATCAGCTGTCCTAATTCTGTTCCCTCTCAGCTCCTTGGGCAACCCACTAGCACTTCACTGAGAAACTGGAATGGCCTTGGCTCTGCACAACACCACGTAGTAGCAACTGTAAACACTGGTGTGTTATCAATATTGTTTTTTCTTAGAACCAAAACATAGAATCATACCAGTTTCTCTGAAGAAAACAATTCTGTCCCAGCTGAAACTGAGACATACCTGTTGTTTGCATCTTCTAGAGAGCTATCTGAAGTCTTAGCTGTTCTTCCAGAGAGATCTTGCTAGCTCTCTTTCAGTCTATCTTATTGCTTGTCTTCTTTCTCATGTGTCTGTTGATGTTGAAACCACATTTATAATCCAAGTTAAAAACTGCAGCAAAAATTCAAACTAACGTATTTCTGTGATAAGTGGCATAAAGTTGTATCTTGTAGCACACATTTCAATTTTTTGACTCAACAGCAAAGATAACCAAACACTTTACAATATGGTCAGTCTGGAGGTCAAACACTTTAGGTTTCAAAGGGATTTGTCTTGAGGTTCCTATTTTTATTTTCTGTTTTCCCTAGGTTTTCCCAAGCTGACATCTTTATATCTTCTGCAGGTGAACTTGCAGCTTCCTCTAATTTAACAGGACAATCATAAAAAGAGAAATCTTTGCAAATGAAGCTGTGAATGTCAGCTTCAGAGTGCTCGTATACTTGTTAACTGTATCATGTGGAATGTATTTAGAAAATCTTATCTCCAGAACAAAGGAACTAAATGAATGTAGGTAATATAGTCAGGTAGATAGATAAATATCAGTGTTATTCAGGCTAGATATTCATTGTAATTAATTAAAAAAAAAAAAAGTCCTCTGTTTAGCACAGTCCTTTAATGAATATATACTTTAATGAATATACATATATTTCAGAAACAATTAAAACCTGTTTCTGTCTGTGATTCCTTTAGGATGAAATTAAGGAGACATTTCCAGGCCTCAGTGACTGGGCTCTGCAGTCAGAATTTACATATTCTTTTTTTAAAGCCTGTTGTGTGGAACAGTCTGAAAACCTTTTAAATCATAGGCAGACTTTTCAATTAATTGGTAAGGAATAGAAGTGCAATGTATGGAAGAGTTTTAGAGTTACTTGAGGTAACATTCTCTTTTCAAATGTAGTTTCAGAACAAGTTTCTGTCTATAAATAGGACAGAGCTTGTCTGAAATATGCAAAAACAACAGAATATCAGTGTAAAATGGTCATGTAGTTTTTTATGTGTATCTATACAGACAGACCTTAATATGTGAGTATCTCTAGAAAACCTTCTTTAGCAAGGGGTTTGGACTAAATGATCTTCAGAGGTCCCTTCCAAGCTCTACAATTCTGTACGATTTTTATTCTTTGATCTTTCTTCCAAATGAAAAAAGAGAGACATAATCTTTTCCATAGTAGCCAGTAACACCAGCTGCGAATTCTGCAAAACACAGAAAAAGAAAGCTGAGAGGACAGTGTCACAGCTGCTAAATATATCAGAAATAAAAATCCAAATAATCCAGGTAGTGTGCACATCTAATAAACTTGGATTTCTATCTGTCCTCATGGAGTCAGTAAAGAATGAGCATTAATGTGTATTAGTCCTTATAAGACCTGGAAAAATATCATAGAATTATCATACAGTCTTTTAAGTTTGAAGGGATCCTTAAAGTTCATTGAGTCCAACTAGCCTGCAATGAACAAAGACAATGCTCAAAGCCTTGTCCGACCTGACCTAGGATACCTTTCAGGATGGGGCACCCATCACCACACTGGGTGACCTTCCAAAACTTCACTCTCTTATCATAAAAAATTTCTTCCTTGTATCCAGCCTACATCTCCCCACTTTTAGTTTGAAACCATTTCCCATTGTCCTGTCACAACAAATCCTGCTAAACAGGATTTCCCTTCCCTTTCCTCCTATAACTCCCCCCCGCCCTCCTCCTCCCCTTCCCTTATATACTGAAAGGCCGTTATCAGATGTCCATAGAGCCTTCTCTTCTCCAGGCTGAATAGCCCCAGTTCTCTCAGCCTGTCCTCACAGGGGAGGTGTTTCATCCTTTGAATCATTGTGGCCCTCTTCTGAACACAATCAGGTTCACATCTCTCCTGTCTTGAGAATTCCACATCTGGATGCAGTACTCCAGATGAGGTCTCACCAAGCACAGAGTGCCTTCCTTGACCTGCCGACCACACTTCTTTTGATGCAGCCTAGGATACAGTTGGCTTTACTGGGCTGTCAGAGCATGCTGCTGGCTCATGTTCAGCTTGGTATCCACCAGTATCCTCAAGTCCTTTTTGGCAAGGCTGTGCTTCATCTTTACATTCCTTAGCTTTTCTTCCAGTCACCAGGGACTTCACTTTATTGCTATAATGTTCTATATAATACAAGTGCATCTTTGGTCTACACAATTTCTTTTGTTGATTCTGTAACCAAAGAAAAATCTTAACTCTCATTGTTAATAATGTCATAAGTGTAGACAGCAGGGAATTAATCTCAGTACGAGCCGTAGTCTGGTACAAGGTGTAACTGTATGTAAAGCAATAGTAGCTATGACAGTGAAAAAGTGTTTTGGGGGGTCAAAATCGGTCAAAGTTTTCCTTGGAAAGGAATTAGTGAGAACAATCACTGAACTACTGGGACTAAACTGGGATTTTGTCAAAAGCCCTAAATGATGGTGGTCTAAAATACAGACAAGTTAAGAAGGAAGAAGTTGATGAGTATTTGAGAAGAGTATGGATCCATATACCAAGGGGGAACTGAGGAGATGTAGTGTGCCTGAATTAACTGAATTGATAACATTTTTCAAATTCTTTTTATTGAAATAGGTTCTTGGAAGTAGTGAGTGGTGATTTGTAGCATCTCTTATCATGAAAGGTTCAATATATATATTCTTTCTTCAGTCTTGTACTAAGAAGATGGAGGTTTAAAAGATATTCACTTGAACTTCTACAAGTATTCTCTCATAATTGCATTGCTGTTTTTCTTCTTTTTATGTTTTTATTGTTCTATATTGTTAATATTTCTTTGACGCTTTCCAGCCTCTATTTCCTTTTCTTGGTATGATCAAATGAACACAGAGTCATTACAAAAATGAAACAACAACAACAGCAAAAAAAAACAAAAACCTACCAAACAAAGTTAAAACACCACCAGACCCATTATTTGATTTTAGTCACACTTTAAGAATTATTTTATATTTTGTATTAATTTTCAAGGTTTTGGTCACCGGATTATTGTTCTTTTTTAATTATTATTATACTGAAAGTGATTATACTGAAAATGATCACATACTGTTACATTTGTTTTAATTTTTGCTTTCGCTCACCTGGAATCAGATCATGTCTCCCAGAGGCAGAACTCATGAAATAGCTGAGTCTATGAAAGCACAGCACGCTGTAAATGCACCCAGCACTGTGCTTAAGGATCAGACAGCCTGCTGCATGACGGCATGATATGGAATACTGATAAAACCAGGACACTTCTTAGACATATAACAGGCTTATTCTTATGTTAGTTTCCATTAAATAACAGAATCATTGTCTTTTTTAAATAATTCTTTCTCATTTAGCACACAAAAGCTTCAGCTTAGTGCAACAGAATAACTGTGCATATTATATAGCAAAAGAGTTCAGTAGTATCATGGAGATTCAAGTATGTAATAATCACAAAAGATCTAGGTTTGAAATCTCTGCTTGGTAACTTACAAATGAAATCAATTTAATTCTGGATCCTGGATTTGCAGAAGTATAATAGCAGTGCTTCAGAACTCTTGGATTGTACTTATGAGTTCTTTCATTTTTACAATTTTGTGTTAGTATATGTCCTTGAAGATAGGATTTTGTGAAGTGTTAGTGTGTAATGCCTTCCCATTGCAATTCCAAATACTATCTGACTGTAGCCTTAAGAAAGTGTTAAAGAAATTGAACAAGGCACTTCAATGAACTTGTAACAAGAAAACCCTTCATCAAGTCTTCAGATGAATTAAATCAGGAAAACATTGTTAATTGGAATTCTCTAATTAAATCCAGTTTCTGGAAGGTAATTTTATTTTACCAAAAAAAGCTCAAAGATTCTATATTTTTATACATGGCCTCTGATCATATTTTCAGTCATTTTCAGTCACAATACGTCAATCTATTCCTGTTTAGAGGACAAAACTTTGATCTCATGAAAAATTATGAGCTTTTTTCTATCTTTTTTTTTTTTTTTTTCCTGAATTAAAACAATTTTGTTGGTGTTCTGTTTGTTTTTTCCCTGCCTCGACTCAGAAAAATCTTAAATGACACCTTCAGCTTGTTTCCGTGATTTAACCTCAAAAATGTTGACTATTTTGAGGCAGAAATTCTTGTACGAAAATACAACGGTGTGCCTATATGAAGACCATATGCAGCAAGTTAAAACCTCAGCTAATATCAAAGCTAACTTTTATATAAAGTAATTTTAAATTTGCAGGAAACTTATTTTTACCAGGAATCATAAAGGACTTGAAAAGCTAACGAGTTTTATATTTGTGTTTTGCTCTATTTCAATTATAATTAATTGAACTTCATTGAATATGATTAAGCACAGTAAGCTATTAATTTCAGTGTGGTTATTTACTTATTTATATATTTCTTTGTATGTGGTTCTACATTTCCACACAGTGAAACAAAATCACTCTTGTAGTCTTGGTGGATGACTATCCCTTCTGCAAAATAATTGCACAATGCTTTATGTATGGAAATGTTATAGTTCACATTATTCTTTTTTCTTGGTGGAAGAATACCATAATTCAGAGTTGAGTAATAGAAAATAGCAACATTAATATTAAATTGCATCCACAAATTTAAGTGTAGTGTAATTTACACTTTTGCGTATTTATATACAATTCTGTATATATGTAATCCATTTTATAACAAAAATGTATTAGTGGTAAGATCTATCAAAAGTCATTGTTCCCCATGAGAAGTCTAAAATTTCATTAGTCCTGTAGCTGCTCTTTGGAAATATAAAAGTTTCTCTTTTTTAAGAATAAATTTAACAAAGTAATGAGAAGATTTACAGAGACACTCAATTAACTCAGGTAATTGCTGATAATTTTTGAAGAGTTAAAAGCTTATCTTCAAAAATTTTTATTTCCTAGACATAAAACTTTCACTTATAACTTAATATTCTGCTATGGAATACCCATCAAATTTTATTTTATACTGACAATATATTTGCATTGGGTAATACTCCATCAATGTAACTTCAATTTATTAAAGTCATAGACATGAGGGCTTAAAAAAAAGTCACAGACAGGAAGGATGACAATGAATAATAGATAATGGTTTGGCTGGAAGCTCAGAGCAGGTATAAGCTCAGTGGAAGGATTTGAGAGAAATGTGGGAAAACTGAAAAGAAAAAAAAGAAAGTAAATTCCTACCAGAAAAGAAAACCTGTTACTAGTGGCTCATTTTTTTTTTCAGTAATATATGTTGTTATAAAACAATATTTTTAATGAAATGGAGTGCAATTTTGCATTTTAATAGAAGCAAGTATATGTATGATGAAAATAAAAGAATACACTGTAAAAATGTGTTCTACGTTACAAAATCCACATCTGGAAAGGAGCAAACAAAGTAATGATCAAAATCACTTTCTAATTGATAAAAGCATAAACTAGTTTAGGAAAAGTAATCTGTAAGAGAAGACAAGAGACTGACAGAGAACCTCTTTGACAGTGTTTTTGGAATGGGTGGAATTACAGTTACAGTGGAAGTTTTATGATAGAATAGAACAGAAAGCTATTTGTATTTTTCAAATTTAATCATTTTTTTTTTAAATCTTTGGACGTTAGTGATAATTTTTCTAACTCTTTAATTTCAGTAATGTGTTCCCTGGTCTTCTAATCTTTTGTGGTATGTATCTTTGAGTTTATGATGCCGGATACTTTCATGACGTTTTCTAAGAGACACAAAGTTTGTACACTCTGCTGGTAGGTTACTGGCTGAAAAAAAAATAATGGAAATATACAATATACTTCCACTCAAAAAGAATTTTTTTTTTTTAATTTTTATTTTTATAAAATCTCTGGTAATCTTGGAGTATGGCTCCTGGACTGCTCAATAAACAATTACAGATATTGATCAGTTGGATGGATGTGCCAAAGTGAAAAAAAAAATAGGAAAAAAATACATTACCATCAAAAGTTTTTACAGAAGAATAATGAAAGTATAAAGAAAAAATCAACTGACTACCAGTTCTTTCTTTGTTTTTTGTTTCTGATAATCTTTACCTGTCCCATGTAATGATTTCAACAGTTGTTAATGTGTCTGTGATCTTGGGAGTTTACTGAGTAGTTGGATGAAATTTCTTGAAGCCATTGATTTTCTTCCTCCAATCTCCTCAAAAAATCTCACTTCTGATATTTGCAATGAGATTAAGGTCTCATTATCAAAGCCAGTCATCATTTTTTCATCATTAGCTATAGCACACATAAATGAGCTTTCTATTAAGGCTCATTCAAAAAAATCTGATTTATAAACATGAAACCATTCAAAGAGTGCTCCCTGATTATAAACATTTCAATAAAACAAGGTTTGGCCTTCACTTTATCTAGACAATAGAATTTTCAACTAGTAGTCACCAGTTATTTGTAGAGTTAAGAAACATGTCTTCCAGGGAACCTTAGTGAGACTCTAGCTCTCAGGCAGTTTAAATAAGATCAATTTCAGTAAGTGCAGAATCAGATTAAAAACCTGCAGCAACAACAACAAGCCTTTAAGAAAACAGTGATGAAAGCATTCATCTAAATTCAGTAATCAATAATTCTTTACTCTGCCATACAAAAATGTTTTATCATATTTTTCTTCAAGGTGAGTAAAAAGTTTAATTCAAACTCTTGTAAATGAAGGTATGAGACATTGCTCTTGTGTAACATGGACTATGGCAGAGTAAATCAGGAACTAGGAGTGACAAAAGTCTGGATTTAAATGCTGTATTACACAGTATAACTGCCTGTATGGGTGTTAAGGACACATGAACAACTGTAGTACAATAACACAGTACATTGTATATTTTTAATATCTTTGTAAAAAACTAAGAAAAGATAAATGCTGAAAAAGCTGTTCTTAGTCTAGAATGTGTGTAGGAGTTCATTAACTAAACCTAATGCTGACATAACCACATAATTAATCCCTACAAATATAAACTCAGAATTGTAGTGAGAAGGAATTCCGAAGAAACGTTAGCTGTTCTTTGAGGATCAGTGACACTGGAATCTATTTTCCCCTGCAATTCCATTCTGTTTGAATGTTTATTAAGGCACTCATCCAAGCTGACATCTACTGGTAGAACATTAATAATATCATTGCACTCACTGAATTATTTGAAACCTAGAAAAGACAAAGCTCGCAGGCTCTCTTATTAGATTCACTGACAAAGAATCTCTTCTCTTCAACTAATGAGTTCTTATTTTAACAAAATTTGTGGGTTTTTTAGTAGTTTTGACATTTCTGCTTTACTGCTACGTTTAGTAGATATTGACCATGGAATGGAGAGGGACAGGGCACAGGCATGAAAACAGATACACACAAACACACACACGCATTAACTCTGGTCATATATGCTTCATTTAATAGCAAAACCGTGCTACAGACTCAGCCGGGGACATGTAATGATCACAGTCAAACATAGCTTATGCATTGCTATAGGGCATCAGAAAAACAGTCTCTGGACAGCCAAAACTAACTTACATTAGTTCTTTCCTTCTGAGTGTATTTAAGTGTTTTAAATGAAATTCAGAATATTTTATTTGCTATTTTGGCTTAGACCATTGCAACTGCTCATTTAATCAGTTTTGAAGCATAGAGACAGTCCTCTAACTCATTATATAATGAAATCAGAAATTAGGAGCTTTGAAGATTTTTGTTGTTGATGCCCATGTGTTAAACTGCTTTAATTTCACTTTATGAGTCCAAACAGTCTTGTATCATGTTTGATTCTGTTCTTTGTAAATCCTCAATTTTTCCCTGTTCATAGAATCTTGTCCCAAAATCTTCCACTCAGGTAAAGGTGAATGTCTGAATGGTTAGAAGAAACAGATTTAATCGTTCATCTTTCGATATTTCTGCTTAAAACACAAGTATTGTCTTGTAAGTAAATGAGCCAAGTGATTATGGGTAATTAAGTAGTTGGATATCTAAGTAATTGTTCAGTACTCATAAGCATTTTTAGTAAGATTATGCTATCATTAAACCACATTTATAGTGTATTAAATGTCTTAGCCAAGCACATTTTTCAACACTTACTAGACTTGAGCTCTCATGGAGGAGAAGTAGTAAATACCAACAGGCTCTTTAATTTGATAAAAGAGGCATAATGAGAGCCAATAAAGGGAAGCTAAATCCAGAGTAATTCAACTCAGAAATGAGGTGTAACTTCTTAATAATTGATCAGAAATTAGAAGTCATGGATTCTTCATCTCTTGTAGTTCTCAAAAGAATATCTTCCTGAAAATCTTGCTTTATATCAATACAAAATCACAGAATTGTAGAGGTTGGAAGGCACCTCAGGGAATAATATAATGCAACCTTGCTTATAATGCAGGTTCTGTAAAGTAGATTTCACAGGATAGCATCCAGGAGGGCTTTGAATATCTTTGAAGAACGAGACTACCCAACCTCTCTGGGGAGCCTGCTCCAGTGCTCTGTCACTCTGACAATAAATATGTTTGTCCCCATGTTTGTACGGAACTTCCTGTGCTCCACATTTTGCCCATTGTCCCTTGTCCTGTTGCTGCACACCACTGAAACAAGCCTAGCTCCAACTATTTGACTTCAAACCATTAGATACTTGTAAACAGTGATGAGATCCCCCTCAGTCTTCTCTTTTCTCCACACTGAACAGACCCAGGTCTCTCAGACTTTCCTCATAAGGGTGATGCTCCAGAACCCAATCATCTTTGTGACCCTCTGCTGGATTCTTTCTAGGAGATCCCTGTCTTTTTTGAACTGGTCAGTCCAGAACTGGTCACAGTACTCCAGATGTGGCCTCACCAGAGCAGAGTAGAGGGGAAGAAACCCAACCTGTTGGCTATGCCCTTTAAAAAGGCACTCCAGGTCACCACTGGCCTTCTTGGCCGCAGAGGCACATTGCTGGCTCAAGGCCAACCTGTTGTTCTCCAGAACACCCAGGTCCTTCTCTGCAAAGCTCATAACCTGTGCTGATGCATGTGGTTATTCCTCCTTAGGTGCAGGATTATATGTTTGCCTTTGTTGAACTTCATGAGGTTCCTCTTAACCCAACTCTCCAGCCTGTCCATGTCTTTCTGAATGGCAGCACAGTTTTCTGTTGTGTCAGCCACTCCTCTCAGCTTTATATCATAAGCAAACTTGCCGAGAGTGGACTCTATCCCTTCATCTAGGTCACTGATGATGTTAGACCCTATACTGACACTTGGGGAATACTGCTAGCTACAGTGCTGCAACTAGATTATGTGGCAGTGATCAAAACCCCAGAGCTCCGCAAGTCAGCCAGTCCACAATCTACCACAGTTTGTCTGTTGCATTCATTTCAATAGTAACTGGGTTAAATAATATGGCCTGTAGCATAGAACAGGTCAAACTTTGTAATTTAATGGTCCTTACCATTAAATTATACTTAATTAAACTTACTGAAAAACACAGAGGTCTGGAACTGCACAATAATACAGTGGCAGAATGTTAATAGATGAAATAAATAACTATCCATTTCATGTATTAATAAAAGAGATTTTCATTTTGTACTATGTTATTATTTCATATATTCCTAAACAGCATTGCTCTGGATAGGGGATTTTTAGCTCCCTTACATGTTTTTTGTTCCTACACGTGCATTGATGTAGTTTCAGTAAGCAGGATCATAATGCTGGAGGCTGTGAAAACAGTAAGTCTTCATCCATGATTAATGCAAATGCTAATTAAGAATTCAGTTTGGGCTCTAAGGCTGTCAAATCCCTTACTACATTCATTTTAAAAGCCTTCTGAAAGTTGTATTGAAGATACTTTTGGGGTAGTAACATTATTAATTGTAGTCAAAATTTGTTCACAATTTTCAGAAATATGTCATTGGAGAAAATGGAGAAATAATTATAGAATCATAGAATGGCCTGGGTTGAAAAGAACCTCAAAGATCACCTACTTTCAACCCACCCTGCTATGGCAGGGTCACCAACCACCAGACCAGGCTGCCCAGAGCCACATCCAGCCTGGCCTTGAATGCCTCCAGGAATGAGGCATCCACAACCTCCTTGGACAACCTGTTACAGTGCATCACCACCCTCCGAATGAAAAAATTCCTCCTAACATCTAACCTAAACCTCCCCTGTCTCAATTTAAAACCATTCCCCCTTGTCCTATCACTATTCACCCTCATAAACAGCCATGTTTATATGCTCACTTCAAGTACTGGAAGGCCGCAATGAGTTCTCTTCAGATCCTTCTCTTCTCCAAGCTAAACAAGATCAGTTCCCTCAACGTTTCTTTACAGGAGAGGTGCTCTAACCCTCTGATCATCTTAGTGGCCCTCCTCTGGACTCGTTCCAAGAGTTCTACATCTTTCTTCTGCTGAATAATACTCCTTTCCTTCTAAACACAGCTTTTAGTTGTGTAGTTCCTGAGTGGTTTCCCCTCAGCGGGTACACTGAGTTTTGACAGAATATATTTATTTTATTTAGTGGGGAATATTGGCGGTAGGTGGATAATTGGACTAGACGCTCTTGGAGATCTTTTTCAAACTTGGTGATTATATGATTATATTAATCAGGAAATAACAAAACTCAAGTGTTTAATGTCTTCATAAATTCACACTATATCATATCTAAAAAAAGAAATAAACAAAAACTCTGAAAGACCAGTCTGTGATTTTTTAATTTTGTTTGTTTGTTTGTTTGTTTTTTGAGGGCAGGATTAAGTATAACCAGATCATTTAACTCATAAGCTATTGCTACAATATTTATTTAAAAATTATCTTTTAGTATTCTTGAAAAGCACATTATCCAGCAGAGTGAACATTATTATTAAAAAAAGAAAAAAAAGTCAGTATATATTGCTTCACTAACATGCTCTGATTTCTGGATGTTATTCAGCTAATGACTTGAATAGGGCATAGAAGGACTAAAATGTAAATAGAAAAAATCATTGTAAATACTAAACACATTCTCCAGGCTAGTTTTCTCGACACAGTACGAGAGAAAGAGCGACTATAAACAAGGGATGCAAAGGGTTGAAGTAAATTCTGCAAGTTCACAGATGCATTAGGGATTAAAAGAAAGACTAACTTACACTCTTTATTTTTCATAGAACCATAGAATATTTGGGGTTGGAAGGGACCTTACAAATTACCTACCTCCAACCTCCCTGCCACGAGCAAAGGACTCCTTCTTCTAGATCAATTTTTCCTAAGACATACTCAGTCTTATCTTGAATAGCTTCAGGGTTGGGGAATTCACACCTGCTCTGTGCAACCTGTTCCAGTGCCTCACCATCCTCAGAATTAAAGGATTTCATCCAAATGTCTAATCTAAATCTACTTTGTTTTAGTATAAAGCTATTAAGCCTTGTCCTATAAATATGTGCTGTAATATTACCTGGGAAAAAATAAAATTAAAAAAAATCCTTGTTCATCTTTCCTTTAGGCTCTCTTTAGATATTGTATGATCACTATAAGATCTCCACAGAGCCTTCTGTTCTGTAGACTAAATCACTTCAATTTTCTCAGCCTGACTACATAAAAGTGATACTCTAATCTTCTGATTATCCATGTGGCTCTCCTCTGGACCTACTACAGGTCCATATCTCCCATATGCTGGCAGGGGAATCATGTAATCGTAGAATATCCCAAGTTTAAAGGGATACAAAATTATTATCAAGTCCAACTCCTAGTCGTAGCCAGAGGGTTGTTGTCAACAACTCTGTGTCCAGATGGAGGACAGTCAGGAATGGTGCCCCTAGGGGTCCATCTTGGTACCATCTTGGTGCTCTTCAACATCTTTATCAATGACATAGACAGTGGGATTGAGTGCACCCAAGTGCTGACAGCAAGCTGAGTGGTGCAGTTGACATAGTAGAATTGAGGGACACCAGCCAGAGGGACCTGGACACACTTGAAAAGTGGGCACGTGAGAATCTAATGATGTTTAACAAGGCCAAGTGCAAAGTATTGCAGCTGAGTCAAGGAAATCCCAGGCAAGAGTACAACCTAAGAGTACAAAATACTCATTGAGAGCAGCCCAGCAGAGAAGGGTGTGGGGATCCTGATGGATGAAAAGCTGGACATGAGTCAGCAGTGCTCCCTTGAAGCCCAGAAAGCCAACAGCAGGCAAGGGTACATCAAAAGAGAGCAGCAGGGAGGGGAAGGTGATTATTTCCCTCTAGTCTGCCCTTGTGAGGCCCCATCTAGAATACTGCATCCAGGCCTGGAGCCCCCAGTACAGCAACAATGCAAAGATGTTGGAGTGAGTCCAGAGGGGGACTACAAAAAGCACCTCTCTTATGAGGGAAGATTGAGGGAGTTGGATTTGTTTAGCTTGGAGAAGAGAAGGCTCTGAAGATGCCTCATTGTGACCTTACAGTACTTGAAGGGAACTTATAAGCAGGAAGGGGACTCACATTTTTCACGATCAGACGGTGATAGGACAAGGAAGAATGCCTTCAAACTAAAAGAGGGGAAATTTAGGTTAGATTGAAGTAATTTTATATTCAGAGGGTGGTGAGGTTCTGATACAGGTTATCCGGAGAGTTTGTAGATGACCTATATCTGGAGGCTTCAAGGTCAGGTTGGATGGGATCCTGGACAAACAAATCTAGTAGGTGGCAACCTTGCTCATGGCAGAAGAGTTGGAACTAAACGATTTTTTAAGGCCCCCTCCAACTTACGTGATTCTATGATTTTATGATTATATCAATAGTAAAGTTAGAATATTCATATAGCTTACAGGAAGAAAGAAATGCAGAAAATACATTATTACATTCTTGACTTTGCTAGACTGCCAGGAAGTTGTAACAATTGCAAGATTACTAGTCTGATCAGCAGCTAAACACATTTGTAGACATACATCAGTAACATCTTTGACTAATAGTCTCACCACATATTAATAATGTCTCATCTTCAAGATCTGTCTGCTTTACAGTGAATCCTGTTCTCTCACCACACAATAGAAATTTGATGTATGTGGTTTGTGTGTGCATAGTCTTCAAAGAAGTGAATGTAATGAGAACAAGACAGCTGTAATTAACTGAAGACTGTGGTAAAAAGATCTAGTTCTGACGAAAAAGTGAATGGCTCCTGTTAAGGCTAATTGTTAAAATAATATGACCAGTAATTCTAAAAGAATACATTCCCAAAACATATAATACTTTAATGAATACATGTTAACTGAGTGTGGTGAACTGATGCTGAGAATGACAGTGTCTTTTATTTTTACGTTTTTACCATCTGTTCTAATGATTTATTCATACTAAGTAAAAAGGCAGGTGAAACTTCAGAATAGAGATAAATAGCAATGGAAATGTGCTGAATTGGGTTGTGATTGTGAAAATGAGATCAATGTTAACTCTAATATTCAGGCAATTGTTAACATTCAAATGACACCTTCACATGCTATTATATGGTCTCGAGGTGCAAAATGTTGAAGATATAATTTATATCTATTTTTAACTGAATAATGATTTCCACTCTGTCCTCAGACATTCATCCCTTATTATGAATACTAATAGAAAAATATTTATGTATATTTATGTATATTTTGGCTTTTCATTCACAGCAAATTTTAAGGAGAAACTCTGATGAAAGATGTCTTCATCAAAGATTCTTGGAAGCTGCTAAGCTTTCACAATAGTTTTTATTATTTCTAAGTCTGTATTATTGAGTAAGTTTCCTATAAGTTAGCAGGCTTGGCTGAGCTTTGGTTTCATCCCACATAGCTGTTCCCTTGGGAAATTGGAAGTCCGAAAGTCAAAAGCCTGCATTTTTACAAGCAGTTCAACTTGATCAACTTCTTGAATTTTTTCCTATGTTCCAAATTATCAGTAAAAGGAGAGAACATTTTAAATAATATACTGTATCAATCTCCAATGTCTATATAAAAGAAAAAATAGAAAAAATTGATTGTATACAGTAGAGAATGTAAAGGACCATGAAGCTGGAAAAAGTGGAGACAACTGTCACTGCATATATGTAACAAAGATACCGACACAAAAATAACGAAAAATAGCGACATGCAAAATCCAGTTACTGGTAACTATTAGTAGATGCAATTGTACGTCTTAAGAGTCAAAAAAATTCAGTGATGATTTGCTATCTCCAATTATAAAGTGTATAAAGTTATGTCTATTTTGGAGGTATGGAAATCAAAATCAAACAGAAGTTAAGGTGTTACCCACTCTTTGTCACGTGAGATGAGTTACTACAAGAATCAGTTTTCTTTAAAAGCTCTGCAGATGAGGATATACTTCAAGACAATTTTAATGTAAGTTCATGTTTTTCTGCTTAGTATCCATGGGAGCTAAAATGTGTGTCAACATAGATTACAAATGGTGTTCTTTTAAATCGTGGTGAACAGGAGGTCCCTACAGCTCAGAGTTCCTTATATAGGCAACATGACGTAGAAATCAGATCATTGTCTTCACAAGAAAAATGTCTTATATGTTACAGTACAAATCTGGTTACAAGTGAAAAGGGGATACACCTCATATATGCAGATAAGAATTTACTAGTGATCTATTTTTTATTTGCAAGCCCTTAAAAATATAATTTGTCACAGTATAAGGAAAATGAAGCTGGAAGAAACCATTATCTGTAAAAAGAATACAGGAACACAGAACCAAGAGGCAGAGGTGTTTGTGTGAAATAATTCCTCTTAAACTATTATAATAAAAAAATATAAATTAAATTTTAAATAAAAATAAATCCAAAGTGGCATTTCTATTTTATTCTGAGTACTCTGATACCTTTGACCCATGGGATATTTTTTACAAGCACTTTTCCAACAATTAAATATAATGAAAATCTCAGTACTTCCCAGACCTATAAAATCTTTGTAGCCGCCTTATGTACAAAAGGTTCAAAATTGTAGTTGAAAAGGGAGCAGAAATAAATAACATGGGATTATTTGTTTAAAACTACAAAATTTGAATGATTCTTGACATTTTTGGTTTGAGGAGGACGCATTGCAAGAGACAAAACAGAAAGAATTAACAAAAATAATGGTTATCTTCACACCAAAAAGACCCTTCATGCAGTCTTTCTACTCACATTCCCAAAAGGAAGCATACAGTTCCAAGGAGATGTAAAATACTACAGTTGATTCAGTTTCTGCAAGACATGTTCTTTGAAACATAAATCTAATTTAGTTTGTCTAAAAGTCCTTCCATCCAGCCTCCACACCACTGAATCACATGCTTTGGAAGCTATACAACAGGTCTTACTACTGTGCCTAGTAGGGTAATTGTGTTTTTGTGATATTCGTCTCCATTCACTGAAATCAATGCAAGACGCTCCTGTTTGTTGGCCTACAACAGTAGCATCACAATTAAATTCTCTGCAGTACCCTATTTGAATCAATAAGGGGCCAAGAGGTCTTGACAAGCTATATTTTTTCTAATTTTGACTTTGATGACTAAGCAGGTGCCCTGGTGTCTGACCACTGATTCTAAGAGAGGGAACTGTCAAGTTGGAGGCCAATTTTGTGCTATTAAACACATCAGAGTTTGTAATTAAAGAAAATGACGGAGTGCTATATTTTTCATCATAAAGTAAAGCAATCTTTCTACCTACATTAAAAATAAAATGAAGGGTACAGATGCACTGGAGATATATGCACTAATTTTTTATTTTATTTTATTTTATAGAGTACACTGAAGCTTTAATCATGATAATTATCATTCCATTATGTATAGAAGCTGATATCCTTTTATTTCTCCTGAATTTAAAAATTTAACAGAACATTTTATTAATTATTTTTTTCAATTGCATGATCCAGACCCATTTACTATTAATTACAGTGATTGATAAAATATATTTTTAAGTAAACACACCCATTTCAACAAGTCTTTTCTTTATCATTCAAAGATGACCAAGTGTTGATCAGCCCCAACTCACTTTTGTGTTAAGAAACATGAATTAGAATTTTTAAATTATGACAAGGGCATTTGACAGAAGCATGCATATCTATGAAAGCAGAAAAATGAATTACCTCAAATCCAATAATTTTTTTTCATCATACGTCTTGAAATGCTACAACACTTGTTTCCTATACATGCTAATATATGTTTAGGATGTCTGTGAAAATATGTGCTACTGACTTCTAGAAAGCTCTTATCTGCATGCAGTTTAAGGTATAATTTAACACAGGTAGCATAATTATTAGGAGAAATATACTGATTTCTTGAAGAATTGTGACCTATTTTCAATTTCCAAATATAGAAACTGATTTGAAATTGTTTAATAATAGTGATTTCTCCTGATTTTGTGAAAGTGTTTTTTTTTATGGGATTGGGCAACAAATTATGGCTCATGTGTTAAATACATACCAGTAAATCCAGTAAAGGAGCTGTTGGCTCAGCAAACTAGTTGCTCAAAGTAAAGGAGAAACTTGATAAATAAAAATAAATTTGAACTTTGAAATAGGGAAAGAGACACAGAGATATTTAGCCCAGAGTCATATGAAGAAATTATTTTTGAAGGGAAGTCATCTATTCCAATCTCTGGCTCAAATTAGGACTAGCTTCAGCTTCTCAGAGTTGTTCAGCTCACATTCAGGAATTACCAGAAAATGTCAAATATCAATACAATAGGTTTTGAAGTCTTAAGACACTAAATACCAGTATTACATCACATCAGTAAAATCTGAACTTTCTATAACATGTCTGGAGATGAGAGGATGGTAGATATCAGGCCTTTCTTCATTTGTCCAAGGTCACACAGAGCTTTCTTGTCATAACAGGGCATTTAACAAGTCTCACCCTAAAAGTTCTGTTTTCTGGAACTTGCCATTTGCATTTCAATTTTCACAACTTGTCTTAGCTTTCTCAGGAATTATACTGAAATTTCTTTGGATTGAGTAGAATGCTTTTGTTTAAATTATTTATTTCTTAGGAAAGTCTTATTTTCATGACATTTTATTGCAATAACATCGTTCATGTACTAGAATATCCTAAAGATTTTTCTCAACAGCTCTTTTGCCTTAAAACACATATTCCAGTAGAATTCTAGGTCATTTCTGAAAACATGAAAAGGAATTAAAATTGCTTAGGAATTACTTTATTAGCTGATTGAAGAAACTTTTACAGTTTAAGTAACAGTACATTAATTTTATTGGGCAATTAATACTATTGGAGTCTTGAAAGATATATACAGAGAGAAAGTATATTAATAGATTGATAGATCTCTATAATGATAAGCAAGAAATTTGCATGTTTTGCAATAAATATTTAGTAGTACTACGGAAGTGCATTACCTGTTATTTGATTTTTTTTAAATTGCCAATTTTTATCACTGTTGCTTTCTATTTACATTTTCTTTGTCTTGGCAAACTCCTTTGATCTAAAACCTGGCATATTTAATGCTACCAGAAAAGTTTGGCAAAGCTTGAAGACAACTGACAAATAATAAATATTAAGTATAAGAATTATTAAAATGTCCCCTAACTAAAACTAAGCTTACTTAATGTTCCCATTATTCATTCAGGAGTGATTTTCTACTGGAGTATTATATTTTCTATGGATTTTTATCTCAAAATTTGTATTCCAGATAACTGGCACCATATATACACTAAGCTTGCTCTAATTAAATGCCTTTTCTGTTAGGCTCGTGTAAATAGTTTTCTCAGTGGAACTGAAAATTGATAATCTGACAGAATATCATGCTGTCACTATCTTTAAATATATATTAATTTCCAGAAACTCCTGTAAAGATAATAAAATCTGTCTGTTTTGACTAATTGGAAAATAATTTTTTTCATGCTTATCCCTGTTTTTTGTGAAGTGTTTTAAGAATGACAATTAAAAAAAACATGAAGAACATATTACAAACCACTCTCCAACTCAGATAATGTCAGAAGAGAGAAATTCAAAGCTTATCTTGCTTGGATGTTACTGAAGGGTCAAAATTTGAGATATTTTAATTGCTTTCATGTCTCCTTTGACTTTCAAAAATGGTTGAAGAAATAAAAGCTTGAGAAGTAATAAACTGAGAACAGCGTTAAGATTTCCTTTCTAAATATAAAGGCATTTTATTCAATTTGTATAACAATATAAAATTTAATCTCTTATTCTTCTTGTTTTTTCATTAAAATAAATATTTTTAAAAAATCTATCTTAGGACATTCTGAAAGAGGAAAAAAAAAACATTACAGATATATGGTGTATGTTTAAATGTAAAAAATATAGGCATTTATATCTGCATTTTAACATCTCTTACTACAATGAACCTGATAAATGAGAAGTCTTATGAATTCAGAGAATTTGATGTGGCAACTTACAGAATAAAGAATTGCCATGCCTGCCCTGAATCTAGTAATTCTTAAGTTCTATCCACGGTACTTAGTGATGCTAAATGTTGATGATCATAGAATCATAGAGACATAGAATGGCCTGTGTTGAAAAGGACCTCAAAGATCACCTACTTTCAACCCCCCTGCTATATGTAAGGTCACCAACCACTAGACCAAGCTGCCCAGAGCCACATCCAGCCTGGCCTTGAATGCCTCCAGGAATGAGGCATCCACAACCTCCTTGGACAACCTGTTACAGTGCATCACCACCCTCCGAATGAAAAAATTCCTCCTAATATCTAACCTAAACCTCCCGTCTCAATTTAAAACCATTCCCCCTTGTCCTATCACTATCTATCCTCATAAACAGCCATGTTTATATGCTCACTTCAAGTACTGGAAGGCTGCAATGAGATCTCCTCAGATCCTTCTCTTCTCCAAGTTAAACAAGCCCAGTTCCCTCAACCTTTCTTCATAGGAGAAGTGCTCCAGCCCTCTGATCATCTTAGTGGTCCTCCTCCAGACCCACTCCATGTCTTTCCTGTACTGAGGATGATCTCTACATTCCAATTATATAAGTGCAATTAGTACAAGTAGAGGAAAAATTCATCATGCATCACAAAGGTAATAGTAATTTAATACAGATTTATGGGCATAATTTTGAGTAAATCATACCTTCATCCAAGAATTTGTGCTGCCATTGAAAGACGGTCCTTCTACTGCTTCAACTCTCATGTAATGAAAATATGTTAATTCAGGTAGAATTAATTGAAAAGACTAGGAAAAGTTTAGATTACTTTTACTGGAATACCTAAATCAATTTATTTTTTAGAATGTATTTCAGATTCTTAACCACTTTCATTAATTTCATAGGTGTACATTATATTGCTGGATATGCTAAAACCCATAAGTATATTCTGAAGTCATTAAAAAGGTCATCCAGGATAATTCATCTACTTGTTTCACAGCTGTTGTTAGCTATCTTGAAACCTGAATGGTAGTATGGCATATGTGTTTATTCTAGCAATAATGGAATTTCATATAAAAATATATTTTTTTGATTGTGTTAATATATGCCACATGTATTTAAATAGTGATTTTATTAAAATAAAAAAAAAAAGCCTTAGAAAGAGTAGTTTGGTTAGATAAAATATGTTCTGGAGAACTGGTTTTTAATTGATATTCTTGGATTTATAGAAAGACCTGTGCAGAAGATCTCTTGTTATATATTTTCTTGGTTTTTACTAGTACTAGCTTTCAGTCGATAAATAACTGTAGGAACTTTTTAGTTCTGCGCCTTCATGGGCACACACATAAGCACATTTCTACATGCTCACTTTGTAACTGTGCTATTTTGTGTAGTCAACATAAATTCAAATAATTTTCATTTGTCATAATCCAGTAGTTTACTTTTTCACTTACACAGGAAAAAGAAAAAGATGTGCTCATCCTACATAGCGGTGATGGGTTAATATTTTAAAATAAAGAATTTAAGGAAAACAATGCATTGGAACACTGATTTTCTAAAGTGATATGAGTCAAATATTTAGTTATAGGAACATATTAATTGTTGCAGCTCTGAGTTCTTTAATTCATTTTTAAGTCTGCTCTTTCTACAATATTTTCTACACTGTTTGCAGCAAGCTAATTCCTTGAAAATTCCTAGAAATGCTAGAATTTTTTTTTTCCTGTAACCAGATTCAAAATCCAATCTAACTTATTTCTCCTTTTTTTATCAAAGTCATAATTAAAATTCAGAAAAAAATATTTTCACGTTTCCAAGGTAATATGATGACGTTGTAAAAAGCCAGTGAGTCTGTCATTCAAAAATAAGATACCAGCAAAAGAGGCAAATCCTTTCAAAAAGAGTTCAACTCAAATTTTAAGAAGATATTCTGCTGCTGCTGCTGCTTTAATTAATCTACTGTAGATTTCATTTCTGTCTGCTAGTGTGATTCCACTTGTACATAAAGGTGTTATAAATATTGATGATAATTGTTAAACATGATACAGTGTTCACTGTTAGCAGCTCATCTACTCAGGAGATAATTCTCTTCCCTGGGAAATCTCAATCAATCACAAGAAGGCCCCTGTCAAGGGAGAGGAGAGAGGAAGGGGAAAGTGGAAGGCACAAGGAAATACAAAGGGGAAGAGAAAAGCAGGGAAAAGACATTTTGATTCAAAACGCTAGCACAGTTTTGATGTACATAAATAGCCTGGTCATCCTCATTTTCTGTCTGTTTGTTTTACAGTGTGCTTTTAATATAAGCTGGTCATATCTGCGGTCACATCAAACGGGATGTAGCTATGAAGCTGAGACAAGTGATTCTCCCTCTGTATTTTTCTCTCCTGAGAAATGAGCTGGAGTACTATTCTATTCACCTCTGGGCCCCCCAGCAAAAGAACAGTTAGAGTGGGTTCAGAGTAGGACTACCAGAATGATGAGAGGGATGGAGCACCTATTCTGCTGGATAAATACTGAGAGAGCTGGAGTTGTTCAGCTAGGAGGAGTGAAGAAGGCTGGAAGGCATGACTGAATTTTTTGATAGTCTTATGTGGAGCCAGGAGTTGAACTCAATGATTCTTACGGGTTCCATCTAACTCAGAACGTTCTGTGATTCCATGATTCTCTCATTTTGTGATTTTGTGAACATATTGATTTGAATATAAAAATGAAGAATTGACAATTTTTAAATAGATAATCAGAGAATCACAGAATGATTGAGGTTGGAAGTGACTTCTATGACATAGACTTCTACATTCATCTGGTCCAACCCTTGTTCCATGCACAGAGCAGGGTGCCCAGGGACACTGAGAAGAAATTAAAAAGAAAGGAAAAACATGAAAAAGCACACGGAAGCAGTAGTATCTGCTTAGCAGGGCCAACATTTTCATCTGATTTTATAAGGCATTTCCAAATAAAGCAGCATTCCCTCCAATTTACTTCAGGTTCAATCACAAGTGAACTTCTAAGGTTAATGGACAGCAGCAAGGGAAGGGGAATGGAGATGAAGATGGTCAGAACACCACGCATGAGGAGAAAGAAGTAAAGAAAGATGTAAAGAGTTTTCTGGGACAGACAGTTGCCCTATCTGCAACCTGTGTAGGATTTATCTGGGTGCAAATACTAATGTGGTTTGCAGTAACGTTTCTTTTTTTTATTATTTTAAATAATATCTTTGGCATTCATTCTTCAGCAGTTTTAAACCTAGGATCTGGTCCAACCAGCACATTTTGTCTATCATAATTTTAACACAACTTTAATTAAAATGGTATTTTTAGCAAGAAATTTTGCTGCACTTAAAGCATTCAAAGCATGTATCTGCTCCCGAGCCTTCAGTTAATAAATAAAGAAATGTACTCTCTTGAACTTCCTCAGATTTTTAGGCAACCGATCTTAACATTTACTTCTGATTTGTATCTCATTTACTCCACCTGTTTAATTTTCATAGAACTGTGGCACCTGTGTGTCAATACTCAGTGTACTTTACTCATATTATGATTCCACGAGAAAGTACTATAAATGACATAACAAAGCCACAGTGGACACCACCAGTGAAACTTTCTTCCCTCTGCAGTTACAATGCTACTGCAAAGTAACTTCCTCTAGATTTGTTGGCACTTCAGTTTCCTTTTGTCCTTTGTTAGTTACAATCACTGTGTATTGTCTGATCTTTACTCGTGCATTGCCCATTCTTTTGTAGTGGCTTACTAAGCAATGCTATTTTCTTTGCCACTCTTAATAGACTACTCTTCTCTAATTGAAGGAACTCTGCTAGCTGAGAAGCAGCATTTTCCCAAATAAAAGTGCAGTGACAAGCAGGAGACAATTTATTGTAATGTTTATACAATGACTCACTGTTTGACTTCGTGCAAATCACTTAGGAGGTCCAAATTTACAAGCACCTGCACAAAGTTTGGGTGTCTCCATTGTTTTACCTACCACAGTTTTGTTCTGAGAGTGCTCAATGCAGAGAACAGCATTTAAAGGTAGTAATAGTGACAGGTGTTTGACGTACTCAAAAATCAGGATAACATTAAAGTGTTTCAAAGTCAGCATCTTAAAATACCAGGTAATTCCAAGCATATATTTTTAATGTTACTTTGAATAATTTCCCCTCTCTGCAAATAGGAAATAATAGCCCTCACAAGGTCTGCTGATTGCAAATTTTTGCAAAACTTTTCAGGGTTGCTTGTGTTATAGCACAAGACATTTACTCAGCCATATTAGTATTATTAAATTACATGTACTGGAAACATTTCAAACAAGAACAGATGGAAATAATCCAGCTGAAACTTAGACTCAGTTTATTAGACTGTGGCCGTTTGCCAGGACTTTTGATAAACAAAATTTAGTCAGCCACTACACATGGATTCATGCTGTTGGGTACCTTATGAGTTGAAACAAAAAGTTAATTAGTTATAAACCTATTTTTCTTCCTAAAAAAAGTGACATACATCTGTGAAAAATCATTTGTGGTTATAAAGGGGAAATAAAGACTCAAGTTAAATAGAGTTGAAAGTAAGTATTTCGCCACAGTTTAAAATAATCCAAGCAAATAGATGTAAAAGAAGTTGTGCTCAGAGGAGCTCATCATGATATGATTACTTACATTGGCAACCAGCAATGACAGTGTGCTGGCTACCAAAAGGTATTGATTTACTGACAGTGACAGCAGCAGCAGTTTCAGGTAACATCTTTGGTAGCAAGTTGCAGCAATGTGGCCTTGTCTGTGAAAGTGAAGATCTTGTTGGAGTAAGCTTGATACCAGTGAACAAACTTGCTCACAGTTTCTTTCTGTCATCACTGTGACCACTTTACTTCATCGGTGCAAACATAGTTGCCTGATAGTACATTTAGGGAAGATTAAACTGACAAGAAAACGTATTTAAAAAAAAAAAAAAAAAGAGTAATCTCAGTAGATAAATCATAGTGTAAATTATGATTTGAAGGAATACAATCCTAAATTTTAGTTGTGTGCATAAACCATACGCACAGCATGGTTTTATTCATCATTTACCTTCCATAGGCTTCTCTGTTGCTGATAGAGAAGCAAGAAACAGAAGCTAAGCATGAAACTAGCTATAAACATTTGCCCACTGGACAGATTATCTAGATTATCTTCTTTTGGAGCTAAGTGTGTGACAATACATTAGTAAGAAATATCTGGTAGACACTGAAACAAGAGGCAAAATTTACGTGGCTTGTGTACATCAAGACGTCCTGTAAATATAGTGACGAATCTGTTGCTATAGCCTTATGACCACAAGGGCACATGGTTGCTCATGGCCAACCTGCTGTCCACCAGTACACCCAAGTCCTTCTCTGCAGAGCTCATCTCCTGCAGGTCAGCCCCTAACCTGTACTGATGTATGCAGTTATTCCTCCCCAGGTGCAGGATTTTACACTTGCTCTTGTTGAACCTCATCAGGTTCCACTCTTCCCAACTGTCCTGGTCTCGTTGAATGGCAGCACAGCCTTCAGGTGTGTCAGACAATTCTCCCAGCTTTAAATCAACAGCAGACTTGCTGGGGGCGGGTTCTATTTGTTTATCCAGGTTGCTGATGAAGACGTTGAACAAGACCGGACTCGGACTCAGAACCAATCCCTGGGGAACATTGCTCGTTACAGGCCTCTAACCAGACTCTGCACCACTTATGTCACCAATCTAAGCTCTGCCAATCAGACAGTTCTCAATTCACCTCACTGTCCACTCATCTATCCCACATTTTCTAAGTTTCATAGCAAGGATGTTTTGGGAGATTGTGTCAAATACCTTGCTGAAGTAAAGTTACACAACATCCACTGCTCTCTCCCCCTTTACTCAGCCATTGATGACACTACAGGAGGCTATCAGTTTGGTCAAGCATGATTTCACTTTTGTTCCAATCCATGTTGACTACTCCTGATAACCTTCTTCTCTTCCAATTGCTTTCAGATGACATCTAGAACAAGTTGTTTCATCACCTTTCCAGGGATGGAAGTGAGGCTGAGTGGCCTGTAGTTCCCTGGATTCTCCTTCTTGCCTTTTCTGAAGACTAAAGTAACATTGGCTATCCTCCAGTTTTCATGCACCTCTCCAGTTTGTGAAGACCTTTCAAAAATGATAGAGAGCAGTTTAGCAATCACCTCTGTGAATTCTCTCAGCAAGTGTTCATCCCATTGGGACCCATGGATTTGTGTGCACTGATTTTGTCTAGATGCTCTCTGTCCAGTTCCACTTAGATCAACAGAAAGTCTGCCTTTATCCAGACACTCTCTCCTACCTCCAGGGTCTGAGATTCCTGAGTGATAGTCTTAGCAATAAAGACTGAAGCAAAGATGGCATTCAGAATCTCTGCTTACTTAGCATACCCTCTTAACAAAGCATTCTTTTCACTTAGTACAGTGCCCACATATTCCCTACTATTCCTTTTACTGTTGACATTTCTAAAAACTTTTCATGTTATCCTTTACCTCCTTTGTATGGTTTAGTTCCAACAGGGCCCGAGCCTTCCTTGTTGTATCCCTACAGGCCCTGATAAAATTCCTATATTCTTTCCAGATGAGCAGGCCCTTTTTCCAATTCTCGTGGACTTTCTTCTTTCCTTTCAGTTTATCCACGAGTTCCTGCAGTGTATGAAAAAACAGTTTTTCATACTATTTATCACCAAGGATAATGCACGTGTTTGAATTAAATTCTTAGATTCACAGGTTTTTAAAAAATATTCCTGGATATTGAATCTTTTAACCACAGAAGGCTAAAAATCACTCTCAGGTTCATAGTCTGCTGCTCAGAATGTTATCCTCTTTCACTTACTTGACTTGTGTGTATAGGTAACAGATTCCAACCACTGCAGGATTTGGCTTTTAGTTTCTAAGGGGAATAATTTTCTTCTTATGCATGTAAGTTTGGAATTGTACTAAGCTTTTCTTGAGATCACCAAACTACTGCCCATCACATAAGTATGGAATTGGTTTCACAGTTTCAACTATAAATACTCTGCTAAGCTCCATGAAAATACATGATTACATAATTAATTCCTGTATGGATACACACAAAGCAGAAATTAAAAGATAGTGCGAGTTGTGAAAAATCTCCTAGAGTAGTTTTAAGTGTTGAAGATCTATTGCAAAATATTTCATCTTTTAAATCACTGAAATGTGACAGCCTGTGTATTAATCAGTGCAGTTGCTGAAGAGTCTGAGAAGAAATTTGTTACCTTTAAGACTTCTTGGTGTAACTGCCCCTGTGTTCCTTCTCAGATTCCCTTTTAATCTTCACCTGTGAAGACTGTGTGGTATCAGCAGTAGATGAAAGCAAAAAACAAAACAAACAAACAAACAAACAAAAAAAAACACAATGAAAACCAAACATAGAAGATACTAAATGGAAAGCACTGCACTAAGAACTCAAAGGCAGTCTCAAAATATTCTTGATGGAACTGCCTGTTCTTTTTCTTTTTAGAACAAGCATATTCTTCAGTGCAGCCTAGAATATAAGGAATCCCAGAGGGCACATAGTAACACAGTTATTTTGATTTTAATGGAAACTGTATTTGCTGAGGAGGGTGCTATCTGCCTTGCAGTTCACTGGGTAGCCTGGTAGAGCAGCAGGAACAAGGATATGGAGTACTTCTCACTTGTAGTACAGACACAGTGAGACCTGCTTTGACTGTCTAATTATTCCTGAAGTTTCCTCGAGAACGATGTGGAGGCACTATATTTCTTAAAGAGGCTTCTTTCTTATACATAGCTGATGTTGGCCTGACACGTTTTCAAATTAGTATCTGCAAGCTCACTTGACTCAATAGGAGAGAGGCTAAATGAAGTGGGAGGAAGGTTTAATTTAACTACTTCCAGAAGCAAAGTGAAATTACTGAATAGGCAAGTGAGAAAAAGTTAACTATTTTTTTCTGAACAGTGCTGCCTCAGAAGTAGTAAATTTGTTTAATAGATGGAAAAGGGCAAGTCGGTCATCAGAATGTGCTAAAAAAAATGAAGGGTATTGTACTTATATATGGAATGAAACTGTAGAAAGGAATCACTTTCCTGTGAGAAGACAAAAGCAGGAAAAAGAACCGTACTATTTTTAGTGCAGTAACTAGAACTGTAGCTATATTTTTTTAGCTACCTACAGCAGATCTCAATCAAATATGTCCCTAAACCTATTACTTCTCCTTGTCCCTCTCCTATCTTGCCCTTCTACAATATTTAATAAATTTATCACTGCTTCCCCTTTGTAACATATAAAAATTCACTGATTCTTAAATGGTCATCAAAAGGCATGTAATTTGTCTTGTCTGAGGTTCCCTGGCAGACTGCACAGCCCCACAGTGAGCTATTCTTCATGGCCTTCCTGCATAACCTTTTTGTGGATACTGATTCCACACCTCTCTTCTGCTCTAATTTCCTGTTCACTCTACAGCATATCATCTATTTGTCACAGAATGTGGGAAAGTATAAAACTCTGCAGCTGGTGTACTCTAAGGATTGCAAATAGCCAAAGGAAGGTTTGAGACCTTTGAGTGTAATGGGCTGTAAAAGTAAAAGCTGTGATTTATAGTTTCTTCCAGTTACTGAAATCTAATGACCAGCCCACCTTCTGTGGAATTCAGTGATGTGAAGATGTTTATATCTGATAAGAAGTTTGAATAAATTGTGGTCATTTTCCTTTTCCTTTTAATGCATCATATTTTTCTGTCACCGTTCAACCTTTTTTTCACAATGATTTTTGTGACCTTCAGTTCAAAGCTGAAAATAATATGCACAGATTTATTATTTTAAAAGCAAAGTAGATGAATTATTCCTGTTTCTTCAGCTTAAATCAGTCTAAAAGTGAAAAATATTAATATGTAGGCACATAGCTATGCATAAATACACAATAAAAGTGTATGTCATGCATGTACTCACAGATGTTGGGTATATACCACTGTAATTTATGTAAGAGAAAGATTAATGATTAATCAGATTAATAAAATATAGGAATTAGTTCCAAAAGGTATTGTGAGAGTGTGAAATTATTATGTGCAGTTTATTTTTATGGAGAAAAAAAAGAGCCATTCCTTATATGTAAGTTCTATATTTGTTCTATTATTTTTATTTATTATTATTATATAATTTAAGTCCTAACTGTCTCCTTGAGGCTTTCTTATTAGTCCTTATTAATGCTTTAAACAGAAAAAGTAAGAAAAGAACTCTATTAGGAGGAATAAGCTGAAATTGCTCTGTACACTCTCTTGATATCTACCCCTACCTGAATGCAAAGGTTGGTTTCATTCAGGAGTATGGCTAGTTCTCACAAACCTCGGCCTTCCAAAAGGATTCAATTACTTTTTCCTCTGCATCAAAGATGCTTAGAGGCATTTTTATATGTTTGCCTGTATGCACACAACTTGCTAATTCTTCACTGGTTTTCAAGTGAATGCTTTGTCTGAATTTAGCACTTAATGTGAAGTGAATAAAATCCTGCAAAAACTTGACTGTTTTCTACATGGTGAGCATCACAGAAGTGTGAGCAGCCTGCCTTCATCCTACCTCACAAATCTAAAGGTTATTGGACTGCAGACATGTCTTTGAATCTTTCAAGTAGTATGGGATTCAGTAATATCTATGAAATTGGTAGTTACATCTACCACAATGTCTTTGGTAGAACTTTAGACATATAATGTGGTACATAACAATAATATAGACTTCTATGACTAAGAAAGGTAATTAGAATGTCTGTCACATTTATTTATTTATTTATTTATTTATTTATTTATTTATTTATTTATTTTTATTAGGCCTAAAATTATTTAATAGATATAGTTCCCAGCTGCTGACTGATTCCCAGGAAAAAGGTTTATGTGGAGAACAATTGGAACAAGAAAACATTCTTGTGACTCCTTTCATTAGGATAAAGTACTGAGAAAGTCAAGGCACAAGAAAAACAGAATTTAAAAAAAAAACAACTTGTTTTAGATGATTTTGCTGTATTTACTGTTTAGTTAGTTAAGGCTGCTGCTGCAGGAAAAAAAGAACTCTTTTTCAGCCTCCATCTGAAAGTTAATTAACCCAGGAGCTCACATGCTGTCACAACAGTGGGATGATTTTTTTTTTCTTTTGTAATTGAAGATGCTAACAATTGTTCAAATTCACTAAAACAGTTATGTTTTCTATGTTGCCAATTTAACTTAATGGCTGGCTATTGGGGTAGAAAAAAATTAATTCAAACAATAATTAGTTTAAGGAAGTATTATGCTGTGTTTTTTTAGGAGGATAAGCTAAATGGTGACGCATGCCCATAGCATCATTTCAAATGGCTCATTTGAAAACAAATAGATTAGTAATAGTTTTAATTGCATGTTATCTGTAAAAGGCTACTTATTAATATTAAGATGATATGGAAAAATCATCTTTAGAAAAATACTCATGAGATAGTTTAAAATCCAAACAAAAACTATTTTAAATCCTTTTCATGTGTCATAAATGACACAATAAACATGTAAAGTTTCTTTTCTCTTTCTTCTAAATACTACTCCTTATTTATAGGACAGCAAGTCATAGAATCATAGAATCAAAGAATCATTAAGGTTGGAAAAGGCCAATAAAATCATCTTGTCTAACCACCAGCCCTCACTACCATGACTACTAGCCATCACCTCTCAGTGCCATATCTACAAATTTTTTGAATACCTACAGGGACAAATCAAATACTTCCTTGGGCAGCGAATTCCAGTGCTTGGCCTCTCTTTCAGAGATTTTTTCCTAATATCCAATTTGAACCTCCCGTGGTGCAACTTGAGGCCATTACCTCTTGTCCTATCATATTTACTTGGGAGAGTAAATTAACTTCCACCTTACTACAGCCTCTTTTCAAAACATTGTAGAGAGCAAGAAGGTCTCCCATGAGCCTCCTCCAGACTAAACAATCATAGTTACCTCAGACATTCTTTGTAAGACTTGTGCTCCAGACCCTTCACCAGCTTAATTGCACTAAAAAGAACTTCATTACTATTGTTTTGTTTGTTTAATTCATATAATGGAATCATAGAACGGATTGTGTTGGAAAGGACCTTAAAGATAACTTCATTCCAACCTCATGCCATGGTCAGGGTTGCTACCCACTCAGTCAGACAGCCCAGGGCCACATCCAATCTGGTCTTGAACAAAGACCCAACCAATACTGCCATATCACGCAATATACATGGAATGAAACATGATATTTAAAAGAATAGATCTCTACATACAAGATAGATTGAGGATTTAAGGCTCTAAATATAGGAAACTAATACATTTATATATGTTTGTTTGTTTGTTTGATCTCACAGATTACTGAAAAAGCACCCTAACACTTTTTGATCCACTTCAGCTCCTGAGCATCATCACACTCCACCCATACAAGAACCATTCTGTGGAAATAATCTTCATTTTAAAGGACAAGATCTGTACAGACAACAGGAAAGCTAAGGTATCGGATATTTAAACTAAACTACATTTGGAATATGCTTATGACCTTTATGGTTTGCACTTATTAATTTATAAAATAAAGATCAATCATAGAAGCTCTTGCCAGCAATTCAATTGCCTACTGGTGGAACTCAGATTAAAAAACAAATAAATAAATAAACCAGATTTATGGATAATACTCATATACTTCCTACCATAGATAGGTTTGTAGAAGGCTCCTTTCTGAATGAGTTTACCAAACCTTGTAAATATTTTAAAATAGTAACTGCAGTATTCTCTGAACCTGAGAGAAATTAACAGCTTTTAAAAAATAATCTTTCTCTCATGTTTAATTATATCTAATTCACCCTCGAAAATTCTGGAAACAGGAATTAGATACTAAGTATATTGCTTTTTTAATCTCCATGTATTTCAACGTGACTTCATCTGGTTCAAGAATACAGTGCTTATTTTATCAGAGTTTGAATTCATAGACAAGTTCTCATGAAGGTAAAATTAAGATCAAGGCTAATATAACCTGTTAGCTAGTCAAAGTTTGTTCCTAAATAATCTTAAGTGTTTTATGTTGCTCAGCATATGTTTTATTAGCATCTTGAAATAAATAAAAATGTATATTAATGAAGCAGGTGAAAGTGAAATGTGGTGTGCTCATTAAGAGCCTATTGTGACATAAACTAGTGCAATGAAGCAGCTGCAGGTATGAGACTTCTGAATCTAATATTCATTTTCCAGATGAATGATGGATATCTAGTTTAAATTTATCATGAATACAGCTGCAGATGGAAATAAGATGGAGTAAACCTCAGCAGTTTTCTGTTAGCAGCTGTGCTTTATCATATAATAGCTGAATGACTTATGATCATGTAGTTCAGAATACCTCTAATTAATTTTTAAGTTGAGTCTTTTTTCTCAACCTCAAACTGTGGTTTATTAATAGGTCAACATAAAGAGCCTGCTAAAGTGTGATGTGTGGCTGTACAAACATATTTGGAAATACATAGTTCATTGTTAGATGTCATCATTTTACCTGCCTACACAACTAATTGAGAATCATATCAGAAGACTAAGTGAGACAGTGAAGTCCAACCAGACATAACTGAATTAGAACTGATGAACTCGATGTGAGTAGATTCAGTGTCATTTTAAATATAACAGAATTTAACTCATTTTCCTGCCCTTGACAGCTTATTGCAACCACTAAAACCATAGGAAAGATTGGCAGGTGAATTTTAACTTACATTCTCTGGATAATTCTTATTATAATAATTGATTTACTGAAGGATAATCTTTACATTAAAAAGTGGATTTGCTCTGAGTTCATGTCATTCTGGAATCAAAATATTATCAATAATGTCCATGAGCAGCAAGAGATCATAAAAGGAGAGAAGAAGGAAGTGTTTTTCCAAATATATAAATGAAAATCCACTCTCTGTTCTCTTTCTGTCCAAAGAACAATAGAGATAAATTTAAGTCATAATTTTATTTAGAATTTAACATCTTGAAGATTTCTGTTTAGCAAAATAATAGCTATAAGCTGCGTACTCTATTTCAGAATTCTATAAGTATTTTAAGTACCATCTCTCCTACATGGGCAAGTTGAAAGAGTTGGGGCTGTCCAGCCCAGGGAAGAGAAGGCTCCAAGGTGACACAGTAACAGCTTTTCAGTATCTAAAGGGGAGCTACAGGAAAGCAGAGGACAGACTTTTTAGCAGGTGTTAGAACAAGGGGAAATGATTTCAAACTTAAAGAGGGTAGATTTAGTTTGGATACAAGGAAAAATTCTTTTACAATAAGGGTGGTGAGGCCCTGGAACAAGATGCCCAGAGATGTGGTACATGATCCATCTCTGAAGACTTTCGAGGCCAAGCTGGATCAGGCTCTGAGCACCCTGATCTGTCTGTTGGCATCCCCATTCTTTGCAGGTGAGTTGGACTAGATGACCTTTAAAGGTCCCTTTCAACTCTGAGAATTCTATGATTCTATGACTTAGAGTGGAGGCTTTTGCTTGTTTGATGTAGGCAAATATGTCAGGATCATTTCTTTAGATATTTTTTCTATGTAAATCTATAACATCTGAGGGCAGAACCAACTTCTGGCCTGCCAGATTTTGTGTATGATGTTAACTTTGTGCTCTGTTATTCTGAGTCTTGTATCTAGTTGTTAAATCCATGTAGTTCATTTCTAATAAATGCTATCTTCAAGCTTGCAATTATATAAATCCTTATGTAAAAAAAAAAAAAAAAAAAAAAAAAAAAGTTTTAACCTGATACAGAGCTAGATTTGCACAGCCATTTCTACACTGCCCACTATCCAGTGCAATGAGCAAGCAAATTGCTTGGTAAAATGAAAGAATTCCTGGGTTGAGATAAGGACAATTTAGTAAGAAGGGAAAAAGAAAGAAAAAAAAAAAAAAAGTGTTTGGAAAGGAGAAAAAAGCAGCAAAACAAAGAATTAAAAAGCATGTGATGCAAGACCAATCTGTCCCTGAGCAACATTCGCTTCCCCAGCGTCCTCCAGTTTTATCTTTCTGCATGACAACATACAGTATGAATTATCCCTTTGGCCAATTTGAGTCAGTATCCTAGTTCTGTTCTCTCCCAGCTTCCTGTGCACCACCAGATCCTTGCTGGCAGGTCAGTATAAAAAGTAGAAAAGTCCCTGATTCTGTGCAAATGGTGATTTGCAGCCACTAAAACATCAATGTGTTATCAATATTATTCTCATCTTAAATCCAAAACACAGCATCATACCTACTGTTAGGAAGAAAAGTAATCATGTTGCAGCTGAAACTAGGACAACAAGTAATCTAAATAGGCTAAACACAAATCATGCTGCATTTTTTTTCCATTTCTATAACGATGGAAGATAATTTGGAAAAAATCTGTGCCCAAATTTGAGTTGTTTATTTACTGGTGAAGAATGTGTCCTTAAAATGGTATCTTTGCTATCTCAAACTGTCAGTAAGTACTCAGTGTGTACTAAAAAGTGTTCCCTAAAAGAAATTTCGGGAAAACACTATTCCCTTGACTATAATCACTTGAATTTTCGCCCAGCTCTGAGCTACAAGAATGCTTTCATATCTTCTTTCCTGAAATGCATAAGATTTCCAAGTTTTTGCCTAAAATTCTGATACTTGACCTGTTTCTGTTCTTCCTTTTCTATGGACTTACGATTGGTTCCAAGGAATAATGGCTCCATGCGTAACTGTGTTAAATCAGAATAACTAATACATTTTGAAGTTCACTTCTTCATTTTAAGCTAATAATATATGTAGAACAGAAGCAAAGCCTATGTAAACAAAAAAAAACTATTTAATGCATATATTTGAATAGACTGTGCCAATCCTTTCATTGTATCTATCTTTACCATGTTGACTTGGGCATAATGATTACATTTAATACATATTTTCAGAACTGCTTTCTGTTTCAGATTTTACCCGAAGGGCAAAAAACAAACAAACAAAAAAACAGCTATTAGAAAAAATAGTTGCTAAAATGAACTATAATTTTTGGTATGTGGTTAGGAAAAAGTATCAGTGCTTTACAAAAACACAACTCCACACTGTCTTCCAAATGTGAAGAGATTTCAAAAGATTAAGATCTTGAGTGAATGGAAAAATCTGACACGAATAAGTTACTTTCTGTACATCTGGAATTAAACAAATCTTAAATGGCTTGTGCTGGATACAAGAAAAACAGGAAAATGACCTTTATCTTTGTCATGACTGCAAATCACGTTGTTCCATTGTTCCGGTGATGCATAGAGGTGGAAATAACGGAGATGAGTACAATAGACTTTTCCATAGACTGAGTTTTCCAGGTCATTTAATTCTCTCTACTGTCTTCAGAACCTTTCCAACAGAGCTAATGATAACAGATTGCCACATTATCCTGTTCATCGTGACCTGTTTTGGTAGATTCCAGAAATTCTACTCACTCAGATCTATGGGTGAATAAAGGTATTTACTGAATTGATTTCTAATGGTTATGATAATGTGTTCCGGGCAAATAAAATAATACATTGTGTTATTGAGTGTTGTATGTGTTGAATAATGATTCTGTTATTTTGAAAATTAATACTTTGGATCTGGTTTACTGCTCTGCTGCATCTGGTTCAGAATTTTTCTTGGAGAATCTGGCCTCCTGGTAATACACAATCCTTAGGGATATTTTATTTCCCCCAGTCTAACAAGGTTTTGGGTTTTTTGTTTGTTTGTTTATTTGTTTGTTTGTTTGGTTGGTTGGTTGGTTTTTTTGCAGTATATATCTAATCAAAGGCATCCAGACTAACTCTCTCTTTGCTAAAAGTGGAATAACTATTGCTCGGAGGGTGATGAATATAGATTTTACCTGGGAACTGTGACTGTATCAACACAGATAAGTGCAAAGAAAAAAATCTAGCTAATGCAAAACTAAGTGAAGTGGGGTAAAAGGCCTCACTCCTACTTTTTGTCTGATTTTGAGAAGCCACCATGTTCTGGAAAACTACAATGGGGCCAGTTTGTCAATTTATTTAGGTCCAGGCAGGCTCCAGTGTTTGTACGGACCACTGTTAAGATTTTAATAAAATCTAAATACGCCATATTTTCGTAGGGTGAGTATGAGAGCTTAGTTTCAAACCAGGCCACAGCATAACTGGTTGAGCCCATTGTACCACTGACTCTCAGCAGCCAGCTTGAAATTTGCCAGATGCTATTTAGGCAGATGCTCATTCATAATGGAGATAGATGTAGAAGTGAGTACCACAGATTTTTTTTCCATGGACTCTGTTATTTGCACCTTAATCTCTATAATGGAAAGATGTAGAAAGGTAAACTATTTGAATTGAAAGGTAAACTATTCAGTTGGTGAGGAATTGGTTGGATAGTCGCAATCAGTGAGTTGTAGTCAACAAATCTATGTCCAGGTGGATGCTGGTGATCAGTGTTTATCTCCCCAGGGTCCATCTTGGAACCAGTACTCTTTATAAATGACAGTGGGATTGAGTATACCTCAGAAAGTTTGCTGATGACACTATGCTGAGTGTTGACGTTGGTAGAACAGAAGAAAAGGGTGCCATGAGATTCAACAAGGCCAAGTGCAAGATACTGTGTACGGGATGAGGCAATCCCAGGTATATGCACAGACAGGCAAAAGAACTCGTTGAAAGCAGCCTTGAGGAGAAGGACTTGGGAGTCCTGGTGGATGAGCTAGTCATGAACAAACGATGTGTGCTTGCAGCCCAGTAAACCAACTGTATCCTAGTTGGATCCTAAGGACTACATCAACCAAAGGATGGTAGCAGAACGAGGGAGATGATTGTCTCCCTCTATTCTGACCATCTAAAGTATTATGTCCAGGTCTGGGGATGCGCCACAAGAAAGATATGGAGCCGTTGGAGCAGGTCCAGAGGAGGGCAAAAAGATAATGAGAGTTCTGGAGCACCTCTTCTATGAAGAAAAGTTGAGGAAGATGGGCTTATTCAGCCTGGAAAAGAGAAGGCTCCAAGTTGGCCTTGTTGTGACTTTCTAGTACTTAAAGGGAGCTTATAAACAGGAGAAAGATCAACTTCTTACATAGCCTGATAGTAACGGGACAAGGAAGAATGGTTTAAAAATAAAAGAGTGTAGATATTGTTTAGATACTAGTAGGAAGTTTTTTAAAGAGAAGGTGGTGAGATAGTGAAACAGGGTGACCAGAGAAGTTATGGGTACCTCATCCACAAAGATAGTTAAGGCCATGTAGAATGAGACACTAGGCAGCCTGATCTGGTGGGTGACAGCCCTGCCTACAGCAGGTGAGTGGAGATACATGATGTTTGAGATCCTTTCCAATCCAATCCATTATATGATTGTTCTGGGGTACCAGTAGTAACACACACACACACACACAAAAAAAAAAAAAAAAAAAAAGGCAAATGGAATATATTTCTGGGCTCTGAGTTGACTATTTTTGTTGTATTATTAATCTGAAGCCAATTTAATTTAGAAGCATGAATCTTCAAGCATGAATCAGACTCTGATGTACCAAAAACAGAATTTGGCCTTCAGACATATACATCCAAAGAATATATCCAATTTCTTGAAACTCAAGATCCTGTATTAATCCTACTCTCTTAAAATTTCTTAGAATGAGACAAAGATGTAAGAACCACAATGCTCCAATTTGATTCTTCAGGTGCTTTCTTATTTATTTTGGTGATATTTGCACTTTTACAGTTTCCTGTAAACATCAGATTTTATCTCTAAGGGATAAAGCTAATTGAAAAAGAACCCAAAATTTAACTGATGCCAAAGGCATCCTTGTATAACTGTTCTAGAATGAGTGGGAACCATAGTAGTTCTTACTATGAAATAAAATAGCTGAACTGCTCTACTCCACTAATGTTGGTCAACAGCAGGTGCTCATGTACAACTCTGCTTTCCCAGGAATTCAGCCCCATCCCCAGATCAAGAACATGTCAGTCTTTGCAGCAGCTTTCAAGACAGTGTACATCATGAGAATCACAGTAAGAAACTTATATAAATTAACATTGTACACGTACTTGGGCAAATTAAAGACTTGATTTTAAACATAAATCTGAAGTTTATTATCTTTTTTTTTCTCTTTGATACGTTTAAGTATAGATATGACTTATTTTGAAACCTTTTATGTATTACTAGATCTACTTATTAGTATGTCACGTTTCTTGTAGGCTTTGACCTTTGTCTTGATTCTTGTAAGTGATGGGATTCTACTTCCTTGATTATACATATTAAAATGCATCTACAATACTGTTGCTATTTCTAGAGGCAAGAGAGAAAACAAAAAATGCAAATGACAAAATTAAATCCTTCAACCGTTAACATCTGAGAAAGAGAAATATTTGTAGTGTTATTTGTCTCTGGTTTCCTTCTATTAAACAGAAAGGGAGCTCAGTATTTATACATCAGACACAAAAATTACAGTCAATGGATGTTGTGCATAAATGAATCTGCACTTAGTTTGATACTTCTTTTGTTGTTGATGTGTTGTTGCTTAAATAAATATTTAAAGCATGACCTTTTCCAATAAATAAATAAAAATAGTACATAGTCTTATTGTAGGATTCAGTAACTGAAAATTTTAACTCATCACTTAGTGGACTAGAATAGAAACACAATGCTTTTACAATGTTTCTCTTCGTTAAGTCCAAAATCTATTAAAAAATCATAGTTTAAAATGAAAGAGTGCTGAAATTGTCCTAAATTTTTGCTAGAAATATAAGATTGAATTTATAGAAACAACAGAAGTAAAACTCACTTTTAACGTCGTTTCTTTGAACCTACCATAATTAAACATTCATTTAAAAATCATTCCGTTTCAAATACTATATCTAGTGATTTACTTTTCTGTTGATCACAGAATCACAGAGTCACAGAATCATGGTGGCTAGAGAGATTTAGAGTCTGTATTCATTTAAGAACAAACAAGTAAATGAGTTATCAGACAGAGTAGTTGAACATAATTTTATGAATAACATTAGAATCTGGATAGATAATCAAAGCCATTATGATCACAAGTCTTAAAATTATTTGTGAAGGAAATGATTGATTTCTTTACTAAATTATAAAATGTGGAAAGAAGCAAATGCACTGAAGAACAGTTGTGATAGAAATCTTACTCAGTGGGCTTTGTGTGTTCTGGATTTCAATGAAATTTTTGTGTATACATGCAGCAGAAAAAAAAAAAAGAATGCTGGAAATCAAGGCTTTTGAAAGGGATTCTATCCCCCCTTTTTTTTTTTTTTTTTTTTTTTTTTTTTTTTTTTTTGCCAGACTGTCAAGACCACTGCTTTTCAAGAAAACGCTTCAATGGAAGAGAAAGGAAAAAAAAAATAAAAATCTAATCATAAACTTTTAAACATGTTAACTAAATAAAAGTACCAGGAAAACAACACAGAATTCATGCTTGGATAACTTGTAAGCACCAGGCTATGTAAAATTAAGTTTTGTTTATAACAAGTAAAATGTAGGATCTAAATGGTATAATGGTATTCCTACTAACTGCTTGAGACGTTTCATGTAGCAAAATTCTATTTCCAGAATTAAGAGTCTCAAAATATTTCACACCAAATTAGCAAAAGTGAAGTCTTTTCTAAGTCTTGATTTGTGCAAATGTAAAAATATTAACGAAATGCAATCATAAGCAGAAGAACAACAGAATGGCACTGCAAGTGTCAGCAATTACTTTGCAAAACTCATTTCAACTGGACACACACAAAGAAAACTGCTTAGTTCTCTGTAATAAATGTGAGCTAAGTAATTGTTTTATTTCTGCAGAGTGAAATAAATCTACTTTTTAGTTTCACGTTCAGGAAAAAAAAATGTAGGGTGATTATCTGAAATTCTACGTGTATTGAATCCATCTTCAATAGCATGATTGACTGGACCCTGCAGCATGAGAAAGTATATTTTTATCTGCCAGCTTTCCTTATCTACTTCACAGTGTAGAGATAGGATCCCTATTTGAAGGACTTGATAAAGATATAAATGTGTTGGGTATAACTTATTCTTCTTTAGGCAAATCTTCATTTTGGAGCTTCTTGTGAAGATAAAATTGGCTACATAAAATTCAGTAAAAGGCTTCCGAACTCAGTTTCAAGGCATCCTTCTGAACACTTCAATTGTCTCCACACTCCTTTGGTATTTCTGTACTAGTTCTAGCCCTTAAGAAATTATATAACATTCTATTCGAGATCATATATCAGCAATTGCCATCCTTTTTATACTAAATTGGTTTTTGATAATTAATACATACTTCAGAAATGCTGTTCATTTTTATGTATACATTGATATGTAGATCTTAGTCAATTATTTTTGTAATACTAAACTTCAGATAGATTCTTATCCTGCTACTCACAGATTAGTAAAAAGATATGGCTTTATCACAGAATCATAGAGTTGGAAGGAACTTTGCCTTCCAAAAGCAACTGGATGTAGCGTCACGTTCCCAGGCACTGGTGCTTATGGGGGACTTCAATTATCCAGATATTTGCTGGATGACCAACATAGCCAGGCACGCACGGTCCAGACGGTTCTTGCAGTGTGTTGAAGACAACTTTCTGATGCAGGTGGTGGAGGAACCGACGCGGGGAGGGGTGTTACTGGACCTTATTTTCACCAACAGGGATGGACTTGTTAAGGAAGTAAAGGTTGGGGGCAGTTTGGGTTGTAGTGATCATGAGATGGTGGAGTTCAAGATCCTGAGCGGAAGAAGCAAAGCAATAAGTAGGATTGCTACCCTGGACTTTAGGAGAGCCAACTTCGATCTCTTCCGGGACCTACTTGGAGCTATCCCGTGGGCTCGGGTGTTAGAAGGTAAGGGGGCCTCTGAGAGCTGGTCAGCATTTAAACAGCTCTTCTTCCAAGCTCAGGATCGGTGCGTCCCTGTGAACAAGAAATCGGGAAAAGGTGGCAGGAGACCTTTGTGGATGAGCAAGGAGCTCATGCGCAAGCTCAAAGGAAAGAAGAAAGTCCATGAAATGTGGAAAAAGGGTCTGACCACTTGGGAAGAATATAGGAATGTAGTCAGGGCCTGCAGGGATGTAACGAGGAAGGCTAAAGCCCGTCTGGAATTGAATCTAGCTAAAAGGATAATAAAGGATAATAATAAAGGCTTCTTCAAGTATGTTAATAGCAAAAGGAAAACTAGGGAGAATGTGGGCCCCTTACTAAGTGAGGGGGGGGTCCTCGTGACGGGGGATGCTGAGAAGGCAGAGATACTGAATGCCTTCTTTACTTCTGTCTTCAGTGAAAAGGCTCCCCTGCAGGAATCCCACACCCTGGAGGTTAGTGAGAGGGTCTGGGGAATGGGAGACTTCCCTTTAGTCAGGAAAGAGGACGTGCGTGAGCGCCTAGGCAGTACTAAGGTCCACAAGTCGATGGGACCTGATGGGGTGCATCCACGTGTGCTGAGGGAGCTGGCGGAGGTCATTGCCGAACCGCTCTCCATCATTTTTGAGAGGTCCTGGACAACAGGGGAGGTCCCTGAAGACTGGAGGATAGCCAATGTCACTCCGGTCTTCAAAAAGGGCAAGAAGGAAGATCCGGGTAATTATAGGCCTGTCAGCCTCACCTCCGTCCCTGGAAAGGTGATGGAACAGCTTGTGCTGGATACCATCTCCAGACAACTGGGAGAAAAGGAGGTTATCAGGAGTAGTCAGCATGGGTTCACCAAGGGGAGGTCATGCTCGACCAACTTGGTGGCCTTCTATGATGCTGTCACATGCTGGGTGGATGGGGGAAGAGCGGTAGATGTAATCTACCTTGATTTTAGAAAGGCGTTTGATACTGTCTCCCACGACATCCTTATAACAAAGCTGAGGAAGTGTGGGATAGACGAGTGGACAGTGAGGTGGGTTGAGAACTGGCTGACTGGCAGAGCGCAGAGGGTCGTCGTTGGTGGTGCAGAGTCTGGCTGGAGCCCTGTAAGCAGTGGTGTCCCCCAGGGGTCTGTGCTGGGTCCGGTCTTGTTCAACATCTTCATCAATGACCTTGATGAGGGGATAGTGGCCACCCTCAGCAAGTTTGCTGATGATACGAAGTTGGGAGGATTGGCTGACACGCCTGAAGGCTGTGCTGCCATTCAGCGAGACCTGGACAGGCTGGAGAGCTGGGCAGTAAGAAACCAGATGAGGTTCAACACAAGCAAGTGTAGGGTCTTACACCTAGGGAGGAAGAATTGCATGCACCAATACAGGCTGGGGGATGAGCTGCTGGAGAGGAGCTCTGCAGAGAGGGACCTGGGCGTCCTGGTGGACGACAGGTTGGCCATGAGCCAGCAGTGTGCCCTCGTGGCCAAAAAGGCAATGGCATTCTGGGGTGCATTAAGAAGAGCGTGTCCAGCAGGTCGAGGGAGGTGATCCTCCCCCTCTACTCTGCCCTGGGAAGGCCTCATCTGGAGTACTGTGTCCAGTTCTGGGCTCCCCAGGACAAAAAAGACAGGGATCTCTTGGAAAGAGTCCAGCGGAGGGCCACAAAGATGGTGAAGGGCCTGGAGCATCTCCCCTATGAAGAAAGGCTAAGTGAACTGGGTCTGTTTAGCCTTGAGAAAAGAAGACTGAGAGGGGACCTGATCCAGGTTTATAAATATCTGAGGTGTGGCGGCCATAGCGGTGAGGCCAGTCTCTTTTCAGTGGTACGTGGAGACAGGACGAGGGGAAACGGACATAAGCTGCAGCACAGGAAGTTTCGCACGAATGTGCGTAAGAACTTCTTCACGGTGAGGGTGACGGAGCACTGGAACAGGCTGCCCAGGGAGGTTGTGGAGTCTCCTTCTCTGGAGATATTCAAGTCTCGCCTGGACGCCTACCTGTGCGACCTGGTGTAGGGAACCTGCTTTGGCAGGGGGGTTGGTCTCGATGATCTCTAGAGGTCCCTTCCAACCCCTACAATTCTGTGATTCTGTGATTCTGTGATTCTGGAGATCATGTAGTCCAGCCAAAGCAGATACCCTAGAGTTGCTTACACATGATAGCATCCAAGTAGGTTTTGAGTATTTCCAGAGAAGGACACTCCACAATCTTTCTGGGCAGCTTATTCCAGTGGTGTGTCATTCTCAAAATAAAGAGGTTCTTTCTCATGTTCAGATGGAATTTCCTGTGTTCCAGTTTGTGCTTGTTGTCCCTTGTCCAGTCACTGCCCACCACTGAAAAAAGACTGGGCCCATCCTCTTGAAACCCACCCTTTTGATATTAGTAAATGCTGATAAAATCCCCTTTCAGTCTTCTCCCTTCTCCAAGCTAAACTGTCTAGGTCTCTCATTCTTTTCTAATAAAGAAGATGCTTCAAGCCCCAGTCATCTTTTTGGTCCTCTACTCAGATGTCTCCAGTAGATCCCTGTGTTTTGTTTTGTAAACCAGGGAGCCAACCACTGGACACAGTGCTCCAGATGTGGCCTCAGCAGGGCAGAGTAGATGGTGAGGATCATTTTTCTTGATCCGCTGGCCAATCTAACCTGCTGGGTTAAATCACAACAAGAGTAATTCATATTATTTATTAAGATAAATACAGCAAGTTATAAGGTAAAAATTAAACTTGTTTATCTTTTTTCTTAAAAGTCTCTTTTACTTTATAAGTCACAGACACATGAAATTTAGCTAATGCTACAGAGAAAAAGTTGAATTTAATCTGTTAATCAGGACAATAACCCCTGTATGTAAGGCGTGAAGATATTGTGCCTTTGAGGAGACAAATATGTTCTCACTGGCTTCTATATGTTGAGGGCGGTGTGGCACTGGCAAAGGCTTCCCAGAGAAGTTGTGGATACCTCATCTCTGTGGATATTCCAAGCCATCTTGAATGGAGCCCTGGCAGCCTGGTCTGAGTGACAACTCTATCCATGGCAAAGGGTTAGAACAAAATTATCTTTAAGTTCCTTCCAATAAAAGCCATTCTGTGATTCAATAATTTTATAAAAATGCATACAGGGTCTTACAGGCTAATTTTCTATTTATTTATATAACAGAATCTGTGATATGAGTTGTTGGAATTAAAGAGGGGAAGGTAGAACAACAGACAAAGTATCTGAAAAATCTGAAGCACTAGTTTTCATATGGTTACAGATCCGGAAGACAGAAAATTTATGGAATAGATAACTAAAAATTTGATTCAAATTCCACTATACTTAACAGAAAAGCTTCTGGCAGTGACAAAGGTTACATCAGCCCATATAATTTAAAGAAATTTACACCTTGCTCTCTGTTTGGGAAATAGAGACCTAATTTATTAGATTAGGAACTGAGTAAGATACAGATTTGCAGAAAGCCAGCAAGGTAGCATGGAACTAAATGTTGAAGTTGCAGTATATCCTTTATTGTGTTTTTGTATCAAGAAACAAATAAAGAACCTACACATCAAAATTCTACAAAATTCTAATCAGAACTAAAATACATCTCAGCAGTTAGAAGCGGAGTAGGAAAGACAGAGTGGCAGAAAGCCCTCAGAGGAGGATCACCTTACTGAAGTAATCTAAGCAGATAAATCTACAATTCATTCTCTGAAGACAAACAGAAAGAGTCTCTTAGAAAAACAGGCAAAAATTCCTATAAGGAGACAAATGGTCCAGAATGAAAACTATGTGAAGACAATGTGAAAAAAATAATAGTTCTGCCACTCAAATAACTTCACAAATCATTTAATAAATAAAAGGCATGCCACACATTGAAACCCTGTAACATACTAGCATTGTGTGGAGAACAGAACATAAGAATTAAATAGAAAGATAAGAAACAAGAATATTCGTTGTACAAAATCATGTCAAGCTTTTTTTTTTATTAAAAATGTGTCTAGTGAGAAGGAAGTTGTAGATGGAAATATCAAAGAAGTCTGTTTTCAGTTAATTAATATCCATAGCATAGGTGGTGGCTGTTTAACTGCCAACTGCCAACCATGTGGGTGAAAACAAGAGACAATACTGTGTGAGAATAAGATTGAATTTTCAGGAATTGGGCTTGAATTTCCACTTCTTTATAGGGAATACATAATTGAGTAGCAGCAGAATGAGTGACTGTGAACATTGGCTTTACTAGTTATTTTTATTTTTCCTTTCATAGAAAGAAAAATGAACATATTATCCCACTGAGTTTCTACTAAGTTGTTAACATTATTAAAAATCCAGCACATAGATCACAATTATTACAAGAGACTTTTTTTGTGAATATAGCAAAAGAATAATAGCTGAGGATGAAGAATGACTCCTTTTTAAATCCAAATTCTTTTCTTTAATATTTTCATGTTTGCATGAAATCTATCAATATTATTTCTTTTTTTATTTATTTATAGATTTTCATAGTAAAAAAAAAACAAATGAAACATTAGTATTTCAGTATATGTAACAATAAAGTGGCTCTGTTTGAAAATGTTGTAGCTGTCATACAGAAGTAATCAGTCATGTTGCTAAATTTAAAAATAATTTGACTGATGAAGAAGAAATGTGTGTTTTTCTTGCATAATGCATTCATTTTCCATAACAAATTAGTTCCCACATAAATCCAGTCTTCCAGACAAATGAATGTTCAGTTAAACAAGAATCTGGAACTTATACATTAAAATAAATGCAACTGTGCAGATCATAGTAATTGAATTAACAGATGGATATGCTCTAGTATCTATTTAGCTGTTTACATATATATTGTAATGTTGCACATAGTTAAAACATACTTTTTACAAATTAATGTTCATTTTTTAATGCCAGTTGTACAAGGTTAAAAATGCGCATATTATTTAGACAGTATGATTTCTTTATCTTCAAATTAGCATGTACAAAACATTCAGAAATAGTCATTCCAATAAACTACTTTATTTCTTTTTAAATAAGCTGTATCTGTCAATAAAAGGAACCTGGCATGGCTAGGTGGAAAGAATCTAAACCCAGTGTTATTTATTAAATTTTGTTTGATAACACTCTTCAGTGTCATGTTACAGAAGTCAACTGGTTAAGATTTTGCAAAATGCACACAGCAAAAGTATAACAAAACTTTAGAACTTTATAGTGTAACTGTAATATATAAACTCTTAAAGATCTTTAATCTACTGTAAAGGTCTATATTATGGTAGAGACTGTAACCACCTTGAGAACCACACGTACGAGGTGTCTGCTACTGCAAATTTATATTTGCCGTCTCTGCTGCAATATCCTTATTTCAACACCCTTCATCTTCTTACCACAACAATTGAATCCACTATTGAAGGCTTCTGCATAACATTTGTGTATGGAATGTGTGCCCCTTTTCTGGCTCCTGAGAGTTCTTTCTCGGCTGTATATTTAGAGGATGAATACATATTTTTTGAACATGAAGTCTGCAACACTGTTGGACAAAAAAACTGCTCAACCCACAGTGTGGAGCATTTTTTTGCAATCATGTTCAAAGTGGTTTATTGATTATACTAATGACACATAATTAGCCAGCCATCAATTAATCTTATTTTCATAATCAATAGTAACAATGCAGAAGATAAACCATAATGCTAGACATTTGTAAAATGTTAATAAATATACTTAAATTGTTGAACACCCTTTTATAACTAAACCAGACATATGAATCACACACTCTCACAGTTGCAGATGTGATTTGGCTTTGTTTGCACTCACCATGTCAGGCTACGTGGTGAGATAGCACCAACAGGCACACACCCAAGGTACGGGTCCTTCATCTGCACTCCACTGAAAATTTCCATGATCTTTTAATGTTGCTTTTCAAGCTGACTCTCCTGTTTACAGAACAATCTTGGGAATGCCCTGGTTAGCAATTAATCTAGGAGCCACTGGCCTCTTCCCCTCTAACATCACTGATGTTTGGACAAGTAGGATCTCAAATCCTTTCACACATCATGCACTTCCAGTGCTACCCTCCCATCCCCTTTTAGCCATGGTGAGGCTGTGGTGTGGGCACCGTGCATAGTTGCAATCTGGTTTTCTTTTTTTTGTCTTCTGTTTCTTCTGTACCAGACTTCTGTTTCTAGTTAGAAAGGAAGAGCCTAAATGTGCAGATGGGTTTTTTGACTGTGAATCTGCTGAAAGTAAATGAGGGGCAAGTCCTGGCATTGTAGTTAAGAAATGAGAAGCAGTTCATATTGTTTTGGGTGCTACAGGCCCTCCTACTCAGGAGAAATATGCGAGTCAGTTCTGTAAATGGTTAAGTACAAGTAGGCTGCTCAGGAATAATGCTGCCTACATAGAACAGTCATTCATTACAGCTTATTTACCCTGTTGTAATTAGTTTGCATCGTTCTTCTAATTTCTGTGTTCTTTATGTAATTCAACCAGAGTGATTACCAATATTCCAATAAATGGTAAATTGACCACATGTTATATTGAGAAACATATCCTTCCTTTGAGTCATTGTTCTAATCAAGTGTATTTACACTGGAGTGTAATTGGCACTTTTTGCCATTTTGCTTTCAGATGTGAGAGAACATTTTATTTACTTTTTCTTTCTTTGACTGGAGCTTATTTTTCTGTCAAATACTGAGACATGCTATATATTGTAAAAGTAATTGGATGTGGCTCAAGAATAGAGTAATAAATATCTAGCCAATGTTTCCTTTCAAATAAAAAAAATTCCTGAACTTGATTTAGTACAAGCCTTATTTAGTAACTGTGGATAGCCTCTTTGACAAGGGATTTGGAGAGTGAGATGCAACAAGAAATCAAATATAGTTGACTACACATCTAGCTATGAATATTTTGAAATTTATAGCCTTGTGTCTTGAAAGGGATTTTTTTGTTTGTCTGTTTTATTTAAAGAAATAAATAAATACATAGTAGGTCAGCTCTACTGATTTTGCTTAATCCAAACTGAACATTTGTACATTTGCACATCTTTCAGCTTGTGAAACTCATTGTTTTTATAAAAATTAAAAAAAAAAAAAAAATCTGCATCCATATATATGGCACCTTTAAAACATTATACCTGACTTTAGAATTGTTGTGCGACTAATGTCAACTTCTGTATGTCTAAAAATGCCTTTTAAAAATGAATGAATATATAATTAACATTCATAGAATAATTCCATGTTTTGAAATATAAACTGAAAGTTGTAATAGCTGAGTTTTGGAAAGAGCACTTAGTAGTAATTGTCCAGAGCTTTCTGTATTAGAAAAGTCCTATAAAAACTTATAATCTAATAGCATTTGGAAGAGAAAATGCTTATAATCTTTATTCAGTTTTTACAGTCTTTTCCTTTTCAAAGCTTTAGTGTCTACTTGGGTTTGTGCAAAGTATCTTCACTTTATCTCACTGTGGCCTAAATGCTGTTTAATGCACACCACAGTAAAAGCAATGGCAATTCTATGGAAATCGTCAGCATGTAGCCTTTTTTAATTAGATTTTTATTTGGTGTCAGATTTCACCAAAAGATGATGTTTTAGGTTTCCTTTTTTTCTCCAATATTCTACTTTTACTCATATACTATTTACAGCTACTATTTACATAAGGTCATAGAATACCCCGAGTCAGCATGGATCCACGATGATCATCAAGTCTGGATTCTGACAGGGCAATCTAAGAGTTAAAACTAATCTATGAGCATCGTCCTAATGGTTCTTGAATACTAGCAGGCTTAAGGCTGTGACTACTTCTCTGGGGAGCCTGTTCCAGTGCCTGACCAGTGAACAACTTTTCCTAATATCCCATCTCCACCTCAAAAGCCACTCAGTCTGAGTGCTAGGAAATCCAGAAGGCAAATGTGGACCATGAACTATAACAAAACTGCTGTCCTGATGAAATTCATTGGTACTTCCTTCAGTACCTAACACCAGGGACAAAAATTGACCTTGCAACAGGCTATTTAAATGCTCAATCTACTAGAACAAGATCAAAGTTCTCCTTTTCATGATTGTTTAACTAAATTAAAGAGCCTGGCTTTTTGCCAGAAACTGACAGAGGATAATATGTTTTCTTCTAGTATGGCACACAGGAAAATGTATCTTTACATCTTTAATTCTGTGTAAAGTCTGGATGAAAGACTTCATTTACGTTATACTGTTGTTTTAGTTCAGAGAACAAAACATAGTTTCACTGGAGAGGTCAGTTCTCTAGAGTTATCCATTATCTTTCCTTTCCTACACTAATACGTGCCTTTATTTCACTTCTTATTATAATCTATACCTTTATAATTTGAGCTGCATCTTAGAACTGAGTTTCAAAGGTAGAATGTAACAGATATCAATTTATGAAGGTGGAAAGAGGATCTGAGTGTCCTGTATTAGTTCTGGTTGACAGGTTTCCATTTCCTGTAATGCAATCGCTGCTCACCAGCTTTGCCTTCCCTACAACAACAGACTGTCTGCCTTGCAATTCATGACCGTTATTGATTATTTTGGGTGAGAAGTAAAACTGATATGTATTTCTTGGCATTTGTCTCAACAACTGAAGTAGAGCTGCAATATGCACCTCTTCTGGGAGTATTTTTTTAAACAAAAGTAATTAAAAAGTAATGATACTTTATTTAAGAGGTTCTGATACTTAGCACATTATGGGTGCTTGTTAGAAGTTTAAAGATGAAAAAAAGTCTATTCAGTGGAACTTTCAGATTGCATAGCACTGGTAGAATAGCATGCTTAGGATAGCATAAGATTTTAATTAAGGTGAGAATTGTGTTTATTTTTCAAATGAAATATCCTATAACTCAGTTGTTGTTTGTTTGTAGAGATTAGAAAAATCAATATACTACATTTATGCTTCCAAACCAGAATCTGTGTTGTGAGATAATAAAAAAATTATTTTCACTATAAAGGTATTTTCACTGCTGTTTGCACCAACAGAAAGCATTGTTGGTCCCGGAGGTGTAATTGATTCCTAACTGCTATGGTCTGTGGGAATCTCAGCAGACGTTTCCTGTTATATTTACTGTGTAATTTCTGTCAAATCTTCTTATTTTTCCCCACCTTCCTCAAGTTTTGTTTTTTCTTTCTTTTTTCATTTGTTAAGTTAAAATACAAAATTCAAGGTTATCCTTATATAGTGCCATCCATACATTTTTCAAGCCACAATTATGAACAGAAATTTCAGAGCATCTCTAAAAGTATCTCCAGAGGGTGACACAAAGCAGTCTTTTGTTTTCAATGACTGATTGAAAAATAAAATCTAATTTAGATAATGCATCTACCATATGAATATTCTGACTTTGCTTAGGTCTGGAGATACTTTCCTGTGCTTGAAATTCATGATACTTCCTGTTGGTACGTATTGTCCCTTTGTATCATTTTGAGTTAGCGGCAATAAATTATTAAAATCTTTGAGAGATGAGATTTCTTGTAATTGTTTCAAGTTCATTAGGAAGATCACAGTTGAACTTTTTGAATGCTAGGTAGTTGGAATTTTTTCTTGAAGGGTGGAGATGGGTTTTTCTTTTTCTATCTAACTCCTGGAAATCTAACAGAGGCCAGACACTGAGCTTGCACATGCTCCTTGAAAAAATCCACTCTACAAAAACACCTTGGATTCTTTATTGGGCATAAGCATTGGTTTTGTAGCATTTGACCTCTGTAATAAGTATATAACATAAGATGACTGCAGTAACAAATCTCTACTGCATATATTTTTTTATTGATAATAGATGTCTACATCAGGTCCCCTGCAGCTATCAACAGTATTTACTTTGCTGAAGCTGCTAACTGGACAATTTCAAAGCACGAGAATGCCAGCAGTAAGGATGAGAGCACTGCAGTGAGTTTCAAAAGAAGAGGTTAGCAGCAGGAGTCTATCGATAACCCCTATCTCAGCTCACTCTCATCTGTGATGGCTGTTTGGCAAGGACACCCTCCTGCACAGCAGATTCACATGCACACTGGGGGACTGAGAAACTTTACTGGGTAAAAAAGAATACCCTGGAATTGCATTTAATTGTCCTCTATATGCAGATTAAATACTATTATGGATTTTATGCTAATTTTCTTGTTGGAGCAAGAGTAGAGAGTAGAATAAAGATACAGACTCTTAAACATGTGATCCTTTACAAAACATTTGGTTTTACTGAAATTTTATTTTTCCTTATAGATTTTGCTTTCACATCTGTTTGAGACAAGTTTTATAAAGGACTGACTTCCATGTGAGGGAACATGTATATCTAAAACAAGACTAGGAAAAATCTTAAATTGTTTCAGAGCAAGGTGTCTAAGCAATGTACTACATCACAATTTTTTTGTGAAAAGTTTATTCCCTAAGGTTTAAGGCAAAATGTTGAAAGTATAGGTAACTCAGTGAAGTTTTAATGCCTGTACTATGTTTATTACTGACTTAGAAAGTCAATAATATATTTTTATATTTAATTAAATCCTGAAATCATGAAATTACCAATAATGTTTATTTGACAATTATGTCAAGAATTCTGAAGTTATCTGCTATTGTGATTATTGTGACAACTGTAAATAATATCTAAGAAGATGTAAAATAAACTTCTAGCTTATACTCATGTAATTACAAGTATTTTTGATAATTTTATAAAATTAATAAGAGCTACTGTGGAACTAACAGGTTTTTTTTTTCTCTCTCTCTCTCTCCTCCTGATTTATGCTAGCATAAGCACATCTTATTTGAATTAGACCATCTAATGCTGTTTGGTGGTCAGGATTAGAATTCCTCACAGACTTTGCATTCTCACATAGATACCACTTCCATTTAGCTATTTTCCCGCTGGTAGTTTTAAACTGGATGTTAACACTAATTGCAGAACACTAAATAGTTCATTTTAATCTTTAATAAGTTTACATCTTTTCAAATTGATTCTTAGAGTGTGAAATCTCTGTTTTTATTGCCATTTAATGTCTTGGCATTTCAGAACATGAATATGAAATGAATTTTTTCCATTGTTTTGTAAGATGATTCAGCAGCTATTAGTATCAGAAAGTATAATGCCCTTTTTTATTTTAAACACAGTTAATGCTCATAATAATAAATTCACTTTATCAGAGTCTATCAGTGCTGACTCTGACTGATCTTGGCAAACACTGAGAGAAAGCAAAGTCCAATGTAGTTTTGTAAATGTCAGTGTATGACATCACCATGGGGAGTAGGCATCTTTCTGTACTGACAGTACAGAGGTTGTAATTAGAAATGAATGACAAGGTGCTTTTCATCCTTGATGAGAAAAGATTTTTGTGTCAAAATATCTCACCACAGGAACATTTTTTTCTCTAAATGTTTCTTGTTCTGAATACAATTTGCATAAAAATAATGTGAGAAAGGATGGGTAAAATTATTGCACTGTGTTGCTATGTGACAAAATAGCAGATGTTCTGCATTTACAGATAACAAATGTTTGAATGCAATCATATTGTGATGTTGACAGATACCATTTGAGGGAAGGCATAATATATTCACTGTTTGAAAAAAAGAAAAAGAAAAAGAAAAAGAAAAAGAAAAAGAAAAAGAAAAAGAAAAAGAAAAAGAAAAAGAAAAAGAAAAAGAAAAAGAAAAAGAAAAAGAAAAAGAAAAAGGAAAAGGAAAAGGAAAAGGAAAAGGAAAAGAAAAAGAAAAAGAAAAAGAAAAAGAAAAAGAAAAAGAAAAAGAAAAAGAAAAAGAAAAAGAAAAAGGAAAAGAAAAAGGAAAAGAAAAAGAAAAAGAAAAAGAAAAAGAAAATCAAGAGTATTAAAATGTTGCAGGCTTATGTAAGGAGTTTTTAAAAAAAAAAAAAAACACTGAAAAAAAATTATCAGTTAGCTCAGAAATGTGCTTAAAGGACTTAATCACATGATACACAGCCATTTTAGAAAGATAAATGACCTAATTTATGTTTTTGTGATCTTTTAAATAGCAGATCTACCTGGTCAGTCAATTGAAGTGAAATCAAATACTGTCTGAATTTAGGATACTTAATAGCTGGCCTCCTAAATGGAATTATACTGGTAATGTTAAAATTAGTCTTTAAATAAATGACTGCGTTTAAATTATTTTAAATTTAATATGATCTTCAAAGTTCTACAAAAACACTGCAGAAGGATATCAGATCTTTTAAAAAATGTCTATAACTTCTAGAATGGCTTAATATGAAATCATGTTAGGCAAGACAGTAAACTTTATCTGATAGAGAGTGAATGTCCTATATTATTATTAACATTTGCAAAACTAACTGATCAGCGTGCCAAAGGTTCCCTTTTCATAGTGAATATCGTTGTTGAGAATTAGATGTCATATAGATTGCAACTTGAGCTTTCAGATTTTTTTTTTCTGCAATTATTTACAATTTGGATTTTGATGAATGTGCAGATAGTGTATTCTTTTGCTTGTCATGTCCTCTCTATCACATTTCTTCACAAATCTCCAACATATGAAATCAAATCCTACATCTAGAATGCCTGTGCAATTAATTAAAATTTTTCTTGTATTGAGGAGCTTTCAAATGTTACTCTCAAGGAGTCACATCAAAGAGTCAAAATTTAAAACATAAGCACAAAGAAAGTTAGAGATCTTGCAAGAAATTTTGTCTGATTACAGAACAGAACTATGTATGTATACAAATAAATACATTATTTACTAGATCTATTGAAGCAGGAGTAAGTGGCTTCTCCCAACAAGGTTACAATTTCTGTTTGTACTTCTAGTAGGATTTTTGACAAAGTCTAGAATGAAAAAGTGTGAATTAGCAATCTGTGGAACCTTTTCCTGGTTGATTACCACTAACTTGCTCTTTTCACTGAGTTTGAGTCTCATTTTCCTTTTGTTTGAAAATGTAAAAATTACAGAGAAATACATGGAGTTTAATGGAATTACATCAGTAACAGATGACATAAATGCAGTGGGACATTAGTGTATTTTCTGCGTAGATCTTTGATAAAGAGATCCAATTTGATTCTCATTTGTTTGATAATACACTTTTATACGTGGAATGTGAATAGTCTTTAATATGTGTTTATGAAACATAAATGCATCAATGCAGTGTTTAGAACTCTAATATACTTTTCAAAGTTTTTATTACCTTGACACAGATGTGCAATACATAGCTATGAGTCATTTTGCTAAAATCTGAATCACCATTAAAACATCCCATAAAATATTTTTAAAACTGTGTGTCATGTTAAGTGTTCAGCTGAGGTAAATAGCTATCAAAATGTTGTGGTATAATCCAGCATACAGCTCAGTACCACCCAGCTCTTAGCTCTCTCCCCCACAGTGGAATGGGGAACAGAATTGGAAAAAAAGACAAAAGTTATGGGCTGAGATAAAGTTTAATAGAACAGCAAAAGGAAGGAAAAAATAATAATTTTAATGATTATAAAAGAACGTATAAAACAAATGATGCACAGTGCAGTCACTCACCACCCGCCAACTGATGCTCAGCCAGTCCCCAGCCAGCAGCTGCCTGCCCCAGGCAGCTCCCTCATTTTCATTGCTCAGCATGATGCCATACGGGATGGGACATTCTTCAGGCCATTCTGTGTCCACAGTCTTGGTTCTGTCCCTACCCAGCTCCTTGTGTACCCCAAGCCTCCTCTCTGGCAGGACAGTACTGGAAGAATAAAGGTCCTTGGCTCTCTGTAGCACTGCTCAACAATAACTAAAACATCAGTGTGTTATCAATATTGTTCTCAATTTAAATCTAAAACACAGCATCATGCCAGATGCTAAGAAGAAAATCAAAACTATTACAGCTGAGAAGGCTGTGCAAAAATAGATCAGGGAGGGAAAATCATGTGAAAATAAAGGACTGGGCACTTAATAATGTGGTTTCTCTGTTTCAGTTATCAGATTGACAAAAGAAAGACACTGGTTTTGTAGACTCAGCGTCCTCAGCATCATTAAAATGTTTGTCAAAATTTTACAAAGCTCTCTGTCACTACCTCGTCTTTATTCCCTCTACTGCATTTTTAGATGTTTTTATTGGTGCTAATAGTCTGAAAGATCATTTTGTTTAAGATCATGAAGAACATTATTTTTTTATTATAAACTAGCCAAAATTGGATGAATTTTTAGCATTTTTGTCCATCTCTCTTTGAACATCAGGTAGGAAAACTTAATTTGAGAATATCTTGAACAATGGATTTTAATATTCCATAGTTTACAGGAATTATGAGTATATTTGAAGATACTGATGAACTTCCATGTAGAGGCAAAGATGAACAGATATATTATGGGCATAGCAGGCATTCTGTGTCTCTTACATTAGATGTACAATGAACCTCTATAAAAAGTTTGGTATTTAAGATCAGTCTGACATCTGTTTTATTGTTCTTGTTTGACAATTGTAGAGAATATTTCTTTGTATCTGTATTTATTGCACAGAGATCTCCTTGGCAAAAATGATCTGTAATACACACTAAGCTTCAACTTCTATAGGATTCTTGCTGGCTTTGTTGTAAAATGTTGTCATTTATTTTGTATTTAGAACACATATAAGTCTATAACAATGTTTGTTTCCCTAGGAAAACAAACAAACAAACAAACAAAAACAACAGGTATTTGAATTTCAAATTATTGTCAATTAATAACTGTGCTTCTGGGAGACTAAATAGCAATTCTGTAGTCCAATATTTTTGTCTCTATGTTTGAGCTACTACTTGGTACTGACCAAGTGCAGTTTCATGCACTGATTTTTTTTTTTTATTATTATTATTTTTATTTTTCCCCTGAATTACACCCTCAGGATTTAGTCTCAAAGGCATAGAGAAGAAAAAAAAATATTGTGGGTAATATCTGACTGTTCCAAATAATATACAATCCAGAAGACTGATTCTGCTCTAGATTAGAAGTATGACATTATTCCTTGGTACCTGAACATTATATCTATGATATCTATGGAGAAAAATTTCTGCACTGAAGGATATGTGCTTAGCTCTTAAAGGGAAGTGACAATTTATTAAATAAATAGAAGAAAGCTAATGAAATTACTTATGTGTGTGCCCAGGTCAGATGACTGCAGTTATTTCTATATATGCTGAAACACAGCAATTCAGTGTTTGATTTTTGTTTGTTTGTTTTTATTTTAGGTTAGCTTTTAGTTTTTAGTTTTTAAATTTATTTTCATTATTTGTAGAGTATTATCTAATTTTATCAGTTTCTATATCAAGTCCTATCTACTTTAAAGCAGACCTACTTAGTGCTATGTGTTTTATTCTGCACAGATATCTAGAAAACAAAGAATGATTAATTTTCATGAGGGCTTGAAGACTCCAGAGTCTTCATTCAGATTAACTCTTCCTTGCTGCCAGTTAATTTGTCTTTGCAGTTTCCTGAAATGATACGTTGTTCCACTTTGCTAGGGAATTAGGTCAGAAGTGGTAGGTAGCAATTTTGCTATCCACTATGCCTTATCCAAGAAGATAAGAGGCTGACTGTTCTTCCAGTATTTTTACATATTATTCAGAACTTTAATTCAGAACAGAGCTTCAGTTGGTTTCTGTTTCAGCTGTCAACACTTACGATCCCCACAAATTTAATTTCTGTTGTCTGAAAAATGTAATAAAATGTAATCCTTTCTATTACAAAGTACCAAAATGAGGTAGGGATCCTGTGGGAAATACTACATGATATCATAATTAAAACTGTAACAGATTGCTTACATGTAACAGGGTAATAGTAAGTTACATCATCGTGCATTCTGACACTTTTTTTTTTTTTTTTTTTTTTTCTTGGCCAAGTATTTTTTTGTTGATGCTGCTGCTGGCTGTTTGGTTGGTCATTTTTCAGTTAGCTAGAGATTTTGTTCATGTATGAACAATAGGAAATTACTGTTAAAAAAAAAAAAAAGTAAAAGTTTGGTTTTCATCTTCAGAATGGGATTTTCAAGAGTAGTTGACAAAGGTATTCAGGTACAGAAGTATGTACATGATAAACATGTAAGTTTGATGTATGTAACTGATAGACACAGAAAGTTGAGGTTTTTTCTGCTTACATCTAGGGAAGTGCTATAATTCACTCTAGTTTTCATAAGATTTTGACAGACCTCAAAAAAATGTTTTATTTTTGATTTCTAGAGTTGTTTGCCTCTTTGTTCCATCCTCTCTCTCTCTTTTTTTTTTTTTTTTCCTAATTTTCCTACTTTTTCCATACTTCAGAAAGTTGTTTCTGAAGTCCTGTTTTATTGATTATAGAAAAATACAATAGTTCCTCCTATTGGAACTGTGCCACGTTTCATTATGGTGCTTGGCCCTGGAAGAAGCTTTTGGAAGAAAATCTTTCTTTCCCAACAAAGGCAAGATTAAATATGAAGTAGTGGATTTAGGGAGTGTACAATGAAATATGCTGTGTCCCCAAAAGAGACCTACAAATCTGACCATATGTGAACTGACATTGCATAGATTTTTCAAAGCAGAAGGCTACAGAGATTTTCAGAATAGGCAAAGTGCATCTACAGCATCCAGAATATGTATTTCTCAGAACTGAAGTCCCAGACTAATAAGATGGATATACTAGAATTTCTGTTTTTTATGACTGTAACAGCCTGAATTTTAGCACAAGCAGAACAATCTTCCTTTTATTTTCAGCAATAGTGCTTCATAAATTACTAGGGATAAACTTCAGAAAAAGAACAAACAACAACAAAAAGTGCATAATAACTTGGAGGCACACAAACATGTAAAACAGTAACCTGAATCTTCAAACACATTCAATCACATTCAACAGAGAAGTGTTTATTTAAAGTAATAGCCACATTAATAGTGGCATAGGAGCCACTTGTAAACGTAATTCCAACTATATAAAAGGAAATGAGTTATTATACAGAATTCCACTTGTTAGCAAAATAAGGTTTTACTTTCAATATGAAAATAACATTTAGGAAATTAGTTGTAATTGCTTTTTGTTGTTGTTGTTTTGTTTTCTTTGACTTTTTCAATCGAGTTGTCAAATGCAATTTAACTTTATGGTGTATATGCCATGTGGGTTTAGCAGAGCTCAGTGAATAGAAATAGGAGAGCTGGTGGAGATGAAAGTTATTCCATGATACTAAATAAAAAGAAAATAAAATGTCACAGTTTTTTGAGGTTGAAAGTCCATCTGGCCCAGCTCCTGCTCCAGCAGGGATAACTAGAGCAGAGTGCCCAGGACTGTGCCCACATGGCTTTGAAGTTCTTCAAGGAGGAGTCTCCACAACCTCTCTGTGCAACCTTTGCCAATGTTCCATCACCTGCACAACACAAAAGTACTTATTGATCATCCAAGAGATGTGCTTCTCGTTGCCTCTTGTTCTGGTACTGGGCACTGCTGATAAGAGCCTGGCTCTGACTGCTTTGCAGCCTCCCTCAGATATTTATAGACACTGACAATATCACCCTGAGTCTTCTTTTCTCCAGACTGAACAATCTGAGCTCTCCAAGCCTCTCCTCACAGGAGAGGTGCTCCAATCTTGTAATTATTTTCATGTCCCTTTGCTGGACTCTCTCCAGTACTGTATAGGGACAGTTGAATCACGGCCTAAAGCTCTAATTGATCACCTGAGGCAAGCAATGAGTCAGCTGTGGGAGCACAAATGAAGGCAATTCACCTGTATGACTGGAAGAAGTGGAGCCAGGCTCCACCTCTCCTAGACCCCATTTAAGGGCTGACTGACACTAAGGGATGATCCTTTTCTGGAGATTGTTTCTCTTGGAGTTTTTTTTTTTTTCTGCAAGCCTAGGAGATGGGTGAGTATTTTCATTTATTTCCAATTATTCTTTTCCAACATGATAATCATTCTAGCTTGATGATCTCTGGATATCAACCTAATCACACTGCTTTGTATATTTGTTGGTTATGTGAGTATGTACTCATATGTATGTTTTATTGGTTTATATGTGTTTATATAACTGAGAACTGGCTATGCTGTTTTCAGCATGTCCTGGTACCTAGGATTATTCATTCTCAGATGTAGTACTTTGTATTCCCACTTTTCATGGATGGCATTGTGATTATCTGAACCACTCCTTCTAGTTTTGTTATAGCACTGAGGGTATGCTCTGCTCCATCATCTAGATTATTAATGAAGGTTTTAAAAAGGGCCTGCCCCAGTATGAACCTCTGGGGTATTCTGTTCATTACTGGCCTGCAGATAGATTTTGTGCTATTGATTACCACTCCCTAAGCTTGACTGTTTAGCCAGTTTTCAATCTCATTCAGCCTGTACTTCAACAGCTGCTCTGTGAGAAACTTATGGAGGACAGAGTCAAAAGCCATACTGAAGTTCAGATAGATATTATCTCTGGGTTACCATGAGTGATCGAAGATTATTGAGAGTGATCTTGTAATGGCATCTGCCAGCCCCCTCAGCATGCCTGGGTGCATCCTATCAGGGTTCATGTGTTTAAGTGCATCCAATTTGCTTCATTATTACCTGACCTGATTCTCTTCTTTCCCTCAGGCTTTCCCTCTGGTTTCGAGTACCTAAGTTCCCTGAAAAGCAGTTTTGCTATTAAAGACTTGTAAATTACATGAAACAATATTATTTCTTCCTGTACAAATTATTCAACTCTATAATTCCAGAGCAGTGACACTAGCACTGAATTCTTCACAAGCATGAGAATTTGTAAATTGCTGCTTCATGAAGTATTATTAAAAGAATAAGTTCAATATTAAGGAAGCTAGTACTAGATAATAAGATTGTCTACTTGTTCTTTTGGTTCATATGATTGAGAAATATGATTGAGTTATTACAGAAAGAGAATATACTCTCCTCGATTTAACAAAGGAAAATAACTTTTTTCGGGCATTAGATTTATTAAAATCTCTATTTCAGGAGAATATAATGACTTGATATGATAAAGATCAAATGAAAACATCCTATTTGTTTATTGGAAGAAATCCTAATGTGTTTACGTTAGTGTATGCAATACTATGAATTTTTTTTTTAAGATCTAAAGCAATTAAGAATTAGAGTGATGGTTTCATAGGTGAAATGAAGCAGAAAACCCTGTGTTAAGCACTTGTAAAGAACTTCTTTCAAAGCACTGCTAAAATCAGACCTTCACTCAAACCTCACTTTAAAGTTAATAACAGGATTGAGTTCATAACTTGTGTCCTGAATCTGAGAATACTGAGATAGGCAGATCATGCTGAGATTGAAACCCTCTACTGCACGGTGTTTTGAGTGGGTGGTCGGCACCAGAAGGCCAAGTTTTCTTCTGACTGAGTATAAAGTCAAAGTGTACAGAAAGACTGCATTCTGCCTCTTAATACCACATTTGGCTGAAATAATAATACACCTTGAAAGCTTATAGTTTTGTGAGCTCTTAGCATTTTGAGAAGAGTTAGAGAAGCTGATTGCTTTGCATCTTTCTTTATAGGTAAATGTTTAGACTACTCTCAACTGTTTTGTCTGAGGTGATAATGAACCAAGGGATGCTGGGTGTGAATAAGGAAGACTGAATTACTACAGTCCTGCAAAATACTATGGCTGCTGGTTTAAAATATTTTCATAGTTGATATCACCTTGACCTAGGAGATAGGAAGTCCAGTGGAGTTAGTTTTTTTTGGATTTACTCAGCAGGTAAATGCCACAGTCCTTTAAGGGTGTAGCGTTATACAAATCTGAATATTTAGGTACCTAATTATGCAGGGATGAAAAGATTGTGGAGCACTTCAGAGTTGTGGTGATACTACTTTGTATTTTTGGGGGGGAAAAAGATTAAAGACAATAACTCAGAATACTGCTATACTTTACATAATTACTTGCTGTGAAATAGTGGATTACTGCGTCATTTGTACTGAATGATATTAGCTGAGTAGTTAACTATTTCAAGAAATGGTGCTACATGCTTGTTTGTTGTCTATGTTAGTGGAATGGCTGGGAAACAAGGCCATTCTGCTTATTTTCCATATTCAAACATGATTAACTTAGTATGAGCAAGGCATAAGCTGAAATACAATAACGAAATGCTATTCTTTTAATATGATTTCATAAGCATTTCCTTTAGACTTCATTACTTTTTTTTTTTCCAGTAGGCTTAGGTTGATCAGTTTCACTTTATAAAAAGGAATCTAGGACTGAAGCGAGATCACTGCAAAAACTATAAGTTTACTTCAGAAGATCTACAGCATTATTAATGATGGCTGTTTTTTTTTTGTTGTTTGTTTGTTTTTTTTTTTTTGTAATTATTAGTGGGGAGAAAAATGCTTTGTAAAACTGTATAAAGACTAAGGGAGATAAAGGACATCTTTCATGTGCTAGCATGTGTTAAAACCAGGTATTCGTAGAGAGTAGTTTATATACTTCATCTCAGAGACAGTAATGAGAATAATCTCAGCAACTCTCTCCTTCAGTGCTCATGGGAATGCTTCACTTTAATTTTTTATTTTATTGTCTGAGCAGTGCACTCAACATCAACAGGAATATACTAGCTATTTGCTAGTATTGTTAAGAAAGTCAGAGGAAGTAAACTGAGAAAAGAGGTGTCTTAATATCTTGCCAGAACTAAGCTTTAATTATTGTTGTTTATCTTTGCTAGTCTTCCATAACTTTATGGTTATATAACTTGTCTATTGCCTGGTGTAATAATGTCTCATTGGAAATTGAAAGAAAGTCTGTGCACATCTACGACTGCTCATTTGTTTAAATTTCCCTTTCCAGTAAGCAACTGTAACATTGTTTATGGAGTTCTTGTAAACATTTACAGAGAAGTATCTATGTAGCAGTCATACAAGGACACAGTGTATAGTATTCAGTTATAAAAAAAAAGATCAATGTCATCAAAATGTTTGTAATTACTTCTAGTTTTATTGGAAGATACCATTTCAGCTCAAAGAGATTCTCAATCAAGAAATCAAGTTTTGCTTGATCATTTTCTGAACTGTTTCAGCAACCTGGATCATTCTGTTTCTGGTATAGATGAAATAATGTTTCCAAAGACACACCATAGATATTCATATACTTCTAGACAGCCAGATACAAGTGGGTAATCAGCCTATAAGAACCTGAGTAAATTTGGCAGATCATTCCAGAGACTTTATTTCTTCATTTTCTGACAACTGTATGAATTATTTATCCACTTCTGTAGCAACTTTCTCTAGCTCTTTTTAAAGTTTGTGAAATTTAAACTATTTCAGAAGAATAGACTTACTAACAATAACTGCTAAATGTGGCCATCCTTTATTTAGGTAAATATATTTTAGCTTGCAAACTGAAAAATCAGAAACGAGACATCGAAAAAGAAGTATGTGGGGAAAAAAAAAATTGACTTTTTTCTTTCAATGATGTTAAAATGCAAGAAGATTTAAATCACAAACTATTTTTTGCCCCTATGTGTTTAAGCAGATTATAATTAGTAAGTAAAATGACTTTTATTATTCACGATACGAGGTTTCATTTAGCAATTCCATAAAGATTTATTAGTTAACAACGTCACATTTACAAGAACAGTGTCATTCCTTAATCTAGCCTGAAAGTCTGGTTGACTTTGAAACTACACTTTCAATTCAAGTTGGATTCTGGGAGGAATTCCTTCTCAGAAAGAGTGGTGAAGCATTGACACAGGCTGCTCAGAGAGGTGGTGGAGTCGCAGTCCCTGGAGGTATACAAGAAAATTGTGTGGTGTGGCACTGACAGATGTTGTTAGTGGGCATAATGGGATGGGTTCCTGATTGGGCTAGGTGATCTCAGTGGCCTTCTCTAATATTAATGATTTTATGTTTCTATGGCAATAGTTGTTACAATCCTATTTAATCTTTGGAGAGTTGAATTCAATGAATTATTTTTCATTTAATTAGGGCTCTGAGAAAAGCTGTTGCTCAATAATATATGAAGTGGCAAAACAAAACAAAACCCTGCAGTCATTTATGGCAAGATCATACTAAAATCGTGAGAAAAGACAAGTAGAGAACTTGTCAATTTGTGACAATTTCTTTTACAAAATAAGAATCCTTATGTATAACTATTTTTTTTTTTAATCCCTAGCAAGTGTAAATCTTGTATTAAGTCTTGGAAAGAACTAACATGATTAATAGAATTTCAATACAGTGTTAAATTTTATTTACATAGGGGTGCATTCTCAATCTGCAGAAACCTCAGACAGTGAAATTTAGTTATGTTCAGAGTTTCAGTTGGTTAAGTGTATGATTGATCAAATTGCTTGAAACTGTAGAACTGCCAATGGATCATTTACTTTAACTATCTTAAGTTGTCTTTTTTTTTTTTTTTTCCACAACCATCTAGAGAACTTGCTTGAAGACTGTTTTACATTGTTTTTTTTCCCCAGTATCTCAGCATTCCTTGAATTTGCAAGCTATTCAGGAGAAGAAAAATGCCTCAGAGTCCTCAAAAAGATGAATGGGTTATTCTCTCACGTCTATTCTTTACTTATAATTTCTGCTATGCAGTGTACAGTAGTGAATAGAAGTGTTCATATGTAGTTCAAAAGGCTGAACGTCTTCACAATCATATCCTAAATTAACACATTACAATTAAAAAAAAAAAAATGAAAATATATTGTTACAACTTTGAGTTCTTTTCCATGCAGTAAGGTATATAAGTAATGTGAGATATGTGAGAAAACCTTGATTTCTGTAAATGATTAAGCACCTGCCTACCTTTAGGAAGTAGTGGATTAATTCTTTGCTTTGCTTGTACATGTAGCTTTTGATTTACTTACTGAAATGTCTTTATCTCAGTCCATGAGTTTTCTCAGTTACTTAATTCTCTGTCCCTATGTCATTAGACTCTTGTGCAGCTAATCCACAAGAGTTAATTGTTATCATATTTTATTTTAACTTTTTTGTTTTGTTCTAAAATACTTCTTTAAATAATAATAACACTTTGACATGACCTTAATTTATTGTGAATTTCTTTTATTTAGATATCTTTAGTTCGGTATACTTAATCAGATCTGGAAATACAGGATTTGTGTTTTTTTTTTTTTTTCTCAAAAGTCTTATAAAAATGTAATGTTAAAAAACTATTTTAAAAGGACTTAATTGTTAAGCATCACATTCCCTGGAAAAACATCCCCCATCTCCAAACATCCAGAGCTCCAAATTTATTTTTAAAAATTGAAGTTAGAAAGAAATAAAAATACAAATAAAATGTCTAATAGTGTAAAATAATGATACATAAAATTGTGAACTCCTCTTACAGAACTTGTAATCTAGTCTCGTAGCAAAAATACAAAATAACTTCAAAAAGTACAGCTCAGAATTCAGAGCACCTTCTGAATAGACTTCCATTTCAGAATCATGAATGTCTTTTAAAAGCATCTACTAATTTTCCTTGTCTATTATTTTTCCCATTTTTTTAAATTGATTTTGATGGCCCTTCTGCTTTTCCTCCTCTATAGTTTCTACAGAAACTTTTTATATTCTTTCCAAATCAAATTGTATTTGAGAACACAGGCATTTTTTTTTCCTTGTTTCACTGGGGGATTACATCTCACAACATTCATTAGAAGTTACATTAGGCTGTACATGCTTGTAGGTTAGTAGTGCCTCATTGTGGAAAAATTGAGACTTCACATATATACATCAACTTTTTCATCTCGGAAATATTAAATGGTAATAATGAACACAAACCTGCCCACAGTGTTATATGCCTTTGGGTTTGGAATATTGTAATGAGCTGTCTTTAGAGGTCCCTAAAAACTCTAAAAGTTTTTGTCTGTTATAGAATTATGAAGCATAACTCCTACAGAGTATGCCACCAGAAAAACTGGAGATATCTGTACATCTCATACTTGTTTGGTGTTCACAGTGACTCGGCTTGAAAGGATGTAAGAGAAATAAGTGGTCTTCCTTATAGAAATCAATTATTTATATATATATATATATAAAAATATATTTTACTATGAACACTTTGTACAGACGATGAAATAATGTTTTTCACAGAAATTCAGAGTTTTGTGTCATGTTGAAAACTCAGGCTACTTTTTATTTTTTTTACATCCTTTTTTGGATTTTGCTAGAAAATTTTTAAAATCATGTATGCTTTGCTGTGTAATAAAATCGACATCAATACCAACATGTGCAAATCCTGACGTTTTCTATGATGTGACTCATGGACCTGCCAGAGGAAATAAATTGATATTTCAATAATCACTGGATTTTGTTTTTTGCTTCACAGGAATCTACTGGAGATTAACTCTCCTACATCTTTTACATAAGAAAAGGATCTCCACCCTGAGAGTCCTTAATACAGGAAATCTAAGGAATGCAATGAATTAGGGCAGCAGATTAGAGTTAGCAGCAGCCAGTGGCCTGGCCCATAATTCAAATGGTCCTTATAAGTATGTTTATGAGTATTGCGTTTCTGGTTATTTTTATTGCAGTAGCAGTCTCAGAAACAAGGGATCGCAAGGGATATCATCTAGTCCAACCCCCTTGCTAAATCAGGTTCGCTTGACTAGGAAAGCATCCAGGTGGGTTTTTAAAATCTCCAGAAAAGGAAACTCAGCAACCTGTCTGGGAAGCCAGTTCCAGTGCTCTTTCATCTTCAAAGTATAAAGAAGTTTTTTTTTCTAATGTTCAGATGGAACTACTTGTGGTCCACTTTGTGCCGATAGCTCCTTGTTCAGTCACTGCACTACACTGAAAAGAGCCTGGCCTCATCCACCTGACCTTCTCTCTTGATATTTCTAAGTGTTGATAAGATTCACCTCACTCTTCTCTAGATTGAACTGTCTCAGCTTTCTTATCTCATCAGAGTGCTGCAGCCCCCTAATCATTTTTGTTGTCCCCCACACTAATCATTCAAGGAGATTCCAGTCTCTCTTGAACTCGGGAGCCCAGAACTGGACTCAGTACTACACATGTGGCCTCACCAGGGAAGACTAGACAAGGAGGATCAGCTCCCATGGCCTGCTGGCTTCACTCTTTTTAATGCACCCCAAGACACTATTGGCCTTTCTGGACACAGAGGTGTACTGCTGGCTCATGGCCAACCTGTTGTACATGAGGACAACCAGGCCCTTCTCTGCAAAGCTCCTTCCTAGCAGATCAGGCACTAACCTGTACTGATTTGTGCAGTTATTCCTTCCACAGGAGCAAATTCCTATTGCTTGCTCTTGTTTAACCTCATCAAATTCCTTTCCACTCAGCTTTCCAGTCTATCCCAGTCTTGCTGAATGACAGGACAGCCTTCTTTTGTGTTAGCCACTTTTCCCAGCTTTGATCCTTATCTTAAGTACTTTTTGTCAAATATGATATGGATTTTTTTGCTTATTTTTCAAATTTTTGTCAGGATAAATAATTTGTCATTAGTGTTTATAGAAATTCTTCATTCTTTAAATAATAATTTGTTCAAAGAAATTAATTATTTAGGAAAAAAATCTATGTTAAGAAGTTTAAGTGTATACAGTAGTGCAGTTTTTTATGGCTGTTCTGTATACATACTGACTTCTTTATGAAGAAATTCAAAAATAAAAGATGTTGAGAAAGTTTTCATGATGAGAGTTGACATCCATTCATTTGTCTTAGAGGCATTATATATATTTTCTGTAACTTACCATAAAATGTGAATATTATCCTCCCCAATGCTTCTGTATTCCCTGATAATGAATGTCCATCAGTGTGGGACAACCTGTGCTCAGGGCTTATTGAATTGTATAATACAGTAACTCAGCTGTCTCTGCCACCGACATTTAGTATACCCTATATCTGTACTTTTGGGTGACTGCCATTGCTACATTAAGGTTATGTAACAGGAAGAAGTCTTGGATTCACAGCATATTGATGAGTGCTAGTTGCTAGACCAGGAGACCAGGAGCAACAGATGGATACAAGCAAGCACACTGAGTTGTTCTAAAGTAGGTGGGAGACTCAACTTAGCAGCTGTCAGACAAACCATCTCATCAGCTATTTAAGTCTCTTGTTCATTTTCAACAGTCATAGAAAAGTAAAATACTTTTTGTTCTATCTGTATCCCCTTCTCTGCAGCGATGTGGCACAGAAGCCTGGGGCTGTACTTAGCACTGTAAGCCCAGCTGTATGGCTATGTATCCTTTCTTCTTCCATACTTGCATGTAGTCCTCAGCGCTTTTTTTAAAGCCATTTTAGCACACTGATACTACTGAACAGTACTCACTTTTCAAGTGAGTTTTCTCCCAGGCTAGCGCAAGGACTGAGTTTGCAGACTCTCATAAGTGCCAGAATTAGTGCAGCTACTGAGGGCACAAACTTTGTCATTCTGAATAAATAAAATGTTTGTAAATTATTCATTTTTTTTAATTAGCCCACAACTCTGATGTTACATAGTTTTTTATTATTATTATTTAACAAAATAATTACTTTATCTACCAGATAAAACAAAAACAAAAAAGCATTTGGAGATAGGATGGCTATGTAGCCAAGTTAGAAGAGCATGCTGTGCTGTTTACAGGTGGGATGTGGACTTCTTTGAAACTAAAGCCAGGCTGCACTACTTTTCCTAGCTGGCTTCCCAGTAATGGGAAATAGTTCCATTTAAAACTTGACTGCTTTAAACCAGAGAATTACATCTGATGTCAAGCTCTTGACTCCCTCCATCTATATAGTAGTCTTTGTCTGCATTAGACTCTTCTGACTGGCACAGCGCAGAGGGTCGTCGTTGGTGGTGCAGAGTCTGGCTGGAGACCTGTAACCAGTGGTGTCCCCCAGGGGTCTGTGCTGGGTCCGGTCTTGTTCAACATCTTCATCAATGAACTTGATGAGGGGATAGTGGCCACTCTCAGCAAGTTTGCTGATGATACGAAGTTGGGAGGATTGGCTGACACACCTGGAGGCTGTGCTGCCATTCAGCGAGACCTGGACAGGCTGGAGAGCTGGGCAGTAAGAAACCAGATGAGGTTCAACAAAAGCAAGTGTAGGGTCTTACACCTAGGGAGGAATAATTGCATGCACCAATACAGGCTGGGGGATGACTTGCTGGAGAGGAGCTCTGCAGAGAGGGACCTGGGCGTCCTGGTGGATGACAGGTTGGCCATGAGCCAGCAGTGTGCCCTCGTGGCCAAAAAGGCAATGGCATTCTGGGGTGCATGAAGAAGAGCGTGTCCAGCAGGTCGAGGGAGGTGATCCTCCCCCTCTACTCTGCCCTGGTAAGGCCCCCTCTGGAGTACTGTGTCCAGTTCTGGGCTCCCCAGGACAAAAAAGACAGGGATCTCTTGGAAAGAGTCCAGCAGAGGGCCACAAAGATGGTGAAGGGCCTGGAGCATCTCCCCTATGAAGAAAGGCTAAGTGAACTGGGTCTGTTTAGCCTTGAGAAAAGACGACTGAGAGGGGACCTGATCCAGGTTTATAAATATCTGAGGTGTGGCGGCCATAGCGGTGAGGCCAGTCTCTTTTCAGTGGTACGTGGAGACAGGACGAGGGGAAACGGACATAAGCTGCAGCACAAGAAGTTTTGCACGAATGTGCGTAAGAACTTCTTCACGGTGAGGGTGACGGAGCACTGGAACAGGCTGCCCAGGGAGGTTGTGGAGTCTCCTTCTCTGGAGATATTCAAGTCTCGCCTGGATGCCTACCTGTGCGACCTGGTGTAGGGAACCTGCTTTGGCAGGGGGGTTGGTCTCGATGATCTCTAGAGGTCCCTTCCAACCCCTACAATTCTGTGATTCTGTGATTCTGTGATTCTTCAGAGTTGTGTTAAGATACTGAATGTGAAGATTAGTCTCTCACTACAGATAGTTTCCTTTGCAAGGAATTAGTACATTTCTAAGAAGCGTGGGGCTAGTACTGTATTTCTCCATCATTTCATAAAGGCTATCAGTTTCTAGTGCAGGAAAAGCTATAAAAATACATTGTTTGGTATTCATCTATTTTTTTTTTTCTCCACAAAGGGCTTCTTCAAATTCTCTCCCTGGGTAAGAGCCAACCAAGTTCTCATTACTGAGAACTTTAAAATCTGTGCTGATCTGCAAAACAGAGCATGAGTGATGTGGACATTACTTACATAATTGGTTTTGTGCATACTGCAATCACATACTGGCTTTAAAATATACCCCCTTGGTGTGTTCATTATATCCATCTCATCCACTTTAGCAATAGATATTTGCAGTAATTTATCACTGTTTATTTTAGGAAAGCAATGAATATTCAACAATGGCCTGTATTCTAAGTGTTCCCAAAATAACATACATGTTAAAATACAAAACATGTTATTAATTTAACATTTCTTTTATTAAGTTCTACAAATTACACAGAGATGAGTTACTGTCATCTTCCCTTTTTTCTTTTTTTTTTTTTTTTTTTTATTTATTAGTTTATTAGATTAGAAATGAAACCAAGAATCCTAGAATGGTAATTTGGGCTTTTGTCTGGTGATTGTGTGATTTTTATTATTCATCTTGTCTTCTTTTTATATTAACATGTTTTCATTTTAAATGATTTATGAGGTTTTATGATTTCTAGATTTATATCTTTAACAGTATTCTACACTTTATACAGCTCTTTAAAGGAATATTTAATTGTATAAACACTTAAAGATACTGATAAATCTCTTGTAAGGCATGTACAGTATAAGTGGTAACTCCATAATTTAGAGCTTTATATCACAGCATGCTATAAAACTTTCTTATCAGCAGTTCTTGGCAATATAAATTGATATGTTTGGTATTAAGAAGTAATGTACTCTTTCCTGTAGGTCACCTTACTCTGATTTACTTTTAAGCTAGCTGCATTGAGGGTAGATTTATTAACAAACTTATAGATGAATTGAAAGCAGTTCATCCATAACCATAATTAGTAGATGACCATGACTTATTCAGTTGTGTAGATTACCGAAGACACCTCAATTGCTGCTCTGCAGCAACTCTGTGAATCAGTGCAGTACTGGAATCAGTAGCAGATATATCCAGAGACCCAGGGCACTGTGTCTGTTTACTCCAAATTGATAACCTCTTACTGCACTAATTCTCAAAGGGGTTATTTGCTGCAGCAGCAATTCTTAATACTCTTCTGATTGCAAAATACCTTGCATCAGTGCTTAATAGTGATAAGGAAAGAGGAGATCCTCACTGGAAAACAGCAAGACCTTAGTAGGGATTTACATAAAGAGGCTATGTGTTATAATATCCTGCTATGAGAGATTTGGAGGCTGGACATCAATATTCCTAGGTCCATTGTTCTACCAGAAAGAATAATTATACTTATGTCAGGGCCTTAGAGAACTGGTAATGAACTATATATCTCATTTAGGCGTTAGTTTCCACAGTATTTATCAACTGAGACATGTAAGAATCAATAGAGGAGATACCTCACACGACAGCATTTGTGATACGAGTGTAGTTGTTGCATGTGCTACAACAGCAGCCATAAAAACTCATTCTACTCTTTTCTCATTCCCTATGAGCCAGACACTCCATTGCCTCCTTTCCAATAATTTATTCACAGGTGAATTTGTTCCACCAGCAGATTGTTTGGAAAATGACCTTTTCATTTTATCCAAAATGAAGACTTCTTATTATGTTACATTGGCTGGAGACCTGTAACCAGTGGTGTCCACCAGGGGTCTGTGCTGGGTCCGGTCTTGTTCAACATCTTTATCAATGACCTTGATGAGGGGATAGTGGCCACCCTCAGCAAGTTTGCTGATGATATGAAGTTGAGAGGATTGGCTGACACACCTGGAGGCTGTGCTGCCATTCAGCGAGACCTGGACAGGCTGGAGAGCTGGGCAGTAAGAAACCAGATGAGGTTCAACAAAAGCAAGTGTAGGGTCTTACACCTAGGGAGGAATAATTGCATGCACCAATACAGGCTGGGGGATGACTTGCTGGAGAGGAGCTCTGCAGAGAGGGACCTGGGCGTCCTGGTGGATGACAGGTTGGCCATGAGCCAGCAGTGTGCCCTCGTGGCCAAAAAGGCCAATGGCATTCTGGGGTGCATTAAGAAGAGCGTGTCAAGCAGGTCGAGGGAGGTGATCCTCCCCCTCTACTCTGCCCTGGGAAGGCCTCCTCTGGAGTACTGTGTCCAGTTCTGGGCTCCCCAGGACAAAAAAGACAGGGATCTCTTGGAAAGAGTCCAGCAGAGGGCCACAAAGATGGTGAAGGGCCTGGAGCATCTCCCCTATGAAGAAAGGCTAAGTGAACTGGGTCTGTTTAGCCTTGAGAAAAGACGACTGAGAGGGGACCTGATCCAGGTTTATAAATATCTGAGGTGTGGCGGCCATAGCGGTGAGGCCAGTCTCTTTTCAGTGGTACGTGGAGACAGGACGAGGGGAAACGGACATAAGCTGCAGCACAAGAAGTTTTGCACGAATGTGCGTAAGAACTTCTTCACGGTGAGGGTGACGGAGCACTGGAACAGGCTGCCCAGGGAGGTTGTGGAGTCTCCTTCTCTGGAGATATTCAAGTCTCGCCTGGACGCCTACCTGTGCGACCTGGTGTAGGGAACCTACTTTGGCAGGGGGGTTGGTCTCGATGATCTCTAGAGGTCCCTTCCAACCCCTACAATTCTGTGATTCTGTGATTAGTTTTCACATAGATATAACAACAGGGAGGGGAAGGAGAAGAACCAATTGTCCCATTGTCCCACTACTATTAAGCAGATGCCTGTATTCTATTGCAATATGTGCAGTGTAAAAAGGTACCTGAGTCACCCAGTGAGAGACAGGCAGCCAGGGAATGGGTAAATTGTCAGTTATAAGAATTGATCCAATCTAAAAAAAATCAGATAAATTGATCTGATAAATTTTTGTTTCTAAGAAAGTGAAAGACTCCTTATTTTGATTCAGATGGATGGTCAGACTCTCTTCAGAACCTCTGTAATTATGTTCAGAATCCAGAAGAAATTTTTAGGACAAAAAATAGAAAAAATCCTTTTAGTAAAATATCTAGCTAACCTTGAGGGCTATAAAATAGAAATTATAAAACCAAATCTATCTCCTTTTTTATTTGCAGTTTTCCTTAACTGAGCCTGAGATAAGAATAATATTAAAATAACCAGTCAACCATGTGTTCCTTTCTAAAGAGTGACGGAAATCCAAAAACCTAACACTTTGTCTCCTCAAGTGCCCAGTTCCTTCATGTCTTCTGAAATATCCCAAAACAACTACAGAGTTTCTTCATAAAAACTGTATAACTCTGATGAGGAGCTTCTGCTACAGAGGTCTGAATCAAAAAGAAAAGTTTTTACCAGATGGCTGTCTGGCTACAAGTAGAATACAAAAAAAACTTGCATGAATTCTTAGGATATTTTTTGAAAGTTTCACAGTACGTGAAAGAATTTGACCATAAATCAGAAACTGACAATCTTTTAGAAGAGTATGGGCTGAAGGTTACTTAGCAATTTGTAAATACTAGATTTAATCAAAATAATTATGAATTTACATATAATTTTAAGAGAAGTCATTAATGTATCAAAATGTCTCCTAGAAGGAAAAAAAAAAAAATTGTATTTCTTTATCAGATACATGCGAATTTAATCTCTAGTGGTCAGTAGAGATTCCAAACTCTGTAGTATTTTTCTGCTATTCTTCTTATGTGAAATAACTACTTTTTCCATTTCAACTGACATTGATCATAGAGTATTTCAAGATAGAGACCACCACACACTCTATATACTGATTAAAAAAAAAAAAATCAAACTAAACCAATACTTGTAGTGTGTTTAGTCAGTGGAGAAACAGGCTTAAGGAAGTGAACTCTGACTGTACTTCAAACTTTGTGTAACAAAGGAAAAAAAGAAAATAAAGCAGGAATAGATGTGTTGTAAGGGCAAAGCCAGCTGAACTGAAATTCAGCTGTATAAAAATTCAAGTGGAGGAGACCAGAACAACCTCAGAAAGTAAAAATAAAACTTGGAAATATGCAGAGCAAATACCAGACCCTTTCCATCCTCCTTTTTTTTTTTTTTTTTTTTTTTTTTTAACACTTTACACCCCTTCTCCCTTCCCCTCTTCTAATTTATTGAACTAGAAAGAGAAGGTGGAGATGATGGCAAAAAGCTGAAAACACTGAGAAAAGCATTTGATTCTTTTGGACAAGTCTTGAGAAAGAGAGTACTGCAGCTGGTATTGGAAACTGCAGTATCTCACAAGAAGGTATAGAAAAATCTGTACATTAAAAATTAGTATTTCAGTGTCACTGTTTAATTTAAAGAAAGGAAAGATATAAGTTTAACATGGAAAATTCCTTATTCTAAACTGAATATGCCATGTACATACCTAATTAATACTACGTTGTGTGATTTTTCTGCTCAGACTTACGGCAATTAATTAGCATAAAGTTAGTAAGTTTTACATATTTTTTCTGCATTAAAATGCAAGATTTACAGATGTAGCCTATGCAGAAAAATAACCTCTAATAAAAAATAACATATTTATTAGTTGAATGTCCATTACACATCTTACTGTTCAGCAATGAGTGAGTAAAATGCATTCAGACTTCTACGCTTTATGCCTTTTGAAGGGTAAGTTTTTTTTAAGGAAAATAATGCCTTTTAATTCAGAGTGAATGCCACTCCTGAGTGAGACCAGTTTTACCCTCTGTGATTCTTAATCTGACTTCTAATTATTTATGTAGAAATATCCAGGCTGATCGAAGTTTTAATTTTTATGTTAGAAATCTCATTTCTCAGTCTTGTAATTATCCTCAGGAAAGCTAGAGTTGTAGCATACGGAGTGATTAGAGCCCCTGTTCAGAATTTTGAGGTAAGTATTAAATATATGCTATGTAAGTCTTCAGCACCCTTGGCAAAGGTAGGTTTTCAATCTCCTAGAAGTAGAACATTGCTTTAAATATTGAAGTATAATTTCTTTGTAAGAGCATAGAGATTTCATATTATTTCTCTTCTATAATTAAATTTTTCCCATCTCATGCTGAAGGCTGTTGAATGCATTGAGTAAACTTACTTTATTGCTCTGAGTAATTGAGCCTTGCAATTTATTTTATTTTTTAACTGATGTTTGTCTCCATAATTTTGTTCCCATTGCAGGATTTTTGTAAATTTGGGCTGACATAGCCATGGTTTTGGTTCAGTTTGTGAACTATTTTGTGCAAATCTATTTGGTGCTTCATTCTTTTCTGATTATGTCATATTAACTTCTGAGCAAGTAGATATATGCTGATGGTTGTCACATCTAACGTGAATGTAACTTACAATTCATTTTTGTTTTTGCTTGGGAATAAGTATTGGGTGAAATAATGTCTCTTTCAGCTGGGATGAAATTGTTTTCTTCAGAGTATCTGGTATCCTGCTATGTTTTGGTTTTAGGAGAAAAACAATATTGATAACACAACGATGTTTATAGTTGTTGCTAAGCAGTGTTGTACAGAGCAAGACAATTCTCAGCAAAGGGCTCAAGGAGCTGGGAAGGAACAGAATTAGGATGTCTGACCTAAACTGGCCAAAGTGATATTCCTTATCATATGAAATCAAGAAGAAGGAGTTCTGAAGGGGATGGGAACTTATTTTGCTCTCTTCTGTTGTTTGGGGGGGCTAGCTGAGTGGTAGGGGGGTGGTGAGTAACTGCTTGTGCATCACCTGTTATATACATTCATACGTACATTTGTCATAATTATTATCCTTTCCCTTATCTCAGTAAGTAGTTTCATCTCAACCCACGAGTTCTAGATTTTTTTTTGTTTGTTTTTTTTAATTCTTTCCCCCATCCCACTGAGAAGAGAGGGAGTGAGCAACTGACTGTGTGGTGCTCAGCCACCTGCCAGGTTAAACCACATCAAATAGAAAAAGCAGTTGTCCTACAAACAAATCTACTTTTTGTCATAAATTTGACTTGCATCACAAATTAATGGAGGCAATTTCTGTAGTAATATCATAATCCCTGGAAGAACTGCAGCTGTCTATTCAGGTTCACTCCTTGATGGGAATAATTACCTTCCATTCTCACAGGATAATTGCCTTTTTGATTGAGGTCATCAAACTAATCATGTCTGTGAGAGCCAGAAACTATTGCTTGGGTGAAAGGAGATGGGGATAGGAAAGAAGGTGGAGTCCAGAACATAAACTGTGGAAGGGAGAATCAGTAAGAGAATTTGCATGTATTTTCCTGCTTCTTTGTTTTTACTGGTGTTTCAAATAATATGATTACATGAAATTGGGTAGCTATTAAATATGATAAAGCCTGTATCTATTTTTTTTTTGTTGCTTCCTCCAAAAGAAGAGTGTTATTTTATTAGTCTTTAAACGGGCAATTTTCTAAATGCAGACTTTCAAAATACTGCCACCATGAATACGTGCATCCGTTTGGAACTCTGTTGTTGTTTATCTGTTAATAGTTTACACCAATGGATTTAGCAATTTAGTAGTTTGGATTTTTTTTTCCCTAGGTCTTTAGATCCCAGTGTTTCTCAATATTGGAAATTGCTTTTACCTGGTTAGTTATTTGACAGTGATACAGCTCAGAATGGCAGTTATTACTGTGGTATACATCTTTCCTGTTATTCCATAAATTTGATATTGCTTGCGTTGTAGGAAAAAATTACCTAGGCTATTGGCAGTCAGTTTCATCATTGTACCTCCAAGTTGTATTTAAGAAGAATGTTTTCCTTCTGTTTTACAAATTATGAGCAGGCAGTGGTGCACCTTGATACTTCAAAATATTTTGGTATTTTTCATCATGGGTACTGATGTTTATAATTTCTACATGTAGCAAGAAATTATTTCTTTGTACATATGTACATGATTAATTTTGTCAATGGAGAAAAAATCAGTGTGATTCATGTTGACTGACTATGGAGAAGAAATTTTGCATCATATAGTAAATAAGCTTTATGCATTTTAAAGAATAACTTTTTTTTTTTTTTAAGTTAATAATGATATACAAGAGTTAAATTTAAAACTGTGTGGTTTTACTTATGGCTGTTGTAGATGAAAATTTGAATTCTGGCTGTGCTGTTACTTCTCTAATATTCAAAAGAAAGTGTGTCTTGCAGGAAGTATATGCTAGCCATACTGCAGAAAGAATATTTCTGGATATTTCAACCATCATATAGAATGTACTTGCATGACCCACGCTTGGGGTAGTAAATTTACTTCCTCTGTTCAGTGCATCTTCAGTGAGTGAGTTGGTTTGTTCATAAGTGTATTACATTACATTTTACACTGCAAATAAAATCTAGTAGTTTGTGATGAGGATGGGCAAATGGTAAATATTGAAAGAGTTTAGGGTTTTGTTTTTTTGTTGCTTCAATATGAGACCTCATGATGAATTTTCGTAAGTCTGTTTGGAAATAAAGCTTCAGATGGCAAATGTAGTGTTCTTGAACTGTCACCAAGTTAACATGAGCAGAGGATTTACTCTTTTCAGTGACTTTTCAAAAATTGTTTACTGTCAGAATCTGCTGCTGGGAGAGATATAAAGCAAAAACTTGTGCAGTAATTCTTCCTTTAACTTTTAAAAATCTGTTTATATAAAAGTGGGTACTTGAAAATGAAAACATACAACATTTCAAGCAATGTAATGAATATGTATAAATTATAGAATCATAAACTATCCTGAGTTGGAAGGGACCCATAAGGATCATCAGGTTCAACTGGCTTCACACCAAAAATATGAACCACCCAAAAATATGACTGCATGTCTGAGAGTTGTCCAGATGCTTTTTGAACTTTGGCATGCTTGACACTATCAGCACTTCCATGGGGAGCCTGTTCCAGTGTCCAATCATTCTCTCAATGAAGAATGCTTTTCTGATATACAACCTGAACTTCCCCTTTTGAAGTTTCATGCCATTCCCTTGACTTCTGTTGAAGACACCAGAGATCAGTGCTGCCCCTCTGCTTCCTCATTGTGAAGAGCTGCAATCAGGCTTCCCATCAGCCTCCTCTTCTCTGAGCTCAACAAAATAAGGGAACTCAGCTGCTTCTTATACATCTTCCCCTCCAGACCTTTCACCAGCTCTGTAGCCCTCCTTTGGACACTCACTCTCTAATAGTTTTATGTCCTTTTTGTATTGTGCCCTCCATGGAGTCAGCAGCGCCTACCAATTTAGTAAGCAAGCTTGCTCAATCCTACATCCAAGTCCTTTATGTTCACATTTAACAGAAGTGGTCCTATAACAGTGCCCTGGGAAACTCCACGAGTGACCAGCAACTAGCCTGATGCAACCCCATTTACTATAATCCTTTGAGCACAACCCATTACTTAATTGCTCACCCATTGCATTATGTTTTTATCTAGGTATATGCTGGATGTTCTGTTCAGAACGATATTGTGAGATTCATATTGAAAGCTTTACTGAAAACCAAAAAAGGTAATTTCAATTAGCTTCTCTTGGTCAGTTGTTTAGTAACCTTGTCATAAAAGGAAATTAAATTAGTTAAACAGGACCTTCCCCTCATGAACCTGTGTTGGCTGTGACCAATGATCACGTTATCATTCAGGAGTTTTACAGTAACCCCCAGCATAAATTCTCCATAATTTTATCAGGCACTGAAGTGTGACTGTAATTACTGGGGTCTTCTTTCTCCCTTCTTGAAAATTAAGACAACTTTTGCCAGCTTCCTATCAACTGGAACCTTTCTAGATTCTCAAGACCACTGAAAAATAATTGAGAGAGGTATCACAATGATATCAGCCTTCTCTCTGAATACTCATTGAGCCTCATGGACTTACAATGCAAGCGCATGAAGTGGCAAGTCCCAGGGCTGACTGGGAGTTAATTGTTGTCATAGTCATGGACCTGCAACTCGGGACAGCTGGGGTCCCAGCCTCTATCATTGGTATTGAAGATAGAGGCAAAAGGGATATGAAATATCTCTGCTTTGTCTATGTACCTGTTTGTGAAGTAACCATTCTCATAAAGCAATGAACAAGTGCTCTCTCTGATCCTCTTTTTGTTGTTAACATATTTTAAATAAACTTTATCATCCCCCAAGATGCAGGTATTTGATGCATTAAGCTTCTCTGCTATTTGCAGTGATTCTACGACACAATTTGTTTTCTTTTGATAGAAAAATTTGACTGAGATATTTCTATTATTCTTACAAAACAGCTTATTTAAAATTTGTAGTCTGAATTTGCCATCTAACATGTTCAACATGTTAGAATTTATGCACTTGAATGTTCATAGTAAAGGATAACTAAAGCCGTACTCATATGAAAACAGAGCTAAAAGAAATGCACTGGATTGCTGATAATCCTTCCGTATGAAACTAGAATACATATTTCCATTTGTTAATCCTATCTACATGAGATAAATCCCCGTGCTTAAGAGCACTGCCCACCACAAACTGCTTGGTGTTTGGCAGAGGAACACTGCTGCCTTGGCAAGTGAAGCATTGTGTCTTGCCTCTTTAAGGGACAGAGCTGAGAAACCCAGTTAAATTGGCCCTATTTACCACACTTGGGATCGCAGGATGCTTGATACTTTTGGGGTGAGTACAAGATAATGATTATGAGCTATCATAGGAGGAGTAATTCCTTACATACTACCCAAGCTACTCACAAAGATAGATGTGAATGTGAGCAGCTCTTTAAATGAAGAAAGGTCTGGGCTTTTTCTGAGGCAGAGTGAATCTGCTGGAGAAGATATTGGAATTGACAGAAAGACACAAAAGAGATCATGGTGAGTGACAGTGGAAAGAAAAAAACGTTTGAAAGTTAATGGTGTGGAAATGAGGTAGGTACACCAAAGCTCTGTATGTAACTGAAAGGAAATTGTTGCTGATAAACACTGACTGTGGCTGCATGCACAGGATGCAAAGTTGGCTGGTCTAAGAGTTTTCTTGTTGATCCTTCAAGGCAGTTAGTGTGAGTCACTTTTTATTCAAGCAGATAAACCACTATTATAAGACCACAACAGTCTGTACTTTGGTCTGTCTTTGGTGAAAAACACAAATATTAGAAAAATAAAAAGAAAAATCTATATTGATGGGTGCTTCTATGAAATGGGAACAAACTTTATTAACTTCATGAGGAAGAAATTACTCTGTGCTTCACTTCTTTCTCTATTTCTTTATTTCTTTATTTAACTTGTCAATAACTGCTTGAGTTTAATTTATATCTTCAGTAATCTCTTGTTGTAGTTAAATTTTATTGCTTGAAATTAGATGTAAGCTCTTTGGATCAGGAGTGTGAATGTCTGAATAGAGCCCAGGACAACTGAGTCACTGTTTCTGCCCAAATTTCTGTGGGAGTTCTGCTGTAATAATAAGCAGAGGACATCCTGTTTTTCAAAAGACCTTAACTTAGATACCTTAGTACAATGGTAATACGACAATAAATTGTTCTCCAACTTTTTCCTTTTCTTTGCGATTATTAAGAACTTTGACCTGAAATTATATGTGTAGAGTTAGCCTTCTCTTAACCAATGAAAATGCTGGTTTGATGATGAGAATGGATGTGTGAAAATTGTGTTTTCAGTACTTATTCTGGAGAGAAACTGAAAAATTAAGTCATGAAATCTCTTTGTCTCTTAATTCCTCACGAGCTAAGATGAATCAGAGTGGCAGAAAATGTTTCTATCCATTCTCCCAAGCACAGATAGAAAGTAAATTAAATGACAGGACAATACCAGGAGAAATTGAGCAGTACTGACCTTTTATTATGTAAAAAGGTTAATACTAGACATCTTATTCCAAGTCCTGACTGTGTTATAATATGGTTAGCTACAGCTGGCAGTCATAAATTCTCAAAAATATAAAAGCAAGGTAAATGGAAAGGATTTTTATTTGCAAACTGTAGAAATTTAGAATAAAAAAAATCACTCAAACTGGAAAAGACCTTCCAGATCATCAAGTTCGAACATCACTACTAAGCCAAACACTATGCCATGTCAAAGCACCACATCTACACATCTCTTAAATACCTCCAGGGATGCTGACTCCTTCACATCTTGAGCAGCCTGTTCCATTGCTTAAAATGCTTTCTGTGAAAAAAGATTCTTCCTAGTGTCTAATCTAAACCTCCCCTGTTGCAACTTTAGGACATTTCTTCATGTCCTATCACTTGTCACCTTAGAAAAGACACCATCATCCTCCTTGCTGCAATCTCCTTTCAATTATAAAGAGTGATGACAAAATGAGACTGAGGGGAGACCTTGAGACTAAAGAACTCTAACACCCTCAAAAGAAAATATGTCTCGTTAAGTGGTCCATTCTGTTAATACTCTCCCTTAAGATATTTGTACGCATTAACAAGATCCCCTCTCAGTCTCCTCTTCTCCAGGCAAAACAGGTCCAGTTCTCTCAGCATTTCTTCACAGGAGAGATGCTCCAGGCCCTTAATCATCTCTGTAGTTCTTTGGTAGACATGATTTGGGAACAATCACAAATCACTTCCCCAGTCCTGCTGGCAACAGTATTTCTGGGTAGCAATTTCAGATATTCTGCTAAAGTGTAAGTGAACAAAACACACAGCCTTTTCCTCATGCACAAAATGTCAACTTATCACAAAAGATCATTTTATGTCCTTCATAAACCCATACAGACTGCATCTGATCAACTGGTTGTCCTATATTTGCCAGCAATAGCACTGAAGATGCTCCATAACCTTCCTTGGTAACAAAAACAGACTGACAGGCTTGTAATTTCCAAGCCATTTCTACCTGCCCTTCCTCTAGGTGAGCATCATGTTTCCAGTCAGTTTAAAAATATTCAATGAATCTTGGTGAAATACAAACTTGCTATTGTCTTTGGACTCTCTATTCTAAGGAAGAAGGAATAAGGATGGTAGATGCAAATTATTATGGGGCTAGGGTAGGCAGTTTTGAATGCAAAATATGTTCAATGCACTCATTTGTAGATCAGTATTTCTCATTTTTTTCAACATACAACATAATCATGATGTTCACCATTATCTCAGTATAATCTCTGAATATTTCAATAATTTCCACCTTATTCAAATAATTGGTTTCAATAACAAATTGAGATATGTTCTTTTATTTCTCATTCAAACTACGTGACAAAATTGAATGGTAACAGCAGAGAAAAATGTGCTAAAAATAACTCAATTAATGAAAAGAGTAAAGCAATTCATAATATATTTGCATAAAGTAGTGCATTTACTAGGATGCATACTTGGAAAAATTTTAAAGTATATATTTTTTAATCAATCATAAAAAGGATAATGAAATGATATGTTTACAGACCAGTCTGGTTTTGTTAAGCAAAAGGAAGAATCTCATTGTCTTTTTCTGTTAAGTACTACATCTGGACAGAACTGATTAAAACTTCTCATTGATAAATATTTTTCATTCCAAGAATGAGATGCTGAAAGATCGTGGGCTCATGGTTTAGTAATTCTGCCACTGTGACTGGGAAGGTGTAGGTGTGTTGAGAATGGTACTTGAAGCAAACGCTACTTTGAGAAAAACATCCTGTTTTCAGAGTAAAATATGTTACACTGTCAAACTTCCATTCTTAGGTTTCTTTTTTCTGTTTTATCAGACAGAATGTGATGTACCCTGTTTGGTACCTGGTAGCAAAGTGTGAAAGAAACTTATTACATTTTCTCAAGTAACATTTGGGAAAAATAGACTTTAACTAGCTCTTGCAAAATTTACTTGAATTGATCTACAGAGGAGATAATCTTTAGTTCTTTAAAAGTTAGTTGTTTAATCTAGTTCTTAGAAACTCTGAACTCTTCAGCTTCCACTGAGATACAGAGCTCCAAGCAGGTGATGTCTGTTAACCTCACATGAAACTGAAGCAGAGCTGACTGGGAGCCTGATGGGAATAAGTGAAATCTGAATATGTACAGAATTTTCTATTAAGCTGAAACTCAATCTACAGTTTTGGGGGGAATGCTAAATACCCAATTGTCTGTTTAATTTTAATGCCCACTGCACTGGTGTAACTTCTGAAATCTTCTGTAAGAACCTGAGTATTCCTGTGCATATATTTTTTTCTGGTATGTTAGATCACAATCTAATGGTCAGCAACATGAAAAAGAGTTCTTTCTATATTGCATACTGTAAAGCTAGGAGCAGTAGCTGATTTGCTTAGGGCACCCAGCAGTGAATCATTTTGTGAAAGCCTTGACTGCAGACTTTTTAAGGCTTATTCAAAGCCTTAGGCAATTTCCTCTGTCAGTCTCTATTACCTCCCATTTGTCTAGCTTGCACAGATGACTACTGTCTTTCAGGCAAGACTCATGGACAATTTTTTACTAAGATGGATCTTTAGTTTTGGAGTGGTCTTTGGCTGGCAAATGTTATTACTATGAGTAGTATCACAATAGTTTGAGAAAAAGTAAATGTAATTACTATAAGTTAGGTTGTTATTACTGGCTTGCTTTTTTTTTTTTTTTTTTTTTTTTTCTTTTGAGGGGGTGGTCATAGACTTAAATTTGCTTGTAATAGAAGTTTTTTTCTTCTTGGAATCAGTAGAACTTCTCTTTAGTATTCTTAAAATAAAATTGAAAATTCTAAATCCAGTATCTGGCAAAAGCAATTAATCCAATAAATTATTTTAATTTATTTAAACAACAAATACTACACTAGTTTAGATTAGTAGCAGCGGTTCATGACCAGGCATGCTGTGTAATGGAAATATTCTTCTGTACTTTGTTGCTAACATTCATAACAGTCATATATATAATCTTTTCTCCCTGAAGTTTTTCACACAATACTCACTTTCAAATCATGAAACCACATCCATCTTTGGAAATTCTTGCATATATAGCAACTCTTTGTAGATTTCAGTTCCCTGAATTCCGGTGCTCTTCCCATATAAGCACCTGACATCTACAACATACTTTTGTGAGCATACGCACTCCACTAAATAAAACAATGTACTTTGTATGTGTTTTGACCTGGCTTATCCTGATTTTATTTGTTAACATCTGGTTTACATTCTGAAAGATATATTTAATGTTTCTTCATGAAGCATTCATGGCCTTCATTACTTTATAAAGAATTTCTTCAATCAGCACTCTGTTTTCCAGACTGAATATACCTAGCTTACTTAACATCCTATAGAAGATAACATCTTTGCTCTTTTGCTTTGAACCATTTCCAAATCTACTGTAGGTTTTTTTCTGCTAAAGAGACTACAGTTCCAAAATGCATTTTGTGTAGGGGAAAATCATGGGTTTATACAATATCTTTATGATGATTTTAATTCCATTAATTCCAGCAGTAATATGGCCAACATCTTACACTGTTAGTTTTTGTGGGTTTTTTGTTCGTTTTGTTTTTGTAAGTGTCTATGCAATTATTTTATGTGCTGAAAATATAAAAAAGGTTTGGTTGTTTTTTTAGACCAGTGACTCATCCCATCTCAGTCAATGGGAACAGAGGATGCTGTCTAAGAAGAGCACAGCAGCCTCATCAGTTTCAATAGTCCTTCTCTCTTGTTATCCTCCAGGATCAATAGACATTTTTAGAAGTGTTAAAGCTAAACTCATATTTTAATAACTGTCTCTAGGGATGTCTATGAATTTTTCTAATTGCTTTTTGAACTTGCTGTGTATTTTAATCTCTTGGGGGATAACACCACTGGCTCCTTTCCAACACTGAGAATTGATCATTAAGCATTACCATTACCTTCATACTCTTAAATGGGATTTCATTCTGAAAAAAAGAAAAGAAAAGAAACAAAAACAAAAACAAACAAACAAACTTCTTAATTTTGTCACAAATTAGATCACTGAACAGCTTCAATTTTCATGTAGCTCAATGGAGGCAAAGTGAAGTGATACATGATTTGTCGATAAATTTATAGCATCCTTGAATTCAAAACAAGCAAACAAACAAAAAAAAAAAAACAAATCAAAAAGTTGTTTTACTGGTTTATAAAATCTTTTAGTTAAAGCCAGTTTTGTGTGGAGCAGGGAATTAGACAAAGTAAATATTCAAGATAGAATAATCCACAACAACCCCTTTTTTTTACCCCTTGGTAGGTAAGAAGAAGATGCCAATGGGAAAAGTGAAGAAAACACTTTTTCAGGCATGTCTAATTGTAGATTTTATAATATCACAACACAGTTAAGTTTTCTCACATATAGATAGGGAATAGGACATATTTTGTTTTTCTACTTAACATTGTTCTTTCTCAAAGGAATCTAATGTCTACATGGTGAATACCAGATAAACTGGAAAACTGTATTCGAATAGTAGCTGCCAGTAGTCACTAACTGGAGAGGAAGAGTGCACAAATTCTGTTGTCTCAAACCAAAAAAAAATGCCTATTCTAAGCATTTCCTATTCTAGTTTCTGCTTTCATTAAGGATCTAATGATGGAACAGAAAGCTGCATACTAAATCACAGATCACATCATCTTTGGGACTGACTGGAATACTGGAAGATGCTGAATTCAAAAGTAATCTCACAAACCTGAGCAATCATCTAGGGAAGAAAAAAGTTATAAATCAACCTGTATAAATCTAAAATTATATTTTACATATGATCAATGGATTCACAGGCTTGAGAGCAACTGTTTTGGCAAGACCTATCTAGAAAGAGTAAAAGCACTGTCTCAAGATGTACATTCACAAGGTCTGGGGCAGGGTAAAAAAAAGGCTGCCCAGAGAGGTTGTGGATGCCCCGTCCTTGGAGGTGTTCAAGGCCAGGCTGGATGGGGCCCTGGGCAGCCTGGTCTAGTATTAAATGTGGAGGTTGGTGGCCCTGCATGTAGCAGGGGGCTTGGAGATTCCTGATCCTTGAGATCCCTTCCATCTCTAGCCATTCTGTGATTCCGTGATTCTGTGATTTTCACCAGAAATTGGAAAGAAAAAAAAAAAAAAAAAAAAGACTGCCAGCATTCTGAGCCAGCCAATTCCTTTCCAGAGTAAATCCAAATAGTATGTGACATAGAAAGTTCATTATTCACTGTGGATTCATGCAATCTTATGTTTTCAACATTAGAAGATTCTATAAATAATAGATTTTTGTGATAACATTTATGTATCTAATACTTTGATACTGAACTGATCACAAATATTCAGAGTCCCCTTTGGTTTGTCTAACATCTTTTAGAACAATATCTTTTGTATTCGTTAATGTTTATTCTGCAGCTTTCATTCTCTGAAGCAAGTAGTTGGAAATTTGAGTTATGCAAACAAAACTGAGTATTGGCTATTCAAAGAGGGAGATGAGTCAGGTAACTAAAAAGAAGTCTAAGAGATACAAAAATCTCATTTGTCTAGATGTCCAGATATTTTAAAGAGGATCTCCACAGACTTAAGATACACAAACTACTATTAGAAATAACACATTTTAAATACAGTAGAAGCTCTCAATAACTATTTATGCATTAGCATTTGTAAATGATAGCCAAAAGTTCAGTCACACTTTGAATGTCAGGAACAATTTTGACTAAATGAAATCATAGAATGAGTTTAACAGGAAGATACATTTAAAAATCATCATGTTCCAATCCTTCTGCTTTGAGCAGGGACACTTTCCACTAGACCAAGTTAATCAAAGCCAAAGCCACATCCTAGCTGGCCTTGGATATTTCCAGGGATGAGGCATACATAACTTCTATGGTCAATCTGTTTCAGTCCCTCAGCACCTCTCTAATAAGTGATACAGACTTAATATTATCTAATTTCAGAAATGAGAGAACAAGTGAAGGAAAAAAAGAAAAGGTTGATCTTATAAATTTGGAACTCAGCACATAGAAACCAAGGAGGAAATGATCTATGTAAATAGCAAAGTGATGAATATGGGCTACTGCTCTGATGTGGCTAAGAGAGAATATACAATCTTATGTATTAAACAAGATATCTTCAGTAACATTGGCTAAATGTTATTGCCATTTTGTCAGACACTTTTAAAACTTTCTGTGGAATACCAAAGTAGAGTTTGTGATCAGTGAGGAAATAGATACAAACCATACTTACCAGTTAAGAAGTACAGTGTCTTTGAAATAAATAAAATAAAAAGGATACATCTTGTAAAAGAACACAAGAAATGCATTGGCCACAAGTCATTAAGGAAAGCTAAGTGCATGAAGAAAAGATCTATCAGTGATGCTGCAATATACTTCTTTGTAATTGGGGGGCTTGGCTAGAAGTTCTTTTCAGTCTTCTGCATCACGCATTCTACTAAGAGGACATAATTAATTCATTGTCAATGTAAATTAAACTGAAATGGCCTTCTTTAAGCAATATTGAAATAGAAAAAATAATTCTATAAAAAGTTACCTGCTAAAGGCTGTACATAAACTAAACTAATTAAATTCAGAAATCACAAATACATGTATAACCTAAACTTACAACTTTTGAATGGTTGTATTTAGTATTTTAGCTGTATGCTTTAGCTTTAAAACAAAAAATGTTTGTATTTAATCATAAACTGTAATATTCAAAATACATTTTGAATATTACAGTTTTATTTGGGGTCAAGCTTAAAGAGAAAAGAAGATTATAACATAAAAAAAAAATGCTCCTGTATGCACAGAAATGTTGGAGTTCATTCTAATCAGAAACCTTTTATAGGGTTTCTAAGCATGTTTTTCAAAATACTTAGACAGATTTAACATTGTGACAAAGATCATTTCTCAAAAATGCAGCCAGGTGCCATCCTCAAAACTGACCGCATCAGCTCTGCTTATAATATTGCCCTTTTATGGTCTTCCACAGGAACAGTCATTTGAATATTCTGAGGAGAGGAAGGATTTTGGTTTGTTTTGATTTTGTTTCATAGACATTTTCACCTTTGTATTAGCTCTCATCTTAGAGATGAAGAATGGCCTGTTTTGGGTAGAATAAAGAAGCAACCAGATTACTGAAGTATCTTGTTGCAATGTTAGTTGCTCTATATGTTGAGCCCTAAATTCTTGCTCTAAGCTGTGACAACATAAGAACTTCAATTTATGTTTTTGTACAGTTGTGTTTTTTTTTTTCTTTCCATTCCATTGAGTACTCTAATATTAAAAATAATGGCTCTTCTTGAGAGTGAGCAATTTTCCTAGAGTTTCTGTATTCTAACTTGAAAAACTGAATTTCTGCAATCTATAACCCTTCTTTTAACTGTTGAGAAAGCAAGGGGAGAAGTCCTTATATTAGAATGCCTGCAGTAATTATTGAACTATACAAATTGTTCTGGTTTGGAAAGGGCACTGATGTACTTTTGATCTTCTTAAGGTGACTGAGAGATGAGGCTCTTAAGCAGGATTTTGGCTCAAATGCTAAATTGAAAATTTTCAGGAAAAAAAAAGAATTTTTTTTCCAGATTTTGTAATTTCTTCTCACTTCTCCCCATTCATGTTTAGTTTATCATTTATGTTCCAATATATTTGCAAAATTTGTATAATTTCATTTACTTTTATTGAAAAAAATAATCTTTTAAGACTTTTGAAACAAATACACAACTTTTCCATGACATATAAACTGAACTTAAGAATCATTTTGTATTCCAAACTAAAGAAATAAAGAATTCTTGTTAGAAAAATTGGTATGTCTATTACTAGTACCATAAATACCATTAAAAGAAAAAAATAGCTTATTTTCATTAGCTAATACTACTAAAAAACATTTTTCATTTTCAAAGGTAAATGACTCAATTCTGATGTTTGAGCTAATGTATTATTCTTGATGCACTGAATTATTGCTTCTGTTTTGAATCTCTGTTTCTTTTTCAAACCACTTCTTTGTTCTTTAATCATTCTACTGTGTTTCCACTGGTTGCTGATTCCAGAGCTTTTCATATTATTGTTAGTAATACCCTCTCAATCTTTTGTAAAAGGGTAGTTTAAAGATAATTATGATGTCCTGGTAGTACTGATAAATATTCTAACTGGAAAAAAATTTGTCAAACCTTAGAAATAATAACTTGGGATAAGAAAAAGACAATAGAAAAAAAAAAAAAGTGTATGGAATACACGGAAATTCTTATAATTCATAGCTTCATTATTGCATTAATATTAGGAAAATTAAAAGATGAGTCTTAAATTACTGAAAGTGCTGTGCATAGAGATAGGGATCTGTTTTGCATTTTAGCATGGTGTAAGAATACACAGTAGTTGAATGCTCATAATGTTTTACATGTTAAATATCTTTAGAAAAGTGATGTGTTATAATTTTACAACCCCCAAAGAGACTTTTGTTACTCCAGAAAACACTGCAATTTCTTTGTCACCATTGATAAGGAGCTTAAAATCTAATTTTTTCTTCCTTCTCCTTATCAGTGCTGGCCACTCCTTTAACACAGGATGCTTTGCACTTTGATAGATATCCTCTGGTGAAACCAGCTATACTGATGTGACACATCTACAGCCAGCTTTCCTGCCTTTTCTCTCACAGTTTACTGCCTCTGTAGAGGAGGGAATGAAAAGAAAACGTGGTCTAGCACTTTCAATTTATATTCTGATTCATTAACTTAACCACTAATGAAAACATAGGTTTACTGTGGTTTTGCCAGACTAAAATATGCAGTTCTCTCTTACAAAGCTGAAACTTTCTTCCATTAGGAAGGATATGCACATCAGGACAGAAACAGGTTAAACAGCCCCTATAAGAGTATACTTGGAAGAGCTCTTTGATTTTGCCTATATGCTTTCTGACATATTTGCATAGGTTCTGCATCTTGGCTAAGTGTGGCAGGATGTGATGATATCTTTGCCATGAAAATAGAACTTCATAGTCCAATACATGAGGCCTACTCCTCCGCCCTCCTAAGTAATTTTCCCTTCCTAAGCTATTTTCAGCTTTAGTCTACTCACTTATTAGCTTTTCAATTTCAAAAGTATCAAAAATAACATAATAATGAAAAAGCCATTGCATGAAATCATGAGAAATTACAAAATTTTTGCACCCACTTTCAAGTATATGGAATCTGCACACTTACATTATTGGATTCCACAGTTCATATAAAGTGATGATGCATGTCATTGATAGACCTTTAATTTCCCAAAAGCTTCCAAGAAAATGCTAACTCAGCAGCATCCCCTTTTTTGCTTATAATATGTCTTTCAAATTCTGGCTCTGAAGTTAAAGTATTCTGAGCAGCAAATACTAATTTTATTTATTTTATTTTTCTACATGTTGTAAACATAAAGTAGGTCATATCCAAATAAGACATTTATTTTTGTTTACAATAGCATTGTTCATCAGTAGCAAAAGCGTTTACTATAAGTCCTCTAAATGAGAATAAAGGTAGGATAGCTTATGTCATAAAGCTAATTTTAAAAGTTTTAAACTAAGCCATATGTGAAATAATATGATTACAATGAAACCTTGCCAAGCACCGAGTGAAATCAGTCTCTCCCTCCTACACGCACACATACACACACAGAGTTTTAATAGTGACAAACAATGCATGTCTGACATATAGAAAAGAACAACTGCATTTGTCTTTCATGCATTTAGCCGTACTATTGTGTAAAGCTTACAGAACATATGCTTAATGCAGGATATTACCACATCACACTTAGTTCTCCTTGAAAGTACTTCTTCCTTTTTAAACCCATGGAAACTACAACAAATACAAAGAGAATAACTTTACTTGATAGGGCAAACTCTCTGCTACAAAACACTGTTTTTCAATACAGTCACCACCATTAGCCTTGCATTTTCACCAATATTCACAGTGATGAACATGAAAGATCTACATGGCCATCCAGAAAATGGCGCAACTTTCGTATCACTGTTGCCACTGCTGAAACGCAAAATCCAATGTCTACCAGTGCTAACATCCAAAGTTTGGTATCCATAAATGTTCAGCAGGTTTTGATAAATGTCAGTGGATGCCATTTTTTTCTGCAGGGAGGAATTCAGTTCCACACCTTGCTTCATACACACTTCCCTGTCAGACACCATTTTGTCACAATGCCTCATTGCTGCCATTTGTCACACAGCAACAAATAGTGAATAGTGGTGGGAAGGTTCAACCTCTACTGCCATACCACCACCATCTGCCTCTGAGGTTGTGGACAAACATAGCAATATTAAACAATAGGAGGCATTTCTTTTTTTCTTAGCAGCCCTCATAATTCTTATAATTTGTGGACTGCATTTGTACAGAAAAATTCATAATATTAACATTTCTGCAGCAGTGTGAAAGCTTGCTTGCTGTTCTTTTTGAACACTACTGACAGTAGTGTTCAATAATCAGGAGACATCTGTAGACAAATGATTTCTCAATATTGGCTTTCTTCTCGGAGTTTCTACAGCTGCACAGATTTTGTAGTGGAAATATTCAGCCCTGAATTCAGTATTTGACTGTTCTTGTATATGATTAAAGGAGAGTGTTTTGTTTTGTTTTGTTTTGTTTTGTTTTTTCTTTAGTGAAGTGTAGAAAGTTTTTTTTTTTTTTTTTAAAAAAAAGGATATTAAAGCATAGTTCTTTCCAAAAATAACCTTGAAGTACTTCTTAAGACACTTGCTTACACACAGAGCAGATGTTTTCCTTGAGCTTGCCATAACGACATTCAGATCTGTTTCTTTAATAGTTACTAATACTGAGAAGGAGAAAATTGAAATTATCCAAGAACTATTTGTTTCAACATTGCTAACATTATTTATTACCAGCTGTCTTGATAAGAAGCATTGTCTCCTGGGAGGTTTATTCCTCACATTGCCAGTTACTGTGATTCCCATTGACTGCTCATGCTCATATGGTTTAATGGGGGTTGAGGTAGAATTCCCATCTTTAAGAACTGATCAAATCACATTACTATCTTGGAAGTATTTGCTAAAGAAAATTTTCTTTAGCAATGCTGACTTAGGAATGGAGAAGGACATTCAGTTGAACCTTCCTACAAGGCATCCATAAACAGTTTTGGCATAACTCCATCAAGTCTAACGAAACAAACACTTCACTAGAATGCTATATTTATTAGTGCTATTTGAAGATAACTTGAATAATCTGAAAGGTAAGTTCTGCATAGATTTGGTGTGTTTGGATATCAGCTGACTATAAGCGCAGTGTAGCAGAGCTGAAGAATTCTCTTACAGGATACTGTGGGAGACTTTAGGAAAATAGATGGTACCTCAAGGCAAGAGTTAGGGCAAAGGAAGTGGGAAAGACTGATGGAAGAGTGAAAAATGGAGCAAGAAAGAACAGAGAATGACAGAAGATGTTGGAGAAAAATAGGCAGATATTTGGCTTAAAAAAATATTGTTGCATGGGAGGGGATAGCTGTAAACTATAGAGAAAAAATGTGTGTTTCATTGGATTACTGTATTGTTTAGCTGTCCTACTTTTGCTCTTCATTGCTCCACCAGTATGTTTTATACACTTGCAGAAGAAGTCATGAGGTTTTTGGCTGGATTTGCCTTTCTGCAGAGCACTCCTTCATATATCACCATGAAGTTGGCTGTTGCTATAACATCTAGTGTACAAATTTGTCCTTGGCTCCAGGGTATCATTTTACCATGAGATAAGATATTTTGGAAAGCAGCCTTTCAGAGTAAAGGACAGGGAAGAACTGAACATTTTGAGCAACATATATTATCCTATGATTAAAGAAGAGCTTCTAGAGAGAGGAGACCTATCACCTTTGTGAGCTAGCCAAGATCAGTAAAGGTCTGAGGACAGAAAGAAGCATATTAGCAGCTATAAAATACTATAGGAATATCAATCCTTTTTATGTACTAGGGTTTTGCTTTCTCTTCTACTGATTTCTTAGTACAGACCACACAGAATTCTGTCTCAGCAAGTGGAGAACATAGTTATTCAGACAAAGGGACTAAGGAGAAAAAGGAAAACTAATGTCAGTGGATCACAGCATATATCCTTTGAGAATGGTTGAGCTTTCAGTCATTCATATGAAGCTAAAGCAGGCAGGAAAAACAAGACCTTGAGGCAAAAGTATCAAAGCAGTGGCTTAGACTGGGTATTAAACTAGTACAAACACTGCTTTTGCAAGAAAAAAGGATGAGGCAAAATTTTTATCACATCTGAAATTCAATTTATTTGGATAATATGAAACCTCTTGTAGCTCTAAGTCATTTACTAGAGTTTATAATATGAAGTAAATGTAATTGCATTTTCTTAAACAAACAAATAAAAGAAGAAAAAAATTCTCCCCACTATCCAAACGTATTCCAGTAAGCTAATATCTAAAGCACAAAAGCTTTGGTTTTCTGGAGTAAATTTAAGTACAGACATTTTAATTCATGTGAAAGGAAATAGAACAATATCTCACAGAATTTTCATAAAAAGTAGCTGCTTATAGCTTTACTTTCAAAAGGAAAATGTTTAAAAAATGTCTTTAGATGATGATTTAGACATTTTATACTCTTAAAAAAGAAACAATGAAACCATTTAGATTTTCATAGTATTACAATGCATGATCCATAGAAATTAGATAGAATTTGTCTAATGTAATTATTTTCTCTCCAGTATTTCTAGGAAGAAAAAAAAAGTATTCAGTTTTCATAATTGCTTTTGTGAAAGAGTATAAAGATACAGTATAAAAAAATATTGAAATAGTTGGATTTATATCAGTAAATGCATAAAATGAGTTTACCCTCAGAAAGCTATGTTTTAGCTATACAGTCTGGGAGAGGTGCTAAAAAAAATAACATCTAGCTTGAGAACTGACTGCTTGCTGTGGTGCCTATGTGGGACTTACAGGATTTAAACAATTCAGGTGCTTAAATTCAAGAGCAGGTCGCAAATCTTTTATGAAATGAAAAGGGATCACATGTTGGACTTTGATGCTCTTTTAGCATTCACTCTTTGATTTCTATGGAAAAAAATCCCAGATTTGCCAGAAAATTATTGTTGTGATCTGAAAAACTGAAAAGGGCCTGGTTGCTATGCATGCAACAAATGTGCTAAAAGCTCACAGCCAGAATCCAGTTCAAAACAGACTTTGAGACTACAGTCACATCTGCTAAAACTATCAAAATATATGTATTTTTTATGGTCCAACTGCCCTTCAATCTCCTCAACCAACCACCTTTCATCATAAGTAAGAGCCAGATAATATCATTATTACTAGTTGTATTTATTATTAATTATTACTTGATTTGCTTGACCTTTTCTTTCTATATGATATTATCTAGACATACTTGCCTTCTCTCATTATATATTTTTGCAGTGAAGAGACTTCATTCCTTATTATTTCTCTGCAGATTCCTGGAACAGTTCTGTACTAAACGGCCATTGAAATTAATACAGAAACAATTCATTGATCAGGAACTAGAATGCAAGTTTGCCAAAAATGAAAGAGTTTGGTTTTTCTCATTTTTTTCTTTCTTTTCAATCTGTTCATTTTGTAGTTCAAAACTGGCTTCAGCATTAGTAATGAGAATCATGTGCTTTTTTTGTATTATTGCACTTTAGGAACTGAAAAACATGGTTTTGTAAGTTCCAGAGAAATAGGAAAGAATAACGCATTTCCTATCCTAGCATTTTAATACTCAGACATTTCAATGATTTCATACTAATAAATACAGTAAGGTTCTGAGGAGTAGCTACCTAGAATTGTTTCATCAGGAAAGAAGCATCCTAGTGACTATGCAGAGACTTTGCCTTCCATTGGCCCCTGATCTCCTAAGGAGTTGATATGCTGGACTACTGTGCCTCAACAGCATGTCTGAAGAAGCCATTTGGAATTAGGAGATGGCATTCCATAAAAGAAAATGAAGTTGTTCTTTTAAAGAAGGCATTATCTTGCAGTTTTAATCACTGAATTTCATCTGCTGTTGTAACCTTAAAATTAGATTACTGAAATAAGTTTTGACTAAAAATGTTTGAGTTATTCTGCTGATTACTAAGTGTTCTGAGATAATGGTAACATCAAATAGAAAACCAAGTGATAACAATGAAATCTTTCTGTAGAAATTTATTATTAGTACTATATAGCACAGTACTGTTTGGGCCGTGCTTCTTTGAAAGGCTGAGGGTCTGTTCAGCCCAGGAAAACAAGATTGAGAGGGAATCTGATAAATATTTATATTTTGAGCAGCTCCTGCACTTTGCTGGGTGGTAACTAATACAAAGAGACAATGTAAAATTTGTGTCCCATAGATATTAGTTTAAATATTCAGAGAAATGGAAAAACGACATATCTCCTTCAAACTGGACTGGAATATTTTTTTGCTGCTTGGATGATCTTTAATATTCTTACGGGCAACCTTTCTGACTTCCTAAATGCTTCCTAAAAGAATGACTTGATTAAGAACTCTTAAAGATTATGTTGAAACTCATTTTACTCAAGTTTTCACTAAACTTGCTTGTTTCAGGTACTCATTAATATAAACATAAGGAGATAAACTGAGTGCTTTTCTTCTACTAAATGCAGAAGGTTGTAATTTACATTTTTGTTTTAAAGTGGTAAAGTCAGATGACATTCTGAAATCTCATTTTCATAATATTTAGTTTGCCTATTACACTCTCTCAACATTAATAACAATAAGCAGTCACTTTATTAACTCAAGACTTTTATCTACAACTTTTAAAATATTTGCTATTTAATATATTCCTCTTTTGTTGTCATTTACCTATTCCATGGATATTTATTTCCTTTTGTCTCATTTCTTTGAAGAAGTTGATAAGATCTTGGAGTAGAATGAAAATCAGGCTGTATAACTTTGTTGTTCTCTGCAGTATGTACATATGAAAGTTATAAATAATGCAGTGGCTGCAGCACTAGAGTACAAAACAATACGAATGCCAACAAAGGCACACAACATGGGGAGTGAGTCTGACAATAGTATGGAAATGTCCGTAGGCAGACTTCCCAAGAAAGGTAGAGAGAGAAGAAAGAAGGAACTGTTTCCAGAATCCTTGTCTTGGAAGAAAATAAATATTGATTAAGAATCTTGGTGGTAAGAGCAGAATGAACAAATGCTATTAATTTTATTTTCCCTAAAGGACAATACTTCACCATGTCAATATTTCATCATGATAACACTTCACCTTCACAAAGATGATCAGAAGGCTGGAGCACCTCACCTATGAAGACAGACTGATGGAGCTGAGCTTGTTAAGGCTGGAGAAGGGATAGCTTGACAGAGACTTCACTGTGACTTCTAATACATAAAGGGTGCTTATAAGCAGGAGGAAAATCAACTTTTTACGCAAGTAGATAATGATAAGTTAAGGAGTAATGGTTTTAAACTAAAAGAGGGGAGATTTAAATTGGATACCAGAGGAAAAAATTTCACTGAATGGGTGGTTGGACCTTGGCATAGAGTGCTCAGAGAGGTTTCATATAGAAAGTTTTTTAGAGTCAAAGAAAAGTTATACGAACAGATAACTTTGCAGTGGTTTTGGTCCACATCGAGGTGCAATTGCTGTGCTTCATGTAAACGTGCAGTCAAGAGTAGTCAGGTCTGATTTTTATCTGAAAATCAGGTCCTAGCAAACTAGTGGTAGAGTTCTTGAAATATTTTGAAGATAGTAAGCAAACCAAGCAGATAGTAGGAAAAAATCATACCACTATATTTCAATAGCTTTTGGAATTGATTGAGTTTTCTGTTATAAATATTCATATTTCTCCTTAAGTGAAATTTACCTAATTGTACCCTCAAGCACATAACCTGAAGTAGAGAAGAGGCCACTTCAGAGTCTCCCCCACAAAAAAAAAAAAAAGAAAAAAAAAAAGAAAAAAGAAAAACAAAACAAAAAAAATAGTGTTAAGGGAACAGCTGACATCAGGTAATGAACAATTCTTGCCATTTCCTATTCAACCATCCTTAAGCTTCTGCTGCTAATTATTCTTGGAGACAGGAAAATGAGGTGAATGTTTAGTTGTTAGAAAAGTACATTTCTTTAGTTTCTTCTGTCACGTTAGATTTTGCATTCTTCCTCCATTTGTGGATTTATTTATGTATATTCTAAAATTAAAGCAATCATGACTCATATGAAAAGTGCTGATGTAGCCTTATGGGCAGAGCAATTTTTTGCCCTTAAAATCCATTTTTATTTTGGTAGCATTCTGAAGTGCTTTGAATATTGCTGCCCAGCCTGTATGGCTGCCTTTTCAAGAACTGTATTGCATTGCTCAGCAGTACTTGAAGTGGCAGTCTGTGAAGTTTATATAAGCACAATTCAAAGACATTTAGCCCTTAGACTTTCTTTAGTCTTATGAATACAAAATCATCATATTCATGGAACCATATTTGCCACAAAAGATCAAACCAGCAAGAGATCAGAACATCCCCCTTTTAGCACACCCTTTGGTAAATCCTTGCTTGGTTGAACACATTCCCACATCTTACAGACTACTAAATACTTTCAGATTATCTACTATAACTATTTAATATGTATTCACTTTTTTTTTCCTAATGATTGAAGAAGAAAGAGGTGTGCTCTCTGCTTGGGTTTTACACTTCAGATCTGGTTTCTGTATCACTGCATGTAGTACACAGGAGGAATTGAAAAATATTAATTTACAATTTGAAAAAATTATGTGGACTTGCTAGATAAAATATAAACATGAACAATATTGTAGATCTTATTTGTTTTATTGATTTTTTTTTGTTATTGATTTTGTTTTATACTTACTCCTCTTCCTATGTGACAATAAGAAACTTTTCTATGTTGCATGTTAATTCAGATAGTATAATACGATACGCAATGCAAAAAGTCTACGAGAAAACATTTGGTTATGGAACAGCTATGCAACACTGGCTACCTGAGGAAGGAATTATGGATCATTTTGTGTTATGTATGTTTATTGAACATACTAAAAGAGCAAATAATTAACAGCTTTTATATTTCTCCTTCTGTGTTTATGATGTGAAAGTAGTTTCATAAAGGTATCACAGGGTTTTGAACTCATTACTCCCACATCTGTAGTTACATAACAGTTTTTGAAAAAAAAAAAGTTCAAATTCTAAACCAATACAATAGAACTCGACCAATATAATAAAAGTAATTACCAAGAGCAATACTGTGAAATTTCATAGCTATGAGGAAATTTTTAGGGTTTTTTATGTAAGAATATATACAGTCTTGGGCTTGCCACAGTATTTTACTTGACTACTACCAATGAAACAAGAATATCTATTCTGATGCTAACTTGGAGATATCATCTATAATCTCTCCTCTAATATATGAATACATTTAAATGAAGAGAAACTCATGAATTAACTGTTGTGTAGAAGCCATAATGCTTTTGTGTTGAGTAGGAACAGACTAAATTTCTATTCATTGTCACCTACCTGCATAGTCTCATTTCACGTAGAAGGAGCAACGTTTTTCTGTAGACTGTTGTTTATCAGGTCTCTACTTAAAAACATGGTGCCTTGTCTTTTGATTCCATCATACGTCTCAAGGACTGTTCTTAGTTGATGAAGGTTTTTAGTTTAGTATGGTAATAATACTGTAGATGTGTTAGGTTTAATAATAATAATCACATTTTCTGCTACACTGAGAAAAATAATTTCACAACAAAATATGTCTTTTTTGATCAGTGCTATAATCTCACTTTCTTTTATTCTAGTAATATTTGTATTTTTCTTAAAGGAAGATGATGTTTTGTTCTTTTTGTTTTTTCCTCTGTTATTATAAAAATTTAATATCTGAGATAAGTTAAGTTTTAAAGAAAAACAAGTGCTATTGAAAGGTGGCAATACACTGTACATCTGTAGCTCTGGCCAAATGCTTCTTATTGTGCAATAGAAGGAAAGTGAATTTTCTACTTTTAGTTAGAATTGTATTTTCATTATGTCAAAGGTCTAATGTAAAATACATCTTTTCCAAGGTATTCATGGTCTAACAGTTGGGAATTACTAACCTTTAGCATTGCTTCATGTATAATACTGAATGATGCCTTATACTATTCTTGTTTGGAGAATGCCTGATAGATTATTTGAAGATTTTATTCTTATGTGCAGTATAAAACCTTTGTGTTCCATGAACCAAACATTTTTCAGTATATGCTTCAACCCTGACAATACCATAATCACAGAACAATAAATAAATTGTTCTGTGATTCTTAGTTTTTTTTTTTCTCTCAAGTAATTAGTTTAAAAAGTACATTATTGTGTTTGTAAAAGAATGTTTATTTGATCTATTTAGGCTAAAAAACAGAAATTATCAGTGTTTTTATTTGCTTGTTTTCTATTTATATAAATATTATATCTATTATAATAGATTAATTATTATCATTATCTTCATCAAACAGAGTTTACTGTTCATCCTCATCAGATGATGATCAAAAGATTACTGTTCTTGTAATCTTTTAGAGCATTATACATATACATTAAAATATGCAACCTATTAATTTATGCAACCCATTGCAGCCACCAGCTGGGCAAGAGCTGCAGCAGATAATTCAACTTTTCTTGCATCAAATTCAAAATCCATATGGTAGCCTGTGAGTTGTAAAGTAAAAAATTAAAAACATTTGAAATCACCAAGTCATTTTCACCTGCCTACATAGTCATATTCTACTGAATGTAGTAGGGAGCAATGGTTTGTTCTTCTGTTGTTATTCTATCTATTCTATCTTTGTATTTTGGATAATATTAAATAATAGTTAGCTACAGTTAGTAAATAACTAAAGCAGAATATGAGTTACATAGCATAGGATGTTTTTTTACTGATATGAATTATCTCCCTGGAGAAATGTTAACTAGATCAGACTCTTACACTGACACCGTAAAAACAAATATATACGTATTTCCTCACATTCTTTTTTATAGCTCTGTTCTTCTAAATTAGTGATTCAAATAAATCCTGAAACTTATATAAGGAGAATATATTCTTTGTTTCCTGAAATTGGAATGTATAGTTAAGAAAAATTTTTTTGTCTGAAGCAATATTCTTCAACAATAAGGCAGGAGAATTACTTTTAAGTAGTTAAATAACCAACTAATAGGTATGTTGGCAGTTCTTTTGTGATAAGTACTTGATTCCAGAAGCTGTCAAGTTTAATCTCATGTTTGTAGTTATAACAGTAATTTCATTCCAACAAAGCAAGGATACAAAAGATACCCTAAAGCCATGCATATAGGATGCATTTTGGATTGTACTTCACTTCTTTTAGACAGTTATTAGCTTCTTCTTTCAGGCAACTGAAAATGTTAATCTTGATTTACTTTAACATGCCTGTTACAAATATTTTTGTGGGTGATTGTTCTGTGTTAGAAATCAAATGTTTTGATAGGGTTGACCATGAGTTAATTGATTATGAAAGGAAATCACTTCAAATTTCAGTAACATAGTTGAGATAAAAGCTGAGGGAAGCTCTATAAACAGCTTGATTAAAGATTTCTCAAATATCTGTAATCTAGGGAATTATATTACTTGCATATCCCAGTTGAATTCATCTGTTCATTCATCACCAAAATGCACATTGGATTCCTTCCTTTTAAGAGGAAATTTTTTAAAACACTTCCTAGAAAACCTAAATATACTTAAGGGCAAAAGTCACACAGTAATCTGTGTACATTAGTGTATTCGTAGATTTAGTACTGTCAACTTTTATTTCATCTTGAAAAAATAAAGCTGTAGTCTGTAGGAGATAAATGTGAAAAAGTAACATTTCTTTTATCTTCAGAGATGAAAGCAATAACAATGTAGAACTAACTCTTCTAAGGTATTTTAATTATTTGCTGCTCTTGGCATTTACTCTTTAGCTTTTAGGCTTTGTGCATTGTACTTATTACAAGCACAAAGCTATCTTCTGCAAGCAATTTAAAATACTTGGAGCAAGACTATTCAGTAGAAATGTTGTTCTCCATCTTGCCATGTGGAGAAAAGGCACTTTCATTTGTGCTTCCACTTGGTAAATCTACTTGTTAGCCATTGTAATTCATGGAAAATTGCAGTACAGTAGTACCAGTTTAATTTATGCACTTTTCTTAACAGCTTTTGCAGATGCAGTAGGCAATAAGCCATATGAGTCAGTCACAAAACTTTACAAACGGATTCCAAGATGTGGTTCTAAAATTGGACAAATACCTTACCCTATTTAAAGTGAGCACACTTTTTCTTTTTTTCCAAACAAACAGATAAAGGAGAAAATCTGATGACCATATATGGAAAGCCAGGACGTTTCTGGTTTCCAAATTCTACTGACTAGATTTCTAGAAAATAGATGAAGAATTAAAGAAATACCCTCTAGGCTTATAGACAGTATCACTAACCCCTTAATAAACTGATAATTTGGGAACCAACATTTAAAGTCAGAGATGATCTCAAGGACGAAGTAAAGAAAAAAAAAAAGCATTATTTTGTTTGCAGCTCATTTAGTGTGCTATTAGAGAAGGCTAATGATAAAGGTGTCACATCATTTTAAATTCAGTATTCTAAAAGCAATATTAAGCATTCAGTGATGCCTTTATATATTTGTCTCCCTTTATACCTCACAGAGTCAAACTACATTTTAGTTTAATCTGAATGCCTGCCCACAGGGATACAATATGTAGCTGTCCCATATGACAGTTTCCAACGGGAAAATAATTAAGATGTTGAAAAGCAGTACTATACTTTCTTCTGCACGTAAATGTGAAGGATTCAAATTCTTCTGGATCATTGTATTTTTGTTGCGCTGCACAGCTGCTTTGCTGCTATCAGAATCACTCTGTAAATATCTTCTGAAAAATACAAATAAAATGCTGATGTGTAACAGAATGCATCTTTCACTTGAAAACCTGGTATATCATCCCTTGCAAGAAAAAAAGAAAATAAACGACTGAAGACTGTAATTGTATTTCATTTCAGCCTTTCCCTGGGATATACAAAATGCTTCAGAAAGTTTCTGAAGTCTTTATGGAGCAGAATGCATGTGAGATCTCAGCCAGTGACACAGAACTTCTCCAAACACATTTCTGGGTATAATAAATAAGCAAATAAGCAAATAAATAAATAAAATAAAAGCAAGGTCATATTTAGGAACTTTTAAGTTCCAGAGTTGATAGTTGGTTTATTTTTGATTATTGAAACATTGTGAAATCAAGTAACGCTAGCGACTGTTCTGTGAAAAAAATAAAGCCCATCACTGACTTTATACAAATGCTCAGCACCTAGATTCCGTAACTGATACAGAGTCTTTCAAATCTACATCTTTCACAGATTGAATTCACTGAGACTTTTGTAGACTCAGAGGCTGTCTATACAAATCCACAGCGCAAAAAGATCTCTACTTGGGTGATAAGTGACACATATTATGGTCTCTTTTTGTAGCATCATGAGACCACGGTCTCAAATTGGGACCCATCCTTGCATTTTCATATATGATTTTTACAGGCACTACATCCCATGTTTTCTTCTCAGGTATTTTTTTCTATTTGTGTGTGTGTGTGTGTATATATGTGTTTTTCCATACTAGTTTCCAAACTAGTTATTCACATTATTCTTTTGCTAAACATTCATGCAAACCATAATCATGGGCTGCCTCCAATTTAGTGCATGCTCTATATCTGTTACAATGGCATGTTTGAAAAATTACTAGTCCATGTGAATATTATGCAGGATGTCTATAGACATTGGTCAGCTATTTGGTATATTACCATCTTGCTCATTATTCTGACCTGAAATGTTTGTCAGTCACATCCTTCAGTTTTCTGTGATTCCAGTTGATTGCATGACTAAATACTTAAATTTTATATTTTCAAAATTGTAAAGCACTGCCTCTGCCTAAAACTGCGATAATCTTGAATGCCATAAAATTCATGATTCATACAATTCATCTTATTACTTGAAATGTGTTTGATATGAGTCTAGCTGAAATTTTAAATTGAGTCATTTCTCAAGGAACAATATGACCTGCAACATAAAAACAGTAAGAAGAAATATAATTTTTTTTCATATAATTAGTTTGTTGTGGTTCAACCTGGCAGGTGGCTCAGCACCATAATTGTTTGCTCACTCCCCTGCCTTCCCAGTGGGATAGGGAAGAGAATTGGGAAGGAAAAAAAAAAGTAGAACCGATGGGATGAGATAAAAACATTTACTAAGATAGAGAAAAGGGTAGTAGTTATGACTATTTATACACATGAAAGTATATAACAAGTGATGCACAAGCAATTGCTCACCACCTGCTGACTGACGCCTAGTTAGTCCTTCTGTGAGCAAAAGAGAGCCAGATGAATTCCCATCCTCTTCAAGACACCTTCCGCTTGTTGTCATGTGGTAGGGAATATCCCTTTGGCCAATTGAAGTCAATTCTCCTGGCTCTGTTCCATCCCAGCTCCATGGGGCCTTCATTCTGAAGAAATCAATTCTGTCCCAGCGAAAATAAAACATAGTTTTTTATTAAAAAAATATATATATATATTAAATGATTATGAAGTAAATAATCTTAAGAAAAAAAATAGAAAATTGATTTAGAGTACAGAAACAAAATATTTTGACTCAAAAATCTCTTTTACAAATGAATTGAGAATGTTAGCTTTATTTTTCTGTTTGTTGATATTTTTATATAACAGTCAAAGGAAGTTATGCACTGTTGAGTTCTCCTTTGGCAACCAACATTCTTAGTGTTTTTTTTTCTGATAATTGTTGGCAACGAATATTTATATTAGTAATATGAAATAAATATTTCTTTTCATGGAATCATAGAATCCTCAGAGTTGAAAGGGACCTCTGGAGGCTACCTAGTCCAACTCCCTGCAATGAACAGGGACACCACAGCTAGATTAGGTTGCCCAGGGCCTGATTCAGCCTTGCCTTGAAAGTCTCCAGGAATGGGGCATCCACTACATCTCTGGGCAGCCTGTTCCAGTGCCTCACCACACTCACTGTAAAATATTTTTTCCTTATACCCAACTTAAATCTCCCCTCTTTAAGCTTGAAACCATTTTCCCTTGTTCTATCGCCATAGATTCTGTTAAAGTGTCTGCCCCCTTCTTCCCTGTAGATCTCCTTCAGATACTGAAAGGCTGCTATCAAGTTCTCCCCAGAGTCTTCTTCTCTTGACTCTGAACAGCCCCAGCTCTCTCAGCCTGTCCTCATTAGAGAGATGTTCCATTCCTTGGATCATTTTGCGGCCCTTCTCTGGATGCCCTCCAACAGCTCCTTGTTTCTTCTGTACTGAGAACTCCACATCTGGATGCAGTACTCCAGGTGAGGTCTCACCAGCACAGATAAGAGAGGTAGGATCATCTCCCTCGGCCAGACTGCTTTTGATGCAGCCCAGAATACAGTTGGCTTTTTAGGCTACAAGGGCACATTCCTGGCTCATATCCAGCTTCCCATTCACCAGGTCTTTTTCAGCACAGCTTATAATTTAACTCTTTATCATTTAACTCTCAGCGTCAACATAATAACTATTTTGCACTCTCTGTGGAGATTTCCATATCAATTAACATCATCAATTAATGTTGTTAATAATTACACATGGTCATTACAAAGCATGCAAGGCCACTTGTATTGGAGAACAGAACATATATTGCGGACAAGAAAAAAGGAATGAAAAAGTAAATGAGAAAATTTTGTCTATTTTCAGACATCAATCTTCATGTGCTTCAGAAACCCTGGCTCAGAATCTGTTCTGCTGCTTCTACTAATTCATCCAGGAAACATACTATTCAAAAATTTTATAATATTTAGAATGTTTCTAAGAGTTTTTTGGGGGAATAAGTTGTCTCAATTTACATGTTACCTAGCTTAGCAGGGATTTTTATAATTCATCTGTAATTCCAGTAACTAACAATGAAAAACTGTGGGCTTTAAGCAAACGTGTTGGGCCAGATGTCTACTATTAACATTTAAAACTAATATCAGCAGTATTGATAGATTTCATGGAAAGATCTTTACCTTGTAAAGAAGGTGGAAAATAGCAATACTGTTTTTAATCATCATGATAACTCAGATTTACAGATGTCATGGAATATTCTCAGAGTGTGATAAAAATGTCCAGCGTCTTTATATAGACTATCTGTTTTAATAAGGTTTCTTCCTGAAGGAGGGAGATGAATAATATCTTTAACTCATTCTCACTCACTCACTTTTCAAAATCAAAACAAGTAGAGGAATTTACTTAAACTAAAGGTTACAAATGCACAGTTGAACACCTTAGTACATAATGTTCAGAGTCAAGTAACTGTGTGATACAAGCCCCTTCTTTCATACCAACACATTTATTCTTTTATTTTTATGCTTCTTCTGTTTTGTTGTTGGTGTGTTTTTTTTTAATACCAAAGCCTTCCTGAATTACCGACTGTTTATTTTTTAATTCCGTATGCCAAAGCACTGACATACAACTAAGTATTCAAATATATCATTTTCTTTCTAAGCTTGTCTTAATCATTCCAATATTTTGAGCTTGACATACATTTAAAATGAGGTTTTATGTAAAAAAAAAGGAAAATGTGTGACTACATTGACACACGAGTATAATTATATGAACAATGAAAATCTCTTTTTCTTCTTAATAGGAAAAGGCTTAAAAATGGCATAATTGTTGTTATAAATACTGTTGAAGATGGAAATTGATTTTCTCAGCTTGGAAGCAAGCACTTTTTCTGTCTCTGTTCAAAGTTTCTGTCTTTAGTTAGCAGTAGCCTAAGTGATATTGGCTAAAGAAGTAACAGGAAATTGGGAGATTTTTCTGCCCCATTTTTGATCATTTGAATAAACATAGAGACAAAAATATCCACAGATAAGAGGTGAGACTACTTTCTTTTTTATTTATTAATTTCCTCTTGGAAACTTCTGAGGGTGATGGGGGAAAATAAAATTCTACTATTTACAGGAGAGAAAAGTATTTATCGAAAATTTATATTTTTATCGATGTCAAAAAGAGATATTAAACAATGCAACAACTTTAATTGTATTAACTTTCTAATGTATTATATGCAAATATGCAAGAAAAGAGATTGGCCAGCAAACAAGGACAACTGCACTAAGACATGACAATTCAGTTTGTATAGGAATGGGAGACACAGCAGATTTATTTTTGGATTTGTAGCTAACCTGCAACATTTATTCTGCTTGTGCTATGAGAACAGAAGTCTTATGGGAGCAGAATGTCATGATCTGTCTTTAATTGTTCACCTTTTCATCACTGATGACGTGATGAGGTTGCAAGTTATGTACTACTCATATTCGAAACAAATTTAAACTCTAAAAGGATAGCTGAGAAAAATTGGAAAATTAACCTTTTTTTCCCCCCTCTTTTATGTACCAATCTGAACTTTAGAGATATGAAGAGGAAAAGCAGGTTCTCCTTTGGTCTTCAGATAGCTTCTACTGTATATTGTCTTTGTCTAACTGAATTCAAATCACAAAGTGTCATCTTTCTTAATTCCCACCTCTCATTTAAAGTATTGGATGATTCTCCTTAAAATTGAAATACCTTTGCTATGTTTAGGAGTCCTCAAGTCATCAGCAGGAGGATGTAATTCCTTTCCTTTGTCCTCAGTATAAGTGAAAAATCAGATTTGTTGAAGGATTTGGATTGATGAGAAATGGCTGTCTTCTGCTTCTTTTGAGAGAGTGGTGAGGTGCTGGAACAGCTGCCCAGAGAGGTTGTGGATGCCCTGTCCCTAGAAGTGTTCAGGGCCAGATTGGATGGGGCCTTGGGCAGCCTGATCTGGTATTAAATGTGGAGGTTGCTGGCCCTGCATGTGGCAGGGGGTTGGAGGTTCGTGATCCTTGAGGTCCCTTCCAACTCTGGCCTGTGAATCTGTGATTTTAGGAAAGAGAAGAAACCAGGCTCTATATCAGCTTTTGCCTTATTACATAAATTGTTACTCAACCTCCTTCTCGTCCCATATATTTATAAGCAAAGAATATAGAGAAAAAAATAATCATTGTTAATTGATTAATTATATCATTTAATTCCTCACATGTCAGTGAACTATGTCTTTTCTGAAGGTCGTGAATTTTCCATGAGTCAGGGTAACATGTTGGTCTTTACAGTTGCTGCTGTTGTACAGAGCCAAGGCCACTCTTAACAAAGAGCCCAAGGACAGAAAGGTTGCAAGTTATGTACTATTCATACTTCAAAACAAAGATCAAAGAACAGGTAATATCGGCTTTCTACTAATCAACATAATCATACTCAATGGAATTCTCATTATTTTATTTTTTAAATATTTTTTATGTATTTCAACATAATGTGGAAAACAGAAAAGAAATTTCTGTTTTTTTTTTCTTTCCAATTGTACAGATATTTTTATAAAATTATGCCACAAATCTTCCAGAAAAACAGAAAATCATAGGGACAGTGATGGGATGGATAGTTCACCCTCTGTCAAGCAAGTGACTGGAAACTACATCTTGATAGATCCTATACTGGGTAACTAGTAGGATTTGCCAGCACTTATCCAGCATGTACCAGAACACAGTAGCCCCAGGCTTGTACTTAATTGACTAATTTTTGCCTGATGCAATAGCAGAATTTCAGCACACTATCAACAAAAAGTACATAGTTTCATCATTATGTTTCCTTACATTTTGCTGAATTGCTGTTCCAAGTTTGTATTTTATATACAGCATGAGTTTGCCAATGTGAAGGACCCATTCAGCAAAGAAAATGCTATGCTAAACATTTAAAGCTGTGTATAATTTGTGTCCTTGCTTCTAAATTCTGTCTTTTTGTTTCCATGAAATGTAATAGAGGAAAGAAATAAAAAAGAAATTGTCCTCTGTCATTTAATAAAACTTACAGCTGAATGGATCTCACAAGCAAAATAAAAATGTCAAATTTTGTGAGACATGTTCTGGTAGATGTGCAAAGAACTAAGTAAGATCAGTAGAAGTGCTATCAATACAATCAACAGCATTCCTTCATGAATATTGGTTAAGGAGGATATCTCCTCTCCAGGGAAAACAAACAAACAAACAAACAACAAAAAAACAACCTTTAATAATTTATCTCAGAAATAAAGTAGATGAATGAGCAAAATGAGCAAAAATCAGGAGATATTCTAATTCTCCTGACAGAAGTGATAATTTCCTGCTATAATTTGGAAAATGTTGGTACTCTAGAGGAGTAAGCTTAAACTTACAGCTTAAGTTGTAATCTTCATGACAGTAAACTCCATTTTAGGATGCTGACAACAACAACAAAAAAACTGTAAACACTGCAGCCACTTGAAGCAGAGTGCAGAACTGGTTAAAGAAAAGAGAAAAAAAAAAAGGTCTTTGAAGGCTTTTCTGCAGATCAGGCAGTACTGGTTTAAGAGGAATTAATTTCAACCAAATTAGCTAGGAATGTGTGTGTGGCTTGGATAATTCCACAGAAATATTCTCATATTTGGTCTTAATTAATATTTGTATACTGGCAATCCCAGAGCACAGAACCCTCTTGTTAATTAATACAGTACTTTAAGGATGAAGTGGTCCAATTTCTTTCTGAGATGTCATATATTTCACAGCTTTGTACATGACTGCTGTGTTATGACATTCTATATGGACAAGGAACTGTCTTAGTTTTGTTCTTGTTCCATTTCTTTGTTTTTGGTTTTGAATGATAGTATCCAAGGTATCCACATTTGAGCAACTCTGCGTCCATCTCGAAATGAGGGACCTAAAACTGAGCACAGTATCCAGGTACAGTCTTATCAGAGCAAAATACAGAAGTACAATCATTTCTTTGTTCCTGCTGACCACACTATTTCTGATGCAGGCCTGGCTACCATTAGTCTTCTTGGACACCTAAGCCCACTGCTGCTTCATGTTCTGTCAGTTGTCAAGCAGCACCCTCAGGCCTTTTTCTGCTGGGCAACTTTCCAGCCAGTGTTCCCAAAGCCTACATTGCTCTACAAGAATTGTTGTGACCTAAGTTGTGTTGTGACTTGGCACTTTGCCTTTTTACTGTTTTGCCCAGCATCCAATAAAGGATGGACTAATCCTTTTCTTACTTAATTATTTATAAAAACATTTTTAATTGTCTCTTATTGTAGCAGCCATACACTCTATCATCCTTTGATCAACTCTTTGGCCTTTGATAGTTCTAATTTTGTCCCTGCATAACCTCACAGCATCATAGTACTTCTAATGAGTTGCCTCACTCTTCTTACGAAGAACATAAAATTTCTATTTGCTAAGTTCCAGAAGCTTTATTCTGCCAGAATTCTGTTTGGGATCCTAAATCTGTTTGTCTGTAATGCAAAGAGGAAGTTTTATGTGCTTCTTAAATATACTATTCTCCAATGCATTATTCAGAAGTGATTTAAAGGAAAGAATGACAATTTATACAAAAATATCTGCAAGAAGCAAATCTACAAACAAAAAAAATTCTTGCAACAACCATTAGCATACTTTTTTCTGCAACACGTATTATATTATGTTTAAGGAATTAAACAAATGATGAAATGTTAGTACTAAATATGTACATAAGACTCTCCTCCCTTGTCTCATTCTCATTTCACCAGATACTCACATTGAGATCTCTCAACTTTAAGCAGCTACTAAGTTACACTATCTGATGATTGATCTCAACACAGAAATAATAGGTTGCCTGTAGAACACATGTGGATTCAATATCTAGTAGATCATTCATTTGCATGTACAAAGCAACCTGCAATTCTCTACTTGTGAGATACTGTGATTCTAAACGTCTAGTGTAATTGTCCTTTAACAATGAGGTAAAAAATCCCCATAGAAAATAAAGAAGGTTGTAGTAATATGAAGAGGAGTATTTAAAAGATGCAGCCAGGACATGGTGGTATCCTGGGCTTCAAATTAAATGTCAAATTCAATTTCCCACTGGAAGAATGAAGTGTGTGACTGCCCTTAGAGGGGCAACCTAATAGCACAATTTCATAATTGGTGCCTACCCTAATAGTGAGATAAAATACAGGAAGAGATGTTACTTGACTGCAATTATATCTTACTCTTTAAAAATAAACAATCTACCTCCAGCTGGACTTAAAACACATTTGGTTGAAATTTGAGCCTTTAGTAAAGTTCAATGGCTTTGTTTAAAGTCCTTGGGAAAATTATTGTAGATATAATATGATAACAGATAACCTCTCTGATGGGATCATGCCACCAGTTATGTCTTTATATCTCTGACATTTTGCTCATACTAAAATTAGATTTGTGAAGGAAAATGAATGTTCTATTTAGAGTATTTTATTTTTTTCCTCTCTATTCAGATAAGCATGTGTTTTAATAATGAGATTTCCAACCCACTTTAATAATGTACCATTATACCTTAGTGAACTGTCTTTCATATAAGTAATAATAATGAGGTATGTTTAAATATAAAAATGCATCCTTAAACATCTAGACACTTTTAGTGCTGGTTGTAATTAGAAACTTAAGAAACATGCGCAATTAAATATGCTCATTAAAAAAAAAAACAAACAAACAAAAAAACCCACCAAACCACAGATACCATTCTGCAGTGTCAGTCAATTTGTAGCATCATCAATATTCTTCATTATGGCAGTGTTTAAAGTGGAAGATAGCTAAGAAAATTGTTTACATTTTTAAACCATCATAACTGTTTTAGATCAACAGCAAAGTGTTGATCTAAAGTCTCATTTTCAAACATTAAAATCTGGATGCATTTTTAAATTTGATATCTTTATGTCTCTAACAGCCAAGTTAAAAATAATAATTTCTACTATTAATTAAAAAAATCTTATATATCCTGAGATCTTATGAATATATTTGTATTTCTAATACGTAAATGCAATTCTAATACATAAATAACTATTTATTCTATCCATCTGTATATCCATATATCCATATACTATGTTATTCTTTTTTCCTTACTCAGTAGTTTGAGATTTAAATAGATATATATTTCTAAAATACAATCAATGATATGTTTCAAAAGTATCTAGATTGACTGGTGTCTCTTCAGCTTCAGAAACTTTAATCTTAAATTGAAGATGTAACCTTTTTGATTTGTTTGAATTTTTCAGTAATCTCATCTGAATACATATGCAGTAACAACTTAGTGCTTATGCAAAATCATTGTACAGTGGAGACGCATGCTTTTTTCTATCCATATCTAACTCAGCTTGGAGAACATATTCTTTATTCTTCCTTAGATAATGACAACAAATGCCAAAAACAAACAAACAAACAAAAAAAAAACAATCCACTCATTGGAAAAGCAGAGTAGTTGTTTGCTTACGTGGATATTTTTAAACTTTTTTGAAAATTCATTTGATTATATGTTAAATAAAATAAATAAAGTAAAACAACTAAATTTTGACTTTATGTCAAAAATCATTCTTGTTATCCAAACACGAGGACTAGGTTAATGTAAAATTTCTAGAGTGGCTAATGCAGACAGTGACTGCACTTCACAAATAAGAAGTAGAGGGAAGTTTTCTATAGAATACTGTATTCTTTTTCTATTGTGAGGACTGTCCAGAAAAGAGAGATATACATACTGACAGATCAATTACATATAATCTTTCCATACAACACTGCTCTTTGTATTCTCCATCTTATCCATAGAAGAAACAGCCTGTTCTACTTTTTGGTATACTCTTTTTGTACCAATATCGTGGCAGGCTGGAAGCATCATGTAAGGTTTATATGCAGAAATTAAGTGGTTACTGAAGGATCTCACTTTATCTTTTGTATATACTGGGAGCCTGAAGGCACTGATTGATAGAGTGAGTGGGATTTCATGTCTTGGGTACGGAAAATTTGTTGGTCACTTTCACGTGAATTACTGAACTATATAGTGAACGACAGACCCTGTTGTAACTGAAATGATTTCTCTGGAAGTAAGTATAAAGATGAACAGGATTTACAGGTCCGGAGACTGTGGCTATTACTTCAGAGAATGATATATGTGAAAAACTCTTCTTGTGGAGATCTGAGTGGTGATGCTGTTTTGTGTTATTAAAATGCATAATGTCATTAATCTGGCAGTTGAATTAAGCGGATGGCTTATGCAGTGCTTATTTATACTGGTTGATATAATACCAGATGCAAGTGTTGTCAAGGCTATTTATCTAACTGCAGAAATTTTCTTTCTTGGCACTAGTTGGCTGCTGCAGAAGAGAGACCAAGACCTGCTACTCCTCTTACACTCTAGATATAGACCTACTGAGTATGTCAGTGCTCATTACTGAGCACAAAGAAATAGCAGGGTGATGCTGCTGCTATCGCTGTCCTCAATCCCTCTGCTTGACAAAGAACTGGCAATTTCCAGATGTTATTAATTCCCAATGGAATTTCTAAATAAATATGTGTGTCTGAAAAGAGTAGAATATTTATTTTTCCTGAAGTTTTTGGATGTAAAGAAATCATGTATATTACAAATTACGTACAGTGAAATAAGTCATTAATGTTACCTCAATTTTATAGCTGTTCATCCCTGAACTCCTCTGAGTTCATAAATGGAACTTAATAAAAGTGCTTGAATATATTTCCTGAATAATTAAAGCAAAATAGTGAGGAATGTACATCATAGAGGAAGAGATATCTTATTGCAAGTACACAGGGAAAGCAGTTAAGTGACAAGTTGAATTTTTCAGATCTAGTGGAAACTTTCATACTTCATTGAACAAAAAAGCAAAGACTGGCATAACTCAATTGTAGCTGCCTGTAAGTTGACTGAAGAATTTAAAGTAGCCATCTAAGCTTCTACTGTAATCAGGTTTCCATTACAGTTAGCAAAAGAATAAAGTTGTTCATCTTGCTTCAGAAAAGCTACTGAAAACAGCTGGAATGCATTTTCTTTCAGGTTATATATATTTCTCTTTGCTGACAAGTGAGCTTATATAACTTATAACTTATACAATTTATAAACTGCCAATTTTTTCACAATTTTCATCTTTACTCTTATGTGTCTGCTACGTATGTATGATTAATACTGATGTAGCTAAAAACAGATATTGATGAATGTGTCATAAATGCTACAAGCGACCAGAGAACTTAATAAATGGTAGTTATGAACTAACATAGTTAGTAATGGACTTCTATTCCAGGTTCTGTTGAAGTCAATTTGTGTTGCAGTACTCTTTCCTATGACAAAGCAGGAGCAAGAAGGCTCTTTAAATTGCTTCGTCCACAGCAGCATGTGAGCTGAAGTTTAGGAAATGTCAGTATCTTTGGTAAATGGGAAGAAAAATCCCAATTAATTAATTTCACTGCTTTTCTTCTTAAAAAACCTTATCCAATAAATTTATATTAACCTTATAACTACTCCATGGAAGTAACACAGTAGTGCACAGTTGTACCCATTCTCAGCAGCCGATACATAAAAGTTTTTCCTGAACCTGAGTGGTACCCACATCTTTCCATGCTATATTCACAATAATGAAGTTAAATAGCAGCACCTCACTGTTACTAGATCAGAGAAGATGAAAACTGTTTCTGCCATCTTCATTTACTTTTGAGCATACCGATAACATTTTATATCTGATTTGCAATAAGAATCCCAAATTGTTAGCTCCTCTACCAATATTGGATGACCTGTGAAACAAGTCAAAAAGCTTTCCTTGTCAAATGACTATGTTGCTCTCCACCATACTTATTAATTACATTTAAGTAAATTAGTTATATATATATATTAGACAATGAAAATGCAGTAATTATGAAGAAATGGTAATACTTCTTGCTTTTCTCACCAACTTCATATGCATGTATTGGAATGGAAGAAATTCAATATTTCACATTTAAAAACTCATTTTAAAATATGTAAATGCAAATACATTCAAATAATATAAGATAATCAATATTTATTATAATATTAATTTATTATTTTGTGAGTACTGTGCGGGATTTTAAAAATAGATTTAGCTCATCTGAATAATTCAGAAATTCAGGACTAAGAGACGTTTTGAGATTTTTATTGAGGACTTGCGAATGCCTTGTTTCGTTCTTCAGAACATTAGTTCAGACGTTCATTACTATAAAAATTGTGATTAACTCACATTTTAAAATTGGGCAGTTTTCTTCTTTTGTACAGAATCATTGTATGCTTCTTCCTAGAATTTGACTGGTCTCTTTGAAAGCTATATTAATATAATGAATTAAAAAAATAAAAAACCTATAAAATAGTAATTTATATATTGAAAGTCCTCACTTGCCAGGAAGAACTTAACAAGAAAAGGTTCCATTGTAGAATAAACTTATAATATTGTTAGCAGTAAATTAAATGTTCATAAAACAGTTCAGAAATTGTCTTATGAAACTATGAAAAGTTGTGCTTTATTAAATTTTCTTTAAGATTGGTTGAAATATTATTAAACCTTGAAAATAACTGCTCTTCCCTTGGGGTGATAATCAGTCCTGAAAGATTCCTTGCTTTTTACATTGGCTTAATGTCATTTCACTTTCATTTGTCCTATAAGAAATTTCACTGACATTTCATTGTAAATGCGTCCATGATATGACTTTTATCAAATATTAACTTAATATAATTACATTACATTTAAACCATTTTGTAAATAGCATTGTCAAAAAAACTCTGGACTGAGCAAATTAGTTCTTTATTGAACGCAAGAAAGATCATGAACTCAATAGAGGTTATTTATATTCTGTCTAACCAGTGTCTGTCATAACCATGGTCTAGTAGTTAGCTTTATATGTAAATATACCATCAGGGAACACTAAAGAGTCAAACTCCTTGTAAAAATTTCAGGGAAAACGATCATCTCCACTGTTCGTGATGAACTTTGTAACATCTTAGCCTCTGCTTTTCTGAAGCCTTCAGTTCTCCATGGAGTGAACACTGTCCTGTCCTGACACATATGGGAGCAAGGAAGACTTACTGAACTGCTCACTGTGGAAATTCAATTCACATCTTTCAAGTCCTGATTGAAGTACAGGTTGTGCAGGGAGGGATTGAGCCTTTAGTGTTGATTAGAAGATTTTATTTCAGTGATTTCAGCCGTAGATCTTCAGTTAGACCTCGGACTTTTTCCAAGAGTGTAATGATCCCTTTGTAGAAAGCCCAGTCAGTGATACTTATCTTATTCCATTTATTAATTTCATAGCCTTTCCACAGAGAAGAATCATATTAGCAGTCTAGTTGCATTTTAGGGCATCCTTTCCAGGATAGGTTATTTTTTTTCTTTTTCTTACAGACGTGTGGCAATAGTTTAATTTCTTACTCTTTTAAGTTCCTGCTCTTATAATATCATGTACAATATCAGAATTGCATATCAATGGTTACTTCATTATTATCTGTGAATATGGTGGAGACTTTTTATTTTTTAAAGGAAATGAAAGTTATATAATTTGAAGTGTCAGTGACTTGAGGTTTCCACTGATGTATAACTAGTACGAGAAAAATAAATGTTACATAGCAAACATTTGTTCAGTAAGTCACATTCTTTCCTCTGATCAGTGAAGTCGCTGTAAAACAAAGACCTACTTTCAGAGAGGATTTGCATTTAGGTAATTATCCCTTTCCTGTTTGTTCAGATAAGCTGATAAATATGCATATGATTGAAAAGGAAAATGAAGTAGTGAACATGGAAGAAAGCACTTTGATATCAGTATCAAAATGTCTATGCTAAGAGCTTCACTTCTTAATTATTGTAATTAAAAAAGAAGGAATCATCATAATTGCATATAAATTTATCCTAAATACTAGAAAACAAATATTAACAATAGTAGGTGCTGTTATTATTAAAAAGAATATGATTTTACTGAAAATAGTTTGGGCTTCTTTTGCATTAGTGTTGACAGCATTCATGTTTCATGTATTCTTGTTATTTTTGAACAGCCATGAGACAATATCCACCATTTCACTACTACATAAGACAATTCATCAAAATATGTTTTAATGAACAAAAAATATTGTAATAAGTTGTTTACAATTAGCACACGGAATTTAAACAGATTCCAAAGCAGTTTGGAAAAAATTCTGGGCAAAACAAAGAACTATGGAAATTGAAAACCACATCTTATACATAACAAATTAAATCTGTTAGACAAATTACTTGTTGCACATTATATGCATCAGCTATTTTAGATCACTGATTTTTACAAACTGCCTGCAGGGAAAATCTATGTCTTCTGTTTCCAAAAAGGAAGCTCACTGAATCTGTATAATTTGTGAAGAAATCAGAATAAGAAAAGAACAGGAATAAAAGCTCAATAAAAAGCTTAGTCCATCCTTGCTTTTAAATGTTAGACTATAGATCTAACTCAAATCATGCTGTGATGAAAAATAAATCTGTAGAACATAACGTGTTTAAGACAACTTCATTTTCTTAATGCACTTAATTTCAAATGAAGTCAAGAAACTGTTCCAAACATGTTAGTTAGATTTTTTTGAGTTTCAAATGTATAGTTCAAATGAAATGATTTAAAAATTATTTTCAGCAGTATCTCTTGCTTAGTAATTCTTCCACTACAAAGTGAATAAATATTTTTTTTTTCTATTTTCTCAGGGTTAAAAAGTAAATGCTTGTTTTAGAAGGATTCTCATTGTAGGTTAGAGATAGTGAAAACTCAACAAATAAAATCCAGAAAATTGAAAATATTTTTGAAACTGCTTGCATATCTGTCCTTATAGAATGATTCATTCTGAAAACAGGCACTTTCTTACAAAACTTACAAAATATTCATGAGCAGCTTATAAAGCAAAACCTCATTTATTTATTTTATGTTTATCTATGTATCTGTTTCTTAAGAAAGGAAGTGTTTTCCTTAATAAGTTCAGTGCAGCTTCTATCTTTTAGCTATGTGCATAAAGGAATTTTTCAATTACAAAAGACTCTTTAAATGTCATCCAGAAATCCGATAACAGACACTGATTGTAAAGAATCCTGGAGAATATCCCTTCATTAATTGTAGGTCAGAGATTAGAATACATGCAAGCATTTCTTATATATAGTATTTTCATGCTCCTATTATTTCATACAAAATACATTTGTGATTATCTCACATGTAGAGTGATAGCCCCATTTTAACTGACAAAGTCTCTGTCAGACTCTATGAACTGTGCTCCTTAATTTGTAGATGTATGATAACTCTATCATATTGCACTCCTTGCACTCCTTTTGTTCACACAGCTGGTAAAATGTTACCAGTATCCTTGACAAAGCAAGTTATATGGGGGGAAAAAAAAGAAAAAAAAAAGTTCAAGATTCTTTCGTTATGACAATAATCAAGATTTCTAGGTAGGTAAATTTTTATAGTGCTAGAAAGTGATATATTTTTCCCCTTGTTTATTTTGCTGACAATTCTTCTACTGAGATAAACCAGAATACAGCAAATATAATATACTGCAAATATCTTAACAGGATTGCCATTGTCCGACATTCATGACTTAATTCATAGCATCTCCATGTAACTGCACTCAGTTTCTACATTTTGATATCTTGTGTAATAGGGCTGACGTTCATTGTGCATTGATAGGGCCGGCCAGGTGACAGTCAAGAGTTGTCACATAAAAGTTGTTACAGCTATTGTTCTGCGTTCCTTGTCTGGTGCAAGTTACCATAGTTCTGCTCTCACCAATGAATATTTCATTAATATATATATATTTCTTTTCCATGGAAATTAAAATAATTGTAATTTGAGAATTCAATGAGAAAGTTAGAGAAGTTCCTCTTTCATTATGATGCTGCCTTTGCTCAGCTTCAGTTATTCTTCATCTTATTTCTATTCTACTGATAACAACATTTAATGTTTTTGTTTGTTTGTTTGTTTGTTTGTTTGTTTTTAAGTCTGATTGGATGGGTACAGCAATACCTTGTTCTAGCAACAATGTCATGGTTTAGTGATGAAAACTTCTGTTTATTATTCCCCGTTTGTGCAACAGAGAAATCACTAAGTTAATTTCTAATTTCTGTGTTGCACCATTACAACAGCAGCAGAAGAGAAATCAGAAAAAGAGAAAGTTTGGTGGAGCTGAGGGTGAGGGTGAAGGGGGAGGCTGTATTCTACCTTTTTTAACAGACATGGCCATAAGGGAAAAAACTTAAATATTAATGAAAATACTTATTTCCCAAAGGCCTGGCCAGCAAAGAATGCTGAAAGAGATAATTCACTAAGCAAAGGAACACAGTGGCTGAAAAGCATATTATCACTGAAGTGAAAAACAAAGGCAGCTGATATTAATAATTAATTGAGGAGGTTTCCTGTGGAGGTTTAGATGAGCTGCAGGCACAGTATGTAAAGTCACTTGAGTAACGCACTGTTATGCTGCCTTTCAGAGAAACTCACATTAATGTGTATACCTTATGCTAAGTTTGCCTGATATGACTTACCTGGAAGAATGTGAAAATCCTAATTGGGATTTTTTATGTGTTGAAAGCTGTACCTGTGTTGTGCTGTATGAATGAAAGGTGACAGGTTGCATGTTTAGATTGTCGCAGGAATTACTACTAGTACCTAAATAGTAGCTGTCAACTTGTGCTCACACTGCATTGCTGTTTGTGTGTATGCATACATGCTTGTCCCTATGTACAAAGGAAGGACTGTCAAAGTATGTTACAGCTTGAGCTGCTCAGAGGGAAATTGAAATAATACAGCAGGAACTATCTCTTACACTACAAAATTGTCTTCTCTTTCTGACAAACATGTTCAGCTTTTCCTCTGTTCACCTTCTGTGAATATTCTAACACATGGGCTAGGTCTCCCAAACAGCTACTGTACCACATTACTAAGCTAATCTGAAAGCATGATATTGTCCCCTAAAGAGGTTAACAGGAACAAAGCTGAATTCTCCTTTGTCACCTAGTGCATTGTTCTGCCCTAGAGGATTGTGAATCAAGGGAATCTCAAAGGCTTCCTAAAAAGATATGACTAATTAAGCTCAGGAAATTAACTTTATGTTTGTAACTTGATGTTTTTCAAAGACCAGACATACACTCATGTCTGTATATAACCAGCTGAAATTTCTCCTATTTTGATTTTTGAACTAGATGATCTTAGAGGTATTTTCCAACCTTAATGATTCTGTGATTTTATGGTTTTGAACTATTAATGTATTAATATTACTGATAATATCAAAGCAATAATTAGGAGCATAGAGATCAAAGGTGTAATGTTCCAAGGTGTGTGTGCTAGCCATGACAAAAAAAAATCTGAGGAATTGTGGAAGGAGATGAGTATGAATAATCTGTTCTGTATGAATTATGTTTGTTTCAAATGTATTGCTAGATTCTTTGTACATTGAGTAAACCAGTAGACACTGGAACTTATTCCAAACCAATTTTCAATTAGTAAAAATGCATGAATTTTACAGAAAATTATTCTTTTGTTTTGGGCTTTGTACAAGTATCAACATACTGCTCTCAAGCAAAGAATTCATGCTAAGCTTGGCATCTTGGAAATTCAAAACTGCAATACACAGACAGCTTTGGGATGATAACCATGCATAATACTCAAAGCAATGCCACAGCCATTTCAGCTATTAAAGCAGGTGACTACTGGAACAAGAACCCTCTGAGTATCTGTCAGAATACTTGCCCTATTGTAGAAAGAGTTCTTTGGAACAAGACTTCTAATTACATTAGGACCAGGTTTGTCTTTTGAATTGTCTATCATGTTATTGTGAGATATTTTTAGTTTTCTTAACAAAGATTTGTCTTTGTCTCACTAGGCAAAGCTTTAATGAAGAAGCATCAACACTGCTAACAATTGCACAAAGAGGGACCGAAGACCTTTTCAACCAATGATGTGGTTGTCATGGAAACTATTTCTGTTTCTGTCACTCACCGGGTGTCTTTCAGGTAAATTGAGACAAAAATAAGAAAACTCTGCTTACCATTTGAACTGTAAACAGTCATAGGAAGATGTAAAATCATTATTAAAATTATTTGCCTAAGTGGTGAACTTGTAAAGGATTCGATTAAGAAATTTACAAGCATAATCCATCTACTTTTATTTTATTTGTAGTTAAACATGATTAACATTAAAAAGAGACAAAACTAAGTATCTTATTTGGAAAAACAACAACAACAACTAAGTATCTTATTTGGAAGAACAACAACAACAACAACAACAATGCTAGCAGCATCATTAAGAAAGAAAAACAAAAAGTAAAATCATTAATTGCACAGTGCTTTCCTATGGAGTAAAAAGTACAGAATGCTTCACATTAGGGTCTGTGAATTCTTATCATATTCAGGTTCTAGAAACTAATTATTAGGTTGTTTTCTTAATACTGGGTGTGTTTTATTGATCATGCTGATATTTGCATGGTTAATAAGTATATAACTTGCATTTCTTTTGCAAGTTTTTGTCATGACATTAGCTTAGTTGACTTTTCCATTGCTTGTAAAGAAATAGATTAATCAATAATCATTTAGGCTTATCATATGGGAATTTTTGTAATTTGAAGGGATTCTGTCTCTAATTGAGACTTAATCTTTTTTTACCACCCTGTTTTCATAATGCTTCCTTATAATCTCTGTCAACAGTTACCTATCATCTCTCAGTTTCTTCTCAAACTCATGATTTTTTGTCATCACATGATCACATTTTGTCAATGAAATGGAATATTTTAGTTTGTTATAATGCTGTGATATTGGAGACAGGAATTTAAAAAAGGAAAATATCCATGGATATCAATGTATATTCATTGAACGCGTTTATAAAATGATCCAATTGAATCTGCTTTCTTCCAATGTACCTTCATTATTTTGTATTATCTAAATCCATTTTTCAAGATCACAGTGAGTGTTTTTCTTGTTTTCACACATTGTGTGTCACCATTATCAATCGGCAATATTTCTGTCTCTGGCAGGTGGTATCAAGGTGTACTTTTGTATTTTATTTTGTATTGTGATTCCTTAGGACTCTTAAAGATTTATTCTACATTACTAAGTAGATCTGGACTTCTTTAGTAAATCATACTTAACTAAGAATTTCATTTTACATGCTGTTGCTGTTAAAGTATATGTGATAACACATTTTTCCCATACACAATAATTTTTAAGTTATTTCATTTGTAAAAATCATTCATTAGAAAATTTAATGCTCTAAGAGTTAAAATTCATCAAAGATATTTTTTAAGAAGGATTGAAGTACATTTTAATTAAATTGTCAATGCTCCCAGTAATTTCATTTACTATCTCCATATCTTTCACCTCTGATTACATCATTATACATTTGAGCTGCTTTTATATTGCAGCACTCAGTAGAACATGGTTACAGCTGCATACAGTTCCTACTGCTGATGGAGCCTAGTAGTAAGTTAGATGCCTGAATGCACTCTTCTTAAAGATAGAGCAAAAGATATTGATGCTGCTTCAATAGGATAAAGTTCATTTGATTCCTGTTGTTTTGAGCTATGTTAAAATTCAATAGTTATCATTAAATCATCAGATCATGGGATCATTCTTATCAACAGCCAGTGTTTCGAAGAAAGAACTACAGTGTTGTATTGATTTTGCAGTATTGAGGGAAATCATCCAAGAAAAGAAAGATGATCTCTTTGGTTTGTGTTGACTCTACTTTTTTTGTTATTTTTATTTTAACACTGACCCAGGTATTTTGGGCCTTGCTTATGCATTAATGTTTACAAGCATGCTGAGCTTGTGTAGGAAATGATCTGTGGGTGAAGAAAAATGTATTTTCTCAATATCAGGCTGAGGATTGAATTAGGTCTTTTACTCCAATTTAACTGTAAGTAACAGAACAGCTCAGCTACCCGCATTCTGAGAAACATTACATTTATGAAGCATCAGTAATTAAAAGAAGCAAAGATACTCCCAGCATTGATATCTTGTGGCAGATATTACATTTCAGGACAAATTGAAAAAGAATTAAGATGTTTTGTTAGACCTGGAGTCCACTTAATTTCTGAACTAATTGTTGGGAAAAAAAATATATTGTTTTGGTTTTGTGGGGATTACTTTACCCCTCATAAGATTATTCTGTAGGAAAAGACCTCTGGCTGTAAGATAACAGGTTACCAAGGAGGGACTGTTAATCTGAAATTCAGAGAGGCCTTTCATTTGAAGTGAGTTTAGAGGTGGCTGTCTTAAATTTAAAACAAGGTAGTCAGAATTTAATTTGTTGGTAATTATTAGCTTTCTTGAGAGTTTATGTAGATAAATACATATAATTAAAAACTATATGTTTGAGACATTTAAAGAGGAATAACAAGAGATAACAGGTGTCTATTGATTTTTCAGTGGAAAACCAGAATAATAAAGCATTTTGCTTTGACAATTTATTTATTTATTTATTTTTCCTGGATTATTTGTTTGCCTTTGTGTTCCTGCTGTGTAGCCATGACATTACGATTCAACTGCACTATCTAGTGTACAACGGGGCTGGAATTATGTTACTAGGGTTTTACTGTCCCAATTCTCCTGGATCACTCTGCAATCTGCTTTTATGTGTATATTAAATATTTTTTATTTTTAGTTCATGCTACTAATAGATAGGGAGAGAACTTTTTCCTCTGCCCATTTGTCTGCCTTTTCTATTTGAACACATGTTGCACATTCATCATGTCAAAGAGAGATTCATTTTCTCTGTAAGGATTTATAACTCAAACGTCAATGAAATTATGGGTATAATGCAAGTAGCAGAGTCTAGCAATATAGATGTGGTACCTCTGAGACCCAGTGGTCACTTTTCACAGAGACAAATGGGTAAAAACTTGTCCTTAAACCTCATCCTTATGTACCATTCATTTCTTTGCACATAAAATATTTTCCCTCCTAGGCAAAAACTTCCTAAATAATGAATTTTTCTTTCTACCCCTCAGTGTGGTGCTCAAAATTAAAAACAGCATGACTTTTTTTTCTGAACAGTTGCTTGCTAGAATATGATATGAATGGACACTTACAAACAATGCTCTTAAGTAAGAAAGCATATGCTGAGCAAACACAAGTGTCCTTTGTATTTCTCACTTACAGCTAGCAGTATGCTGAGGTGCTTTTAGTCTTTTGTTATGACCATTCCTCTCCATCTGGATACTTGGAAGCTTTCAGGAACTGTCTCTGTCATCTGAATTAATCAGCATCCAAAGTGCATCACAAACCTGCAAAATATGTGACTTTCAGAATTCCAGCAGCCGCTGCCAGAATTAAAATTCATAGCCTAAGGTTCATAAACTCATTAACCAAACAATATAAAGACTACATACTACTGTGAGGTCCTGGGCTATTTCTCATTTTTATTTCTCTCCCTTTTTGACAACATCCTTTTTTTCTCAGAGCAGACAGTATGTGAAAGGTTGCTTCTCTGCCAAATGAATGATGAACACAGGAATGACCTGTGTTTATCACTGATAAGCCTATGCAATTACCCTTGCTTCCCCTCCCTTCCCAAGTCCAAAACTGATGACAGTATAGCAAATAGCATGCTACTGTGCACTTTTGATAGAGGAGTACAAAAGCCTGGAGACAGAGCTCTAGATAAGTATAAGAGCCTGGAGTTTTTAATATTCTCATTGTTCCCAGTAAAATGGAAAAATCAAAACACTCTTCACTCTTGTATTGCCCATCCAGAAATACTGTACTGGCAGACAGTACAAAGCAAAAGAGGAAACAACTTGTTATAGACAGACTTCCTCCCACATTTTCAACCTGGATTCAAAACTCAATTGGAGGGGAGAGCCCTTATCAGCTAAAAGTAGCTCTTTGTGTAATTCTTAATTGAAAAGAATGAAAAGCTAAAAATAATTTATTCTTGCCAAAATCCTACAGTGAGTTTAATGTCAAGTAATTGAGAGCATTAAAACTGAAAAAGTTGGGGTCATGAAAAGAGGCATTTTAAGTATGCACATAAGGAAGTATTTTCATGAACAGTCCGTCAGCTTATTTGCATAGATTTGAGGATAGTGTGTTTGTTTGTTTGTTTGTTTTTATTGTGGGTTTGTGTTTATTTTTTTCATTTAAAAAAAATTGTGGAATAAACTATTCAGGTTTTTATATTTTACACATCATTGGGATTATGTAATGACATGCTAATGTGGTGATTTGTAGTTCCTCAGCATGCTGGCTACAAAATTGTAGGCAACCTCCATATGCTTCACTTTTACCATGGAAGTAATTGATGTGCTGGGCCTTGTCAGAGCTGAGACCACAGCAAATGTGAAAATATTTGGAACAGGGAAAAACAGTTATATTGCCATGTATACAAGCAGTAATTAATGACTGATATTTCATCACATAACAGTAGTAGTACAGCCACTAAAAAAATCATGTGTATTACATACGTAACACATTATAATTGCCTACATACCTAAGTATACTTTCTGAGCTCCATACAGTTAAGTTTGTTAAAAAGTTTCTACCTCATAATGAGCTCTTATCAGTCATACCAACAACTGATGTTTAGATTAACAATAGTTTGCAAAAATTTAGCAGTGATGCTATAGTTACCACCTGGTAACTATAACACATTTTTCCTAATTTTTTGCATTTCTTATTTGGTGAATAAGTCTTAATGTAATAAGCTGTTTGGGGTCATTCAGTCAAAATCTGATGCTTTCACAATGTTTTATGTTGCATGAGATATGATATTAAGCCACATGTTTTGTACTGGTGGCAATATTAAAAATCATAACATAGAAACATTTTTTGTGTTAAAATAATGGATTTGAAGTCTGTTGCAGAAATATTCATTAATTTTCAGGTTACACAGTAGAGTAATGAATCTACTCCGTTTATATACTGAAAATGAAAATTTGATGGAATTAAATTTTGATGGATTTCAGTCTTGATGGAATTCAGTCTCATTCCTCTAGTGTTCAATGAAAGCACCAATCAGTATTACCTGTTTATCATGAATTTGTTTAATCTGTTCATTCATCCCTCTCTTTTTGGATAAAACAATGAAGACTGAACCTCCTTTGGCTTCAAAAGTCTATCATTTGACACTAAAGATACTCAACATCATTAGCATTGACATGCACTATCATTTATATCAGTATAGTCAAGAGTAAGTCATTCTGTTTTGCTTGCTGTTCTGTCTAAATTTTTATTTTTAGAAAAAAAAATCTTGTTTAAACTTTAATGGGTTAATAGAAAGATTATAGACTAATAGGAAAATAATGATATTTAAGCTATTAAAGAATCTGTTAAATATACTGATGTTATGAAATCTGCTGTCAAGAAGACGTCACAAGAACATCATGATCTAGCACAGAACCTCATGTTGCAATAAACATCAGCCATGCAGGCCCTGATTCAACTTATTTAATTTAAATGCTTTAATTATGTTGGAATATAATGTTTCTCATTCACTCTGTAGTCAGTGGAGAGAGACATTATATTGCTTTCTGGAATTTTGCACTAACACAAGTTAATTTCTAACATGAAGGATGTGAAGTTAGACCTCTTTCAAGTTTCTGTCTGATTTGAGAATGTAGAGAGACAGGTATGAGCTGAACAGATATTAAATTTTCTTAACAATGCTGATATGAAAAAATATATATTTTTCTAAAGTAGTGTACACTGTAGCACAAACGCTTTAAAAATATAATAATAAAAACTTTGTTTGAGGAGAAGTGAACAGTTTTGAAAGCTTGGTGATTGAGAAGTGCCCAGATCGTTGGGTAGACTGTATGAATTTTACTTCAACCTTTCCTCCCCACATCCCAGCTGTAAGATGTCTCAGCAGAGTCAGGTACATGTGAGGGAAAACACTTGCCATGTGGTGCCAGAAAAAGATCTCTGACCCTCTGGCAGCTTCCTGACTCTGAGAAGTCTTTAAAAAAATCAGCAGGTGGTGAATTGTTATTATTTGCTCCTGAACACATAACTGATTTTATCCTTAGGCCTAGCACCTACAGTTAACAGATGAGGAAAGTCAATCACTGTCTCTATCCCATAATTACAAAAGGCTTCCATTGTTAATGTTTTATAGAACAAATCGATTATTAGATGAGTCAATCTTCTACATTAGATAAATATTGTTTTTCTTCAACCCAAAGTAATGTTCAGATTTGTAGCAGTGTAGTGTAGAGACTAATGTAGCATTGTGACTGCAATGAATGGCCAAGTCTATCTCTCAGGTACAGTGGAAACGTCACCACTAATGATCCATCACTTTAATTCATAAAACCTGTCTCCGACTGCCTTCCAGTAGGATGTTAAAAGTAGTTCTTTAGTATTTTCACCAAATATTTCATACCTTTTCTCACTACTGCAGTGGGTGACACTCCACCAGATATGGAGTGCTCTGCTGCTTTTATTTTATAGTACTGAGAATTAAGCTGTTGTACAACTCTTTGATACAGTAATACATGTTTTGCAGGAATATTTGTAATGAATTTGCTGTCTAAAATAATTCATTTAACGAAGTAGCTATCATTTGCCCCTAGTGTGATTCTGGATGACAATTGCTCATGAACAGAAGTAATAAAACCATTGACACTGGGTCTCAACATGCAACTAAACCTGTTTTCCCTTTCTTCTAATGTCAGTCTTATGCAAGGAACAGTTAGCTCATAATGCAGAATAATTTTCAGTTTCAGTGCAACATTAACAATATCACAAATACGAAATAACAAAAGTCATTAGCTTCATTTCAGAAAGTCATTAGAGGCTGGAATAATGTTTCTTAAGCATTGCCCTGGCCTTTACTAATAGGAATGCAATAAAAAGGCAGTGAAACCTTTGAAATAATGACAAAATCATCCTTGAAATTAGATACAGTTTTCTAGTAATGAGGCTAAAACAATATTATAACAGTTCTGCTAGGAAAGTTGGCGGATATAACAATGCTTCAAGTCGGAAAGTAAAATTAAATGTCTTAAAAAATTAAATGTTTTATTAAGTTTCTAATAAAAATTCCATGGAGGATCTGACTAAACTCAGAGCAGTCTTACCCAATAACAATCTTAAAGTTTGCTATATGTCTGGCACATGAAGAAGTATTCCTGTGCTAAAAAAGCTGGTGTGGTTTTGTTTCTCTTGTTGATTATCAAGAAACTATCTTACAGCAATTTCAAATATTGCTCCATTTTGAAGATACTCCAAAAATGTAGACATGAACTGTTGTACTGAAAACCTAGATTACATTTACAAAAATGACTAAATTTTGTAAGAATTATTTTTTGTCAGTTTCTCCACATAGAAGGCAAGCAGGCTGATGTGGAGCAGTCACATACCTTTTCAAAATACAGAATAAATGCACTTTGTAAGTACAGGAGAACGTGGGCATGTGTAACTACAAGGGAATCTCTTACTTTTACCCACTTAAAAATACACTTGTCAACTATATAGCTGTCTTTGTTCAAATTGCTGCTAGAAGTTTAGTGAAAGCAATTTCTTAACTGTAGTGTAACTAAACCTCTATCCTGAACTGAATGAAAATGAAGTGTGAAAAATAAATGTGTCGTTTGTCAGTATGAAATGTGAATCTATTGTTCAGTGTTAAAGCTCTGGGAGGCAGAGTTTATTGAGCTCCATACAGCACTATGACTGGTAACTGCTTTACCCAGTTGACTGTTTTGATAGGTAGTTTTCTTCCTATTAAGTGCAGTAGTGTGAAAATGCTGATAACATAAAGAACATATCCTGAGATTTCAGCTTTTATTCAGCATGGCTACCTTTGCTGTGTACTGAGGCCACTTTCAGAAGTGATTTTCATTTACTTCATTGGATTTATTAGCCTTAATGTTGAGTATTCCAATACAAATGCTTTACACGTTGTTCTATTAAATACTCCATTTGAGCTGGTTTTGATTGGGATTTGTATGTATATGTACTAAGACAATTAGGGAAGAGTTTTTTTAAAACAACACCAAAAACTCGACATGACTTACAGCCACATACAGCAACTCACAAATTCAGTGGTACTCAAAAGATGAGACTTGTGATGAGTGCACCATGGTCTCTGCTTCTTGTGTTTGCCCTTAATGTGGTGTGCAACTGTGAAAAGTAGTGTTTTATTTATGGCATTGTAGGTAGTATCAATTTAGCTCAGTGCAAAGCTGTAGGTGGCTTGCTATGGCTCACCACACAGCCATTAACGGTATCATTTTTGCTCAGCAGAGTTGCAAGTGATAGTATTTAAACTCCCTATAACACTGTGAGTGATAGCTTCTCCACTTGAAGACAGGCATTCTGACTGAGTCTTTTGTGTGAGTCAAGTAAGTGAAGAATATATAATCTCACCAGTTACAAGAGGATGCAGCAGACTTGCATTTTAGTATCGACTTATTACAGTGATTAAAAAGGAACAGTGGATCACAGAGTCAGCAGATTTCTGAAGTAAAGATGAGCGTATTCATAAATATCTCTGAACATTATTACCAGTGTAAGATAGCGGTTCCAAACCCCTTCTTATCTCTGAAACCTGTGGTAGAAAATGTGAATATTCTCTAGGACACCAACTTGCCACTGAACTAACCTGTTCAAAAATTTTGAGACTGAAAGCATCTCACAGAGGACTTAATAATATAAAATATGTAATAGGAAGTAGAATGAAAATATGATGAAATACTAGAATGCAGATGCTAATATTTTTGCCTCATAACTAATTTACACCAAGGTATTATAAAATGAGGTTTGTGATCATCTTTTTTAAAGCTATTTATGTCAGAGATGGGCAGAGGAGTAGAAATGAGAGGAATGCATATCCTCTTATTCATTCAAAAGTACATTAAACCCAGCCTGATAGTGTGCACCTGTACTCTGGTTTGTGGACCTTGTGCATCTGAGAGTAGAGGAAGCCTTAAATCTCTTCAGATTTGCAATTTACGTGTGATTTCTATAATGCAAAAGAATGATTAAATTTAGCTCAACATACTTATAGTTCAAAGTAGCGTATTTTGCTGTTTTGGTGTATTTTTTTCTTTTCCATATTCTTGTCTAGTAGTCATTTCTGATAGAACAACAGGAAGTTAAAGAAGTTCTGTTTTTTCATTTGCCAGACTGTCCTTAACAAATCTTGATATCTAATCTGCTCTTTTAGATTCATCATTTTTATACACTTCGCATTCATAAAAAAGTTTAAATTAGAAATAATTAAGTTCACAAGTGTGAGAGTTAAGCTAAACTGAAGATTGTAGAAACCTTTTAAAAGGTTTCAATTCCTTCTTTTGTCAAATTCCTTCTCTTCAGTGAAAATTTGGATAAATCCAGAATTAAAAAAAAATGGTATTAAAAAATGAAAAAAAATACAGGAATTAAAATTTAGTTTCTCTTTTTTTTTTTTTCTCCTTTTATTTCTGTACAGATGCCCCATAGCATTTAAAAATCAAGAATTCTGATTCTTTTAAAATCTGGAAGACTCTATTCTGTTAACAATGACGTTAGCTGATAAAAGCACATTACAGAGTTTCAGAAAATATTATTTGACTCCACTCTAATTTGTGATTTGAGGAAAAGCCTAAGAAGCCATTACGGATAATACATAATACTATATGTGTTTTAACATATCAAGAATGTGAGATCTTGAACAGTAAACACAGTTTTAAATTTGTAATCCAGTAAATCTTATTTTTAAAATTTAGAATAACTAATGTCCTGTAACTCGCTCCTGAAACAAACAAACAAACAAATAAATAATTGTATTGCTTATGCTTTAGAAATACAGGAAATATTCTGACTGTACAGAAATATCAAAAGTTAGCCAGTATTAACTATCCAATAACAATTACTCCTTTCTTGTAAAATTTGTGATCTAGAACCGACTTCCTTTACATTTATAGGAGCTACACTTTTTTCATGATTTTTTACTTTTAATCTTTATAACTCATTTGTAGAAGTTCTTTGAAGCTTTGTGGGAAGATGTCAGGTACTGATATCTGAAAGATAATGTCACTTCTGTAATATGAGGGCTGCTCCAAAAGTAATGCCTCCTATTTTATCATGTTGGCCCAGAGTGTATGGCAGTAGAAGCTGAACTTTCCCACCAGTATCCTGTTCCATTCTGTTGCCATGTGACAGATGGTAGCAAAGGGGCAGTCTGACACAATGCTGTCTGACATGGAAGTGCTTATGAAACAAAGGCGTGTCACTGAATTCCTCCAGAACTTAGCATGGTACACGATCAGTGGAAATAATAATAGCATTTTTGCTACAACTTGAATTGCACATCTTAGTTAGTACAGTGGCTTAAATTTTTAAAAGATCTTCAATAATGATAAGTGAGAAAAAAATTTCTTTAAAATCAAAATTAGAATGTAAAAACTTTAAGTGGGAGGATTGAAGCAACAATCTAGCATTTCAACAACAATATTCTAATTTTCATCTAAAAAATATATGATTAAGAACATTTATAATTCTTAGCAACACTTTAGAAAGGAAATCATTGAGTTCCAAAGACTATTTCTACTTTATTAAAGTGTATTTTGTAGTAAATTATGGTGTGCAGTAATGAGCTTTTCTTAATTATCCTCATTTTGACATTGCACATGTCATTGAAAAAATTCATTATGAAGCACTAATTAATCTTCCAAGTAGAGAGAAGGCATATTGCTTTCTTCAAAGGCTTCTCACTTCCAACATGAATCTTGCTGGAACTTTCTTATGAAATATTAAATAACTTTTTCTTTTCTATCTTTTACTTACACACATCTGTCAGTTTTCCTTCTACCTCAGCTAGTTAGGGAATCATAGAATCATAGAATCATAGAATGGCCTGAGTTGAAAAGGACCACAATGATCATCCAGTTTCAATCCCCCTGCTATGTACAGGGTCACCAACCACCAGACCAGGCTTCCCAGAGCCGCATCCAGCCTGGCCTTGAATGCCTCCAGGGATGGGGCATCCACAACCTCTTTGGGCAACCTTTTCTAGTGTGTCACCACCCTCTTTGTGAAAAACTTCCTCCTAATATCTAACCTAAACCTCCCCTGTCTCAAAACCATTACTCCTTTTCCTATCACTATCCACCCTCATAAACAGGAATGCTCCATCTTATTTCATTCAGCAGTGGAAGCAGTGGTACAGAGTATTCTAATAAGCTCTAAATTCCTAAATTCTAAAAACAGCATTTGGAGAGATCAAATAGAGATGTTATTCATCTGTGTAAAATATGATTCTTTTAAAATCAGATGTAAGTAAAGTAAGTAAAATGAGATGTAAGTAATTTATAACACTAGCTCAAGTGAGGTAAGTCTTACTAAAGACACAGAATTAATCACAGTGTTTGCACTCTTGATGTTTAAGAATTGAGAAATTGTAAAATAAAAAAAGCTAGTTCCAGTCTCAGCATGCTATTAATGAAGATTTTTGTGTGTGTGTGAAATAGAAGTAAAGGATTAAAAATAGATGTGTCCTATTTTTAAATACACAAAGAATTTTAATGTATCTGCAGAGAAAATCATTAGAACTGCTTTCCAGTGCCCTGATTACAACATTCTCATAACTCATTTTGAAAGAAGTTTGTCTAGCATTTGACTTAATTTATCAAAGAGTAACCAACAAAGCATTACTGCTGAAAGTAGCAACAGATGAGTTTATTTCTGGTTGGGAGCCTTGAAACTTGTCTTTTCTGTGATTCTGTGATTCTGTTAATGCAACATCTTAAATTTCTGCTCAGGTTAGTACAATGCTGTGGAAGGATCATCATGCACTTATGGGTGTGTATTCTGGGACAAGGTTGGGTTGGCAATGCTGGTAGAGGGCTGAAGACTATTTTAAAAGCTCTTACAGTTGTACCTAGAGAATGTATTTTATTCTTCGTAGAGTTCTGTATTTGGTTGGTTGATTGGTATTTTGTATGGCAGTTGTTTTGCTCTTTTTCACAGAACCACAGAATCATAGAAACAACAAGGTTGGAAAAGACCTACAAGATCATCCAATCCAACCATCCACCTATCACCTATAGTACTCACTAAACCATATCCCTCAACAAAAAATCCAAATGTTTCTTGAACACCTCCAGAGTCGGTGACTCCACCTCCCTGGGCAGCTCATTCCAGTGCCCGACCACTCTTTCAGAGAAGTAGTATTTCCTAACGTCCAGCCTGAATCTCCCCTAGCACAGCTTGAAGCCATTCCCTCTAGTCCTATCACCAGTTACACAAGAGAACAGGCCAACTCCCAGCTCACTACAACCTCCCTTCAGGTAGTTATAGAGAACAATAAGATCTCCCCTGAGCCTCGTCTTCTCCAGACTGAACAATCCCAGCTCCTTCAGCCGCTCCTCATAAGGTCTGTGCTCCAGATTCCTCACCAGTTTTGTTGCCCTTCTTTGAACCCTCTCCAGGACCTCAATGTCTTCTTGCTTTGAGGGGCCCAAAACTGAACACAGTACTCGAGATGCAGCCTTACCTGAGCTGAGTACAGGGGGACAATCACTTCCCTGTTCCTGCTGGCCACACTATTTCTAATGCAGGCCAGGATGCCATTGGCCCTCTTGGCCACCCAAGTGCACTGTCGGCTCATGTTCAGCCAAGCATCAACCAACCACCCCAGGTCCCTTTCCTCTTCACAGTCATCCAGTCACTCATCCCCAAGCCTGTTATTGGGTTATTGTGGCCAAAGTGCAGGACTCAACACTTGGCCTTGTTGAACCTCATCCCATTCACCTCAGTCCAGCGATTCAGCTTATCTAGATCCCTCTGAAGGGCCTCCCTACCCTCAGGCAGATTGACACTCCCTCCCAACTTGGTGTCATCTGCAAACTTACTGAGGGTGCACTCAATGCCCTCATCCAGGTCATCAGTAAAGATATTGAAGAGGACAGGCCCCAGCACCGACCCCTAGGAAACATCACTCGTGACCAGTCGCCAGCTGAATTTAGCTCCATTCACTATCACTCTCTGGGCCCGGCCTTCCAGCCAGTTCCTTATCCAGTCAAGAGAGTACCCGTCCAAGTCACAGGCTGCCAGCTTCTGCAGGAGAATACTGTGAGAGACCATGTCAAAGGCTTTGCTGAAGTCTAGGTAGACTACATCGACAGCCTTTCCCTTGTCCACCAGATGGGTCACTAGATCGTAGAAGGAGATCAGGTTGTCAAGCAGGACCTGCCCTTTGTGAAATCATGCTGGCTAGGTCTGATCCCTTGGTTGTCCCACACATGCCACATGATCTCCCTCAAGACAATCTGCTCCATAATCTTCCCTGGCACCGAGGTCAGGCTAACAGGCCTGTAGTTCCCCGTATCCTCCTTACAGCCCTTCTTGTAGATGGGAGTCACATTGACAGGCCTCCAGTCTTCTGGGACCTCAGCAGTCAACAAGGAGCGCTGATAGATAATGGCAAGCGGTTTGGTTATCACCTCCACCAGTTCCCTCACCACTCTTGGGTGAATCCCATCTGGCCCTATGGACTTGTGACAGTCCAGCTGGAGTAGTAGATCTCTGACTGTGTCCTCCCGAATCGTGGGTGGTTCAGTCTGCACCCCAGCCAAGACTATCCGGTCAGAGAATGAAGTATCCTGAGGATAACTGGTCTGACCTTTAAAGACAGATGTAAAGAAGGTATTCAGAACCTCTGCCTTTTTCTTATCCTCAGTGGTCATATTCCCAGCCTCATCCAGTTAAAAATAGTGATTCTTCTTAGTCCTCTCACCAGCTCTGTCAGAAAGTTATCCTCCATACCCTCCAGAAACCTCCTAGACTGCTTCTTCTGAACTGTGTTGTATTTCCAGCATATATCGGGGAAGTTGAAGTTCCCCATGAGATCAAGGGCTGGCGATCGTGCAGCTTCTGCCAGCTGCTCGCAGAACTCCTCATCTGTCTCTTCATCCTGGTTCAGCGGTCTGTAACAGATGCCCACCAGGATGTCTGCCTTATCAGCCCTTCCCTGATCTTTACCCATAGGGATTCAACCTTATCTCCCCAGCCACAAGCTCAATAACATCAAAGCACTCTCTAATATAGAGAGCCATGCCGCCATCCTTCCTTCCTTGCCTATCTTTTTTGAAGAGCTTGTAGCCAGCCATTGCAGCACTCCTGTGAGACTTTTAGTGAGACATGACCACAGCTGGCAGCAATACTAGTAACTTGTTCTCCTCTATCCTATATTTAAATTACAAGTGGCTATAAAGCTAACTTAGCACTTATGAATTCTGAGAATCACACGCTTAGAGATATTAATACTCAAGGCCATACACTAGCTCTGATAAACAAGTCCCTATGTTCTTAATGTAATAATACAGCAAGATTGAAAGTCAAATTTAAATTAGCAACATATTATTATGCCAGTAGGCAAGGATTTCTGTTAATTAGTTCACAATTAGTCCCTCTTATTTCTAATTTCAGAGTATTAGATATTGATGAAATTAATAGATTAGAAGCTGAATCCTAATGGTGTCAAACAGGCCAAAATGCAAATAGGGATGATTTTAATGGGTTTTATTGATTTATGTGCATGTGCTGTTTAATCAGTTTTGTGCTTGACTTACATAATTGTTTGGTTTATATATTAGTTCATAAAGAAAATGCAAGCTCTAGTGATCACTTCATTGTATTGTGAAATAATGTTTTGTTTAGAAATATTTTTCTATCACACTACTTTTAGAATTGCAAGTAGAGCAGTTATGATTTTGTACTACTTAGAGATGATGGCATAACTATTTTCAAGATGTCTTCATGAGCATTTTAGGAAACATTAAAACTTAAATAAATATTGGATCAAGTAATCAGCAATGAACTTCTCTGACACACTAATGAATTTCAATCCGTATGTCCTGCAACTGCAAAATGCATTAGTAATAATAACTCTTCTATCTCTGTAATTATAAAGGACCTTCAGAAGGTCATAATGTCCTCTAGTGTGATAAAGAAATGAGAGTATCCTTATAACCATCATGTACATACAACTACTCTTTTTACTGTTTTGCTGGAACATGACTTTCAGACACCTCCAATGCTTCTTAATAACAAAGGGAAAAAAAAAAAAAAAAAAAGGAAAAAGAAGGAAAAAGAAAGCTAAACAACTGGTAAATGGATATTGGTCCTTTAAGAGAGTTTACATCATACTTTGGATGAGCCAAGTAGCCTCTTGAAAATTGCTCTCCTTTTTGTGGGTGACATATTGAGTCAAGTCTTACAATGCCAGGTACACAGGCATACCAGGTACACAGTGTTCTTTTCTTGCAAGATTAAATCAAATTAAATCAAATATGTATCTATCATACAAATGCATTAGTGCAGATTTGCCTAAGATCATTCATCCTTCTGATAGATTTGTACCAATCATTTATCAAATCTAATTTCTCTTGCCTTCTCCTTTTAAAAACTTTGACCAAATTCCTTTCCGCACTCACCCTCTCACCTGGGAGATTCAGCAAGTAAACTCGATAGCAGTGCATTCACAACAGCAAGATTTTCTCTGTTAATTTTGTTAGATCCTACATTCCAAGTAGTTAAAATGAAATTTATGGCACCCTACTGTCTTAGCTGTAAACTACCTTGCAATGAATTTGCTTTAATGAAATTGAAACTGTAGAGTATGACTGGAGAGTAAAAGTCCTTTGGTACTTTCCTGAATTCTTAATAGATTCAAGAACAAAATCAGAATAGTAAAATTGTAAATTTTTCAAAACACCAAGGAAAGATTTAGAATACTACATTCACAACTAATCATCCAACTTCAAAATTCTAGTTATCTCATATGTGGATATTCAGAGGTTTAATTTCTAGAAGTTGTTTTACAAGTACCTTGTAAAAACTCTGCTACCTTTATTGTATACCAAACAAAATCAAATCTATCTTTGAAATAGAAGACCTATTTGGAAGTAATCCTGAGTTCTATACTATTTATGTTTCTTAATTTTCAAATTAAGCCGAAGAACAATTTGTTTAATTTTGTGATTTAATATTTAAAAGCATTACTTTATATATATATATATATATATATATAAAATAAATAAAAAAAAAAGGATGTAGATATGCTAAAATATGTTTTCAGAGAATAATAGAATATCCTGAGTTGGAAAGGACTCATAAGGGTCATCTAGTCCAACTCCTGGCTCCACACAGAACCACCTAAAAATCAGACCAGGTGTCTGAGCACAATGTCCAGATGCTTCTTGAATTCCAGCAAGTTCAGTGCCATGACCACTGACCTGGGCAGCCTGTTCTATTACCACTGCATGCTGGTGCAGAACCTTTCCCTAACCCACACCTGTCCCTCCCCAGATACTGCTCCTTGTCATTCCCTTGGGTCCTGTCACTGTCATCAGAGAGCAGAAATCAGTGCTTGCTTCTCCACTCCCCTTCACAAGGAAGCCATAGCCCACAATGAAGCCTTCTCTCAGCCTCCTCTTCTCTGGGCTGAGCAAACCAAGGTGTCCTAGCTGCTCCTAGTAAGTCTTCCATTCTGGACACTTCACCAATTTTGCAGTCCTCTTTTAGACACTGATAATTTTGTGCTCTTTTCTTACTGTGGTGTTCAAAACTGTAAACAGTGCTCGAGGTGAGGCCACATCAGTGTAGTGTAGAATGGGGCAATCACTTCTCTCAACCAGCCTGCAGTACTGTGCCCTAGATATGATTGGCCTTCCTGACTGCTGGGGCATACTGCTGACTCATCTTCAATTTGCTGTCAACTAAGACACCAAGATCCCTTTCAGCAGGGCTACTCTCAAGCATCTTGTCCCCCAGTCCATATATATAAGCAGGATTGTGCCTTCCCAGGTGCAGAATCAGGCACTTGCTCTTGTTACACGCCGTGCAATTGGTGACTGCCCAACTCTCTAATTTGCCTCAATCTCTCTGCAAGGCCTCTCCATCCTTGATGGAGTCAGTTGCTCTCCCAGTTTACTACTGTAAGCAAACTTGCTCAAAACAGCTTCTAGCCCTACATCCATAGAATCATGGAATGGCTCAGGTCAAAGGAGCATTTAAATATCATCTCATTCCAATGCTCCTGACATCGAAGTCATTTATGAAAATGCAAATGCTTCATAAAACTCATACATATATTTGCTTTGCATATAATCCTTTTAAATAAGAGTTTTGGAAATAAACAGGGATTTTTTTTTTCTACCTACTCTGTGTCTGTTTAAGAAATCTTAAGTTGTTTGACCTCTGCTTATATTCAAAAAAACAAAAATAATACTCCATAGGGATTGTTAGCATCCATGTTAAAAACCTAATTTGTGCCTATCATGCAACTGATTATTTCTTCAAGCTGTGTCACTACTCTACAAGGTAACCATAATTAGATTTCGTATGTAAAATATTATAACTTAGTGTGAAAACTATTCTAACCACTTACAACTTATCTATTGTGAAAACATCAATCTTTCCAAATAAAAGGAACTTGGTAAATATAAGAGAAATCTGCATAACAAAACTTTCTTTTTTTTTTATTATGAATACCTAGAAGCTAGAACAAGTGTCTAACAAGCTGGCTTTAAGTATCGCGCAGTTTAAATTAATTCATAGCAGACTATCTATTACCTGATTTAGTGTGTGCATAATTATGTGTTTCCTTGCTCAAAAACCTTATTGATCTTTCTCAGTAGCGTTCTAACAGTGCTGTCCAAAACAACATGTACTTTTTTACATAGCTCACTTTTGCATAGATCTGTCTTATTCTTTATAAAATGAGATATCCAGAAACAGTTGATAGAAATTAGGCAGTTCTTAGTTATGAAATATGAACTCGTTATAAAACCATAGAATGTTTTGGGTTGGAACAGACTTTTAAGATCATCTAGTTCCAAGCCCCCTGGTCTAGGCAGGGACACTTCTAGACCAGAATGCTCACAACTCCATCCAACCTGGCCTTGAATGCTTCCAGACAGGAGGCATCCACAACCTAACAGGGGAACCTGTTTCAGTGTCTCACCACCCTCACAGTAAAGAATTTCTTCCTAACATCTAGTCTAAATCTACTGTCTTCCAGTTAAAAGCCATTTCCCCTTATCCTATTGCTACATGTTTTTATAAAATGTCCCTCCCCAGCTTTTCTAAAGGCTCCCTTCAGGCACTGGAAGGTCTCTGCTGAGCTTTCTGTTCTCTAGCCCCAGTTCTCGTAGAGTGGATGCTCCAGCCCTCTTATCATCTTCATGGCGCTCCCCTGGACCTGCTCCAACAGCTCAATGTCCTTATGTTAGGGGCTCCAGAACTGGACACAATACTCCAGGTAGGGTCTCACAAGAGCAGAGTAGAGAGGCAGAATCACCTTCTCTTGATGCAACCCAGGATAGAGTTGGCCTTATGGGCTGCAAGCGCACATTGCTGGCTCGTGTTGAGTCTTTCATCAACTGACATCCCCAAATCCTTCTACGCTGGGCTGCTCTCAAACCACTCTTCACTCAACCGGTACCTGTGCTTGGGATAGCTCTGAGCCAGGTATAGGACCTTCCACTTGGCCTTATTGAACTTCATGAGGTTGGCATGGGCCCACCTCTTGAGCCTGTCCAGGTCAGTCTGGATGGCATCCCTTCCCTCTAGCTGTCATGTAGCGTGTCAACTTCCTTATGTTTTGGAAGCATTAGAACCCTGAGAGTACTCTTCTAATTTTTTTCTGTCTACTCCAATAAGAGAATTTTGTAATACTTGCATAATCGCGGCCTTTTCTACTTACAAGCACCTAGCAATACATATTTAGTGCTTTTTTACTTACTTCTACTTTATTTCATTGTCAAGGCTGAGATAAATAGTATTTTCCTCAGCTGTCACTTATTTTCCAATCAAAACAATCGGAGTGTTTAACTTGTTTCATGTTAAAAAAAAAGTCAAAATAGAATTAATCCAGCATTTCCCTGACAGATAGAATTTAGATAACGTTTAACAAAAATTATATATAATCAGTGTTAAAATGTTAGATAGATACAAACTATAATATATTTTTCCTTTATGCTCCTGGCATTGTTTTTTTGTATGTTTGCTTCTTGATTTTTTCCCAGATATTGTAACCACTTTGCTTTATTTAACAATACGGACTATATTTACCATGTTTTAGGACAAAGGACAATATCATCACCAATTACTGCATACCACAGATTTACAGAACTGTCTAGGTGCATCAGACCTGCAAGCTGATTCTTTGATGCCTTAGCTTCTCCTACTGTTACTTTACAGTTACTGAGAATAGCTAGAGAAAGTATGGAATGTTAGCAGATGTGTAGTTTCCAGTTTCTGTTTCACTTTTTTCCCCAGGTTTAGCTTTGTTCATTGTTAGTTTTTTTTTTTTCAGCCCTTTTCATATCATCCCTTTCTGTGTGAACTATCAAAGTGAGAAACATAACAGTGTGACAAAGGCAGTCTATCCAAATCAGTTTAATGTATTCTACTTATAAGAGTTAAGCCCATCAACCATATTTTAGATATTCAATGAAGAACTTAAAAACCGGAGCACTGTCTTCTTTGACACCTCGTACTACCAAAAAAGAAAATAAGACAACTCAAGAAGGTTCTTCAACTCAAATTATGCACTCAGATTAGGCACCCAAATTATCCTGTGGGGATCAGTCTCTCTTTGCCCACTTTCAAGGGTGTACATAGACTTTGGGGAATACAGAAGAAGTATAATCTAGAAATATAAATTGGGATGCTATCATATCAGATATTAATCCAGAGGTTGAGTAATTCTAATCCTCTTGAAAATCCTTGGAGATCTTCGAAAGCCATCTGGACATGCTCCTGGGAGATCTGCTTGAATTAGGGCAGGGCATTTGGAAAAGGAGATTTCGAGATCTCTTTTCCAACTTCAGGTATTCACTGAGTTAGTCAATCAATATTGGAGCAGGTTAAGTTAGTCAAGGGCTACCAAAAGTCAGTGTAGATACCAGCAAGTTTACCAAGAAGCAGCAATCTATGGAAAAGTTGTTTTCTATAACAGGAGGATGCATGCAGTAGATCTATTTTCTTATGGTTTACTTTTCTTTGTGCCTCATGACTTTTTCTGTAGGTAGTAATTTATGATCTGGGCCTTTCTCTGTTCTCGGAGAATTCAGCAGATGATGAACATTAAGTTCAGTAGTAAGGAGGCATTTCTTGTGTCAGATTAACTGAGGAAACTTTTTTAATTTTGGTTTGTTGATTTTAATCAATGTGATACATAAGCTGTAATTTTTTTTTTTTTACCATTTCTTTCTCTTCTTCTCACTCCTCTCTCCCATCATCTTTTTTTTCCATACTTTTTCTTACTATAATTTCATTATTTACCACAGTGTGCTTCCTCACAGTGCTATATTAGCCACTACTCTAGTCCAACTTTTTGATTTGTTGACTTCAGTGCTTGCAAAACTCTTTCTCCTGAGATTAAATTAGAATATTTAAAACCTTTGTAACTTTTGTAACAGGCTACAACCTTCTGGGTGCTTAGCTTGAGAAAGCAAAACAAACAAAAAAAATCCAACACAAAAAAAAAGAAAAAAAAAACACAAAAAAAAGCTTGTATGCATTTAGAATTACTGTTATGTGCAGTGCATTAGCTGAAATTTGCAACTGTTCATTACTGTGAAACAAAAAATTCTTTAGAGATTTGTTGGCACTAAATACAACAGCAGAAATATCATCAGCAGCATGTTCCTTACATTCTGAATGAAACCCAAAGGAACTATGGCTGCTTTCTTTCCTCATTTACATTTATTTTCCACTTGTTCAGCAGAGCTCAGAAAGAAAGAAAAAAAAACAAAAAAAACTATTTACAGAGGTATCTACATTGTTCTCGGACTTAACCTGAAGAGACTGTAAAGATGCATATTGATGCTTTGGGCCTTTTTTTACCAAAGAGAAGGAGAAAGTAAATAAGTTCTATATCCATAGGATGAAAATATAAAATGCTGAATACAAATGTTTTCTATTTATGCATTTTATTCTACATCCAATGTTATAAGTTTCATCTCCTTCATCTTTTTCATCAGTTATTTTAGATATATTTTTTATTTTTTATGTGTGTATATTTACTTGCTTACGATTTAGTCTAGTTTTGTGGGATATTTTATGTATGTTTCCTTGGTTTTTCTAAGGTTCACATGATAAATATGTTTCAAATTGTCCTGGTTTAATCTTCTCCTCAGTAGCTTGTAAGCTGCTATGTAGGGTTAGGAAGAGAACAATCTTGATAACACACCAGTGTGTTAATGGCTGCAGAGCAGTGCTTGCATATAGTCAGGGACTTCTAACTTCTCACACTGCCCTGCCAACAAGGAGCTGGGGTTTAACAAGAAGCTGTGAAGGAACAGGCTACCACTGCACAGGAACTCATTAAGCATCAGTTGGCTTTTTTTAATTATTATTATTCTTTTTATTTTTTTTCTCTCTTACTAAACTGTCTTTATCTCAATTTTTTGCACTTTTACTCTTTTTGATTCTCTCTCCCACTGTGGAGTAATGAGTGAACAGTTGTGTGGTGTTAAGCTGCCTACAGGTTAAAACACTACACGAATACGTGGGCATAAGAACTTTCTCCCTTCTAATGTACTCATCGCTTCTGCAAGACAGCTTCCATAACATAGATGGTGTCACAAAATTGTCATGAGCAGTTTAGATTTATTTGGCTGCTCTACTGTGATGATGTTTTATATCTTTTGTAATAACATGATTACACATCAAAAAGAGATGAATGTATCAATATTTAGACATTGTTATACAGTGTCATAACACCTTGACATACTAATCTCTTGCTGTAGAAGACATAAAAATAGCTTGGCTTTAGAGTAATACATTATTCCAAGCTATAAGTGCAGTCTGTATTTTGAATTCAGCCATTGTCTATTTCTTGATATTTCCCAATTGCCTTTAAAAAAAAGAGAAAGGAAAAAATAGTTTAAAAGCTTTCTCTGACAGTGCTTACACAAAAAGAAGCATATATTCTGGACTATGGTGAGATGATGGACTAGAATACTCTTAAAAGACTATTAAAGTTCCGCTAAAATGAATGCACTCGATACTGTAAATCATTTTTTTCTCAGGGACCTATATAAATAAATAATAAGTTTGCTGTAGTTTCTTTTTTTTTTTTTTAAGTAAACTAAAAAGTACATAAAGCACTATAATAGCCTTTATATCAGAACTGTAGTGATTCAAAGCAAATATTCAAAAGATTCCCATATTTTAACACAATAGCAGAGGATTTTGTGATGCTTTTTTCATACAGACCCTGGCATTTTCTAGTTTTATTGCTGCCAGAATTTCCAGGATATGAGATGACATAATTGTTTACATCTCAGTGTAGACCCATTTGACACTATCAGAGGGTACACAGAAGCTTGTGTTAGAAATACTGGTCAATTGTAGCTGACAACAAATGAAAAAAGTCTTTGTCAGTTTCTTGCATAATTTTTTATAAAAGTACAGGACAAAATTCAACCACATTTACTCTTCCATCTTTCATCATCTCCAAAGCACAGTTTTTACAGAAACAAGTTTTCCTCAATGGAGAATTGTGATGGATTGTTTTTAATACTCATACCTGTATACATCGTGCTGTGTGCACCTGGAAAACCTCAAGCTCAAAGAAGACCTGGTTTTAATGCATCTTCCATATGTGCTGTATTCTATGAATTCATTATTTGAGCACAGACACTGTTAGGACAGTCAGCAATACTAAATGTTCCAAATTCTTTATAATTATTTTGCCACAAGAAATTGTTTAATATTACAGCTTATGATTTTTTCTGGTTGGTTGATTTATTAAATTTTTAAAAAAGCTCACCAGTGAAAATGTAGAGATATAAGAAAACAACAGAATTAGAGAACTATTTAAATTGAAAGGAACCTCCTACTCAAAACAGGAGTAATTACATCAAGTGGACCGACTGTAGAAGCTCAAATGTTTGTGCTTGTGTAGTTCTAGAGAGATGTGCCATACTGTGGAAATAAAAATGTATGCCTCAGCATAGTTCTCTCAGGTAGCTAATTAATATTATTGTTATCATTTTACCCATAGCAAAATGGCAGCACAGATGTGGTTCCCTCAAGGCAAAAAGCTTTGAGCAACTTGGTCTAGAGGGAGGTATCCCTGCCTCCAGCAAGGGGGGTGGAACTAAATGATCTTACAGGTTTCTTCCAACTCAAACCATTCTATGATTTCATGACTCTAAGTTGCTTAGTCAGGGCCATATCCATTTAAGCCTAGAATACTTCTGAAAAAGGAAAATATCACAGCCTCCCTTGTGGTATTTTTTGTCTTTGTATTTAATACAAATTTTCTTATGTTTTCATTCGTATCTGTTGGCTTTCTTCCCATCACTGTGTGCATCTCAGAATAGTTTGATTTCGTATCCTCTGATCAGCTAGTTGTGAATAGCAATAACATTTCCCTTTCAGCTTTTCCTCCAAAGGCTCCTGGCTGTCTCAGCTGGAGACTTCTCATAGGAAAGATGCTCTGAGTTCTTAATCATCCCTGTGGCACTTGCTGGACTTGCTTCAGTATGTCTGCATCTCTCTTGTACTGGAGAACCTGAGACCACGAGCTCTCCAGCTATGCCTCACCTGGGCTGAACAGAAGGGAAGGATCATTGCTCATGGCCTGCTGACAATGACTTGCTTGATGCAGATCAGAAGGCTGCTTCCATTCCTCAGAAATACATTCAGGACCAGGTTAACCTAGTCATCCACCAGAATTAATTGCAAAGGGAATTCCCTGTATTTCTCTGTAAAGTTTCTTTCCATCTGGTACAGCCTATCCTGTTCTGGTCCCTGTGATTATTTCCAACTACACTGTGTGACATAAAAAAAATTTAGAAGCTTCTGTGTGTTGAAGACAGATGTGAAAACACAGGTAGATATGTTTCTTGAACAATTAGATTCAATTTATTTTGTGTTCTATAAATATTGTTTAGTAAGCACTGCATAAATATTTCATTATATAGTCTTACAATGAGGGAAGAGTTTTGGGTGGTCAGAGGGCTATTCTTGTACTTGCTTATAAATCCTTTTTTCTCTGAAAGTCATCTGAGGTGATTGTACTAAAGTACTTTGAGATGAGACTTAACTTTTCAGGTCAATCTGAAGGTTTTGGACCTACTCAGAAAAAAAATAATCTCCTATTTTATTTTCTTCAAGTGTTCTGCATAGCAAATCATATTATTGCTTTCTCATCAATCTATTTTTATAGTGATCATCACTTTTTCATTGCCTCAAACTATTTTCCTGTTCTGATGCCTTGGTTACTATTTCAAAATACTCCTGTTAAATGTTTCCGCCGAGTCTCTCAATTCAAATTTGCAAAAGAGGCATTGTTACATTATTAATTTCTCTGGCATAGCACCTTGTTTTTCATTTACAATAGTAATGTTTGTTCATCAAACTTCACACTGAATTTGTGATAATTAGCCAGCAGATGTAAGGGGTATTCATCTACATTTTGATTTTGTATGCCTCTTAACTAGGATCCATCCAGACCTAGGTTTTGCATAGGGCCAATCATACTGTAACTGCCTCTTAAGAATTATGATAGCATACAAATATACTTATTTCTACTTCCTTAATAAACTAAGGTCTATTGAAAATAATAGCTTTTTGCAATTTGTTACCAATGCACATGCATGTCTTAGTCAAGGAGTCTCTAGCTTTAAATTAGTCTACTATTAAATTAGTACTTGGTCACAGAACAAGATTGCCATGCATTTCATTACAGAGTGGACTTTTAGTAGCTGCATAAAACCAAAATATTAGCAGTGCTGCCAAACTAGCAGATATATATGTGTGTGAGCACTTTTCAACCCTTCTGTATCCTGTGTTGATGTAAATATGTTGTGCTTTCTCAAGATAAAAGGCTTGTGTATTGTCTGTTGATTAATGGCTTTATTCACGACTTACATTAAGCTGATTTTAGGTGCACAGAATTCTAACATAAGTGCAATGATTAAGAAAAAAAAAAAAGAAAAATGGGTAAAGATCGTTTGTGAGAAAGGATACAGTAAAGAGACTATTTCAAGGTTCCATTTTGACGTAAGCTAACATAGTGGAGCTGGTTATATTGTTATACTTACTTACATTTTAGAATACCCCAATATTATTTTACATTTTCAAAGCAGGACAATTGATATACTGAAAATCTGTTTTGTTCTTTCCTAATGAATGCTACTTTGTTTTTTTCTGACAAGGTTTTCATTGATTTTGTTTATGCAGTTCCTTTCACATCTAGCTAATCCCTGTTGTAGGTTAAGCTTGATAGGCATCTAAATACCATCCAACTGCTCGCTCTCTTCCTCTTTCCAGCTTCAGTGCAACAGAGAAAGAAGAAAGGAAGAGTTTAAAAAAAAAAAAAAATTGTGGGTGAAGATAAAAAGTGCTTAATAAGTGAAGGACAAGTGAAAAAAGAGAGAGAGAAAGAAAGCAAAACAAAATAAGTGATAGTGATGCAAAGGCGATCACTCACTATCTCCCATGGTAGACAAATGCCTAGACAGTTCCTAAGCAAAAAATATCTGACTTCTCTAACCATCCCCCCCTCTATTTTTGTTGCTGAACACATTATATCAACTGTAATATTTCTTTGATTAGTTCAAGTAATCTGCTTGGTTGCATCCCTTTCCAATCTTTTGTGCACCCCGCAGTTTACACAATGGGGAGGGCAGAGTACAAGCAGAGAGAGCTTTTACACTGTGCAAACACTGTTCAACAGGAGCTGAAACATTAGTGTGTTATCAGTGTTGTTTTGCTTTTAAATACAAACAAACAGACAAACAAACAAACAAAAAACAGAAAGAAAAAGAAAACCAACACCTTATGAGCTGCTATGAAGAAAATTAACTCTGTTCCACCTAAACACTGCAATCTCCATCCTTCATTCTTTCATTCTGTACCATCTACACTATGCTCAGTGGCATATCCACACTACACTTCGTACCTATGCTATCTAATGCATATTGGTTAACCACCATCCACTTCCTATCCTTTGATATATACGCATATATTACTTCCTTCCCTTATGTGTCACTTCTGTCAAACGTCTGTAACATATCTGTAAGATGTCCATGACTTGAGTTCTGTCTGTTGTGACAGTTGCTTAGGATAAGGAGAGGCATATGCTATTGAGTTACTGGATGTCAAAGCCATTTCATTTGCCCACTGTTTTACATGCCTGACTTCTATATTTATTTAGGTGATTCTTGTTCTAATGATTTCTTAAATGTATTACTCAATTAGGGATTATTTTTGCCCTTGAGGTGCACATTGGATTTTCCCATCCTCCCTCTTTACCCTATGTTCTGAAGTGAAAGCAATCCCTCAAGCAGACTTGCATTTCCTGAGGAAGGAAAAACTCCTGCTGCCTTTCCCAGGCAATTTCATACAAACACTATGCAAACCTTATCTCCTTATACCGGACACCACTATTGTCCTGGTTTCATCTGGGACAGCGTTATTTTTCCTCATAGTGTCTGGCATGATGCTACATTTTGTGTTTAGGAGAAAAACGATGTTGATACCACAGTGATATTTTAGTTGTTGCTGAGCAGTGCTGTACAGAACAAATGATGTTTCAGCTTCTCATACAGTCCTGCCAGTGAGGGAGTTTGAGGTGCACAGGAAGCTGGTGGGGGAAAGAACCAGAACAGCTGACTCAAATTGGCCAAAAGAGTATTCCATACATTATGACATCATGTGAAAGCTATGAAACTGAGGGAGTTTGTCGCAGAGGTAGCCCTCGCTTGGGGACTGGCTGGGCATTGGTTGGCAGACGGTGATCAATTGCATTGTGCATAACTTGTTTTGTAAATATATATACATATAATTATTATTACTATTATTTCTCTCTTCCCTTTCTCTCTTAGTGAATAATTTTTATCTCAAAATTCAAGTTCAACTTTATTTATTTATTTTTTTTTTCTTGATTCCCTCCCTCATCTCACTGGGATGATGCAAATATGTAGAATTATCTTCCTATTCATATTGCAGAGAACAAATAAAACAAACAAGGACTAAAACACCTTAGTTGAGAAGTGTATCCCTATTACTAAAAATGAATAGATATGAAATAGCATAAGCAGTGCATTTTTATGATGATTTACTTGTCTGCATTTTGATATTTTGTTGTAAAATAGCGTACCTTACCTTTTTTTTGCATGAGACTACCTTTATGTACTTGTAATGGAAGTAATTCACCTGTGGATGGCTGAGTTCAGAATAGATTGCCCAGACACACTGTAGAATCCCTTTCCTTTGAAATATTCAGAAGCTTCAGATAACTCAGCTGTAGTTTGGACCACATAATAACCTCCAAAAGTCCCTTCTAACTTCAAAATCTCTATTTCTGTAATCTGATCCCTGTTACTTGCCAGCCAAGTGGCTTATGATAAATTTTCATTCCAGTGCTTGCATGTCACTGGAATGCTCATTGCTTTCAGTATAGTTTTTAACAGTCCATTATATGGTTTAAGTTTACAGGGGGCTGTTGCGTTATAAGAAATTTGGTACAGCAATTCAATCCCAGGTTCCTTGGCCCAGGTACTTAAAGAGATATTTTAGAAACAAGTCCCACTCTCTAACTCAGTTATTTCTGGGATGCTATTTCATCCCAGAACATACTTTTCAAGGCCTAAGATGATAATTTAGGTAATGGTGTATACTGGGAATGTTCCCAGCTATGTTACTGTTTCTTCTGTCATGGTCAATACATAACAGTTACATTGGCAGTGTGATATAATTTACCTGCCAGACTCCAATACTAATGTAATACCTGCTGTCCAGTCTGGGGAGAGTAATAAGCAGAGCTCATGGAATACAGTATTTGTGACTTCACTGTTGCAGTTGTTGGGTAGGAGATATTATTTGAACAAGTTCAAGAGAAGCACATGTCTTGGATCATTAAAAACAAAGGCAGTTTTGGTGAAAATATTCATAGTGGAAATCCTCATTTAGCACTATAAATGCTCTTGATCAAGAGGTTACTGTAGATTAATGAAATATTTCTATATGAGTCTGCTGTCTTTAAAATTTAACCAAATGAAGAGAAAATATCAAGCATTAGTTGAAAAGTTACTTACAGAATTGTTAATTATGATGACTAGTATTATCTTTACTGACTTCATTGGTCATTTTAAGAGGTTATTACCACGTACAAGTTCTGTTAATGTACCTCCTTTTTTTTAGGCTATTACAATTTAAAAAAAAAAAAAAATTTTTTCATTATTTCAATTTATGACTTGGACCATTGACATAGAAAAGTCCTTATGATAAAGTGAATAAATCAGATTATGATATAAAGTGCCCTTCCTTTGGGGCTTGCTCAATATTTAATGCTTGATGCTACTGTGTTGGACTTGGCACTTTAGTCGTTTCCTGTGTTACTATACATTTCCTTATCTACAGGAGTACCCTTGAGGTCTTGTAATTTGCAGACAGTAGGGACTTTCTATCAAGCTTTTGACTGGCCTCTTAATTATTTACCATGTCAAAGATTTTCTAATGTTTTTATTGCCCCCTCGTGGGCCATTTGCTAAAAGCAATTTGCTATTTTGGAGATAAATTAGCTTTATTTTGACTTATTTGAGTACACAGCAAAAGAATTGTAAATAGGCTTTTTCAGGTCATCAGAGTTCCTATTAAATTCTGCTGCCTCATATTTCCCTATTCTTAAAACATCTCTTTTTGGCTTTGCTAATAACAGCAAACATATTGACATTTTAATGCTACAGTTGACTTTTTCAAAAAACTATAGATAAAGATGAGGTGCATTATACTATAATTATTCGATAGGGTTTTTTTAGCATTTATAAAGATGAATGTCTCTGTGAAGGCTAGATCACAACTGGACAAAAATAACTGTTGGATTGCACTTGACTAATGGATGAGTTTATGCATTTAGACTAGTTTATCAAATTGGACTTGTACCACAGATAAGAATGGTTTTTGTTTAGTCTAAATACACATATCTGGGGAAAAAAAACAGCTGTGAAAATTCTTCACCCTCACATTGTCTGTAGGTGTCCAATCTAGTTCCTTGATGAAATCGAATGGTGAGTCATTGCAGTTTTATAACTAAGTAATTTCTATTTCTTTCTCCCCTAAAAAATGTAGTGTTAATTCTTTCACTCTTGGTAATACAAAGATTTTTATATGAGGGAACAAGTTAGGTTGCCTTGGACTAGTAGTTCTACCCTCTAGACTGTTGTCTTCTCGTCTTTGACTTGAAAAAGAAATTGTATTTATTACATTTTTAACATAAATGTGTCAAGTTGATATAGTCAGGTGAGTTGAGTCTTCATGATCTGACTTTGAGAACCAAGCAAGATTGGTTCCAGAAAGTCTTCATGAACAATTGTGTTTAACACATACAGAAATAATTGGTATGTATATACATAAATAGTGTTTCTGTTGTTTTCTATTCCCTTCAAAATTAATCACTTGAATATCAACTGGAGACTTGAATATAATTCCATAGTATTTTTCTAGACAGCTTCCTCCAAGAAATAAATGGGCTTGTTAGATTGTTACTTTTTCAGTCATGTTTTTCCAGTATGCCTGTGTTTCAATCCAGCTGTTTTTGTTATATATAAATACGCTTCTATGTATACATAAACAAGTTGACTCTCTCTCTTGGATGAAGAGTATTCTATAAAATATTTCTCATAAATTATCTGTACCTCTTTCTGTTATACAAAAGGATTAATTTCATACCTTACTTTGCAGATTCTGGATTTGCTTTGATACTGTCTGGATATAAGTATAAATTTGCATTTATACAGAACATTTCATGACAGAGGGTGTTAAATATGCTTAAAAACTCAGCAGGCATGTAAGAAAAGTAATGAGAATTAATTTAATTCACTGCTGACATGTATCTTTTTTTTTTTTTTTTTTTTTTTTTAAATATAGAAAGTATCCTAATAGTATTAGAAAGTATTTCTAATACTCCTCAACATTTATGAAATTGTCTTACGGAAAGCATAAAATTGTACTTTCTAGACTAGTTTTAACTCAATTAACAAGATGGTTTACTACTGCTAGTTTAACTGTTTGAAAACCAGTTTACTTACAAAAACCCCTAAAATAGTATGAATTCTGGCTGTTCAGATTTCTCTTGTTCTTCAGGCAGTAATTTGTGTACACATAAAGTGTGTACCGTTGTGTACCATTTGTGATGATGGTCTCCTGCCGTATGGCAGTTTAAAATCCTGTAGCTCAAATATGAAGATCAGCTTGATCAACAGCAACAGTATAGCATTGAATAATACTATCTCAAAGTCCTTTGGAAGAATTTAGGCAGAAAATAAAAATGCAGGTCATTTTGTATTGTTTGTTTCAGGAAATAAATTATAATTTTATAGAAAGTGCTGGAAATTGTCTTCTTAGTCCTGACTGTGATATAGACAGAGAGAAAGATCAAATTTCATCAAATCTTTTCGTAAAATAGATTTATACCTACAATAAAATACTTGAAAGTTTGTACATTTGTCTTTGTCTCTTTAAAAAGTAAAAACTGTCTTTAATTTCATCTTTTCTATGGATAGCATACAAGCCAGCAAAAATATCTCTCTTTGACTGTCATAATCATTCCAGAGGCATGAATTTCTTATGTATTTATATAATCAGTATTTTAATTCTGATCTATGTTTTCATTATTGTGGCTTGAAAATGTAAGGAGTAATACAATACAGAGACCTTCCTTAGAACTATGTGGTTTTCTCTGTTGTCCTCAGAGTTTTTGGTGGTTGTTTTTTTTCTTCACATTAATACAACTGATATAATTGTTTTATTATAATTGTTTTCTCTCTGAATTTGTTTTCCCTTTCTTTCCAGCTGTACAACCCACATTTCTATTGTATTCATTTCTAAATGTCAAGGTATTATTTGAAAGTTATCATTTTGGAGAACACTGGCAGATGATGAAAATGTATAGAAAAAGAGAGGGAGTGGGGAAAAAAAAGATAAATGATCAAAGAGAAATGGGAAGCATTAAATGTGGCTACCATGCCTGAACTGTGAGCTGTAACGTGGGAGAGAGGAACAAAGAGGAATAGGATGTTGCAAATGGGGATTACAGGCGTGCATTACTAAAAGATACTGCTGAGAAGAGACTGGCTACCACGGGCATGTGGATAACACAGATAAGTGTTTTCTAGGTTGCTACTGCAATTTCGGGGTCCTGGCTACTCTCAGTATTGACAGTTTCTGGGAAGGATTTGTGCATATAAGGCGCTTTGGACCTGCCAAATTTTATCTCAGGTTTTGAAATTGAGAAAAAAAGAAAAATCCCAGACTTTGCGAGAGCATAAAGTTTGAGTAAGCAAGTAGAGAATAAGAAACTAACTGTAAGGAACAGACAGAAATTGCTTTTCTCACTTGGGATTTTGAATTGTTAGCAATGATTATTCCCTACGGAGATGTTGTTTAGAGGTTGTTTATAATTAGAGAGAGATTTTTCCACTGCTTTGTCCAGTCCAATTTGTTCATTTTGTTGGAAGAATCAATAGTGCTAGCCAAAATAATTAGCAAATCAGTAGTAACTAATATAGCATAACGTGCATGTCTTCCTTGTTAAAATTGGCATTTAGGAATGGCCTAGGCAGAGTGGCAGGCCATATGTGAAGGCTGGTGATTTTGCAGACTGACAGCTTTTAAAATTTTAACCACTGTTCTGTTTCATACTCATTCAGTGTAGTTGTGAAAACAGACGAGGAGGGAGAAAAGCTTTATAAATGAAAATGTCCCTAATAAGGATAATTATCTCACTGTTAACTGAGGGAATATGTGCATAACTTCTGTGAATTCCAGCTTTGCTGTTTTTCTCTAGCTGTTACTTAGAAGCTGAATATTTCACTTAGCTACAATCACTTATACTGAAGCTTTAGAAGCACAAAAGCAAATGATGAAAATAGGTCTAATGAAAACTTGAAGGAGTCTTGTTCAGCTTGCTTTATTTTAATGAAAGAGCATTTGTTTTACAATATGAGAAAGGAAAAGTATCCTTGAGAAAGGATGAAGAACTTAAATTAAAAATAACTTTTCTCATTCTACTTTTTCTATTTTTAGAGGATAAATGAATATCATGGAGATACTGCAAAAGGGAGGTATTTGTCTATGTTGGGAACATCGGACATGGAGAATACAAACACAAATACACATAAGTCCATTAATAATCCCACAGCAAAATAGAAGGAGAGGTAGACATACAAAGATCTTGCTATATCATTCTTCTGATATATATGAGCTTTTCTGGACTCAGTATGCCTCAGCATTTTTTAATTCACATTGTGACCACTGCTTTGTTCCAAAGCTACCTAATTGGTAAATATGATTTTCATTTTCTAGTGGCCAATTTATCATATCATATCATAGAATGGCTTAGGCTGGAGGGGACTTTAAAGATCGTCTAGTTCCAACCCCCCTGTCATGGGCATGAATTAATGGCTTGTCTTAAGTCCAGATTTTACTACATTTCCAAAAATATTAAGTTTTTAATTTTTATTATAAAGCTGTATTAACGAACAGGCAATTGTGAGTCAGTTACTGGTTTTACTTTAAGAGTTCTCCTGGTGGTATGAGAGAGCAGATAGAAAAGAAAGAGAAAGCAAGAAATACAAAGATATAACTTATGGTCTATTGTCTCTTAAAGAAGAGACCAGCACAATTAAAATTTGTTATTAGATGACATATTTTTGTAATGCATCATGCTATGTAAGCTCCTGCTAAGTGTCAAGTGGAGGCTATAGTTCCATAGCACTTATTTAAAAAATCTTGGAAGCAGTCTACCTTGGGATTGGTATACAAAAGTCTTGAAAATCAAAGGAAAATGTCTGATGGGGAACCTCCCTCTTATCTGTATCTGTAGTCATTATGTTGGATTCAAATGTTGTACGAAAGCCTCCTAGCATGTTACATATTAGCTAAATTTCATCCTAGAATCAATAATAGGTACATGATGTGATCCTGCTAAGGAACAGATTTTGGAAATGAAATACATTATAGAGTAGAATTTTTTGCATATTCTAAATGCATATTGAAGTAATGGAGAGCACTTAATGCAGTCTAGTCAAGTGGTAGTGTCAGTCTATCACAGGTTTTTAAGTTTAGAGCTAATACATTCATTTTTTATCCTCAGTTGCCATGAATTGTATAATCATTGAGGATATGTACATAAACTCTTTGCTTTTCACTACAGCCTATATTCTCTAAGCTAGAAGGAATGAATGAAGGAAAAGGTTGTTCTTGGAAGTAGAGAAAATTCTCAGTTCCTTCTATTTACCAACACTGTTTAGACAGAAAAATTCTGAAGAAAAATTGCTGTCTGGATTTCTGACTAGGCTGGCATGTGTGTAAAAGTTAGGAAGGAAAATAAGTCATCCAAGGTGTCTGTCAGAAACTGTTTAAGTTGTAATGATAAAGAAGATGAAAGAGTCTGTTTTAATTTTAATTAAAGCTAAGAGGACAGAAGGCAAAATTCATATTAGTATTCTGAATATTATTGAACATTCATTCTTTTCTGATAGTCTGAGTCAGCAGCCTGTTTGAATCAGTCACTCTTAGAAAATTATTATTATGATATATTGGTTTCATCACTTTCCTAATTCTGTTTGGAATATAGCCATCATTTAGTAAATTGTAGAACAAAAACATCTGAAGTACTTCATGGGAAAAAAAAAAAAAAAAAAGAACGAGTAAGAGTAGATCCAGCAATAATTTAAATTTCACACTTATGTGTCAATGAGAATGTAAAGTTAAACTTAACTACTCAAATACAATTTTACTTAATTGATATTTGAAACAAATCCTACAAGTACTACGCATTCTTGAACCCATCTTTGAGTAGAAAGCATCCTTTATCATAGCAATCTATAGCTGCTCTGAAAACTCTGTGTTGACATTTTCCTTGAAATCCAAGATAACAAAATTATTTAAAATATCATAAATGAAGAATTAATAATAATAGACATTTCTGTTATATAGAAGTCATCTGATGTAGTAAAGAGTTAAAAACAATAGAAGAAAAAAATTGCAGAGCAAGTTCAAGTGGCTATCATATTTAATTTATTTTTACTGAGTACATTTTACAATATTGATTTTTGATCTGAGCAATGCATTGCCTGGAACAAGGAATTTTTGTAGCTAAAAACATTTGCTTGCTTTGTTTTGTTTATTCCAGTGTTAGCAGCACATATTTTTATGCAATTAAAACTTGGAACTGTTTTTTAAAACAGAGAAAGAAATGTGAAGGACATCAGGGTTTTTTTTTTTATTATAGTTTGTAGGTACTCAGCTTCAGAAAATGATCTTTGAAAACCCAGGTCAGTCTTTGCTAATATTTCTGAATACTTAAATAGTTTTTATGCGTACAGTTTGTACTGGATGCTTCCCATGTGCTTAAGTTTCTACCAGTAGACGTGCTACTCATCAATCCGTAATGTGAAATAAAGCAATGGTAATTCATTGACATCAAAGTTATATCAGGATTTCTCAAAGAGATGTTCACTTGCCTGTGAAGCCTTAGCAGGAAGATTTCAGGACTTGCTTACCAGATAAACACAATGACAGACAGACATAAAGTAAGAACATTGAAATTATGTAATTAAAGCTGTTACCAGGTAGACTAGAATTGGGCTTTTCCCTGGTTTCCTCATTCCCCAGACTGATCAACAGGGACTTAACAAGTGAGTGTTTCTTGGTTTGTTTGTTTGTTTGTTTTTTAATCTTCTTTATGATAATTGAATATTCCATGGAAGTTGGAGCAGCTTTAGCAGTTGAGAGAATTTCATCATGCATGTATTTGATTCACAGTTTAAGTCAGCTCTTTCAGAGTTGATAGATAGGCCTTCTTGTGCACAGAACAAAACTGAATTGAATCTTTCCTAATGAGCAAAAGGGAGGCATCTATTTCTTGCTCGTGTTCTCATTTCACAAGCAAGAACTGATTCATCACTCTTCTGCAGAGGACTGTTAATGGCTCCATCCCCTTCTAGAGACATCTTGTACCCAGATGCACCAGCAAATCTTTTACACTGAGAATAAGGGCTCATTCCACTGTTTGGAATTTCTTATTTTTTATGTTAAAGGGTTTTGTTTTCTGTCAATTAGCTTTGATTGCTCTTTGGATTTACCAAAGTGTCTCTCCACTGTTCATAAAGAATTCAGGGCATCAGCTTAAAAGCTAATTTTATTGCAGTTTGTATAGAAATTTCTGGAAATGTTTTACTGTTACTTAATTTAAGTAAATGACTACAACTATATTTTATTATTCTTCTGTGCTTGACAGCACAAAATCTCTCTTCCAAAGAGGTTAAATCTTCTCTCTTAGCAGCCAGGGTTACTGGCAGATTTAATGACAATTTCAATTCATAAAACATTACAAAGTTTTGTGAAGAAAAACAAAGATCAGAGTAAAAATTAAAATACACAAGACAGAGAAATGAAAAATAGTAATTGAAACTGTTAAAGCACTAACGTTGTCTATAGGAGACAATTTTAATATGTTTGATTTCAAGATTTACAAAATTTGGCAAATAATTTATTCAGTAGTATTTATTCTGGAGTATCTCCATCTCACATTCCGTTGTAATCTGTTTTAGCGAAAATATAAAACCTTTATCAGGAGATACTGTGGGATATAAACTGGAAGATATTTATCATATTGACTAGCAATTGTGATTCTTCCCTAAAGATTACATTTGTTTGTATTTTTTACATCTTTCTGTGAATAGAAAAAATCAGAAAACTGCAACAAGATCTGCCTTCTCTACATAACCTTCACAAATCAGTGTCTGTGTCTTTCTCTGTTTCATCTTACAGAAATATATCTATATATGCATGACCTTCCCTGACCTTATATATATGACATGTTTTTCAACATAGTTTTCAACATATTGCCCTGCAACATTTCAGTTTGATGTTTTCGGTCAAGGGCTGCAATGAAAGCCTAACCAACTAAAGTCAAAATCTGTATGAAGCTAATGCAGAGTCTGATATAGCTACAGACGTTTTATTATATTAAGAATTTTTGGGAATAAATGTTTCATATCAGTTAAAACAGTGAAGGCAATCCTGCTAGAGGTGCTGTATAGCAGGCTTGCTGTGGTGTTTGCAGCAGTACTTGGACTGGAGTTTTCCTATGATTACATGTAATTGGAAGCCTATAAAGTATCTTTAATTCTCAACATTGACTATAGTAATAATGAAAGTGAATACTGATAATATTTACTAGTTTGGAACAGGAAACAGTATTCAGCAATATGTTCAAAGACTGTGCCTAAACTGCAAAACATCAGTCAGTGTCCATAAGGGATTCAAATATCTCCTGCTGCTGAGACTTAACCGCAAGTTAAGAGAAACAACACAGCGTAACTTGGTCATATTTTATACTTACTGTCTGATTGCTTTGGAATAAAATTTTCTATAAATGTGCTGAAAAACATCTGTTTTGGGAAAGAACTACAAAACAAACAAACAAACAACAACAACAAACAAAAAATAAAGAAACAAAATAAAAAAATAAAACTAGGAAAGACAGAAATAACTTTTATCTTACAGTGCTAAAAGATAAACTGGAATAGTCAAGAATTGATGACAATCTTGAAGCAAATGGGGAAAGAAGTTATACTATGCTGCTTCCCACTTAGGTTATCCTCATAAAGAACTGCTTAGTTCAGCCTGGGTATGCTTATCAAAATGCTACTCTTCAGAATGCCAGTAACATATCATCTCTCAGAACAAAATGTGCAAACAACTACGCTGTCAATTTTTGACTGAAACATTTACAAACACATGTGAGCACAATGTTATAACTTAAGTTGTTTCTCTGTGGATCCTTTTTCAGATGGAATTTAATAATTTTTGTGTGTAGAGAACAAGGAAAAGACATTTATAGAGAAGACGGATGAGGACATTTCAGATTGCTTCCCTCTCATTTTCTCTCACTAGGATGAGATGCACGAATAAATATTTAGTAGAAAAGGGAAGCAAAATGTAAGGAACACACTTCTTTGCATAGATTCACAATGTTTTTCTCGTTAACAGCCTCCTTCTTCTGTGCAGTGGGTTGAGACCAACCTTCCAGGGTTACATAACTAAAACAGCTAGATTCAATACAGACTATTTTGCTCCAAAAAATATAAATCTTTTATATAAATCTTTTCTAGAAATTAGAGTGAATAGTTTCTTAATTTTCTTATACATTAAAAAAAAAAAAAAAGTGTCAGCAATGTCTGACAAGCTTTTTGCTAGCATCAGGTGAAAAATTTTCCTTTAATATTCAGAGAAACCTGCTACTGGAAGGAAATAAAGATGATTTATCTGATCTATAGATATGACTTACCATGGGGTTTCTTTCTGGTAATGTAAGACTAATAAGACTGCTGAAATGAAGCACAACACATTATACTTTGTTTTCCACTGAGTTATTAAAATACTATTTTCAACAATAGCACAAATTATTATAAAAATTTGAAATGCATTTCTTTTTGAGGGAAAATAGACTTGAATACATGAATCAGATGTTCTCTATAAGACAAAACTAATTTCCTCATCCAATCTAATCCAGTACAGGGATTGTGACTACACATAGAACCATGAGTGTAGATGTTGTCTTGTCTCTCTATGCTGTTTCACTTGAGAGAACACAAGGAGTGGAGCTCTTAGAGTGGGTCCAGAGGAGGGCCACTAAGATGATCAGAGGGCTAGGGAACCTCTCCTATGTGGAAAGGTTGAGGGAACTGGGCTTGTTTAGGTTGGAGAAGAGAAGGCTCTGAGGAGAAGACCTATTGTGGCCTTCCAGTACTTGAAGGGAGCATGTAAACAAGAGGGGGAATGGTTGTTTATGAGGTTGGATTGTGATAGGACAAGGGGGAATGGTTTTAAATGGTTTTAAATTTAAAGGGGGAGGTTTAGGTTAGATATTAGGAGAAAGTGCTTCACACAGAGGGTGGTGACACGCTGGAACAGATTGCCCAAGAAGGTTGTGGATGCCCCATCCCTGGAGGCATTCAAGGCCAGGCTGGATGTGGCTCTGGGCAGCCTGGTCTGGTGGTTGGCGACCCTGCACATAGCAGGGGATTGAAACTGGATGATCATTGTGGTCCTTTTCAACCCAGGCCATTCTATGATTCTATGAATGTTCTATATGTGATTGGAGGTAGATATTTAAATGAAGTATAGAAAGGAATGACTTATATACCCTTGAAGGATCTGGAGGTCCTGTTTGAAATGGTTTATAAATGTCAGGGAAAGTGAACTGTCTTCCCTAAAAAACAAAGAAAAATCTCTATTAGGACTACAGAAATGCTTTGTGCCTCTGGCTTGCGTTTGGTTTACTTAGGAGTTAGCACAATAGCATCATTTAGGTGGTATTGCACTCATCCTTCTCTTTATGAACTTTCTTAATGCTGAAGATTTAATAAAAAATTCAAGATGTGCCTCTTCAGTATGATTTGGACTACTGAAAGAGAGTGAGAGAAACTTCTTGCTACTGGGGTTTATTTTATCAGGATACTTCTTTGTAAGTCCACAACAGAATTCCCCAAAGTAGTATGATCCAAAGTATTGTCTGTATCTCACAGCCAGGCTCATTAGGATGCCCAAATTTTTGATGTGCAATAGGCTAGTTTCTAAGAAACAGCAGGTATAGGGAGACAAAATTCAAGTTGTTACTGAAAGTGTATTACAGGTTACCTTTCGTATAGGCCACTGTTCCGTGCTTCTCACTTACAGAGACAACACTGATACTGCTAGAAATGGATCCTCTAGGCATAGATAACATTAACATTTGTTTTCCCAGGCCTAACTGTGTTGGTACTATTTCCGAATAGAATCTTCCAATACCATTGTTCTCACTTCCACAGCACATACACTAAAATTGGAATTATACAGAGAAAATTAGCATGACCCTTATGCAAGGTTGACAAATTTGTGAAGTGTCCAAATTTTTTTCAAGCTCAAATAGGGTAGATTTATGTTAGATATAAGGAAAAAATATTTTGCAGTAAGGGTGGTGATGCACTGAAACAGGTTGCGCAGTGATGTGGTTGATGCCCCCACCCGGGAGACTTTCAAGGGGAGGCTGGATCAGGCCCTGGGCAGCCTGATCTAGATGTTGATGACCCTATTCATTGCAGGGGAGTTGGACTAGATGGCCTTAAGAGGTCCCTTTGAACTCTAAGGATTCTATGATTCTATAGGATGAAATTCCATGAGCTTGCTGAGTGCCAAGTGCCTCAAAAAAGAAGAATTAAATACAGACAGCCTTTTCATATTGACTTGCTAACTGTAAACTTTAAATTAGGTCACAGCACAACTATTATCTTTTTAATCACCTGGCAGAGGGGCTGTGAACAAAAGGTGAGAGGATTATTCATCTTAATGAAGAAGAAGAAAGTAAGTAGTAAATCTAATTTATGAACATCATATATGAATATTTATTAATGTAAGAAATGTAAACAGAAGCATCTTACGTTATGATTATGATCACAGTTGACATAACAGAAATTTGATGAAGTCATATGACTGGAACATTAACACAAATAGTACTCATTTCATAGGAGTTATTTTTTTTGTGAGCAATTACTGTAATTCCCCTAACTATAGATTGTAATGACAGAGATTCAGAGAGAAACAGCAGAATGCCAATCTGCAGCTATAGAACATGGGGCAACAGGCAGAAACTGATACACAGGAAGTTCCATACAAACACGAAGAAGAACTTCCTTGCTGTCAGAATTATGGAGTACTGGAACAGGCTGCCCAGAAAGACTGTGGAGTCTCCTCCAGAGATATTCAAGACCCACCTGGAACCTTCCTGTGCAATCTATTGTAGGAAACCTTTTTTAGCAGAGGGTTGAACTTGATGATCTCTAGAGGTCCCTTCTAACCCTTGCAATTCTGTAATTCTGTGAAATGACATCGCATTTTGGGGGGGGGAAAAAAAATAATGATGAAAAGAAAGTAAATCTAGTTTTGTCTATAAGCAGATGGCTTTCTGTAACTAGATGGATTTGTCTGTAAAAAAAGAAACAGTAAGTCAATTTAGACATCCATTAAGAGGTAAAGTTCACAAAATTTAATAAAAGAGAGAGAAATCAGGAAAAAAAAAACAAACATGAGAATTGTATGTGAATCCTCTCATGCATCCACTTTTTTTTTTTTTTTTTTTTTTTTTTAAAGTGGCCTATAAGATGCATTTTCAGAAGTGTGCCAATATCTTTATTGATGCCACACAGGGAGTTCAGCTTCTGAAATTCCACTAAATGAGGCTGATGTCTGATATGCTTTTTCAAAATAATGAACGATGTTGACATTGGCTGTTCAAAGAAAAAGAATAAGTACATTTTCAAATGGCCAGCTGTGAGCTCATGGTAGGCTTAATGCCATCAGCCAAGAAAACCTACAGTCAATTATTTTATTTAAATTACAATCATTTTTAAAAGAATGTTTATAGTTTATATGGACTACAATTGCATAAGGATTTGGGAAATGTACTCAGAAATAAAGCAGAATTTTTAGGCAGAGCTTATTTCCTATCCATTCAATATAAGCAGGTATCTGGAAATAAGGTGAAAATTTGTCACTATTAGAAAATAAAGGAAATGGAGCAAATCGTAACCAGTTCCAAGTTGTGAAAGGACAGGAAAAGACCAAGTGACTCAAAACCCACATCTGATCTTGACAAATTTTTGAAGTCAATTATTGTTCATATAATACAAGAGATTACTTGAATGGCAGTTTTAGCTGCAGTACAGCCTGCAAAATGTGACTAATTATCTCCCACAGCTCTAAGAAACTCATTTCCCAGGGGAATTGTGGCAATAAAACTTTGTCCTTATAACATTTTATATTTGTAAGTGAAAAAGATTTATAAAATTCACTAATTAAGCTTGACAAATCTCAAGAGAACAAGTAAAGTAACAGTTTACTCATTTTTATGTATGCTGCACACCCAAGTAATGGGACTTGCCAAAGGTCACACAAAGTTAGAGGCAGAGTTTGAAAGAGATAAAAAGACATCCTTTCCAAAAGGCCAATGACAAAAAAAGTGCCCAGCAAACAATATTCTTCTGCCATAGTTTAGAATGCTGCATGTCTGTGCTTGTTAAAATGTCATTGGACAGAGTGTTACGATAGTTTCTACCTTTTTGTTTGCTCTATTTTATATATTAATGCAGAAAGAGTAACTTTCTATGTATTACGTATAAGAAATTGGCTGTTTTTAGGATAACTAAAATAAATTCTACATTTTTTCATTATTTTTCAGTATTTGTAGCATTGTGAATAAAATATGTTGTATATTAATTTTAAAGACAAAATAAAGGTAGACTCTGTAAAGGGGAATTCACGAACTTCAAGTACTTGCTATAATAAGACAGACTCTTTAAAATAACAGACTTGCATGATACCATAGTAATCACATCCCATGTCTACAATCAGGGAAACTTACAATTCACTACTTGAGACATCTGTCTACGTATCACTTGTTAACTCCTAAAATCACTGTATTACTGATTGCTTCAAGTATCAAGTCCATTCCAAACTGACAAGTTCTCTAATAAAAGAAATCAATTTGCTTGTCTAGATGAAGTTGGTGGTCAGTGGCTCAATGTCTGGATGAAGTTCAGTAACGAGTAGTGTCCCACAGGAGTCAGTGCTGGTATTGATACTCTTTAACTGATTGATATTTCTGTGACAGGGGGCTGGAGATTGATGATCCTTAAGGTCCCTTCCAATACACGCCATTCCGTGATTCTGTGTGATCTGTGTGATCTGTAATATCTCAGTGACATTGACAGTAGGGTTGAGCACACCCTCAGCAAGTTTGCAGATAACGCCAAGCTGTGTTGTGGTTGAGATGCCCAGGAATGGGATACCATCCAGAGAGATCTAGACAGGCTTGAGCAGTGGGCCCAGGTGAACCTCATGAGATTCAACAAATCGAAGTGCAAGGTCTTGCACCTGGATCAAAGCAATATCCATTACCAATACAAGCTGGGGGATGTAAGGATGAGGCACAGCCCTGTCAAAAATGACCTGGGCATAATAGTGGATGGGAAGCTGAACATGATCCAGCAATGTGCCCTTGCAGCCTGGAAGGCCAATCATATCTGGGCTGCATCAAAAGCAGCACGACCAAGAAGTCAAGGGAGGATCCTACTGCACTACTCTATGCTGGTGAGATCTTATCTGGAGTATGGAGTCCTCAGTACAGAAAAGATGTAGACCTGTTGGAGCACATCCAGAGGAGGGCCACAAAAATGATCCAGGAGATAGAATACCTCTCCTATGAGGCCAGGCTGACAGAGCTGGGGCTATTCAGCCTAAAGAAGAGAAGGATCTGGAGTGACCTGATAGCATCCTATCAGTATCTAAAGCGGGGATATAAGAAAGAAAGGGACATACTCTTTAGGAGGATCTGTGGTGATGGAACAAAGGGAAATACTTTGAAACGTAAAGAGAGTAAGTTTAGTTTGGATATAAGGAAAAAATATTTTACAGTGAGGGTGGTGAGGCCCTGGAACAGATTACCCGGAGATGTGGTGGAAGCCCTGTCCTTGAAGGTGTTCAAGGCCAGGCTTGACAGAGCTCTGAGTAATCTGATCTAGCTGTGGATGTCCTGTTCATTGCAGGGGAATTGGACTAAATGACCATTAAGGTCCCTTTCAACTATAAGTATTGTATGATTCTGTGATTCTAAGTTGCAGAATTCAGAGTATATGCTATTAACCTGAGTAAATGGACTGTAGTCAAATAACAGTCAAAGAAGGCAAAGTGCACCAGGAGAAAGCTTTCTGAGTGGGAAAAAAATGTCTGAAATTTCACCAGTATTTACTGATACGGTAATAAATTAGCAAAGAAAGTGAACAAAAGTATTTGGCTTGCTATAGAGAGGTTCTTCGTATCATAAGAGCCACTTAAAGGAAAACAAAATTGGTTGTAGAGTAGGGATGAGTGTAACTTGATTCGAAAGAAAAGCCATCTGCAACAGAACAGAGTACTGAAATTCCAAGGGAATGTCTGCCTTTTGCCCCAAAATTCTCAGAGAGAAAAATGTAACTATTTCTAGTTATATATATATATATATATATTATAAAGAATTATTTATATATATAAATATTGTAATTCTTTGTTCAGGTTCCTATCTTTTCCTAAAAAGGGATACATTATTTTCTTTATTGTACAAAGCTAAATATCTATTTTATATGAATAAACTTAAAACTTGTGAGCACACAAGTCTAACACTTGAAAAAACTGGAGAATAAGGTGACTATGGCTTTTCTGTAATTTCTAACATAATCTTCTCAGTTATTGAAAAAAAAAAACAAAAACAAAAACAACTGAGACTTATTACTCTCTAGAGCTTACTCCAGAGAAGTACTAAAAACCTATGTCTAAAATGTTAAATAAAATTTTATCAGAGGTCAGTTCAAGACTGGTTGACAAGTGGCAGCAAATGTTCATTGGCCAAAGGGAAAATTATTTAGAACTATCTCTTCCACCAACAAGGCTTGTTGAGAGTTGGGTTGCTCAAAACAGAGTTGGATGTGAAATTAAAACTTCTGTGTCCACAGCATTCAAACTTAAGTAGTGTGAATAATCTTAATTGATCAAACTCATTATCAAACTCACTTCATTATATACATTACATATATACATATATGTATGTATGTGTACTTACATTCCAAATCACAAAACACAGTAACTTGGAAAGCTTTATCAAAGTTGTGACAACAGCCCTGAGAAAACTGCTGGAATTTTCAGCAAGTAGATGTTCAGAAAATAAATAAATAAATAAATAACAAAATCTGCACTATGCTTTTTTTTCAGTTACTGCTTTTAAATATAACACAAATTCTTCAACCTTTCTTCACATTAAATTAGATTTAAATCATGAAACCATCTTGCTTGAAGTCAAGAGTTACTTTTAATTTGGCATTCAGAGGAGAGCTTATTTAGTGCTAGGAGGAAAATGAAAGCAATTTCATAGTATCAGTCCCTGATTCCTCTTTATTTGTAAACATACTTTCACAGAAACAAAAGCAAACAAATATTGTCTAAAGTGGCTGCAAAATAATTAATCTTAAGGGAAAGGATGAAAACATGAAGCAATATCAGCATTTAGTTTGCTGTAAGTAGATCAAACAATTCCAAAACTGAAATGCAAATCTAAAGGAAAAGAAGCCAAATATTCAGTCTCTTAACAGCAAAACTGTCCTGACATCTTTATATTATAAATATTTCAGATTGTTTATAAACCTTTGCATGGGGACTTTTTTTCTCTTCTTTTTTTCTTTTCTTTTCTTTTCTTTTCTTTTCTTTTCTTTTCTTTTCTTTTCTTTTCTTTTCTTTTCTTTTCTTTTCTTTTCTTTTCTTTTCTTTTCTTTTCTTTTCTTTTCTTTTCTTTTTTTCTTTTCTTTTCTTTTTTCTTTTCTTTTCCTTTGATAAAATAACTAAATAGCTAAAAAAGAAAGGTAAAATATCAAAAGATACAGACTAAATTACTGTGTTATATGCGTCAGTTTTCTAATTTATAGTACCAAACTGATTTTATAACAATATACCATTCTAAGGCCTTGATTTGCCTTCTAAATTGCAGGTGCAGGTCACTTATCTTCTAACATCAGCTCCTTCTTTGCATTTGCTAGTGATTTGCATGTCCTCTAGATGATAGAATAGACACACCTGCATGCTGGAGGGCTGAATTATATCATTACTTAGGCTTATGTCAGGCTACTTTGTGCTCCAGCACAGTATTTGATAGTAAGCACTTTGTTCTTTGCTTGCTTCTTTACTTCTACCTGAGTTATTTTTCCTCTTTCAGCAAAACACCTTCCCTGAAAGGCAGTAGTTGTGTGTGGTTTGCTGGGTTACCATTAAGCAGGACAGCAGTCAGAAGTGCCATTAAAGAAATTGTTTGTTGTTTTTTGTTTTTTTTTTTTCTGTTTGTTTTTAATGCAATAATAGATACTTATTCAGGAAATGGATTTATCTTGGGGTCTTAAGTTCATTCACAAACCCCAGTGTTCTCATGTTTATTCCTATAGACCCATCAGTGACTCCACTCAAGTGCTGTTAGTAATGTTCCTAGATCTAGAGTATGTCTCTGACTTACCAAAGTTACATATCAACCTACACACTAGCACTATAAACAGGAGAACAGACTCAATTCTAAATCTGGAATGTACTATTTAACTTAATGAGGACACATGAATTCAAGACTTATGATTTAACTTGAATGTAACTTTTACTTAAGCTGTTACAAAGTACTGCTATGCAGAACAAAATGCCTGCACAGTGCATATATAATACAGAAAAGCATTAATTTGGCTAGAAAGTCTGCAATTCTAGAAGTTCTTGTTGAAAAGAAAGATTGCAATATATTTAAAGAGAAAACTTCTTTGGAAAGGACTAATTCATAACCAATAAATCTTTAGGTTGCTAGTTCATCCAGAATATTATTTTTAAGGTGTAAACATGAAGCAAGATTTATTGCTTATAAGTCATGCATAAAACATAGTGAACTGAATTGAAAAATTATCCACTATATTTTCAATGGAATTAAGTTTTTTTTTGTTTTTTTTTTGTTTGTTTTTTAAAAAAAGGAATTAAATGTTTCTATTATGTTTCTTTAGTCACCAGATAGAAGTTGATTAGATGGTGTAATTGCTGAGGTATACTTTTCTCCTTTGCAGTGTGCACATATACAGTGGCTGCATACATACATAAACAGAAAAAGCTAAGTACATTAAACCAAGGCATAGTCCTTCAACAGCAAATTATAAAATAATTACCTTTATTACAAAGTATTTTAATATCTGTTTGAAAAATACTGTTTGTTTTCAGAAATGTTATTTTTTTAAAAAAAAAAGAGCACAATTCTGTGCTATCTCACCCCTGATTTAGAAAACCTATGATGATGTCATTGACATCCATGTATGCTGTAGTAGAAAGATAAACAAATGACATGCAGTGCAAAGCTAACTACCCTGGCAGATCTTACAGAATGTAACATGGAAGATGTATGTCTCATTTACTTGATTCACATACAAGAATTTTCAGCTGCCAACAGGCTGTGTTCAGTGTAAAATACAAGTCAAAGAGGACTTAAAATGGGTACAGTGAACTTGTACCCAGAACTGAATGCACAGATTTCCAAAGGAATTCTGATTTCTGCTAAGAAATAGAAGGCGTGATATATTCTTATGTCTCTCCCTGTGATTTCTGAAAATGTTAAACTGTTAGTTTATGGCGTTATGCTTTAGTTCAACAGGTAGCAAAGCACCACACAGTCCTTCACTCAAATCTTTACAACCCCCAAGTGGGACGTGGGAGAGAACTGAGAAACAAAACAACAAAGTAGAACACACAAGCTGAGATATTTACTAAGACATTTTACTGACAAAATTCAACTTTGTTCATGAAAGCATTGCATTTTTCTTCCTGGTTTGTAAGGATATCCAACTTCACAGGATCAGTAAACAACTTCAAAAACCTTTCCAAATCCATAGAACTAATGTTTTTTCATAAATTTATAATTGTATGTAGCACAACTTGTTCAACCAGAAATACAACGGTTATCTAATGCTCACATAAATTTCACAGTAGGAAGTGATGGCTTTTCTTGAGTATCTTTGTTTCTTTTAACATATTTTGATGTCTGCAGGATTTATAATTTGGCTTTTAAAGCTGGTTTAGCTTTTTTTTTTAATAGTCTAAAATTAGATCAAAGCAAGATGATTTGTTTGTCATACTAAAACTTCATATGTAGGATTTACATGAATTACCCAAGTGCATATTACAGCTATTTAAAATGTTCTCCAGGGTTTCAAGCACTAATTCTTAAGTGTGGCAGAGATTCAGAAAATATTTTATACATCTGAGTTTCCCTGAAATGCTCTCACTCATTTCTGTTTTATGGCTTTTTCTTTATAGATGTGAAATGGATGACACAAATACCATTTCATTTGTTCGTGTAAAACCTCAACAAGCCCTCAGCCCTCAAATACATGGTTCATTTTTATTGAGTGTTGTTTCAAATAACTGGGAAGGCAAAGAGCTACTGTTATGAATACAATGTAAAGTAATCGTTCTAATTGTCAGACACAAGCAGCTTTCTCGTATTTGATGGCATATCTCCTTAATTCTTGTTTACTTGCCCTACCTCAAAAAACACTGTAAGTCTGGTTTTATAACCACATTTCTTTCTAAATCCTGGTTATTTGTGGAACATATGCTGATTATACCACAAGATGCTTTTACTAAACCTGTGGCCTTTCTGAATGCCAAATATGTAGTAGGGTATAAAAAAGGTTTTTCTAATAATTTTGTCTTATGATCGTCATAAAAAAAAATGTAGCTTTGTGGTAATTTATGATAGTGCATCTGCTGAGCTACAGGATCTTGGAAAATCTATCCTGCTAATGGTGTCCTAAACTAAAATTATTATGCATTCATTAAGTTGCAATAAATAGAAGAGCTAATGCATTAAAGTTAATAGGGCTGCTGGAGATATTTACAGGGAATAACAGTATGAGTAGCTCTCAGAGAGATATGAATCTCACTGGGAAATCCATTTTGGTATAAAGCCTCTAAAAATTGGGTAGTGAAAATGCAATAGATTGGTGCTCATGGCATGCTACTCAAAAAATATGTCACTTCACAATGAACTCATTCTGGGTGCATTCATTACTACTTATTGGAAATAGCTTTATATACTGTAGTATATAATCACAGTATATGTTCACTATCTTTGGATAGTGATATTTCTGTGACTTTTAGTAAAAGCTGACTAAATACAGCATGTCTAATTTAAAAAAATATGGTTTGATATGGGAATAGTTGGACAAATAAGGTTTAAAGATGTTTATATTTTGGTAATAAGGCTTCAGACTGAATTTTCTATAAGAAATTAATTGAATATAGTAATAAAAACAAACTCAAAGATCATGTGTTATCAAAATAATATATACTTCTATGATTCTCCTTCAAATATAGTATTGAAAGAGCATTCTAGATTCACTTTCTCATCCATCTAAATTACGGTTAATTGATGGCACTGAACCAAGTTCTCAGTTGTTTTGCAGAAAGTGTTCACTAATAACATAAAGCACTTGAATTAATATTTGCACATGTACCTTATTTGGCTAGCAAATTCTCTGCATGAAGAAATCTCTGGTCACAAGAAATATATCTTGATTTTAGATCTGTTCATTATTCTGTATTTCTCCATAGGTATTGTTAACATTTCCATTGCTGTTTCAGTGCAAAGCAATGCTTGATAATCGAAGGATCTACTTTTTCCCCATTTTCCACTATTAACATTGATGGTACTGTAGTTTACAGTACTATACATTTCCTAGACAATGTCCAGACAAACTCAGATTTGGGGATTTAATGCAATTAATCTCTTATTCAAGGTTGAAGATGACAGAGTAATGTATGTAAAGTCTATTGGAATGATCTAATGTACTGGCATAACAGAGAAGAGCGCTGCTAAGGAGAAAATTGATATGTAAGGAAAATAAAGTTGAAAATAACCATAGAAAGACAAATACCTTGAAGATACTGGACAAGACTATATATTAGATAAAATGAATACAGTTGTGTTCTCCAGCTATATTCATGCTCCAGGGCTTGCCCAAAGAATCAAACATCTCTGTGAAGAATTTTATTTCTGTCAATGTACCTATGTAGTGTACAATTGCATTACAAAACCCTCTACAAGATATCACACAGTTTAGACTTTGTTTATTTTTGGTAGCATTGAATTAGTCTTTTTTTAATACTATTGTCTGAAAGCAGAGGTAATTTTTAAAATGTCATAAAGCAACACTAACAAAGGATTTTTCAAAGCAGTTTGAGGTTTTTTTTTCACAGTTTGGGCTCTGCATTTTCAATTGGGTGTTCTGTTTGCAGTCTTGCTTTTCCTCAAAATAACATTCACATTGCAGATATTGGGACTGCAGATTTGGAAATAGGAAAATGAAGCAGTGCGTCAAGAGGTTAGCTCATAGCCAATGAAACTGCTTTATTGTAGAAGAGTTCATGTGGAACAGGACTCAGTTATCACTTATTAGGACAGAAATCACCACATAAAATAAACCAAAATACTAGAAATTGCGTGAGATTGCTTAACTTGAACCATCAGCTATTGTCAGGTTGAAGACAATTGCAAGGATGTGCACTAGTCAAGACCAAAGTGTTCCAGTGAATATACCTAAATAAATTATGAGGTCTGGAGTATCTTTATTCAAAATCACTTGAAATATCCAGTGCTTTATCTTTTTGGAAAAATAATAATTGAATTCAAACTGTTGGTTTACCTTGTGGAGATGTTTTTTTTCCCATATCTCCAAGCAGTTAAACTGTGAATGCTAGCCTAGAACTTACGGGAAATGAAAATGTGAGATGAAAGAGCTGGCTGAGTTCAAAGACCTACATATATGGTGTACAGTGTACCCAGTACAAAGAGTGTCAAATCAAATGAGTCTTTGGCTTATTTTTTTAAATTTTACATTGTTAAGCTATACAATTGACTTGATTGCTCCAGGATCTTTTCATGGCAGTAAAAGGAGGCATTTTTAGGGAACTGTTCATCTTATTCTTCAAGATAAGACAATTTTTGTTCTAAAAAGGCATCTCTTTTTTCACTTACAGTGAAAGAGATCTAATGGAATTAGCCCAAATATATGATGAACTTGCTATGGCTGACTAAAAAAAAAAAAAAAAAGAAGGAAATCTCACCTGGGACTTGAATAATTTCCAAGAACCGAAGCAGTATGGTTCACTGTATGACAAGGATAACCAGGATCTCTCCACAGCAGTGTGATATGTGACTTAAAAGTGGTACTCTTTCATATTACTGATGATCATATGCTCATCCTTGCTCTCTTCATTCTTTTTATTCCTGCAAGGAAAAAGAAGTCACATATATGTGGGAGTGTCTAACACAGGAAAAAGATTTCCTTTTTAAATTTTATATAAAATATTACCATCATGAAACCATTTCAGCAGGTTGTTGTCAAACAGTGCAGCCAAATAATTATCTCCAAATTATCTCATTTATAACCAGCAAGATACCTTTTAACTGGACTGAGCATTATGCTTTCTTCACATAAAGTTAACGCAGTCTATGTCAAAAGCATATAAACTAAAATGAATATTATAATATGAATTGTTCCTTCTACCGCATTGGTTGTACGTAATGCTCCTCTTTTTGAGGCGTTAGAAATACATCCATCGAAGTCCCCAAATCTACTCCCTGAATGCAGGCTTGCAGATATTCTTTCTTATATCTCCTCTATAGCACATTGAAATTCATAATTTGTAGAGTTCAGAATATGTATTTCTCTTTAGGACAAGGCAGTTGTCCTTTTTTTCCAGTAACAGCTTCTCTTTGAGGCCAGTCTGAGGTCATCTGAACGGGTAAGCGCTCATGGTTCCCTGCACTGTGTATCCCCATGAGTAAAATTAGCCCAACATATGCCAAATCTCTCTGTTCTTTTTCCTGGACACTTTGAATGTCATTAATTCAAGTTTAGATGAGCAGTACTCGAAAGAATGAAATTGTTTCACTGCAGCAAGATGTGCCTCTCTGTTTAGTGGGGGTCAGAACCAAGTAAGTGCCAGTGTGCTCAGCCACAGGTCTGGGAGCTGCAGCTCCCAGAAGAAGTTCTTTCATTGTTTGTTTCTTTCTTTTGTCACAATCTGTTCCCTTTCTAATAAATAATTAGATGCACCTTCATAAATATATATATATATGTATATATATATATAGAACTAGGAGGAGCAATCCTTGAGAGCAGCCCTACAGAGAAGGACCTGGGGGTTCTGGTGCATGAGAAACTTAACATGAGCCAGCAGTGTGTTTTAGCAGCTTGAAAAGCAAATGGTATCCTGGGCTCCATCAGAAGAGGGGTGGCCAGCTGGGACAGGCAGGTGATTGTCCCTCTCTACTCTGCCCTCATGAGGTCCCATCTGGAGTACTGTATCCAGTACTGGGGCCCTCAATATAAGAAAGTCAGAGAGCGACTGGAGAGGGTCAAGAGGAGGACCACAAAGATGAACAGTGGACTGGAGCACCTCCCCTATGAAGACAGGCTGAGGGAGCTGGGCTTGTTTAGCCTGGAAAAGAGAAGGCTGTGGGGTGACTCACTGCAGCCTCCCAGTACCTGAAGGGAGCCTACAAACAGGAGGGGAGTCAACTCTTTACAAGGATAAATAATGGTAGGTCAAGGTGAAATGATTTTAAGTTGGAGGAGGGAAGATTTAGGCTGGATGTCAGGGAGAAGCTTTTTTTTACCAAGAGGGCGGTGAGGTGCTGGAACAGCTGCCCATTTTATGGATGCCCCGTCCCTGGAGGTGTTCAAGGCCAGATTGGATGGGGTCCTGGGCAGCCTGGTCTTGCATTAGATATGGAAACTGGAGGCCCTGCCTGCAGAAGGGGGATTGGAGCTTGATGATCCTTATGTTCCTTTCCAAGCTATTCTATGATTCTATAAGAGTTTTGATTAATGAAAATAAAGATAATAATAATCATATCAGTACCCAGCAAGAAATCAAATTCCAGTGAATTTATCTTAATATTTTGCTTTCATGTTTAAACTTATCTTTTATATTCAAGTTGTATTAGCTAAAGAGCAAATATTGTATGTACAGTAACTTTGATTTCCCTGTCCTTTGTAGAATTGTTTCACAAACTTAATATGGGGACATGAGTTAAATCTGTTTTATTATTTCATTTCTAAGTCTCTTGTGTTCCATCAGTTGTATGCAGAACATTCTTATTAATCTATTGCTAATTTATTATTTTTATTATTTTTATTTATTCCAAAACTTCATTGAACCAATGCAGGTTTTCTTCATTAATCTTTAAATTTTTAACTGGTATGTAACACAGAACTTCCATTCTTCTCTTATTATTTAGTTCTGTAAGATGACCTGAAGCAAGTATTATGAATTCATTGAATCCTCAGGAGCCTTGCATATTTCAAATGAACTACCTGCAGTACCACAATTTTCTATACCTTGCTACTTTTATTTCAAATTCTTACCTCTCTTTTGTCCTGATGCAGAAACTTTCAATGTTTCTATAGTTTCAGGGAAATTTCACCCAATTTCACTTGAAGATGAAGCAATAGCAGTTTTGGAAGAAGCTACCTGAATGCATATGTGCATATGTATGTGCTGGTGTCTTAAATTAAATACATAGAAAAAAAAATCATTAAATTGAAAAAGGAGAAGTTTCAGGAGATGGCAAATAACACTAGTGACAAGAAAATATTAGAGAAAGAAATACAGTTAAAAACAAGTTAGAATGAATCTTTTATTCATCCCTTCCCCATCCCTGGAGGCATTGCCCTATCCCTGGAGGCATTCAAGGCTAGGCTGGATGTGGCTCTGGGCAGCTTTGTCTGGTGGTTGGCAACCCTGCACATAGCAGGGGGGTTGAAACTGGATGATCATTGTGGTCCTTTTCAATCCAGGCCACTCTATGATTCTCATCCATAGGAATTTATCTATTGTACATAAGGAAGGAGGCCGTCATAATACAAAATGTAAACAATAATGCTCTTTGTTAGATGGGAAGTAAATCTTTTTTTCCAATGTATGAGTATTGTGCTCAGCTGAAGAGGGATCAGCAAATCATAACAGCATAAACAAACAAATAAACAAGCATATGAAGTATGGTAGAAAGATTAATTCTGTAGAAAATAAAATTATAAAGCAGGAGAAGAATAGACCAGTTGGGCTTGGCAGTTTTACTTCTTAAGTAGATAAAAGGTAATTACAAAGAAGAAATAAATTAAATTGTCCACTGAGAACAACATAAACAGATCAAAAGATAAAATTGCAACAGAAGAGATATAGAATAGACATCATGGAAAATTTCAATTTATGATGTTTAATTGTTCACATGAAAATTGCATAAGACATTGTGGTATATTCATCATTACTTTCAAATACTATCAGAAATGTTTAGATGCAGCTGATATTGCAGCAAGAGTGAGGACGGACTATAGAGGCTACTTCTAGCCTTTTCCTTCTTTCTGATTTTCCTATTGTCTTCTTTTGAGGTAACTTCATTTGTTGTTAACAATGTAAAGAGAAGTGTACAAAATAATGTACCTGTATTATATAACATAAAGAAGTACATGCCAACAAACCCATAGTACAGAAATTATACTATACAGAGTTAATGTTAATTCATGTTATGTAATGCTGTGATGAGGAAGAAAAAGAAACAACAAGATGTCTAGATCAGTTGAAATTATGAGTGAACATGTTATTCTTTTTATAGATGCCAATACTCACAGAAATATAGCCCTAACTAGTTTGGAATTAATTCTTGTCATAGCTGTAACAAGTAACATCCGAAGAGGAAACTATTTTGTGGTCTTAGTGTAACTATTAAAAAAGGTGGAAGACTCAGGAGTATTAAAAAAAAAAAAAATTAAAAATGAATGAAACCACTCCAAATGTTGAGTGAAATTAAATAGTATTTGATGTGGGTTTATTGTTTTTCTAGTATGTGGACACGCATATGTATGTCAACAGGAAAAAAAAATAAAAGAAGGAAGAAGAAAGAAAAAGTACTAAACAGAAAGCATACTATTTTTCTGTTAATAGGAATGAAATAACAGTTCTACATTTTTTGATTAAAAAACATGACTCTCTAGTGAAATGCTGGAGAGGAAAGCAGTTATGTGGTTTCTCAAACGCTGAAAGTATTTAATTCTCGAGTCCAAAGTCAAAATCAGAGTTAAAAGAATAGTTCAAATAGATGATATTTTTCACTCTTTCTATTATAAGAGGAATTAACTAGATTCTCTTTAGTGCTGCTTTTAAGTATACCTTAAAAATCAAATGCCATGCAGAAAAAGAAACCTTACTTCAAGATCATGCCAGTCAAAACACATCCACTCTTGCAATAAAACAAGGCAAGCGAGACTTGTTTTTTATTAATCTTATTCTTCCCTTTTCATTATTAATAGAATGAATAATCTCTTCCTTTTCTAATTTCACATTATGTTGTTGAGAAAACAGAGCCATTATATTTAATACATGTTGTAATTTATCTTCATCTTTAAGCATTTGGCTCTATGAAGTAAAGTGTAATTACAGATAAGAGAAAGCATAACCTACAAGTAATTGCATTGTGTATGAACTCTGCCTACCTTGTTTATTGTTATCCTCAATACTATGAAGAATGAAGGAAGCATTGTTTCCTTCAAGGAATATAGAGTTGTGAAGAATTAACTTCATTTTAAATTGCCTTCTTTCTTTCCAGTGTGCCTTAGCCAAAAGTTAAATCTGTTCTTGCATATGTTTTTTTCTGAACATATTCTTATGTATAATACATAGTTCAAAAGATATTTTTCCTATTATTAAAGGTTAACTCCATCTTAAATAAAAGACTTTGAACATCTATACTACTTTATAAAGGAATGAGTTGCAGAGAAGTTTTGACCTAGAGACGAGAGAAATAATCTAAAATTTTTTATTTACCTCTGTTTCATCATTCTTTTTCCATTATTTTAAGCAAGGTTCTTACGTCTGCAGTATCAAAAGCCATAACTCAAGAGGCATCCCCACCATATTCCCACATTATTTTATGGGCAATATTTCGCCTTCATTAATCAAATCACACAGTGGCTGTACTTGCATAGGACTATTTTGATATTTCTGATGTTTCTTTAGATCACTGTCTGTCTTCGTGGAAAAGAACACTCTAAATTAGGCTATTCTGAACTTGTAATATATTTCATAGACTACACATTTTATTACATTTTATTATTTTTCTTAAAATTAATTTGTAGTAGAACCTCTTATACCGCTTATAACTACGTAATTTGAATTGTTTGACTGAAACTAAAAAAACCTAAGAATAGTATAATGAAGTTCTACAGATTTCCTAGTAATATGATAAGAAATATGACTGGGTGTGGAAGATAACTCATTTAGTCTTGCAGATCTCAAGTCTATGTTAACAACAGTCAGATCTTTGAATAATACTGTGTAATTCTTGTGAACCATAAAAGCTCTTTCACTGACTGGCATGGTAGTGTTATTTTACTTATTCCCCACATAAAATTTGCAAACTTTCTAATTTTTTTCAAATGAGACAAAATTTTCACTGAAGTTAAAAAGTATTTTAAGTGTCAGAATATGTGTTTTACTTTGATTACAGATTTAAAGTATTTGGAGATCTGTGGAAAAAAAATTATAATCTGTCTGTGAAACTTTTAGTCCTAAATTGCTGAGCTGTTTCTAACAATCCTGTCCTTTAATGTAAAGAAATATTGTACATGACTAACTTTTAAAATAGGAGCCAAAAACAAACACTTGTGTGGGATATTTGAATCTACCTCATCAGTAAAGCAGCTATCATTTTAAGTGAAAGATTCATATGCATTCTTTGACTTTAAGTCAAGACCTTAACTGAATTTCTACAATTTTCAGGTCTTCTGAGAATTCAGTAAGAATGCAGATAAATATTACACCTTAGTCCTAGAACAAAAACATGTATACAGAATACTTTGCAATGTTTAGCATAATGGGATTTTACATAGGGCACAAAGGATTTTTTCACCTAGGTAATAATGTTTGTATGTATTCTACTGAACAGTTTTGTTTGTTCATTGTCTTCTATATATTTTTTTTTTCTCAATACCTTCAAAATATACCTTTGAATAGTATCCATTTCTAATAGACTGATAAGCTTCTGTTAGTCTGAACAGTGCAACTTCTTGTACATTACAAAATTTGCTAATTTTTTTTTGCTCAAAATCTATTTCAGTAACAAAGTCCCTGAAGGACTTCATGGAACTAGAACATTAAAACCTAAACAAATCCATTATAGTTCAGTCCCAACTGCTTGGGATGCCCTTCTGCATTATATCTTGCTGTACAGTATTATCTCTAGGTATTTCAGTTCTCTGCTTTCTCCTCAGGTGGCCATCCATCAGTTGGTAATCAGTAAGGTCGCAGTTCATTCTAGTTCATCCTTACATCAGTGTTACCTGTGGCTGATTTCCCGTTCTGCTTATTTGTTTGAGAAGTGACCTAAAGTATTTTGGTGAGGAGAAAATTTCCTGAAGTGCTTCAAGGAGCATATCTTGAGGAAGATAAATACAGTAAAGGAAAAATGAAAGTTATGCTGTAGAACTGAATGTCAGACTGACACATTGCAGAGAAGCCAAATCCAACATAGTCATGATATGGTTTGTAAAATGGAGAGAAAATGTCCAGTGTCCACCGGTTGCTTCTGCTGTAGTGTTTCCTTGAGATACGTACATACTTACACAAATGATTTTTCTTATCCAGAAAATTATTTAACAAAGCAGAATTATAGGCTGATGTTCATGCTACTAAGAGTTGAGTACTTTTATATAAAATATCTTACATGTACTGATAATTTACATGAATAATGTAAGCCAAACAAAAATAAAGTAAACAAATGAAGTATAGTTTGGATTGTCTTATTCTGGCATTTCTCATTGTGCATTTTTTCGTCATCTTTAGTACAATAGATTGAGTAATCTGCACCAGGCTCACTATGATTAAGAGAATGAACAAAACTATCATTTAGATGGCTCCAGATGCTAGTAAATTTGCAGCTGGGAGCCCATGTAGGCAAAACTGGGGGCATAAAATAAAAGTTTACACTTTTACGTGAATGATTGTAGGTACTGTCTTCACGACTTCCATCCTTTGAAGTTATTACCAGCTCTCTAAACAAATTTTATCCCAAAGATCTTTCTAATTTTGGTGCTCATTTGATGGTAAAGATAAAACAATAGTATCTAAACACCCTCTGGTACTTTTGTCAGCTGCTAATGAGTTCATAGACAGGAAAACTGAGGCAAGGAGAGAATAGATAAATTATCTGAGTTAAGAGTAGCTAGCGGAGAAAAGTATTTAGTGGTTTCTGCAAGTATGGTCCTGTACTTCTTATTTCTTGTATTATAAATTGGTGTTTTCAATAATGTGATGGGTTGGAAGGGGAAGTATATACTCATTATGGAAAAATAATGATATTGAATTAAAATTACTTAATTTTACTGCCATTCTTAAGTAATCTAAGCCTCTGAATTGGTATTTTCATGTAGTTCATCATATTTCATCTTAAAGCAGTTTCAAACTCTAAAGTAAAAATAAGATTTCCATTTAAAAAACAGTAGTGTCCTGCACTAATATTGCTCTGTTTAAACAAAAAGTAAGTTTTGTACCACCAATTTTAGGTATTTATGATGACAGACATTTAAAAACCCATTTATTATGTTTTTTTCCTCTATCTGAAATACATGGAATCTTTTGTTGTTGACGGTTCACTTTTCCTGTTTACAAAATGTCCGGTATTTTACTTTGATGATCCTGTTCATCAGGCCCACTGACTTAAATATTTTCTGTTCTGACTCTGCTGTCACAGTAGAGTTTGTGATTTATCTGTTTTTATATCCATAAAGAAACAGTCCTAACTAAGTGGTCTCTTGCATAATCAGACTGCCTTGGAGTTCACTAAATGCAGACTTGCACTGTGTATCTCAATTAATCTTGCAGACTGTGGCTAATCACATCCCCACCAGGCAGACTTACATATCTCACCAAGCTGGATTATTAAAATCCATATTTCACGTTAACAGCCATGTGTGTGAGATTAGTTTCTAAGTAGTAATGCATCTGCCATAAATACCTCATATCTGGTATCTTCTGAAATACTGCTGCTGTCAAAGATGAAAAAGCATGATGTGCATTTAAAATTAGTTTACATTTCTTTTTTATGGGCAAGTGATCTTTCTTCGGTCCTTTTCTTTGTTCTGTTATACCTAAAAAACTAAGGAGTGCAGAGCTTGGTAAATAATGTATTCTGCAGAGATTGATAGAATTATATAATTCTATTAAGCTTATTCATTTTTTATCATTCCAAGTGAAAGTTGAAGTGAGAAAACCTACATTAATTTAGGTTTGTACCATTAGTTGTACATTAAAAGCTGAATTCTATTCAACAGTGAAACTTTCCAAATCTTGAGTAATTCCAGTAACATCAGTTGGCCTAAAAATTGTCTTAGTATTGCCTTTTTGCTAATTACATCCTAGTATGAAACACTTTCAATCTGATCAGTACACCATTAGCAGGAGATCCAGACTGAATCTTAGAGTTTCACATCTCTTGTGCCTGTAAAACCAACTGATGCTATGTTTCATGTCCCATACTTTTAAAAGGAAAAATTTCATTTTACTCCCTGTGATCCACAATATAGTTGCAGCACTGATGCTTTGGATCTGTTAGTAAGGCCAAGCAGACTTTTTCTCATTACGTCATTTCATGTCTGTGGTTTAACGGATCATTGGAAGAGTTAAGAGCACAGATAAGCAAATATGTTTTGCACAAAATTGCTAAATGTGATTATGCTTTACATAAAGGAATAGGTTAGCATGTTTATTATTATTTTTCTAATGCACTACTCCGTAACGTTATGCATCATTCCCATGGGAGTTGGTTGAGGTCTATTTGCATTCAAACAAGCAATGCTTATCTCACCACCATTTGGCACAGGAAGCCCCAGCCCACTGTCGGAATAAATGGGCACAGCCCCTGCTTCTTCACAGCCTTCCAGGCTTTCTGCAGGGTGAATGCCTAAAATGCCTTACCTGCTTTGGCAGGGGGGTTGGTCTCAATGATCTCTAGAAGTCCGTTCCAACCCCTAGAATTCTGTGATTCTGTGATTCTGTGTAAAAAAAACTCTAATGGGTGCTTACAGGTTCTTGACAGATCTAGTTTTTTTCTAGTGATATACAGCCCAATAGCTCAACCCTTTCTGAGGAAAAACTGTGATTTAAAACAGCTATATTCCAGTAGCATCTTCATTGACCTTTCATCACCTTTCATGTGTGCTCCTTGGGGTTTTGCTGTTTGAAGGAGGTAAAGAGGGAGTGGAGAAGGAGACAGATCTTCCAAGAATAATCTGGACTGTTGTTAAGGAACACACAGTAAATTCAAATTTTACCATTAAAAAAAAAAAAAAAAACCAAGCTGCACAGTTAGATTCTTCAAATTGTCATATTTAATGTGCAATTTTCTTTTAAAAACATTTTTTTTCTGAACAAAATAGGTATGGAGGATGAAATATGTAAATGAAACATTCCTGCTTACTGGGCTTCCAATTGCTCTTCAAGTGTTTCAGTTTTTTATAATTATATCAAAGCAAAATAAATAAAACAAAATAAATAAAATTAAGTAAATTTTAAAGTTATAGGGATAAATATGGTATTACTGTATGAAAGCAGCCAAATAACAGCATGTTTAAAGATTCCATGCCTTGATATATTCAGTGACACATTTTCAAGAATACAAAGTTATGGACTTCTTTGCTGGAAACTGAGATTTTCTTATACATTGCATGTCTTCTAACAGAAGAAGAACCTGGATCACACTAGATTCAGTCAGAAAACAAAAACAAAAACAAAAAAAACAGGTGATTATGGCATATATTGCAAATGTGATTGATAAGATGTTTAGGTAACATTTCATGTTTCCTTCCTAGTACACTGAATTTTAAGTAATAGTAGTGATCCATTTTAAAATACTTTTAAACACTGTTCTAGTTTTACCTTACAAGTCCGTAATACACCGAAATAATTGTTTGGATTTAATGTTGTTTATCTTGGGAAGATCTCATGAAATTATCAGTCATTATCAGTCTCAAATTGCTGCTAATGTTTCAAAGTATATCACATAAAGATGTGTAATTCATCAAGACAAATCAGTCACCATACAGGGATGTAACTGCTGAACGCCCTCCAGGGATGCACGAACAAGAACAAGAAATATACTGGAAGTCCTGAGATCAAACACTCTACCTAAGAAGTACATTAATTCCCTAGAGAAGTAATGCTTTATGAGTTTAATTTCCCTTAGGCAAATAAATAAGAAAAACAAAAAGTCGTCCAACCCTACACATTTATTGACATCAAATACTTGTTTGCAGGTGCAATATTGTGTTTGTCAGTAGTGTAGCAGTACATAGCAGCTTGTTATGCTGGATATTGACATGCTATAGGGAAGGATGCAAAGGATTCAGAGCGACCTGGAAAGGCTTGAGAGCTGTGTCAATGCCAATCTCATAAAGTTCAACAAGACCAAGTGCAAGGTCCCGCACATAGGTTGAGGCAATCCCAAGCAAAGAAACAGGTTGGGCAGAGAATGGTTTGAGAGCAGCCCTGAGAAGGATTGGTGGCATTGGTTGATGAAAGGCTCAACATGAGCTGGCAGTGTGTGCTTGCAGTCCAGAAGGCCTACCGTAGCATCAAGAGAAGTGTGACCAGCAAGTCAAAGGAGGTGATTCTGCCCCTCTACTCTGCTCTCGTAAAACTCCACCTGGAGTATTGTGTCTAGTTCTGGAGCCCTTAACACAAGAAGGACTTGGAGCTGTTGGAGCAGGCCTGGAGGAGGACTACAAAGCTGATAAGAGGGTTGAAGCACCACCAGTGTGAGGACAGGCTGAGAGAACTGGGGCTCTTCAGCCTAGAGAATGATCCAGGAGGACCTTATAGTGGCCTTCCTGTACCTGAAGATGGTCTACAGGAATGCTGGGGAGGGACATTTTATTAGGGCAGGTAGCAACAGGACAAGGGGAAATGGCTTTAAACTAGAAAAGGGTAGCTTTAGACTAGATATTAGGAAGAAATTATTTACTGTGAGGGTGGTAAGACAATGGAACAGGTTCCCCATCAAGGTTGTGGATGCCCTCTCCCTGAAGCATTCAAGGCCAGGCTGGATGGGGCTTTGAGCAACCTGGTCTAGTGGGAAATGTCCCTTCCTATAGCAATGGGGTTGAAACTAGATGATTGTAAAGGTCCCTTCCAACCCAAACCATTCTATGATTCTGATTTTGCAAACTCAGAGTAACTCTTAGAGGGTATGTATCACCTCAAAATCAGTAGTCAGCAGAAAAGGACAAAAACATAGCATCATAGAATTGTTTGAGTGGAAAGATCATGTGATCTAACCACCTTGCTTTGAAAAGGGATATCTAAAGATAGATCAATTTCCTCAGAGCCCCATCTAGCCTGACCTTGAATGTCTCCAGGAAGAGGACTTCCACAACCTTTCTGGCCAACATGTGCCTGTGCCACACCACCATTATTGTAAAATATTTTTTTTCTTCTATTCAGTCTTCTATCCCTTCTTTTAGTTTGAAAGCATTTCCCCTTGTCCTTTCAAAAGAGATGCCACTAGGTAATCTGTCACCTTCTTTCTCATAGTACCCCTTTAGATACTAAATACCTGCTATCAGATCTGCCCAGAGTCTTCTCCAGGCCTTGTAGGAGAAGTGTTCCATCCCTTGGATCATTTTTGTGGCCCTGTTCTGGATGTGCTCTAACAGGTTTAATTCTCTCCATACTGAGGGCTCCACATCTGGATGCAGTATGCAGTACTCCAGGTGAGGCCTCACCAGCACAGAGTAGAGGGGCAAGACTGCCTCCCTCAACCTCCTGGTCATTCTGCTTTTGATGCAGCCCAGAATACTGTTGGCATTTTGGGCTGTGAGGGCGCATTACTTGTTCATGTCCAGCTTGCCATCCACCATTACTCCCAGGTCTTTTTCAGCAGGGCTGCTCTCAATCCTTTCATTTCCCAATTTGTATTGGTAATGATGGTTGCCACAACCCAGGTGCAAGACCTTGCACTTGGAATTTCTGAACCTCATGAGGTTCACCTGAACCCACTGCTCTCAAGACTGTTTAAGTTTCTCTGGATGATATCCTGTCCATGATGTGTATTGACTGCACCGCACATGATGGTGTAATACACAGATTTGCTGAGGGTGCACTCTATCTCACTTTTCATGTCACTGATGAAGATGTTAAAGAACGATGTCCCATTACTGACCCCTGAAGGACACCACTTGTCACTGCTCTCCATCCGGACAGTAAGCTATTGACCACCACTCTCTGGGTATGATCTCGATCTCATAGCCATTTCCTCATCCTTTGAACAGTCCACTCATAACATCATATCTTTCCAATTTGAGAAGAAGGATTTTATGGAGGATCATGTCAAAGGCCTTACTTAAGTCCAGATAGATGACTTCAATAACTCTTCCCTTTCATCATTCCCATTGATCATCATAAATTATATCATCATAGAAGGCCACTAGGTTGGTAAAGCTGGACTTGCCTCTGGTGAAGCTATGCTGATTTTCCCAAGTCACCTTCCTCTCTTCCATGTGCCTTAGCATAGCTTCTGGAAGGATCTGTCCCATGATTTTCCCTAGCACAGAGGTAAGGCTAACATGTCTGTACTTTCCTGAGTTGTCCTCTCTATCCTTCTTAAAAATGAGTGTGATGTTGTTGCCTTTTTTTCAGTTACCAGGGACTTAATGCTGACCGCCATGACCATCAAACATGGCTTGGCAACTACATCAGCCAATTTCCTTAGAACTCTGGGACACATCTTATTAGGACCCATAGACTTGTGGATGTGTAGGTTCCTCAGGCAGTCACTAACCTCATCTTCATGGGAGGGGACTTGCTCCCCCAGCCTGACCCACCAAATGAGGGCTTTTTAAGGAGCAGTCATCAGTGAAGACTGAGGCAAAAAAAGTTATTGAGTAGCTCAGCCTTCTCCTTCTCTGTTGTTACCAACCTGCCTGTATTCCTCACTAAAGAAAGGATGCACCTTCTTGGACTTTCCTTTTCTGATTGATATACCAGAGGCTGTACAAAGGCAATAGAAGCCTTTCTTGTTCTTCTTCGCAGTATTTTGCAAGACCAGTTCCAGCTGTGCCTTGGCCTTCCTGACCCCATCCCTACACAGCCTAGCCGCATCTCTATTCTCTTCCCAACTTACCCGTCCCTGCTTCCACTGCTCGTGCATTTTCTTCTTGCTCTCCAGTTTGATCAACGGGTCCCATTTCAGCCATGCTGGTCTCTTGCCTTCCTTTCCTGACTTCCTACACCAAGGGATGCAGAGCTTTTGTGCCGTAAGGAAAGCTCCCTTAGAGGTCTGCAAGGACAGATTCCCAGAGGGTTTTGTTGACTAACTCCCTGAAGAGATGGAAGTTGGCTTTCCTAAAATTTAGCATCCTAATTTTATTCTTTGACATTCTAATATGTCTCAGGAGTATGAACTCCACCATTGCATGATCATTACAGTTCAGACAGCCTCCAATCCTGAAGTCACCAATCAATTCACTTGTGTTGGTGATCAATAAATTCAGTATTGCATCTCTCCATAATATAATGTCTCACAAACAGCATCAGAGCAAACCAGCTGCCTAATGTAATGGTTGCTATGCAAGGCCTTCAAGTTCGGTCTGTGGTAAGGGAAACCACATCTTAATTATTTTTATGTAAATAACTATCAAATATAGATTTTGTGTCTCCCTCAGTCAGCAACTCCTTCCCTTTGACAGATAATATATCTATCAAATTACTATTTGATTACTTTGGAGTATTTGAAAACTAAAATAATCCATGCTGACTCTAAAGTCTTTAATAAGTGTTGGATTTCAGATTGAATAGGTGCTGACAGGCAAACTACTTAGCTACATATGATATTTGCATAGAGAGTTAATCTGATATTTTGGCTGAATACCTTCATAATCTAAGTATGACAGTTTTTAATGCCAGTATTTAACTGTACATATAGATTATTTTGTTTTCTTCTCTAATACCTTTTGGTTGTTTGCACACTGAGAGCGACCAGGGAGACTGTAGAATCATAGAATGGCTTGGGTTGGAAGGGAAAACTTAAGGATCACCTAGTTCCAACCCCCTTCCATGGACAATATTTTCATTCACTAAATCAGGCTGCCCATGGCTCCATCCAACCTGGCCTTGAATGCCTCCAGGGATGGGACATCCACAATTTCTCTGGGCATCCTGTGCCACCACCCCACCATCCTCTGAGAAAAAAAAATTCCAACTAAAATCTAATCTATATTTCTCCTCTTTTAGCTTCAGAAATTTTCCCTCTTATTCTATCACTGTAAAAAAAAAGCCAGTCTCCGTCTTTAAGTTCCATTTTGGTGCTAGAAAGTGAGGTCTGAACAAGCCCAGTTCCCTCATCCTTTCTTCATAGGAGAGTTGTTGCAATCATCTGATGTTCCTTGTGGAATCCTCCAGACCAACTCCAACAGCTCCACATCCTTCTTGTGCTGAGGGTCATGGACCTGGATACAGTGTTGCAGAAGGCGCCTCATAAGGTCAGAGCAGAAGGGGTGATCAGGTTCCTCTCTCTGCTGCCACCCTGCTGTTGATGGAGCCCAAAATATCTTTGGCCTTCTGGGCTGCAAGCACTCACTGATGGTTCATGTCAACATTTCATCCACTATAACCCCTTCCGTTTGGTTTGACATCATTCTACTTGCAAAGCATGATGAATTATATTATTAGTATCAAATCAGCGTTAACCACTTTTGGAAGCAGGGGAAAAAAAAAAAAAGTATTTAAAAGTTTTAAATTTTAAAAGATTTAATTATTAAAGGATTTTTTAATACATTGACTGCTTTAATTTGCATGAAAAATGTGAAGACTTTGAGCACTTACTTCAAATTATTGCATTCATTTAAGTCCAATAGTGTATAAAGCAGCTTAACCAAAGTAAGCATTCCACAGAAAAAATATAATTCCAAAAGTATACTATTTAATTTTTAAGCAAAAAGAGACATATGTAAGAGTAGATACTGCTGCCTAAATAACACGTTTGGAATGAAAAGATTTTTTTTTTTTTCCCCAGCAGCAAAATGCTTTTACCCATAATATTTTGTCCATGCTTTGTAAACAAATTTCAAATAACATTTTCACCTGATCTTTCAAAATAGGTTTTGTATGACTTTTGCTGGTGATAGAGAAAAGAGGATTTGGTGTATCAAAGGATTCTGAAGATTTACAATAAAGCAAACAGAAAGATCTGTAGGCTTAGATCCCCAAACCACCTACAACATTCTCACAAACTAACATTCTTCACAAAAAATAGCCTGCAGACTGTCTATCTTGATTACAGAGAATAGAGGAGTGCTGTATTTTGTTTTTACACTTTTAATTTCTGTGAAGAACTTTAGTAACTCTTGCTTTCTTTTGTTCACTTGATCACTCAGTTAATTAGTTAGAGAAGCTTTGACCAGAAAAACTGAGGGAGCCAATAGGGAATACAGTATGGGCCTCACACCTATACTGCCTTGCAAAGTAGAGGGGGGTCAGCTTCTGGATTTGAATCTCAATCAAAAAATTAAGGAAATTTGAAACTATTAATCATATTCTTGAGTAGCTTGGCTTCCATGAGGATCCATATTTCAACACCAAAATACTTGCCTGAAATTTTTATTAGAGTATACAGTAGCTTTAACATTAAATACAAGTTCTGTTTTTCCTTACATCACCACATGTTGAAGGGTAATGCATGATTTTATATAATCATGTTATTTGCTGTCCTTTTCATGTCACCCTACTTGCCATTATCACTGTTCAAAAAGCTGAGTCCACAAAACACACACCTGTATCATTCTTGTGGTAGATCTGCTGTGCCAGTTGTTCGCTCGCCCTGGGATTAAAATATCCAATGTTATGTTATTTTAATAAAAGCTGAGGTGACAAAGCATGCACCTGCATTTTTGTTTACTGCACCTGCCCTATCACTCTCCTCTCTTCTCACAACTGCAGCAAAACACAGATAGCCACCATTAGTGAAAGTAGTCTGCTACAAATTGTTTCAAGTTATGTTTTAGTGAAATATGAGAAGTTAAATATTCAAAGACATTTGATCCTAAGAGTATTGTCACAAATTATTGTTGTATAAGAAATCATTTTACACTTGAACTTGCTCTCTTGGATCATGAAAGAAATTGTCATCGACTTCCAGTGAGGGCTGGCAGGCCAGCAAAAACATCAGGCTTTATTAAAACAACAACAACAAAAGGTTATATAATCATTTTCTCCAGTATCCCTAATCAACTTGATTTAGAAAAAAAATTTGGAATCACTTCTTAAGGAAGATGATCATGTAATTTATCAGTGGCTGTAGTGTGAACAGTACAGTAGTAGTGTAGTATTTGCCTAGTTGTAGTATTACAAGTGATGCAAGTTAGAGTAACTCAAGCTAGAAGGGTCCTCAGTAAGTCTCCAAGATTCTGCTGACAGCAAGCTGATCTATGGGGCAGATTGAGTTGCTCAGAGCTTTCTATCCAGCCAGGTCTCCACAACCTCAGGAGCAAAAGCCCAAACATTTGGGACAATGGGCTTCTCCCTATATCCAATCTGAACTTCAGTCTTACCAATCTGTATTTACTGTATTGCCATCCTGCCCTGCACAGCTGTGAAAAGCTATGAAAAAGCCAGTCTGTCTCTCCTCAGTGACTTCCCCACAGGCATGAGGGTTGTTGTATGGTTCCCAGAGCTGTCTTTTCTCTGGGCTGAGAGGCCATGATTTTCTCATAGGATAGATATTCCTGCAGCTCTGGAGTCAGGGATTACTCCTGATCAACAAGCAGTTTTCAAGAAAGTATTTCACTTCTGAAAACACACACACACAACAATCTGCAGGTTCACAGGCACACACACATCTGTAGATTGAGAAAGAATGGCATGGCCCCTTGTGACCATTCAATACCTCAATACCTGTATCCTGAGCCCTCATCTATCTCAGGCCTCCTCCTTGCCTGCTAGTAGCCCATCAATTAGTGACTGTAAACTTTGTTATTTGCCCTATGTTTATCAGGTTTGTGTTTCATTGTGTGTCCTCATTTCTGCTTTCACCTTTACATATTGTCTCTTTCTGAATCACAAAACTGTTTGATTGAATAACCTTGGTGAACAGATGTTCTCAGCTTTCACACAACAGAATCATGGAATCATGAAATCACAGAATGGCTTGGGTTGGAAGGGCCATTAAAGATCATCCTTCTCCAACCCAAATGCTGTGGACTGGATGCCACCCATTAGATCAAACTGTCCAGGGCCCCATAAACCTGGCGTTGAGCACGTCCAGGGTTGGGGCACCCACAACTTCTCTGGGCAGCCTGTGGCAGTGCCTCACCAACTTGTCAGTGAGAATTTCCTCCTAATATCTACTCTAAATCTTCCTTCTTTTTGTTTAAAATAATTCTTCCTCGCCTACCATTATGAGACCACGTAAAAAGTTGGTCTCATTGTGAAAGGCCACGACGAGGTCTCTCTGGAGACATCTCTTCTCTAGTCTGAACAAGTTAAACTCCCTCAGCCTTTCTCCATAAGAGAGTCACTCTAGACCTTTGATTATCTTTGTGCCCACCCCCCCACACCTGTGCTAGCAGTTTCCACGTCTTTTCTGGGCTGGAGGCATGGACACAGTACTCCAGATGGGGCCTCATGGAGGAAGAACAGAAGGGGGCATTCATATCCTCACCTTGCTGGCCATCTCTCATTCTCCCTCATACATCCCTCGTACAACACATACTCTTACATCATAAATATATAAAAAAATGAATATGTTTATATTTTTATATGATATATAAACATATATATCTGTTTATATATTTATATACAATGAAATTATATGTATAAATATGTAAAAGCATGATCTGTTTTTCTGTATGTTTTAATTACATTTGACAGAGTAGTATGAAGCAACATCGCTTGTAGATTTGCTGCTCAGGAAGAAATGAGACCTGTTGTGTGCTTTAAGGAACTACATATTGAAAATGTAATACTATAGACATTTTTTATCCCCTAAAGACAATCTTTGAATATTTTTCTTTTTATATTTCCTTGTTCTTTCAGGACCTGTCAAAGTGATGTAGTATTATAACAGTTTTGCTGTTCCACTGACTTTAATAAAATTCACTTTACACAATAAGCTCTCCTTTGCTCTTAAAAATAACACAAAGTTTACCAAGAGTATTTTAACAAGTTACTTCCATTCTATTTTTATTTTTTCTATAGTATAGTATATTATACCAGTTATTACTGGTTTCTGTCATAATTCTAATGGTAACTGTAGTGGTAACCCTAATTCCTCTGTCTGGAAACATCCAAAGAGAACATAGTGTTCTCAAAATGGTCTTCTTTTATGGATACTACCAAGTCTTTTTGAATACGATGAAGATCAAACTTCAAAATTGAATTGCATTTATTATCGTGTCTAAAAATTATAACCTGAATCCCAGAAACTTTTCATTGCCAGGAATATCTTTATTACATTAATTGAGATCTGATGACAGTTTGCATAGAATTAATCACATTTGCATAGAATGAAACACAATCAAAATATTAAAAATTCATATAATAAACAGGACAGATATCATTTATAAACACAATTTATGTTTTAAAAAATTGACAAAACTCATATTTTACATCTCAGTTCAGAATTAGACTTGTCATTTGGATTTATGTAACTCATGTTTAGGTTTTCACTCCTGAGCTAGTTTTCTTCAATGCTGCTCATAATCTTTGGAAAGAAAAGCACTTTAAAAATACAGTTCACTCACTTTAGGGAGAGATTAATTATTCTCTTCACCTGAAATATATTGATTTTTCTTCGCTCACTATAAAATGACTCTGAATGACTTGAATAATAAAGACATCTGTATTTGGTTGTGTGAATCCCATTTTATTACTTCTTTTCTATAGGAGTGATGTCCTGTCAGTTCAAGTGTTTTTAATATTATAGTGAATGCTAACTATTTATCATGAAATGTAGTTTTCTGAATTCCACACTTATCTACACTTCCCACATTGCAGGTAGCATTTACAGTTTCCTCAAAAGTAAATAGAGATATGAAGATACACTTGAGGATAGAATTTTGTTCAAAGAAAATAATAATGCAATGCAGTTTGTCCTTTTCCTGTTTGGAGTTTTTTAATGGCTTTCAAGTTTAAATAGCTAATTAGTATTACGTTTTGTTTGTTTGTTTTAATGCAGCTAGTGATCAGCTAATTTGAGTTATTTGCTTTCCAGCTCTGACAAAGCCAAGTATAACCGAGTATTTTTCTCCTTCAGCTGATTTTTTCTCAGTGCGAATTTGGATATTCTATACCTTTCTATGGTATTTCTATGAAAAAGTCTCATTGGTGCCAGATCAGCCACAATGCATAGGAACCTCCAAATCCACCTGACATCAATTTTTTAGGGAAGATTTCTGAACTAGAAGCATTATATTTAAAACAACGATTTTAAACTGTAATGTGCCAGCTAGTTGCACCTTCGCAGAATACGGCCTCTAACAAAAGACAAAATAGCTATATGTTTTGATTTTATATTATTATTATAATTTCATCTATACATGTACATATGTATGCAAACTGTTATCGGAGTTTACAAATAATGATAAATGAGTTGAATAGCTACTCATTTAGTTTGTCATAGGTACTACAGGAAGAAAACGAGATACTGTATGATACTGGGTTTTATTTCACCTCGCTTGGTGTTTGGTTTGGTGAATGCTTTCTGGACTTGTAATTCTGCAGAGGTTATTGGCTTTTCTGAGGTGATTAATTTGGAGGTGAAACATACTGAGATATAAACATATTGAAATATATTTATGCAAATAGAAGAAAAACTGAATTGAAAAGAAAGTATATTTTCTACAGCAGGAGAAAAAAATGCTTTTAGAATAGTGGCAATATGCCAGCTTCACTGATAATAGCTGATAATTACCCTCAACAGCAGGCCGCGCACCTGCTTCATAAGATCTGAGGACATAAATTGTTAACTTCTGGAGTCTCAAGATTTTACTTTTAAATTTCCTATTTGGTCCCCCAAACTCAGCATTACAGGGACAGATGGTTGAGCATGGTTTGTTTATCAGAGCAGAGTTCTCTAGTTTCTTTGCAAGTGAGGGATAAACATCACACTGTGAGATGAGGCCAGTATTTTCCCTCAAAGGGGTAAATGAATGCTTATAATAATTTTGCAGATCAGGACATTAAAGCTCATGCAGTGACATTAAATATACTTCCATAAATAAATAAATAGATAGATAAATAAATAAATGCTTTAACCCTTACTATCTGTGGAATATATTCACAATAAATAATAGAAAAGAAGCAACCATTGATATGATTCCCTTATCATTTAATTTTATGCAGTCTACCAGTTTGACATAAAGATTTGTGAAGCTGTATTTATGGATACAATTGAAAAATTGTATTTCATTCAGTGTTTAAACTGTTCTCAGCAGTCCCCCGAACAGTCTAAGATGCATCAGTCTTTTTGTGACATTTTGTTTGAGGAGTAAATATACATTTACACTCCATGTTGAAGACGTGTTTTATTTGTTTTTCCTTGGAGACTAGTGTAGTTTAAGACATGTTCTTGTGAAAAAATTGAAGACTATCCCAGAATTACAAATGATAAAACTAAAATTGAGATGAACTAATAGATTTTCCTGTCTCATAAATAAAAAAAAAAACATGAATTTCTAAAGGATGAAACTAGAACACAGTATTTTTAAAATAGCAGTAGAAGAAAAAAGTGCACCTAACACTTCAGTGCCACTTGGAAATATAATTTTTCTTTTTTTTTTGCTTTTCTTCCAAGCGAGGTTACAATTTTTTCTGTTCTTTATTAATACTGAGCTATCATTTTTTTCCATGCTTCTCACTCTCTACCATCTTCTTCTCCTCAAATAAAGGAAAACTATTGAAGGAAGACTTTAATGTAGTGTGACTAACCTTGGAAACTTTGAAAGAAGTTTTGTTTCTGAAATGTACATCTATGCTATTTCTTTCCTGGTTTGTTTTTTCTTTTTTCTTTTTTTCTTTTTTTCTTTTTTTCTTTTTTTCTTTTTTTTTCTCCTCTCTCAAGCTTTTCATTCATAGCCACTGAAAATATAGATATTTGGCACCAGCAGTGGCCTCTGGTCTCTGAGGTCCCTGGATATTCAAACCACTGTATACATAATGGAGAACTGTATAAATTTTTCAAAGACCATTTTATGCTGCTTTGTCTCTAAAGTGAGTCTGATAAAGTTTACCCATCTTGCCAAATGTCTAGAGTTTGAAGAAAAAGGGGCGCATACTTAGGTAGGAAAGTAGTATGCTTGGAGTTAAGCATCTTTTATTTTTTATTAAGCAGTCCGAGTTACTGTGTCTTTGTAAATCAGAAATGTTATTTCATGCATATGATTAAAAGTCTGCAGCACATAGTGATGCTAACTTAATATGACAGAGATACTTGAATTATTCAATAAAATAATTCATTATTCAATAAAAAAAAATGATATTTAAAAAGTGAAGGCCAGCTTTAAGGGTAATCTCAAAAAACAACATCTTATATACCAACTTAAAATTACTAATTTTCAATATAAGGATACTTACAGACTGGAAAAAAAATTAGTAACTTATTGATACCCATAAGTGATGGTAAGAGACATCTGAATAAATATTTAATCATAGTTGTAGCCAGTGTAACATTTTAAATAATTAGGATGACATTAGCCTTATAGAAAAGGCTAATGTTTCTGATGGCAACAGTAAGTTTACATATGAAATAATAGCTTGTAAACAATTACAAAACTTAAAAATGTACTTGAAACTTACTTTCCATGAAGTTCAGAATTAGTGCTTATGATTTGCATTCGGCAGTAGTTGAAAAAATAATACATGAAGTAATAAGTTGGATCTCATTTGATGTATGAAGTAAGGTTTAATGACATTCTTACTTCTTTGGTCCAATTCCTTTTATCAGCAGTAAAAATCAAGATATGTCTCTTAAAGTGAACTTGCATGAGGATCACAGGGGTTGGGTGGACTTTTGTTGAGGGGGATGCACTTTCTAAGCTGCTATTGATAACTTACTCACAGCTCAGAGTAGCAAATATACTTGTTCTGCATAGAGTTTTAATGAGAGGTTGTAGACTTTTAGAGATTGCTTTTCCTAATGTAATACAAAACTGACAAGTATAAGTAAGCAGGGAACTTCTAATAAAACAGTGAGTTCTGAAAATGTGTGAATCTCTAGTTTCCAATCATAGTATAATAATTGGAAACAACGTTTATATGCATAAATGCATCTGCACAGCTCTGAGTTGCATAGTTTGCATAATACATAATACAATAACTATTTACACTTTTCAATGCAAATACAATGTCAAATGCATTTTTTTAAGTAATACTTGAACTTGCTGAAAACTAATCTACATGAAGAGTGATTGTGGGTTTCTTGAACACTCTGTTCTAAGGAGTCGTAAAAGGCTTGTATTTCTTATGGTCCTCACTTCACCTGTTGTATGCACAGAAAATAATGCTTATTCATCTTGAAATTATTACTTCTCTACTGTGTAAAATGTGCCTAAACATCCACATAGTCTTGAGGTTTGAGGTCGTGCAGTGAGGATGACAATCTTAGAATCACAGAATTATAGAATCACCAAGGTTGGAAGAGATGTCCAAGATCATTCAGTCCAATTGTCCTCCTACAACCAATATTTCCCCACTAAACCATGTTCCTAAGTACAACATCTAAACATTTCTTGAACACCTCCAGTGACAATGACTCAACCATCTCCATGTCCAGCCCAGTCCAACGCCTGACAACTCTATCAGATTTTTTTAAAATTTGCCCTGGGAAAATTCAAATTGACTCATACTGAATAGTCCAGAAAGCAGAATTCTAACTCCATGTGGCGCTGTCAAATTTCTGATATCATCCATTTTTGAAATAATTCCTATTTCTGAATATAGCTGGGGAACAGAAACTTAGGCATGACTCATCTGATCTGTCTCAAAAAAAGCATTTCTTTTCCAAACTCCAGAAACAAATGTAAACTATAGCCATCTTTTTAATCATATCCACAGAATACAAAAGTTGACAAAATAAAAGTAAGAAAAAAGTAAGGAAGTAAGGAAATATTTACTTACAGATGCTTTATAAGTGAAAAGCAGAAGTTGTGCTTTACCCCTTCCTTTAATAACCTGAAGTTTCTGATAGCTCTGCTATCACCAATGTGACACCTGTTTTTAAAATATTTACTCGTAATGACTCAGCTCAGCTTTTTGAAAAAGACTTAGATTTTATTTAAGTGCTTTTAAATGTATATAGTCTAAAAGAACATAAAGCAAAAAAAAAAAAAAAAAGTTTGAAAACTGAAAATGTAGTCTCATTCTCATTATTTTCATATTCTCAATACATAAAATATGGCAGACTGTTAATGTCATTTACACAACATCAGAATTCAAACAAAAGAAATCTCAGCCTACTTTTCCTCTAGCCCACGCATTTTAAGACTGACCTGCACAGCTTCAGTGCAGGTTTCTTCAGTTTTGTTTCTTCTGCTGGTAATATCAAGGATCTATTATCTGATCTTGAAGTAAAATTTCTCTGAGCTCACTAAATTGACTTAAGTAGTGACCTAGGATATTCTATACACACTTATAAAAACAGAGATTAAATATTACTACATTTACAGACAGATTTCATGAAATTTATTTCAGTTCTTTCCATTGTACTTGCTGAAAGTCTTGTAAATCTAGTGCATAATGAATTCATAAATATATGCAATATTAAACATCTATGAAACATTTAGTTTACAAAATCTTAGTTAAAAAAGATGATCAGACACAAGCTGATTGCTAACAGAAACACATCACTAATCCACAGGAGTTACTAAAGAATAACATAACCTTTCTTGAGATAAATGATACTTTAGGACCTTTAGCTCGTAAAATAGACAAATTTTCTTTGAAGAGAAACTGTTTAGCAATATTGAATATTAAGTCAGCTTGCATGCAATTTATCAATAGCATGCTAAGCAGAAATACCATGGGGCTATTTTTTGATTTTCAAAGCAGAGTACCTGCCAGTTCCCTTTGGAAATTATGAAGTTTAATCTACTTTAACTTCTGACTAAATTTATTTTTATATTTCCATTGCAAGTACATAGGCAAAGATCTTGATCTTTTTTTTTTTTTTTTTTTTTTTTTTTTTCCACTTTGTAGATTGAGGCAGAAGGTAATAAACAGATCAGTGTCAGACCTGGGAGTATCTAAAGCACTCCCTATATATAATTTTTTCTGTTTTTATGATTTTATACACTGTGTAACTTATGAAAGCCTTTTTACATAAAGCAGATATTCAGGAGCTCAAAATGGTTCTGTGAAAGATTTCTGACAAATCTATTTTCCTTTTTTAGAATAATCACTGTTCAATTGTAAACTGCCACTGAGAAAGCTATCGCCTGATGAACAACTATAGTAATTTTTAAATAATATTTGTTCTTATTTTAAATTTTCATATATTTTTACTTGCCTATCCAGCTAATATTCCTTCTGGCATAATGAAGTGCTCTGAAAACAGCTATGAAAATTTTTGGTTTGCTTATATGGGAAGATTCTTCTCTGAAATGCCAGCATTCTCTAATTTATGTGAAGAATTTTCCTTTGAGGATGAAAAGTCACTCTCTGGAAGATTGCCCATCTCTATGCACTGTTTCCAGTACAGAAAACTGTACTTATGCAGATATCTAATACAACTTCCTGATCTAGCATTTTGACATGAGTCCTGATTTATGCCTCTTGGCTGTAGCCACATTCTTCTTCAGAGACAATTCCTGCAAAACACTTTTAAAATAAGTCTTATCATTATGTTTGTTTTCTTTTGTTGTTGTTGGTTTTTTTGGTTTTGTTTTGGTTTGGTTTTGATTTGTTTTCTGTTGTTGTTGTTGTTGTTTGTTTTTCCAGAAGTGATGCAAGATCTTTAATTTGAATGATTCTGCTGTGAAAGATTCTAACATGGAAACAAACTATCTGAATCATGATCTCAGTATTGACACAAATCCACAAGAAGACAACTGCTCCATATTGTGAACTGGCTCACAGAGACAGGATAAATCTTCTTCTCTTCCTCTTTCAGGAAGAATTATAATACAAAAATTCACATTTTGATATGGAGATACAAACTTGTTTGTAAACTAGGTGAAACAAGATGAACCTAGCCTGTTTCACTGCATTTTACTTTCCTTCTGCTTATATCATAATAGTGAATCAGCAGAAGATACATTACTGTTGAAAGTACCATATTATCTCTTCAGAGAGATTAGGTTGCACAGTCTGAAGATAGTCTATTATTCTGTGTCCAGAAGAAGACATGAATCACTGTATAGCACAGACTCTGAGATACCAAAACATAACCCATGCCATTATGTTATACGATATGAGATCTTTTTATTTTTGTCGTATTCTAAGTTCTTTCAGAAACTTTCTAGATGCACAGAAAGTTTGGACTGTAGACATTTATGAAATGCACAAAATTATAAAGAATAAGAGCAGATCTACAGAAAAAAAAAAAAAAAAGAATTTTTTTATGGTAGTCTGTTTATCTTTTTAGTGGGAGAAGTATGTGGAATAATGTGTGTGAGATCCATCATCAAAATTGTGACAAAATGTGTACCTGACTCTGTAATTACCATTTCTTATTGCATCATTTTTCACTAGTTTTACTGTTGTAAATATGTGACATCTATGAGACTAAATAAGTTTCTAGAGTAAAGAGTAGAGTCACAATGGATAAAAAAACAAACAAACAAACTCAAAATCAGAACAACAACAACAAAAACCCTGAAGTTGCTTGTGTAAATCAGCAGATCTCAGGCAGTTCTGGGGAATTTGCAGCCCATTACCTGCACCAATGAGTCTGAATGCCTGTTAGGCCAGTCAACCATGACAAGTGCAAGAAGAAGCCTAAGAGGAAGATGGAGAAAAGGGCAATTCATGTTTTTCTTATTCTAGTTTCTCTCTGGCATGCTATTTTCTTCTGTTGACTGTTGCCTCCCATAAACAATATATCCTTTTCTTGTATGAAGCACAGATGCAATTTCTCTTTCTGTTAGACCAAAGACATAGTATTAAGCAGTCCTTGAAATTTTGGCCTCTAGCACTGTCTTAAGTTAATGCAGCCCTGTACTATAAATACAGATAGGAATGACGTGCACAGTAAGATTATTGTAATGTTGTCTGATATCCTAGTTGAGTAAACAAAAAAAGTATACATATAAGTAAAATTCATTAAATGTTCCTACCTTAGCATTTTGTTCAAATCATTGTCTTATCCTCTACTACTTCGCTAAGGCAGCAGCTAACCATGTGTTTTCCAAAGGTTCTCTGACTTAGTTTTAAAACTCCTATTAGCCTAAAACTCTTACTTCAGTAGCCCGCTTTTCTGGAATGTATATTCTCAAGTAAATATCCACTTTTAACAATCTTGATTCCATCACTAACTGCCAGATTTCAAAAGCATACTTATTTATGTTCTTTGAGGAAAAAACTAATATCTGGGCCTTTATACTTTGGGCACAATCACAAAGCCCAAATTGCTACAGGTTGCATAACTTTCTTGCCTTCTCAGTAGCATAATGTAGTTCCCACCTAGTAGTTTTAAATCAGTATGTTATACATTCTTCCATTTTTTTAAATTACAAGTGTTTATGAAATGTGAAGATTAACAAAGCCTTTGTGTGTTACAAAAAAAAAGTTGATAAAAAAAACAACACACTAGTATATGCAGAGCATCCTTATTTGAGAATAATGAAAAATATTTTTTCTAAAGTATAAAAAATGCTTGAATATTATTTCTGCATTGTTACTTACAGAAATATTTTCCAATATTGGATGGTCACTGTATATAAGTTCCTCTGAAATTAATGCCTCCTATTTGTTTCTGTGGACAATACAACTACAAAATGCACAATATCATTATTTGATAGAGCAAATTCTCAGCTACATAACACTATTTTTCAGCATTGTCTTCACTATTAGTTCCGCATTTTTCCTAGCAATGAACAAGAGCCTGCATGCTGGTCTCAGAAAAATAGGCACCAGCAGAGGTATCCTCTGTTTCACACTGCTATGATGACACTGCAAATAGGAAAAAGTCCACACAGTCCATCTTTCATCAGCCCAAATAGATAGAAATTAGAAGGTGCCAAATATGGACTATACAGTGGGCGCAGTAGAACAGTCCAGCAAAGATTGGCAATGTGCTCCACAGTCTTCAAACTGGTATAGGGCATGATGTGATTGCATTGCAAGAGAAAAGTTATCTTCTTTTCTGGCCTGCCTCTGCAAGTTTGAGCATTTAGCTCAGTGATCAGCTTTGATGTTTTGTCTGAGTTTTAGGACACCCAGAAAGATCAGCCCTTTCCTATGCCAAAAAAAACCCACAACACATCATTTTAAATGTTGAGATCTGTACATTGAACTTTTTCTTCATTGAGAAAATCATGTCACCACACCATGGACTCCAGCTTATTGTGGTGTCACCATGTCTAGTCACCAGTAATGATGCGATTCAGGAAACTGTAACCTTCAGTCTCATACTGGTTCAAAAGTTTGTGACAGACTTCTGTGTGATTTTCTTTCTGTCCTTATGTGAGTATTCAGGGACACGTCTGGCTGCCACAATCATTTCCAATGCACTGAAGCCAATATTCAGCTCTGTACTTATTTCCTGTTCATAATCTTCTTATTCAGGTAAATGAGCTGATTGAGATGTTCCTCACTTTGTGGTGTGATAGCTATGCATTGCCATCTGGAACATGGCTTGTCTTTCATGTCACTTTTGCCACTACTGAAACGCACCACACACTTCATCACTGTGCTCACATCCACCATTTGTTCTCCATAACAGTTCAGCAAACACTGATGAATGTCAATGGCTGATTTTTTTTCCACATGGAGGAATTCAATGACACACTTCATACGCACCTCCATGTCAGATAGCGTTTTTGTCACACTGCCACTCTGCTTCCATCCGTCTCACTGCAACAAAATGTAATAGAATATTGATAGGAAGATTCAACCTCTACTGCCATATCAACAACATCCACCTCTGACATTCTAGGCACATATCATAAAATAGGAGGCATTTCTTTCTTAGCAATCCTTGTATATTTTCTGTAATGTATACTACTCACAAATACACAACCGTCTTTCATAGTTTTACTGAATCTTTGTGAAAAGGAAAAAATGTAATTCATTGAGGTTTTACTTAGTATTTCCACGATTTTTCCTCATTAAGTATTTATATTGGCAGACTGGAATATGTGGTCTTGGCTGAGGTTATATTGTAGTCCTTTGTAATGCAAATTACTCAAAACAATATTGTTAAACTACAGAAAATCTTTACTGAATAAAATAATTAAAATTTGCAAAAGATAGAATAAACACATTTTTTCCCTGGTGTACACAAATGCTGTTGAATGCAATGGATTATTATCTATTTATATTAAGAAATTCAGCCTGTTGCAAATTTATCATTAAGTTTAGTGTCTTTTGAAGCATCTGAAAAAAAAAAAAAAAAAAAAAAAAGAGCACTCTGGTCTTGGACCAGGAAATTCTGTTAAATTATCCTTAACTTTAAATATAAATATTGCATTAAAATAAACTACATTTCTAAATGCTATTCTGGACCAGATTGCAGTGCCTAATATATGGTTAAATTTAGGAACATAAATCTGCTGTCGCTAGAAAAACCATATTACTGCATGCATCATCCATAGTGGGGCAAAATTTTATGCCATTTTCCATCATCTTGCTTAGTCAATCCTAAGAAAACAATTGCATGTTCAAAGGTCCCTGCAAAAGACAAAATGCCATGAGATTTGTGAGTAACCATGTTGAGTGAAGACTACATTCCCTTTGAATAACACATGGACTCAGACCAGAGAGCTGGAGCAGGCTTTGTTCAGGGACAATCAGTCTTTGTTTCACTGACTTTTAAAGGGATTTGCATTAGCAAACTCTCTTACTAAGCCTTGTAACTATAAAGTCTATTTTCAGCTTGCACACTGGGATTACTGCTTGCTAGTAAAAGGTCAATTTCTGTCATATTGAAATCAAATTGGAAAAGATGAATGCATTTAATTGCTTCAATAATATCATGGCATCTAATATTTTATCACACAAATGACAGACAGACACATTAAAAACTCAAGCTGTTATGTATCTTGGAAAATAAAAGTAGTCTCTGTTAATTCTGTGTATGACACCAAAAACTCTCATAACTGGACTGGTGAAATAGGCCTGCTACGCAATAAATCTCTCAAGAAGTCTTTTCTGTGAAGATTCTCCACTTATGACAATTAAAATAGCCTGTAGTGACTCCAGAATTATTAGGTTGACTTTATACTATGGAAGTAAATGAGTCATAAGGTGCCTCTAGTTCTGATTTTGGAAGCTAAGAGGAAGAAATCTCTTCTTTTCTTTTTCCCAAGGGAGTCAAAAACATTGTGTCTGAAAATACACAGACTTACTCTACTGTTTATTTTTATTTATTTTGAAGTCAGTTGCAATTATTGGTTAATTTCAAACTCATTCAAATTTGTTCCTAGCTAAAGTACGTCTGTGATGTGAAAATAATATTAAATGGATATATGGAATAAGAAAATGTGTTTATTTGGGAAATGTAGTAATCGAGACATTGACCAGAATTAACAACAACAACAACAAAAATCATATATACATATATATGATATATATACATATATATATATTATATATATACACACATATATATGATATATATACATATATAACATATATATATATATATATATATATTACTGAAGAATTGGAAAAGGTTGGTCTTGGTGGTTATATTTGTTAAGGAGTTAGATGCTTTTATTCCTGTTCTTACTTTATCATCATCATTATCTTACAAACCTATATGTTTAGTGTATTAACATATGTGTATACAAATATTCCTATAGTCAGTACTGTTCTTCATCTGAAAATAAAGCTTGCTACTTGAATGAAATAATTTTAATACCTGAATTAAGTTTCAAAAATGTTGCTTGTAGACAGTAGGTTTTAAATGTCTTCAGGAAAAATATTTCTTGTCTTTGGTGCTCTGGCTTATATGGAGATTCCTTTTTGCTCTATAGAGAACCTTCTCAACCTGTGAGAGTCAGAAACATGCTGACATGAATTCAGGCCCTTCCAGAGTGGTGTCATAACCCAACAGCTTATTACATAGGCTTCTGGAAGAAAAAAATTACTGTAGTCAAAGAGATCTGAAGAATTTCAGAGGCTCACAGCATGTCAGGGTTGAGAGAATACAGCAGTCCCAAAAGGTGGAAATCTCTTATCTGAAAGGAAAGTGCAGTTTGGGTAAACATAAGGTTGATATTCTATGGATGTACATTAAGTGCCCATTACTCTGCACAAAATCCAATACCACAGGATTTCTGTATTATCATGTATGGTAGTTGCTAGAGGTATTATTTTTGTTGTAAAGTGTAGAGAAATAGATACATTTAAAGGTATTTTAGGGGAAAAAAAAAGAAAAAAAAAGAAAGGATTCTTAAAACAATAAAATTTCCTAGGCACTTTTGTGTTAAGCTAAAGACATGCACTGTCTTCTTCTATGATAAACAATCTAAAAACAAAACCAAATGGAATGTTCATCCTGGTAATAGTCTGTATTTTAGTGCTAAATTTATGTATAGGATGTGTAACTAAGATTCAGTTTATGGTTTTTCCAGACTTGATAATACCAAGTGCAGATGGATTTTCTAGATGTGAGGATAGCATACAAGTGGACTCAATATTCTTGCTGTTCCTACTAATTCTTCCACTTCTGTAAATAACAAAATAGAAACTGGAGCAGCACCTTTTTAAAAAATATATTAGAGCAAGGGAGCTCTTAGAGCACTGTTGACTTTTAGAATCAATTTTATACTTAGTAGGCATATATCTGAAAATTGTAAGCGAGCATGAATATAGATTTTTTGTGAATACAGCCAAGCTTCTTGGTATTGTAAAAAGTTTTTCACCCTCTGGTTGTATCAGCATTTAAAAAGTTATTCCAATAAAACTTCTATCCAACTTGTTGCAACCTTGCAGTTTTTTTCACATTGAGAAATAAATATTTCTTGATAGAATAATGTTTTAAAAACAAGAGAAAAAAATGGTAAAACACATGAACTTTTAGTGGAAAGCTGTGTAAATTGTTATTGAACTAATAATCATTTTTATTCTGTAATATCCTTTTCTGTAGAGATTTTCTACAGAAAATATTACCTTTTTTTTTTTTTTTTTTTTAATGGACATCACTTTACACAATTACAACCCTACCAACCATATTTATATTCTGAAAGGGAAAGCTTTTAGATTAATTTACCTCAAACTACACATTTTTTTAATTTTACACTTTCAAGCTTGAACATTTATTAGTCTAGCAATTTCTTAATATTCTCTTTATGGCATCCTGGCTCACAGATATAGATGAAGTGAGACACCTTTTCCTACAATCTGTTACTCTTAAGAAATGTAAAGTGTAAGGAAATTTGCTTTGCTACCCATAGAACTGAAGACCTGCAAAATAATCATTGATGAGAATCTCAGATTTCATTTGGACAGTAAAAAAATAACCAAATAAAAAAATGAAACAGAACAAAATCTTGTTTCATAGATAATGATGCTAAAATAAACAAATGGTAACATTATAAAGACTTCTAATCATGGTGTCCACATAGCATACAGCTCTTCTTGAACTCCAGCCAGTCTTGAAAAGCTATGAAGTAGTATTAATGAAATCAATAGATAGTTATTTCAGAACAATTAATGATGTCTTCACACAACTTCTGTTAAAAATGGGATGGCTGTCTATAGACTTGCTGTGTGTCAGCTTCGCCCTCTTATTTCTGGATTCAGTACAGTCTCGCAGCCACAAGTCTCCAGCAAAATTTGCACTGACTGCTGTTTCTTCCAGAAGTCTGAGACAATCAACAAAGTTATGTATGATCTTTGAGATCTGCCCATCTGATTAGAAATCTCTGTATTTTCTTTAACTATACTGTTTGTGTTTCACAGTCAGTGATTATGTGTGGAGGACAGGGTTAGATGGGCAAAAGTAGTGAAGAAATAGACAGAGTTTTATTCAACAGGCTCTACAAAAGTGAGTTCCCAAAGACAGCAAAGTTAATTGCTAGTCATTTTTGTTCTCAGTCAACTGAACAGCCATGTGAGGGTCATAGTCACAACTCTGTGTGACTACATAAGCAAAATGTTGCAGAAAACTTTACAAAGAGAGCTGCCTGGGAAAGTGATGGAAAATCCTGCCATAACAAAGTATGTAAGTAGAAGATCTTTCTTTTCCTTTGCACTCTGTATACCAAAGAATAGATGCTGTTGTCTAAACAGGTTTCTGGTTTGAGACCTTTGAACATTTACACAGCCCATAGGTAAATTTCAGAATTGTCACTATCATTCTGTGTACTCAGATTTCACAATTCTGCAAACATTCATAGAAGATTTTCACTCAAAGGTTGAGCAATCTTTTACATAAGGGAGCACAAGAGAGTAGGTGCTATTTTTTCAGACTGAGCCATGATCTCTTTTGAAAGCTTAAAGTGGTAGTAGCAGCTGATATTTGTTTTTGGTGCTTTAGCAAGTGAGTGTTCATCAATAACATGATGTCTGGTTCTCTTTATAAAATGAACAGGCATTTCGACCACAAAGTTTATCTGCACTAACTTTCTATTTCCCTGAAGCTCACTGATAGAAGACAAAGAATGGAAAATGGAGAAATTCAGCACAAGTTGTTCTCAAAAGCTTTAGAAAGAAACAGCCTTTCCCTGCTGTCAATAGTTATATTTTCCAGAAACTCAATTTGTGTCGCACACTGACAGTGAAAAGCAGAAGAATCTGATTCACATAGATGCCATACAACAATGATCAGAGCTCTTTGGAGGGAGCCTGTTTGTGCTAAAGTGAACAAAGGGATACAAAAAACAGAAACAAAAACAAAAACAAAAACCAAACAAAAAATCAGCCTTAGGAGCAATGAGGGAGTTACACACTCTGAAATATTTTTAGAACCATTCCTCAGTTCAAGTTCACTATCTTTGTAGGAGATTATGGATGCAAAATGCAAATAAACAAATAATAAAATTATAATCTTTCTCTTGTTCATCCTCACGGAAGGCCAAAGGAAGATAATCTTGAGGATCTAGCTCTGCTCATTTATACAGAGGAATGTGAAATTAATAAAAAAGACAGCAGGACAAAAATATAATCCCTCCAGATGTGCTTTTACTGATATTTCCCTGTAGGAGAGAAGGGCCAGCAGATTAAATAGAGTTTAAGAGTCAGGTATTAAAACTGTCAAAAACAAAAACTTCCTTTTTGAAAGGATGCTTAGGCAGTCTCTACAAACTAACTCACAAACAACATAACCTTCTTTACACACACAATAATTATGCAACATATACAGGCTTTTATTGCTCAAAAAGAGACAAAAGTGCCAGGATAATGTCTTCAGTGACTGTTGCATACAGTATTGCGGAGGCTCCACTGTGACACATCTGTGGACTTCAGTTGAAGGTAAACACAATAGAACTACATTAAATTGATTTTCTTGACTAATAAGGGCCACAAATCCAATCTGCTTTGTTGGCAAATAGATATGGGCACTGACATGCAAGGAATTTGGACTGTTGTTCAAATGTTGGATTTCCCATATGCTTCATTAGTAGATGTTGCATTTTTCCCTCAAGCTACTTTCTATCATGTATAGTGTAGGAAAATGGGTAGAAATTTTTGACTCTGGAAACCATGTTCCTCAGGAGTACCTCCAAACGTTTCCTTCCTTCTGGCTCTTGTTTGATTCTGTGCTGTCTGATGCTTCCTAGAAAAACAGTTCTATAGGCCTTATTATTTCAAAGTAAAGGAAATTTCAGGGAAGCAAAGGTATTTTCTCCATTGTCATGACTGACATTCATTGTCATTTAGTAATACAAAACTGTTGCTGGGAGCATAAAACCCATAGAATGCAAATCCCCTTTAAATGATAAGGTTTACTGAGTCAATATATTTTCTTTACAGAGAGGTTTTTGTAATGAAAGCTACAGTCTGAGGCTTCAAAAAAGTCACTAACTGTGTTTACAGTAAAGTTATATATATTAACTAGATGACTTAGAATAAATCTTTCTTTTCTGTGTTGTTCACACTTAAAAATTTACTTATATGACAGCTCTAAATTACAATGTAACAAAAAGAAATTTTATAAAATTTCCTGGGAAGTCTACATTTTAGACAGACTTGATTAATTAAAAAAAATTACTTAATTAAAAATTTCTGCTGAATTCCATACCTATAAAATGGCAACTAATTTCAAAATGGAAATCAGCAATAAAGCCAAAACAAATTCAAGACATGGCAAGCTTTTTCTTATTGTTGCCCATCTGCAATCCCCTAAGTGCTTGACAAACTAACACTACTTTGAAATTTAATAGATGTTTCTGATTGCCTTAGAAATGTCCTTTGTGGAGACTTTTAAAATCAATTGTGCTGATTTTTCTCTGCTGCTTTTTAAATTTTCATTGCTTATTCACTCGATGTACATAAGGGGACTAAATTTGTCTATCATGGTGTTTCAGTGCTTGTACCAACTATAACCCCATTACATCTGCTACAGTGCCAATGCTTGCAGATGATTTGTTTCCCACATAGACAGCTTTAATGCATTTATACATTTTACTAGAATTATGTATGCAAATTTATAATAGCATTGTTTGCTGTTATAATTTTCTCTTCAGACTTGTTTTTGCTGTTAGTAATAAGAAAACATGTCTCCATTCTAGCTTTATAATTATCATATCACATGTTTCTTCTTCTTAGTTCATAATCGGAATTCTTCCCAATCACATTATTGAAAGACTAGGTAACATACTCAGAATAATTTGTTTGAGGCTGTAATAAATCTTTGACTAGTCTGAAAAAAAAAAAAATTACTAACTGTGACTGGACATAATGATGTTGTGGAGTGTTTTTTGAGGGGCTGCATCATTATATTAATTGTAAATTAGTTCAAGAATTTTGACTGTGAGTCCTTGTTTGATATTTTAGACCTTTATTCTCCTTGAAATGTTGCAGGAGATAATTGTGAATTCTATTTCTAACATAGAGGCATTTAAGTTGCATGTAAAGAATGTAAAATTGTTATAATGTCAGCTTTTCTCAGTAACTTAATTCATGTCTTCTTTATAGTCTATTAGCTATTATTCCCAGCCACTGGAAATCAATACAGTATCTTGACCGGTTTATCCAAAGAAGCTAACCTCTTTATACTATCTTTAAATATATTTTTAGTATAATAATAGTAAATTTCCATAAATACGTATGGCACCCAAATGCTATTGACATTTGTGACACATCAAATGAATACTTCAGGTCACTGAAAGTTATAAAAGAGGTAAAATTATTATAAATAAGACTGAAGCTTATCAAAGAAAAATTCTAAGCATGATTTAGGCACATAGATGCCCACTGACTTTCACTAAGAACAAAGGTAATGATGCCAAAGGATTCACTATAGTGGACAAAGAAGAGAAACCCATCCAAAAATAAAATCAGAAAAACATAGTTGGAATTGTAACTATCAGATGACTTCTAGGAAAATGCACTGTGCTTATGTATATGCTTATATGAGCTGTGAGGATATGTGGAATGTAAGCCTATCTTGTCTATCCTTAGAAAACAATGACATGAGAAAGGAAACGTATAAAATGGAACACCTACATATTAAGATCTTAATGAAGAAGAGATAAAAGAGACAATGCCAATGGCCCAACACCTCAAGTCACTGAAGGAACCTCACAGCTGTATCCATGGAGAGACTCAGAGAACGGAAGAGATCAGACGTTGGCTATGGACTAACAATCTGGGAAAATAGAGAGGATAGGTAATAATGCCAGGAATAGTGCCTTGTAGATGAAAGGAGAGCTGTGGATATATTTACTCTGACTTCAGTTAGACCTTTTACAGTCTCCCACAAGATCCTTATAGAGAAGCTGATGATGTACTTGCTGAATGAGAAAACAGTGTAGTTGACACAAAACAATTTGAATAGCTGGTCCCAGAAGGTGCTGATCAGTGAGTGGCACAAGATGCAGCTGGAGGTCAGTAACTAGCAGTGTACCTCGAGAGTCAGTACTAGGTCCAGTCCTGTTTAACATTTTTATTAATGATGTGGGAGACTGGGTAGACTGTACCCACTTCAGATTTGCCAGTGAGCCAGTGACACAAAACCAGATGGAGTGGCTGGTGTGACAGAAACTCATGCTGCCAACCAAAGAGATCTCCACCAGCTGTGTGACAGGAACCTCATCATGTTCAGTGAGGAGAAGTGCAAATTCCTGAACCTGGAGAAGAACAATCCCACACACCAGGACATTCTGGGTAGCGCTCAGCTGGAAATCAGCTCTGCAGAAAAGAACCTGCAGGTGCAGGTGGCCACCAAGCTGAACTACCAGCCAGATAGATAAGGACATCCTGGATAGAATCCAAAAAAAGGCCACCACAATGATAAAGGGACAGACCATCTCCCTGAATTATCAGTCCAGTGTTCTTCTTTGAATTCTCTTCTTATTAATTATCCTTATTCCTAACAACTTTCCTGTGTGAGAGTGATCTGTATTCTGAGTATGTAAAACACTACTGAACTTCAAGCTAGTCTATCAGCAGTATGGGAACTGGTTTCCACAAGACATAGATCTGGGAACTTGGTAATGAAGAGACCATAAGATTGTCAGTGGAGGAACAGCTGGAACTACTGCAGGTAGCTGGTTACTAGTGTGACTGTAGATCTGGACCGGATACTGGAGAGACAGAGTTGTGGGTGTGGGTGTGAATGTCATATCAGATCTGCTAGCAAGATATGACTTTGTTTGGCCAGGAAATCAGAATAAGGTCAGACTATTTGTATTATTCATGTTTGTGCAAGATCTGCTAGGGTTTCTGTGGTGCCTGTAAAGGCACTGTTTCAATCCACTCATGGTCAGTAGTGTCTGTGTAGTGTGTGAAATGTGTATGAGTGCTGTCTGTCTATATGAAGAATAAATGCTTGGTTTTGCAAGTTGCTGGATCTAGAGTCACAGGACCACAGCAGACTGGCTCTAACAGTATGGGAGGAACAACTCTCCTGTGTCTCAAATCCATATTTGATATCACTTTAAGATGAGATTGTGTACCTCAAAAAATTGTGTGCTTAAATTGTTTTTTGAAAATCCTGGACATCTATATCCTTGGAAAATATTATCAAATATTTTAAAGTATTATTTTGATTTATAGTCATTTTTCTGCTCTTTCTTACCTGCAGCTATTAATCAAACTTTCAAAGTTATCTCTCTGCATGCTAACAGAACCATGAATGTTGCTGCAATATTTCAACTTGTCATAACAAAAGTCCTTTTTTTTCACCTCCTAATGGCTTCATTTTGCCAAAACCTTTTCGGGCTGTAGATTTTAGGTTTTGATGGGAGTGTCATTTATGATCTGTTTGCCAAAGCTCTGAGTGAGATAAACTTTGTTCATTTCATTTTTTTGCCCCAAATCCATAAAATCTATTCCTGTACTTAAAAGCTAAAATCTTCAGATTTCTGAAGTTTACAAGACTACTAGTTAGCTCCACAGTAAACTGCACCTTTGGCTTTGTCTCAGTAACAGAACGGTTTTATCAGTGAATTAACTCAGTGCTCCTAGTATAATTATCCTATTATTTCTAAATTATTTGCACTTTGATGGAGATCCGTTGTACAAGCATGTCTTTTCCATTCTAAGTAATGGAACAATCTGTGTCCTTCATTCACACTGCAGGCTGTCTCTATGGCTATATCCTTCACTTACTCTAAAGTGCTTAATATATGCTTTGTATACTTGCACAGAAGATGAGAATAAATTTCACTGTGTGTAAGTTTTGTTTAATACCACTTAATAGCTATTCATGCTACTGACAATACATCCAGTGATCATAAGATTCCTAAGAAAAGACCTTCCTACATGAAGGTCTCAAAGATTCAAACCAAGACGAAGAGTCCACTGCAAGCACTAAAGTAAACCACAGTGAGCTGGACCCAAGACAAGGGGAGAATACATTAGCTACCTAAAAAAAAAAAAAAAAAAAAAAAAAAAAAAAAGTTGAAAGACTGTCTTCTTTCAGTAAAAAAACCACACATATTAATTTGTTTACCCAATTATAAAAGAGAATAGAAATACTTACAGTATACTAGGTATCTTTGAATTAATATTGCAATTTAATTCAAGCTTTACTTCAGCTGTGAATCATTGCCATGCCCTAATCAAAATCTTATCAGAAATTTCAGTGAAAACATATAATTAATCCTTAAAATCAATCAAAAACAAAATGTTCACTGACAATTCTCTAGAAGTTGAAGTACTATTTGAAATAAGCATGGTTAGAATTTCTTGCTCTGGTACTCATTGCATGGGAAATTAATGTGCTATTTGTTTACCTATACAGCTTCCAAAATGTGGGTATTCCTTCATAATAAAATTATATTTTGAAAAAAAAATATTAAATGAATCACATGCCAAATAGCTGTTCTCCAAACAAACTAAATCTGTAGATTACATAAACCTGTTTAAATCTAGCTTTTCTACGTTATTAAGATATTATTTTTATTACAAACTGTTGTTGTCTTTATTTATTTCAAAAAACCCTTATGATTTTATTGTTCTGTACAGTGCTTATGTACTTTAATGAGAAACGTCAGATATTCTTTCATTCAAAGATGAAAAGTTAACTACACCCATTACAGTGTAAATTAAGTAATAATATCTTCTTAAAATGATTCCAGAACTTCCTCTTAAATAAGTTGCTAAGTTCAGGATGTGTCTTTCAAATTCTTTTTGAGAACTGAGCAACACTCTAGATTGTATTTTTCTGGCTAAGTATCAGTTTGATCTCTTAAAAGATTATAACAAATAGTTATAAATGTAAATTCATTTCAATTGTCAAGAAAATCTGCAGGTATTTTCCTTTATATGTTGATTATTAAAGACTTGGAGGGCTTCAGTCTTCATGGTTCTATGAATAATTTAATTAAGCATTTGACATAAAAAATGGGAATTTCAGATTTCTCCTTTTCTGTGGATTGACAGATTATTGTCCATTTAACATTGGTATGCAGATGGACGTAGCAAGGGTTACAAATAAGGATTTTTGTCCATCAAATTACTTTAACTGATTTGTGATGAAATATTTGACCTTTTGTATTTGGTTATGCCTTCGCATTCAAAATTGACAGCTCATTGTGATGTTCATCAGTCACGGGGAAAATAAGTTAGGATTTCAATTATAAGCATGCAGTGTTGGCTAATCTATGAATTTTATATTAGTAAAACTGCATACAGAATACACGTCACCTTTGAACTGAAAAATGTTGTATGGCAATTACCTGAAGAAATAAGACAAGGAAATACGTCTAAAAATTGACAAAAAAATAAATATCAATTAGGAGTATTGGAGCACTTTTTAGGTATATGTTCAAATTACACCTGAAGAACTACTACTTATTCAGGTCAGTGATCACAAGATAATTACGATAACCTAATTTGTACATCATTTCATTTGGGCTGCATGAGTATAGTAATAGTAATACCTTCATCGGTCTATGTTGTTCTCCGTAAATGTTATTTTTCAGATGAGACTGTTCTAAAAATCCCTTTTATTCAACAAAGTGGCAAAAATATTCCACAAATTGATAAACTGTCATATATATTTGTAGTATCAAAAAATCGATAAATACTAAACCAGATGGAATTTGCTAAATTTAAAACTTTTGTTGATATTATCTGGAGTTAAATGCTCTTTCATAAAACCTATGAGAAGAGTTTTTGAGTAAGAGTTATATTTATTACATCTTGAAAATGATTTCCAATGATATGCCTTCAGTGAATTTGAAAAAGCAGTAAAGCACCTACACAACAATCAGTTTTTGAAGGCCATGCTAAGGCAGGAGTATACCCAAACTAATTCTAATCTGCATGTGATATTACCATGTTTTGGAAGAGAAAATAATAACTGTTTCGGTAGAAAAAAAAATGTGACAAAATAATCTCGAAGCATTCTTGATTTAAGATGATTTTTCTTTTGAATGAACATTCTATAATTATATTATATTGTTACTTTTATTATTCTGACTGCAGTTGTAAGCATTTTGTAGCTGAAAATGGTTGAAGTTAAAGTATAGTTTGTTTGATCTGGAGGATTTCATATGTTGGATACAAAGGGAATAATTGGGCATATACTGAATGTTATTTGCTTCCCCATAAATATAAATTGACAGTAATAGATTGTTTTTTTTCAGTAAGAAGGGAAACAGTGACTAAAGATACAAAAATATATTTATATTATTCAAAATAATTCCTCATAAAAATTCATGACATTTAAATTAAGACTAGCAGCACAGTATTTCAAAGTCAATGACTCATTTGCTAATAGTTACTGGAAATATTCTTCATTATTTTTCAGTGAAAGCTTCAAGTCTTCAAACTTCCTTATTTTTGTTAGTTTTAAAGAGAACTAAACATCTCTCTTTTTATTTCTTTTTCATGTCTATCTCTGGTATTCCACATTCACAAATTTACTGCTTTCTGCAACCAGTTTTCTAAGAGTAAAGCAAATTCTGAAAAGTGAGAAGCTATTTTGGATACTCAAATTCAATTCATTCGCATCTTCCACGAACACTGCACTACTAAAATCTTCAACAAAACAAATTTTGGATCAAATTTACATCATTCTCTTGCCAAAGTCCTGACAAAAGGCTTTTTTTTTTTTTTTTTTTTTCTTTTTTCCTCCCAATATTGCCCACTATCACCAATATGACCCAGTAAGCGGTGTCCCTCAGTACTACATCGAGTACAGATACGATCTCTGGAAGTCCCTTCCAACCCCTACAATTCTGTAATTCTGTGATTCTCTGACTAAGACAACTGGCATCCAAACAAGTTGTAATGTTTCCCTTTTAAAATCAGTATCAAAAAGTGGCTATTTACAGGGAATGTCCATCATGTCATATGCCATGTTCCTCTTTCTCTTCACTACATTCAATGTGAACCTAGATTTACCAGGTCATATGTACATATCAACATTCTAGATATATTAAATGAGGGTCTCAGTGAGAATTCTTAGTGATGGTCTCAGTCTCTTTGTCTGTTTTTGTTCATTTTTGAGATTTGCCTGCTTATTTTTTTTCATTTCCTTTTATTTTTACTATTAATTAGGATATAACAATATCTTTAAAATAAAGTTTCAGACAAATCAACTAAAACACACAGGGGGGAAGTATGCAGGAGAGAATCAGACACAATGACAGGTTCTTGAGAAAATCTATTGACTTCTAATTTTTTCTGTTTCATTCTTTTGTTGTTGTTGGCGGCGGGTTTTAGTTACTGACTGTTTCCTTCTGAATCATGGAGGCTTTATTCTTCTCCCCAACTGAGACTTCCAAGTCACAGGATAGAGTACTCTACAGATAACTGGTCTGACTTTTAAAGAGAGACATGAAGAAGGCATTGAGAACCTCAGCCTTTTCCTTATTCTCAGTGGTCACATTCCCAGCCGCATCCAGTAAAGAATGAACATTCTCCTTGGTCCTTCTCTTACTGTTAATTTATTTGTAAAAGAGCTTCTTGCTCCCTTTTACCCCAATAAAACATGGTAGCTAGCATAAATATACAAAAGAAAGTCATATTTGTAAGTATTATAAGACAAACTACCATTTCAATCTGATAGCTGAAAAAATACATCAGTTAGTTACAGACCTGGAGCCACATAAAGAAAAAAATATAGGGAAGAAAATGAAACATCGTCCCAACAGACAGAGACTTTACTCTCCATAAATTTCAGTAACTACAAAGACTGTTAACAAAGAAATATTGTGTGGGTGATAGATTTGGTAAATTTACTTCATCATCTTTCTTCATTTGGGAAATAATACATTTTGGTGAATTACATAGTATTACTGATAGAGCTTTGTTGACATGTGTTTTGACATGAATCTGCCAGATAAAATATTAGAAGATAGTACCGATATACTTATTTGTCCCTATGGATTGTACTATATGTATATATAGGAACATAGATAAACATATTCAATCTTCAGAAAAAAAGATCCCTCCTTTCTCAATCAGCTTTTGGAATTAAATTGAATATACATTGACATATCTGAAAGTAAATACTGTAACTGATAGGAATTATATTATTTCTAATAGAAAGAAAAACAAAAAACATATCTGCAATCAGTAGAAGACGGTTTCTCCATTACCCTATTACCTCTGGTGCTGTTCTTCCTAGTTGTTGAATCTGACCAAAGAAAGGCTAAACAGCAGCATGTGCTGGAAATAATAAAAACTGCATGAATAATTTAATGATTTGACACAGATGCATTACAAAGTTGCCAAAAGTCATTCAAACCATAGTTTGATGTTGGAAAGAAAATGTGCATTTATAAGAAAAAAATATAGACTATCTTAAAACTGTTCTACTTTTGTTAAGATGATTATATTTCTAGTGCAAAGATCTATGGAGGCTAATGCAAGCAGCTGATTTTATTGTGCTTTGTTCTAGCTGCTTAGTATTTTCATTGGGCCTAGAAATTCCTTAGCTGGGTCTGCTTGCAGCTGAATAACCCTTAGATGCTTTGTCCCAAATTCTTAATTATTTCTAAGAATGAGACGAGGGAAAATATAATTTCATTGTGCAGCTCAAGTGCACCAGAGTTTTAAAAGGTATTCAGTGAAATTTCTGAAGGCCTTTAAGGATTGTCTGGTAAAAATGCATTACAGAGTAACATTTATGCTTTAGCAGTTTAACTATGTACGTAAGTAATGGAAAATAAATCTCAGAAGTCTAATCCAAACCAAATTAAAAGAATAATTTTACTGTAATAGTACCCCTATGAAAATATGTTTTAATTAAGCCACTGCAACTAGAAATCTAAGTCTCTGGAGGCAAACATTTGGATTAGGAAGAGGTTTTGTTTTCAGGTATGTCTTTTCTACTCTATTTTTCAGCAATGATTGCAGGCTTCAGGCTTTCAGTACACAAGAAATATTTGCTTATAATATTTATTAACAATTTCCAGATATATTTTACAAGAGAAAATTTTCTCAGATGCAGCATCCCCATGAGTATGATGAAGCAACCCGAGTTAAAGAGGTGTTTCACAATGTTTATTTATCCCAGAGAAAGAAAACAGTTATGCTATGAAAGGTCAGAAATCAGCTGTAGAAATGGACTCTGTAGAACAGAATATCTATCTCTACTAGAAATATAGTTTACTATTTATTAAAAGTATAAATAGGAATCACTTTATGAAACCACACTTCCTGACTTAGCACTACCTTTCTGCTTCCTTATTTTTCTCAGGTAGTTTATAAATCATTTTCCCTTGCATTAAAAAGAAAAAGATATGCGTATATTTACAAGACAGAGAGATGTGGTGTTTTGTCAAAGCAAGAGTCCCTTGTATAGTGCCTTATGTCCTTTTTTTCCAGGTACAATATAGACAAAACTCCACATGAGAAAAACAGGACTGTATTCCAGTTATCGCATTTTCAGATATCTTGCAACATTTCCAGGGAAAGTATTAGAGGTTCTGAGCTGTGAGGGTGGGAGGACCTTCACAGCGCACAATGCCTTCTTACCGTGGAACCTGGTTGCTATCCTGCAACCAGGACTTCCACAACTGGGCATTTCCATTCTCTGATGTAGACTATGTTAAAGTGTTGGGTTCCTCTCCTTTATGTTCACATTTCCCATTCTTTGTTCTCTAATTATATGGAAGATGTCCACTCTGCATTCATGGAATAAGTGTTAAAAGTTCTGCTGCAGATCATTTATCTAAAATCATTTATACTTGCAAGAACAAAGTATGACTTTTTTTTTTTCATAAGATGAATTAGTACTTGGTGAGTCCAAAATAACTCAAGAACATTTTAAAAAAAAAAAAAAAAAAGCAAGAAAGCAAAATGAACTTCTCATTCTGGCCTCGGAAAAATTTTAATGGTAATGGATTTTTGTATGAAATTATAGTTTTTTTTTTCAATATTTGCTGGGAAAGTGTTATTTTAGAAATAAAATACCCTGATATTGCAAAATTTTAAGGAATAAAATGAACCAGTTTTGTTTTTTCATTTATATTCTAGTTATAGCATTACAGGATTTCCAGAACATATAGTCTCTTACTGCATTTCAGTTAATCATGAGACCTAGTTATGTGCGAGCAGCAGGCCCAGGTGAACCTCGTGAAGTTCTACAAAGCCAAGTGCAAGGTTTTGCACCTGGGTTGTGGCAACTCCCGCTATCACTACAAGCTGAGGGATATAAGGATAGAGCACAGCTCTCAGAAGTATCTGGGGGGTACTGGGGGATAGCAAGCTGGATATGAGTCAGAAATATGCCCTTGCAGCCCAAAAAGCCAACTGTATCCTGGGCTACATCAAAAGATGCATTGCCAGCAGGGTGAGGGATGCAGTCCCTCTGCTCTGTGCTGGTGAGACCTCACCTGGAGCACTGCATCCAGATGTGGAATCCTCAGTACAGCAGAGACATGGAGCTGTTAGAGTGCATCCAGAGAAGGGCTGCAAAAGTGATCCAAGAGATGGAACACTTCTTCTACAAGATCGGGCTTGTTCAGCCTGGAGACGAGAGGGCTCTGGGGTGACCTGAGAGCAGCCTTTCAGTATCTAAAGGGGAGCTGCAAGAAGGAAGGAGACAGACTCTTTAGCTGGTTCTGTTGTGATAGGGTAGGGGGAAATACTTCAAATGTTTCAAACTAAACCAGAGATTTAGACTGGATATAAGGAAAAATTTTACAATAAGGGTGGTGAGCCCAGAGAGGTGGTGGATGCCCCATTGTTGCAAGGTAAAATGAATTGTTGTTTGTTATATTGATCCTATTCCCTTCAAATTAAGGCTCAGAATTAAGTCAAGGTGTTGGTTGATTGAAGGCAAGAGTATGCCTTCAGTTATTAAAATACTCGAGAGTGAAAGAGGAGAAGGGAAAGAGAAAGGGGGGAAAAAATAAGAAAGAAAAGAAAAAGCAAGTCACCACTGAGGATCCTGTGATGTCCTGAGGTCTATCCTTCTTTTTTGTCTTCTTATGGGCTAGTCAAGGGTGCAGCAGGGCATGAACTACTGGCTGTAGGGTTGGCAATTCCTTTTATGCCAAATGATGGTCCCTTCCAATTGGGCTAGGAGCTGTTGTCAGGGGGAGAGTATCTGGAACTCTGTATGTACCTGCTCATTGCAGGGGAGCTGGACTAGATGGACTTTAAGGCTCCCTTCTAACTTGAATGAAGGTATAATTATGCTTTATTTTTCCTGTCTTTGTGGGCCAGGAAAGATGATTTAATATATATGACGCATAATGCCGTTATAAAATAAATAGTTCATGATGTCAGTATAAAACAAACAAACAAAAAAAAAACAACATCAATCTGAATACTTATTTTCCATGTAACTGCCAACACTTGTATTTAAAACCTAATTTTAAATGACCTATCACATCAACAAGCAATCTATAGATTTGCAGTTTGCGTAGAAGAAAATAGATATTTTCAGGTACTGTTTACCTACTTTTGCCAAATTCAAGTCTCTTGTAATTGATAGAATATTGACATTTTTAATATCTGATCAGAGACAATAAGCACAGCGTTGAGAATGACCTTTTCCAAAACATGAAAGACTCTGTGAGTTCACTGTCACAACCTGTATAAAATAAAATGCATACTTCTCTAACAATAAAGCATTTGGAATATAAAGCAAACCAAGCTATTTATGCTTGGAAGATTTTTCTAAATGCTCTCCAGTGTGACCATGGCCTAATACATTGAAGACATTTTGTTTCAATTGTGTGTGCTGCCAAAGTTTTGGAAGGCTGCACTTATAGTTTTTCATTTTATATCATAGGCCAATGTGAAAAAAAAATACAAAATGTCAGTTGAGATAATAGAAAAATCATCTTTTTCTTTAATGGCAATCATTTCCACTGTCCCATGAGAAAGTAGTTCCTTCATAGGTGCTTGATACGTAATCTGTCTCCCTTTGCTCATCTGTATCAGTGTATTTTTTAAATTTTCTTATTTCCTCCTTAAGACTTTTGTTCTCCAGCTGTTGCTGTTGATTTCAATGGAAGTTCCACTTGCTTGATTCCTGCAGTAGTATTTTAATCTATTATAATTATACAATTTATTAGTCTGTCATTTGGCATTAAGTAGGAATTAAAAACTTGAACACTACTCCTTTATTCTAGACTATGACATTTTAAGCATAAGCAGAAAGGAAAAAAAGAAAAAAGAAATCACAGAGACTAAGTGGAGTTGGTTTTGGCATATATGTGTTTATGGGAGAGATTTCTGCAAACAAGCTCAGGCTTTTTAGCTAACTCACTTGACTTGCAGAGTAGCATTGAAATAAGGAGCATATTTAGCTTCCACTGGTAGTTCAGTACTGCAAATACACTGTAATGTAAGACTGCAGTAGAAAGATGATGGATTGGGAGACACTTTTCTCCTAGTGACTTGGTGACAAAAAAAAAAAGAATTAAAAATATAGAAAATGTGTATTACCATAAATAAAACTTTAATAAACATGAAATCTGTATTGTTTTAAAACTAAGGGAGAATTTTCTTTCTCAGATCTCTATGTTGCTACCCATTTCTGTCTGGAATCTAAGTCCAGCTTGTAGTCTACAAAGTCTATGACATTTCTATCAAGTATAAAAGTTCTTGACTTGTTTTATTTGTTTTGTTTTGTTTTTGTTTGTTTGTTAGTTTTTAACATGCCAAAATAAATAAAAATATATTTTCTATTCCATTCTTGTTAATACTTTTTTTTTTTTTTTTTTTTTTTTTTTTTTTTTTTTTAATTTTAAGTGGATATTTGAATAGTCTGCTTACCTTCATTGAATGTTCACTTCTTGGGGCTTTTGTTTTTGTTTTTTTTTTTGTTTTTTGTTTGTTTGTTTGTTTTTGTTTTGTTTTCCAGAATATTCAGAAGCTGTTCCTGGTCTCCCTACATCATATGCTGCTATTCTAAAAATCAAATCTGGTAGTTCATCTTTAGCTTCATCTAACTCAAAGAACAGACCACGATTAAGCAGTCCTTCGTTAGGAAGTGTACCTTCGCCAGGCTGGAGAGGATCTGCACAACCTTATCATTCCCCAACAAACCTCTATCACTTTTCAGAGGCCTTCAAACATGATGGTAAGCCTAGTATACCTCTCCAAAAAGTCCATGTTTATATTTGGCCAAAACATTTTTTCAAAAGCAGCATATTTTTATCAGTTTACTTCAGTTATTCTCAGACATAGTTCTGAGTTTAATTAAATACAACAAAGTAGAAATAAGAATATTTCCCTTCAGATTTTTCAGATTAGCCTTATGGGCATCAGTTAAAATATTCTTTTTTTAAATATTGCTATGCAGCACTGTTTTATATAATTTTTGTCACATTAAAATAGCAAGCTAGTGATTTGAAGTTGCATTACAGCACAATTTGATCTTTTAAATTAATATAATTAAATTTGAAAACCAAAATAATAAAATGCCTGTCCCTCTTATCTATTTTTTCCCTTTGGAATTTTTCTGATTTACTTAAGAATGGTAGTAACATCAATTAATAATGAATAGTAAATCTTTTAAAGTTACTTTTTTCTAAATTGCCTAATTTGTATAGTCAACTCTACAAATGCAGATATAGATAAACTTATTGGTGCAATATGGTCTAATTTACATTTCAATGCAATAATTCATAGTAATAATACATATTTTATCATATTTGCATATGTTTAAAGAAGCCACGTATTTAATTATATTTATCTGAATTATATTCAAAGGAAGGAATATGGGGGAGATAAGGTGGAAGAGAGAGGAAGAGAAGAAGGAAGGAAGGAGAGGGAGAGAGGTTAGAGGATCTTTAAACAATGGTCTAAGGAAGTAGCAGAGGAATGAATCACAGATAAAACCTCAGATCAACATTTGCATTTGTTATTGCAGGATTACAGCTCCTCTCAGTAGGAGCTGTAATTCTTTGCATTTTTTCCTGAGAAAACTTTGTATTTATTGATAGTATATACATGTATCTTCTGTGAACAGAAATAGCTTGTATACCAGCATAATATGTTCACTAAATTAAAGTTTATTTAATGCACAAACAAATGGAAATACAGAATCGGAGAAATTCTGTTTGATTCTATTTCTGGAACTGGTGCAGTTTTCTACATTTGACTGTCCTCTGCAATATTCTTTGTAAGCAGTGTGTAGAGTAATCTTGATTACTGTCCATGAACCAGACACTGATAACTCCTCCCAGGCAGCCTGATATGTGCAGGTGAAAATCAAAGTTCAGGATTAGAAGCAGAATGTATTATCCTGGCCTTCAACAGCATGAGTGTCTGGACACCAAAGGAGAAGAAATTGGTAGCTTCAAGGCAAAAGAAGGGAGATTTTATGAATAATGTAGTGTATTCTGTAACTATAAAGTTTGTCTTTCCTGATTGATCCTGATTTTTTCACTGCATTTCCTTAGGAAAGGGTAACTGGGGAAAGAAAAAAAAATAATAAAAGAAAAAAAATAATAAATAAGGCATCTCCTAGTGTTTAAATTTGATACAGTTTGACTGTTATACTTGAATGAGAGATGTACCTGGGGATGCTCCAGGTAAGTGTCCTATCACCTAAATCCTTGGCATTTTCAGGAAATATGCTGAGATCACACCTGATGTAAGTCAGGAAACATGAATTTTCTCAAAGCATAGAAAGCATGCTCACCTCTGCAGTTTAGCTACTTCTACTTTGCAGGAGAAATTGAAGAACCAACAACTGAAGGCATAATTTTAAAAGGGCCATAACTCATAAGCCTTGATGAACAGAGCACTTTACATAGAAGAGGGAGACTTAAATTCTTTCAAGGAATTCATAAAACAGTCCTAGGAGAGTAAGTCCATCAGTTACCGGTCTTCCTACACCCAGTTGTGTAGCTGCAGACTGTTGAACAAACAGGAAAATTTGAGACATTTGAGTAGTGTTTTAAAACTCCTTGACTATCTGAAGCACTTGCATGGCACAGACACAGGTATGAAACAGGACTTCAAGATCATCATTTCTCAGGCAAGGAGGGATTGAGAAATCTGTGGAAGGAGACTGGATATCTCTGCAGGATACTCTATCTCATCCAAGATGGTGAGAACACCAATTATCTAAACCTCTCTCAGTTCATGATATGGAATATTTTCTGTTAGTATGTCTGAGATATTTATACTTAACATATAGAAAACAGAAATAAATTGTCAAATCATTAGGCATTCCATGTACTTAAAGTAAACTAAGTAAATTTATTGATTTATATTTGGTCTCAAGGCTTATTCATTATTTAAAATCTCTTGAGAGATATTTTAGTTATTTTTCTACAAGTTCTGTAAGTTTTCTACAAGTTCTACAACTAACATAAACGTGTTAGGTGAAGGCACTTATTAGACAGCATGTTCTAAATGTGAAATAGAACTCTGCTTGTGTGTGGTCATTAGGGGCCTGCTACAAGTGAGAGGATGTTAATTATGTGAACAAGGAAGATTCATTATTATAATTTAGCATATGCTTGATTCAAACATCTAATGTATGGTATAAACTCGGGTTTGCCAGAAGAAAAGACAAAACACTTTTATTAGCAACATAAATATGTGTGTTCTCAAGTGATTTAGTTGATTTTCCAGAAGACATGCTCAGTGGCCTGACACACAAGCTGAGTCAAATTTTTGTAGAATGTGAGTACCTAGTTCTACAGTATCTGCTAGGTACCCTCAAAGTACTTAAGTAAGGTACTCAAGTAAGATATAGAAAAGTGGTAGCTTTTATAATAAAAGTCTGAGAAACACAAATCGTTCACATTAAAAATTGAAATTGTAAAGTGAGACATATGCTTAGTAAGTATGCTAAATATGTCTATCTTTTCACAGCCTTGCTTAAGGTAGAAAAAATAAGATGTGTGAGGTATCCTGCATACACACAAGACAGTCTTGTTTAAGAGCATGTGTGGGAAAAAAAAAAAAGCCTAACGCTTTTCAACGTAAATTGATCCCCTGAAGGTTCAGAAAATATGCACATATAAAAATGTCTCTCTCTATAGCATTTATAAAAACATACACAAAGATATATAAATTAAATATAATAAGGAAATAAAGACAATATAGGAAAGCCCCAAAAAATTTCCCCCAAAAGACCACCTAGAAGAATCCGCAAATGGGTTCATGAATCAGAAATATAAATTTTGAGATACATTTTGAGATTTTCACATGGAAGAACGGTGACAGCAGGTGGTGCGAATCTCCCCTCACTCACAGCTGAGGAACACCTCCAGCCTCTGTGAAGCGGTGTGGTGCAGACAGGGACTGGAGGCTTACTTCATCCCTAGGACAATGGCACCCCAGAGAGATGCAGTAATCTTGGGCAAAGAGGCTGAGGAGGGACAGGAGTGGCACTGTAACACAGCAGACTGGTTGTCCCAGTCTGGGCCTGCAGATGCAGAAGATGGTATAATATTAATACACGCAGGAAGCAGCCACCTGCAGTTGCCATAGGCAGCACTTTATGGTGCAGTCAATACACAGAAGGGACAGGATGTCATCCAGAGGGACCTAGACAGGCTTGAGCAGTGTGCCCAAGAGAACCTCATGAGGTTCAGTAAATTCAAGTGCAAGGTCTTGCACCTGGGTCAAGGCAACCCTCACTATCAGTACAAGATGGGGATGAAAGGATTGAGTGCAGCCTTGCCAAAAAGGACTTGGAGGTACTGGTGGATGGCAGGCTGAACATGAACCAGTAATGTGCCTTTGCAGCCCAGAGAGCCAAACGTATCCTGGGCTGTATCAAAAGAAGTGTGGTCAGGAGGGTGAGGGAGGTGATCCTGCCCCTTTGCTGGTGAGGCCTCACTCAAAGTACTGAGTTCAGACGTGGAGTTCTCAGTATAGGAGAGACATGGAGCTGTTGGAGTGTATCCAGAGGAGGGCCACAAAAATGATCCAAGATGGAACACCTCTCCTATGAGGACTAGATAACCTTTAAAGGAATCCAAGGATTCTATGATTCTAGCCCAATCCAGGGCTCTCCCCACCTCAGGCCAAGGCTGTCAGTCCCACGTCTCCTGGTGGCTAGGGGAAACCCATCCTGGCGTGGCCATATCACCCACCCCACGGTGACATAGACCACCACTGGCCTACTTCCCACTGTGATATAGGCTCTGCATCTCTAGAGTTAGTGCCTAGAGATAACATTTTTGATTTCTTCTCTCTGTTTCGATGTCCTTGCAGAAATCAGAAAATCCCTCCAGCCAAGTGGCTGAGGACAGGAGCACACTATGGTCTGGTCGTGTCCCTGTCCCAGCCTCCAGTTCTCAAAGACGAAGAAGGAGCAGCTACCTCCTATTGTGCCCAAGGCAACTCCACCTCCCTGCCTGGCCCTGCCTTCCACAGCCGTGCCGTATTTCCCACCTCAGCTTTTGCTCACCCACTGCTCACCTCTGCCCTGGGCTTGCCAGCTAACTGCCTTTTATACACATCCTGGGTAGCCACCAACATTCTGCCCACCGTGACAGTCACAAGGGCGGGTTTCTGAATCTGATGGAAGGCACATCCCTCATCTGCCTATGATAATAGGACTTTTCTGCCTTGCTCAAATGTAAAGGAAAGCACAAATCCCATTACTCAGTTCCATGAGGAAAATGGCCTACATGGTGACCACACTATTTCTCCTGTCCATGGGGACAGGCCTTTGACCAGGGCTGTGCTTATCTCACTGCGTTTCATTGCTTTGTCCCACCTTGTCCCACCTCCCATTGGCCTCCTCCATGCTGTCAAAACCAGCGCAGAGGGACATAGAATTCAGCATGGGTTTGCAAATAAATAAAAGGATTGTCTGAATGCCAGGGGTAATTCACGTAATAATACACTTAGTGCCTCTTTGTCTGTCTTAAAACCTGTTATCCAATGATACGGCAATGCTTCTAAATCATCTGGGAGGGGCGGTGGGGGTCACTAAGGCTTTTTACATTGCACTAAATATGTATTTTAATGCCAATTGTAACACCTTGAAGCCCACCAGCTACATCTATGGACAGGTAGTTCAGCCCAGTGGCACAGAACAAGGCCCACCTGCCAGCACCAGGATCTACCGCATCACTTCAGGGTCTGGGAGGTCTCACATGATCTGGAGCTGCTGCACCAGAGCATGGCAGGGGTGGCACACACTGTTTTTTTCTTTTGTTTTGTTCAGAATTCTCTATTTTATCTAAAAATCTAACTATCATCTTGGTTTAGTTATGAAACAAGCATAAGATCTCGAAGAACATAGTGGCACAACTTGTTCGTAGTCAAACTGTGGTAAGACCCAAAGATACATTTTTCAGGGAAGACTCTCAACAGAAAGAGCAATCTGATGCAATGTATTAGGCCTGGAACTAACAGTCAGCATTTATTAATCCTGATGTTGGCTTTCTTGAGCATAACTAGCAGTTCTTCAGTCTAGTTTATAAAAGCACAAATGAACAATCTCTGTGAATATTAATCAACATGCAATTATGCTGTAGACTAATAAAATTGTATCTAGGTTTTTAATGGTGAATAAATATGTGTTTAATATGTGGTACAATACTCCTAAAAGAGAAATTAAGAAATTCCCAGTTGTAATCAGGTGAAATTCATGTGGTAATCCACATGAGACTGGAATCCTAAAACAAAATGCAATCAAGCTCTCCTAAGTATTTGCTGTCGTAGTTAATGTATATACAATTTAGAATTCCTGGATGACTGAACATTCCCAAATAATACACCAAGATTGGTAATTAAATTAAAAATATTTAAAAGTTACATCTACTCAACATTTCCAGTTCTTAAAAGCAGTAACAGATGAAATTCACCCATTCCTAAGAACTCTGATTAACTTCCATGCTGACAATGGACAGGTTTTATCTGAGCACTTCAGATTTTAGTCTATGTATTTTTCTCTCAGAGATAATGTCTGCCTCAGAAACAATAAAGCTAGGATAGTGGATAAGGAAGATACGGTGTTGTTCAAAACATGAAATGAAATATTATTGGCAAACTGAAAATTTTAAAGCACTATGAGGATAAAAGAATTTCAAGAATTTTTGAAGCCATTCAATGTATCTCAATGCTAAATATCAACTACATTCTTTTACCAATAAATTGAATATAGAAAATTATAAATTAAGATTTTTGTTCTTTAATTATTTTCTTTAGTATGAAAATGTAGAAAACTGCTTCAAAGTAACTGGTATTTAAAATAAAATCTGATGAGTAAGTAGGATGGCAAAAGACAGCCAAAAACCTATTAAACTTTTTCCTGAAAATTCAGACATTTATTCTACAATGCCATAGGTTTCCATAGTATGAGTAGTGTTTCATACATTCATATACATTTTTATTCTAGAAAAAAAATAATTAAATATATTCATAAACTTACACGCATTTGTTTTTGGAGATTTAAGACAATTGAATCACCAGTTTGCATTCCTGAGTCTCGTACTACTGAAACTGCAAAAATTATCAGTGTGTACTGGCTTCTGAGAAATGTTCTTAAATCTCACAGTGTCAGAGCTTTTATTAGCACTATGTTTAAAAAAAAAGAAAATTTTCTTTCTAACCAAAAGCCATAGAATATTTTAAATACATACATTTCAAAATATTTAAATGAAATTTTTGCATCTTCAGTATATTCCTTTTATTGCTTTTGAAATATAGAGAGGAGGTATAGAACACTGAAGATTTCCAGTTTCTACTCTGTCGCTGAAGTTTAAATAAAGATGGTATTTCTAGGTGGTCTGTTCTGATTTCTTGCATACCACATATCACACCCCACTGCATTTTATTTAACCAATCATTAGGTAAGCTTAATAATTTATGCTTTGTTTAAGACTAGGTTTTTTTATTAAACACTTTGGTCTCTTCAGAATAGACCTATTTCTCCAATTATTCTGGCGTGGTATAGATAATTTTGCTGGGAAGTAGGTTAGTCAGGTTAGCTAAAAACTGATGAACAATCTAATTTATTATTATGTCAATTTTGAGACTCTAATTAATCTCTGCCAGAATTCCACACTCCATCTGAAATGCAGATAAGCAACTAACTTCATATTACCATCTTTTAGAAACAAGACTTGCACGCACTTAAGTTTCTCTATTATCTCTTTTATCTTATTGCAAACAGAGGGAAAACACATTATTTTTATACTTCAGAACAAAAGTATCTTTTTGGCCACAACCATTCAGAATACTGTTTTCCATCCAAGAAGTTCTCTTGGTTATAGTAGAGACACCTCTATCGATAGTGACGCAGGCATCTAACTAGCATTGCAGCATTTTCCTTCCTTTCTAGCAATCCTAGTGTGTAATAAAATATTCTATGTACTGGGTTACTTCCAGGGAGAAGATAAAACCATTAGTCTTCATCAATACTGTCTAATCATGCACCTGTATCTGCACAGGATAACACTACATCTGAAATCGTTATTTAATTTTGCAATTGTTATTTAATTCTTGCTATTTCTAAACTCTAGGTGGATGAGTGCTCTGATAATATATGTCCAGAATCATTAATATTCCTACAAGAAGCAATCCATACAATGCATTGCACCCATAAAATAAGACAAAATCCTGTTTCTCGTATACTTCAGGTGATAAGGCAAAGTGACTACTTCCCTGCTCACACAAATCTTTAGGCACGTTCTCTAATTTTGATGAGTATTTTGTGTCTAAGTGACTAAGGAGTTTGGAGCAAGCCTAAGTTGATTCAAATTCTGCAGTCCCCTATTGCATAGTGAGCATTTGAGTTTTCCAGACTTACATATGATGAATGCTATATTTACAGCTGTTTATTTTTCTGAAGGTTACATTTCCCTCTACACACTATGAAAGAACAGGACTCACAGGTATACTCTATGCACCTATCCAGTTTTTCTTGCTTGGAAATTTAAATTCATACAAGGATACAAATGTATACCAAAATTAGAAAAGACAACGAAGGAGAATGAAATGTCAGATTTTCATATGTATTATTTATAAGTAGAAACCCATTGCTACCATAGTTTTACAAGTGACTTTTCTCAGAAACTCTTTGATTTAAAGAGTAAAGCCATGTCTCAGTTTTCTGTGATATGAGCTGATGAGAATTTCTGTTTACCTCACTGTGTATAAACAGAAATCATTCATTCTTAATTCTCTTTACCTGCTATATGGGAACCATTAAGTCACTGTCTGAACCAGTGGTTGAGCACCTGGTGAAAAGGTGTAGCCAGCCCTGGGAGCACAGGTGGAAGCCATTCACCTGTGTGACCCAGAGGGTCCGTCCCTCCTAACCTTATTTAAGGGCTGATAACCACAAGAGAAGCATTTCTACTTGGAGATTGCCTCCTTTGGAGTCTTTGGTGAGCTCTGAGTAGTGGAAAGGGTAAGCAATTTCTTCTCTATTGTTGAATTGTGACTTCTACATTTCTTGTGTTATTTAAAGCAGCTATACCTGCTGTCATCTACTTTTAGACCTGTATATTAGGCTTCAGACCAAAATATGTTTGTTAAGAAAACCTTATCTCTTATCTCTTATCTTAAATGATACTATTTCATTGTTAAATTAAAAAGATTCCTTTTGTGTATATGTATATATTTTTTTAACTACTGCTTTTTAATGTGGCATCTGAATTAATACGGTTTAAATCTTTTCAAAAACAAAAACAATTTTGCAAACTGTAACTTTATAAAAGCTATAGAACATCAACTTCTTCAGACTTTCAAAACAATAGCACTTCTGTTTCCACAGAAAGTGTCGATTATGGACCAGTGTTTGTACAGGAGCCAGATGATGTGATTTTTCCCACTGATTCTGAAGAGAAGAAAGTGTCTCTGAATTGTCAAGCTCATGGAAATCCTACCCCCACATATAGGTATGTCCTATAGGATTTCTTTGTAACTTTAAGAATATTTACTACTGGTGCATACTTACAGCTGAGAGTAGTATGCTGCAGACACTTTGTCCACTTATTACATCTGACTCTTCTCATATTTCTTACAAGTTACAAGTGATGTAGGGAGGGTTGGGAGAACATACAGTTAATTATTCTTTTGCAGATGACATTTATCTTTTTGTATAGAGTCAGTCTTCACCTACAGAGTGAGAATAAAGACTCGATTAATGTCTCCTGTTTTACATAGAAGTCATCAGTTCTGTGTTTTTAACTATTAAAATTATTTCACTAATGTTTCAGCATTCAGGATGAATTCCCTGTAGGCTTATTTGAATCACAGAACTTGCATATCATTGGCAGGAAGGAATTCAGAAGCAGTACCACCTTTAGATATCCACAATGCAACAGAAAGGATTCTGTCTCATTGCAGCTGATGTGATTCATTAAGCTGATATCATGTATGGTATAACCTCGTCAAACAAAACAGATGTGATTAACATAAGGCATGCACAAGGTACACATTCTTGAGAAAAGAGGGAGGCCCTGTTCTTAGCCCTCCCACGTAAGCTCATTAATACTAGAATCAGAGGATGGTTTGGGTTGGACGGTGCCTTTAAAGATCATCTAGTCTAGCCCTGCAGTTTTGTTATGGGTAAGGAGAATTATTATGAAAATTCTATCTTCTGAAAATCTATGCTATATCCTTTCTATCTTCGTCCAACTATTTCTATGTATTCCTAGAAGAACTCAATCAACAAGTACTTCAAGCATATCCATTTCTTCAGCTCTCCAGAGGTTTACTGGTATTAGCAGCTTCAGAAACAGCCTGTCCTGACTGCTGTTCATTCAAAGAAGGCTTTGACAATAAAGGCCTAGTTCTAGTTCTAACATCACTGTTCAACTTCTTTCAGTTGATGCTGCTTGTATGTACAGAGTATGCAATCTATATTGCCAATCAGTACAAGGGGGGAAGAGGATGGGGGACAACAATGTGAATGGATGGTGAGGGATTTTACAGAGCAGATGCAGAAGGGATTTAAACTCTGGAAATGTTATGGGTAGACAAATGTTTGTTGTATATCTTTGTGCAATTTTTGCCATGTGAAATAGCATAGAGAAGAAACATTTCCATATCATCAAAGTCCTTGTCCTACTATCTACAAGCACTGGACAATAGAGGACTTTGCTTACCTGGGCTATGAAGTCCACACTACTGAGAATTCTTTTCAGCCAGTAAACAAAGCACAGTACAATATTTCTATTATTGTTTTAAAGACTTTAAATGAACTCTTAAAGCAATCAAAAATACTGAAACAGAGATGGTTCCCATTGTTTTTACTTATTTCCCCTATTCATAGAACCATAGAATGGACTGGGTTGAAAAGGATTACAACGATCGTTTAGTTTAAACCTCCCTGCTATGTGCAGGGTCTCCGGCTGCCTGACCAGGCTGCCCAGAGCCACATCCGGCTTGGCCTTGAATGTATCCAAGGATGAGGCATCCATAACTTCCTTGGGCAACTTGTTTCAGTGTGTCACCACCCTTTGCGTGGAAAAACTTCCTTCTAATATCTAAAATAAACCTTACCTGTCTCAGTTTAAAACCATTCCTCCTTGTCCTATCACTATCCACCTATGTAGACAGATGTATTCCCCTCCTGTTTATATGCTCCTTTCAAATACTGGAAGGTCACAATGAGGTATCCCCGAAGCCTTCTCTTCTCAAGGCTTAACAAGTCCAGATCTCTCAGCCTGTCTTTGTAGGAGAAGTGCTCTAGCCCTCTGATCATTTAGTGGCCCTCCTCTGGACACATTCCAACAGCTCCACGTCCCTCCTGTACTGTGGGCCCCAGACTTGGACGCAGTACTGCAGATGGGGCCTCACGAGAGCTGAGTAGAGGGGGACAATCACCTCCCTCTCCCTGCTGGCCACCCCTTTTTAATGCAGCCTGGAACACAGTTGGCCTTCCAGGCTGCAAGCTCACAGTTCTGGCTCACGTCCAGTTTCTTGTCCACCAGGATCCCCAAGTCCTTCTCTGCAGGGCTGCTCTCCAGGATATCTTCCCCCAGTTTGTGTAAACACCTGGGATTGCCCCAGCCCAAGTGTAGCACCCTGCACTTGGCTTTTTTGAACCTCATTAGGTTTTCATGGGCCCACTTCTCCAGCCTGTCCGGGTCCCTCTGGATGCCTTCCCATCTGAGTAACTGATGACTGTTCATAACCTATTAATTTTTATTACTTATATTTTTAGATTTCTATTCTTTACAAAAAACTTGTTTCTCTTTGGTCAAGCTCTATGCAGAAATTAAAATTTTAAATCTTGTTTTTGTTGTTGTTGTATTTTAATCCCAGCTGGCAACACGTTATTCCATACCACATGACATCATGCAACATGCCGTAAAGCTGTGGGGACTTAGCAGGGGAAGGAGGTGGTGGCTGTTGCAGGAGGATTAGCTAGGCATTGGTCAGTGGATGATGAGATGTTGTATTGCTGTAGGAGTGTGGTTGGGAAAACAGCTGTATTGTTCTCAAGTGGGGAGTAATTGTGCTGTGGATGCATATATGCTGTAATAACATTTTGTTTCTGCTTTTCTTTTCTTTCTTAATAAATAGCTTTTATCTCAATCCAGGAGTTCTCTTTTGTTTCCAGTTCTCTCCCTCATCCTACCTTTGGCAGAAGTGGCTAAACAGCTATGTGGTGCTTCACTGCCTGCTGGATTACACCACGCCACTTTTTTTTTTTTTTTACCCCCCCTTTGTGTTCCAGTCCTTACGTAAGAACTCCTTGAGATAATCTTACTTAATTTGCTCAGCATTTATGCAAATCATACTTCATTATCATAAGTCAGAATACACATAGTGAGGAGACTTTCTATGAAAAATATGGGCATTCACAGTATTCCTATAGACCTTCATAGGGCATTGATGATAATGAGTATGTGCAGAATTCTCCAAGATGCCACTTCACTACACCTGTGTTTCTTGTGAAGTACTGAATTTCCTTCGGTTATGTTGGGTAGCCTGCTGAGACCCACATTGCCACAAGATCATTCTGCCCTCTGCAGAATGGGGTAGATTAAAGTGAGAACACAGTTTAATAGGTAAAACAAAAACTGTGTACACAAACAAAGCAAAATAAGGAATTCATTCATTACTTCCCAATAGCACATAGATGTTTAGTCATTTCCAAAAATGCAGGGCTCAATCATATGTAAGGGTTGCTTGGGAAGACAAGTGCAATAGCTCTGAACATTTCCCTGGATCATTTCCTCCTCTTTTCTCCCAGTTTATACTGCTGAGCACAACATCATATGATACAAAATATCTCTAGTCAGTTTAGGTCAGTTGCCCTAACTGGATCCGCTAACAACCTCTTGTGCACTCACAGCAGAGCAGCAAAAGAAGCAAAAATATCCTTGATTCTGCTTAAGTATTGCTCAGCAGCAACTAAAATATCAGTGTATTATCAAAACTATTTCACTGCAGATGGGGGAGAAAAAAAAATACAGCACTCTACAAGGTGCTATAAAGAAAACTGTCTCAGCCAAACCTGCATGCTATTTTATTTACGTTGGAGATTTTTCATCAGTAATATTTCCTGATATACAAAGACAGTTGAAAAAATTAAATAAATATATTTTTATCTTTACTAAGCCAAATTAAAATGTTTTGAAGTATGTTGTTGTTTGTCCTCAAGAAAAAAAATGTGACATTTTTCTCATAAAGTCACTGTCTTTTTAGTATTATGTTTGCATTTCTCTCCTTCGTCAAGGTACCTAGAAGAAAACACATAAAATTTAGCGTTGCTTTTCCTCTAATATTCTTGGATTATGTGATGGGAATACATTCACTAGAATGGCATTGAAACATATAGCCAGGTAGATATGAAGCTCCTAAGAATTGAGGTCGTGTTACAAAAACATATTTTTCATTGAATTTGACTGAATGTGAACTAAGTGAAGTGAGCCACTTTAGGTGAACTATTTTGTTTCATGTCCCAACTGGAAATACCAAAACATGCCATTTTTCCTTTTTCCTTATCTGAATGTCCATCAAGATCAAACAATTTTTCACTTTTATCATATATACATGTGTAAATTGACTTTCATTAGGAATTCATTTAAAATCTTAAATATTTAATAAATCATTCAAGATGAGAATTTGTCTTTTTAACTCTGCTACATATGGCTCTTCTTAAAAAAATCTGTAAATCCTACAGACCTTTCCTAAATGTCCTGTGAGATATATTGTCACCAGTGCTCCACTTCTTGTATTGAATGAGGCAGGCCTCTTCTGTTATCAAAAGTTTCATCATGATAAAATGGGCAAATGATAGTCCATCTTAATTCTGTCAATTCTGACTTTTGGATTGAGAAAAATTCAGAGTTAATTTAGCTGAGTTCTGCTGCCAGTATCTCATTCACCATGAATGTTTACAAGATAGGGTGAATTGATAATCATTCAGCTTCTTTAAAGTTGCCTCTGGAGCCCAGACTTTGACGAGCTCTTCCAGTCTTTTCTGAATTTTGGCAAAGCATGAAAGTGCTTGGCAGTTTCCTGAGTAAACTTTGAAATTGCAGAGTGATTGAGAGCTAGTAATGAAGGAAAATATCTGTGCCTCATAATAATGATGCCATGTGAGGGTTTTCATAGAGATTTGTGATACCTGCTACTCTGCTGATATCCTCTTTGAAATATCAGAATCATTATTTTAACAATTTTACTTTCTTAACAGTTTAACATGAAAGCTGATTTAAAGTCTTCTTATATGACTTATTATTCTTCGAGATAATGCACACTCCCCAGAGATTATTCCTGAGAACTGAAGTCTACTGATAAGCCTCCCAAAATGTTTTCTCTTATCTAATGATCAATTTGAAGCTTTATTGTTTCAGACTTCATAGATGAATAGGAAGAATGAGGCTTTTCACCAGAAGAATATCCATTCTCCTTACTCCCTCAAAACAACAACTTACTTGTCTAAGACTTTAATGATAAAATCTGAATTGAAACTTCATTTATTATTGACATATTATATGTATAGTCATATTCTTGACTTCTTGACATATTCAGGATGCATCTGCTACAGAGATTTAAATAGTTTTGTAATACCAAAACAAGCATTCCTAGTGATAACTGATGCTCTCATATTCTGTATACAATTCTTTTGGCCCTAAAATGTTCAAGTAGTTTTTTCTTTGTTTCTCAGATGGCTTCGAAATGGAACTGAAATTGATGTTGAAAGTGATTATCGCTACAGCCTAATAGAAGGAAGTTTGATCATCAGTAACCCCAATGAGATGAAGGATTCTGGACAGTATCAGTGTTTAACTACCAACATGTTTGGTAGCATATTAAGCAGAGAAGCTGTTCTTCAGTTTGCATGTAAGTAACAATTTTTTTCATTTTTTAGCCTAGGTAAATCTTTACACTGATAAAGTAACTGTAATTTCAACGCATTAAAAGTCACAGTGTCTGCTAATGTTGCTGGGTTATAATCTCAGAACTGGAAACAAAATTCTTAGGAGGTAAGTAGTTTTCTCTGGATTTTTGACTTTCAGGGCTCTTTATCGTTCTAATTACATCCTGCTAAAATCTGTTGGTTTGTTGGTTTTTTTCTTTGTTTGTTTTGACTCTCCAATCAAACAAACCAAAAGAAGGGTGTTTCTATTTACTTATTTTTTAAAGAGAGAGAATGAAGAATGGGGTGGAAGAGGAGTTAATTTTTTTGTTTGCACTTTTGCCTTTGTAGGTGTCGAATTTGTTATGCCACAAAAACCTGAATGTCTTTTCTCCTTGTTGAAGCATTTACTTGGGAATTGTAGTGAAGATTTCTCATGCAAGTAGTTTAATGGAGGAATGCTAGTGGGAAGACCTGAGCTCAGACAATGTTGCAGAGCTTGTGTGAGAGAAGAACCTTTTATAAACACAGAATTCTAAAAAAGAAAGTCATAATTGGCTGAATTAAGTCATAATTAATTGAATTTATTTCAGTAAAACAAGAGGTAAAGTTTTGAAAAACAAATTTTGTAAGGAAAAATCCCAACTCACAGAGTAATAGGTACCATAAAGTTTTACTGACCTCAGATGTCTTGGTGGATGATCATTGTGGATGTCATGATCTCTTTACAAGTCATCTCTATTCTTGAAACTGTTGTAGGGTACCTGCTTTAGCAGGGGTGTTGGATTTGATAATCTCTGGAGGTCCCTTCCAGTCCCTTTGATTCTGTGAAGTATCTTCCTGTGTGACTGGTGACTTTTATGCAGGGAACTGGAAAGACCAGCTATGTGTAGCTAAAGATCTGTTTGATCTACAGTTCTGAAAAAATCTGCTAAATTTTTAAATTAAGCAAAAGTTTTTCCTCTTTATTTTTCTTTTAAATTATTTAATTATTATTTCCCTGTGTTTTCTTATACCCAAGGTTGTGCTTTTTTAAGTAACTAAGAAAAGAGAAAATAAAAACATTGCAACAGAAGTGAAGAAGAAATGAAAGCAGATTTTTGCCAGAATTTTCATTTGTCTCCAGTAAAATTTTACGCAGGAAAAGGGAAAACTGTCTTGGTTTAACCCAGCAGGCAGTAGACAACACATAGGCATTCACTCACTTTCCTCTCTAAGTGGGATGGGGAACAGAATCAGTAAAAGTAAAAAGTTTAACTCATGACTTGAGATAAACATTATTTACTTGAAAGAAAAGGAAGGAAAAAATAACAGTAATGATTTTATTAATATATGTATATATGAAAGCTGCTCCAGAAGTAGTGCATTCTGTTTTATTGTGTTAGCCTATGATATCAGAGGCAGATGCTGGAGGTTTGGCAGTCAAGGCTGAACCTTCCAACAGTGTTCTATTTTGTTGTCATTCAACATATGACAACAGAGGGCAGACTGACAAATGATGTCTGACTTGGAAATGAGAATGATGCAAAGATGTGGAACCGAATTCCTCCATACAGTAAAAATGGCACACATTAACATTCATTTATGCTTGCTGAATGTTTACCGCGACTAAACAGTGGGTGAGACCACAGTGAGGCAATGGGTGGTGTGTTTCAGGAGGTGCCAGCAACAGTAGGACAACAGTAGGTAGCCTCCACTGCCACAGATTTTTACGTGTTTGGTATGCATGCTCTTGTTCATTGCTGGCAAAAATAAATAGCTAATGATGGTGACTATGTTAAAAATAGTGTGTTGTAGCTGAGAATTTTCTCTGTCAAGTTATTGTGCCTTTGTATCTGTTGTAGTTTCCATGAAAATAAATAGGATACTTTCAGTGTGATCTATGTCTGTGTGTGCATACGTATCTGTGTGTTTACAAAACAAGTGATGCACAATACAATTGCTTACCACACTCTAGCTGATTTCTATCCAGTCCCCACTCAGTGTCTGCTCCCCTTAAACCACATCCTCCAGTTTTATAGTTCTGTAGGACTACATGTAGTTCTTTGGGATAACCCTTTGGCCAGTTTGGATAATCTGTCCTGGTTTTGTCCCCTCTCAGCTCCTTGTGTATTCCAAGACCCCTCTCTGGCAAGACAGTATGAAAAGCTCAGTACGGCAACAGCTCAGCAACAACTTAAACATCTTAGTGTTAACAATGTAGTTTTTCTCCTAAATCCAAAACATAACATCCTTAAGCTCCAACCATAATAATAACAGTAACAAAGATAATGTTTACTAAACAGAAAGCAAATCAGAATTCTCAATCACAAGATCATAAGTTTAAAGTCACGTTTCCATAGTTTATTCATAGCAAGACATTCAAAAGGTAAATTATCCATTTGCTTTAGTTTCAAATGTCATTTATATTTCACAATCTGAATGAAGAGTTCATGTTAAAAGTTTTCTTAACAAGATTCTAATAAACTCATTCAAGAGCATTAGAGGAGTAATTACTGAATTCTGTAATCCTTCTTTATATCAATGAATTTAGCAATGTTGACTGTGAATAGTTCTACAGAAAAATTTATTCAGGTCCAAGCACATCATTAAGATTCTGCATTCAAAGGAAACAAAAGGGCAAATAAATTAGTTATTCTATCTGCATTAAGAAAAACTGCACATATGAAGTCAAGAACATCAGCCAAATAATAAAGCAACCATAGCAATTTTGCAGTTGCTGCAAGCAGAAACTTAGATTTGTTGATTACCTAGTAGTTTCAAAGATATGCATAACAGTGAAAATATTTTGAAGACATGAAACAAAAACAGAATGTAAAAGTTTTATGAAGTAAAACTTGTACACTAAGCACCTATACATTGGTAGATGATTTTTATTTGATCTCTATCTCCCCTGGTTTTTGTTGTTAGAAATCTCTGTAACCTAAAGGGAGAAAATAAAAATTAAATGTTAATTTATCAACAATGATTGCTTTATATATCTGTACGTCAGCTAAAAAGGAAGTGTGTTTCCTATGTGACTAAAAAATTAATGTTCCAATGGGCTTTGTTTTTGTTTGTTTGTTTGTTTGTTTGTTTGTTTGTGCCAGGTTGCCCAGCTTCTCTTTGGAGCAATGCACTGCAATTTTGATTACAATAGAGGATGTACTTTGTGCTTAGCTTCATCACATGTACAATCTCTATATTCCACTAGGTCACTGAAGAAAACTGATTTTCTCCATCTGTGGATTGTACAATGCATTATTACAACCTTTCCCAAGTCTACCATCAAAGTTTCAGTTAAAAAAAAGAAAACAAAAACAGTGAGAAGGATTAGTGGAAAGTAAGGGTTAGAAGAAAGATTTTTATCTGTTGTTTATGCAACTCTTCACTAAAATGTTATTAACCTGCTTCTCATTGCTGTTTTTTTTTTTTTTTTAATTGAGTCTAGTTCTAATTTAATCCACAGAGAAAGGTATTGATTTTATAAAATTTGTGCCCCCCCTTTTTTTTTTGTGAGTTACTGAGACTTTTCATTGTTGTACAGAATAAGTTAACCATCCTATAGACATAAAAATAAAGAGATTTCTGGGGAGATAGCCTGTGCACTACATATTTCATCATGGCACACTTCTGACAGCTGCTGCTGCTAGGAAATTTCTCAGAAATACAAGCTTTCTTAAGTGACAACTATGACAGTGGATAATCTCCACTGGTGCAGATTTTTACAGGTGTGGAATGCAGGTTCTTGTTCAATGTTCGCAAAAATGCATAGCTAATGATAGTGACAATGTTGGAAAGTAGTGCTTTGTAGCTGAGAATTTGCCCTATCAAATAGTGCTATTGTGCTCTTGGTATTTGCTAAGTAGGTGGCATTACTTTCAGAGTGGCTTACATAAATATCCTATCTTAAAATATTTGCTTAATTTTTGAGGGGTTAATGGAAAGATCTATGTGCTTAAAACTAAGCACATGCTTGAATTATTTTTTGTTGTTCAATATGAAAATTTCTAAAGTGAGAACTGTAGCAAACTTGTGTGTGGTTTTTTACCTCACTGTCAGTATGACAGAAACACGACAGGATTAATTAAGCCACCAGCCATTCATTTCTTGATCCTTTATTTTTTTAAGTGAATAAATAGCTTAGAATAATAAATGTCATGCCTCAAAAATACAGGAATTCACTGCAACTTTTATCCATCAGGAAAGGTATTTATGGGTTCATCAATTTGACTCTGATGAAACATTGTGTTTGACTTTGCTTTACAGAGATGAGTCCATCCAATCCTGAAAGCAAGTCTAGAGAGACAATAAAATCAGCACTTGAGAGGTCACCTTAAACTGGGAGAAAAAGCATCCAGTCTTTCTAAAAGAAATTGTAAAATGAATGAGTATTACATATCTTCTGTTCAAATTTCCTAACAGACCAATGATGGGTATTGCCAGATAGCAAAGCTTATTCAAGAGAATTCAAATACGTTCAAGAATTATATCTGCTGAAAGTTTCAGGAGTAAACACAAAGCTGTATCTTCTGCTACTCTCCTTCCATACATTAGTTCCTAATGGCATTCCATGATTGTTTAAAGGATCCCTGGCACGGAGACCAAATCTTACAGAAGGGTCCACATCCATGATTTTAAAGTCTTCTATTTTCCAAGACGCACAGTATTTCTAAACTGTCTTTTGGGAATGATCTCTAGTCACTTTAGTTAACACCCAAAAAATAGGACAAAAGTTGTCTTGGAGAAAACTATGATCATACCACAATATGCTATGGGCAGTTAAACACTGTAAAACTGTCCAGGAGTGTAATTCTTGATATGCTTCACAGCTACTAGAGGCAAAGTTCAAATGTCTTGAATAAAGTCTTTATTCAAGACTCCTTAGCGTACTGAAGGAAACATATACAGTGAAATTTTTATATATGATTCAGCCATGTCATAGGTGTGAAAAACAATTTTATGCCATTTTATGATTTTTATTACATGAAGAAAATTATGAAAAAAAAATAATGCTATAAAAGTATTAAACAAATCTACTTATAAATTTTGGTTTATACTTTGTCTATCCCTCCTTAATTCTCTATCTACATCTTGAATACTATGGATAGGCATTTTAAGATAGGAGATTTAGTTTGAAGAATCCCAGATAGACATTAAGTCATGCTGTAGGGTGGCAATCAAAAACATAAGAAGGCAGTGCTAACTTGCATTGTTTTCCAGAAATAGGCTATGAAGTGAAAATACTAGGCTACCCTGTTCTCTTTAATGAAGGTGGTTACTCTGCATATGTACTTGCTAATAGATAACTCTTTCCTTCACTACATCTGTTTGACTTTCTGTGGTGAAATCACACATTACTTCATTTCAGAAGGGCGTTTTGTCAAAGCTGAGTCAAATCCCAGAAAACTCTAAAGCAACAACTCAGAAGTTTTCATTCTTTTGCAGGGTAGTATCAGAATGAAGGCAGCTTGAAAAGTTGAGGTCAGGTGCCTAATTATTGATTATACATCAATATAGTGCAAATTTGATTCTCATTGTAATAGGTTACTAGCTTCAGAAAAGGGTATCAAGTCTGGTTGTACTCCATTGAGCATTTATTATCTCATTCCATTTGAATAGCTCACAGGCATAAATTCATTGATCCTGGTATCTATCAAACACCAAAAAGTTATCATTATTTCAAATGGAAATGAGATTTATTAATCCTGTCAGGTTCGTTTATTGCTACATAAGTTTTGATGCCAAAAAAAGTATTCTGAGGTTTAAGATCTTCTAAGTCTTAAAGTTGCAGAATGTGCTTTAAACAATACATTTTATACTTTTTGTTCTATGGAAGTATTAATAGGAATCAGTCATGTAGGGAAACACAGTTTGAAATGTAATTACAGCAATCATTTAAAGATGCATAATACATCTACTTACTTCTCATTTTAGCATCATGCATTTCTCTGCATGACTGGAAGACTCATGTTTAACCTGCCTATAACCTACTTACCCATCTTTCACAATCTAATCTATCACACAAATGAACTATTAGTCTTGGCATTTTAATACGAAGGACAATAATTAAGAGTAGCATTATTAAATAGAAGAAATTTTGAAAGACTGAAGGAGTATACTATGATAAGTCCCTTTGCAAGTTCTAACTTGCATTGACTTTTCACAATTATCATATCTTCTCTCTACTTAACAATCTTAAGGTGTTGCGGATTGTGGTGATCAGTACTCTCCATTCTTTCAAATTAACAGTTTAATTTGACTTGCATTTCTTGCATGGTCTTTGTGGTGCCACTATGGCAATCCTGTTTTCAGCATGCTCCTTTCCTTATCCTGACATATCTGTATTGTCATTTCCTTGGGAAATGGATGAGGTCCCTGATCTGGCCAAGAAATAAACAAAGTATTCTGTTACTCTTTTGTTCACAAACTCATGTATGCAGATGTTAATGATAGGACAAGGAAGAAAGCACGACAACACTGAGAATGAAGAAGAAGATGACAGGGCATTTATTCTGACCTGCTCAGGAATGGAATTGAATATAAAAGCAGTTGAGTCACTTTTGATAACCTGTGAGACATAGAGATAAACTGAGAATTATCAGAAGTCAAAGTGAGTTACAAACTGACAAGGAAATTAAAGGAAATACAGATACGCTTTTTAGAAGGTTTAATAAAAAATGAATAGGATAAGAACAACTTTTGGGGTTCCTTAAGAACAGAATAACTTATGTTGCTGATTCTACACAAGGCATGAGATTCCTGAAATGGAATGTTATGCATTTAAATTTGGAGATGGGAGAAATCAGGAATGGCAAATGTAAATCTATTGCTCTAAAATAGTAAAATACAGCTACCTAAAACATCATGAAGTCTATTAATATCATTTAGTACTTCACTGATATAATTTCAGAACAGTGTGCTGCTATTGGGCCAATTTGTCCTGAGTTCTTCAGGTTATTTTCACTAATGTTCAAAGCACCTTGATAAAATTAAGTTATCTAATACTACAAAAGTGGAAATTATTTTCAACACAGAAGTTAGATTCTCAGTCAAAATGACTTTACACTTTCTTTTTCTCATTGAACATGGTAACATCAGTCATTTTTCTTATCACTTCTTATAATTATTGTTACAAATAAAGAACAAAATCAAATCAAGCATTTAGCATAGTTTCTCTCCATTTATAATGATAACATAAGAAGTATCCTCTGATGACCACCATATAATGATGTGATGATTGTCAAGTCTCCAAACAGTCTTAAATTACTTGCGTAAATGCACAACAGGAAACAGAATTATTTCCTCTTCACTGATTATAAAAACGTCTATCAAAAATTGGTTTCATCCAACATGCTGCATATTTAAAAGGGGGTGAATTCTGTATATAAAACATAACCTTCCTCCACACACACACACAACTAAGCAATTAAAGAAAACTTTAATTAGGTTTCAGCCCTATGTTTCACCAAGCATGGAAAAATGTAAAAATGCCCTCAGGATCCTATAAATATGTAAATCACGAGCCCACCCACCTACCCATTCTCCATACACCATACTAATTAAAAGACAATGCATAAAAGACTGAAACTTATAACTCTGTTTAACTACACATTAAATATTACACTGAATTTTATTAGAGTTCCAAGGTCAGAAATCCAAAAATTAACAGATGGGGCAATTACAGTTTCTGAATATATTTCTTTTATACACGAGTTCTACAATCTTATCTAGTGGAAGATATCCCTGCCTATGGCAGGGTAGTTGGTTTAAAGCATGAGTATCTAACCTTCTGGCTTGTCTAGGCCATGCTGAGTGAAGAGGAATTGTCTAGGTCTGCATCTATGAAGGTTGTACTGAAGGTAATGCATCCTATTTATTTCCATGGAAATACTCTTTCATAGAGCAAATTCTCAGCTACAAAACATTCTTTTTCAACATAGCCACCACCATTAGCCAAGTATTTTCACCAGTGATGAAGAAGAACCTGTGTGCTGCACTGGTAACAATCTGCACTGACTCACTGACAGTGCTGCCACTGTTGAAAGGTACCACCCACCACCTCACTGCGCCCACATCCGCTGGCTGATCTCCATAACTGTTCAGCAAGCATAGATGAATGTCAGAGAGTGCAATATTTTCTGCATGGAGGAATTCAATTCCACACGTTTGCTTCATACACACTTCCATATCAGGCATAATTTGTCAGACTGTCCCTCTGCTGCCATCTGTCAAATGACAAGAAAATGGAATGGAATACTGCTGGAAGATTCGGCCTCTACTGCCATACTGCCAACATCAGCCTCTGATATCATGGGCCAACATCATAAAACAGGAGGCATTAAACTGGGAGGATCCCTCATAAAAATATATATAATACAGCTAATATATTTAAGTAATAAAACTTATTTTAACTTTTAATGTTTTTTTATTAAGACATATAAAAAAGAGACCAACAAAAACATGAAGCTAATGGCATATTTGACCTTGTTTTTATTAATTGAATGCATCAGTTTGGCTCAATGGAAGTGGTTACTATTCTCAGTTAGTTCTCAGGATGTTTGTCAGGGATGTCTGATTAAATTTTCCTATTTCTTTGCTTCATTCTTGAAAACAGTTGTTCACAAATGTATGTAGTGCCAGAAAATGAGTGAGGCATGACTGTGAAGTGAGGGTTAGAGAGGGCTTATAAAAATCTGGCAAAGAGATTTCAGTAGATTTTTTATTTCAACTCTATACATTCCATTTGAAAATATTTAAATAATGTATTTATGTTGACTGAAAGTGGAGATGCAAATAAACAAAACAAAAAAGATTTTTTTTTTTTTCAGTCTTGAAACATGTTCTCAAATTTCTTTATCAAAACAGAAAGTACAGCTACATATTTTTTACTGTTCACAGAGCTGTGTTTAGGCAGTATATCAAAATCCATAAACTTATTTGCTGTAACTTGAGTTAGTATTGCACTGCACTGCACCCCCCCAGCATCCTTTCAATGCCCTCTCATCCCAGATGAGGTGAGCAGTGCACTGATGTTCACTTGGTGCTAAGTGACAGTTGCATGCCCAGGGCCAGACCACGCCCCTCTGTGAGACAGAGCCACCGCCATGATAGTGTGAGATGGAGGTGGGCCATATTGTGAACTGTGCTGGGACACATGTGGTCTGCGGTTTGTGGGTTGAATATGTCTGTTTAAGATATCTTCCATTCTAAACTATTCTATGATTCTACAGTCTATTCTATGATTCCGTGGCATAGATTTTTGACACAATGGCTTTTTTCTTTTTTCTTTTTTTTTAACATGAGACCTCCTAGAATCTTTCAGGTCACAAAAACATTTCCACTTACTTGCTGATCAGTTTTCTGTTCTCTGTTATTCAGTACACAGTGCTCCCCTTTGTTAATTTAGACTATTTTAAACATACTCTGAAGACAAAATTAATTTCCTCAGAAACTTTTCCTAGTGGTCATTATTACTGCATCCAAGAGCTTTGTGAACATTAATACATTTATTTTTTCAACATCCCTGTGAAATGAATAGTTATTATCTCTTTTTTATAAATGGAAAGCTAAAACATTAGAGATTATTACAAAATATCCAGTACTTTGAAGAGCTCTATGTGAGCTCACAAGGAGTTGCTTTTCCAAAGCATTTAGCAGAGTCAGAACCGATCACTTTCCTGTTAATCACTCTTACAAATCTTTTTCTCAGTCTTTGTATAAGTCATATCTCAATCCTCTCTCTGGTTTCTGATCCCTATCCTACTATTGATTAAGCCTCTAATCTCATTTGTGGTTTCCTTACTTAATGAAAGCATCTGTTTGACTAAAAAGGATAGTAATGTCTTTCTATCTCTTTTTTAGTTTCCTTATGCTCACACTGCTTCCTCACATTCATTTTCTCTGACTCACAATTCCCACTTCCAGTCTCCTAAACTCAAGTTTCTTTTCCTGTCCTTATTCAACACATTCTATCAATTTTTCAGTATTTGCTCTTCTATATCCCTGAGAGAGTAAGTTACTTATGAATACTTATTCTACTAAAACTGGAGCTAACTGAAAAAAGATATTCTGATGTAAATTACTGGCCCTCTTTATCACAGTATTTGCTACCCATGGTGCTTATAATGATGACTGAATTTCTTTAAAGTACAAATGTTCATTGACAGAAAAGACATTTTGTACACAAAAATTATATTTATCTTTAGATTAAGTCATTTAAATTATTGTTCCATTAATTCTCATAAGCAAACTGGGTCAAGGCTGAATGACAAACTGTTACAGTATGTTGAGTAAGATGTTCTATTGGTAATTCAGTAACTAGTGCTTTTTCTTCTAAATTATTAAATCATCATTGCAGAACACATTGTAACGAAACAGGTTCTCAGAAAATTTCTTCTTGGAAAATGATTTCCACTTAAATGCTGCCATTTGTTAGAATTTTTTTTACTATAAGACCTCAATCATCCTCATTATTTATTTAATATAATAGCTGTGACTCATGTCTTGGGCGGTAACAGTTACATTTGGAGATTTTATGACAGTTTTTATTCAGCCATATCCTCAGAATTCTACTGCCATTTTTCTGTGCTACTGTCATCTTTGTTGCTTGTTTTTGCCTACAATTTTCCTTTATGGTGTACAAATGAAAGATTATTGTTTCATCCAAAATGGAGCATGGGAAATATGGAAAATCCTAGCTCATGATCATCACTAGCTATGAAAATTTGCTAATACAAATAAGCACTCAGTTTTTCTTTTCCTGTTTCACTGCTGGTTATATAAAGTCTGGTAGTATGTGCAAAGGCAATACTGCAAAAATGGCATCTCTTAATTTTTAATATACTTCTAAAAATCTTGGTAGTTCATTAAAAGCATATACATCTTCTAACAAAAAAAAAAAAAAAAAAGAGAAACTCAGAAAAAGATCTCTTATTCACTGTAAAAGGCAGTGGAATACTTGTAAGAAAATCATAGCCAGCTGAACAAAAGACAGTAAGCATTCTGAAATCTAGAATAATGTCATAGCAATCCCAATAGAGAAGTCAAATCTTTAAGTACTGTATCCTACAAAACACACACACCAGCAGTGCTCACTGTAAGTTATTAGGACTGCATTCCATATAAAGATCTTTCTGTATATTTTATCCAAAGTTCTATGAAACGTACAAAAAACAAAAGATGTTTAAAACAAGGGATACTAGATCCAAAGGAGAATTAAGTACTTTTTTCTTTTCTTTTCTTTTCTTTTCTTTTCTTTTCTTTTCTTTTCTTTTCTTTTCTTTTCTTTTCTTTTCTTTTCTTTTCTTTTCTTTTCTTTTCTTTTCTTTTTCCCCAGAATAGAATTCCAAAGTAATATCTTTTGGAATAAAATAGAATAGAATAAAATAAAATAAAATAAAGACATTTCTTGTATGCTCCTGTTTAGAAAACTGTGCTATAATGGAGTTTTACGTATGTTATATATATATTGCCAAAATGAAAAGAAAAATGATTATTTTTATGCATAAAACCCTTCATACAAAATGTTTCTGTATTAATAATTGTTCATGTCCATAGCATGTGTCCATGTGTTTCCTTTTGGGAAATATTTACATAACAGAGGGAGCAAAGGAATAGAAAAGGAAGAGACATGGCAAACATTATCCAGGCCTGAAATCTGTGGAAACTTTTACTTACTTAAACTAATTTTCTCTCAGAGAAGTAACATGAAAAGAAACATTAAAAAAAAAAAAAAAAAAAAAAACCTGAAAAAAAAAACCTGGGGGAAAAAAAAAAAAGAAGGACATTAAAGTAGCATATAAAGTTATCCCACAATTACTGGGGAGAAAACTTCACTGCAATTCCAGCTTTTACAGCATTGGAGGTAACTTAGTTGATTTAAATAAAATGTTTCCTGAAATCATAGAATCATAGAATGGCTTACATTGCAAAGGACCTTAGTCCTCTGGTTACAAGCCTCTGCTGTGGGCATGGTTGCCCCCCACTAGATACAGTTGCCCCATTCAGACTGGCCTTGAATGCCTCCAGGTGTGAGCATCCACTTCTTTGTGCAACCTGCTCCTGTGCCTCACCACTCTTTAAGTAAAAAATTTCTTCCCAACATCTAGCCTAATTCTCTCCTGTTTGAGTTTGAAACCACTGCTCTTGTCCTATCGACATCAAACCACATAAAAAGTCACTCCCACTACTGCTTGCAAGATCCCCTCAAGTACTGCAAGGCTACAATGAGGTCTCCCTGGAACCTTCTCCAGGCTTCTCTTCTCCAAACTGAACAAAACCAGCTCTTTCTTCCTTTCTTCATAAGAGAGGTGCTCCACCCCTGTGATCATCTTCATGGCCTGCCTCTGGACCTTGTACAACTTTTCAACATCTTTCTTATGATGGGGCCTGGCTTATGCAAAGCCTTTGACATGGTCCTAAATGGTAACATAACAAAGTCCTAATATCAGTTGTTTTGTACATTCAATAACTTGTTCACAGCCTTATAATAAACATGCTTTGCATGCCTTTGGCTTCATAGAGAAAAATATTTGCAGATCAGTAAAATACCAAATCATTCCTTTTTATAAGTAGTGAAGCTTTCTAGATCAGTTACAAAGAATTCTTCTGATTTTATTAGTTTAGAAACTAGCATTCTATGACAGTGCATTGCGATGAAGACAGTATTTGGCTATTTACTTACAGTTATTCCGGGCTGCTGAATTTTATTCTTTTGTTTGTTTGTTCATTGTTTTTGTTTTAATGCTACTTTTTCCTGAAATGTGTTGGAATTTTTAGTATAATGCATATACGTTCTTGTTTATTCTTATCTCTGTTAATTAAAAACAGCCAAGGGAAGTCAATCAGCTATTGGTGGGGGGGGAAAAAAAAAAAAAAAAAAAAAAAAAAAAAAAAAAAAAAAAAAAGCAGCTTTCTAAAAGCAAGAAATACTGTTTGTATGATTTTTAGCAACAGAAAAATCTGTAAATGATGCAATGATGCTCATTGTGTAGCTCTATGCTTTCACTACTAATGATCTTAAAATGCTTTCCTCTGCTTGAGCAGACACTGTTCCTCAGTCATAATTATGACTGATATCTTTTAAGCAAAGAGTAATGATATGTCTGTAGTTGCTATGAAAATCCATGCAAAGTAGGTCAATACAGCACAAGCTAAAAACAAAATCCTCACTCTCTAAGTGATTTCGATTCCAGAGGATTCTGCTTCAGTTTATTCTAAAATCTACCTTTATACTGGCTAAATATGTGCTATCTATCAGGTGGTCAATTTGTTTCACTCTAGCTGTGCCATGGGAGGTTTATCTTGGATATTAAGCAGTTTCTTCATGGAGAAGGTATTGGGCATTGGAACAGCCCTCCTATGGAAGTGACAGAGTCCCCATCTCTGGAGGTATTAAGAGAAATGTGGTTGTGGCACTAAAGGGCAATGTTAGTGATGGAACTCAGTGAGTCAGGTTGATGATCGGACTTCATGATCTTGAAGGTCTTTTCCAACCTAAATAATTCTATGATTCAATTTTATTATCCATAGGAAATGCAATAATGAATAACTTGAATTCATATTCACGTGTTGTTTTGCCTCAGAGAGGTATCATCTGCAACATTCATATAAGTTATCTGAGGTACACAATACCCATTCAGGTTGGGAAAGATGTACGTACTTGAAATTAAAATTGAAGTAATTACTTCTTTTTTTTTCTGTATTTCACAGATGTAGCCTAGAATTAACACTGCATTTACTATTTGTACCTTTCTGATGTCACAAATTACCGTAAATAGAAATACCCACATTAGGCATAGTCTTTAGAAAAAGGACTATAATAAATGATTTAAAAATTTCAGTGTTTGAATTATAATGACTGCAAAGATGATATTTTTGATTGCTCTTTAAATTGCTTCTTGAAATGAAAATACATGTAAGCATCTATGGATTGATTTATAAAACTGCTATTTACTCTTATGTAGGTTCTTTGCAGGTTTGTAGATTTCTACTCTTCTATATTGCTACTGATTGTTAGTCAAGAGTACCTTGAGTAAGATATCTAAGGTCTTCAGCATCTACAAATATGATATATACAGAAATAGAATTATCATTTATCATAGAATCATTTGGTTTAGAAAGGATCATTAATGGTCATCTAGTCCAACTCTGCTGCAGTGAACAGAGACATCTGAGCAACAGCAGGGTTGCTCAGAGCCCCGTCCAGCCTTATCTTGTATGTCACCAGGGATGGGGCACCCATCACATTTCTGAGCAACCTATTCCAGTGCCTCACCATTCTTATTGTGAAAATCTTTTTTTTCTCATATCCAGTCTAAATCTCCCTCTTTTAGTCTGAAATTATTTCCCTTTGTCCTTTCACAACAGATCCTACTAAATAGTCTGTTCCCTTCTTTCTAATAGCCCTGTTTAGATATTGATAGGCTACTGTCAGGTCACCCCAGAGCCTTCTCTTCTCCAGGCTGAACAGCCCTAGTTCTTTCAGCCTGTGCTCATAGGAGAGGCGTTCCATCCCTTAGATCATTTTTGTGGCCCTTCACTGGATGCTCTCCAACAGCTCCATGTACTGAGGACTCCACATCTGGATGTAGTACTCCAGTGAGGTCTCACCAGCACAGAGTAGAGGGGCAGAATCACCTTCCTTGCTCTCCTGAGCATGCTTCTTTTGATGCATCTCAAGACATGGTTGGCTTTACTGGACTGCAAGGGCACACTGCTGTCTCATATCCAGCTTTCCAGTGCCCCTAGGTCCCTTTCAACAGGGCTGTGCTCTAGACTTCCATCTCCCAGCTTGTACTGTAATAGGGATTGCATCCACCCAGGTGTTAGACCTTGCACTGGGATTTGTTGAACTTCATGAGGTACTTCTGGGCCCACTGCTTGAACCTACCTACATTTCTCTGGATGGCATCCCATCCTTCAGGCATGTCAGCAGTACTATTCAGCTTGCTGTCATCCACAGACTTGCTGAAGGTGCACTCAATCCTACTGTCATTGATGAAGATATTAAAGATTGTTGGTCTCAGTACCGACCCCTGAGAAATATCACTTGTCACTGATCTCATTCCAGACACTGAGATATTGGCCATCTCTCTCTGGGTACAATTTCACCACCATTTCCTCATCCACTGAACAGACCACCCATCAAATCCATACCTTCCCAGTTTGAGGAGAAGTATCTAGTGAGGTATCATGTCAAAGGCCTTACTGAAGTCCAAAAAGATGACATCAGTGGCTTGTCTCTTGTCCTATGACACACTTATGCCACAAATATGTTACACAATTCCTTATTTGAATTCAGAATTGAAGGCTGATTCTCTGAGACACTGTATAAATGTATGTGGTGGGATGACCTTAGCTGGCTGCCATACTGCTCACCACTGTACTTTCTCACTCTCCTCCCAGAACAGACATGGGAGAAGAAAATCATGACTTCTTCAGTGGAGTGTTCTTTCTGTGGCACGGGATCAACAGGTCCCCCATTGGCCACAGTTGCTGCTAGAAAACGTTTTTTTCTATGTGGGCTCCTCTCCATGGGCTGCAACCTCTTCCAGGTCAAATCCACCTGCTCCACCATAGGCTCATCTGCACAGGCTAGACGTAGAGATCTGCTCCATGTGGTGCCTATAGGCTGCAGTGCGACAGCCTTCTTCACCATGTGCTACTCCTGGGCTGCAGGGAACTGCTGCTCTGCACCTGGAACACCTCCTGCCCACCTTCTGCACTGACCTTGGAAAGTATTTATCTCATTTTCTCATTCCACTCTCACACAGCTGCTGTGCAATATTTGTACCCTTACTAAAATATGTTACCACAATAACATAACCAGTGTTTCTCTTGGGCTCAGCTTTGTCCAGGACAGGTCTGTTTAGAAGCCAACTTGGAACCAGCTATATTCAATACAGAGGCCTCCCTCAGAGGCTATCCCTACAGCCCCCTTGCTGCCAAAACCTTGCCATATTAACATAATACATCATGTGGTGAATACATGATTAACAACTAGAGAAGTTTACAAGACAAAGCCAAGAGATAACTGTGGAGAAAAAATAATCACATATGAAGGAGAAGATTAGTGCATTAAGCAGTAGGTATTCTGGATCCTTAAGCACTATAGAGGTTCTGGAAAAACCTCAACAGAAATGGCCAAAATGTCAGTGTGACTAATGCAGTGTGTGGTGGAATTTGAGTGAGGCTTTTCTAAAGCTTAAAGATTTTATTAGATGATGTCTAAAAATTACTGAACGGACCTAGAAAGAAAGCAAAGATCGGCATAGCTGGCAGACACTATTAAAATGATGGTTGGATTCCTTGACTTACACACATAGAATATATATGAAGTGTCCAAAATCTACTGCGTTTCTATGCTGTAGTCACTGTACTATGGGAACAAATAGTTCAGTGGAAAGTATTGACTAATGTTTATCCATCATCTTGAGCATGACCTGCAACCTTTAAACTCTGAACTGTTTGAAAGAGTATCACAGGAACACAATATCAGGAGTCTGCTTTTGTAGCCATAGCAAACACGAGTAAATGAAAAGATTTCTTCCTTGATTATTCTGATTTCTTATAAAATTTGAATCTTCCTTCCTGTCTTAAGATGTTCTACTCACTGCCAAATAAAAATTGGATCCCTTTTACATCAGGATTGGATAATCATCTAGTGGTTTGGAAAATTATCTCAATGAGAATTCTAACTGATTGAGTTTTATTATTTGGCCATATTTATTAAGCTAAGGCAAATTTAAAATAGTATTATGCTGTCCCAGTATTTAATTTACATAACTTCTGCTTAAACTACTACATAATTTCACTTCTCCAGGAGGTAAAAAAAAATCTTCTCATGTAAAGATTCAATTCTCATTCCTGTTTTTGGCATCAAAAGTAGGAATGGAGAAGTGAACACTGTTAAATTTTGTTACAAACATGGCCGCTTCCTCCTGCCTGTCTGGCCTGGGGCTAGTCCTGCATGGCTGCTGGGGGACATTGCCTACCTTGGAGGACAAGGCTGATGCTTTCCCTTTTGCAAGTTAAACCAGTAGTAAAGCTAAGCACACACCCCAGAGGGTACAGATTCACACAGAGAAGAACAGGACATTGACATGACCAACCACACAGGCTTCCCCATCCAAAAGCTATCGTCTCTTTCAACAATACAGGCATACAAACAGCACATTCTAGCTTCACAAGCACATGCACATTCATGGATCCTTCATGAACTGACATGGTCTCTCTGTATTCCCAGCACCTCTGCCCATATCCCAAGCCCTCTTACCCACCCATGGGTAGTCTCCTACTTGCACACTCCTGCACACCAGGTTTGGGAAGATGCAGATACTCACTTACCCACCCTAAGCAGCCAGTGCTAGGCACACACTTGTAATCCGTGGCTCTGAACCAGCCACTAGTGTGGAGTCCCACCCTCACCTCACTTATGCTTGTTCCCACCTACTAACTGATTTTCAACAAAACATTACTTCTACTCCTGGCAGAAGTCCCCATTTGCTCCACTAGTTGCTGTTGGGCCCCAACTGTCTCCAGTAGCTGATGCTAGGCTCTCACTGTCTGCAGTATTTGGCACAACCATAAGCAAGCCTACGCCCTGATCAGACTCCAGTAGTTGGTATTAGGACTCTACTCTTTTCAGTAGCTATTAATCTTTTCCACACTGTCAATTCTGGTGCCTGTCCTACCTCTTTACCTTATTTTATGTGGCCTTCAAGTTAACAAAGATGTTAAATTGAAGAGGATTTGGAGGACTGAATAGAAAAACAGTGTGCAGTCTAAAAAACTGAATTTTTCTTAGCTCCACAAGCGAAAGCTTACTAATGAACTGATATACAATCAAAATACAATCACAATGGTTCTGTAATTTAGCAGTAGAGGCAGAAACAAAATTCAGCTGTCAAAAATTAAACTAAACTTTTAGATTAAGGGTAAACTTAAGCTTCACAAGGAGAAAAAAATAACTACTAGAAGAACATGGCTACAGTTCATGTTACAAAAGAGTTACAGGATATATTTGAAATTGCCATTTCTCTATCTATCACTTAAAACATATAGAGATGTTCAAAAATTGCTGTATTTCTGACTACTTTGCATATTCCACTGGGAGCAACATGGCAATTATTCAATTGCTGAATACTAGCTGAAGACAGTAAAGATAAAATTTGCACAAACAATCCTTCATTAGAAGCACTCATGACAATTGATTTACTGGTATACCTTAGGATATGTAGTCTGATTAGCTGCTTGACTTTGACATACCATCTTTTTATTCCTGGTATCTCTGAAATTTACTTTCACACATTTTCTCTTCTCCAGTCAGTTAGATATGAGATATCTGATTTATTCTATGTGACAATCACTGAATTAACTTTGCCATGTCTGACCATATGAAACAAATTCAGACATTTAGACATGAACTAAGCAGCCATTAATGTAAATGATTAGTAATGTATTTTTATTTTCATTATATTTTAGTCCTAAATTTTTCTGGCTTCTGGAGAGAGTTTGTTAATTCTACTCTTCTGACAGGGAGGTTCCTCTGAGAGATTCAAAAACTATATCAGTCAAGGCAGCCTGATCAAAATTGGTCCTGCTTTTACCAGTGTTGCAAGTGATCTCTAGAGGGCCCTTCCAACCTGAATTACTCTATGACAGCTTTATGGAGAAGAAAGTAAATTTCTTGGCGAAGTCAGATTCTAGTTCCATCAATATGAATTCAAATTCAAATTCTTATGAACAGTAGACTCAATACCTGTCATTCAGATTTGGTTATCCACACTTATACTCCAAAACAGCAAGAGTTGGCTGCAGTGTGAGTTGTCATAGTTTTCTTCCATGAGAATGGAATGGCTCAATCTCCCTCTGATAACTGCACACAGATATATATTGAAGAAAGTCATGGGAAAATATGGATATAATTCTTCATTTTGAGGTGGACAGACTTGTTCTCCAGACCCATCACCAATGTTGCGGCTCTTGTCTGGACACACTCCAGGGCCTTAATGTCCTTCTTGTACTGAGGGGCTCAAAATTGAACACACTATTCAATTCTGATTATGACACAAAAATAGAATTACAAAGTATTAAATAAAATATCATTATGTTTACACTTGAATATAAAGTTTTTAAATTCACCATTCATGAGACTCCATCAAGCCAATGGAATGATGTAAAAGATTAATTTGACCCTTTCCATTTACAGTTTTAAGAGATAGTTAACTATAGTTTTTTTATCATGAGCACTATTCATTAAATATATTTCTGTCTATTTTTTACATTGTGCTTTTGATTTTTTGAAAGATTTTACATCCCACAGTGACATTCTGTGCCTTTGTGCTTTGCCGATTTAAAGGGCAAAGATACAAGGAAACTGATCTATATGTGGGGTATATTTGCATAACTCAATCTATTTCAGGGAAACTGAGCAGGAAATTGAGTATTCATATATACTCAGCAATCATTAGACTGTGAATTGATTATACAACGAGTTTGGGGCCCATCATGAAGAAAAAGTAATTACTGATAATCTGGAAGGTGTTCAGAGGATATCCACCAAGATAATGGAGGCTGGACATTTGCCATCTGAGAAGAGGGTGGTAGAACTGAGCACGTTCAGTGTGGAACAGAGGTGGCCTTATGGGGCCTAAAAGCAGCCCCCAGTGCCTACAGTTATCATGGAGGTGCATCCACCCTCTTCAAAGTGGTGACTGACAGGAGGAAAAGAGAACGAGTGCAAATTGGAGCAAGATTTATAAGGATAAAAATTTTCCCTGTTAGGACAGCTGTGCATTTATACACGTTTTCCCAGAGAGGCTGTGCAATGTCCGTCCTTGGAGGTTTTCATGACCCACCTGGATAAAGCTACAAGTAACCTGATCTAATACTGTAGCAGAACAAACAAAAGATTCAAACACAAGATTGGACCAGCAATCTCCCAAAGTCTCCTTTACTCTTCATTATGCTATGATGCTATAAACCTGTGATCTATCTGATTTTCTTCTATATGTCAAACCATCTATTAAATAACTGACTTTAGTTTTGCACTAAGCTCTAAAAGTCTATTTACTGCAGACAAGGACTGCTAAACTCAACATTTTAAGTTTGCTCAAATGACAAAGATAAGTATTTCCATGTTTTGAGAGACAGGATTGATGGAAAGAATTTTGACACCAAATTGGATTACACAGAGAAACTTATGTGAAAATATTTTTCTCTTCATCTCAATTTAAATATGTAAAATTATTTAAATACAATCATTTAAGGATGATTTGAGACTTGAGACTTTCAGTATAGGAAGAATGTAAAACAGAATATTAAACATATAGCTTTAGATTTTTGAACTTATTACTAAGGGGTTTTTACTGGCAGTTCGGGAATTCCAGCAGCCGATATTTGTTTAGGGGAAAAAATCAAAATAAAGCATAAGAACAGTAAGGGATTTTTCCTCCAGTAATGTGATCTTGTTGGTATAACAGAGAATCTAAATGACAAGTTGTCTATTCAGCTTTGCAGAATTTGGCTGAATGTACATTTAATGGATAGAAGACATAATGTATCCTCAAGAAATATCAACTTGAATTTCAAAATAGCATTTTTACACGTGCCATGGGAAAATGAAAGACAATTTTATAAGCAACCATGAGGCAAGAGAAAGCAAACAGCTAGAAACCTGGACTTGTCATCTGGTTCCATCAGCTAGAGAATTCTTTATAGGGAGACAAATTATGAAAGCAGCCCCACCACTCTTTCAATGGATTTCACACAAATGCTCTGCTCACCCATGGAGATATTGGAGGTCATTCAGTCCCACCTATAGGCTTAAAAGAGAAGGGGTCAGACTCCTCCTGATCTTCCTCTGTCAATACTGATGTCTGTTATCTAGAAACAGCACATTCTCTCCTGCTCAGCACTGGGCCATCAAGTGCATCTGGATCACAAGATTCAGGGCCATCTGCTCTTGCGCACACCATTCTTGATTTATAAAAGCACAGGTTAGGGCCGTAGACAAGATCTGAGAATAGAACAACACACAGAAACTTAATAAATAGAAATGATCAACTGCATCTGTTCTTTCAAAAACGATTTACATTAAGAATTGTAATGTAATTGCAAATGTCTCCCTTTTGATACTCTTTCTATTTTCAAATGGTAAGATTTCACATTATATAACAAAAAGACAGAACAACTGCTATTTTACTCTCCAGCTGCTGAGTAGTCTGCTGGAGGCAAACAGAATTTATTCCCCATTCAGAGCTGATGTATTGGACATGCTTTCACTACAAGCACTGTGCCATCAGTGTCTATGTCATCTCTCCTAAAAGTCAGTGCCTGTAAGATCTAACAAGACTGACCAACCATTGTCTTTGCTTACAAAATGCTTCAGGAAATTTATTGTAGTTTTCAAGAGGACAAAATGACAATTAAGAAAAATTGTAGAGAAAATTAATGTGGAATTGCATCTATTTTCTCAGTAATCCCAATGGCCAAGAACACGACCATTAAGTTAACTAGAAAACCTAATGGACCTATATCAAGGCTGGGATAAAGAATGTCAACTAATGAACAAAATCTAATTTCTTGGCATAAATTTTCAATGAAGCTATGGTGTTTCCTATGCTCACTAATTTAAACTAATTTGTGTTGTATTAATAGTTGTCATATTCTAAATAAATATTTTGAAGAAACTGATTTCTGTTCAGGTTATACCAATGAGAAGTGACTGCACTGACAGTCATGAATTAGAGCACTTCTCCTTTAAAGAAGGCTTAAGGGAGTTGGGATTCTTTGGCCTGGAAAAGAGAAAAGTCAAAGAGGATCTGTGTCTGTAAATGTCTATAAATGAGGAGCATGCAAAGAGGACGGAAACGGGCTTTTTCCAGTGATGTCCAGTGCCAGCATGGGAGACAATAAATATAAACTAGAATATAAAAGATTCCATCTAAATAGAAGGAAGCTCTTCTGTGCTGATGATGGAACACTGACACAAAGAGATTACAGAGTCTCCCTCTTTGGCTATCTGGACATGGTCCTTCATGACCTGCTCTGATTACACTGCTTGAGCAGGCAGCTTGGACCAAATGTCCTCCCTAAGTCTTTTCCAATCTCAACAATAGTGTGATTCCGACAACTTGAGATTTTACATCTACTTCTTCCGCCTTTGCTTAAGCCTGCAATTACAAGTGCTTTTTTTGTTATTGGTTTTGTTATTGTTGTTCTTGGTGGTTTGTGTTTGTTTTTTACTATAATCGTTTTTTTCTAAACTTTGAAACATGTATTTATGCCATTCCTCAGAGCTTCTTATAGATCACCATATATCTTCAACATAAAATATTTAATTGAAATTACTGTAAAAGCATTTGAGTTCTACTTACTAGCTGCAGACTTCTATAATAGCTCTTCATTACCAACTGGCAATTTGAGGAGTGTTGCTCAGAAATCACTATTTTACTGTTTTGCTTGCCAAATATGTGGGTACTTATTTAAGTGTTTTGTTTATCTTATTGAGTATATGCATCCATCCATTTATTTTAAAGGATGCCAGTGCAGATGGGATGAAAACAGTTCTTTCTAAGAGACCATCAAAAGAACTATATCACAGAAATCACAGAATCACAGAAACACCAAGGTTGGAAAAGACCTACAAGATCATCCAGTCCAACCATCCACCTATCACCAATAGTTCTCACTAAACCATGTCCCTCAACACAAAATCCAAATGTTCCTTGAACAGCTCCAGGGTTGGTGACTCCACCACCTCCCTGGGCAGCTCATTCCACTGCCTGGCCACTCTTTCAGAGAAGTAGTATTTCCTAACGTCCAGCCTGAATCTCCCCTGGCGCAGCTTGAAGCCATTCCCTCTAGTCCTATCACTGGTTACACAAGAGAAGAGGCCGACCCCCAGCTCACTACAAGCTCCCTTCAGGTAGTTATAGAGAGCAATAAGGTCTCCCCTGAGTCTCCTCTTCTCCAGATTGAACAATATTCAAAGTAACAGAGATTTAATGCTATCTAACAAGGCATCAGGAATATAAAAAATATGGCAATGGGACCTTCATGAATTGAATAGCAAGACTGTTGGATTAAGTGAAATAATGAAACCACAAATGAGATCCTTGCACATACAGTAGACTTCATGTTGATTCATGATAGGTATATATATTAGCAGCTGCTATTTTTCTAGTTTGATTATAAACAAAGGTTCCCTCTGAACATCACGAATCAATTCTGTGATTACAAAGTACTTGCACAGATTGCCCAGAAAGGCTGTGGAATCTCCTCCTTGGAGATCTTCAAAAGCTACCTGGACATGATCCTGAAGACCCTCCTCTGGGTGTCCCTGCTTGAGAAGGGGTTGGACCAGATGGCCTCTAGAGCTTCCTTCAAACATTAACTATTCTGTGATTCTGTGATCCAGAATCAGGATTCTGGATCTTTAAATCTAAACCTATCTACTTTGTGCTTTAGGAACATTATTTTACAATACATTAATTCCACAGTTTTCAGTAAAGAAGTCTACAAAAGGTTAAAGTTTGAGTTTTGCCTTTATTTTGAATATATTTGGAAAAATATTATACTTATATCCAGATTTCCTATGTATCATTTGAAAAATAAGATCAGTGCTGTACTGACAAGAGGTAAAAACTATTTGTCTTTTACTAATGAATGTCAGACATAGTTAAAGGATTTTAAATTAACTTTTGTCGGCCTCCATGTAGTTATGTCAGAGCATGGTAGATATTGAGACAATTAGAAAGCAATCTGGAGATCAAGGAAATAGTAGAATTCTCTTTATACATTTTCCTTTATTGTCAGATATCTACACTTATAGGCAGCTGAATCTGATAAAATTGTTTAGATTCCTCACTTAATCTACTGAACTCCTAGAACACAATTCATTTATGTCAAGTTGGCATAGGTCAGAGGAATCAGGCTTTTGAATTGTCTATTTCTTTGCATTGTCTTTATGACTAACTCAGATGTGGTGATCAGAAAACTGAATCCTGCACTAAGAATAAAATTCAGCACACAAATCTGGCTTTTATGATGGCAAATTAGAAGAAAAGAACTCGTCTTTACTCTAAAAAAAAAAAAAAAAAGAAAAAAAGTTCTGTTATATTTAAAATCATTTGTGTAAAAATCAATACAAAGTGAATGGATTCTCAGTATTAGTTTCTCTGTTACATCAAAATAGAATCATATGACAAGCTCCTCATTGGCTAGCTACCATTACTTAGTCACAGTACTATTCATTTTAATTTTGCTTTCATTTGATTCACGTTTTGTAAATCATAACCATTTATGACATAACTGTGTCATAAATACTGTGAATCAGTAAACATTCGTGTTCGTGTCCCATTTCATCTCTTTGGAGTGTGAAACCCGTAAGGTGGTTTATAGTGTAGTGGGCCAAACAGTTTATAATAAGATACATTTACAACATGCATGCATTTTTCCTCAAATATTTAGGTACCATCTCCTTAAACATCAGTCTTTCCAATGATATTTCATCAGTCATTAATCTTGAATCATTTTCATATTATTTTCCATACATCACTGTTTTCAATATTATTTGTTCTTAATCTTTTTTAAGAGTATCTCTTAATTTGTTATCATTTTGTATAAACAAATAATGAATAAAATATATATTAAGCAATCATATTCTAAAGTATACAAACATTTATGCCTCCATTTAAATCATTTGAGTAAGCCCACTGAGTTCAAGAAGACCATTCCCATAAGTGAACTTAAATATTTACTTGTAGGATCAGCTAGATTCACAAGTAGATTAATTCAGAAGCTCAGATATTTTTTTTGATAAAAAAGATGGGAAAGTTTTCATTTTCTTATCTTTAGCAGTATTTTTATTAGTTTTGGGCATTTAACTCCATAAGATGTTTTCTGTAATACCAAATTAATCTCGTAACTTTTACTGTAAAACCTTTCAGATTTTCCAATCTTCTTTTACAATGATTGCACCAGAACAACACATCATAATTATGTGACAGAGAAGTTCTCAAAGGACTTGATTTTCAGGCAGAAAAAAAAACAGCTATGACTTCCAGTGCAGTAGGAGAAACAAACTACATTTATATTATCCAGTGATAACGAGGTCAAGCCTGGCAGGTATGAAAAGATATTCATCCTGAAATATTACAGATTCACATATTCAGAGTGTGACACATTACTTCTCGTTACTAAGTTTCTAAGTCATTCAGTGATTATCTGGCAATATTTCTACAGAAACTGTGGTTCTGTAAGTATTTTTTCTGTGGATTTTTTTAATGATTTTTCTTTCAGTGTTCAATATCCAATTCATTATTTACATTATTTCGTATTAAAATGTGACATAAATATTAAAATTTAATTTTTTTTTTTAATTTCACAACCTCTAGTTATGAGATCCAAACATGTCCCTTCTTTGTTCAGTATAATTTCCAGACATTATTTTTGACTAATGGCTACTTTTGCTTTGGTGAAATGAACTCCTTTTTTTCATGCAGTGTATCCACTATACTTACATTCATTCTTCGCTGACAAAATTTTATTATGTGTTTATTCTGTTATACGAAATGAACACAAATATATTTGAAATGGCTCAACTTCTTTTTAACATTTTTCTCTATGTCCTCTTTCATGTCTGACTCTCTCTGAATGACTGTTTATTTTATTGTAAGTTACTACAAGGCCAGTTCTTAATGGGCTTGATTTCTATAACAGAATTTTTCCTACATGTAGTATTTATGCAATCAGAACTAAAAATTGTCAAGACTGGAATTTATTTTTTAAACCTCTCAGTTGATGATTTGGCCCACAGTACTTAACACATGTATCACGGAACCCAGTCTTCTTTTCTGACAAGGCTTTGTATAAATAGAACTTTCAGTTGTGACCAGTTATGGCTTCAAGACTTAAGGTACTGCATAATGTTTTTGAAGAAATGTAAGAGCCAGTATAGTTCTGATAGAACACCCAGACCTATTATGTGAGGAAATTCAGTTGACTTTTATCAAAATACCTGCCTTTACAGATTACTTTTTTGTAAAGGCTCGCATACTGCAGTTTTTAGGTATATGTGCAGTCCTGGTCAGTATGTTGTAACAAATATTTTATTTTCTCATACACTGTGTGGACAGAAGCCCCTATGAAAGGAGAAGGTTTCCTTTGATTCTCCTTTTATGCAGTGGTAATACTACGAAATTATTAATTACTTCCAAATTAACAGGTTTCCCAGATTTGATTGCATTTAGTTTCAATATCAGCTGTCAGCAGGGACATACTTGGTGGTAATTTGTTTTGCTCTAGAAAAGTCAGTAAAAAAGAGAACTATTTTAAAGAAATCAATCCATATTGTGTGGAACATCTAATTGATGTTCAGGAGACATTATTTACTTATATTTCCATTGATCAACTGACAATATCATATAATAGTGATAAATGATAAAGGAGTTTAAATTGTCAAATGGCATACTGAAGGATTGCTGTCTGATGTGCATTTCCAAGTCTGTGATCATTCATGGGTAACACTGTTAACTGGTTGTCTGCATAGTTCTACTTACTCATCTGTGTCTTTAGTCAGTTTTTTATTTAGATATCTTAGATTGAAAATGACTTCTTGAGAAACAGAAAGTGTAGAAGAGACAAGCACAGAGGAGCATCTGAATTCAAAAGTGAATGATCTAAAAGAATATTAGAATAATAAGATAGATATATGGAGAGGTAACAACTCATGAAATGATGAGACATTTTACAGAGATTTAACTTATTTGACATAACAAATGAAAAACTATTTTCTTATTCATTAGCCACACATTAAATCATTACATGAATATCAAAACATCTTCTTAAAGGATTTTAATTGATGTGTTCTAGTTTACAGATTGAACAGTTTCAAGTACATAGACAGTATTTATAATAGTTCAGATCAGTGGCAGTTTATTTATCTTCTGTGATTTTTACTTGTTCAATTACATGCTCATATCCTAAGCTCGGATTTGCAATAACTCACCTCACCTTGATGTTAAATAGAATGACATGCTCCAGTACAAACTGTCATATTAAAAATCTTAGCTAAAATAATTTGTAACAATCAGCTGCTACCTAGGAAACACTTTGTGATTCTAAGGCCTTCATTTCCAGTTGACCTATTCAAGTAACCCCAAGGTCTTAATGATTTACTTTTTAGGTGTGTTCAGACAATTAGATGTCTTTTACAATTGACTTGTTGGTCATATAGGAAACCACAACTTGTAGAGAAGAGCAGATAAATAATTTCCAGGAAAATATGACCTTTTCTTTATGACACACAAGAACTGAAGTGCTGGGGCATTTATACACATTAATCTGGTGAAAAGTCAGCACTGTGAAATGAGTGGAGTCAGAATTTGATATGTCATACCTCATAGACATAGCATCTGCCAGCATCTTGCTGTTACATGAATCTAGACAATCGTGACAGTCATGTCATTCATGCTAGATGCGAACTTCAATTCTCAGATATTTGTCCTAATTCAGTCACATAGAACATGCAATTCTAAATCAAAACTTCCTTTTACACAAAACATTATTAAAAACAAAACAAACAACAACAAAAACAACAAAAAACTAATAAGAGCCAAAACATCCAAAACATTATCAAACATCTATTATCTATTACATGATATTGTATGTAATGATATGTATGTAATATGTAATATGTAATATGTAATGATATTACATGATACATATTTAGATGTTATCTAAACATCTATTTATTCTTTAAAGTTGGAACTTTGGTATGGAGTACTTTTCTTGCATTTTATGCAGTCATTCTTTAAAGAGAATCTTGGATTCATGCCACTAAATAAAAATATTCATGAAATTAAAATAAATCATTGCCTGAATTTGTAGATCTAGGTCTTTTTTGTAGTCAGTAAAACGAAATAATCAGTTTTTGGCTAGGATTAATCTCTTCTTAAATTAGAGAACTAAACTAGGTCTGATGGAACAAGTTGTGGAAATGCAGCAATATTTTTTCAGAGAAACAAGAAACAAGATAAACTCAAATGTAGAAGTTATGGAACTTGCAAGGATTTACATTGAGATGATATCAATATCACACATTCAGAACTTGAAAAATCTTTCATGCTTTCCCAGGTGATAATAGTTTTATATTTTAGCTGTTTTATATATTTCTTTAAATTTTGTAGCTTATAGGAGAAAGGAACGTTGATGCTAAAGGTTTACACCATTGCCCCGTAACAAACAGAAGTGAAAACATAATGTTATTTTAATAACAACATTAAGTAAAAAAACATAGGTTGCTCTGAAAGTAATGCTTCCTATTTATTTCCAATTATAACAAGGAGCACACAATAACTCTACTTTATAGAGCAAATTCTCAGCTACAAAACACTGTTTTTCAATATAATTGCCACCATTAGCCATGATATTTTTTACCAGTGATGAACAAGAACCTGCATGCTATCCTCAAAAAACTCACATGTTGCCACTCCATGGACTATTATTTGTGATGACACCACATCTTGTCTCCAATAATGATGTGATCCACTAAACTATCATCTGCAGCTTTGTACTGGTTCAACAAGACCTGACAAACTTTCATATTGTACTCCTTTTTTTTCTGTGTGAGTATTCATGGGACCCATCTGGTACAAAGTATTCCAGTGTTGCTACTATCATTTCCAATGCATTGAAGTCAATATTCAGTTCCATATTCAGTTCCTGGACCATAATCCACAGATTCACACAATTGAACTGATCAAGAAACCCTTCATTTTGTGGCATGGCAGCTGTGCATGGCCATCCAGAGTATGATTTGTCTTTTATGTCTCCATTGACACTGCTGAAGCATAACACCTACCATCTCACTGTGTTCACATTCACTGTGTAATCTACAGAAACATTCAGCAAATAACAATGAATTTCAGTGGGATAATTCTTTTCCGCATGGAGAATTTAAATTCCAAAACTTTGTTTCATATATGCTTCCATGCTCAACGCCATTTTGTCAGACCACCATTCTGCTGCCATCTGCCGCATGGCAACAACATGTAATGAATGTTCAGCCTCTACTGCCATATTACCAAGAGACACAGTGGTCCAACATAATAGGAATCATTACTTTTGGAGAAGTCCTCATGTACGTAAGCAATGTTTAGCACTGTAACATAATTTAGCTCAATGCCACACAGAACACTCATATGCAGTGGTCACAAAGGTGTTTTTTCCTATTACTAATTATCATATGTATCGGCCTTAATCACAGAATCATAGGGATTGGAAGGTACATCAAGAGATCACTGAATCCAGACTCCCTGCAAAAGTAGATACCCCTCAACAGGTAGCGCAGGGAGGATGCATATAGGTCTTGAATATCTCCATTCCACTCCAGGCAACCTGTTCCAGAGCTCCATTACCCTCACTGTACAGAAGTTCTTCTCCCATTATTCTTTTTCCTATCACTACCCACTGCTGAGAAGAGCCTGGCCTCATCCATTTGCCTCCCACTTCCCTTTAGATATTTTCAAATGTTTATCAGACCCACTGTGAGTCTTCTTTCCCTCATACAGGATATGCTGTGGCTATGTATTGGTGTGAAAACACCACAGTAGCAACAACTGTGGCCCTCCAATGGACTCCTTTGAGGAGAGCCCTGTCTTTTTTAACTGTGGAACCCAGAACTGGACACAGTAGTCTAAGTGTGGCCTCACCAGGGCAGAGTAGAGGGGGAGGATTACTTCCCTCGACCTGCTTCCATGTTCCCTTTAATGCACCCCAGGATAGCATTGGCCCTCTTCGCCACAAGGGTAGACAATTGCTTGTGGGCAACCTGTTGTCCACCAGGACACCCAGGTGATTCTCTGAAGAGCTTCTCTCCTGCAGGTCATCCCCTAACCTGTACTGATACATGCAGTTATTCCTCCCAGGTGTAAGACTCTACCCTTGCTCTTGTTAAACATCATCATTTTTTTCCCTGCCTCTCTACTCTGTCCATGTCTTGTTGAATGGTAGCAGAGCTTTCTGGTATGTCAGCCAATCCTCCCAGCTTTATATATCATCATCAGCAGACTTGTTGGTTAGACACTACCTCTTCATCCTGGTCGCTGTTGAAGATGTTCAACAAGATCAGACCCAGAACCAATGCCTTGGGAAAACTGCTAGTTACAGACATCCAATCTGTGCTGCTGCTAACAACTCTCTGAGCTTTGCCATTCAGCCAGTTCTCAATTCACCTCACCCTCCACTTATCTATCCCACATTTTCTAAGTTTCATAACAAAGATGTGGGAGACAGTGTGAAGCACCCTGCTGAAGTAGGTACAAAAGGTACACCACATCAACTCCTCTCCCCCCACCAACACAGCCAGTAAAGACATTATTGAAGGCTTTCAGATTGGTCGACCATGATTTCCCCTTGGTGAATCCATGTTGACTACTCCTGGTAACCTTCTTCTCCAATTGTTTGGAGAGGATATCCAGAACAAATTGTTCCATCAACTTGCCATGGGTGGAGGAAAGGCTGACTGGCCTATTGACCACAACTATAAAGTTGTGGATTTTCAAATAAATTATAAGGAGGAGATTGATCTCAATCAATTCTATGTGGCACCATGAGAGGAGAAACTTGTCTTTCATAAAAAGTCCTAACTGGCATCTAGTTAAGGAAAATTACTACAAATGAAATGGTATTTTCAATATACGCTTAAATGTGCGGAGTGAATTTAATTGGGGGGGGAAAAAAAAAAAACAGACTAAAAGAAAATGAGAAAATGGAAAAAGCACTTGTAAGTACAAAGGAAAAAGTAAGAAAGTAGAATTATAAATACTGTGTGTACGGAATTTTGACAGATTAGGATACCACTCTGTGCCAGGAAAGTGTATTAAAAAGCAATCAAATAGAAATGTGTATGTGTTTCTGAGGAAGCAGATAAGCTTGTGTAAAACAAAGTGTTTACAATGTTGTACAGTGAATGTATTACTCAAGTGCAAGTCTATTTGCTCAGCAGCTCTAGAAATAGAACCATTTACTGATGCAGTTTATTTTGGTTATTAACTGTTAGCTATTGTATTTGAAAATCTTTCATTTGCTACTTAAGAGGTTTAGGTTGTCTGTTGGATTAAGTTGCTGCTGCTGCCGTGTTTTCACACCAGTACGTAGCCAAGCACCACCGCACCATTCTTTCATCAGCCCTTCCTCAAATGAACAGGGGAAGAAAATATGAGGAACGGTCAATTATTGCTCTAATCAATTTTACTACATTAGCATGTTTTAAGCTCCTTTTATGGATTTGTAAATTCTATGTGATAGTAAATGCAAAAGATATAGAAAAATATTACCTGATTAAAAAATAACACAACTAGGCATAGACTGCTAGATGAATACGCACAAGTAAGTGGATATTACTACTGCAATCAGTCATAATTTATAAAAATTACAAATATAAAAATGTCAATAAGGTCAAGGAAAAGAATATACCTTAACAATTCCTTTGTGTTTTCTAGTGAAAATATAGTTCAGGATTAATTAATGGACGGTCTGTACATTATAATTTATGCTGACAGCATGCTAGAGAGAAAATTACTTTCTTACAAGAATATTCTTATGGACCACCATTCTCCCAGGTTTCTTTAATCACCACTGTTATGAGGAAGAAAAAAAAAAAAGAATTTTATAATATGTATCACAGTTCTGAAATAAGTTTATGTAATGTATATAAAAGTACAGTATCCTGCTTTTTTGCTTTTTTTCATTTAGTTTATTTTCAGACAGGAGTCTTTAAGATTTCTCCTGTGCTTATCTTTTTTTTTTATTGTTCCCTGAAAACATCTGTCTAATGACCTTCTTATTTTACATAAAATATTTCCCTGAAACTCCTCATTAAGTCTGCAGATACAGTGAGACAGAATAAAGTGCATATGTTTAGAATGTATATTCCCTATCTTTGTTCTTTCTTGCTACATACATGTACAGTAACTTATTTGATGACAAATAAAGGATTTTTTTTTTTATCAAATTATCAGACTGATGATTTGTGAAGGAGTCAAAAGCTTTCGGGGAATGAATGATAACAGCAGAAATAATAACCATGATATATACCCTGAAGTTTTTGACTGTTGCTCATATTTGATTACTTAAATGTCATATGATAATGTGATTTTTCAAAATTCAAAATTTTTGTTTTTCTCCCAGAATGTGGTTAGATGATGTTTCTGTCACGGTAGCAATCTTTTTGCCTTAGGTTTCTTGAACACTTTTTCTATCTAACATCTTCAGTATCAAAAGTTACTCTTGCTAAGGTCCAATGAGTGATTTTAAGAACAAAGCTCCTCCTTCTTAAACTGGCATTCCTAGACAATAGGTGTATGTCAGTACAAAATGATATAGTCATTTATTTACACATCTTAATATTCTATGATCACTGAATTTACTTCATTGAACCTATAACTTCCCAGTAGAATCATGGATATCATCTTTTCTTAATACCTTCATTTAATTCTTCTGTTGCCTGTATGAGCCTCATGAGCTACTGAACAAATATTTCCTATTGTACAAGGTGTAAAATTAAGCAATATTTTTAATATAGGCTGGAAGTTTGAAAAAACATGTTTTTAATGGAATTTGTTTACCTGTAAATCTTATCTTTTTAAAAGAGCTACAATTCCAGCTCAAGTTTCATTTCTTAGCTCTGCCTCTCACATACAAGGAAAAGAAGGCTACTCTTTCTTAGGCAACAAAACAATTATGTTTGTCCTTGGCCTGAATTTTACTTTGCATAAAGCTATTTTTGCCTTGTTAGAAAGAAGATTGCCTACTTTATATTCATTTTAGGTATTTTCAGCATGTGCCCTTAAACATTTTAATACCTATCATATGATACCCTTTTAAACTCTGTAATAAATCTGCACATGAAATAGTTCAAACTCAAAGCATTGGACTGGCAGAGAACACTGCTGTGCATTAGTCTAGTTTCTACTTCAAAAAAGAATTAACTGGTTTAAGTGACTGATAATGAACTACAAAGCTTTCTACAGCTTCTTTGTGAGGTTACCAAGTAGTAAACGCCAAACACAGATCAATTTTTCATTTTTAATCTGATCTTAATTTGATAGCATTAGTGGGCTGTTGTCAGGACTGCAAAAACCTGCCTCTTCACTGTTTACAGTGAACTGAGACACAGAAAGCATAACTGAAGTGAATTGGAAGGATAATAAGAGTTAAAAATGTTCCAGCTTTTGTATGAGTTCTTCTGTCAATTTATATTAAAAAAAAAAAAAAGCGCACCTGAAGTATTAAACTTAATGTGACTGATCCTTCTCCTATTCTTATCCTCACGTGTATAATCAACTACTGGAAAAACAACTGCTAGATTTCCTTTGCTACTGGCCCTTTCCTCTCTTTAGTTAGTTGTTTGACTGCTAGTTCTGCCCAGCTTTTCTGTTACTTTCTGTGCCTTTGACTCTTCTCATTTACTTTTGATTACTCCTTTCACATTCTGCAGAAGTATTTTGTTTTCTGTTGTGTCTTCTATACTCTTGTTAGTACGAACATTTTTCATCCTTAACACACATCAATGCATACATACATGTGCTGAGAGAAACTTATACTTCAGCTCCTTTCAGAAGAATAGGAGTAGCCTCTGGAGAGAGCCATCCTGTCAGCCAGATATTTGGATCAGTGTTACTACTTTTTTCCCAATCTTCCAAATTGTGTCAAAGATCAAGGGCAGTACTGAGCTAGTAACACCTGAAGTAGGACATCCAGAACGTGTTACACCAAACTCATTGGGATTATTGTCTTGTATCTTCACTAGTTCCGGAATTACTGTACTTTTTCTGTGGAGATCGCTCTTGTGTCAAAGATTATTCTTTAGTAACACACAAATAAATAAATAAATAAATAAATAAATAAAAATAATAATAATTAAAAAATTGAATTGCATATTTTTTAGCAATAAAAATGATTCTGCATTTGCCAAATATCTCCAGAAATACATGTTTATTTTCACATTATCAATGAAGACTGGCTATATATTTTCAAAGAGGTGGAGGTTGTGCATTTGTTAGGTGTGAGTGTGTGAAAGAAAATGGAAAACATGTAGCTAAAACCTCTTGAACTGCTCTGAAAAGATATAGTGTTATCTTTGCCACAAGCTCTGTAATAAGGTTAAGTAACTCTATGACATAAAATGAACTTCCCTGGAGAATAAAAAAACCCCAGCATTCTCTAATCAACCAATCAAGTACATCACCATAATATGAAGCATAAATTCATTCTATGTGGGGCTGCCTGAAAGAGAGTTGGAGGTTTATGTTATAGTAAGAATACTGAGCAGATGCAGATGGTATCTTTTCAACTAACCTTTAAGAGTTTTTAGAGTGAAATAATAGTTTTAAATTCCTTTTTTAATATCTCTCTTTTTTTTTTTCTTTCTTTTTTTTTTTTTTTTTTTTTTTTTTCCCAGTATGGCTACAGGCTGTGTATAAAATTTCCCTTTTCTTTGATTCTGAATCTTCCATGCTAGATTTATTAATTCAAGAAAACTTCAAGCATGATCCTTCACCTTTCCTTGCTTTTTTTCCTTGCTTTTATGCTTTCCTTTAGATTAATTTAAACCAGAACATTTCTTACAAATTTATTTTCAAGTGTACTAGAAATGGCCGAGTTAATTTGTGAAAACAAATCTCATGGAGTTCTTAAAGAAGTGTAAAATACCGCTTCCCTGTCCCACTCTCTACTTAGAAAATCTGTCATTTCACTGCTATGAATTTTTACTATTGACTTCATAGTATTTATGTTTGCTTAGCTATTAAATTCTCTATATCAAATATTTCCAACTTGTTTTTTTCTTTTCTTTTTAGAATGCATATAGCATACTTACAGTATGGGTTCCAGGTATTCAGTAGTGTTACTTCTTTTTTCCACTGTCAGAGGACTGCAAAATATTGGGGGTTTTTGTTTGTTTGTTTGTTTTCTCCCAGTACTGACAAAGGAAATACTGTTTGGTCTGGTTTCAGGACACATCCTGAAAACAGGTTGAAGCCATGATCCAACAATTAGTTTTGTCTTTTACAACCCATGAAGTTTGTTCATGTATATACTCTAGCATTTTGGCATTATGTGAGGAGTAAATAAAAGTATTCCTTAGGACACCCCTATGCAAAAGATTCATATCACATTTTCTTGAGAAGGAGGGTTGCAAGTACATTTTATGGAAATTTGGTGACATTCTTCTTGTGTGAAAAATTGACATTGAAAAAAATCATTGAGGGCACATGCTGTTTTTAAAAGGACTCAGCAATAATCCATTTTGAAAGGTTATTGTCTTTATACATTTTGCATTACAACAAAAGCTAAATATTGGTTTGTTAAAAAAATAAATAAATAAAAATTGGCTGATATATCTGTTTTATTTTAGAAAAATGTAGACCTTAAAACAAACCTACATAAAGTCATATAATCAAAATGGTATACCAGTGAAAAGCAGAGATTTTTTAACTAAGAAAACACTTAATTTCAAGCTGTACTACCAGACAAAATGACCAGCTATGCAGGACTAACAATCCCAGTATTCTCTCAAATTAAATCACTGCAGAATCATTCATTAGATGAAGAAGAAATAAATTACAAGTTACAGTAGTAAGAAATATTAAAATTTTTGTATGTAACTAAAATTGCTGTGTTCTTTTAATAGATCTGGGGAATTTTAGTGGTCGGACAAGAAGTGCTGTCTCTGTACGCGAAGGTCAAGGAGTGGTTCTGATGTGCTCCCCTCCACTTCATTCACCAGGTACAGTAGGTTGCAGCTTGTATGCATACTGATCCTTTACAGTACGCTCATTATAGGATGCTTGACATTGTTGATATCTGTATCTGACTGTGAATCTTAAAGATGAAATATACACAGTTCTGCTAACTTTTTGGAGCACCAAAGGAGTAATTAATGCTCATTCTGCAAATTCCACTGGATAGCAACAGTATTTCTGTTATGAGAATGTCTTATTCCCACTACAAAAGTTCAGTGTACCAATTGTCTCCACAGTACTAGTGGTGAACATGCTGCCTTGAGATCACATAATATTACTCCCAGAGTTTAGAAACCTTCAAAAATTGTTCCAAGTGTCAGTGTTGAGATATAGATTTTGAATACATAATGGCTTCTCTTTTCAGAAGTACAAACATGGTTTTGATTACTTCCACTTGCTGTACTGCTTAGTTTCCAGTACACAATAGCATAATTACTAGCAGCCAGATATATCATAAATCCCATGAAATGACTGTGAATTTCCAAATTTAATTGTAGTTATGCAAAGAGATTGTGTTTCTGTTTTTCAGATTGGTGCTCTTGAAAAGGCTGTGGATAGCTAAATGTGTATTCATGTATACATAACACATAATATCTAGAGACACAGCTCTAGACAGAATATCATGTTTGCAACTAGGTGTAGTATAGCTTATTGTTTTCCCATTTGGGAAATGAGATCTGTACAGAATGGATTTTTCCTGACTTCAGATTTGAGTTCCGGAAAAAGTCACATTGCAGACAGAAGAAGTGTAGGAAACAATACCTCCTCTGAATTTCAATTGTAGAGATGTGTTCTGTTAATATCTATTGTGGGATTACTATTATTATACTGATGAGTGTGATAAACAGTTGTAATTATCTGATGATCTCTCTACTTTTCTAACTTCTGAATACATCTTCTTATCATAGTTGCCTTCATAATCTATTTCTGTGTTTGACTGATGGTCCACATGTGATAGAATTGGCTGCAAGATTTTATGGCTTGACTAAGATAAATAAACAGGGAAGAAGTTGTAGGCAAAAAAAGTTCTAAGTTGAGAGCTGAATTGCATTTCTTCAAACCGACTGACAGTGTAAGGATCGATGGGCAACAACAGCGCAATAGTCATATGCGTTTTAACTGCTGTCATTCAACAGAATACACCTAATATGTCATCAAAGTATTTGTAAATTTTCCCTAAAATTGTGCTGCTAAACTTAAATTTAACTAGATTTTAATGCCATGTTCTACTGCAATAGACAAGTTACCTTTGATTGTGAGAAACTATACTATTTCATTTTCATCAGAGTGCCATTAAAACTTTGCTTAGAAAATCCTGTACTTAAAATGATCTATAGCTTTAGTTTATGTTGCTTCAACATTGGTACACTACAACAGCAAAAAAATCCTTCTGGAAAAATATTTGTAGCCTCTATTGGCATAGTTCTGTTGTGACAGAAGAAGTTCATAGAATGGAAGAATAATCACTTCAGCTAAAAAATTTCATTGATATACAAAATCAAGCACAAGCTCATGTATATGATAAGGGGACCTGACCTTCCTTTTCCTTTTTTTTTTTTTTTTTCCTTTGTTTGTCATGTAATATGCAGAATCAGAACCAATTTCCTTCTGTCTCCCTTCTTGCAAAATGAGTTGTAGTAAGTCTTTTGTGGGACTGCTATGGGACAGAAAATAATATCAGTAGTGCCTGGAGATACCTGAGAAAGGGGTGGGGGGGAGGGGAGGTATCTCCACCATCCTTACAAAAAATGTTACGCCTCATTATGTTTCAACAATATTCAGTGAAACTCTGGTAGTGGGGTACAAGACATTAATGAAAGATGACTGTCAGATTAAAATCAGTATATGAAAAAATTTTCAACAAGGATAGAACTTCAGAGGGGAAATGTGTGAGCTCAGTACTGAAATTAAGTAGGAAATATGAAACTTCCCTTCTTTTGTCCAACTTCCAAATCCTTTTATAGAGGAAAGGAATGTCCAGGATTTGTGTGAAGGAACATTTAAAACACAGTTATTATTTTTTTAAAGATTTCAATTTCTGGATTGTAGTTTCTGGGTCTGATTTTCAATATGTTATTTCTCCGAAGCAGCCCTGAGAAATTTTGACCTCTAAAATCATGAACAATAAATTAGTCTAGAAGTTAATAGTTAAATAATAGTTAAATAGTTAAAAACTATTTGAAGCATGTGTGAACATCTAACATTTACAAGACTATGAGTTGTGAGTAGGCTTTTGAGAGAGATTTTTCTGTAGATGCAAGCTCCACTATATTGATTAATTCACATTCACCAGCATCTTTAGGAATAATTTTCACTTACTATCCAAGGAGATAAATCCGTGATATCTTATCAAATCTAATAATTCTCCACAGCATCATAAACAATCCATGTTTCAACAGAATCCCATTCTTTAATCTCTAAGTCAATACTTATAACGTTGCCAGAATTTCCAGATTGAGCCCTTATAGTAAATGCAGGTTAAAAAAAATAAGACTTAATGCTGAAACACTATATTAAGAGATACAGGTTTATTTACCTTGTTTTCAAATAGGAGATAAGTAATTTTTTTTACTGAATAGTGCTCACATGCTCTTTTTACAGAATATATAGTCCTTCTGGAAAAATATGACTGTATTTACAAAACACTGATATATACAAATTATTCATGTTGGTTCATTATGTTGTTCTCCAAATATTTTACAGAGGAAATATGCAAAAAAAAAAAAAAAAAAAAAACCCAAAACACACTACAAATATGTTCAGAATATTTCCAGTGTGCACTCAAATGAGAGAATTAAAAGGAGAAATATATTTTCATTTTAATGGATATATTTCTTAATTTATCATTATCTTTGCTGAGAAATACCTTATCAAAAAATTGAGGGAGTTTTACAGGAGATATTCTTCACAATGTTGAAGGAAAATACATTCAAGAAAAAGATTTTGTCCAAACTTCTTATGACAAACAGCTACCATCAGATTCTCACTTCCTGCTTCTCTGAGACTATCATTTAAAATACATATATATATATATGCTTCTTACTTCACTAGGAATACAACATCATTTTAATTTGTCTATTTGAGAAGCTTTTCTGCTAATTCTTATTGGAGAATTAATCATGGATTAATCATACATTAATCATAATTATACATTTATAAACATAGCATTTCATTCTTAAAAAAAAAAAATCACCATAAACATTTCATCTACTTCTTCTCTACCCTTTACTGCCTTTTTCTTCAGAATGATTTTCCTAGGCTGTTAATTTGTTAACTGAGAGATTCATTAATTACCCACTGCTTAAATAACAAGCTTTGTTTGATATCTCCATTTAAAAAGGTTTCTGCTACTTTTTTTCCATAAGCATGATTATGGTTCTTCATTGTAGTACGTTAAAGAATGTAAACATTGGGTTTCATTCAGTCATTTAATTATCTTAATTACAAGATTTACCACAGAAAGATTAAAAATGAAAAGAAAATTTCATCAAGATTTACATGTTACCCTCAAAATTAATACCTTCAGTTGAGCTTTTTAAGGCTTTTATTCAAAGCTTTCAGTAGCAGCTTAATAGAAAATGAGGTTTCCCATTGCTATAGTAGTGTCGATATACTGCGCTCTGTGAGTCAGCAAAGTAGATCATCTTCTGCTTCACTTCAAAGAGACACTGCTATCTGGAGTCAGTGTGCAACATCTGTACAGAAGATAAACTGAATTTTTTTTATCTCTTTCAGGAGGACAAATTTGATCTTAACGAATTCTAAAACTGTAATATAGACACTAGCATTTATGCCTTCAGAATTTTCATAAATAATAGAATAATTGAATCATCATTGGAAAGGACCTTAAAGATTCTCAAGCTCCAAGCCTCCCACTCCCACCATGGGAAGGCTTGACACCCACTACATCAGGCTGCGCAGGATCCCATCCAATCTAGCCTTGAACACCTCCATGGGGCACCCACAACTTCTATGGGCAAACTGATCATGTATCTCACCAGCCTCTGAGTAAAGAATTTCTACCTAACATCTAACTTAAATTTCACTTCTTTTAGTTTAAAACATTCCTTCTTATCCAAGCACTATCAGACCATGTAAAAAGTCTCTCTCCCTCCTGACTGTATTTTAAGCACTGGAAGTCTGCAATGAGGTCACTCCAGAGTCTTCTTCAGGCTGAACAAGCTCATCTCCCTCAGTCTTTCTCAGTAAGAGAGATTCTCCAGCCCTGTGGTCATCTTTGTGCCACTCGCTGAACCCGTTCTAACAGCTCAATGTCCTTTTTGTGCTGCGGCCCCTGAGCTTTTATGAAGTACTCTACACCATGAATCAGAAAGACAGAATAGACGAGGACAATCACCTCCTTGTTGCTACTGGTCACTCCTTTTTTGATGCCACCCAGAATACAGTTGGTCTGGACTGCAAGTGCACACTGCTGACTCCTGTCCAGCTTTTCATCCACCAGAATCCCCAAATCCTTCTCAGTGGAACTGTTCCCAGTAAATTTTCCCAGATTGTACACATACCCAGGATTGCTCCAACCCAAGTGCAGCACCTTGTAGTTGGCCTTGTTAACTTCATTAGTTTCATATGTGCCCGCTTTTCAAGCTTGTCTAGGTCTCTCTGGATGATATATCTTCCTTTTATTGTGAGAACTGCACCACTCAACTTGGTGTTATGTACAAACTTGCAGCAGTTCTTTTCCCAGAACTCCCCATGTTAGGCCCATACTGCACAGATGATACATAGAAATAACAGGGCAAATCTAAATGACTTCAGAATTGTTAGAAGTAGACTTTTGCATAGCAATTATTTACGATAACAAGCTTCTTATCTTTGGGTTAGACTACCCTCAGTATGTTCGTGATCTTGTTTACAAGCAGTTGACTGGGATATCTGCATGAATGCCACATCAAATGCTAATTTGAAGGCATACATAAATCTTATGATACACTAGGATGGCTTTTGTGAGTGAACTTCAAATATATCAAACTCTGTTTATGCAGAGGCCACAAGTTTGTATTAAAGACACGGATTTTGTCCCAGCATCCAGATTCTTAATGGTGGTATTTCAGTGCACAGCATTAAAGAACTTCAGTTTATATGTTTATCTATCCAATTCTTCATGTCATATGAAACTTACACGAACTTAGGTCTCTGTAGTTACATCTCTCTCTCTCCTCAACACCGGGTGCTTCTTCACCATTCTAATTGTCCCTACAGGTGATATTTCATCCTGACTGTGATTTATCATGTCAGTATAGTTCTGTTGTATTAAATAATATATGCATTGCTTTTTTTTCTATGATGTCTTTTTCACATCTGACTTTTCAATTCAACTTAGGAAAAAGCTGTGTACTTTAATTCCATGAGAAACCAGTGTGTAGCTGAAATAGTCACGTTTCTCTTCTCCCTTGAGAATGATGAATTGGACTGTGTTGCTGGTTCCTAATACAAACACCGTCAGTCTTCTCAAAATAAGACCTGGATGAGTCATGCATCCAGTCATAACTCTCTTTTAAGCTAAGTTGAACTTATTCCCTAGTCAGTATTTTCTATTTAGAGTTTTTCAAGACTAGATGTACGATGACACGGGTGAAGGCAAATAGAAAATTTCACATTAACTGGACATAACTGTAATCTCCTTCTAACTACTTCCTGGGAAGGCTGAACTGCCCAGTGCTATAATGTTCCTTTTACTACTAGCAGAAGTGAGATTAAGAGGAATGCTACGATTTTTTTTTCTATATTTTTCCTTAACAAATATCAGTGTCAAAAAGGAATGTAAATCTATGTCCTTGAATTATCAAATGGTTGGCCTATAGGAGGGAGACCTATATTAAGACATAAGAAATAACCATCTCAACTCTACTTTATCTCTTTCATAATTGCATGCCATAGTTTGTTCCTCTTCACCCATTTTTATTCAGTTGGGGAGCATGATCTAAGAATCAGGAACAGGCCGCAGCTAACAGTATTAAGTACTGATTGCTAAATTTAAAGGGCAGAGAAGTATACTGAATTTAGTATGTCACATATAAAAGAATAAAATGAAACAACTTCTCTTTCCGTTCTTCACATGCCCATAACATAAATTGTTGTAATGCAAATACAAAATGAATTAAAAGCATTACTTCAGGAGCCACTCCTACCATGCAAATGAATTAGCTACCATAGGTTGAAGGGTAGCTGAACTACCCTCTGAGGTTTTATTATATTTTTGTGTTTATTTCACTTTAACTGAGTAATAACAAAGTTCAAACTTTGCTATTTGATAATGGGAGAGAAAAACATGTTAAGACACTAACATATAGAATCATAGAATCACTCAGATTGGAAAAGACCTTAAAGATCATTGAGTCCAAGCACAGCCTAACCATACTACTTTAACTAACAACCCTCTGCTAAATCATGTCCCTGAGCACCACACCCAAACAGTTTTAAAACACATCCAGGGATGGTGACTCAACCACCTCCCTGGAGAGCCTATTCCAGTGCTTAACAACCGTTTCTGCAAAAAAGTTTTTCCTGGTATCTAACATAACCTCCCCGGCACAACTTGAGGCCATTTCTCCTTGTCCTGTCACCGTCATCAGTGAGAAGAGACCAACCCTGCTCTTGCTGTAAGCACCTTTCAGATACTGGAAGAGAGCAATAAGGTCTCCCCTCTGCCTCTTTTCCCCAGACTGTACAGCCCTTTATTTGCTCCTCATAGGGTACATTCTCCAAACCTTTCACAAGCCTTGTTGCCCTTCTTTGGACCTGCTCCAGCCCCTCAATATCCTTTCCTTTTAACTCTATATTCTTGTCCTAATAATCATTCAATGGGATATTTTCTCTCTTTGGCACATTTTATCCTAGGAGATGTTTTGCTCTTGCAACCACTACTTTATCACCTTCAATAAAATGCTTTTGAAACATTCTTGTCTAATAACACTAATTCCCATGTGTGTTATCACAGAAGCAAATGTTCATGGCCCCTGACATGTCTCAGTACAGCAATCTGTATTCTTTATCTGTGCAACTGATTGATGACTATGCCTGTAGTTTTCATTATGGAATGAACAAACACAATTAACTTTGCTTTTTTTTTTTCTTCTATGGTCTTTTCATTACTCAATACATGACCAGTAATTTTCCTGCTGACTTCCCTGGAGCACTTTATTGTGTTTCCTTCCTCAATCTTATTGAAGGCGGTGCATGCATTTGAGGATATGAAATTTAAGATTTTGTGGGTAATAGAATTTTCAATAGAGTGGCATTTTAACTAGCTATTTTTGCCAATAAGGAGATACTCCCAGTCTGTTGCCTGTGTGTTGTTGTTAGGCTTTAACTGCATTTTTATGAATAGAATATGCATCACATTCTAGGCAATATCTGTATAATAGTCATATGAATAAACAATTATTATTCATTTAACATTTCTTTTATGGAAGCCTTGATTCTTCTTTTTAGAAATAATTTTAAGAGCAATAACATAAAATAAATGTGTTGCTGCATCAAATTCTCTCAAGAAACTAGCAATTTTATAGGATTTTTTTAGAGCACCTTTCCAAATATTATCACAATCATAAATCATATCATAATAAATCAATCTTATATATACTATATACTATTTTATAGGATTTTTTAGAGCACCTTTCCAAATATTATCACAATCATAAATCATATCATAATAAATCAATCTTATATATACTATATACTATTATTATAATATCAATTATATCAATAATATCAATCATAAATCAATCTTATCATAAATCATTTCCATCCTCTTAAAAAATTAATACTTATTTCAAAAAATGTGCTAATTTACACTAGAAACTGAAAGTTTACTGGCTCAAAATCCACTGGATCTCTGGCGGGAGCTGTTTTATTGCTGAATAGCTATGAAGCTATAGTGAGAGAAAGCTCTCTCATGAAGCCAAAGCATGATATTGGGTAAAGGGGCAGCTCTGACAGGATTCTGCTTGAGGGATGTATATACTGTTGTTTTATAGCCTCACTAGCATCACCAAATATTACACCAGTTCAGAAGAATCATAGAAGATACCAAGGAAAGAGGAAAGAAGCATGAGATTAATTAGTTGAAATAATACATGAGTATGTTGGTCTTCAGACTCATGTTTTATTGCCTGAAAGGCAATAGACATACATGCTATTTGTCTAAAAGCTGACATATAGGACAATGATGATGAAAAGTTTCTGTAATTGATAAGCTCCTCTTCCCTGGAGATAAGATAGTAGTCTGTTACTGAGACGTCTCAACAAATTAGAACACTCAGGATCTCCTTAGTCTAGTGAATAAACAAGACAGCATTACCTTGCTAAGTTTAACTGAAATCTGTGTTCATGGTGTTACAACCACATTTCCCCAACCAATCCTGTAAAAATACCAATTAAATCAGAAAAAAAAATGTTACAAAACTTTTTTCAATGCTATAGGTTATATAATTTTGAAAATAGCAGGAGCGCAGCATAAATATAATAAATATAATAAATAAATAAAAATATAAGATTAAAGAAACCTTACAGTAGTTACAGTTGTACAGATTTTTTGCAAATTTAATTCTCCCATTTTGCTCTTTCTATTATAATTTACTTGGTACTTAGTTTTGATATTTTACTAAGCTAATAGCATGAACAACACAATTTCACAAATATGGCAGTGTCTACTGTGTTTAATTAATCCCAATTACCTCTCCACATCATAGAAAATATTAGCAACAAAAAGTTCACATGTTAGTAATTATAACTAAAGAGAAGAAATACAATGCTGGTCATATAGCTGGAAAAAGAGAGAACAGAAGAAGGAGGAAAAATGAGAAATTACTCATTTCTGAGGATCTAGATTCTAAATCTTTCTCTCCATTACCAGTGTGAGTAAATTTTAAAGGATTAAAAGAGGAAGAAAATATCAGAGTTTTAAGAAAAAATATTTTTTACCATTCTCAGTCTACACATGAATACTGAATTCAATATTGATTCTGGTAGAGATGAAAACTGAAGATGGTATGAGGTCAGTGTTGACTCTGAAGTTCTAGGCTGAACTGATGTGTGTTCTATATGATGCCATTAAAAAGATTGTCCATATAATAATGTTAGTTGTTACATATTTTATAAATGCAATATTAAAGTGAATTTAGTAATGCAGTTCTTAATGAGACATATTGACGTATATTTAATCCGTTCAACAAGCATTTTCCAAATAAAAGAAACTGTATGAAAACTATTCTAGTTGGGATAACTGATTTTCATTTTTCCTTCCTTGCAAGACAAGGCAGAATAAATTGCTTTGAAATACATACCTGGATGTGCTTATGTTCATTTTACCTGTCCAACACAAACAGAACTGGAAACAGTTAGAATTTAGCAGAAAATACATTAAAGAGAATTTCTTGTACTTACTAAGGGGGAAAATGACTGACTGGGTGGGTATAAGCATAATACATTCAGACATTCAGAAAGAAATCGGCTGAATCCAAACCACTGTGCAGCCTTATCTTCTGATGGTAAAATACATTTTCCAGAGAAGTGACAGTCAAACTGTTTTCTTTTTGATCTCTGTGACATCTTTTATAATGCCATTAATTCTGACTATTTGCTTGCTCCCTTTTATCTCTTCTGTTTTCATGCTATGTTCCAATATTGTTAAAATCATTGCTGATTACTTAATTAGCCAGCTGAAACACTTCCTGTTGTGTTGGTGTTATTACCCTACAGCAGGGAATAAGTAACTGAAAAATTTAACTTCATTCTTTAGTTTATTGAAACATTAATTTTCATGGTATTTTTCTTGTTTGAAAATTAAGCAAGTCTTCCAATAACAACTGTAGGGATAAAAATTTAGTAAGAATAGAAAAAATGGAAACAATGATACAGATAATATGTATGAACAGTTTATCTCAATTTGGCCTTTCCTGCTGAATCCCAAGCTTCTTTAGGACTCAGGATCAGTCAATCCAATGGTATGGAAAGAAACAAAGTTATGAGAGAAAACTGTAGCCCTATGGTCCTAATTTCTGAGATCTTTCTGTCACTGTTGTTGTTCACTAGCCCGGCTTAGAATTTTCTGCTTCATTGCTGAATTCAGACATACTAGACAATTGACAAGAGTTGATTCTTTCTATGTTGTTCATATCAGATGTAAGAAATCTGGAAGGCTCATTTGTTTTGAAGGGCTTAGAATGACTAAATTCCATTAATCCATCCATTATCTATTTAGTGTAGTCAAAAATATATATATATATATGTGAGAAGCATTTACATGTGCTTATCAAAATTATCCATGTAGATATACACTTAGAAAAATGTCATATGTACAGTTCTGAAAGAGATGTGGTGGCCTGTGAATCAACATGTGAATGCTACTTATTAGCATTTATACATGCTTCCCATTTTTACTCTCTGAGATCTGCACTGAGTAAAGCCCCAGACAAGTCCACTGGTATGACTGAGTTAGGAATTACAAACATTTATGTGACCCAGAAAACTTCAGGAGTGAAAGCCAAGTATAAAGTTGTTCAGTGCTTAACTTTCGTGCTTAGCAAAGGTAGGGAGGCACCCATCTGTAGATGAGTAGTGCTTATTGGTACCTCTGAATCACTCTGCTTTTCTCCTCTAATTTTTCTTAAATCAGAATAGCTGAAGTAAATGTTCTGAACCATTTCCTCACTGCAGATATAAAGGTATCAGAAAGCCTTTTTTCAACTTTAAACTATAGACATCATCAACTTTGAAAAGATATGCCAGATTTTACAAAAGCAGCTTAAATGCCTCAAACCTCATTTGTTCAACTGTTGAATTCTGAAAAGAATGTTTTGAAGGAGTAGTTAGGAAAAGGTCTTTGAAAAACATTAGCATCGTAAAAGCTACTCACATTCTCAGCACAGAAAAGATCATATTTGTATATAAGTTACACAAATAATGCTATCTCTTTAGAAAAAAAAAATCTGAGACATTTAGAAAAGTATATTATTTTACTTATGATGTGTATGTATATACTGTGACACATTAGCTATGCCTTTGACTCCTAATGCTAAGGGGGTGAGGAGGAGAGATTATAGTAATGGGACACTGCCCTTAGCTGGAAGTAAGGCAGCAGAAGACTATGTATTCTTTCAAAATAACAATTATATGACATGTAGAAAGTGCAGGGCAGCAGTTCAGTGGGTTTCCAGTAAAGCAGATCAGTGTGCATTGAAATAGATAATTCTGCAGATCTGAATTTAGCAATGTAACACAGACGTTTTTAAGGACTGGGCTCAGAATGTTTGTTTAAACTTGCCTAAGAGCCTGAAGGACAAGCATCCTTGAGATATTTCTGAACCACATATTTTAAATGTTTCTGGCACAGAATAATTTTATTAAAAAATCATACCAATGAAAATCAAGAATACACACTAACTGATCTTTTTTTTTTCTCTGAAAAAAAAAAAAGGCCATCTTTTTGTTGTATGCAATGTTATCTTTTTCAGATCATATGTGTGGGAAAGATATTTCATCCACCTTTATACATTTCAATGTCTGACTACAGTTAACATATGTCAGAAGTAAAAATGAGATTATGCTATGTACAGTAGAAAATGTAATGTTACATTTGTAACCTTCAGTATAAAATCAGTCTTGACACTATCTTTGTTTTTTCCAATATATTTTAGTTACTAGCTATGTAAATGATTATAGGACAGAAAATATTTAAAGATTTATCACTGTAATTAAATCTCAACAAAGATAAATATGTGATTGGTAGAACTGTGTTTCAGGTAAGTGAGCAGTAGATACAGAGCCCCGAGAGCAAAAAAGAGGCAATTTCACTGTTAGCAGATAAATAGACAATATCTATTTGTTCTATACAAGGGCATTACAAAGCAATAAACAAATTACCTTCATTAAATAGGATTAATGAGCACTGATAATAAGTCACAGCAGCACAAAGAAATACACTAAAATTATTTATCTGGTTGTGGTGGGAGGCAGGAGGATCAACCCATAGTTATTCATTATAGCAACAAAGAAGCCTTCAACATTTTCTCTGAAATGTGAAATGTATTCCATCATTAGAAAGTGCAGCAAGTTACACCCTTATTCTGTGGTTGGTACACTGATTGTCCAAATATCAAGTGTGGTGATGGTGGTTAAAAATGGAATTGAGATGAAATAAGATTTTGTATTTTCAACAGGAGAGATCTATGCTTTTTTTCCTCAACTTTTTTTTTTTTTTTTTTTTTTAACTGAGTATTTCCGAATGGTAAAGCTATCATGCTGTCTCACTCCAATTCATAGGAGGGAGGTGACTTTCTTTTAATATCTTTATACCCGGCGTGAGATTAAGAAACAACGGTTCAAATGTTTGTCCAACCAGTTTACTATAAATCCTAATCAGGGAGACGGGGAAGGGAAGGAGGGCGATAGAAAAGACAGGAAGGAAGCAAGAATCGCGTAAAGCAGGGATAGTCACCACCAGGATCCAGCAGTGGTCCCGTTGCACGACATTTCGAAGGTCCGAGGCAAAAGCAGCAGGAGGAGAGCAGCAGCAGCGTGGCCGGCCTTGGGCAGCAAGCAAGTAGCAGGAACAAGTCACAGAGCCAATCTGGGAGGAAGCAGCAGGACTCAGGTAGCAGGAATTCCGTAGTGAGGAATCTGATGGCAGACACCTTTGTTCTGCATGCACTTGGGTAAGAGTCATGTACAGCACCCCCTGAGATGGCCATCCTCCTCGAGATAAGCCCACACAAAAGACCGCTTCATGGCTATTAATCTGCAGCTTCTCTCTCTCTCTCTCATTGCCCCTGGCCTTGTCCATCTGTGTCCCTCAGACAAAGGATTTCTCAACCATTGCCCCGGACTTGCTCGGACTTGTTCATCTGTGTCCCCAGCAAGCTTTGAGACAATGATGTAAAAGAATAATCTCTTACACATGCAAAATTCATGGTTCATATTTATGTGCAGAAAATTCAGCCCCTAATCTGAAGTGTTTGTTTGTTCTTTTTGGTTGGTGGTGGAGGTTTAGGTTTTTGTTTGTGGGTTTGTTTGTTTGCTTGTTTTCTTTTTTGTTGTTGTAGTTGTTGTTTGTTTTATATAATTTAGAAAGAGAGAATAATCAGCTTCTTCACAGTTCCTAAAACTCCCAGATTACATCAGACTTTGGCTGTTATGAGTACTATTTATGCACCAGGTAGTGCCATCTTGTGGGATTGGGGTAATCAAGGGAAACTTTAAATAGAAGAGAAATATATTTTCCCAACAGGACACCAGAGGAGATAGATTAATATATCTCTTACCACATTGCAAAAAAGAATACATAAATCAGACTTCTTTCTTTTGCAAACACTGTAATTGCACAAAAGTGCAGTTGTCAAATGTGCGTTTGCATGCTTTACCCTTGAAGATGCAATAATTAGCCATTATATGAGCTCCACATTTAGGTTCTAGGTACATTTTAGAGAATTTCTACAGCAACTTGTTGTATCTCCACATGTTCAAAGGAAAAAAGAAGTATTTCTCAGAAGAGAAGGCTTGAAATAAATCTGGGAAACAACCATATGTTAACAAATAGAGGAGTGAATATTTGGTGATACCTGAAGGCCTCGGCCAAAGCTCTTGTTAAAATACTTAGACTTATTTCTCACTGCACCTCAGTGACAGAAAGACTTCAGCATTGCCAAATAACTAGCTTCTTTTTTTTTTTTTTTTTTTTTTTGCGTCAGAATAATGTGCCCAGAAACATCACAAAGCACTAACAAAAATGCTGAGATGCCAGTGCTCTATCTTCACCCCTTATGACAAATATGTAACATTGTGACAGTTTAAGAATTAGTGTTGTGAAACAGAGAAAATAGATCTACTAAATTGTTTAAGAAATGATACCAAAGAAAATTTCACACCATACAATAAAATAAATTCCTTTTGGCAGGAGATAGATGTGCTTTTCTCACTACTTTATCACCAAACGACCTAGATTTTCACTTACATAGCTCACTGAAAAGTCCTTAATAAAACAGAAACAACTTGGGTATTTGAAAGGCATTCCTAATGACCTTCAGAGAACAGACACAGAACTCCTCAGAAACATACTTTTGTAAACAAGGCCAGTCATTCATAAAAGAAAACACCAGCTTTGCTGCTACCAAAATGATTTAAATAATTTCCACTCCAAGATTTTGCACATAACAGAACTTGCCAGAAGATGATTTATCCAGCCCAGGTCACAGAAGAATGCCAGTTTACAAATGTATCTATAATTCATAATTTTCTTTTTAATTCTCTGTGTTACCGTGTGCTTTGATGAATAGTCTATAAACAAAAGTTTGTTTTTTTGTGTGTGCTGGCAGTCAACTACAATTTCCAGGAGGGACTCTGAATCATCTTTGTGATTTCAGCATACGTATCGTATTAAACATAAGAAAAATGGCCACAAAAATAAAAAATGTGCTCAGCATATGTATTTTTTTTAAATACTCTATACTTTTGTATACTGCAGTTTCTTATTTCACCTAAACTTTTTTTTTTTTCTTTTGGTATTGAAAGCAAAATGAGTAGAGCGTGGAAAAAACTTTTACTCGGTTTTAGACAAGTTTTTTTCTCAAAAAGAGTTGACTTCAGATGGCTCATCTCTAGAATCATTACTTCACAATTTTACAGTCATAGCTTTCTTTATTTAGATTTTGGCAGTACTCACATTTATCTATCGTGTCTTTAGCCCTTGGTTTAGCCCACATCATCTTCATGGGGTTCAACAAGGCAAAATGTGTTAAGGCAATCTCAGATATGCGTACAGACTGGGAGAAGGACTCACTGAGAAGTAGTTCTGCTGAGAAGGACTTAGGGGTCCTGATGACTGAAAAGCTGGACATGAGCCAAAGTGTGCCCTTGCACTCTGGAAGACCTGATCTGCTTCGAAAGAGGGGTGGCCAGAAGGATGAGGGGGGTGATTGTCCCCCTCTACTCTGCCCTCATGAGGCCCCATCTGGAGTACTGCATCCAGATCTGGGGTCCTCAATACAAGAGGGATGTTGAAGGGCCACTAATATGATCAGAGGACTGGAGTACCTCTCCTACGAAGACACGCTGAGGGAGCTGGGCTTGTTAAGCCTTGAAAAGAGTAGGCTCTGGGAGGATCTCATTGCAGCCTTACAGTACTTAAAATGTAAACAGAAGGGAGACAGACTTTGCATAGCCAGATAGTGCTAGGGTAAGAGGGAATGGTTTAAAACTAATGGTTTTAAAAAAGTGGAGTTTTAGGTTAGATTTTAGGAAGAAATTCTTTACTTAGAGAGTGGTGAGTCATAGGATCAGGTTGTCCATGCAAGAGGTGGGTGCCCCATGGAGGTATTCAAGGCTAGATTGAATGGGACCCTGTGCTTCAATTAGAGGTTAACAATTCTGACCATTTAAGGGTGGTTAGAACTGGATAATCTTTAAGATCCTTTCCATCCTATCCTTGATTCCTTGATGTTTTTCTCAGTCTCCTGTTCCAGTACCCATTCACTCACCACATTTTTACAAGCAAAAATCATCTGGAAGTTGACAAAATGACAGCATCCCTACAGACTCAGCATCAGCAAAAACTAAGTCTTTTATTTCATTGGAAGTACAAAACATCATTGCCTAAATCCATTCCCTAGAAGTAGTTCTAATTAATTAATGAATAATTCACACTGTGTGTATTTTTAGGGTACAAATGTACTAAATTTTATAGGAATTGCCACTGAACCTAGAATGATGACAACTTTATATTTAGTCTGAACTACTTTTAAGCCAGAGTAACTAGTGAGACTGCCTGATTGTTTTTTGCTTGAATTGGTAACAGGTGTCTTCAATTAAAAATCTGTGCATTTTCCTTGAGTTCTTATATTCATCATCAGTTTGTTGAATTTCATGCTACCGTAAATCATTTCTGCAAGATAAGACTTCATAGCAAAATGTAGCAATGAAATTTTAAGACAGAAATATTTTTGGCTAATTAGTATTTTGCCTTAAATGCAGCAGCAGAGAAAGGAAATTTTGAACATTCAGAGAGCTCTCTGTGAGCCCTAAATTCCTCAGGGTCCCATGTAACTGCTCAGAATAGTAATTAGATCTGCAGTTCTCTGTTTTGCAAAAGTCTTCCCCAACCTTGTGATGAATTTGTTTAGCCTTTTAACATAGCATTTTCACTATCAGTTTTTAATGAGAAAATTTTCATCTGGCTTCAAAACTGAATTGAACTTCTTTGAAACCAAACCTGAATATCCTGCATCTACATATGACTTACACTGCTGGCTCATATTGGCTGAAAAACTCATGTTTTCCCATTCTTTCTTGTCAAATGAAATTTCTAGTGCTCTTGACGCTGTTAGAGTCAATCTGGATACATGGCTACAATATATTTTCTGACTTTTGCACCATGAACAGCTATACTAGTTCTTTGTCTGTCGTTGACAGAAAAATGCAAAGAAAAATTGAAATTTTGAAGTGTTTTCAGTTACCTCTTGGATTCTTCCTTTTTCCAGTCAACTTTCTGTCATGAAAACATTTTGGCCATAGCAGAAAAAAAAATGAATGACAGAACTCAACCAGCAGATGTGTAGTGAATACCTTCAGATTGCTACTAACGCCGATTATAATCACCTGCAATATTTATGTCCAAAAACTTGGAACTTACTGTAGCAGAGGAGCAGCCTGCATCTTGAAGAAGAGGGAGGGATTTTACATACCTGAGCTAGTCTTGACCTTTCTAATCTTGGAGTTACAACTTTAAAAACTATCATAGCAAGTGATTACAGAAGAGAATGTCTCATAAGTGCTGTGTATATAGTGAAGAACTTATTAATTTTTTAGAAAGTGAAAATAAGCTAAAGTGGAAAAATAAGAGAACAACATGTAGAAAAAGTATACATTTGGTTAAGACTTTCAAGTCTAATTTGTAGAATTTCATATGAATAATTCCCTGCAAGGGCTAAATCAGAATCTCATTATTTTTATTGATATTTCTAACGCAAAGACTTTTATGAATTTAGACTTATAATAAATCATGATATAATTTCATGCAGAATTTTTTTTCTTAATTACTTTAAGTATAATGGGGAAAATATATACTTCTCAGGTGTACAGAATGATTCCAAGGATAAAAATTATAACCAAGGCTCAGGTTTTGATTATCATTTTTAAAATAAATCACTTTGATTAGTCTTTGATCCATCAGGTTATGAGAAAAAGCACTTGGTATCTTTCATTTAAGGGATTATTGATTGACTATAGGGATTTATGCATCATATAGGAAAGATCCTCAAATTCTTCAGATAAGCAGATAAAGAAGATAACAGAAATGTAATAAAATAATACCACCTGCAAAGAAGGTTTAAGAGCTATTAGATACTACTGAATTTAAAAACAGATGTTGAGAATAAATGCTGTTTATATGCACATACGAAAAAGTCATGCTGTATAGGAAGCATCGTGTTATATTTCATTGAAAATTTGAACTAGTGGAGAAAATAATTATTTATATGTTATTTCTGGATTGGCCTTGAATAATTAGGAATGAGAATTGTCTAATATTGTATGGGTGATATCTGAGTATGTTGAATAATTTAATTATTTCTTCTTAATTTAATCTGTCCTCTCAGGAAACTTATGAATTCAATTATTTGAAAGAATGAAAAAAATTATCGTCACTTCTAAAACAAACAAACAAAAGTCTTAAAAGGTTTTAGCTCTTGTTTTGTTTTTAGATTATTTAAATAAAGGTAATCAACTTTCCTTTAGTGTATCATAGCAATGCAAAATATTGTTTCCATTATAGTTTTCTCTTATTTTTCTTTTTTCTTTTAGAGATCATCTATAGCTGGGTGTTTAATGAGTTCCCATCTTTTGTGGCAGAAGATAGCAGACGCTTCATCTCCCAGGAGACAGGCAATCTCTACATCTCCAAGGTGCAAAAATCAGATGTTGGCAGCTATATATGTCTGGTAAAAAACACAGTGACAAATGCCAGAGTTTTGAGTCCTCCTACACCTTTGACACTGAGGAATGATGGTAAGAAAGATGTTGTTGCTGGGTACTACATGGAAGCAAAAATTGTTTAGCTAATGCAAGAACCATGATTATTTGTTTGTTTTTATTTTCAATATGAGCATGTAAGTACTTCTGAGACCAGGAAGAAAAAGGTGTCCATGAAGACAGTCTTTTAAAACATCTTATAGTTGTGGAGCTATTTAGATCTCTGAAGTCATGTGCAGTCTGACACCTCCTGAAGTATTTTGTTTGAAACTCTTACTCCTTTTTGCTATTCTTATGCTTTATCACTGACACAGAAAAAAATTCCTTTCTCACAAATGTTTGGTTCTGTAGGGCTCCATACTACTGCCAAATGCAAGTGACTACTGTCATGTTTTGATGCCCTTAGGCACCTGAGATATCCACAGGACACGGGCAAATATAGCAGAGAACATAAAGGAAACCTCTGCCCTTACAGTCCAGCTGGATGCAAAGAGAAATAGGATGCATCTCGGCTGGTACAAACTGAACAGACTCTAATGCTTAAAACATTACTTGACGTTCTGAAGTCTTGTTACCCTTCCAGGGTCCAATTCACTGCATTGATTAAGGACCATCAGGAACATCACAATAGAGTTGATTGCAAAGATAGTTAGCTACTCAGATGCTTTAGAATTCCATGAAGGCATGTCACTGCAGTAGGTTTTTTTTTTTTTTTTTCTCTGCAATGAAGTACCTAAACATTATTTTCCAAAACTAGCCTTGAAGTTGGAGTAACTCAGTCATTTCCAAAATTCAAGGGAAAACACCTTCCAATAACATTCCCTATGAGGCAGCACAACATCTCAATATAAGCTATGTGTAACTCTATTTATATAGCTCCCTATAGAGAATATTATTTTTTTGTTTGTTTGCAAATAGAGCATTTATATTTATTTTTTGTTTTCCATCAAAATAATGTTACTTTTGAGAATAAATGTTAATAATTCCATAAGTGCCTATATTTTTTTCCAGGATGAATTCTGGTTCTTCAGAAATTCATTCCAGCAACTCATGATAAATGAATTCACATTTATATAAATCAGAGAGAGAAAGAGAATCTGAGGCTTTTGTTTTTCTTATAAATGTATCGAGCACTAAGACTATTCCTGTGCTGTAGAAACATTATAAAGACTGGACATAAGCAGAAATGATTTAATTTTACAGACTAAACAAAAAAGTATGTTCATTGATTAGAATGGAATTAAGTTAATCTTTATTCATTGTAAGCAGATTGAAAGCTCTGTCTGCTGAATGTGCAGTTTCTGAAAGAAAAAAACTGCGTTTTACTGCATCATTTCTTACTTTCAATTTTTATTTTATACAGTACTTATGCTAATTATTGCATTGTAGTTGTTTAGTTTTACCAAATGAACAAAGCAAGTCTGATCTCTTCACTATTACTCCTTTGAACATGAAACTAATAATACAAAATCAGCAAAATTATTTTTAATCAGTTCAAATTATGACATATTGTCATATTTATTATTTGTATATTGCTCTATTGCTTACATATAAGATTTTTTTCATGTTCTTTTTGTGTGCAGTGATTCAATGGATTCAACAAATAATTCAACTATTCTGTGTTTCTGTGATTAGTTATCCATAATCTACTCTATGGTCACACAACAGAAGAAGTGGGGAGAGTAAACAAAGATAAAGAATGTAGTTGGCTTCACTGAGCTAGGAAATGAAATGATGCAAATTTCCTTAAATGTCAAATGAGTAGTATATACCAGCCTCAAACTAATTTGTGTTTCACTGGTGACTGTCATACAATTGTGATAATACAACCTTCTGACCTGTGCTGGAATATCAGGGAAGTGTTTGTGCTTAGGTGAACTGCTTCTGAACAATTTCCCAATTTATTTTTTCACATGCATGCATTCCTACCAGACTTTCATGCCTTTTTACCTACTGGAAATTCTGAAAAGTCTCCTTTAATAGAGTTCCTAAGTATTTGCTGGTAGACTATAATAAGAAAGTTGGAAATAAAATGACATTAAAGAAAATATGCATCTATCTGAAAATTTATTTGTCACTATGTTGCTGAATTCGGTTGTAATATTTTTTTAAGGTTTAGAATATCCAAATGAAATTAATTACATTCAGCTTTTCAAATATTTACTTTAGTGCAAAAATCATAGCATTCTGAATTCTAGCAGCTGGGATCCCAACTGGCATCCTATTCAGTCAGCACATTTGTCAGAAACTACAGAAGATTTTGTGGTTTAAAATAGTTTTTACAAATGGCATTGTATAAATAAAAAAATTAAATGTTCTCTAATATCTTAACATATGTATTCATCAACTCAAAAATATTCTACTTGATATATTTGTAATTTATTTTTTTATATATATAAACATATATTAAAAACAGATATATACCTGTACTCAGGGGAATGGAAATCCTTTCACAAAAATACTCCTATGTTATCATTTGTCCCTATGTATCTATGAGGAAGAAAGAGAATAATTTTAAGGCTTTCTGTCAAACTCTGCAAGGATGTAGAAACTTCCTTGGCTTTCATTAGTCTTTTATTTTTTTCATGATGACTCTCAAGGAGAGACTCATTGCTACAGAAATTAGTTTCTCAATCAAAATCTTTTTGGTTCTTTATAAAGATTCACTAAACAAGTTAGAATTACAATACAGTAAGAAACTCGTATTCTGAGTTGTAAAATTATTTAAAATTTGTAACATGCTGGGACAAGCTCAGGAGATTTCTCAGAAATTGACAAGATTATCCAAAAAAGTAAAAATTACTAATAATTTTGCAATTAGAATACTATGTAGCATTAACACTCCTACGCCATCTGACTGAGATCAGGAACTTCACTCAAAGTTCTTAAGCAAATACTCTTAACCACTGAGCAGTGGAATGTATATCTTTTGCTAATAAAATAATGGCAAGAATAAATCTGTGCCTAACCTTTCTTCTGAGTGTAGGAAATCTTTGGATTTTGTTTTCTCTCTAGCAATCTAATGATGTTTAAGTCAGGAATCTTATATTCTTCAGTAACTACTGCCTTAAAAGCTTATCAGTCGTTTATTAAACTGTACCTTCTAACTTGCTTGATTCAAAGTAGGTTTCTGAAGTTAAAGAGCTATTACTTAAGCAGTTTTAAAGAAACCCAAATCATTTTAGCTGAAAGGATTTAAGGGACCATTATGGAAGTTTATGCTCTGGGAGCTTCAAGAGTGTAGTTAGTACCTGGAAGATTAATGGAATAGAAGCATTAGCATCTACAAAGCAGAAGTAAAGTGATATGTGATGATTTCTCAGCAGTTTGATTTTTTTTCCCATGAAATAAAAAAAATATTTTTGTATGGATAGAGTTATTAACTCAGAATTTCTCTGCAAAGTCATGGATGGGAAGGAAAAACAAAAAGGCAGAGCAGTCCTTTCTGAAGTAGTAATGATTGATTGATTGATATCCTCCTATCTGTAGTTGTTCAGTTGTGATTAGCTATAGAAAAGACTGACAATGAGAAACAAATCTTAATATTTTATTCCTTTTTCCATTTCCATTAAATGTCCTACAGGGGATAATGTAAACTGTTCTAGCTATGTGAATACCTGTAAATGTTTTCAATTCTACTTCATCTGTTCATGTGGAATGTGAACACCTTACAATCAATATTTATCAAATTACTGTGATTTAATGAATTATGTCATCTCTTCTGTTTGATGCAGACAACACTACATCCAGTGGTGCATAGGGCAATTTGGGTAGCAAAAATTTGAACTCAACTCAAAGATTTGCATCTAAGTCAGAGCAACCAATACAAATTAAAATTCATTTTATGTAGATTTTTCATTATATAAGGTTTTTACAATTTCTGTTTTCAGTGATCCTAGATATCATAGAAAAGTCATTGGTGTTTCAGTTCAACTTTACCTGGCTAGGGAAGACTCTGAGTGGACAACAATGTGGACAGTTTTCAGTCCCACACACACTGATAAGGCAGAGACCTAGAGATGTGGAAACACAAGGAAGAAAACTTGTCACAAAATAAGGAATAAGATTTATTTACAATCAGTCTGAGGAATACTGAAATGTTGGGGTCATCTCTAGGAAGATTGGGGGTGCGAGATTGTCAGAAAGGAGGTAGTTTCATGGGAAGGTAGTGACGTGCGGAATCAAACTCTATAACCATAAAGCAGTTATAAAGCAGGTACGGTTTATTCAGTGCTGCGCGGACACCAGGTGCACCATCTGGAAAAATCGTGCTACAGATGTAGGCAGAACTAATACATAATCAATAGTTTTCCCGGAATTTGGATACATATTCATTACATCGCCGAGAGTTCACTAGCATGCAGACCCTCCCCTCTTGCGTGTGCGTAATGGGTCGTGGGATGAAGATTTGTCGTCTTCCTTGTGAAGGCTTCTGACCGTTTTCACTGTAAACTTCTGACCTTTTTGGGGGGCATGCCCCCAAACCAATTTCTTCTTACCCTGTGGACATCTAATCACCTCCCTGCCAAATGTCCTGGGGCTGTTCTCAAACTCTTATTTTATGGCCTTCATCCCCCTCACTATCCCGGTCACAGTGTCTGCCATCCCTAATTTTCTAACAAGCTCTACGTTCTTGCTTCTACAAACTAACTGTTCCCCTTCAGCCCCCTTATTCTCAGTCATTGTGAAGCCTTCTTACCTTTTTACTTTCACTTATGGGGCCCGTCTCACCTTTCAGTAGAACTTAGGAGATCACATGATCTCTGTGATCCTACATTGCATTTTTATTCTGTGTTGATCAATTTTATTTATTGCAGTATTTTGTGCTTGATAGCTGAAACTAAAAAATGAGAGACAAAATTTTTTATGGCCATACCCAAACATCATGTGTATGTCTGGCAGATCCATTCTAGTTAACATAGCTGAAGGTCTCAGTATTTCCTAAAAATTCAAGTTTCTTTTAGTGCCTGATGCAAAGTAACAAAGATCTTAAGAAAAAGAAAATGATGATTGTTTTAATACTGACTGACAGTGACCAAAACAGAAAGATAAGCAGCCTGAAGGCATTATAGTCACAGCAAAACAATAATAGTGTAACATGGAAACGTAAGACCTTAATAATTCCCTTGAAGTTTATGTAAATATGATGACCTCTTTGGTCTCAAAGATTGTAAATAATTAGGATAAAAAATATCCCTTTGCAATAATAGACTTTTGTTTCCTAATTTTTACAAAGAGCATTGATGTCTTATAGATAATCACTTCGTAATTTCTCTACATTTTCTGCCAGTCTCTGCAGGCATGTTTCGTGCTAATGGAACAAAACCCCAAAAGAACAAAACATGGTACAAAATATTACATCAGCATTTCATTAGGAATGTGAAATGCTGAAATAATGACTTGCAAAGAGCATTTAGTACTTGAAAATATTTCACCTAATAAAGATTATAAATAATAATAAGTTAAAAACATAAGATTTTAAAGATCATGATATCCCTCAGATGTGTTCATATTTAATAGCATAAGACAATTTAACATAATTATTTTCGGAAACAAAGTCTTAGAATAAAACTTTTTAAAAAAATCATCAAGACACAAAACCTCTCAGCTTGTCTGTATAATCAACAGATGGCAGAGGTCATATATAATAAAGTACACTCTAAAAAAGTATATGACTCCATCATACAAGCTCTATGAATTATTTTAAGCAGCGGTTACCACAAGACAACTTGAGGTTTCCATGGCTGAAGTTTTAGAAGAAGTTTTAGAAGAAATACAGTCATTTTAAACAATAATAATAAATCACTATTACTGGGATGTACAATTTTTGTTTTCTTGGCTGCAGCTTTTCAAAGTGGCCTTAAAAACAGTGTAGATTTTTAAACAGAACTTAAGGAGTATCCAAGGATCTACAGACTAATTAGTGTGGATTCTGTATGAGAGAAAATATATTTTAAAAGTGCAATTAGTAGAATCATGGAATCATAGGATGGTTCGAGGAGGAATGGACCTTAAAGACTGCCTAAACAGATTCTGAGCCAGAATTCTTATTTTCTCCAGTGACCTAGGTGGATCCTATCAGGAGCCATCGTCATGCCAGGCACTGATTAAACCACCCAACACTCATTCATATATATATATATATATGTATATGTATATATATATATATAAACCAAAAAAAAAAAAAAAAAAAGAAAAATAAGGAAAAGAAAAGAAAAAGGAAAGAAATTGTAAAATCACAAGGAGTATAATTAAATGATGAAAATTATTGCTATAGTATGAGACAGTGGGGACAATTTTTTAATGACAGATTAGGGTAGGAATGATTTCAGTTCAGGCTAGAGAAAATGTTAATTGCCTAAATTTGGCTGATATCCTGACTCTATTTGAATACCCAAGGCACAAAGTTTAATTTCCTTTTTTCTCTTCAAAAGAAAAAACATGTATCAAAATCTTTTAACCTTTAATGACATGCCTCAGAATTTGCCTTCTTGTACAAGGCTCAGTATTTCTTTAAGAGCTCATTAAACTTTGTCAAGCCATTGATTTAATCATGACTTTTAGGAAAATAGGTCATAATTGTTACTGTATCTAATACTTGCATAACTATGTGTTTGCTTTTTTTTTTTTTTTTTAAACTAAATCTACCATTAAATCCATGTTATGATCTACCAGTATTTAGGTCCATGTAATGAAATAACATTGTTTTGATTTGATACATTTAAACTTTCTAGCTGAACTAACTTAGCTCTTAAAGACATGTTTAAATGCTTATACATTTGGATCTATTTGCATTTTCAGATGGAAAGAAAGATATTGTTATTTCATAGAATCATATCATAGAATCATAGAGTGGCCTGGGTTGAAAAAAATCTCAAAGATCAGCTAGTTTCAACCTTCCTACTATGTACAGGCTTGCCAACCATTAGACCAGGCTGCCCAGGGCCACATCCAGCCTGGCCTTGAATGCCTCCAGGGATGGGGCATCCACAGCCTTCTTGGGCAACCTGTTCCAGTGTGTCACCACCCTCTATGTGTAAAATTTCCTCCTAATATCTAATCTAAACCTCCCCGTCTCAGTTTAAGATCATTCCACCTTGTCCTATCACTATCAACCCCTGTAAGCAGTCGTTTTTGTATGAAAACAAGAGAAAGCTGATCTAAAATATATTTTCAGAAAACAAGATGAAGTCTTTAACCGGAGATTACAGGCTCATCCTAATGCTTCCTAGCTATAAAATCTCTGTTGTTTGTTAGTTTTTCCACTTGGGCAAAAAAAAAAAAAAAATACTCTTCACTCAGTGAATGAAAAAGGCACTTAATAGTAACTAATGAAAAGAGGAAATCTGCATGTCCCATTACACAGATAAATACTATAACCACTTAGTTTTATACTAGTTGAATGTTATTCTTGATGATTTTCACTGATAATTCTATACTGATTTGAGAAATCATGACAAAGTTTAACAGAACTTTTCAAGGGGGAAAATTGAAGGCTTTTTAAATCATGTAATGCAGAAATATGTAACAATCTGTAGAACTTCATTGTTGTCTTGCACTGGTAAATGAGAGAACAGACCCAACATTTCTGAAAAAAAGCCCTCACAAAAGTAACCTGTGGGAGCCTGTGGGATGACAGCACTAATAGAGCACAGACCTGATGGAAAATCCTCAGTTTCATAAGAAACATCTGAAGGACTATAATTACACAGTTAACCATTCAGCTTTTTTTTTTTTTTTTTTTTTAATCCTTCTAGCTTGTAGGTTAATTTTTTGCCTATCTCTCAAGCTGGTTTTCTCTCAGTTGCAGATTCTATATTCCACTGCTTTCATGTGCATCCTTATGATTCTTCCTTTATTTTTTCTTGCATAAGAGATCTCCTTCTCATTTCTTTTTTCTCTTAAAGTCTTGTTTGTTTGTACACTGGAATTTCTTTGGAAAATCTTGAATGATTTTTGTAGATTTAGACCAGATTTGTCTTGCTGCCAGTGTATCCACAACTCAGATTCTATCCAGTTTTCTAATCCACAAATCTAATTCTCATTCTTTTTAATGTAAGCTTTACTGCTTATCCTGATAGCTCATCCTCTTTCTAACCAAGCACAAGTTGTTAGCATATTCTTCTTTCATTCACACTGTGACATTTTTCTCTCAGTCACGTCAAATACAAACTACACACCTTGCCATATGTAAACTGTCTCCTTCTCCTATTCATTTCTTGCAATCCTACTATCAGTCACTCCATACTAAATTCCAGATATCTCTGCTGATGTCAATGTTTATATCTTTCCTAACCAAAAATGATTTCCCAGTTTTGTTTAACATGTATAAAGTGTGTTGTCCCGATTAATCATTTCCAGAATTAAAGAGGCTGTTGAAAATTAAATAATTGAACTTTTTGTCACTCTGCATGTCTGTATTTGTGTCTCTCTACACAGATGGTTTTACACAAATGCGTTGGAGGTTTTTTTCCTGATCTTGGAAGGTCCTTGGTTGAGTGCAATATGATATGATATGTAGGTTTCATTTTTATAATTGTCATTGCACTGGTAAATAAAGCTTTGGTCTAGGAAAATTCTCATCCTTCATTAATCTTTCAAAATGTAAATATTAATATATGTCTGAGGAAAGTAATCCTTTTTCTCAAAACTTATTGAAGTGTTGCTAGTGGCCCTGAAGAACATTTTAAAATATATACTGGATCTGAACAGAGCATATCAGATGAGGCACTGGCACAGACTGCCTAGAGAGCTGTGGTGCCCCATCCCTGGAGGTGCTCAAAGCCAGGTTGAATGGGGCCTGGGCAGTCTGAGCTGGTGGAGAGCAAGCAACCTATGGGAGGGATTGGAACTGCATAATTTTTCCATCTTATATTTCTGTATTGTCCTTTACAACCCAAGCTATTATATGATTCTGTGATTCTATAAATTGGGCTATTTATGTCAGTTATTAGCTTTACTGTTGGACGTGTTCAGAAAGTAAGCCACAGCATTTTTTCTGATATATATATGATATGTCAATATATGGAAAACTGGTGATATTTCATTTTAAACATTTCTTATTTTCCAGGTGTGATGGGGGAGTATGAACCAAAAATTGAAGTTCATTTTCCTTACACAGTTACAGCAGCAAGGGGAACAACTGTTAAGATGGAATGTTTTGCACTTGGCAAGTAAGTCCAGATTATTTCATAATTAGACATGATTGTTTATTAAGATGTGACATGTCTAATTTGTTGTCCCATTATTTTGTTGTATTGCATTTTCACAGACATCCCTTTCTGCACGCTTAAACTAATTATGAATTCCCTACCCAACCATTTCTGTGGACAGTAATTCGTTCAATTTAAAAGACTGTCAAAATGAAAAGTAGTGTTCTCACAAAGAAAAAGAGAACAGTTTTTGTGTTGAAAATTTTACCACACTCATGCTTTTATTTATTGTGATAACGTTTTAATCAATAAATTCCATTTGTTCTGCCAAAATATCATAATTGGAAAATAAAAGAGATTATCTTTTTTTTTTTTTTCAAAATACAGTTGTTGTTTTTTTTTGTTTGTTTTTGGTTTTTTATTGTTGTTGTTTATGAAGATAATAGCACAATGATCTGAGCATTTCCTACCATACTTTGTAGAAACTGAAGGTCTCTCATTTCTACCTGAGCTAATGGCTCTACTAGAGAATATGTATTTTGTATACATATCTAGGTGAGAAACTGATAACTTTTTGATTTTGTTGTGACAATTACTATTATTTTCATTGTAAAGAGTGTGGCAAGGATAGTATACATTCAGGCAGATCTAAACAGTAATTTGAGTGACTCAAAGAGAATATTGTTGTCTTTGTATATATATTAAAAAACATGTTCCATAATTGAAAATTCATAATTGAAAATTATGGATATGTAAAAAAACACAAAAGATTTTCTTTTTCAAAAATGTATCCCTTAAAATTACAAGAGGTGTGTGTCAAATGTGTGAGTGAAATCACACAGTATTGAACACCATTCAGTTCGTTTTTGCAGTGATGCTGTTTTTGCTCATATTTTCCCTGGTCATACAGCTCAATATCACTTATCCTGCCTGGTTTTCAAGTTCATGGCTTATAAAGGCACATACAGATTCCTCATGGACTGGCTTAAATTAAGAAACAATGGGAGGTTTTTACTTTGTACCATTTATGGTGGAATTTCACAATTGGTCTCAGGTCATGTCAGGGGTTCCATATGCTCTTCTTTTTTGTCCACCTAAGTACGAAATAAATTCCAGAGGAAAGGAATTTTAAAGCAATAGCGTAATTTCCTGAAGATCATCACTCCACACTGCTTGGTAAATGTGGTTTTCTAGAACAATCTGTTGAAGCCTATCTTCATCACCTGAGACGACCTTTTTATGTTTTTTATAGCTATTTTGACATTCATGTCATTTTTATTACTTTTTGTTGTTGTTGCTTTGATGATTGGTTGATTTGGCTCAGGTTTTCCCTTAACACTTTATATTTAATAGCTGGATGAGATTTGTCTTAAATTTGCTTTCCTTTGTGCCTGTTTCTGCTGGCAATCCAAAATCATTTGATCAACATCCAAGTCAACCTTGGAGACTACATCAACAGAAAATATTCATAAACAATTGCAGAGGAATATCATTTTAATTGTATCTATTTAGGCCCAATGACCTTAAAGTGAAAGACAGGACAGTGCTCAATCAGTCCAAACAAAATTTAGGAGGCATGCAGGGAACCATCAAGCAGTGGCTGGTTTTTGTAGATTCATGTTCCACCAAAATGTGAGTAGGAGCTTCAAAAAAAAATGTGTGGGGAGAACTTCTGTGAAGTAAAACACAATTTTTATGTTTTTGTACAGTAAAAGCAAGGAAAGGGGTACATGAGAGAGAACAGAAAACCAATAAATGGAGAGATTTACAGAGATACTAGATTACATGAGGAGAATAGCTGATTGTATAGGCAGGTTGCTCCAGGCTTCCTCCTGTCAGCAATGCTAACTACTTTTCTGCCAGGTTAATATTGGAAACAAGTCTCTTTTAGACTCCTGGCTATGGCTGGAGCAGTAACCAACATATTAGTTTCATTTTCTTCCTCTTGTTGGAATTAAATTGCAATTGCAGGCAGATTCCTAGTCAATTGTCACTTTCCAGTGAAGAGGATGTTCACCAAATGTTGTCAAGACCAAGCATAAAACATCTTGTAGGCAAGAAAAGGAAGTGCTAATACTTTCCGTCATCAGCACCTTGAGATTTAGTAAACTCTCTCAAAAAGACTCAGTCTTTCAAATCACCACATACGGAAGGTGATGGTTGACAGGAAAGGTTTCAATTAGTTTATTTCCGGGTTCATATTTGGCACTAAAATTTAACAAGCAAACAAACAAACAAAAACAAACAAACAAACAAAAAAAAAAAAACAGAATACCTGATCCATCAGGAAATTTATCTAATTAGGTTATCTAATAAGTTGATCCCATTTGCTGCTATTGCAATGGGCAACTATTTTTAACATACATACTCCTTATCTTCTTATATGGTTCCCTGTTCATTTTCATCACTTTCATTTTTTTTCTATCTTTTATTTTTGATAGCCTGTATAAATTTTTTCTTGTTCTGCTGCCACAGGTGCCCATTACCAAGCTGAATCAGCATCTAATTAGCTCTTTATTTAACATGTTGAGATTTGAAGTCTCAAAACCAATGTGCTGCTGTTTTTCTTTTGCTTTAATTTAGCAGTCTCAAACATTGCTCTCCTCGTATGCATGTAATTGTGAGTATGACAGACATTCCAGCAAGACTTCCAGGCATCTGAAAACATTCCAGAAAGAGCCTAGTTACAGATTAATGATTTATTAATAGTGTTTATTTAGAACTGCCAGTCACTATGACTGTGGAAATTAAGTAAATTGGATCTGGGCTGTATAACCTGAACAAATTGGAGCTGTGCAGCTTTTGTCAAACTAAATTGCTTAACAGGTAGAAATTCTCCAAGAAGGGTTTTATTTTGACCTAAGCAATATGCTGCTTGTTCAGTTGCAAGAGAAAATATTGTGTTGTGAATGTCAGAGATAAATAGATTTTGTAGGTTCTAAAGAATTCAAAATAATACAGGAATAAAATACATCTAAATGATGTTGTTTGAATGACATAATGTTGCTTATAATGATCAACAATAATTGGCAAAGAAATTGCTGCATTTATCCATTATAGAGATATAACAAACAGAAGAATTCAAAATAAATATATATATGTAACATACATCAAAATGCATTTTGCAATTAGCTATCTTTAGAGTTTTGTCTTGGGTTTTTATGATGATCTACGTTTATTACAATTTTCTGTTTCTTACAACTAGATTTACTCTTATACCCACACAAAGACTTGTGTTTTGATTACTTCTATATTTTAACATACCTGTACGCGGAGCACATATATATGTTTTTTGTCACCCATTAAATTATGTCATATTAACTAGGATCATTTGAATTTGGGTTTCTTTGCTAGTGTAACAGACAATCATATTTTTTGCAAAGAAAAATTCAGAAAAATAAACTCATACAATAATAAAGGACTAACATTTTTTTAACTTTTCATAAGAACTACCTGACAACATACTTGCAATGATTTCAGTCACAACACTCTTCATTTTAACACTTTATGACTTTGGAGAATATTTATCTCAGAAGTACTTTCAATTTATTTTTACATGGGTCTTAAAAGCAACAGTAAATGGAAATAAATTTTATAAATAGTTCAGACAATGATACAGGACTCTGTCCAAGTTTTAAATACACTCCTTTCCAACAACCAAACAGTTGTGCCTTCAGAGGAAAGCAGCTCAAGAAAAAGGAAGCGTTAGTACAATCCTGCTCTTTTTTCCTTTGTTTCAGATATATAGCTCTAGATTGACTTCTGCTTTCCATTTCAAACAATTTTTCTAAACATACTTTTCCACACAGACATATTTTAAAACCAAGTTGCATCACATTACATGACCTTCACAGTTCAATCTTTTTCTCATTGTATGTTGCAATGCAGCATACTATACTGCTGTTTTTACTTCGTTGTCTATATAAACCTCACTGGTTTTCTGGTTACAGCAAGGAAATAAAATATATATTTTTATTATGGTGGTGCCTGTGATTCTGTGATTCTGTGCCTAAAGCCAGTTTTGAGTGAGTAATCATATTTTATTTCTCACTAGAACAAATTAGAGAATGTGGTCTATAGCCATACTTGCTAAAGTTTCAATCTTTGCTTTAAAAATAGAATTAATGTTTTAATGATATATATATATATGTATCCTTTTTTTTTTTTAAAGTTATGCTTGTTTTTTAACCACATAGATCATCAGACAGATTTTAATCACAAGAGTCAAAAGATAAGTGTTCTGACAGTCATTTTTTCTTACACTTCATACGATTGTTTTTCTATATTTTGACAGAAGGTTTCATTTTGTGTTATTTTTATGCAATAGGAACATCTCTATAGTATATCAATATAATTTATAAATGCTAGTTTAGTTCACCTTACAAATATAGTCTATGCCTTTATTGCAAAATAATCGCAGTTAAAGATAGGAATTAAAGAGATATTGACTTACTTTTATTACTTCTATAATGATGAGGCTGTTGTGATAAAACTATTGTTCTGGTGTTACAGCTCACTTTGCATTAATAATTATATTATAAACACTCTTTTGAAGAGATTTATTGCCAACCATAAACAATCACCCCACCCGTAATGTGGCCTGCAAGAACTCAGTCTGGTTTTAAATCTTGCTCTTTAAATGAGATAAAGAAGAGGTAACATTATATATTTTTAAATCACAGAATCAAATGAAATTTTGTAAATTATATTTCAGGAGATGTTCTAAAATATTCCCTAGAGATAATGAACTCTTTGAATAAATTCTGATTTGTAAACATATTACAGTTTTAAATCCATGGAATACGGAATTTTATTTTTTTTCCTCAACTTTCTGTAGGTATAAAAAGATACATTTTGCTAGTTTACATGATAAATAGATGTTTCTGTGAGGTTTGGCTAGCATTTAGCTGTGCAGTGAGGATGACAAAAAGGATGATAACGATTTCAGAAAAGGCAATATAGTAATATTTGGTCAAAGGTTTTATATTATTTTGTTCCTTTATTTTCTTGAACTTAGCCATATGTGATTTCATACAGAACCACAAAATTAATAGAAAATTATCCTACAATAACGAGTCACAGATCCAGGCTGCACAATTCTCTGCTGTACTTGCAGTTATCTACCTGGTCTTTCAACATAGTTGAATAAAATATTACATATTACCCTCTGTTTTTCTTAATTGCATAGGATAAAACTTAACCCTCTCTTCTAATCACATCTGTAAAATTTGTCCTTCCCTTGACATCCATCAAAAGTTAAAACTATGTTCTAGGACTTTCATATACATCTCCCTGGCTTTAACCTTTTTGTTGTCTGATCTAGACAGATACAGTAAGACCTTATTTTTACTAACAAAGAATGCTGTGGAACTGGCATCATATCTTATCTGTAGATAAAAAGGCTCTTTGTAGGTTCAGATCCAGCAGAAAACATCTCTCACTTTAAACTGTCAAGAGAAGCAGAAGAGATCTTCTTGTGAGCTGACCTCTTCACACTGATGTAGTATTACAAAAACTCTCACGGGAATTTCCGTTCCAAGGCCATTTTTTTTCTAACATAAAACTCTTCAATATGCAACCTTCCACTTCAGCCCACGCACTATGCTGAGGAACAACAAACTTGATATACTTTTCTCAGTTTAAAACAAACTTTAAGTAATTCTCTGCTAACCCAGGTAACTAGCAATAGGACAAAAGGTGACTGCCTCAGGTTTCTCTAGGAGGTCCAGGTTGGATGATCTTTTAGGTCTTTTCCAACCTTGGTGATTCTATGTTAGGAGAAATTTCTTCTCATAAAGAGTGGTAATGCATTGGAACAGGCTGGCCAGGGAAGTGGTGGAGTCGCTGTTCCTGGAAATGTTCAAGAAAGCTGTAGATGTAGCCTGAGATTTAGTGGCCATGACGGTGGATGGACAGATGGCTGGACTTGATGAACTCAGTGGTCTTTCCCAAACTTAACGATTCAGTGATTCTACATTAGGTCATGTACCAATGACACTGAAATGAGTGAAGTGTCAAGGTGCAAAACAGCAGGCGAATATTTACAGAACCATAGAATCATAATATCATGGTTATAGAATGGTTTGGGTTGGAAGAGAATTTAATGAGCATCTGGTTCCACTCATCCCTGCCATGGACAGGGACATCTTTCAATAGATCAGGCTGCTCAAAGCCACATCCAACTTGGCCTTGACCGTTCCCAGCAGAGGAACATCTCAACTTTCCTGGGTAAACTGTTCCTGTTCCTCAATATTCTCATTATGAAAAATTTGTTCCCTATATCCAATATAAATCTACCCTCTTTCAGTTTAAAACAATTACCTTTTTTTTTTTTTTTCCTGCCACTAAAGCCCTTATAAAATGTATTTCTATATCTTTCTTATAATCCATCTTTATTTCCTGAAAGGCAAAAATAATGTCTCCCCAGAGCAAAAAGAAAGCCTGTAGGAAGTGGGAGGAGGAACGGGTTACTTGGGAGGTCTACAAAGAAGTTTCCCAAGCAGCCAGGGATCAAATTAGGGAAGCTAAAATCCAGATATAATTAAATCTAATCAGAACATAAAGGGGAACAAGAAGAAATTCTACAGGTATATCAATATTCTAAGGAACCTGATGAGGTTTAGCAAGAGCAAGTGAAGAGTCTTACACCTGGGAAGAAATAACTAAAGGAAAGCTAGTGGTTTGGCCTAGTTCCCCAACAGGGCGTGAAGGGATCCACGGATTTACACTCTGGCAAAGGAGGTGGAGGGAAGGGAAAAGGCAGAGAGATGGGCCTAGGTGAATAAAACACCTATGCTAGGCAAAAACTTAATAAATATAATAGTGGAACATGAGACAACACAATATAATACAATATAGTTGAAACTGAAGCAAATAAATAAAATAAAATGAGGGAGTGTTTGAAAGAGAAGACCTTACTCTAATGCTGTATGCAAGATGGCCAAGGAGCATACAGAACAAAGCAAACAAAAAGAGAGCCAGTCTCATGACTCCCGGTCGGTTTTATCTTCCCCTGACTGAAAAACGGAAACAGAATAATGAAGTCTTCTGGGAGCAGTAGTTCATTTTTCTCTTCTGATACCGGTAACTGGAACTATTGACAATCCACAGAACTGCAGCGTTAATTCTTCAACTCCCAGTACACTACATGATGACATAATGTGGAATACCAATCCAAAATTATAAAACCATGACAGCTAGGAAGGATGTGGACCCTCTCCAGGAGGAAACTGGAGACAAGGTCACAAGGGATACAGAAAAAGCTGAGGTGCTCAATGACTTCTTTGTCTCAGTCTTCACTGAGGCTCTAGCTGTACCACCCAAGTTGCAGAAAGTGTAGGTGAGAACTGGGAGAAGGAAGACCTGCCCGTTGTAAATGAAGATCAGGTTTGAGACCATCTAAAGAACCTGAAGGTGCAATAAGGTCTTTCCATTCTGAGGGAACTGGCGGAGGAAGTTGCCAAGCCACTATGCATCATATTTGAAACATGGCAGTCTGGTAAAGTTCCCACTGACAGGAGAAGGGGAAATATTACCCCCATTTTCAAGAATGGGAAAAAAGAAGATCCAGGGAACTGCACGCCAGTCAGTCTCACCTCTATGTCTGGCAAAGTCATGGAGAAGATCCTCCTGAAGGCCTCATTAAGGCACATGGAAAATAAAGATGAGGTGACTGGTGGTAAGCAACATGGCTTCACCAAGAGCAAGTCATGCCTGACAAACTTGTTGGCCTTTTATGATGAAGTTACAGTGTCATTGGATAAAGGAAGAACAACTGATGTAATTTACCTGGACTTCTGCAAAGCATTTGACACTGTCCCACCTGACATGCTAGTAGCCAAGTTGGAGAAAAATGTATCTGATGGGTGGACCATTCACTGGATATGGAATTGGTTGGATGATCACACCCAGAAATTATTGGTCAGCAGTTCAGTGTCCAAATGGAGGTTGGTGATTAGTTGTGTTTCTCAAATATCAGCGCTGGGACCAGTGCTATTTAACATCTTTTAGGCAACAGTGGGATTGAGTGCACCCTCAGCAAGTTTGCAAAACAATACCAAGCTGGGTGGTTCAGTTGACATGCTTGAGGGAAGGGATGTCATCGAGAGGGTTCTGGACAGGCTTGAGAGGTGAACCCAGGAGAACATCATGAAATTAAAAAAGGTCAAGTTCAAGGTCTTGCACTTTGGTCAGGGCCATCGCAAGCACAGATACTGATTTGGCAGAGAATGGCTTAAGAGCAGCCCGAAGGAGGATTTGGGGATATCAGTTGATGAAAGATTCAACATGAGCTGGCAATGCATGTTTACAGCCCAGAAGACCAACCATGTCCTGGGCTGTATCAAAAGAAGCATGGCCAGCAAGTTGAGAGAGGGATCCTGCCCCTCTAACTCTGCACTGGTGAGGCCACACCCGGAGTACTGCATCCAGATGTGGAGTCTTCAGTGCAGTAACAACATGGACCTGCTGGAGAACATCACCACAAAAATGATACACAGAATGGAACATCTCTCCAATGAGGACAGGCTGAGAGAGCTGGGGATCTTCAGCCCGGAGAAGAGAAGGCTCCAAGGTGATATTGGACCTTCAGTATTTAAAGGGGAGCTACAAGAAAGAAGGGGACACCAGGGTCTGTAGTGATAGGAAAAGGGGAAATGGATTCAAGCTTAAAGAAGGTAGATTTAGGTCACATACAAGGAAAAAGTCTTTCTTTACAGAGAGAGTGGTGAGGCACTGGAATGGGTTGCTCAGAGATGTGGTGGATGCCTCGTCCCTGGAGACTTTCAAGGTCAGGCTGGGCTAGACTCTGAGAAACCTGATCTAGCTGTGGATGTCCTTGTTCCTTGCAAGGGAATTGGACTAGATGACCTTTAAATGTCCTTTCCAACTCTGATGATTCTGTGATTCTGTATTCTGCTCTGCTCTTGTGAAACCCCATCTGAATTATTGTGTCCACTTCTGGGGCCTTCAACACAGGATTAACATGGAGCTGTTGGAACGAGTCCAGAGGAAGGCCACAAAGATTATCAGAGGTCTGGTAGGGACAGGCTGGTAGAGATGGGGCTTATCAGCCTAGAGAAGAGAAGGCTTCAGGGAGACCTTACAGCAGCCTTCCAGTACCTGAAGGGTACCTCCAGGAAAGCTGGGGAGGGACTTTTATAAGGGTATGTAGTGACAGGATGAGGGGAAATGGCTTTAAACTTGAAAGGGTAGCTTTAGACTAGATATTAGGAAGGAATTCTTTACTGTGAGTGGGGAGAGACACTGGAACAAGTTGTCCAAAGATGTTGTGGATGCCCCCTCCCTGGAGACGTTCAAGGCCAGGCTGAATGGGACTTAGAGCTAGTCTAGCAGGAGCCATCCCTGCCTAGCATGGAGGTTGGAACTAGGTGACCTTAAGTGTCCCTTCCAACCCAAACCATAGCTATAGAATTCTATAATTTAATGATTCTCTTCTCAAGGTAAACTACACCAACATTCTCAGACTTTCTTCACAGTAGAGGTGTTACATTTTTTGTGTCTGTCCTTTGGATGCACTCCAACAGATCAGTGCTTTTGTTTTGATGGACTGTAGTGGAATTGTCAGGTGACAGCCTGAACCAATGGTTGAGTACCAGATGAGAAGGAGTGGCTTACTCAGGGAGCTCAGGTGCAAGCAGTGCACCTGAGTGACCAGAAGGAGTGGAGCCTGGATCCACAACTCCTTAACCTCATTTAAGGGTTAGCAACTGAGAAAGCAGCATCTCTCTGGCATTCTTCTTGATCTGTCACTGGTTGTCAAATGGGTGAGCCAATTTTTCTTTGTTGCCTGCTCTTGCTCCATAGTGCTTATTTCTCATTAGGAGGCAATGTCATCACCTTTGTTTGCTATATATGGACACAGAATTGTATGTGGTACTCCAAGCAGGTTCTCGTGAGAGCAGAGCAGATGGGGAAAACTGTCTTCTTGACCTGCTGGCCACTCATCTTTGTATGTAGCCCAGAATATGGCTGTTTTCTTGGTGGGGGCTTAGAATGCATATTGACTATTCATATTCTACTTTTAATCCACTGGTATCTCTAAATCCTCTGCAGAATTGCTTTTGATATGTTCTCTGAAACATTACTGCCAGTGTAAACTGCTTCCAGTCTACAAGCCAAAATCTTGCAATTGGCATTGTTGAACTCCACAAGATTCAGACAGGTTCTACTTTCAAACCTGTCGAGGTCTCTCTGGCATGTCTATGGCACCACTCAGCTTGGCTTCATCAGCACACTTACTGAGGATGCACTCAATCCCACAGTAATTAAGATATTACGTTGCACTGGTCCTGACTCAGAAGCGCTTGTGTCCTTGAGGGACACCACACACATTACTGTTTTCCATTTAGACAATGAGTTACTGATTATAACACTTTGGATATGGCAATCTAGCCAATTCTATTAATTATACCCATATCTCTCCAATTTAGAGGTAAAAACATTATGGTGGACTGTATCAAAAACCTTACAGAACTTCAAGTATTTTACATCAGTAGCTCTTCCCTCCAACACTGGTAGTACTGTTGGGCAGTAACTGTTGGGGTTATGATCTCAGATCTTTATACTGTGGTGGTAGTCGGAGACATAGCTCAGAAATGCTGTCAAAAGTGGAATAAATTTTCAACCCCAGAAATTGCTTCTCTTTTAGATATTATGTCTCCTTGTACTTTCTCATGAACATGAGACAATCCTTGTCTCTTCCTATGACAACAGTGATAAACAGAGATACTTGTGATACTATAGATGAGTCCATGTTCGGAACATTTAGTGCACATTTACAGCTCTCATTTCCACTGATTCCTTGGACAATAAGACATAAATTGTCACCCCCTACACAGGAGCTGCTGGCCAAAATGAAGCATGAAAAGACATGATAAATCACTACACTGAAAAATGAAGGATGGGAAATTGATATATAATATATATTTATATATATATATTAATATATAATTTGCAGGTGAATTGAAAGCTAATTTTGACTTGACTTTTATATGTGTTATTATACTCACAATTTAATGACATGCCGAGATCCCTGGCTTGCATTAAATGGAACAAATTACTTTAGATAGTACATATTCAATTGCTTGTGGAACTAGATATTCAAATACTGTGTGTTTGTTTGTTTGTTTGTTTTTCCTTGCAAATAGGAGAAGTATCGGGGGAACATAACAAGCAAGAATGTTAGGACTGTCAAATATTAGGCAAATCATAATGCAGAATTCCACAGATAGCAATTTGCTTTCAATTTCAAAAATTATCTTTTTAATTACGGATCACAGATATTTAAAATGTCTGCTCGCTCTTCTTATAACATGGAAATTTTAACATAAAATAGTGAAAAGTTTGACTAACATTAAACTGCAAGCTAGAGAAAAAAAAACCATATACAAATATATGTTTCTAAAACCCATATGACAGAAAATCTTGCTCCTCTATGGCCTTTCACACCACTTCTCAGTCTTGAAAGCATTTTTTTTGTTAATTAATTATATCGAGTGCCAAATCTGAAAGCTGTGAAAGCTACTCTGCACATTCACTGATAGCAAAACAATCCCAAGAGGGAAATGAGTACGCTCAATAGAAAAGTACTTGTCATTTTTATTCGTAGAGATGTCCTTCCACCTGTAGACAAACTTTTGATTAGAAGAAGGAACCTTTTTAAATGTGAACATGCCTCCTTCATGCTCAATTTCTTTATATAAGACAGGAGTAGGTCTAAGATTTATTTCCTTCCAGAGTACATACTTTTAATGTCAAATAAATCGTAGACTTTCATCAATTTAAAGTTCATTTTCAATTTATAGTGAATAAGAATTGATATAATAAGGTGCTAGAGTAGGATTGGATTTTGTTCTTTTTTTTCAAGTTAGATTGATTTCTGCACTCCTTTGAGTAGATTTTCTCTTGAATAGACTTTATAATGTTGCAAATATTGCAATCATTCACAATAATGTAATAAAGATTCTTTGGTAAATCCCAGGTGGCACTCCCAGGCCTCATTCTGCCTCACTCTAAGTGCTTCATACTTACATTTTGATATTTAGATTTAATTGCTTTTATCATGTGACATTAGGAAAATAGAAAAAAAAAATCTACCCCAGCAAGCTGCAAGTTCCTATCAATAGGACATCAGTCATGAAGAATCAGCATTACCATTTCTTTCTCTTTCTCTCCGAGGACCATCAAAGAAAACTTGCAAATGTAACTGAAAACTGTTTGGTAATTTAGACAACCTTGATTTATATTTAAAAATAAAGGAGAATTTTTGTAAATGCTTGCTTGTAGCTTCTATGCAAAGGTGACCTTCAAATTGAGGACAAGAATGAAATGCTTATGCTGCAGAAATCTGCCTGCTTCCATTTACGTTCCAAATTTACTATCCAGAAGCACATATGCTGGATTTCTCTCTGTGTCAGAAGTTGAAAGGATCAGAAGGAAAGCACTTCTTGCAATTTGTAGATTCTTCATGCATTATCTCCTATATTCACACAACAGATGTCATATATGATTTTTACTTCTCAAGTTCCCTCATATGCTGTTTACATAACCATATCCAAGTCAATGGCTTATGACATCTTAACTGTTTTTATGTCCTTATAAATTTATCATAATGTGTCCACTTCACAGTATCTCCAGCCAGCAAACTGAGATAGGGATGATACAAAGACTAAAAAAAAAATCACTGGACAAATGAGGAAAAAAATGAACTTCCATCCATACTTAACAATAGTAATAGCACATTCATTGCTCCTCTATTCCATGATGTAACAATCCATTATTTAATGATGACTAAGCAGAGTAAGGAATTTTGCAATATGTCCAAAGTTGAATCCACAGAAGGAGTTGTTCGGCATTTTCCACTAAATTTGTCATTACCTAGCCTTGGTATGATTTCTCCGAGTTAATGCCATTATCTAACTTCTAAATGTAGCCACAAAATGGAACAGATTGCCCACGGAGGTGGTAGGTGCCCTATCCCTGGAGACATTCAAAGTCAGGTTGGACAGGGCTCTGAGCACCTGACCTAGCTGTGGATGTCCCTGTTCGGGGAGCTGGACTAGATGACCTTTAAAGGTCCCTTCCAACTCAAGAGAAATGTGTTAGTCTCCTACATCTCAGCATCTAATCAGAACAGAATTACATGGGATATGCTAAAGATTAAAAAAAGAAGTGTGAGTTTTTAATATTCATCTCTAGAAAAGGATGGAAAGAATTTCAGGATATTCCTCAGCACTTTAATCTTACAAAATTAGACCAAAATAATTAGAAGATAGGCTGGAGGACATAACGACAAACGGTTCTTGTCTAATCTTAAATACACAGGCACGAAGAGTTTTCCAAGACATATTATTATGCGAACCTGTGGATTTGAAGGAATCATTCAGAACAGTGATGCCTAATAAAACATTGTAGTGCAGACAGGATTTGAAATTCACACCAATCAAAAATTGAAAAAATTATTTATATTTATATATGCAGCTGAAAATTAGAAATTTAGATCCACAGAAAAGGTATTTTAAATTTCCAAACATATTTTTATTTCAGATTAAATTGGTAAACAATTGTATACAATTTCTTCATATATGTTTTTCATAGCATTTCTATTTCTAATGAGACGTGAATATTTCCAACAAATTCAAGAGCATTTACATTAAATATTTTGCTGAAATGTTACACTTACATTCTCTTCTGGATATAAATACAAAACTATAACTTATATTTTCTTAAAATTCAAAGTGAACAAAATCGCAGTAATGGCTATCACAGTCACAGATGACCTCTGAATTTTTTTTCAGCTCAAATAAATAGGAAGGTTAATGATGGTATTTTGGAACTAAATAGTTAATTATTTTTTTTTCCCAGTGATGCTAAGATTTACCAGCAAGATTCAACACCTTCCAAAAGTGAGAAGAAACCTTGTCTTTAGCTTAACTGAAAGTTGTGTAAAGTACTCATAGGAATTAAATGTGAGCAGTTTTACATACTCAACAAGTAACCAATATTCCCATACATTATCTGCTTAGACATAAAATAAAAATGAATTATAGTTACTACAAGATTTTAAAATTTCACATATTATATTAAACTCAAGGTGATACTTTTATTGTTGGTTGTTTTAAAAATAAATAAATAAAGCCGTGGATCATTTGAAAAAGATGAACAATATTTTGTTGATGAGCACATATTTTAGTTAGCTTTCATGGTAGATCTTGTGAGTTTTCTAGAACAGTCATAATTTTATTCTTTCACAAGCTTGCCCAGATATTTTTCATACTTTCATTTTATACTCACACGAGTCACAAAAGAGAAATAGGCAGAGATATATAGAAAGAATACAGCATGTAAACAGTTTATACTCCAAGATGAACCCAAAACAGTACTTATGAAATCTCCATGAAGTCACTAAAGAAAGACTGACTTAGAGCATCAAAGTGAAATGTGGAATTAGAAATATGAAAAAAAATACACTAATATTTTTATTTTGTGCTACTTCTAACATATCAAAATAATTCCTTCCAGTACCAAAAGGGAGCCTATAAAAAGGAGGAGAGTCAACTCTTTGAAAAGGTAGATAATAGCAGAACAAGGGAAATGGTTTTAACTTGAAGGAGAGAGGATTTAGGTTCGATATCAGGGGGAAGTTCTTTATTATGAGAGTGGTGAGGTACTGGAACAGGCTGCCCAGAGAGGCTGCAGATGCCCTGTCCCTGGAGGTGTTCAAGTCCAGGTTGGATGGGACTCTGGACAGCCTGGTCTAGTATTAAATGGGGAGGTTGCTGGCCCTGCCTGCAGCAGGATTGGAGCTTGATGATCCTTGAGGTCCGTTCCAACCGAAGCCATTCTATGATTCTGTAATTTTGATAGTTACTTGTATTTTGAAAGCAAATCAAAATATGTAGCCGTGAACTAGAATATCAAATGGGAAAAATTAAAAAAAAAAAAAAAAAAAGTAGGTTTTATTAGTTTTGTAGAGAGAAAGAGGTATCCTTTTATTGTTAATATTAAAAATGGAACAGGATGAAGTAGTGTTCGATAAAAATGAAAAATTCTTCATGTATTTCTTCTGTAGGGACCAGAAAGAACAGAGAGCTATTGCAGAAACTAAATCTAGTTGTAATGATTATGTTTCTGATATAGTCAAACAAATAGCAGATACAATTCCAGAAATTGTACATTAGCCAACAAACAAACTTTGTAAAGGTTGTTGTGCTTATAGACTCGGTTTCAACAACCTGTGGCATTCAGGAGATACTAACATCTAGTCAGAAGTCTTTGAATTTTTTTAATCGTAATAAGGCATTTGAATTTGGAGCAACCCTGCTGAAAGCCTGATCCCAACTTCAGTTTTTCATTTTCCAAATTTTCACTGGCTAAGAAATATGTAGAACCATAAATGTCAATGATTGCCTGTCACAGAGTTGACTAGATCAATCTATGCCCATGACAGGGGGGCAGTAGGCCCGTGGGCCCCCTGGCCTCCAAAAATGAGAAGAAAAAGGGATAAGGGAGATGGGAGCTGCGCTCAACAAAAAAAATTAACAAAACAGAACAATGGCAACAATTGGAAAACTTATTATACTAACTATGATATCTGAATGCAAGATAACACAATATAATAAAATCTAATTGAAACTGAGACTAATAGATCAAATAAAATAGGAGAGAGAGAGTTTCCAAGTCCGAACAAACCTGAAAGCTTGGAATGGATAGGAAGCACTCTCACACACACCCCCTGCAAAACAGTAAAGCCAGCAACAAAGAGGAGGGGCCAGATCCCATGACTTCTGTGACATAATGGGACAGGTACTCGGAAATGGAACATTAACACTTTAACTTCCAGTGCACTACATGATGTAACAATGTGGAATACCGAAAACCAAAAATCACAAAATCATCGCATTGCCATGTCTGTATTTGTTGTATCTCAAATTGGACAGCTTTAAATATTGGGAAAAAGGTATGTTTGTTTGTTTGTTTGTTTACTGCAGCTTCACACAAGAGTAGCAAATCCCATCAACTGAATAGAACGAATTATAGTAGAAGTGAATAGATTCTTTAAATTTCAATCTCTGCTAAGTGTATATCCCAATCTAAACTCCCACAAGATCCAACTGTACCTATATCCAAGTTAAGACTTGAAAGCAATTCAAATAAATCCAAGATATTTTTGTGAAAAAGAATCAACATGTATTTTTACATGTTCTCTTATAATGTCCACCTATCTTTTAGGATATCTGAAGTAGTATAGCTCTCAACTCACAATCAAACAATAAGGACAGTTCTTTTTTTTCCCTAAGTATCCACTGCCATATTTAGAGAAATGTACCAGAAAACCATGGAATAAAAATCCTGTAAAATGACTGAGGAGTGTTTGGTCTAAAAAGAAAGTTGAATGAAGTCAAACACTAACTAATCTTGTTCTTCCCTTAGTATGATTGGAAATGACAAATTGGAGATTTCCCATAGCCTCTGTGGAAGCTACAGTGATAAACCGTTCCTCTCTAGGAAGCAAGTATGTAATTCAGTCAGAAGTGGTAGTACCATGAATACAGATTTCCTACCAAACTAGTTTTATAACTCAGTATTATAAGTAAAGGTCTGCAAGACTTTGGTAACTTTATTTTACCCAAACTACAATGTTATCGAAATCCCACATGTGGACAGATGTATCAATTACTGATCTCCAAGATTGCGGGTTCATGGTAGGAAAATCAAGAAGTGGTGGAATTTCTCAGTTCATCTAGTATTTGAAGTTGTTATTTTCTTTTACCTACAGAGTGAACATGTTCAGGAGTAAAGCATAGAGTTCTGAAGAAGCTCTAAAGAGAGCACTTACAATGATTTACTTGATCTCAATAAAATCTTGGCCTCCCTTGTGGATGAAACAGACAAATTCCATGTAAGAAACCATTTGTTAAAGATTCCCTGCAGAAAGTGAGCTATATCAAGCATATATGAACTTCACTGTGGTTATATTTTATTGCTCCTTAGATTATTAAATGTTTAAACTACCGGATCACAGAATCTATGTTCTTAATAGTGAAACAGTGCTAACAGAAATTTTACTAAATATTTCAGCCCTGTTCCAACAATCTCTTGGAAGAAAGTTAATGGTCATAATCCAAGTAAAGCCCGTCTGAGAAAATCCCAAGCTGTGCTTGAAATACCTAATGTGCAGCTAGAGGATGCAGGGATGTATGAATGTAAAGCTGAAAACTCACGTGGAAGGAATGTCTTCAGAGGACAGCTACAAGTGTACAGTAAGTGTAACTGCACACGATATTATCTAGCAATGCTTTGTCCAAGGATTTTACTATGTATGAAGGATGCTAAGGTTCAGTAGAAAATAAATAAAATTTTTCAGAAATAAAATCATTATTGAATTAAGATATATATCTTTGTTCCCCAGTAATGAATTGAAGTCTGAATTATGAATGAAATTGACTTCCTCAAAAAACTAGCTTAAGATTTCATTTTTCCCGATTCTTATATGCTGTTTATTTTTTAAGAAGTTTTGTTATAATTTGAAAAGTCTATAACTTTTCACAGGGAAATCACAGATTGGAAGGGACATCTGGAGATTACTTAGTCCAAACTCCTGCTAAAGCTGGTTCCCTACAGTAGGTTGCACAAGAAGGTGTCCAGAGAAGGAGTCTCCACAATTGCTCTCAGCAGTCTGCTCCAGTGCTCTGTCACTCCCACAGTAAAGAAGTTATTTTGCATATTTGTGTAGAATTTCCTGTATTGCAGTTTGTCCCTGTTGCCCCTTATGCTGTCACTGGGAACCACTGAAAAGAGCCTTGCCCCATCCACTTGACAGTCTCCCAGTAGATACTTATGTAGGTGTTGATAAGACCTCCTCTCAGTCTTCTCTAGGCTGAACAGTCCCAGGTCCCAGTCCCACACCCCCTTTCAGCCTTTCCTCATAATGGAGATGCTTGCAGGCCTTAATAACCTCTGTGGCCCTCTACTTGATTCTCTAGAAGTTTTTTGTCTTTCTTAGAATCGTGGAATTGTAGAATCTTTTGAGTTGGAAGGGATGTTTAAAAGCAGTCCAGACCAACTCCTCTGCAATAAGCAGGAATGCCTACAGTTAGATCAGGTGCTCAGAGCCCTGTCCAGCCTGACTTTTAATGTCTCCAGGGATTGGGCACCCACCACAACTCTCTGGACAACCTGTGCCAGTGCCTCACCACACTCACAGTAAAAAATTTCTTCCTAACATCAAACCTAAATCTACCCTTTTTTAGTTGAAAGGCATACCCCCTTGTCCTAACAAACATTACAGAAATCTACTTCAAGTTATCTAAGTTATCTGTTTAACGGCTATATGAAACACATATTATTATATTTCTGTTATGTAAAGTCTACTACTATCTTTCAGATTATTTTATACATAATTCAAAACAATATATGAATCAAAGTTTTACCTATCTGCATTAGTAGGAAGCAGGTTCAGAGCAGATAACAGAGATCTTTCAAATGGAGGAGACTGACAGCAATCTTCAGCACAAAAAAAAACAAGAAATAAAAACTGTTAATAGTTTCCTAAAGTAACATTTCTCGGCCTTGAGATGAAGTACTCCCCAGTGAATCTCTCGCATCAGAGCATTCCTGAAAATAGTCTCTACAAACCCTGACATCTCATTCCAAAGGATGTAAGTTGGTTGATAAGAAAGATTTTAGACACAGAAAGTTTAGCCAGTTTACATATCTCTCAGCTGAGAGCTGTTGCATTGGAGTATGGGAGGTTTACTCAAATGAGTATTTGCTCATACACCTTTTGTTCATAACAACAGTTGGCATTAATAATTTTACTTAAAAGCTCATTATCACATCTTATTTCTCCAGGAAACAATGATTGTTTTTTATCTCAGAAATTCAGATGTAGACCATCATTCCTTACCAGAGAGTTCTTGTAAAATTTTAGGAATTTTACAAGAATTCTAGGACCAGTTATGCCATATTGTGGTCTCGCAATCTGCATGTCTCTGTAGGATCAGGCTGTCTGTTTGAATATTCACTTCATCAATTGCATCCAATCTGGGTAATCACAGAGTGTTTTGGAGACAGTCCACAGCACTACATCTGCCTGTCTGGTTGGATTTAGTAACAAAATACTGATTTTTTTTACCTGGAGCTGCAATACAGATATATCATGACTGCTTGACACAGCTGACACTTCAGATGTTCAGAAAGTGGTATTTCAGTTGCTGACAATTTAAGATTGATGTAGTCCCAGCACTTGGTGGAAATTCAGCTGTAGACATGACAAAGTCATTAAAAATATAATTTTGATTATGCAAGGCATCTTCATATACTTGACTGCAACCTATTTTTGAGAGATGTGGTTTTCCCCAGGTGATCCACTCATACTGTCATTTACATGAAATTTTGTTCAAGCTGAATATGATTAATAGATGAGAGCGCAAAAGATACAAATTGAGTGGAGAAATTGAACATTAACCTTCTGGAGTCATGGCTCCTCCATAACTTTTGACTACTTGCATGTTCCCAATGGCAACTGCTCCGTGCAGTCCCTGCTTTTTTCTCTCTGACCCTGCTGGGTTTGCTTATGTGCTAGGTACTCACTAGTATCAGCAGAGAGTTGTGATGTGAACCAGACCATGAGAACACTTTTCCTTGCTATTTTCCTTTCATCTCAATCAGTTCCCTGCTAATTATACAGAAACTGGTTAAAGAGAGAAAGATTGTACCTTCAGCTGAAAACAGTTGTCTTAGCTTTCTCACCTATTTTTGTTCTCCTTTAAACTTTCAGAAAATGAATTTCTTTCATTGCAGACTCCTATTCACACTTTACACACTTTAGGATACTGTCTGAAGTCATTTTTCTACATAAAATTTTCTCTTAAATACTCTTTCAGCCATTTTCTTTTTAATTATTTGAGAAAGTAGGCTGAATTTTCTGCATCTTAACTTTTTCTTTTTCTTTTTTCTTTTTTTTTTTTTAACAGAGGATGTAATAATTGGCCTTAAGCTTGCGGTTTTATCGCCAATGTGTTTTTATAAAATATTTTTACATTCTCAAATAAAAATATGGAGAAATGCAACATTAAATAAATCACAGGGTGGACAGTGATTTCAAAATTTTGTCAGCCCTGTAGAAAGTTATAGCACAGTACCCATGAAGGCCTCTGAATAATAAAATGCATCCTTCTACTATTACATTTACCCCACAAATTCTTCACTAAGCAGATAACAACTGTCAAGCATCCATTTTTTTCCCTAACCATTAATGTTGCATGTAGAAATAAATAAATAAATAAATTCCAAATCTGTTTAAATACACTTTAGAATTTATATTTTCTAATTCAAATTAACTGTAATTATGGAATGAAGTTTTTTTTTGCCTGCACATATATCAAAACAACGCTTAAATTTATTTTGTTTGAAAGAGAAAATTATCAGTCAGAGATCATAAATCCAGTTAAACATTTCACATTTTTCTCTTTTAATTTTTGACAATATTTAGGTACAAGTGTTAAGACTTGTTATGCAGAAAGGCTCTTGCTAATGAGCAAAGAGTGAACTCCGTTTTCTTGTGGCAAAGTAAGAATAACATAGAGAGGAGGAGAATCCAAAATGTATGCTATTTGTTTTAATTTTTAAACTTGGTTCCTCACATTTTAGTTCTGTTCCTGTTACATCTACCTATTGCTTTGCCATTTTATTCTGAATTCTCTTGCTTCACTTAAAGGAGAGAAATTCTGAGTCATTATCTTTGCTGATAGAAAGATTGACAATTCTGAATCCAAAGACTATTAAGACTGTTAAAAAAAGTAGAGTAAAAATATTCCATGTAGCAAAAAAAGATTATTGATACTAACAGATTGCACAATTACGTTTTTCCCATGCCATGACAGTAGAGGCCAGTGGGTGGGAATGGTGGTTTTCTGCCAGGAATACCTCAGCAACCAGGCATGGTGATGCAGTACTTAAGTGTAATCAGGTTCATTTTTTAATTCTTTATGGTCATTTTCATGGTGACAACATGAAACTCATGTTTTGGGTTGTATAGTAGAAGTTCCAGAAAAAGCAAAACAAGAAGAGAAATATAAAGAACATCAATTCAGTGACTCTTTGAAACTGAATAATTTTAAGGCACCACCAGCTAACTTGTACAATTTTTTAGGTACTCATTCATCTCTCATCTTTTCCAAATTCACCTTAGCTTACTCATTTTCGAAGTAAGGAAGTGCTTCCCAGCTTGCTTCCTTTGTGCATACTGAAACACTCCAAAACAGTAGCAGCTAAACACTGTAATTGAATTATGTTCTTGGGACAATTAGTAGGCAACAAGTCAGCAAGGACTCTCACAGACTGCTCCGAAGTACTACATGGGATCTTTTGATTAACATAAGAATCCAGTGATTCAGTGCAGAGGAGCATTTATGAAGCATACCTTGACAGTAATGAGAATAAAGAAGGTGGAAGCAGTTGGTTTTGGCCTTGGTGTGGAAGTGAGGCTGGGTTTTTTTTAATTTTTATTTGTTTTCCCACAATAAAAGAGGAATGAGAGATTCTTTTTATGACACATGTCCAGTTTCTGACAACTATCTGGTCAGAGACTTTTATGCAGACTGTTCTCTGCTTAGGAATGATAGACACCCCTTTCACTCTCTGTATAATACTTGCATGAGATGTAAGCTATGAGAAGTTTGTCATCTGTCATGCTTCCTCATACCTTTTCATATCTTTGATTGGTGACCTGTCAAGTGACAGCTAGATTTAAAGATTTATTTTTAAACTCGGTTCCTCACATTTAAACACATTATCAATTATCCAACAATTGAAGCAGAGAATCTGTCATGATAGAACCGAATTTCTACTTATTCAAAGTAGAAGAATTTTATATTCCTTCAAAAATGAAGGTAATTACCTATTTATTCTCTACCATTTAAAACATATATATCAAGTAACTTTAAGTTAATTAGTTTGATCTATTATCCTCTTTGTTATGAAAATTGATGCTGCTACATGAAAATCCACAACGTGTCTTTTAAGCAAATATATTTTTAATGAATACATAAACTCTTCACTGACTCATACAAAGTTTTCTAAATGGTACAATTCTACAAACAGATACTTAATTGATCAAAGAACTGAAGATTTGGATCTCTACAAAAATACTCCCTACTTAGTACGTGAAACCCAGATATTAATGATCACATGTATAGCTAACAACAGACTACCTTAAAAAAATAAAAATAAAATAAAATAAAATAAATTCAACATTGACTTGCTATGCAAATCCTGTTAGTAATGAATGTTGGAAATCTCATGTGGGTTTTGTTCTTAAAAGCATAAAAAACATTTTCTCTTTTGAAATACAAATTAACTCAAGAATCTCAGAGACTATCATGATTCATATCCTTACTAAAATTTAAATAGTTTAGATCTTGCAATGTTACTAAATATTGTATTATGATTACAAAAAAAAAATGTTCCTAAGTCCACTCATAATAAATGCATTCATATGTATTACTCTAATTCAATCCTTTGGAATTGATTAAATCAGGCAGACTTTCTATTCTTGGCTATGATACTGCTCACTGCTTGATGCCATTAAGGTATTTCCTTTAAAGTTAAGTAGTTTCATTTCATTATTTTCATATTTCCTCTTTCGTCTTTGGTTGTTTGTTTAATTATGTTTCTTTTTGAGGTGTAGACTTTGTAAAAAACATAATTCAAGTTCTTTAACTGCTTAGGTCTTAGCATATCTGCTAGACACTTATTATGTGGTATGCTTTATACATAGCATGGTATATTTTCCTTGCAGCCTACCCACAGTGGGTGGAAAAACTTAACGATACTGAATTAGATAGTGGGGAACAGCTACGATGGGAATGCAAAGCCACTGGAAAGCCAAGGCCCACGTATCGTTGGCTGAAAAATGGAGCTCCTCTCTGGCCACAGGTACATTAGATGTGGTGTCAACAGTATGCTGCGTGTTTCTCTTTTAGTATAGATAAGTTTAGTTAAAGTTCTGAAAAGTACATCAGAAATGAGTGTTTTCTCTATTAGTTTCTGAAGCGTAATTATAAAGACAAACTGTAAACATTTGTTTCCTCTGATTCAACTTAACATAGAATTGCAATCATTAGTAATTCTCTCTAGTTCGAAATATATGAGAAGTAAGAACTTCCGAACTATGCTTGTAACTACACTGCCACTGTCCTGTAATGTCTAAGTAGTCCCCAGTACATTTACTTATTTTTCTTTTTTAGACAGTGATATTAATTGCAAAATTATGTTAGAGGGTAACAACTCAGAGAAGGATTGTCTTTGCTTAAGCTTATGCTACTGAATATCTCTCCCAATAATAGGTTATTTACTGCATAGCATATTTAATTTGTACTCATCAACACATTTGAAAGCTATGTAAGAGGATAAATATTGCTCTGTTAATTCTCTTCAGAATCACTATCAACACCATTAAAATGTGCCAAGAATGTAAACTCTTCAATACACTCACCTGATATATTTTAAGAGTCAATCTAGATAAAATACTTTTTTCTTTTTTAAAAGAACACTTAGGCCTTGGCCTGTCATTTGTTTTACTTTTTTTCTTTTTTTCTCAGTGAATAATCAGCACATCAGTGCCATTCACACCTTGGTTGTTTTCTTTTTGTTTCTGTTTCTTTTCTTGTTTGTTTCTTTTTTCTCTCCTACCACCTTTTCGTTTTAAAATCTCAAAATATTTAAAAACAGTTTTGTAAACTTGTTTCATACTTTTTTTTTTTTTTTTTTAAATTAAAATAAAGCTGTTCAATCCTGGTAGAAAATGTCTTGATTTGTAAAAGTATTCACATAATTCACATAAGAATTTATGAATTTAAAGAATGTGATACTTTCTTCTCAGTGACTGTTGCTTCCATCTGTGAACATCAACTAATTATGCAAAGAATGAGATATAACATAAGTAGAATTTATTTTTAAAGATATGAGGCATTGATAATAACATTTTATGCTTCATTTTATACTTTTCTGCCTTTTAGAGTGAGCTATTAGTCCTGAAATTGATGTAATATAAGTATTTGTACTTTTTTGGCTTTCTAATTTTCTCAATCATCAGTTGCATTAGACTTTTAATTTCATTTAAAATTAAAGGTTTACAACCAAGGGAATACTTTTTCATAGTTTTTTCTGCAGTTTGACACACCTTTTTAATAATCTTTAACAAAGCCAACAAATGTAGTAATGAAACCTAGAGATGTTTTATAGTGGTTCAAATTATTCCTCATGTAGTTCCATGAAGTACATATACCCATAAATAGCTATTTGTGTCTTTCTCTTACATCTATGGTAATTATTTTCTATTACCTTTCAAACAAGAAATTTGCATCAAATTCTTCCACTCATTCAAACAATCTTTTATGTCTACTTTTGAGAAAAATAGTGACATGACTGAAATCAAACATTTGCTTAGATTTGAAGATCATCATATATGTTCCATTTACACACAACTGACTTCTCACTTCATTAAAGCTACCAGACTGCTGGTAGCAGATTTTGAACTGCTTTTAAAAATCATGTTATGTTGATTGATAGCACCAATCAAAGAAACAAATAGATAACAGCAAGCATAGGATATATTTCTTTTCAAATGTTCTTGGAGGTTTTCGTGACCTGCATCATCTCTTTTATTTTTGCCATCTCTTAGATAGCAAGAACAAAGCAAGTCCAAGGAAGTCTGTTGCTGAGTTCTATTTTAGTTTAGCAATGTCTTTTTTTCCCTTTGCCTTATTCTTTGTTATTTCATTACAGAGCAGAATTGAGATGGTTAACAGTGTACTGATGATCCGCACTGTGAACATCTCAGATGCTGGAATGTATCAGTGTTTAGCAGAAAATAAGTATGGCACCATCTATGCCAGTGCCGAGCTGAAGATTTTAGGTGAGTATTATCAAAAAAGAACAGACTGCTCCTTTTTTCCCGTTTATCCTGTTTAATAATTACATTTGTTCTTGGCATTTTATCATAAAGAACAGCTTCTGTCAGTTCAGACTTCGTAAAGCAGATAAAATTGGCTTCTTTTTTTCTCTTGTTACTTATGTGTGACTGAGCCCTTTATTGCCTGGGAGAGCACATATCCTTCCACTAATTGAGTTTTTTATTTTGTAAATTACAGCTTCAGTTACATTTTGCAAGTATCTAGATCTATGTCAATTAAAATACATGGAAAATAATTTTTAATTCCTCAAATACAAGTGCAAGTAAAGAAACAGGAATATTAGACATATTGCTGATTAAATTTGTATTATTTATATTACTTCTAACAGGGCCATTAATCAAAGGTGATTAAATATGATGCTATATTACAGATTTAAAAATTTCCTTTAAATTTACCAAGATTGATTGCATATTGGTAGCATTTCAGCTAGTATCCCACACTATAGCAAATACACTATGTAATGTTTCTCAGAAAATGAAGGAAAATTTTAATTTTTCGCAAGCTCAGAGGGAGTTATTGAAGAAAAACATGAAGCATGCCTTATCAACACTCCCTAGCTTTGTATAAATCAGGATGTGATAACATGCAATAGGATACTGAGACAAGCTTTTGAAAGACTCACTTTCTGTGAGCCAGTCAGTAGCTGCACTCTTTCTATCACTTTGCATGGCTCTTTGAGATTCAGTCAGGAAAGAGATCCTTGTTGCTTACAAAATTTTCTCATTCTTTTTTTTTTATTATTATTTTTTTTTCCCTATACCTATTTTATCAAGTAGCTGTACACTTTCTTTGGTGTTCTGTAACACAGTACATCATTAGCATGTGTTGCTGCAGTAAAATTGACCTTCATTTTGTGACTACTGAAATTGCGCCCCTGTTAAATTTCAGCCATAATATTGAGTTAAAATAGCTGCTGTGATTAATTTTCTGGATTCTTAAAGGGGAAATTACAGAATAAATTGCCCATATACGTATCTCTTGTATGAAAATTATCAAAAATAATGGCAATAAATTGCTACATATGTGAGGCAATGAAGCATAAGATGTTCTTACATATGTAGTTGAGATAGTTGGGGAGGAGAGGAATTGTTGTCTCTGTTTTTCCAAAATGAGCTTAAAAAAATACAAACAAATTATTTCACAGATAATCACAGAATGATTCATGATGGAAAAGACCTTCAAGCTCATCAAGTCCAACCATCCCATTACTGAACCATGTCCCTTAGAACCACATCTATTCTTAAACATCTCCAGGAATAGAGAGTCCACCATCATCCTGGACAGACCATTCTAGTGCCTACAACTTTCCTTTCTTGTGAAATTTTTGTGACACATTTATTATCTTGACAGCATTATTATAATCAATGGGACTTCTTGAAAAAGGGTTTAAACATCTCCTGTAAAAAAAAAAAATTGGTTAAACATCTCCTGTAAGAAAACTCTCACTTTTCAATCCTCAGCACTTAGACAATAAATAAATGGAAAGCAATGCAATTACTCTAATAGTAGCATTATTTATAAGAATTAACTCTAGGGAGTTCATTTTAGATATCTATGGAATTGATATTTCTTTACTTTTTAACTCGTTACTTCTAACAAGCTATCTGTAAAATCCAAAAATTTTAGGAAAGGTGTATCTTAACAACTGTGGTATTCAATTTCTAAAGCTGTTGGATTTAAAAAACAGTTTTAATTTAGCATGTTAATGTGGATAACATCTCCTTAATTAATAACTTGATTAACTTACAGACATACCATCTAGTCTTGAATGTTACTTCAAACACCTTCCTCAATTCCATCTAATCGGTGGTACAGCCATTTCAAAACAAAAAATGAAAATTCTATGCTCCAAACCAAACTATTAGAATGTAATGAAATGGAAACCTATGATTATTTTCTGTAGAGTTAATGTGCTTCTTTCCAACAGCTTCAGCTCCCACTTTCCCATTAAATCAAATGAGGAAAACAATAATTATTACCAAGGGCCAAGAAGTTGTCATTGAGTGCAAGCCACAAGCCTCTCCAAAGCCAACTATCACTTGGAAGAAAGGAGACAAAGCTTTAAGGGAGAGTAAGAGGTCAGAAGCCTGTTCGGTAAACTAAATATTGTCTTTGCATGCTTGATTCTGTGGTTCTAAATGAAAATGCAGACAGTAACAAGTACGAGCATGCATAAGCATGTCTATGACTAGCGTCAAGAATGAGTATACATAACCACGTCTATGACCAGTGCAAAGAACAAGCGTGTGTAAGCATGGAAATGATGTAATTATTTTGTCAAGATTATGAGGCTGACGGTATTGACTCTATTGTTCCCACAGTATTGAAATGGAAACTTTTCAAATTGCTCAGTGATGAAGACAGATGAAAAGATTGTTTGGGGTTTTTGTTCCCTTTATTTCCCACTATTAATTTCAAAAATGCTTGTTACACTGTATCTACTATACATTTTGTGTTTGAGGATATTAAAAATATATACTGAGGATGTCAGAACAGCATAAAATATCAAATGTGCTTATTCATTTGAAATGCTTTTAGTAAGGCAGATTGACGGCTTGATCACATTGGAAGTATAAGAATAGCTTTAAAATGATTCAGAGATGAAAAATATGATTCCATTATAGGATTTAATTATACAAGGAATTTCTGTACTTGGCAGCATATCCGTCTAACAAAGTAGGCTTGATTAAATAGAGTCTGTCCATTTCTGTACATTAAACATAGCTTAAGTACCGCAGGTTAAATGCTGGCTGTAATTGCACTTTACATGATTGTATATCTGTACACTGGAATAGTTTTGCCAGCCTGCATGTGTTCTTTACATACACACAGTAATCTTCATTCAGGTAATGTATGTGAATGAGCCACTTACACTGACTTGTATGGCATTAGTCAAAAAGATAAAAGGCCTTTTTGTTTATTTGTACAATACTGATGACAGCAGTAGAGCGCATCTGTTGTTGTTAGCGACAAAAGTCATTTCATTCAGGTGAAGTTTATTTTTGTCTTATGCCAATTGCTTTCTTCTGAAAAGAAAAAACAGGTAATCTATTAAGCCATATTGGCTGTTTGGAGAAAAAGAGGGAAGCAACATTGTATAAAACATTTTATTAACAGATCTGTGTTGTATAACACATATTGACAAGGTATATTACAGCAATTTTTACAAAGAAGCCAACAACAAATATTCTGAGATGGATATTTCTTATGCTATTGATGCATAGTTTTCACTACATGAATACTCATTTTCCTCATCTCTGTAAAACTTACAGATTACCACATATAAATCATCTTTTTAGTCCAACACTGGTAAAGCAGATTGGTAATTACCCCATGTGTGTCCAAATATAGTCCAAGTCTGAAATTAAAATATCATAAAAATAAAATCTGGAGCTACATTTTTTGTATTTGTAGCTTCTGAATCTTGTTTATTTTGGTAGAAGCAAGAACACGAAAAGATAAAATAGGGAGATTAAAAGAGTTGATTGAACTCTTTGAAAGATTTGGTTTGTGATAAATTAATTTTAAACTATCCAGGAAATCTTTTATATCATTTAGAGCAATCAGCCTATACCTATTTTTTGTCTGTCAGACAGTATCTGTTTCAAGGGAACTCTGTTCAGCCTTTATATAAGGTATTCACTAAGCAATAACTGTGGAGTCTTTTTGAAGAGGAGATGAGGAAGGTTATCATAATTTTGAGAAAGAAAATAAAAGTCAGTGGATGCAGAATATGTGTTTCCATGTTTGAGGCACTCTAAGAAGGAACCTATTAGAAAGGAATTGTGTTAAACTTTGAATTTTTTTAAAAAAAGATGGAAAATCTGACATATTTTGATGAGTACATCTATGTATGCAAAAATCAGCTTTCCTCAGGTACGAGTAATACAAATTTCAACAAAAACCTTTAAGAATTGTCACATGGTGACATTACAGAAAAAGGTAAAACATAAAAGATTTAAAAACATCCAAACAAACAAAAACCCACAATCTAACATTCTGATTAAATAATAAGGAAAGACAAGAAGAAATCAGCCCAATATACTTTTGTCTTCTATAGCTTTTTCCTTTTCTACCAAATGTTTGTGCAAAACATTAAGTATGTTGTGTTTTTTTTTTATTAAGTCTATCTTCCTGGAAAGTGAATTTGCCTCAGTCAGAGACATCAGTGAAAAAAAAATAGTCCCAATACCTCTCTGTACAGAATGGGAAAATCCATTTAACTAGTGGGTCTGCTATAATCCCATTTCTTCCAGTCTGTGCTGCCTTCTCAAGTTCCTCCCATAGAATTAAAATCTGGTTGGAAAAAAAGAAAATACCTCAGATGACATTTTATTTTGTAATTGAGCAGAAGACTGAGCTTGAGATCACATTGATCACAATGTCTGGTGATCCCTGCAGTAAGATCTTGGCTTTGGTTCAAGGAATTTAATGAAGTTTGAAACTCTGAAATGTTCCAGATTCATATAAAAGGCTAAAGCCTCTCACTCAGCAGGGCAACTGTGGAAAGAGTCATATGAGCACCATCTGTTGGCCTGTTTTTACCTATAAACAAATTATCCAACTCAGGGTCTTCATATTCACAATCTATTTGTGCAAGATTTGCTCTTCTTGGTGATCAGTCATCTACAATACATGTCGTTTAATGATAACTATCAGCATTCAAAACAAACTTTGTGTGAAACTCAAATCTCTTTCATATCACATTATCTTAATGAATCATTAATACATTCAAAGATACATTAATTCATTGTTTGTTTAAGCTGAGATGTGAAAATTAATATACTATTATTACACAGGAGTTTTGTAGTTTGGTAGACACACTTAAGCTGCATATTTTCATTGGTCATTGGACAACAATTAAATTTTTAAAATATCTTTCCTAACCACATTTCCCTAGTATTTGTTGTTTCATAGGTCTGATAGAAGGCTATGTGTCAGTTATGGCATTCTGTGATAATGTGTACTCTGGTTATTGATTTGAATGTTGATAATTTTTAATCCATACAAATTTTATAAAGATCTTCTGAATCCTTTAGATGATTAGAAGTTCTAGTTATATAGAAAAATGGATTGCGTTTGAATCCAAGTCTGAAAAATCAGGTTATTCTTTGATTTGTACTAAAATGTTTGGCTGGTACTTTGATTTAGATATTAAACAGGAAGAATTAGCCCTTGTGCGAGAGTATGGTGCAAAACAAACTTTTTTGTGACGTTTCTAAAACATTTCAGTCAGGCACTTTGTAATCAGTGATCAAACCCTTACTTAGTAGTTCAGTATAAGATTCTAGGCAAGCCCCAGATTCTCGCTATTTAAATCAAAGTGCCAGTTAGAAGCCTGTTAATAGCATAACCTTCTTTAAAATTATTTATAAAATTAAAAGAATTCAATAAAAATGGTATTCCATCAAATTACTTTGTGTAGATACTAAGCTTTATAATAGCAAAATAGACTGAAATCTGACATTGATTACATCAGTATAAATCGTGAATAATGCTAATAAAAATTATGATGAGATTCTGGAAAAAATTATTTAAAATAAATTCATTATATTCCTGGATTCAGACTTCTGTAAACTGCTGGTATTTGCATATTAATTCATTTCTGAAATGGTGTTTCATCACCTTCTTAGGTAATCTACATTTATTGTCTAGATTATCTTCCAATTGTCCCTTCCATCAGTGTGTATCAGCTGACCAAAATGTTGATCAGTTTGAAAGATTTGATCTATAACAAGTGTGGTCAGATAGTGAATTAATATAAACTCTTTTTCCTGCAAAAGACATGATTATCCATTGAGTGCTGCCCCAAATCCACTTTGCCACAAAATATTTACAGAACAGAGATGTCAGTTACTCATATAAAACTGCCCACCATCTATTGCTATTGAGGAAAATTCCAGTCTGCTGCAGAGCTCCTGGTATAGCAAAACTCAGATCTTTACCTATCACTAAAATTGTTTAACAAGCATCTCAGACACCTTTTAGCTGCTTATGAATTCACCAGATTTTAATGATTCAAATTCAATTTTAATTGCTGAAGTGACTGAGTTTGGGTTGTTTTTTTAACATATTTTGAAGAAAAAATGAGGCTAAAACAAAATACATTTCGAGGAGAAGGGAGAATTTTTTTTTTTAAATTGATGCCTAACGTCAAGAAGAGCACCAGAAATCTGCCACTATGAATTGTATCTGGGCTTTATTTTCTTACTGTATTTATACTTTAAAAATAGTAGTAAAAATAAGTAAAAGTAACAATGTTATCATCCTTTGAGAAACTGTTGTATCCATCTGCTCTCCATTATTTCTAATGTGACATCATGGCTCTCAAAAAACCCACATGCATTGGGCATTAGCAATCCTAAATTGGAGCGGGAGCGTTAAATTTGTTCTTGTGGTTCAGGATATAAAATCACAGAGATTAAAGGTTTTCAGGAAACAGGAAGGCAGATTAGGAGGAAGGCATGGGAGAGCTAGATGGTTCATCTCACAGAGATATCTTGGAGTCTTGGCTGCAGAAGGAGTCTGGTAAAAAAGACTACAGTGAAGAGCTAGCACCATACTTGACGGAAAGATGGAAATCTTAAAGGCGCAAGAACAGGCTGTCACTGAGTGCCATAAGGCGAGCCGTAGGGGAAGACAACTGGTGTGAATGAGCCGGGGACTACTGTTGAGACTCAGGGAGAAAAAGAGAGTCTATGTCCTCTGGAAAAAGGGGCAGGCTACTTGGGAGGATTACAAGGGAGTAGCTAAGGTATGCAGGGAGGAAGTTAGGAAGGCAAAAGCCCAACTTGAACTCAGATTGGCCACTGCAGTAAAAGAGAATAAGAAATTCTTTTGTAAATACATCAACGGCAAAAGAAGAACCAAGGAGTATTTTCATTCTATACTTGATGCAGCAGGAAATGTGGCCGCTCAGGATAAGGAGAAGGCTGAGGTCCTCAACACCTTCTTTACATCTGCCTTTAATAGCCAGACCAGTTATTCTCTGGGCATTTTATGCCCTGATCTGGAAGTCTGGGATGCTACTCGGAATATACCCCCAGCAATTCAGGTGGAGACAGTTAGAGAGCTCCTCCTCCATCTGGACTGTCACAAGTCCATGGGACCAGACGGCCTACACCCTCTGGTGCTGAGGGAGCTGGCGGGGTGATTGCCAAGCTGCTCTCTGCCGTCTATCAGTGCTCCTGTTTAACTGGAGAGGATTGGAGGCTTGCTAATGTGACTCCCATCTTCAAGAAGGGCCATAAGGAGGATCTGGAGAACTACAGGCCTGTCAGCCTGACCTTGGTACTGGGGAAAGTCATGGAGCAAATCATCTTGATTGAGATCACATGGCAGGTGCGTGGTGTCCAAGGGATCAGGCCCAGCCAGCACAGCTTCATGAAAGGCAGGTCGTGCTTGACCAACCTCATCTCCTTCTACAACTCGGTGACCAGACTAATAGATGAGGGAAAGGCTGTTGATGTAGTCTACCTAGATTTCAGCAAAGCCTTTGACATGGTCTCTCACAGGATTCTTCTGGGGAAACTGGTTGCCTGTGGCCTGTACAGGTATACCCTTCTTCAGGTAAGGAACTGGCTAGAGGGCTGTGCCCAGTGGGTAATGGTTAATAGAGTTAAGTCCACCTGGCGACCATTACAAGTTGTGTCTCCCAGGAGTCATCTTGCACTTTGGCCACAATAACCCCATGCAGCGCTATACACTTGGGGATGACTGGCTGGATGACTGAAGAGGAAAGGGACCTGGGGGTGGTGGTTGCTCAGCTGAACATGAGCCGACAGTGTGCCCGGATGGCCAAGAGGGCTAATGCCATCCTGGCCTGCACTAGAAATAGCGTGGCCAGCAGGAGCAGGGAGGTAATCATTCCCCTGTACTCAGCACCAGTGAGGCTGCACCTTGAGTATTGTGTTCAGTTTTGGGCCCCTCACTACAAAAAAGACATTGAGGCCTGGAATGGATGCCCAGGGAGGTGGTTGAGTCGCCGTCCCTGGCAGTGTTCAAGAGGCATCTGGATGAGGAGCTACGAGATATGGCTTAGTAGCTTGTGGTAGTAATGATAGTGAGTGGACGGTTGGACTAGATGATCTTGTAGGTCCTTTCCAACCTTGTGATTCTATGATTCTATGATTCTATACTTGGAGAAGTTATCAGGGAGAGAAATTGGGAATGGATGCTAAAGGTGAAAAGAAAAGGAAAAAGCAGTCATTCTGTGTTAAAAATTCTTGCTTCTTCTATGATGTAGAATATGTGGAAGAGAAGGCTAAATGCTGCCAGTTGACTGAAAGCTGCCCTGTGAATAAAACAGAGGTTATCTGTAATGTTAGGTCTATTCTGCTACTGGCGATGTGATCTTCATTTCCTGTGAGCCTCACTTGATGTCATTGGAACTGATTTGCAGCTACAAAGAGTTTTGTAGTAGCTGTACAGTGAGTAACTGAGTAGTGAGTATTAACAGCAAGTACAATGAAATTCAGTTTTTAAATATCACAAATAAAATATTATGGAGCTATCAGACATTATAAACAGAGAAATATTAATAAGGCAATTCTGGTTTCATAATCCTATGATATAAAATTTCAGGACATATGTTGACCTGTGAAGAACACACAAAAGACTAATCAGTACTAAGTAACAATCTCCATCAGTATGTTCTAACAAAAAGAATAAATCCATTGGAGGAAGCAAAATTTTCAAGCTGTTTGTATCATACTGTACAAGAGAATTAACTGAAAATACTGAAATTTTACCTTTAACATAAAACGATGAGAAGTTGATTATTTCATTTATATTTCTCAAACAAGCTGCTGTGAAAGAAGTCAAAGAAAAGAAAGAGGGAGAAGAATTTAGATAACCTTGAAAGTTCCTTTCCAACTTTAAGGATTCTGTAGTTCTATGATCTTGTATTTTGGTACTAAATTCTAAATACTAATGCAAGATTACTACAGGTTGAATAGAAAGAGACAGAGAGAAGCCTGAAATGATTTAATTTTACCAAACTTCAGGTTAACACTGAAATCTTTCATCTACAGAAGCAATTGTCCCATTGGCTGTCATACTTTTCTATGCAATTAATGGAAGTACTTAGAGCATTTAAATTCAAAAATGTCATCATTCAAAACATAGAAATGAAAATGGACATTTTTTATATTCTTCTGGTCTTCTATCCTCTTTCATTTTCAATTTTGACAGGTTCTTATTACAGCTCTATTTTATTTTTTTTTACTATATTTAAGAATCTGTCAATATTTCCCTTGTAAGTTCCTATTTTTAACAAGTGTATACTGCAATTGTTAGAGGAAAAAAAAGTAAAAGAAGGAATAATATTTAAAGAAGGAAAGAAGAAGAGTTTCAGATGTGAAACAAGACCAAGTGAAAAAGATTTTTGTTTGTAGATGAAATTTATATTTAATTTTATTTTCACTATTGTGGTAACATTCCAAAAGAATTTCAGTTCCATCTAACTGCGAAATGACACTTCACTTTAAACTGAACGATGTGCTCTGTATTGGCAAAAGAAAGTGTATATGTAAAAAGGTTGGAAAATTACTCTGAACTATAATTTTCAGTTTGTCAATTGAATCCGAAAATGCATTGACCCATATCTGGCACAAACTTCTCTGCATCTGTGTGATACCTCACACAGACACCACAGGATCACAGCCTTCCCCTTTTTGATGAAAATGCCACTTTTCTTTTTTCCTTTGTTAGTATGATTTTCAAATTCAATCCAATTCTTATCAGCAGAATATTATGCAGTCTGGTAATTTTACTTTGTATCTCCAGCTAAATATGCAAGAGTTTCAATTGATTTAACAAATAGTATGCATGAGTTTCAATTGATTTAACAAATAGTATTTTCCACAGGTGACCAAATGAATTCAATGGTTATATACATCCAACTCTTTTCCAGTAATGACATTCAGGACAACAGTTCCTGTTATTTCTCAATAATATGACATTTAAGATGATTCTATTAAGTTATTTAGGCTGACTATTTTTAGGGAAATACTGCTGGATTCTAATACAAAAATTGCATGTGTGATTACAGTGCATTGAAGCAAATATTATTTTAGAACAAGATCCTCTTCCTTGGTAGTTGAGTTGATGTTTGAAGAAACATCCCACTGTCTCCTACTAAGACTCAATTCAAAGGGGATATAACTGTGTAAAACCAGACTTGAGGCTCTTTGGGGTGCCCTACAGTTTCCCTCCCAGGCCTTGAGCTGCTGTGTCATCTGAGTGCAGGACTCCCTCTGCAATATCCATCAGATACATGTGGGTATTTTAAACTTCTTCAAACACCTACAGGAGAAATAGACACTAAAACTTAGGGAGTTGAGTGCCATCTGACACAACTAGTCATTTCAGTATTTCTGTACAATTGCTTTTCTTTATATTTTATCAGTTAGTGAACTACAGGTTTATCCCATAGCTTTGCATAAGAGGAAAAGCTGAATAACCAGATCCTTTTAAGTTGCTAATCATCAAAAGTTATTTCATCTATTGTGTATCTTTTAATATCTTCTTACACAACTCAACTAATTATAAGTTAAGTAAACAGTTCAAAAACTAGCTAGCATTCATTTTTTGTGCTGTTATAAATGATTGCCTGTTTATGCACTACACATGCAGAATGACAAGTCATCAGTTGCTTAAAGGTTTTTCTTTGCTTAAGGCTCTTTAGACTATGACTTTCTGCATAATTTGTCCTTAGTAGAAGCTACATCTAAAATTCTTGGGAATGTAAACACTTAACTTCATGCCACCAGCTGATCCTCAGATTCCCATGGCACTTTAATGATCAGGAAGTAGTGAAGAGAGAAAATGAGAGACATTAAGAAGGGGAACTTCAAGACAGAAAGTCATAACTTCCTGTGAGAGTTCTACAAGTCACTTCTTTGAACTTTTGCATAAATCATGGTCTAATTTAGCTGTGGCAGGCTCATAATGGGAATTAGAGATCTGGTTATAGAGTAGAAAAGGGAAACAATGATAACCTTGAGTAAATAGTAAAAACAAAATCTTCTTTTTACACGCACACAAAAAGGCTCCTTGTTCAAAACTCATACTGTTTCACTTACTTATTGACCATTTTGTACAATACCAGTTTTGATAATACAATGATTTTGGTCATCCTCCACTAAATAGTTTTATTTTTATGTAAAATCCCCAGTGATCTCACCCATTAAAGAGAAGATAATTATACTACTCAAGGAAATCAGCAATCTCAGTTTCTTTAGAAAAAAATGTCAGAAGATTATAAGGATCTCAATTTATCAGAATTTCCAAAATACCAAAATAGGCAGAGAACTTGAGTAAAGCAACAAACTGGAGTCCATCATGCCTGGAATGTTTTCTGCTTTGTGGATCTCAGGCAAGAGACGCATTTCTCTTTCTGTGGGTGCAATTTCTTCTGGTTCCTGTGTCAAAGTTGCACTGCTAGATTTCCCTTCCCTCATCTTGGACCTCTTGTTTTACAATGGACAGATTTAGGGATTTCATCCAGTTGATAGTAGTCCCCTTTATTTTACCATTTTTCCATCAGATTGTTTCCCTAGTTGGCTGGTCATGAAGATGTAGAAATGCTCATGCCAGAGCAGCTCAGGAGGGATGAGAGCAAATAGTCATGGAACTGGTGTTCATAGCATAGGAGTGTCCAGGATAGCACACAAAGCATCTCATGCTTTCTTGCCTGTATATGCTGTACACTAATTAGGGCAGATGATTTATCTACACAAGTAAATTAAAAGCTGCCTAGTAATCTTGGTGGGAATATTGCATTAAGATGCAATCAGCTATGCTGTTAAGGAGTTAGTCCCTGGCTTGATATTAGCCTGCATAAAGTAACTCTCCCTAAGTAGTCCTTGCATTTTAGGAGTTTTGGAGTGCAGACCAAAAGATATTCTTGCTAGGCTGTCCATGTTCTGTGCATGTTCTGCTGCTATGTTTTATAGACTAACAGCATTTAATAGGATGGAAACAGTTTTGTGATCACCGAAGTAAGTATATGGAAAGTGCATGCCTAATTATTTCTCCAATAGAGAAATAACTGCTGTTTAGTTGTGCAGCATATAAGAATCTTATCCAGAATCTCTGGGCATTATATAAACTGAAACAATGACAATATAAATAATAATTGCTGTGACTCGGTAACATGTTACCACACAGCCATAAACTGTCTGTAGACACAGCTATGTTTTTTAAATTGTGAATTCAGAATGTTAAAGAAGACATTCCCAGAGCATGCTGGGAAATTAGTGAAATGAATCCAGATTGTTTTAATTGAGAAATCTTGTCAAGTTCCAAAATAATAGTATAATGGTTGAGTACATATTTTTCTTTATAGTGCTGTACATTGCTAAAATACACTGTAAGTGTTGTTCAACGTCATTAGATCTACTAGCCAGACCCATGATGTTTGTGGCAGCTACAGATAAATATTTTGTACTCACAGTCTGCTAAAATTCATTCTGAACCAGAAAGCCATCTTTCCAAGGAATATTCTTCCTTATCTGTCATAATTCAAGATGAGCTAGTATGCCTTTTTAACACATTGTCACTTATTGCATCAAGATTCATTGACATTTGCTGTAAAAACCTTATATACAGAATTAAATTTATTATTAAATTTCAATATTTCAAAAGAATTTGTGATGCATTTTGTATTTACTCTGTCATCATATTCTGACTGTATGTCCATCTTGAAAATTCATGGCTGCCACTATTTATAGGGTAATTTTTTTCCAGAGAACAGAAGTATGTCTAAGCATATCATTTAAAACTTAAATATATTTGCTGAAAATTAAATTGTAGAAAACATCAGATGCAAGCTTTGTCATGTCTAGAAGATAAATATGGTATAAACTTGTATTCTAATGGAATTCCTAACAAATTAGAATGGCCTCTGTCTAGAAAACAGTAGATTACATTTAACTCACATATTAAAAATAAAAAAATAATGAACATCTCAATAAAAGAATTTCAGATTTCTGTTCAACCCTACGTATCAATTTCAGAAACCAGAAATTTACTATCCAAGCATTAATCTCAGCAGCTAATTTCTAAACCATCTATGGCAATGAAACTATACCAGATCCAGCATGAAGGACATTTTATGTCAGAAAAAAGTGTCTTGTTTGCACTTTTGTGTATTTGCATGCACTATAGCACAACTGTCTTTTGAGTTGCCAAGGTTCAGATGTGCTTTGAACCTACTAGATGTTAAACTCTACCTGAAAATTTTCTACCAATTATCTATAAGAAAAACAAAGGCATTCATTTCAATTACTATCACATATAATTATCACACTATTTCTGATTATGAGTTGCATCCTCATATTTAGTACTATCAATACCATGTTCTCTTTGATCAAGGTGTTAAATTAAAATAACTAAATATTTCTTTTTAATAAATGATAGAGAGGAGAAAAGAATTTCAAAATAGAACATTTTTGAAGAAAATAACAGAAATGATCCATCACAACTTGTAAACTGTTGATCTATTTAGAGTAGTGAAACAAACTATTTCAAGAAAATACAAAGGCATTCATTTCAATTACTATCACATATAATTATCACACTATTTCTGATTATGAGTTGCATCCTCATATTTAGTACTATCAATACCATGTTCTCTTTGATCAAGGTGTTAAATTAAAATAACTAAATATTTCTTTTTAATAAATGATAGAGAGGAGAAAAGAATTTCAAAATAGAACATTTTTGAAGAAAATAACAGAAATGATCCATCACAACTTGTAAACTGTTGATCTATTTAGAGTAGTGAAACAAACTATTTCTAATATGATCTAGTGCAAAACACCAATTTTCTCATGGCAAATTGCTCACACTAGTGAAAATAAGATTCTATTGAACTTTGTAACTTCTATGGAAGTATTTTCTATGAAGGTTGCTCCAAAAGTAATGCTTTCAATTTCATTACATCAGAAGCAGATGATGGTGATACGGCAGTAAAGGTAGAACCTTCCCACCAATATTTTGTTGCCATGTGACAGACAGCAGCAGAGGGGCAGTCTGATAGAATGGCATCTGACATGGAAGTTCATATGAGACAAAGATGTGAAATCACCTCTATGCTGAAAAAAAGGCACACATTGATATACACTGATGCTTGTTGAATGTTTATGGAGACCACCAAGGATGTGCATGTGAGCACACTGAGGCAGTGTGTTGTGGTGCACTTCAGCAGTGACAACAGCACCAAGAACGACAAGCCACTTTCCAGGGGGCCAGCAGATATTTATGAGAGCGGCATGCAGGCTCTTGTTCATCGATGGTGAAATGCATGACGAATGGTGGTAACTATGCTGAAAAATAGTGTTTTGTAGCAGAGAATTTACACAGTATTGAATAGTGTTATTGTGCTCTTTGTGTCTATTGTATTTCCATGAAAATGAATAAGAGACATTACATTTGGAGCAACTTATTTATAAACATTTTTGAGATTCCTGAATTTTTCATGTTCCTTTCAGTGGCTGTACATGAGCAAGTAAATAGAGAGAATGCCAGAAATAAAAGAATAATACTCTAATGCACACAGCAAGGCTACAAATGTACCAAGACTTCTATTTATTAAATCTTCCTTGAGAAAAAAAAGAGAACATTTTAGTAAGAACAAACTGAAGAATTTCATATTTGTGACTAATTCAAATGAGCATGCCTAAACCTTACCATTCCCTTCCACATTCCTTTTGCAATTTTTTACTTCTGTAGTCTCTGTTTGTGAACTTTAATTACTAACTTCGAAGATAATCATTATGCCATTTTAATCAGATTTCATAAAGCAAAAATCAGCTGCAATGTTAATATCTTCACTCGGTCTAATCATAGAATCATAGAATTGCTCAGGTTAGAAAGGACATTAAAGATCATTGAGTCCAACCGCAACCTAACCAAACTACCGTAACTAACAACCCTTGCTAAATCATGTCCCTGAGCACCACATCCAAACAGTTTTTGAACACATACATGGATGGTGACTCAACCACCTCCATGGGGAGCCTATTTCAGTGCTTAACAATACTTTCAGTAAATAAGTTTTTCTTGATATCCAACCTAGACTTACCCTGACACAAATTAAGGCCATTTCCCCTCATCTTGTCACCTGTCACGAGCGAGAAGAAACCCACCCCGCTCTTGCTGTAAGCACCTTTCACATATTGGAAGAGAGCAGTAAGGTCTCTCCTCAGCTTCCTTTTCTCCGGACTATACAGCTCCCGTTCCTTCAGTTGCTCCGCATAGGGCATATTCTCCAAGCCGTTCACAAGCTTTGTTGTCCTTCCTTGGATCTGCTCCAGCACCTCAGTGTCCTTTCTGTACTGAAGTGCCCAAAACTGAACACAGTACTCGAGGTGAAGCTTCACCAATGCTGAGTACAGGGGCAGGATGACTTCCCTAGTCTTGCTCACCACACCATTGTTGATACAAGCCAGGATGCCATTGGCCTTCTTGGCCACCTGGGCACACTGCTGGCTCATATTCAGCCAACTGTCCATCAGTACAAGGTCCCTTTCCATCAGGGAAAGCTTTCCAGCCACACCTCCCCAAGCCTGGGGTTGTTGTGATTAAAATGCAGGACCTGTCACTTGGCCCTATTGAAACTCATACAGTTTACCTTGGCCCAGCAATCCAGTCTATCCAGGTCCCTCTGTAGTGCCTTTCTGCCCTCAGGCAGATCAACACTCCCTCCCAACTTGGTGTCATCTGCAAACTAAGTGAGGGTGCACTCAATCCCCTTATCAAGATCATTAATAAAGATGTTAAGTAGAACCGGCCGCAGTACCAAGCCCTGGGGGACACCACTTGTGACCAGCAGCTAAATGGATTTAACTCCATTAATCACAACTCTTTGAATCTGTCCATTCAGTTAGTGTTTCACCCAGAGGAGCATGCGCCCATCCAAACCATGGGCAGCCAGCTTCTCCACAAGAACGTTGTGGGGGACAGTGTCAAAGGCTTTACTGAAGTCCAGATAGACCACATTGACAGCTTTACCTTCATCCACTAACCAGGTCACTTTGTCATAGAACAAAATCAGATTTATCAAACAGGATCTACCATTCATAAATCCATGCTGACTGGGACTGATCCCCTGATTGACCTTTAACTGTTCCATGATGGCTCCTGAGAATATCCGTTCCATAACCTTCCCTGGAACTAAGGTGAGACTGATAGGTCTGTAGCTACCAGGATCATCTTTCCAGCCCTTTTTGAAGATGGGCGTCACATTTGCCAGTCTCCAGTCCACCGGGACATCCCCGATTAGACAGGACTGCTGAAGAATGATGGAGAGTGGCTTGGCAAACATATCTACCAACTCCCACAGCATTCTAGGGTGCAGTCCATTCAGTCTCATGGTCTTGTGAGCATCCAGCTTTCAGAGAAGGTCAAAACCATTTCATCGTGGATTATGCAGGGCCTATTCTGTAAAAAAAAAAAAAAAGGCATGCAAGCATAGAAGCATACCTACATAGCCTATTCTGTTCCCCCTCCCTATAATATACTATGGTTGGTTTTTTTCCGTCCTTCTAACATGATAGTCTGCCATCTCTCTATATGCTCTGTCATAATATGCTTTTTATATTATGCTCATTGGGTATTATGGGTATTAGCCTATGTTCACAGCAGACATAATCAACTTAAAGCTGGAAAATGTATTGATTTAAGTTACACCATGGTGTCATTAAATTAACTATGCTAAAGCCATTGAAACTTCATTTCATTTCCTTCAGACTAAAAATGTACAGCTTCTAGTTAAAAATTCTGGAAGATCTATGAAGGAAGTGTATTATTTTCATATATAGTGACTTAAAGTGTCTTTCTTATATAGTCACGATGCATAAAACCTCATTACATAGTCTAATGTCTCTGGAAAGTTATAATGGTATTGTAACAATATAATGAGGTGATATGGTATGACAGGAATATGATTATATAGTAATTAGCAAATGCATCTTCTGAAGCTTTTAAATGTTTGATGTTGTTCTCAAAAACCTTTCATTTTTACATACTACTCAAACCAGAGAGCAGAAAGAACTTCCAGTTCTGCTTTTTCCTATTCATATGGAAACTATCCCCTTTAGCTTTCTCAAATCCATGCCTCACTGATTCTTCAGCCAGAACAGCTATCAATATCAAAAGGAACCTTTGTGTTTCTCTTCTAGATTCATAGAATCACCATGGTTGGAAAAGACTTCAAATATCATCCAGTCCAACTGTCCTCTTATCACCAATATTTCGCACTAAGCCATGTCCCTCAGAACAACATATAAACATTTGTCAAACACACTCGCTCCTGTATGTCAACAACCTTGTAGTGGGTATCCAAGATCTAGGGACACTCTAGATGCCTAAAAATGTGTGTTTCCAGTCTTTCTATCTTGAAAGTCTACATCTACCATTCTCTTAAGTCTACTCTCTTGCTGTCCCTCCTTCCTTGTTGACCTAGTTTGGGTGCTTGTCTCTTCAGAGACACAAGAGACAAAAGGGAGAATATCCTGTTGGTCTATTTATTCTGCCAATTTTCTCACAGTTTACATACCTGTAGGCACTGCTATATTAACTTCCAGGTCTCTGTTAGCTCTCCTCCAGCCTGGAATTTAAATGCTTGCTTCTCAGTCTCCAGCTGCAGAGATGTTTGAGTCCGTTCTTGGCAGTAGTTAAATGAAGACAGAAAGTGCAGAAAACATAACTAGGAAACAGACAACAGAAATCTCCTTCTGGTAGAAAAATAGCCTCAAAATTTAACCTCCTTACCAACAGCAAGACACCAAAAGTTACCAGAAAAAAGGTGTGAACTGTAGCAATAACAGCTAGATCTCTATGCTTTGGAAAATGTATTTCTTCTATAGTTGATTATTCAGTATTTTATATTTCTTTTGTCTTTCATGGAAACATTTTCTTAACTCTTCTTTTTCTCCAAAATTTCCTGATCACTCGTACTCATAAACTCATGGTTTTAAGGAAAAGGTGAGTTAAAAAACAAATTCACCTTTCAAAATTACTCCCCAGCACAAGTTAGACTAAGATTTTGGAACATTTTCATTAGGCAAGAGAGGAAAAACACTCTTTTACTGTAAAGCAAGCAATAGCTCAGTGCTGGAAATGTTTTACATTTGGTAAGTATTTGACCTGAAGCAAGAATGTGGATCAGGTAGGATATGGACAGAGGTTTGTGCAGAGACATAGCTGTCACCACAGGATGTGAAAAGAATCTGGCAAAATTCTAGGGCTAAAGGACTTCAAACTGCCCAGTACAACCATAGAATGGCCTGGGTTGGAAAGGACCATAATGATCATCTAGTTTCAACTCCCCTGCTTTGTGCAGAGTCACCAACCACCAGACCTGCACAGAGCCACATCCAGCCTGGTCTTGAATGCCTCCAGGGATGGAGGCAACAACAGTGATACCAAATATGCTGGATTTCTCCCTTCAAATGTGGTTTAATAATTACTGACTCAATTGTGATTGAGGTGTGGTTCTTTTTGCTTTTCTCCATCCTCAGATTTTCTTCTCTGCATAAGACTTAGGTTTTGAATAACATTTTTTGGATTTTAAAGACATTGTTCTGAGGATCTATTCATCTAATTGAAGAACTACCTCCTTGTTCCCGCTTTTCTCCTCATTCTGATTTGTTGCATGTGTAAACTCCAAACAATCCAACAACTCTGTAATGGAAATTACAAGATGGCTTTTTTTTTTCCCCAGGTAAAAATAGAGGGAACTAAGAAGTTCTCTGTTTACATGGCCTTGAATACATCATAATAAGATATGATGTTTTTTCACTATGAATTTTTGTTTTTAATGGCAATTAGCCATAAGAAGCACCATATGCCTCCATATTAAATCTTTCAGAAGTGAAGTAGTGCTTGTGAAGTATTAAATTTCATCAGGAATTAAGTGGAGCATTCAAAAAGGTATATCAATTTACAATTTTAATCACAGTATTCCCCTTACTGGCTTTAAATCATTTTTTCAGTCTTTTAAATTAACATGCAAAACACGAAATATAATTGTAGCTGTGCTATATTTTGGGGGTGATTTTTATTCTGCATCCTTTTCTCAGGATTAAGGCCAATACAATAATTCACTTTTGTCCACTGAATACCCTCTCAGGGACAACATACATCCTGTTTGATAGTCATTAATAAATAGAAGTTCCTAACCTCTAGTGTCAGTTTAAAAGACTCATGAGGTTCAGACTGTTGAATTTAAATGTGTGTGCTTTTTTCTTGAGGATAAAGTTTCCACTTGATGTTTGAATTCTGCATTATGGCTCCACTGCGCTTCTGTGTGACATTCAGATAAAAGCACATCTAAGAAAGTATAATCCAGATTTTTTATTGAAAAGAATTCCTTGTGTCTCATATATACTATTATAAAAAGAAATCCTTACAACTACATCAGTAAATGAAGTGTTATTTATTAGAAGTCGATTCTTCTTTAGCAAGGCATTTCTTGTTCTTCTGTATGTAATTTGTCCCATGTTATCAATGAAAAAATTGTCACTGCATGTTGAAATAAACTAATTCAAACACTAATTCAACAGGACGATAGAATGTAGAAGGCCCGGTGATGAAACTGATTGTACGCTGGTCCATTAGGTTATTTAAATAAATATAAGAAGGAATAGGTATCCTAGGAGGAGTGTAGGGATACTGCTAGTCTGTGTAGGGATGAGGTCAGGAAGGCCAAGGACCAAGTAGAGCAAGACTTGCAAGGACACTAAGAGTAAGAAAGGTTTCTAGAGATATGCCAGTAAAGAGTATTTAAGAAAGTATACGCCTCCTAGTGTGCAATACAGGCAGGCTAGTAACAAGCAGGAGGCTGAGGTATCCAACAACTTTTTAACTCAGTCGTCACTGGCAACTGCTCTCCATGCACCCTTCAAATGGATGAGTTGGAAAGTGGGCACTAGGGAAGCAACACCTCTACTCCTGTAAGCAAAGATCAGATTCACAACTGCCTGAAAAGCCTGAACATCCAGAACTCTACAGATCCCAGTGAGGTGCATTCCAGAGGGAACCGGTTGTTGTAGTCATCAAACCACTCTCAATGATACCTGAAAAAGTCACGGTAGTCAAGTGAAGTCTGACAGGAACAATGTATTGTCAATTATACAATTAACAGAGTAGCATGGTTAGGTTGGTATTTTACAAAGTGTATAACTAGAAGGATTATCATGATAGAAAGGGATAATAAAAAAAAAAAAAAAAAAAAAAAAAAAAGAAAATGCTCACCCATGTCCTAGGCTCACAGAAAAACTCCAAAGGAAGCAATCTCCAGAAAAAAGTTTTTCCTCAGTGGCAGTCAGTCCTTAAATGGGGTCTAGGAGAGGTGGAGCCAGGCTCCACCCCTTCCAGTCACACACGTGAATTGCCTTTGCCTGTGCTCCCACTGCAGACTCAGTGTTTGTCTCAGGTGATCGGTCAGTGGTTCAGGCCGTGATTCAACAGTTCCCATACGCTCTACCCCTTCATGGCATGAATCAATGATCGAGTTAACAATCACCCCTAATACAGAGATCCAACACTTACACAATTTCCCGTTGCAAAGTATGTTGACACAATTTAAGATGAGTGATGATTGGTTTGTGGTTGAAGTTCATGTTCTCTCATGGGCCAGTGCTCAGTGGTGTTACTGGAGGCATGTAGTCATGTGGTGCAGGTCCATCCTATGCTCCACCAGTCCCATGTAGACCATGACTTGATGTTGCACATGATTTCACAGCAACGCTGGTATGCTTTGATGGCATTTAATTCCTTTTGTTGATTCTACAAGCTTGGAGACTCACAGGGAGTAATACAGATATTTTCAGAGACTCAGTCTTCAGTTGTTTTTCTTTCCAGGAAAGCATGGAATATCCCTTATTTTTACTTATGGTAAAATTCCCAGCAAAGTGAGATCTGCTGAGAAAAACCTTAGATTGTCAGCTTCTTTATTTTTAAAAGAAGAGTCACATATAGAGATTTCTAACATATGCTGGCAGGTTCTCTGCTCTTCCATTAAATTAATGGTACAGAAATGGTACAGAAAGCCAAAGGTTTAGATATGTGCACTCATACCAGTTCTGTCAGAGCCACACAGAGTTTAAACTGTGAGCCATAATGGTGTTCTGCAGCTTGCCAACACATCACAGTATCCAAATATCACTATTCAAAATTATCTCATGAAAATACAACTAGAGTTTATCAGAAAAGAAAGAAAAACAAAGTTTGAGAAGATATACTAAATAACATCACTGTCAATAAAAATCAGAAATTAAAAACAATTCCTACAATTATAATCTGGATTGACCAACTGTTTCTTATTATCAGAGGCTCAACTGATGAAGCTGAACAAATGAGCTCTATGAAGCTTATTATTTTAAAATATCACGTCTAATATTTTCAGTACTTAAGAATAATCAGGATGTAACATTATCAATTAAATTTCTCACTCTTGTAAAGTTCCCAACAGTTCCTAAAACAATAATCTGCACTGTGTCATGAAAACACTAACAAAAGATCCACTTACAGTACAACAATGAGTACGCAGACAGACCTACTTGGGAAATACCTGGGTTAGGGAGCTGCCAAAGGGAGACAAATCACTGGGGTTATGTTGGAAGAGAAGGACACTCAGAACAGTCTTCAGAGAAAACTATGTTAAAATTCTCCTTAACCTTTACGAGAAAGACAAAAGAAAATGAGGCAGATATTTTCCTAAGGTAAAGTATCAGAACTATATCAGTAATTATGTATTAAAAATGTCTGAAAAATAAAGAGAAATTTTTGATGGCAAAATTGGTATCATTATTTAAATTAGCTGAGCCTTCATTCTTTTACAGTTTAAAAACAGAAGCATATGGAACATCTAACTGGTAATATTGCAAACAGAAAAGTTAGCATTTGCACTTTCACAATACACATGCACATTTCAAACAAAAAGGGTAGGGGAAAAGGTTAAAAGAACTTTGTGATTGATTCAGCATTGCTCATGCAATAAAAAAGCGCTCTTCAGAGTGCTAGAAGACAGGAAAATATATACTACTTTAATGCTCTTGATTCTGGGCATCAGAAGAATTCAGTTTCTTTTCTCTAAAAATGCTGAGAATAAGAACATCTTATTCTAGACTGTGGCTTAATGTTGTTTAGTGTGATCTTTAAACCTTTCTAGGAGAAATGAAACACATGCTGCACTTCTAATGCACATTCTGAAAGTTCAGGAATGTCTCTGCAGCTGCTGTCATCCTCACAGCAGGGTGATTGAAGGATGAGTATTGATGACACGGGTTGTTAACAGCACTCTGCGGAGCTCTGAAGTAGATTGCTCTGCAATATTACTATCTGTGTACTGTTAGGTTGGATTTTGCACTTAGCAAGTGGAGGATGTTGATCAATAGCAAGAATCCTACATGAGGGACTTTGTGGAAAGGCATTAAACTCACTGAAGCAACTAAAAGAAGTTTCAAGGAGTCATGATGGATTACAGGCTGCTGCTCTTGTCACATTCTCAGTAGTAAGCTGACTGTGAGCAAAGAACTGCCATCAAAGTAGGCCAAAATGAACATCAGTTAAAATATTGCAAACTGGCAGCTTTTTCATTTCATGGGAAATATTACATATTCCCATTAAAAGATTCAGAAGCTGAGCCAAAATATGATGAAGAAACTGAACTGACTGAATATTATCCAAGCTGATTATTTTTGGCATTTAAAAGTAACCCAGGGGATTACTATCCCTGGACTATAAATTATAATTTATAAAAATGTTGTATTTCAATTAATGCAAATGACTTGAAATCATAAAAGAAAGATCAAAGAAAGTGAAAACTTGAATTCAGTTAAAATCAGAGGATCACCAATGCTGAACAGTCACTTTGCTTGTCATTTCATTAATTCCTTATAATTAAGCCAAAAGGTATCCAAACAGTACCTGAACAGGTATTTACAGTCCTTTACCTAGTAAGATCAGTATAGAGATCAACAATTTCATAAAAGGCTATTTCATAAGCCAAACAGAAGCAGAAAACTGAAAGAAAATAAAATCACATTTGTTCTTTTGCACAGAAAATGTACAAATCATATTCTTGATATGAGCATTGCCTTAATCTGCTGTGTTAGGCACTGCTCAGGCACTCCAGTTCCCAGATGAGGATTCAGTTGCTGCAGTAGATGATGCTATGTAAGCGGGTTTCCCTTCTTTGTGGAAGAAGTGCAATTGATTATTTAAACTCCAGTAGTCAAGATGAAAAGCTTGTTATTTCTGTGTAGATATCAGGACACGTTCCTTGTCATGAAACACAAACACAGCACATAAAAAGGACCTTGAAATATTATTAGTAATACTAATGAGATTGATATTCGATATAACACATGAAAACAATACTAATATTTTCTCTGACACATGCTAACGCTCTCATCAGATCCTCTTTAAATCTTAACCATCATCCATAAAAGAGTGTGAGATTTGACATATACATTTTCTGTGACATAATGTAAGCCATTTCTTGAAGAAAAAGCCTGAGAAAATCTAATTTGTTAAACACAAAATCCAGAAGATATATAACTTAATCTGTTTTGTAAACCTTCATCTCAACTCTATTTTTGTCTTGTAGGAGAAAAATTATTTCTGCTTGTTTATAAATTGCAACTTCAAAAACTGTGCACTTAATTAAATGTCCACGGACTAATCTCATCACCCTGCTATATCTTCATAGTTTGTGATTTATAGATAGGCAAAGGGTCATGCAAGCCATTTACAATGTTAATGATGATGTATGAGAACAATCATTTTAGTCTGCGACATTTTATTAAAAATCTTTAGGTGCAGGCTGTAATAATGATGCAGGTTTATTATCTATCTGCCTTTGTGTGTGTAACCTCTAGAAAACAATAAGAAACTTTGAATTGGTAAAGAACTGGGGCCAAGCCCAGAGGAACAGATGGTGTGTGCATGGGAGATCTGTGAAAACACACCAGCAGAAAAATTAGGCTGCAGTTCTGATTGTGGTACCCAATGGTAAAGCCTCATAACATTTCCTCCTTCAAACCCAAAACCTGGAAGTAGACAAAGCTCATAGATGCTTTACAGAACAGAATCCCCCGAGTCATCGCCAGAGTCATGACCCCAGTCTCACGTTTTATGGTATTTTGTGTCTCCACTTAACTGATCTAGTGAGACTGCCTTAAAGCTGATGCTCAATAATGTTGAGATTTTAATCTTCCTCAACTCCTTTATTCAGGTGTATGTATTTTTAGCTGAAGTCACTTGAGAGCCCAGTTTAATAGCTAGGCCTTTGACTTGTGAGTTTAGTGGTCACCATGTCTCCTGCAATTGTGATATTGTCAGCACAGGAACTGCTGTGTTTACTTGTCACATTGCCTCATACTTCTCTTTTGGGCAAAACAATTTTTACTTTTCTTGCTGAAGACAGCATTTTGAGGCCTATCAGCCCTTAGCAAACCAGAAAATGGTTTCTTTTTCTAACCATTTAGTTAGTAGTGAAGTAAGAGGTGATCTAAGTGCTGCACCCAGAATACATATCTAAGGCTTCCAGGAATTTTACCTGTTCTTCTTTTATCTTTTTACTTACAGCTTAAATTTTAATTTACCTTCAGAGGAAGCAAAGATCCAATGTGTTGGATACTCAGATAGACTTTTGAACTATTCGCAGTCAATATCATAGAATCACAAGGTTGGAAAGGACCTACAAGATCATCTAATCCAACCAGGGCAGCCCATTCCAGTGCCTGACAACTCTCTGAGAAAAAAAGTTTTTCCTTATGTATAATGTAAATCTCCTCTGGTACAACTTGTGGCCATTTCCTCAGGTGCTGTTTGTTGCTTGTGAGAGGGCCAAACCCCTCCTCCTCACAGCCTTCCTTCAGGAAGTTGTAGAGTGCAATGAGGTCTCCCCTGAGCCTCCTCTTCTCCAGACTAAACAATCCTAGCTCCCTCAGACACTCCTCATAGGATTTGTGCTCCAGACCCCTCACCAGTTTTGTTGCCCTTCTCTGGACACATTCCAGGGCCTCAATGCCTTTTTTCTAGTGAGGGGCCCAAAACTGAACACAATGCTCAAGGTGCAGCCTCACTGGTGCTGAGTACAGGGGGATGATTACCTCCCTGCTCTTGCTGTCCACACTATTTCTAATGCAGGCCAGGATGCCATTGCCCCTCTTGGCCATCCGGGCACACTGTCGGCTCAGTTCAGCCGAGCATCAACCACCACCCCCAGGTCCCTTTCCTCTTCAGTCATCCAGCCAGTCATCCCCAAGCCTATAACGCTGCATGGAGTTATTGTGGCCAAAGTGCAAGATCTGGCACTTGGCCTTGTTGAAACTCATCTCATTCACCTCAGCCCAGCAATCCAGTTTATCTAGATCCCTCTGAAGGGCCTCCCTACCCTCAGGCAGATCAACACCATCTCCCAACTTGGTGTCATCTGCAGACTTACTGAGGGTACGCTCAATCCCCTCATCTAGGTCATCAGTAAAGATATTGAACAAGATGGGCCCCAGTACAGATCTCTGGGGGACATCACCTGTAATGGGTTGCCAGCTGGACTTTACCTGCTAACTACTACCTGCTGGCATGGGCCCTCTAGCCAGTTTCCTACCCAAAGAAGGGTATACCTGTACAGGCCACGGGCAGCCAGTTTCCCCAGAAGAATCCTGTGAGAGACCATGTCAAAGGCTTTGCTGAAATCTAGGTAGACTACATCAACAGCCTTTCCCAGTCTAGTCACCAACCTTGTAGAAGGAGATGAGGTTGATCAAACATGACCTGCCTTTCATGAAACCATGCTGGCTGGGCCTGATCCTCTGGATGCCACACACATGCTGTGTGATCTCACCCAAGATGATTTGCTCCATACCTTTTCCTGGTACCAAGGTCAGGCTGATAGGCCTGTAGTTCTCCAGATCCTCCTTATGGCCCTTCTTGAAGATGGGAGTCACATTGGCAAGCCTCCAATCCTCTGGGACCTCTCCAGATAACCAGGAGCGCTGGTAGATGGCAGAGCAGCTCAGCAATCACTTCCACCAGCTCCCTCAGCACCCTAGGATGGAGCCCTTCTGGTCCCATGGACTTGTGATAGTCCAGATGGAGAAGCTCTCTAACCATCTCCACTTGTCTTATCTCTGGTGAGCCCTGTTTTGTCCCCTTCCCCCGACATAGCTAGTTTAAAGCTCCTTCAATAAGCCCCACTAGTTCCTGCACTAGGAGTCATTTCCCCCTTTGAGATAGGTGGGGTCCATGCATGGACAACAGGCCAGGAGTCAAGTAAACGGCCCATGATCAAAGAACACAGAGTTTCTTCCTCAATACCAGCTTCTGAGTCAGTTATTCATTACATCTGCTTTCCAAGCCCGCTCATTATCCTTCACTGCCCCGGAAGGTATAGAACAACCACATATATAATGATTGGTGATATATTTCACTAAAAGCTTGGGAAGTCTCCCATTACACTGACAGCAACACTGGTGTGGTTTGTGCCATGTCTGTGCAGCTTCATAGTTGTTGGAACTCTGTGGATGTAGGAGCTGACTTTGTTTTATCCTGTTTCTAGTATTTTGGAAAACATACTGAGTTACTTCGTCACTGGATCTCTATGGTTTTGTAGGGATTTTTGTAGAACAGCAATTTCTTCTGAATTTTAAACCGTCCATTTTGTATGATTTCACAAATTAACCATTCTTAATGATGGAAAAAAAAAGTAATGAAAAAAGCTTATATGTATTTGCATGGTATCACTTTTATATATCCAGTATCTAACATAGAGGATCCTTCAATATTTACTTGTATAAAATCTTTTTTCCTATGTATTCCTAAATGTAAAACAGTATTTGTTTGCTTGCACTGAAACTCCTTTGTAGGCAAAACAGATTTCATGTTGCAAGTTGCCTTTTGGTGTGAACCCCCTTCTAAAAACCAATCACACACGATGTGAGAAGAGACCTTCAAGCAGACTTTAAAATTAAAACTCTTCCTAATTATGTACAAATTCTTTTCTGACATTTATTTTCTGATACTCTTAAACATAAAAGAATGCAAACAGAATGCTTCATTTTCTTCTGAATTTATTCCCTGCTATTCTATACTCATGTCAGACAGCTAAATCTTGATTTATAGCAATTTATTTTAATTAATTCTGGACACCTGCAACCTGGAATTGATTTGGCACTGATATATATTTCCTGACTCCAATCCAGCTACTAAACTGCTTTCAATCATGTTTAACTACTTCTTCAGATATGGAGACATGTTGTAGTATAGCATTAATGTTTTTTGATTGCTGTTTTTTTTTTTTTTTCAGATTATTGTTTTTATATCTTTTCTTATATCAAAGCTAAGAACTTCATATAATCACAAGATAAAATTATGCTAAAATCTGTACATTTTGTCAACTGTGAACTGGATTTCCAGAGAATGAAACAGTGAAAATATTAAGGGCTCAGAATACCTTTATTCTAAATTGGAGATAGCTTCCCTTGTAGATATCAAGCCCATTTCATCCACAAAGAATCACAGGCTGCTCAAATATCTCTCAACTTTCAATAGTTTTTATTTTAATTGGCTGTTGTTAAAATGAGAATGTATTGGTAACACTGTTCCCGTCTGCCAGTTATCTTCAAGTTCCCTCCCAGATTGCCAGATTCAGACTTGATACATTTAATTCCCACAATTTTCTAATTAGAATAGGACAGAGATATTTCTAATATGTTGAAATGTACAATTTATTTGTTGTGTAAAATCAATAATGTGACCCACATTTGGAGTAATGAGGATAAGGTCTCTGTAAGATCACTGACTTCAACAATTACTGCAAGAGCACATTGCCGAAACTGTACAATATCTCTGTCAGCGACGTTCAGGATAATGACCAAAACTGTAGAATTAATTGGAAGTACCATAAAACTGTTATCCAAGGAACTTAACCCTTAAGCTACAGAGAATCTTCTCTTAAATAATACATATGAAAATATATATGCATCTATTTCATGAACTCTATTTATATTAAAAAAATCTTTGAAATACATATACATATGAATTTGTGTGTGTGTGTATGTGTATATATATAGATAAATTTTTTTTATATATATGCTTAAATTACTCTATGCATCCGTTCATGGAATTTTATTTCTTGCTACTATAATAGAGGTGCACGTGATTATCTGGTAGACATCAACAAGACTTTCCTTTTTTTCTGTGCAGGTGAATAAGTAGTACAGAACAGATACAGAATAATTAGCTGATTACTTCAGGCAATCCAGTGCTCCTTTACGTATCTTCATGGCTTATCTTGGTAATAGAGAGAAAAACTTAGAATGAAGCAAAAAAAAAAAAAAAAAGCTAATAAAATAGATATGCACTAGATTAAGCATCACTGAAACACTCCATGTTAGCCAGAAAACACAGAAAGAGTCATTGAGATTATTTGATAATCTCATAAGTGAGGGCAGCAGGTATGTAGCTTTCTACTGTATTTGGGAATTCTGCAAGAGAAGTTCAACCTAAATTTGGAATAAGAACTCAAAGGAAAGTTCCTAACTGATTATTTCCACATGCCTCTCGATGTTTTCAATTTGTTTTGGAAGCTTAGTCTTGTAAGGCGTCATTGCTTCCAGATAAATATATATCATTGTCCAGAATTTCAGATCACTAGATGGATACCAAAGCTTCTGAGTGACCTGAAACACTCAGAATTTCTTTGAGTATTATAGAAAATATTCTTAAGGGGTCAGTGTGTGTTCCTGTCTCTGTATAAGCAGAGTGGAGCTCTGCAAACAGGAATCTGACTTTGACAAGGACTGCTATTATCTCAAATCACTTCTTCGGATTCCTTGGAATGAAAATAATAAATTAGAAATGTACTTTGCAGCGACTTTGAGCATTAATTGTTCATAGAATAAGATCATCACTTGAAATGGACCTTGGAAGGTCACTAGTCCTAGTCACTGAAACAGATCATCTGACAGTGCTTTGGAGCACCGCACTTTGACTGCTTTGAATATTAACTCTTGACATCAAATGGGATACTGAAGAAATCAAAAACTTTGCTTTGATTGCTCACTGATTATATAATTGGCCCTAATTTATAGTTAAATATGATGGGATAATTCCTGACCTATTCTGTTTAAATCTAAAATAGGAATTGTAAATATTGTAAATAAATTTTGAATTGGGTAGCATTAGCCCAAAATCTGTCAACCCATTTGTCTTCTGTGAAGGACATAATCTCCTGTGGTTCATGGATCCTGTAATGTTATGAATTATTACAACAGGCTTGGTAGAAAACAACATTGAACACTATGTGAAAGGACACCTGAGTTAATAATCTCTATGTTTTATGTTTCCTATATTGTTGGCAAACCAGTGTTATTGCCTTTCAAGTCCAATTTTGCCATGGTTACAAGTTTATGTTTTTTACTTTTTTGTATTTCCTAGTCTGGAACTATATGACTAAAATACCTTGTTTGTCCTCTGACCCACTAAGAAGGGCCACTGCACACCATGTTCCAGATTAGTGCACTTGTACCCCTGCAGCAAATTTCCCAGTGCAAGGGAGCAAGTTATGTCATAAGTTTTGTCTGGATGGTTTTCTCATGGTTCATTATCTTCTCTGGTGCCTTTGATTGACAAGGGATTCCCATGTGTGGCAAGCCTATGGGCAGTTCTTACTCATACAAACACTGAAAACTGCACTCATCCTCATGCATTTTATTAAAAACTTCAGCAATAACTTCTTCACTGAAGTGAGAAGACTAGTCTGTCTGTGAGCCTTGTCTCTTTTTTGCAGTGCAAGGATGTCTTTTTAACCTTCACCAAAAAAAAAAAAAAAAAAAAAAAGTCTTTCAAGTGTGAAGAAGAGAACTTCACATCTTTGCTCTAGAGTAGCCACGGTACTGTGACTTTTCCCAGAGTAAATGGAATGCTCAGTGTCCTCTGATGCCATCATGACCTGTCACGTGCGATCAAGAGAAAATGATACACTTGCAGAGAGTACTGATACCCTCAAGGAATGGAAGCAAATACACATAAGGGCAATAAATTCTTCAAATTGCTGTTACTTGCATGGCAGGAACAGAATGCATTGACTACTTTACAGATGTACCAATCTCAATTAACTTTAAAATAAAATGTAGCTGATCATGATGATAGAGAAAATACAGTGTGAATGGATGTTAAGATAAACATCATCTTAAATGGATTGTACTGTAAATGCTAGAAAATTACATTATTTGTATGTCTGAAAAAAAAAAAAAGAAAAATTTGAACTTCTAAAATTATTTCCAAGTCAACAAGAGAGAATACAGTGTATGTTAGATGTATTTTAAACATCTGAAAAATCTGTCTATTAAAAATTAAATTTTTAATATATGAAAGGAGCTATTTACTCCACAGGTAGATAGCAACTACTGGATTTAAAGAATTATGATTTGATCAGGATAGGTTCCACAGCAGTTTGATGTGTTCTGCAAATCCAGTGTTGGTAGAGAGTGATTTTCTGCATTCATGGAAATAAAATGAAACAACTTGTCTTTTCATACATTAATTAATCTTCAGGAAATGTGCACAGATGAATTTCAAATAAGAAATTACATAGTCTTAGAAATGTCCTTGGACAGTAATTGGTCTTAAGTTTCTTCTGCTTTAAAATGTTTTACTAGGTGTAGGGTAACTTCTAAAGGCAGCTAAGAATATGCTCCTTAGTAAGTGCTAGTTGGAAAAGCAAAAAAGAGTCTGATAATTGAATTTTTCTTAGTTTTAGAGAGGTTAGAACTGGAATGGACAACTAGATAAGCATGTCTGAAGTACTTTATAGCTCAGATCCTCCAAATTCCCTTCACTCTGTAGAGTAGTGTTTGACTGTAGTGCGTCTTTGAGAAAGAAACCTAGATTTAATAAAAATGCATGAAATGTGGTGTACCACACTGGGGAGGGATTTTTTATAAGGATATGTAGCAACAGGATAAGGGGAAATAATTTTAAACTGGAGGAGGGTAGATTTAGACTTAGGAAGAGATTCTTTACTGTGAGAATGGTGAGACACAGGAACAGGTTGCTCAGTGAGACTGTGGATGTCCCCACCTTAGAGGCATTCCAGGCCAGGCTGGATGGGGATCTGACCGACCTGGTCAAGAGGGAGGTGCCCCTGCCTATAGCAGAGAGAATGGAACTAGATGATCTTTAATGCCCTTTCCAACCCAAACTATTTTATGATTCTTTGATTCAATTCTATAATCAGCTCCTACTTTGGCAGATTTTGAGAGGGAATTTCTTTTAATTTTTTTTGTAGCTTCCTGCTATTTACACTTTTAATTCCTTTCTCTTCTACATTATGAAGTATTTTGGGACCTAGCATTCTCTCATCCTAAATAGATTTCTGAATGATGTTCTTTTAAGCTAACTACACAAACGGAACAAAGTTTTTCATTATACAATGCTTTCCCTCGATCTCTGCTCACTTCACTTTTTTTTTTTTTTTTAGCAGGATTCTTTTATAAAAATTCTTTTTGCAATATGAATGTATGTAGGTTGCTCAGAAGCAATCACTGCATTTCTGAAGCATGACAAAACAGAAGCAAGGGCCAGTCCACCACCTGCATAGCAGGAGGAGAAAAGCAGAAAAATTTTGAAAGATGCTTCTTCTAGCTGTCAATCTGCTTCAAAAAATGTAATAATTTAGTGGCTACATAAAACTAAATATATTTATTTTCATAGTTATTATTGAGAAATTAGGAATATCACTGTCACCACTGCTGAAACCTATCAGCCACCATCTCATTGTGTTCAGGTCCACTATTTGGTCTCCATTAACATTCAGCAAGCATCAGTGAATGTCAGTGGGTGCCATTTTTTACCATGTGGAGGAATTCAATTCCACATCTTTGCTTCATATGCACTTCCAGGCCTGACACCATTTGCCCCCCTGCTGCCCTACTGGAATAATGGTGGGAAGATTAAATCTCTATTGCCATACCACCATCTACCTCTGATTTCATGGGCCAACATAATGAAATAGGAGGCACTACTTTTAGACATGTCCTTGCAGAAACATAAACATTTTGCAGCATTTCAGTGTCATTCTCAGGTCAACATAGCAAGGTAAAAATACTGTTATCTTCTTTTTCTACTTATCCATCACATTAGTTAGTGAAATCCAGACAGAAGAATTAACTATCATTTTGGACTGAATTGGCATGATGCAGTAGCAGTACAATCCAGATCTGGACTTACTTGGTTCAAGATTGGAAAGTGATTGTACTTCCAAGATCACCAGCTAATTCCTAGCTATTCGTAAAGGTTTGTAATATGACGCTCCTTTGCTGTCCAAGTGATAATGGAGGACAAGATGTACCTTGTATGGTGTGGGAGAGAAGACTATGCACTGGTGAGTGTTAGCAACAGGCTAGGGGTATATGGTCCATACAACGTAACACACCTTTTTTTTTTTTTTCTTAAATTAGCATACTCTCTTTAAAAGATCTAACAGACAAACAAAACCTCCTAGAACACAGATCATACTTTCAAATTTTGTACCATGTCTGTCTTAGCTTTTGTCACATAATGATGAAAGAAGATATTGGTAAAATACATGAGCTGTGTTCAGCCTCTGTGCTAGGTGATGGATCTCTAGTACATGTCGGAGATGGCTGAAAAATTCCTCCTTTCAGACTCTAAAATAGATTAGATGCTGCTCTGCCAGTTTTCATTACGCTAAACTAGTTTGGCAACAAGACTGCTTCTGTTTTGAAGTTATCCATTTTCTTAGGGATAACAAATATTTCAGTTTTCTCTCTCACCATTGAAATATAGCACCTCTGAACAGCTAGCACCTCTGCCTTTCATATATTTAACAGAAAAACTCTAAGGAAAAGAGCACAAATTAAAATTTGAAGTGATTTAAAGACACTCTGAACTATTCTGTGAGTTGCTAATGAATTACTATTTATAAAACATTCAATAGCAGGGGATTGATTCAAGAGCAGACAGTTCTTAAAACTTTTATCTAACATCCACAGCTGTGCTGAGTTAATGAAGATTTGCAATTACTATGAATTTTAACTATATACATATAATATTCAGCTTTATTTTTAATTGTTTTGTTTACAAAATGCATGCATTAATATCATATTTTATGACTTTCAAAATTACCAGACAGTAATAGAGAAACTCTAGGTAGAAGAGTTTATTTCTGTCTTTTTAGAGATGCATTATGAGAGGTGATACAATGAAAAATAGAAGTAGTCCTATTAATTTATTCTTCTGAAGAGAGTTCATAATAGATTTAGTATTAGATATTTTCTCAGCTCCATTGTGTCCCAGTGATTTATAGTACAAATGAAATTATAGTCATATAAACACTTTATTTAAATGTTCCTGAAAGGAAATTTTAAGCAATGAGCAATCAAATACTTATAAAAAATGAAATTAAGCCCTAACTATGTCAGGGAAATTTAATCACTGATTTCCATGACTGAGGAAATTTAGTCTTGAGTAATCTAAGGCAAAATTTATACTAAAACTGATTTATACTAATAAATCTATCATAGTGATAGATAATCAAATACTATAAGTCTATTTCTAATTTCTATTCTTTTCTTACATCTCTTGTATACAAGTGTAATTTATTTTTTTTATATAATTAATGTCATTTCAATTGATAGCCCCGTTACAGGGTGGAGATAAGCAGATGCTTATGGGGTCCCCAAAGAATCCACAGACCTGGAGGTCAAGATCAGGCAGGATCCTCTACGTTCCTCCCACTCTGAACGCTTCCTTACAAAGGGAAATATGTGCAATTGCTTTTAAATTTATTTGAAGGTACATAAATGGCATCTATTTTCAGAACTGTCACAATTGGTTCTGAAGCCACAACATACGATAATCATTTTGCATGTTGGTGTTGTAGGGTCTGAGTTCAGGCTGCTGGTGGGCAATGTGGACATTGTTTTGCATTGAGACCAACTATATTGCACTGAGAACAATAATATCTGAGAAATAACATATAGTGCTACTGACAGAAGTGGAAAATACTACCTAGTGTTACCATTTTTGGTCTCATGTTCTTACTTTGTTTTCCTTGGACTTACTTGGTCATAAATGCCAAAGTCTATAATTGACTTCCATCTGAATACAGTTATGTTAATCTTTTTTACAAGGTTTGCTCCCTTGCACCACCTCTATCAGCATATGAATTATTTTTAAAAAAGAAAAATGGAGCTGCTAGACACAGCTCAAGCAATAAAAGACTCCAAGCTTCTTCTCCTGTAGTGTATTCTACTTTTTACCAGGAGTTATTTAACTGAATGTAGTGTTAAATCCTCTTCTTTGTAGACTGAAAGGGAGATATTAGCCAAATGTAGCACAGTCTTTGTCTATCAGCATGAATGTGGAAATGCTGGAGCAGAGTAGCAGTTTCAGACAGTAAGGCAGCACTGAAACATGCTGCTTTTAAGACCTCTCAATTATTTTCTTTGGATCAAAGATGAATTCCACTGCAATCATCTGAGCCATGGGAGTAGCTGATATCCTTACTAAATGAAGTACAGATGCCTTTCTAAAGGTCCAACTTCATGCACCTGTCAGTCTTCTGATTTTATTCATCAGGCAATCACTGCATTTCTGAAGCATGACAAAACAGCAGCAAGAGCCATTCCATGACCTTGGTAGCAGAGGTGGAAAAACAGAGGAAAAACAGAGAAACCTCACAGATGCTACTTCTGCCAGTCTGCTTCAAAAATTTAGTAATTTAGTGGCTAGATAAAACTAAATGTTTCTTTTCAAAGTTATTGCTGAGAAATATGACCAGCTTCATCCCGGATTGTATCAGAAATAGTGTTGCTAGAAATTTCATAGCTAAAAGTAGATTTTGCCAATATTTTATTGTAATTCACTTTTTTTTTTTCTTTTGTAAGTAGGTCACTCTGAAAGTAATTCCTCCTATTTGTTTTCATGGGAACTACAACAGATACAAAGATCACAATAGCATTATCAGATAGAGGAAATTCTCAGCTAAAACCACTAGTTTTAATGTAGTCACCACCATGAGCTGTGTATTTTCACCAACCTGCATGCCAAGATCGTAAAAATCTGATGATGAAATCCATCACCCACTGCCTCATAGTGCTCACATCCGCTGTTTGGTCTCCATAAACATCACTGTATATCAGTGTCTGCCATTTTTTACCATATGGAGGAATTAAATTCCACATCTTTGCTTCATACACATTCCCATATCGGATGCCGTTTTGTCAGATTCTCTCTCTGCTGCTATTTGTCACATGGCATCAAAGTGTAATGGAATATTGGTGGAAAGATTCAACCTCTACTGCCATATCACCAATACCTGTCTCTGATGTTGTGGGTCAACATAATGAAACAGGTAGCATTACTTTTGGAGCACCCCTTATATATATCTTCAATTAAAATAAGTATTTTCCCTTAGTTCCTTATATAGAAGTACTTTTCAATATTTTCTGTTGAAGAAGGAATCAAATTCATAAATAATAGATCCAAAACCTCTAGATATGATACATAGAAATATAATGTTTTCATGAAAAATCTCAGATTTAATGTGATATTGTAGGGTTTTACTGTCAGATATAGTCATTTGCCACCACTGAAAGAGAATAAATTGTCAGGCATTCATGTATGCATTCAGATGAAGATAATTACTATTTTCTTCACTGCTACATAGCTTAATAAAAATATGAACCTTACAGATTAAAAAATGAACCAACATACCACAGACAGTGGGGTCAAAAATTATAGTGTATGATAAAAGATTGTGTTTTATTTTATGGAATACATTTGAAAGTCTAAGTTGTAACCTCTGCTGAATGAAGTGAGGGGAGCAATTAGATAAGCAAATAAAAAAAATGTTTTCAGAATAAAATACTTTTGAGTATGGGAGAAAAGCAGTCAAAAATAAACTGAGATTTTATTTTTTAAAAGAGTCTCAAGAGAAGGCTTTTATAAAACTGAAAAATGCTAGGTAAAAAGCAGGCTCTATATGAGGTTTTCAGAAGCCCTAAAGTACTCAAGTAGTCAAGTTGATATGGCCAAAAGAATCACAAGCAAGTGTTCATTTGTATAATAGATTAAGCAGTGCTCTGCGCAATATCCAAACCCTTCGGAAACTGTAGAGCTGAGTTACAGTGGACCTGGAAATGAGCTTGGTTTTGTGTCTTACTAGTGTGACAGAATATGTATGACATTTGGATGTGGTGCTCAGGGACAAGATTTAGCAGAGGGTTGTTAGTTACAGTAGTTTGTTTTGGTCGCGGTTGGACTCGATGATCTTTAAGGTCTTTTCCAACCTGGGCAATTCTATGATTCTATGATTCTACTTCTTTTTTACTCAAATAGTAGATTAAGACTACTCTCCTATGTTCACACTTGAAAATATATTTCATCAGTTTCCTACAGTAGCATTTTTATATTTCACATGCAGTAGTACAACTCATTCATCTGTACGCTGAAGATACTGAAATTCAGGAGAGAGAACTTTTATTTTAAGCTTGAAATAGATAGATGCTTTGGAATCAAAATGATTCAGTGCTTAATAGAGGTAAAATATACTTCTAAAAAATGTTGAAATTTATTTCTGATCATATCACAAATCTGCATTAATCACATTTTAAAACTAGGAATTTCAGTAAACCATATGTTTATTTTCCTTCTCTCTAGTATAATAAAGAACATAGAGATAGGGATAAAATGAATGGCTTTGTATTTTTACCTAAAAAACATTAATTAAAGGAAAACTTGCAAAAGTAACAAATTTTTAACAAACAATTGTGAAACTATTGTGGGACATTCTTAGTTTTTTGCGTAACTGAGTTCGTGATCTGGAACCACTGTACCATGAAGATCCACGGAGAAAAACAAGGGAAGGGAAAGGAAAAAATCTTTAGTTATACAAAGTTGAAAAAATTAGATCAAGTCTTCTGGGATAGCTTTCGTCAGGATTTCTAAGTCTGCATTCACCTACTGCAAAGATTTCTCTTTGTCTTCCAAATTCAAGGCTATCTGCAGAATAAGCTTATAAATTGTTTCATATAGATAGCTATTGCAAGAAGCCGTGATTAAATAGACTCAGGATCAACCACAGTTATTCCACGGTGGATTACAAAGGATTCTCTGGTTGAAAGACAGTAAAGAACATGAAGATCAAAATGTTCTTCTACCAGTGTATTTTTTTTTTTTCCGTGGCATATGTATCAAGTTCAAGCTTATATCAAGACTATTAAATAGAAACAGGGATCATGCACATGGTCTCACTGTACTAGAGATATAATACATTTCTCAAGAGTTTTCTGTAGTTTTCATGGATTGAGCAGCGTCATATACTCGTAAAATTCAGTTGCTCTGCAGAAGCTCTTTCTATGTCTGACTCACAAGAAAGAAAATAAATTCTTGAATAGTTTGTTCTAAAACCAAACACAGTGAAGCCACATAAGGAACGTTTGTTAACAGCACATAAGCAATCTACTTGTTCCAGTTTGCTAAATAAACAAACAAATAAATAAGTAAATAAAATTAAATGTCTCACTAGGTTTTATGTGAATTAAATAGTCTGTCCTCCTGTGTTATTGGAAAGTCAATAAAACCATAAGACTGTCATAGATTCAATATTGAGTTTGGACTAAATGGATGAAAATGGCAGTTCCTCATCTAACTCAGATTCAGAATAATTATAGAATGACAGAATAAAGTTCAGTAACACTAAGAACTAGAAATAATTGTTCCATCTTCCTCTATATGTTCCAGAGCTGACAGCAGTAAATTTGAATGAAATATTTTTTACAATCCATCATTTCCATTTTAAGAAGAAATATTTGCACGTGTAGTCCATTATCATTATCAATGTATTAGCTTTCTTCTTTCAGGTATTTGGACCCTTACATTTAATTTATATACTTGTGAATTTTATTTTAGTATTAATATAATATAATGTATTAATAAAAACAAATGAAATTAAATCTTATGGCTAATGTCCTAACATGAAAACGAAAACCTGTGTAACAATGTAACAATCTATAGTAAGGAGCAAGACATTATTTAATTGCCAAGATATTCATTGTTTAGAAATGATTAATTCATGTGGCATTTACAAAGATGAAAATGCTAATTCTATAATGAGGTAATTAGAGAGAAGCATATTGCCTTGAATTAAACAATAATCTATCTGTATGTGTCCCTGAACACAGACTTAATCTAAGTGGAATTTTTTAAAATGCCTAGTATTTGATATTTTTTATGAAGATGTTAATATTTTGCCCAACAGATGACTCTGCACATTGAAATAATGCTTCAATAACACTCAAATATTTATGTTCCAGTAGCTCTGCAATATTTAAATAAATTTCCATACATAAAGCTATTGATCTGTAAAATGAGTTTTAAAGGGGAGGAGGTAAAGCTTGGCATTCTTTATTTATAAGTTGATTTTGTGGTCAAATAAAACCTGTCAAATTTGTTTTGAAGGACTCTGAATACCTATTTTTTTTTTTTTCATTTTTGTCATGGAATTGATTGAACACTTTAATTGAATACCCAGCTATGCTTTTGGTTTTAGAGTTTTCCAGAATACAGATTTTTAACATTTTATATATGCCTCATGTAGCAAGTTGAATATCCAAACTGTTTACTGACATATTCTCTTAGAAATATACTCAAAATTTTGTCAAAACCCATGACATTCTGGAAATCTGGAAAAGTAAAAGATAAAATAAACATTCACACACCAAATATAAACCTTCTACAGCCATAGATAGTTCTGTTGAGTTAGTTTATACGTAATAATTACATTTGGAATATGGGAATATCACCCAAAGTTTTGGTACTAGAATATTGACCTAAAATATGTTGTATTTTTCTGTTGTGGAAATTCTTAGCAAAGACAAGGGAAGTAAATAATTCAACATGGCCTTTCAGAATGTAAATGGGGGCTGTGATAAAGAAGGGGACAGACACTTTAGCAGGATGTGTGATGATAGGACAAGTGTAAATCTCATCAAGCTCAAAGAGGGTAAATTTCTGTTAGATATAAGGAAAAAATAAATAAATATAAGTAAAAAGTAAAATAAATATAAGGAAAAAAGTGTGGTCAGGCACTGAAACAGGTTGCCCAGTGATGTGGTTGATGCCCCAACCCTGGAGATTTTCAAGGCAAGGCTGGAGAAGTCCCTGCGCAGCTTGGCATCTGTCCGTGGATGTCCCTGTTTGTTGCAGGGGAGTTGGACTAGATGGCCTTCAGAGGTCCCTTCCAACTCTAAGGATTCTGATTCCATGATAAGATGCTAAAGATGCTAGTTTAAGTTATTCCAAATACCTCCCAGTTCATACTATCAACTTGTGTTTGAGTAGGAATCTCCATTAGATTCAACATCTGAAGTTACTAAATAAGCTACTTCAGCAATATGGATAAGTCTAGAGATCGCAGTGTTTGTAAATGTCCATTCATAAAGTTTGTACATGATCTTGGATCTTGAGGAATACCTTGAATATACTGATATCCAGGGAATGACATGCTTGATATTATCAAGCTCACACTCTGTGTCCCTCATTAAGTTCCAAACTTAACTTCTCAAAGGACAGTTTTTACCTAGCAAAGATTGAGTTATGCTGTATAAGCACTGACTTGTTGCTCACTAGAACCTTAGGTTTCTGCTTTCATGAACAACATTAAGTAAAATCATCTTATAAAATGGGTTTCCATTTTTGCTGAATGACCTTGGCCATGAAATCTTAAATTAAAAGAAAGTATACTTTATTCATTGTATTCATCTACTTTTCTGCAGTTACAAAAAATGCTGTAATTTTATTCGAGATACTATGTGAAAAGCTCAGCAAAGGTTAAAGTTTCACTAAATATTAGGGGAAAAAAAATGAATGAGGTTACAGATATAATCTCAGTTCAGTAGGAATGCACATAAACGTGACAGAAGCATGAGTCAGACAGAGTTTTGAGAATTTTTCTGCAACTTTTCAATAAAGTGAGCACTACCCAAAGCACCAAAACACTTTGAACCACGGGCGCTATGCTTTTCTTAGAAGTGAAATAAAATCAAGGAGCATTTTTAAAATGAAGCAAACTTGGAGAAAGAAAAGTGAACATATAAACAGATTATTCGCATCCACTATGTCCTTGGAAGGATCATCCTTCCCTTCAGGTTTGCCCTTAGTTCAGCAATGTTTAATCAACTCTCTAGAAACTCTGTATGTAGCTCTCACTGGGTCCCTAGGAAAAATACCTTTCTTTTCATCACCTCTGATCCCTGACTGTGTCTGTTCCCAGACTTCAGAGGAGAAGGAAAAGGAGATGCTGAAACAGTGAACTACACAATGACAGGCAAAACCAATGCTATCTGTTGCTATCTTCTTTAAGCACACATTTACACTTCTAGCTTTAGATATTTAGCTTGGCCTTGCCAGGTCCCTTGAATTAGTCATGTGCTTTAGTAGAATGATTCAGAATACGTAAGTACAGTCATTAAAAAATGATCAGCTTAGTTTTACATACAGAATGTGTCTGTGTGTGATACAGTGGCTATACAATGGCTTTAGATTAGCTATATAATGAGCAGAGAGTTCTCTGCTGGTTTGGTACTCCTCTGTAACATCCTTAGAAAGGACCTTGCTACACTTACATGAATTTGTATTATCTGGTGAGAGTTTATCTGTATAATTATATGACACAGCTTCCTGCCTGGTAGTGTGATAAACCCAGTGACACAGTATCTTTCCCACCCTATTCTCTACAATCTGTGTTACAAGATTTATAATGTTAGTATTGGTAATGCACTTTGGAGGTAATCTTAAAGTCAAGAGGTGGACGGTAGTTAAGGCCATAACATGCTGCTTTGAGCAAGAAAAGCTACAGGGACAAAAGACTGAAGAAGAAAAAGGTGAAAGGAAAAAAGTAGAATTTAGGAAAATGGAGAACATCACAGGATTACAGAGTCACAGAATTAAAGGAGTTGGAAGGGACTTCAAGAGATATTTGAGTCCAATCCCCTGCTAAAGCAGGTACCCCACAATAGATCGCACAAGTAGGCACCCAGAAGGTTCTTGAATATCTCCATAGAAGGAGACTCCAGAATATCTCTGGGCGACCTGTTCCAGTGCTCTATCACCCTTAGCATAAAGAAATTCTTCCAATTTTTTGTATGGAACTTTCTATATACAAGTTTTAGGCCATTGCTCCTTGTTCTGTCACTATACACAACCGAGAAGAGTCTGGCTTCATCCCTTTGCCTCCTATCTCTCTTTAGATATTTATTAATGTTTCTCAGTTTCCCCCTAAGTCTTCTTTTCCCCAGGCTGAACAGACCTAGGTTACTCAGCTTTTCCTTAGAAGGGAGATGCTCCGGGCCCGTTATCATCTTTGAGGTCCTCTGCTGGACTCCTTCTATGAGATTGCTGTCTTTTTTGAATTGGGGAACCAAGAACTGGACACAGTATTCTAAATTTGACCTCATGAGAGCAGAATTGGTGAAGGGAATCACCTCCCTTTACCTCCTGTCCAGATCTTTTTAATGAAACCCATTGGCCTTATTGGCCACAAGGCCACACAGTGAATGCCTTAATGCCATTTTGACTACCTCATAAAGCAAACATGAGCCACAACTGAGTATTAGAGTTTCCCATTAAAATTACAACAGCAGATACATTGTGATGCTCATCAACTGTGCCATCAGTCTCTAGGCATTATGAAGCTAGTACCACTTGCTCCTGCCTGTAGATTGAAACCGGTGAACTCTCCAATGCCCTTTATCAACTGATGGCATAGCACTGATGTAATAACAGTTCATATCTTGAAATTAGCAACTGGGCATCTGCATCAGAGAGAATAAGTGGTCCCACTAGTGGGCTGTAATGATGTGTGCCTATACTTAACAAGAGTTCAGGGATACCGCATTCCTTGTACCAAAAATCTTGTGGCTTAATCAGTAGCAAGAGCAATATAAATTATTGAAATAAGACTGGGAGAAGAACTCATTAACAAGAAAGAACTGGGATTCCTGATGGATGAAAAGCTTGACATGAGCCAAGAGTGTGTGCTTTCAGCCCAAGACAACTATAGCCTGGGCTGCATCAAAAGACAGGGCAAGGGAGGTGATCGTGAGGAAAACTGCGTTCAGGCCTGGGACCCCCAGCATAAGAAGTATGTGGAGATGTTGGAGCATGTTCAGAGACCAGGAGAACAAGGACAGGCTGGATGGGGCCATGAGCAGCCTGATTTAATGAGTGGCAACTCTGTTCACAGCAGGAGGTTGGAACTAGACAATTTTTAAGGTCACTTCCAACTCAAACCATTCTATTATATATATATATATATATATATATATATTCTTCCAACTCTAAGCCATTCTGTTATATGGCCTTGTGGCATTAGCAGTTGCATCCCTAAGTGCATCTGCAGTCCTCTTTGGAGTGTGTGACTATTGCAACACAATATCTTTGCAGAAGCAGTACAAACACTTACAGACAGGAGATAGAGGTTATTTACAGAGGGTTTGTACATGAAGTAAAATAGGATGAGCATGAGAGCACAGGGCACTGAGCCTGAGTGTGTCTCTCAAAGAAGTCTGTGACCATCTCACTACATGTAGCAAGAAAATCCACAATAAAACACCTTAAAAGAACTTTCTTTGGAAGCAGCCTGGTGGAGTAGCACAGATGTAGTCACTGAAAAGTTTTCATTGTATCATTATTCTTATTTATGCCCTATTGCTCAGAACTTATGTCAGCAGAATAATTCCATCTGTTCTCTTGCACAATAACACAGTTGTAGATAGATATGTCATAAGAAGCAATTCCAACTGAATTGTTATTGCAACATATAATCAAAATCTTTTGAATCATGGCTAAAGTGCCAGACATTCCAAAGTAAATTGAATCTGTTAAGTTTAAATGAATCTGATCAGTGGATTATTTGTCAGTGAGAAAATTTTACCATTTTCACCCTTCATATTAGTGACAGTACAGTTCTCTGAAGGGAACATGTCTTTTAACTTCCTTTTCCCAGTCAAAGGCCATATATCAACTTTTGATACTAGAGGGGGAAAAAAAAAAAAAAAGGTTTTATTTCACCATTCATAATATAAGATTATCTTCCAGAATGCTAAGTGAACTCTGCTGACCCCAAAACTAGCAAAAATAAGATTTGTCCGTTATGACAAAGTCCGGCTTACTATTCCCACAGTCTAGAAGCAGTTTTGTGCTAGTCTGATGCTGTTAAACTATGTCTCCACTGAACTGATGACCTCTCCTTTCCTCAACATGTCTACATTGGCAGATCAAACTGTTTTTTGTTTCTTTGTTTGTTTGTTTGTTTGTTTCATAAAATATAAAAAAGCTAGTACATCTCAGTCACATTCAAAGGTTAGTTAAGTAACGCCTCACAGAGAGGCGTTACATATACTGAGATTACATATATGACATTGTTGAAACCAGAATTTTGTAAATTATCCTCTAATTCAAAAGTACTAAATGAAAATTCATGGAATGATACATAACTATATGGACCAGAGGATCCTTAAAATGGTCTTAGTCCTTACATACCGTGAGCATACTCATTTCATCGTAGTGCTTATTTCTAGGAGAAATTAGACAAAATCTGATGCATCTTTTGGGGTTGTTTCAATGTGTTACATCAAAGGCACATAGAGATCATATGATCAAATACTTTTCCTTTTCAGTTCTCCCCTGGGGTATATAGATGGATTCAAAGCCCTTTTGCTGATTTGATCCATATCTGGTAGCCACTCTTGCATGTAGTCAGCAGCTGGTGCTGGTACTTGGCTATCTTGTTTGAAACTGTGGCATTTTGCTCCCAGTTAATGCAAATAACTGACTGCCCAGGTAAGTAAGGGAGAGTGGGCTGTGTTTAAACAATGTAGATTAAGTAATTGTCATCTGTATTTTTTTCCTGTCTTTTTTTCTCCTGAGAGTATGAGGTCTACCACAAAGGCTGTCTGCTCTCTTCTACCAGCTTCTCCTATTCACATGGGAAAAGAAATAGTATCTCTAACAAAAGTATTGTTCAAGTAGGTAGGAAAGATTAACTTTCATTTCTGTGTTCCTTGGAGATACAAATTGCCATTAATATTCTAGCAGCGTTTTTATAGAACACGAATCAGTGTTGGAAAGCAGGTTCCATCCATTTGGATGTTAATACAAAGCTTACAATAATAATACTTTAGTTAGATGAATGCTGCCCTGAGCATACAAATACTTCCAATGTAAACATCTAATTTACTGTCTTAAAATGTACAAGCATCACATTTTAATGAAATTAAAGGTTTCGTGCCGCAGGATAATATGGAAATATTTCAGCTGTTTGTATTACATTGCTGAAGTTACCACTTCCAACATAGAATTGTTTGTCTGTTTTGAATTGTGTCTTCACCCAGTATAAATCAAAACAGATCCTTATGGCAGAATAAAACTATTTCATTGTACAGTGGCTAAATGTCTGCTCTCTTGAGTACCTACTCTGTCTGGATTTTACTACTTACATACATCGCCTCCAAGCTGTCTTTCTAATGAGTGAAAAATTTAAATATCTTTGAGGAACTAAAATTTCTCCATTAATTTCTCTTTTTATTCCTGGGGGAATTATGAAATTCTACAAGAAATTTATTATTTTTAAAGCTTCTGAGAAAAATAGGATAAGTTAATAATTAATTGCTATCATTTAGGAACACGGAAAAATTTATTACAATAAAAGCCTTTTTCTCGAAAAGCAGAAACTTTTTCTAAGTAGCAAAATATTTCTGACATTGAGATGTGTAAAAAAGAGGAAAATATTTACTAAAATATTAGTATAATTTTTAATTTTAAATGTATCAAGAATACAATATGGTAAAAAAAAAAGAAAATATTTTCATCCTTTTTTCAGTCATTTCAAAATGTTTTGATGCAATTTGTCTTAAAACCAACGTATCTTATAAAAAAGGATTCAAAAGAAATTTTAGGTTAGAATAAAGCTTTTCTAGCAGAAAAGCTAGAACACTTTTCTTGAGATAAATTTTGAGAAATTCTTCCAGTTCCCTATTTTTGCAAGTCAAAACACATGCTGGGGCAACACATTAGAGCAGAATTGCAAGGTATTAGCAAAGTAATGCGAAATATTTGATGCGTACAAATTGATCTCTTTTATTAAAGGCACTAGTGAAAAATAGAATAATTAAAAAGTTTATTGATTTGTTTACTTTTTATAGGTAATATATCACAGATTTGAATCTGTTCTCCATTGCAATTTCTTTGAATTCAGTACTTTAATGCTTCAATTTTAAGATCTTCATATCATCACTGGCATTCATGTTATTAAAATCTAACTGTGCTGAAGTTCTGATCTGAGTAGGAGACCTAATAGTACTGTTAAAGCTGATAACAACTGGTCCACTTGTATGGAGAGAAAAAGCACTTCAAGAGATCATGTTAATTCTGACATATCGGTGGTTTTCAGCCTTTACTGCTCAACAGCACTTCAGAAATTGTATTTATTCCCTGTTCTGAGAACAAACACTACATTTTCTTGCCAGTAAATTTAAGTAACATGTATATATAGATACCATTTCCTTTCTTTCATGTGCAGATGTTTCTGTACAGCAAACAGTAAAGACAAAATGAGAGGGGCTGTTGTGCCTCCTTTGAAAAATCTCACCATAAGACAGTTTGCGTAGATTAGAATAAATAGAGCTGAAAGTAGCGTACAGCACATTAATGATAAGTCTTAGCATATTCTCATGACCTAGGACATCACACACAGGAATTGCAGCATTATAAATGTTTTAAAATCTGAAGAAAATCCAATTTATTCAGTGTTGTGCCAAGAGACTGGGTCAAACATCATCTTTTTTCTAATTAGGTCAAAAATATTCAAATGAAAATCTCCATCTACTGTGGTAATATAAAACATTTATATTAAGTAGTGGCATTCTGGTTATTTAAGTGTTTTTACTATAGCAATAACTCATATCCATTTCCTGTGAGATGTAGAGACTTGTACATCTATTATGAAAGACTCAGAGAACATGCAGGGAAATGAGAGAGCTCACAGTCATTCAAGGAGAAATAAAGATTTCAGCTATTTACAAATACTTGTCCTGATTCCTTGTAATCTACATTAGAAAATACTGACAGGTCCCACATCCAAGCTAATGTGAAATGACAGATTGCTCAGATCTGAACACTGTGAAAGGCCACAGGCTAAGTGAGTCAGAGCAACTTCTCTGCGTTTGCATCTTAAAAGTTCTTCTTTCCAATATGCACACAAACGAATTTTATACTCCTGTTTTTATAACCCAATGCAAGGAAAAAAAAATAATGACTTACAATTTCCCTTTACCTATCTTCCATGTGTTAAAGTTTGCAAAGCTTTTGAGCAACTCTTCTCATTAATCTTCCCCTGATTGCTTTGATTGCTATTAGTACTTTAGCATGGAAATGTCAAAAACACCAAAACCAAAAGAATTAAAAGTATAAAAATGCAAAAAACATAGCTTAATCAAAGTATTTGTTGCTAATTCTTTTTTTCCTCTCAGAACATACTCACATAATTTGTTCTTTTGTGGGCTTTTTTATACTGTATTTCTTTTTTCGAAATACATAAATCTCCAAATATATTTGGAGGCTGTCTGGCTTTCATTTCCAGCATTGTCTCTTCTATTGTTCCCCAGTAAGATCTTGATGGATGTGTAGGAATTCTAACTGTATTCAACCTCTCAGCTCCTTCAACATATGGATCTCATTGTTCATCATAGTCTTTAAAACAAAACATAGCCACGTTGTCAGTACATCTTCTTGTGAAAATCTATTATGAATGATAAAATAGAATCAAAATTAGTTTACACTTCTCATTATCTTAATCTTGCTGGAATTCTCTGCTCACTGATTTCATATGTGATAGGAAGAACAAATGCACATCCTGACAATGATGGGTCAAGGTAAAACGATTTCTGTTGATAAAGAATGATGAGATTTTCCATCCTATAAACCAGTACGTCCTCTACTGGTTGTAGATAATATCTGAGAACTTCTTTACTGAATTGTAACAGATATTATAGAACAAATGTATTCTATAATGCAGAAGAGCAAAAGAGGATATGGTCTATTACTGCATTTCATTTATCAATAAGAACTAATTGAAGAGAAAATTATTATCAACAATATGGCAGGCAGAATAGATATCCCTGTTTTTATACAAAACAATGATGAGTGCACGTTCTCCTTGTTTATCCTTTCCCTCAAAATAAGAAAAAAGATTACAACCGCTCTCACAATCTTTCTCCATAAAACAATAGAAAGGAAGAAATATACTCTTTGTTAAAGTATAATTCTTTGTGCCACAATACTACTTCACATATGAAGTAGTATTGAGTTTGACCAACTCTTAAGTACTGTATTCTACTTGATTCTCTTCTCTAAATCTCACCAAGCCCAAAGGAATCTGAACTTTGTCATTCAGATTTGTGTGCACCTCCCTTTCTGTTCATCCCATCATCAGTTTCCACTGCCTCTCTTCCAGTCAAAACTAAGCAAGGGCATTACTGGGTGACACATGGAGAATTTCCAAACACAATCTTTAAGCAAACAACAGCATTTTGTATGTGTGTGGTTTCTATTCTTCAGCTTTCCAGCAGACACTTCTCAGAAAATATCTTTCTATATACCAAAGCAAATCAATTTCCCATATGCAAATTGCATAAACCTTCCAGATAAAACAGCACATATTTATCAAGACTCTTACCTTTCCTACTATACACTTTATTTTTAAAAGAAGAGTAAAACTGATGAAAGCGCTGATCTATGTGAGCTAATGGACGAGGGGAAATGGCCTTAAGTTGTGCCAGGGTAAGTCTAGGTTGGATATCAGGAAAATCTTCTTTACAGAAAGGGTTGTTAAGCACTGGAATATACTCTGCAGGGAGGTGGTTGAGTCACCATCCATGGATGTGTTTAAAAACTGTTTGGATGTGGTGCTCGGGGATATGATTTAGTGGAGGGTTGTTAGAGTTAGGGTAGCATGATTAACTCATGTTTCGTCTCAGTGATTTTAAGGTCTTTTCCAACCTGAGTGATTCTATGATTCTACGATTCTAAGGTTTTTGTTTTTGTTTTTGTTTTAACAGATGTACTAAAAATATTTCCAACCTTAGATGTTGCTGCTGGAGAGTAGATTCAAGTAGATTGCAAATATTTTTAGAGTGAAAATACTCACTTGGAAATATTGTCTGAAAACTGTAATTACTGAGCATTTTCCAGCCTTCTATTGTCAATCCAAGTCCAATTCTGAAGTTTTAAAGAAAAAAACCCACACTCTTGTGCATGCTTTTATGGTTTTCTAACAATTCTCATCCTAGTTTACTGGGTTAATCAGTAATTAACAATGCTGACTTCATAGTAATGCTACTCACGTGTACTTCTTAGCTTGCTGCTATTCTAGACAAGGAAACCACAGGCATTGCAAGCTTATATCAAACATTTACAGTATTTGAAATAAAATCATAGTGGAAAAGTACAATATTCACAGGTATCAGATGCATTTTGAAATTCACATTCAATTTCAGTTTAACTCTCTTCATTTTCTATTGAATTATTTTAGCTTCATAGGTATACAGTATACAGTAACACGTGTTGAATTGATTCCTGAGGCATTTAATGTCAAAGGCCATCGTTGCATTACCTCTCACCACCATCATCAGCAACACAACCTATATCCCTTAATTCTTCAAACTGCCTCTAACATTGTACTACAGTCTCAAGTCAATTCCTTCCCCCACCTGACCCTGTCCCAAAATCCTGCTGACATTTGAGAGCCTCTTCAGTACTCTTGCTCACATCCAGACCTCGAAAGTATGCACACACACAAGCCTCTATATTTGTGCAGTAAATGATTAAATCCTCTAACAGGTTTTGTGTCACATTCATCAGCATATTATCATGTCCTGCCTGTGAAGGGAAAGTGAGTGATGAGATCAAAAAGGGAAGGGATAGGCAATATCTAGCCCCTATTTGGAATTGGTTGATAAAATGGACACCAGCCAATTCAAAGGAGGAAACACAAGACCCTCTCCCATAACTCAACTGTTTCTTGGGCATCATTCTGGACTCTTCCAGGGGTGATAATCTCAATAATAAATAATTAAAAATAATAAATCCATGACACTATCACACTTATCTCTCATCCATCCAATCTCTATATTCTCATCTATAATCATAATCTTTCCAAATTTTCTAATAAGTTAGTAATTTAGCTTTTTTTCCTGAAGTGTTCAATTATCCTTAACTGTACCCCAACTTCGTTTCTTCTCTCTTTGTTACTCTTATTTATGATACTAAAAAGCCTTTTGCTTTGGAATTTTCTTATTAAAATATGACGACACACTCCACAGATGGTCTCTCCATGACAGAAGTATTGGCAGGGAAGGAGGAGAAGCCTGTGTTCCTGTTGTGTGTAAAAAGTGTTATATGAATAAATAAAGCATTTCAGTTTCCATCACAACAAGCCTCTGGCCTTTTCCCAAACACACAAAAAAGATAGAAAGCAAATTAATGCTAATCATTTTAAGGAAAGTAAATTTCTGAGTCATATAATTCACCAGCATATATGTTTGCAGTTCCTTTGACTGAGCAATTCTTTTTCTCATGGATAGCAAGAGCTTTTAGCTAAATAGAAATTTAACTGATAGTACACATAAGGCTCATTAGATAATTTTCCATATTCATCTATCTTTATTTTCCTCCAAGATCAGAAGGAAAAATAGTTTTATATCAAAACTTATATTGTGTGTAATATAATGTGCAAATTTTATAATTTGCAAAAATTATAGAAATATCAGTTCATTTATTTGGTGCTGACAGCACATTGATGAAAACAATTACTGTTCTGCAAAGGCTATCATCATACTAATAATACAGTGTCTTCAGAGTGACCACTGAGTGTCTTAAGAAGAAATACACAAAAGCCTACTTACTTCAGGAGAAAATGAAGGAAGTTTACATCCCAATCATTTCCCAAAACAAATTTCATTCTAGTGAAACATGTATTCCTTTTGTACTTCAGAGGTAAAACAAGTTACAGATGTTCCTACAGATTGGGAAGATGGGCCTTCCTAATGGAGAAACAAACAAAAACAAAAACAAAAAAAAAAAAAAAAAAGAAGCTCAAAACTCTGAACTCAGATTAAAAAAAAAAAAAATTTCTAATACAATTATGCTTTGTTTAAAATTACCTTTAGACAAACGATATGATTCAAATATTGATACATATTTGTTTAGAAGAAGAAGGGAGATATATCATTATATTACACCGGGGAATTTTGTTGTTGACATGTCCTTCCTCTGTCCCATTCATCTTTGAATCTATTAAGCTATTATTTTCTTCTATCGCTCTGCTGAGAGTAGTGACTGGTTTTACATCTGAAATGGAGTACATTTTTCCTTAGAATGGAATTCTGTTCTTTCCATTACTATTTCTATAAACTTAATATAATAAAACACCGTTTATCACAGTCAGACAATAGCATGTTTTAATTTATTTTTTTTTCTAACAACAGAAAAAAAGATATACAGTCTTATATTGGCAATTTGACTTGAATACATTATTCAATCGCTCTCAATTTAAACAGAGGTTAAATGAATTTTGCACTTTAAGTTGTTCCGCCTACAAAGGGAATTTTTTACCTTGGTTGGTTGCTGAAGAGAGGGTGGAAAGAGCCACCCACCTCCATAGATACTTTCTCTAATACAGAAAGAGATCTTACCTTACTTTCAAAATACAGGAGAAGGAAACATTTCAACTCATCCATTTCTATGTGATGCTTGCAAGTACTTGCTGAGGATTATCTGGCTTCAGTGTCCATGATGGCTGAAGAGTTTCAACCCTCAGTTCTCATGTCCTTCAGAGGACCCTCCCTAACCACCACCCAGTCTGGGAATGAATGTGTAATATCTCCAAGCACGGTTTGGCTTACACACCATGTTGGAGGTAGCATTTACCCTAACAGCTCTCCTCTGGCAGAAGAGAGGCAATTGTTTTTATATTATTCTCCCAGGGCTGCAGCTTTATCATAAAAACAAATTTTTTAGAACAGCTAAAACATGTTTATTTTCACTTTTGTTTATCTTCAGGTTTTATATGACTAATATAGTGTAAGCAAAGACTGAATTTGAAACTTCTAAATATAACAGCTGAACATTTTTGATGAGTATAATTCAGCAGTGTTACTCACATAGAGATGTAGTGGAACTGAAATTACACAAGATTCAAGGTGCAAAGGAAAAAAAAAGCTGAGCTAAAAAAAAAAAAAAAGGGGGGGCCTATATTACACTGTGTAGTAATATCATAAATCATATTTTGACCAGATACAATTAATATTATGAGGCTCTTTCTTTCTTTTTCTTTCTTTCTTTCTTTCTTTCTTTCTTTCTTTCTTTCTTTCTTTCTTTCTTTCTTTCTTTCTTTCTTTCTTTCTTTCTTTCTTTCTTTCTTTCTTCCTTCCTTCCTTCCTTCCTTCCTTCCTTCCTTCCTTCCTTCCTTCCTTCCTTCCTTCCTTCTTTCCTTCTTTCCTTCTTCCTTCCTTCCTTCCTTCCTTCCTTCCTTCCTTCCTTCCTTCCTTCCTTCCTTCCTTCCTTCCTTCCTTTTTTCCAGTTCTCTTTTACATTTTACTTCTCATTCTTCTCAGATTTGACTTTGAAGGTCATTTTTTTTCTTTTTCTGAATGAAATAGCCTGTGCTTGATATTGAAATTTGATTTGACAATAATATAGAAGTGAAACTTCAAAGACAAAAGGTCTTATTAGAATTCACTACTGATATGTGTCAGAGGATACTAACTCACTGATGCTTCCCTGTAACTTATTGATTAAAGGTTGAGAAGGCGTAAAATGGGTATATTGAAGCTCTTTTGAAACAGAGGAGAATTAAATTATCATCTTCATCATACTTAGTTATGGAAGCAGCAGTCCTCAATCTTATTTATTAATTCTAAAAATCATCATGGAATTTGTCTGCTAGGACTGGAGTTATATTCATATATTTTTCCTTTTCAGGATAACCATTCTTCCACAGGGAAGCTTGAGAATTCTGAATGCTTCCAAGTCTGATGAAGGACGGTATTCATGCCAAGGTGTAAATGTATTTGGGTCTGCAGAAATTGTTGCATCAGTGTCTGTTAAAGGTATGAAAAAATACTTTAATGTTATTGATGATTTCCCGTTGTTAATGTTTCTTTACTGCTTACAATCTTCAGCCAAGCATGCAACAACACTGTACAAACAGAATAAGAGACCATTTAAAACAATCAGGTTAACCTCTCTTTGATCAAACACTGCATGAAACTGCACACTTCAGCTTTTAAATTTTAGCTGTGTGTCAGCAGAATTTGTATAACTATTAAATCAACCGGATCATAAATAATTCTATAAATAAAACAGAAGAAAACAGGGAAACTAAAAATCAATACCTCTTTTAACGTGCACTAGTTTGGCGAACTCATTTAGCCCTTACTCCTTTCTGCATGGGAATAAAGAACACAAAGATGTCTTAATATGATGTCTTTCTATAACTAGACTTCCAACCAAATGTTCTTAATCCTTCTATATTTCAAGAACCTACAAGAATAGAGTTGACTCCCAAGAAGATAGAGTTAACTGTTGGAGAAAGCATCGTCCTCAGTTGCAAAGCCCTTCATGATAGCACACTAGATGTCACTTTCTATTGGACACTTAATGGGCAGCCAATTGATTTTGATAAAGAAGATGGACACTTTGAAAGCATCAAGGCAGTAAGTGACCATGCATATTTTATGCACTGCAGAGTGATAACAATTTGCATGCTTTTACACATTATATAAGATAACTTGTTTCACTAATGTTGAAAAGAAATGTAGAGGAGGTGAAGATTTCAGAACACAGGGGTTAAGCCTTCATGCTAGCAGTGAGGCATCTGATGATCTTCCTGAGGGAACAGAAAGCAATTTAAATCCAACTCTTCTTAAATGATTCAAATGATTTTGATGTAGAAAAGATGTTTCTATAAGCATTAATTTCTTTTTCACAAATAACATAGATGTTGAAGTGTCCTTATCTCTGAATGCTTTTACTTTCTTAGTACATATTTTGATATCTAAATAGTAATGAACATACATTTTATTTTCCACCTCCCTGCACAAAGTAGATACTAGCTGTCAACTGTTATTAACATGAACAAAAATAATTTGGAAAAATATGCACACAAGTTATACATTACCTGTTTAAGTTAATGTTTCAAATATAAGTACAATTACGAAAAGATAACTTTACATTATAAAACTTGTCAGCTGAATTCATTTCTTCTAACTGGCTTTAAATAAATCGTGCTATACATACATACTATATCAAATTATATATATATATATATGTTTGTTTGTTTTTTTCCTGCTGTTAGTGATTTTGTCTGCTCTTTTATTTGGTTTGACTTAATAAGCCTTTTAGTGGAAAAAGATTAGCAAGGCATGTCTTAGCGTGAAGGTTCTTAGCGTACTTATCTTCATCTGACGAAGTCCAATACACAAAATTTAGATCTAAATATTTAAGAAGGAATTTTTTTTTTAACTACAAGGTTACGACATCATATGATTCAAGAAAATGCCCTATGAATACAATTAAACTTGAAGTTTTTTTCTCAGCATTTCAAATATAAATGTGTTATCCAGTTCCTTCAGTATATTTTAGAATTTCTATGTTGAAGGGAATTTCTAATCATTGAGAAAGCCATTTCTCATACAAAAGTAAATTTAATAAAATTAATAAAATTAATAAAATAAAATTAAATTTTTATTATATATTATTATATGGAAGTATTCTTCCATAATTGCATTTCTTCTAGAAACAGCCATCACATTGATAAAAATAAGGTCTGTTCAAAGGGAAAATTTGGAGTAGGACATACTGGGGCCTATATCCAGACAAATATTCATGCAGTCATAATGGAATCAATACTTAATATCTAAATGAAGTAGTAAAAAAAAAATTTTTTTAATGAGTAAATATTTGCCATCTTCAGAGCTGCACAAGCCTGAAACATTTCCTAAATGTTTTCCTAAAGTGTACTTTTTTTTTTCTTAATGATGGACTTCAGCTGATCACAAAATAAAATAAAATAAGATAAAATAAAATAAAATAAAGCTGAATTGAAAGAAGAGAAGGCAAGAATAATTTGTGAAATATATTAAAATTAAGTACTGCTTAGCCACTATTACATCAGTGTTAAAATAATAAAGTACTATAAAGCATTAAAGAAATTACACAATGAAGTCAGGGACTCTTTTTTTTTTAATTTTTATTTTATATTTTACAAACAGGATTAGTTTGATTTTGCCTTTGTGAGATTGCTCACAGAAGATATTGCTATGTCATTCTACATTTACTTGCATTCCTAAATCATTATAAGACAAGGAATTTATTTTCTGTTTTATGACCTTGGATGAACTGGAAAGGGCTGATGATATGTGCTGACAGGCAAAAGTGGGACAGGATAAATATTCTTTTCTAATACATAGATACCAAATCTTAACCATATTAGAACAGTCCTTACCAAAATTTTCTATATCCTGTTGAAAGTATTATCTGATATATCCTTCTCCTTCTTTGACATCAGTAGTAAAAATCTTTGCAAAGAGCTGCTTACCAAAGGGCATATCTTTATGCCTATGTTGTCCCAAAATCAAGTTGAATTATCAGATGCAAAACCTCACAATAGTAATTGTGCAAATAGAGTACATCTGTGTACAATTGTGCAAACAAAGTACAGTCTGACAGCCATTTTAGGGAGAAAATCCAATAATAATTCACATAGCTATTCACTTCCAGAACCTCATTTACCTTTCTGTTAATCACATTTGTATAGTAAATTAGTCAAGAGGATAAAAATATATTTCTTTCATTGAAACCTAAGATATGACCAGGTATTAAAGGAAAGAAAAACAAAATAAACCTCTTGAGTCTATCCTATCAGGTAATCTCCTTTAATCCATCCATTCTCAAACAGACATATTCATTAAAATTACCACATTAAGAATGCAGTGAAAAGGAATCTAAAGATCTCTTGAAATATAATAAAATTCAATTTTTATCCCTTATTTTCTTTGAAAAAATACTTCTTTATTGCATGTGTTGATCATGTACAATTTACTTTTCATTTCAGTACATCTAAGAAAAATATATATCCTTTGTGTGCATGACATTCTATAATTACACATCTATTTTTTGTTGCACACACTGATTCTTCACCAGATGAAAAATGTTCTAACTCGTTTGGGTTCAGTCTATTTGGTTGAAAGCCTGACAAATTGAAGATTATTTGAATGGGTTTTGTTAATAACAAAACTACTCTCAGCTTCTTAACACCAGTTGCACTGTATGCACTTTCACCATGGCAGCTCCAGGTGTTAAGTATGATAAACATTCTGATGCTTAGTGCAATATTGTAAAAGCTATCACCTAAGTAATATTTATTTGGGTCATAGATAAATTTCTACTTGGTAAAATTGTGTGTTCCCAAGTAATCTCAATTAACTGGAAAATTTATCTAATACATATTGTTTTCCTTGGTTTTAAATTATGGGGGCTACTCTGAAAGTAATGTCTCATTTTATTATGTTGGCCCACAGTGTCAGAGGCAGATGGTGGTAGGGTAGTAGAGAATCACAGAATCACAGAATCATAGGGATTGGAAGGGACCTCCAGAGATCATTGAGACCAACCCCCTCTGCCAAAGAAGTTTCCCTACTTTCCTACCAGGTTGCACAAGTAGGTGTCCAGGCAGGTCTTGAATATCTCCAGAGAAGGAGACTTCACAACCTCCCTGGGCAGCCTGTTCCAGTGCTCCGTCACCCTTACCGTGAAGAAGTTCTTACGCACATTCGTGCAAAACTTCCTGTGCTGCAGCTTATGTCCGTTTCCCTTCATCCTGTCTCCACGTACCACTGAAAAGAGACTGGCCTCACTACTATGGCCGCCACACCTCAGATATTTATAAACCTGGATCAGGTCCCCTCTCAGTCGTCTTTTCTCAAGGCTAAACAGACCCAGTTCACTTAGCCTTTCTTCATAGAGGAGATGCTCCAGGCCCTTCACCATCTTTGTGGCCCTCCGCTGGACTCTTTCCAAGAGATCCCTGTCTTTTTTGTACTGGGGAGCCCAGAACTGGACACAGTACTCCAGATGAGGCCTTACCAGGGCAGAGTAGAGGGGGAGGATCACCTCCCTCGACCTGCTGGACACGCTCTTCTTCATGCACCCTAGAATGCCATTGGCCTTTTTGGCCACGAGGGCACACTGCTGGCTCATGGCCAATCTGTCGTCCACCACAACAACCAGGTCCCTCTCTGCAGAGCTCCTCTCCAGCAAGTCATCCCCCAACCTGTACTGGTGCATACAATTATTCCTCCCCAGATGCAAGACTCTACACTTGCTTTTGTTAAACCTGGTTTCTTACTGCCCAGCTCTCCAGTCTGTCCAGGTTTCGCTGAATGGCAGCACAGCCTTCAGGCGTGTCAGCCAATCCTCCCAACTTCGTATCATCAGCAAACTTGCTGAGGGTGGCCACTATCCCCTCATCAAGGTCATTGATGAAGATGTTGAACAAGACTGGACGCAGCACCGACCCCTGAGGAACACCGCTAGTTGCAGGTCTCCAGCCAGACTCTGCACCGCCAACGACAACCCTCTGCAGTCTGCCAGTCAGCCAGTTCTCAACCCCCCTCACTGTCCACTCATCTATCCCACACTTCCTCAGCTTTGTTATAAGGATGTCGTGGGAGACAGTATCAAATACATTGCTGAAATCAAGGTAGACTACATAATGCTCTCCCCCCATTCACCCAGCCACTGACACCATCATAGAAGGCTACCAGGTTGGTCGAGCACGACCTCCCCTTGGTGAACCCATGCTGACTACTCCTGATAACCTCCTTTTCTTCCAGTTGTCTGGAGATGGCATCCAGACAAGTTGTTCTATCACTTTTCCAGGACAGAGGTGAGGCTGACTGGCCTGTAATTACCTGGATCTTCCTTCTTGCCTTTTTTGAAGACCGGAGTGACATTGGCTATCCTCCAGTCTTCAGGCACCTCCCCCATTCTCCAAGACCTCTCGAAGATGACAGAGCAGTTCAGCAATCACCTCCACCAGATCCCTCAGCACCCGTGGATGCATCCCATCGGGTCCTATGAATTTATGAACACTGGTGTTTCCTAGGCGCTCTCGGACTGCCTCTTCCCTGACTAAAGGAAAGTCTTCCATTCCCCAGACCCTCTCACTAACCTGCAGGGTCCGGGATAACCGAGCGAGAGCTTTTTCACTGAAGACAGAAGCAAAGAAGTCATTCAGTATCTCTGCCTTCTCAGCATCCCCCATTACGAGGACACCCCCCTCTCTTAGTAGGGGAGCCACATTCTCCCTAGTCTTCTTTTTACTGTTAACATACTTAAAAAAGCCTTTTTTATTATCCTTTACCACCTTTGCCAGAACCTTCCCACAAATTTTCCATTACACAATGTTACCATGTGACAGATGGCAGCAGGGGGACAGTCTGACAAATGGTATCTGACATGGAAGTGCGTATGAAGCAAAGATGTGTCCCTGAATTCCCTCATGTGGAAAAAATGGCACCCATTGACATTCATTGATGGTGATGAATTTATGGAGACCAGGCAGTGGTGTGAGCATAGCAAGATGGCGGATGGCATGTTTCAGCAGTGGCAATAGGGCCATGTAAGACAAGCCATGTTCTGGATGGCCATGCAGATATTTACTAGCATGACATGCAGGCCCTTGTTCATCACTGATGGAGAATGCACAGCTAATGATGGTGATTATGTTGAAAAATAGTATTTTGTAGCTATTTTGAGAATTTGTTCTATCAAATACTTTTGTAATTGTGTTTAGTTTCCATAACTAACTAGGAAGCATTGCTTTTGGAGCAACCTACATATATATTTATTAAAAAAAAAAAAAAAAATTGCTATCATTTTCCAGATTGAGAATTAATTTTTATGCAAATTAAAAGTGTCCTTGTTGCTATTTCCTTAGCTATGAAAGATTTTATACCTATGGCAATGTAGATACTTCAGGGATTTGTCTGGCAAGAGGATAAATGTTGTATAGTTGTCAAATTGCACAAAGCTGTGCATGAAAGGAATATTAAGGGAAAGAGACTAAAATCCATTGGGGCTATTGCTGCAGTCTACATTCAGACAGGAAAACATGCAAAATCTTTTGCATGCATAATTCTACAATACATTTGGTAGCAGAATTATCATTCAAAGGGATACAAATATTCAGGGACTCTTGGCATTATAAAAATCATACTTGATCTACCAAAAGACATTATAACATTTCAGGATCTGTGAGGAGGTAGTCCCAGTAATTAAAAAAAATGACATTCCATGGAAGTCTGAACTGACAAGATTTCCTCTGGCAACAACAGTGAACATTTTGGTGCAGAAAACATATGCTTTCTTGTTTCTGTTCAAGTAGCCTTGATTCTCTATCTTACTCTTTTTTGTCAAGTCTAGAAATCCCATTCAAAATCCTATTCATCACTGATGGAGATTTGCTTTTTTGAGGTTTCCAGTTAAGTTAATTGACCTTAATTTTCACTAGGAGGTATCACTTTTCTAGGTAAAAACATCTGATTTTGTGTGTAGATTTTCATTCAGCTATTCCCATTCCAAACTTGTGTTTCGAAGTTGATATTGTTTTTATGGCAGCTAAGCACAATGATTTATTGTGGTCATCCACATACTGGTAAGCAGCAGCATTTCTCTCAGAGTCCCTCACCTTGATCTGCATGAGTGTCTTTCACTCAGTGACTGAGGAAAGTGTTTTAGTTTCAATAACTTCTTGGTCTTTGGTCTTAACTGAAACAGCAACGATGGGAAGCAATAAACATAAACTGTCAAGTTGAATTTTTCAGTGGTCGTTTATCCAGACAGAAGTGAGTTAAAATCTACTGTTTCACTTAGAAAAGGCTATAGAGGACTGGACAGTACATTAGGCACTGGCTAGAACTAAAGACCTCAATCTAATAGCCTAGAAACTATGGGAGAGTATGACTTTGCATCCTTCCCGACTTTTTCCTTTCTCTCCTCAGTTTGTTTGTAGAACAACAATCACATTTCAGTTAAGGTTAAAATTTCATTATCATTTTCTAGATAGGCACCACTAAGTTCTACACTATGTAGAATCAATAAAACAGCAGGCTATTAATAAAATCTTTGCTCTTTATTTGACATAAAACAAACAAGACTAATTAAATAGGGCCCTACTTTAACACCGACCCCAAAGGAAAACCATAGTTGGCAAAAGTGTCGTAGAAGAGACATGCTCTGTGCATAGAGGATAATTCTCTTTCAGGCTAATACTGATACATCCAATTCACTGCAAGTAGCCATAATAGTTACCTAGTTGTTGAAAAAAAAAGAACGGAGATCTAATTAATCTATATCTAGATATTTCAACCCTGTTCTCAGTACCAGATTTTGCCTATTTGTGACTCTACAGCAATTAAGTACTTGAAAGATCTGAAGTAGTTTCCAAATGAAATTGTACCTTGTCTTTTGAAGTATTTCCTGTAGTAATAGAAATTTCTTGTGTATCAAGGAGGGGACAAACTGGAATAAGGATATTTCAACAGTTTTTATTTTGTGATTAGTAGCTACAAACCAAAAGTCTGAACACAGTGAAGAATGTGGATTAAGAAAACCCTTTACCATGCACTAATTCCAGGCTATAAAAAATTCCAATAAACAGCTTACATTTGCAGACATATCTTTATGCCATGTTAGAAAAGGATAGTGAGTATTTCCCAGAATCAAACAAGCGTGTAAACTGGTGTTCCCAAATGCTATTTTTGGCTATGAGTAAAGAGTGAGAGAAGGTAATAAATAGCATGTGTTCTCTTTCATTTTACATTGGAGCAGGGAGATAACTGAGCATTTTGGACAATGTGAGTCTCTTAACCTCCCTGAATCCTGATTTCTATTTAAAAAAATAATAATAAAAATGATTGCTACTAAAAAATAACATCCAAATAAATTTTTATACTGGCTTATTCAATTAAAGTATTTTTTCCTTTCCTTATTTAAAAGAAATACACTATAAAAAGAAAAAAACATTCTAGAGTATATACAAGATATTTCACAACAGGACATTCTTTATTCTTTCCCATTTAACTGCTTGGCCCTGTGTTAATCTGGGCTGTAACAGCACCACTGGTGCTTTGAGCATCTGATTAATATGGCCTAATACTAAGACTTCTGTGCAGTGTGTTTTTCACATACAGTTCTGGAATCTTGCTTCAAACTGCTGTTCCTGATCATCTCTGGTAGGATTTCTCCCTTGCACTTCTTATGCTGCTGCTCTTTTGTTTCTGATCTTACAGCCTTGCACCTGTAAATCCCAGTTGTATTCCTATAGCAGAGTCCTATGGAAAGTTCCCAATGGCCTGAAAATCATTTGGATTTCCTGCTTCCTTTCTTTGTTCCTCATTTTGTAGATTTTGAATAATGTTAGAGCAAAAGAAAGCACAGTGTGCAACAAAGTAAATAACAATCAAAAAACTACTTTAAAAATATCTAATATGTCTTCAGAAGCTTAGCAATCCCTCAATGTGCAGTATATGCCCTTAATTAACATATTCTAATCAACACTAATCAATAAAAAGATTGGACAGGTCTCAGAGAAAAGGATAGAGCACTAAGAAAAAAAGACAGTAAAAACTGACACAATTCTCAACTTCCTCATTGTCATCTTCTGCACTGGAGAGAGTCCTGAGAGGAGAACTCACTCTGGCTGGCCAACAGGAAGAGTATTCCCTTTTCCTTTTCCTTCCCCTCACCCTTCTCCCAAGTATGGCTGTCACAATCTCCTTTGTGTTAAATGCTAATGTAACCCATCACATCTGCTCTTCATGCTTCCTTTTCATGTGTCTTCTTAAATGCCACAATTCTTACCACTGGGTTCTACTTTCATTTCTGGCATCTTCATCTGTTGCTGTCACCACTCTTACATTCAAATCACATTTTTATGATTTATTTTTCTCCTCTATCTACATCTTCAAATAGAGCACAGGTATCATATAAATCATTCAGTCTTGTTTGATCTCCTAAGCTTTTTTCCTAAATCACTTTCTTTTCAGTTTTCAATAAAAACTTGATCTATGATTTTTTTCACAAATCTACTCTAGCACCTGAGACGTTGATTCCCAATACTCATTTACTTCCATCTCTTCTACCTTCTCTCAATACAGTGAATTAGATTCATTTGCAGCAAATCAGGCTGCACTTTAATGTCCACTCTGTTCACTCCAATACCTACATCTGTTCCTATCCAGTAATTCCCTGGCAAAAAACAAGTTTTTCATTATTCCTGTTTTGTTTGTTACAAAGCAAAGTACTCAGAAATACTGCTTCTGGAAAGGCCCACATCCCCACTTGAAGATTCTCCTAGATTCCACAGATCTGAAACTTTGAGAACTGTCTCTTTTACAATTTCTTATAGTAGGGACAAAGTGAAATATGTATAACCAGATGGTTCTCAGCCAAATGGTACCAGCCTGAATGCTAGTATACTGCTGTTCTTATTGTATTATATACCACTAATCACAAGAAACAGTAACAGTAAGGAAATATTTGATAAAAATGCTTATATGGTTAAAAGATGAACAGCAGTATATACCTTTCCATGATCCTTACATCAACACAAAGACCTGTTTTAAAGAAAAAACATTAAATATTTGCAATTTGTAAACAGCACGAGCAAAGAGCAGGCAAGTGGTTGATGTCTTAAAGCTAAGAATTTGCATGAAATGGCATTTACATCATCCTAAATGTGTTTTGAACAGAGATTGGCTGGAAGCCAACAATCTATCGTACTCTACATATAAATTGTCGGCATAGTTTAAAAGAGCTTTATTGTATTGTTATTTTTCATTTACTGTTGATGTTACAAAGCTAACATTGCCATGAGCTTATTTTGTAAGATGATTATTTTACTTCAGATAAATTCACCAAAAATAAACTCCACTGCTAATCAAATATATCAAACAAACAAGATTCAGCTGTGAAATCATTTTTCAATTCACCCTGACTGACTTTATTTCATTAATAAAGACTATTCTGCTAAATCCAGTAATGTCTGAGTCAGGAATTCACCTGTGTTCTAGATGTGAAAACCCTCCCATATATTCTGAATAACTACTTAAGCTAAAGAAGGTCATATTAATGGCTGTGGTCTTTCTTATTTAGGATCAAATCACTGTCCTATTTAATTACAGAGCATTGTTCTACTCTTCTCAGTTTATACAGAAGGTGACTTGATAACATCTTTTCAAGCTTTTTGTACCATGTATCAACCATTCTCTTCTATATAGAAACTCCCTTTGTAGGAAAGCATCTTCACACCTAACTCTCAAGTGAGTAAGATGAGAGCCAGCCACAGCCAACCCATGCAGTTGCAATAAGGAACTGAGTCAAGCACTAGTTAGGCTTTTGTCATAAAAGTTTTCCTGTAATGGCAATCAAGCTTTGTCCACTCCTTTCCCTGTTGATTTAACCTTTTGTTGTGTCGTGATCTGTTACAACAGCCTCACTAACCTTTTATCTATGTTACTCTAAGCAGGAGATGTTTTTCACCACATGGTGGCCAGATGGAGTTCCCATTCCCAATTCATGACACAAGTAATGCTAGACCCCATGCCTCTGCAGTGTAAAATCATCTCTATTGATTATCCAGGGTTTTAATCTACCTTTTCTTTTTGTCCCTCTTGACAAGGTAAAACAGAGCTACACTCATAGAACTGCAGCTGGAGTGTGAAAAGGTAGTACTATGACCAGTGTGGAAAATGACATGTATTAGAAATAGATGATGTGAATGCAGGTGAAATGAATGACACTATGAGGAGAAAATGATTTCTAAGTTTCATGCATGTTTTGCAGATATGATTCTGCAGTTTGAACAGATGTGAAGAGCTGTGCAATAATCAAACCAATGTTTAATTCTTCCATGGAAGAGATAAGGAGGAAGTAAAGAACAGACTTAATGGATGCTAAGAAAGGGCTCTGCATTATAACTGTGATCTCCTTTTCAAGTGTAGGCAGCTTATATGTAGTTCTTGTGCAAAACTTTTAAAAGAAAAGATAGGATACTGAATGAACTACCTTGATTTGGAGATAAAAACTCAGAAAATGAATGGGCAGATTAACATGGAGGTTTCCTAGCAACTGGCTCAAGGTAATGAACTCAGTCACACAGGAAGAATAAGCAGAATTCTCTGCACTTTAAGAACCGTATGTAGAGGTTGCTTCACAGCAAAGCAATTCACATCTTCTTAGGATTTATGAAACAGCCAGGAAAAATCCTAGTACAGCTTCTTCTCAATAAGAAGGTAGGATGGATAAAAAGTATTAACTACTGCATTACTTTCTGGTTTCATGTCTTCTCTGCAAATCACTAGCATTAAGGAAATGGATGCAAAAAAACAAATCCAACAGAATGATGCTCACTGAGCAAAATATGAATATTACATGCTCCTTGAAACATTTTTGAGTTTGGGGAAGTACCTTTATGTTAAAAGTAAACGTATATATAAGTGGGATTAGCTCTGGTGAAAAAGTAGTTCAAGAAGCACCTTAGTGGTAATTCTAATTAGATACACTGAAGACATAATTGTGACCTCAGATAACATACTACATACCACACTGGAGCAGCAAGAAGAATAGATTCTTCACATGCTTACAATACTCGCAGCACTGATCACTGGATCCATGCAGAACCTGATTAATGAGATATTCTGGAGTATAATATAAATGGCACAATGATTTGTTGTCCAAGAAAGAACCATTAGTCATGACAGATAGCATTAGTAGCTGTGTTATTATTTTTCAGCCTGTTAATGAACACAGGGAATGTGTTCAGCTTTACAGTAGGTTCATAGCTGATGTTGGCCTTGGAGCTTAATTTTGTCTCTCTTTATAATCATTAGAAGTTGACTGATAAATCTGCCTTCTCTTAGTTAAATACAAGGTATTTTCCACACAATAGACACTTATACTGAATAAATACAAGTATTTATATACTTGGCTAAATGTGTTATAAATGTTATTCTGAACAACAATGAATACACTTGCTAAGTGCAAGGACTTACACCTGTATTGCAGCAACCCCAACTAATAATTCAAGCTGTGGGATGAAAGGATAGATCACAGCCCTGCTGAAAAAGACCTGGGGGTACTGGTGGGTGGCAAGCTGCACAGGAGCCAGCAATGTGCCCTTGCAGCCCAGAAAGCCAACCATATCCTGGGCTGCATCGAAAGAAGGATGGTCAGCAGGGAGAGGGAATTGATCCTGCCCCTCTACTCTTGCTGGTGAGGCTATTGCAAAATGTGCTCTGTTTAAGAACATCAAATTAATGGAGTAACATGCAGCTTTTCAAAATGTACACTTAATATAGTGGAAATATAAATGTAGACAAAATTAGACACACTAATTTTGGCTTTCAGTAATATTGGAATCACATAGTCACTGATACCTCAGGCTGTTCTGAGTCGTATAGCCAAGATGTGAGCTCTTGCCATACTACTTGCAATCTTCTCACTTGTTCTGTGTCTTGCCTAAAGGGGAAAGAGTGCTTTTGTTGAAATGTCATTTTCCACTGAAAGAAGACAGAAAAAAAAAAAAAAAATAGAGACAATTTCTGACCTTGGACATTTTTCTTAATAGAGTATCTGCTACATTCTTTCTTAGTAGATTTTTAAAAATGAATTGTAAATTTTAAACAAGCATCTGTAGTAATATATTATGGAGATTGGCTCAAGATATAGACAGCCAGCACATCAGTTTGACCATAAGAATTTACTGAAGCCTTGAACCTCTTATTGCAAAAGTATCCCAAGATTTGCACTACTAAAAAGCAAACCCAAGAACAGAAAAAAGAAAGGTAGGGAAGTGGTGGGATTGGGGCACAAACCTTGAGTCACTGATATTGTAGCATCTTTTCTTTGAAATTCTCATTGTTTTTAAACCAATTTAAAACTCCAGTGCATTCTTACGTGCATTGAGTGTTTGGCCTCAGCCTCTCCTTTCCTGGCTTTGTTCCAGGACAGCAGAAGTTCAGAGACAAAGCTAATTTTCAGCATAGATAAATGTGATGACAATCCAGGCACCACTGTATTGACAGTAGTTTAAAAAATGAATTGGCTAAGGGGGAATCTCTGTATTAATCAACACAAGATAACGAAGATTCTATTATGGCTTATTACTACATCTTCTAATACCTTCCTAGTACCTTTCCCTTCATTCCCAACAATGAAGGCTGCTTTAGGGTCAATATGGAATAGTCCTCACTTTCTAGTGGATGAGTATGAGCATAGAAATAGCACTTGCTTCACTAATGAAGCCTTTGCTTACTCTTTCTATATGTTATGTAACTTTGTACAAAAATAGGATGAAATCTAGGAATACAGTAGCATTTTATCCACAAAGTTAGACATTTCCAAACTCCTGCTATATAAAATTTGATTCTGAAATTTTTATCTTATATAATGGTATAAAGACCCCCAAATTAGTAAAGACATTTGGTGCTATTGAACAGCAAATAATTCTGTCATTTTTAAAAGGCCTGATCAGCTCCTAGTTATCTAAATAGAATCTAAAATATCATTATCCATAATAATAAAGCTAGTGTCTAAACTTATATCCATCTGTATTAAACATATCACGAGTAGTTTCTTTCCACTCATATGCCCTAAAACAACCCCAGTTGCATATCCTGTTTTGCTGCATTAAATCCAAGTGTTTCATGGGTACCTTTTTACTGCACTGTTCTCCACTTAAAGCAGTGATTCTTGCCATGTCTGCTCGTCTGCCCAGCTACACCAGTACACAGATATTAAATATATATATTTTTTTCTTTTTTCAAATATTACTATGATGTATATAGTCATGAGCCCCCTGGAAGAGAGGATGGCAGCCAGGATTGCTCAGCTTCTGAGCAATTAAACTAAATGGCCTTGACTTTCCACCTCTCTTTTCCCTCTTTACGTGTGAATATGCTTTGGTAGAGATTTTGCCTTGGTTATGAAAATTAAGAGAAGACTAATTAGCCTAGAAGTGGCCAGGTTGTTGTACTAGATGAACTTTAGAGGTCCCTTACTAATGAACTGTTCTAATATAAAAGCAGTTTATGCAATAGTTTACAGTATGAATTGTATTTAATAAAAATATACTTTGTTTTAGTATAGATTATTATAGATCATAATTGAGAAAGTAAACTGTAATTCCTATACCATATGCTCATGCTGGCCTTCATTCACTCTTATCTGATCAGTATAATATAACAATATATATACAATAATATAACAGTATCTAAATCTAACTGAATTATTTCCTTTTGTATATATATGATGAAATAAGATGAAACTGACTCTAGTAAGTTTCAGATAAAACTGTGTATGTGTAAAATCTGATATTATCATTTGAGTTTATTAAATAGTACAGATATTTCTAAAAAAAGCCGTCCATTCTCAAAATAAATGACTGTTCCATCTTCCAAGTTTCTGCTCATAATTCTGGGGGGCTGTAGTTACCATTGCCTAGAATACTGAAAAACAAAAATCTGAACTAGCTTTCTGTGCACACATATCCAGGGTTTGCATGTTTCAGATTTCAATATGTATAGGTTCCAGCAGGGAAAATGAGAATTTGTTAATATTTTCTTGATCTTATTTAGTATTAATTTCTCCTTCGTCAATAAGAATCAATTAACATCATCTTTTAAATGATCTTAATTTCATTTGAGGTACATACTCCAAATATGATTGCATTGTAGAGAAGAGGAAGAGGAAGGAAGACTCGTTTTCATTTCTAAGAGCACATTTGCAATGCCAAGGATTACATCAAATATTTCTGTTTTGCTCTTTAATTAATTTCTTTGTGTTAGCTTGGATTTATTTTCTTTGAGCATGCAAATATCCATGGAGTGCCTTAATCAAAATCAAAGTTATTAAAAACCACAAATCCTCTTCTTTAGTCCTTATTAATAACTGTATAAATGCAGTGTGCTGATTATCTGCTGATAATCCTCAAAAGGGGATATTAAGGAACATAAATGTTGTAAGATGAAAGCTGCAGATGTGAATTTCTCACGCTGCACAAAACACTCTGTGAGCTACCTTGAACACACGGATTTACTAAATTTTAAATGGGTTTTTCATGCCTGTTTCAGCAAGCGTCCTCGGCAGACCTGATGATCAGGAACATCCTGCTGATGCATGCCGGGAGATACGGCTGCAGGGTCCAGACTGCAGCAGACACTGTGTCAGATGAGACCGAGCTGCTTGTTAGGGGTGAGTGGCCTCAAAGCACCGTCAGTGCACCAGGGAATGTAAATGAAATCTTAACAATTTGCACAAATGTAGGTCTGTATGTAGGTAGGTATGATGGGTTCTGTGCTTTTTGTGCGATTCTCTGCATTTCACCTTGAAGTCAAGGCATCCTCCCAGGTTTAATGGTTTAGAAATAGTTACCCTTTAATAAAAGGGACCATAAATAATTCTGTAAAATGAAAGGTACAAACAGCAAAGCAGGAGCTCCATAATAAGACAGGGATCTTTTTTTTTTCTCACTTGGAACTGTGTTCACCAAATTTTGACAGCATCTTTAGGCCCAGTTTTGTAATCTGTTGAGTTGCTCTATCTCCCATTTAACACTTCTGATTTCACACAGTAACATGTGGTCAGTGTTCTGCAGGACATAAAACCAGAAATAGGACACCATTAGCCTGCAGTAAAGCCAAACTTTAATCTTTAATGCCATATGTACAACCCCTTATGCAGAGTACGCCTGTGTTCTGCACTCCTTGTATGTGTGTGTGTATGCTTAATGAACAATGGGAGCTGAGAACTTGCAGTTCACTTTCCAGCAATATATCTGGAGAGTGCTGCAGTGCCAAAATTCACAGATCTCTGCAGGATAGCAGAGCAGGACAGTCTCACTGTGGATTACACGGCCTTTGAAAGAATAAATTGAGAGAGATATTTTATTATCATTGATAAAAAAATGAACTTCAGTTAAAATATAAATCAAAATTATATAGAGATTATAATCTTTCAAAAATATTTATTCTATCACATTTCATCACTTCTTTAGATTTGATGTTTTCATATCCATCACTTTTAGGATGAATATACACTTGAAATGATAAAGAATGTTTCTGGTTGAGTGCAGAGCTCTTCACGTTTTGATGAGAGTAGCTGCTAAATATTTCCATAAAGTCATTTTGAGGACCATCAACTTTCTATGAGCTATGGCACTACTGGGATGGTGGCATTAAGTTTCCTCAGCATAGGCACATAATGCCATTTTAGCCGCCTTATGAAATCTGAATCGACCTTGTGGGTTATGCAAGACTTATGTTACTTTTACCTCCCTCAGACAAGAGCTGGAGGCTCTATGGGTAGGCAAGGCAATGCCAATTTTAATGCTATGGAATTTATTAAGTGATAAAAGTTTCTTATCTTACTACTGTCTAGAACATTTCAGACCAGCTACTAAATTGTATATAAATAGGTTTCTTGAATTTGGAATAGAAAATAAATATTTATCTGAAGAAGAGGTTTGAGATAAATGTAAAAAAAGTGTATTATAAGAAGTATCAGAATGTATGTATTCAAATGCCACATTGCCATGCCACCTTGCTCATGAAATTAAAACTATGACAGCTTTATAATAGAATTTAAATTGAAATATACTTTGCTTAAAATGTTCATCCCTTATTTTTATGATTTAATAATTATAGAATGCAGTAAGAAAAGTTTATCCCTGACACAAACTGCTTTACATTGTGTGACTGCTTTTGTCTTGATGTAAAGGTAATTTTCCATGAAAATACAGAATATGGGGTTTGCTGAAGTAGTTAATCTTAAGACATCTATGCGTAATAAATAAAATAAATTCCTACAGTGACAGTATTTCTTTCACAAAAAAAAAAAAAATGTAGGATGACTTTGTTTTTTATTGCAGCAAATGATTAAAGGCATTGCTATTTAATGCCAGGCTGGATGTGGCTCTGGGCAGCCTGGTCTAGTGTTTGGCAACCCTCCATATAGCAGGGGGTTTGAAACTAGATAATCTTTGAGGTCCTTTTCAACCTGGGCCATTCTATGATTCTATGATTCTATGATTCTATGATTAAAGTACATTGCAGAGTCATTAATGATTACTCTTCATGAACATCAATGTTGCAAAAATCCAAAATATTTAGGAGAATGTAATGTGTCTTTCCTTACACTGTTAGAAGAATTTCATTTTGATTTCTATATCGCTCATACTTTTTTATTCACTCATCTTTTTAATGAGGGCACTCAGTAGCCTACAATTTGATACTCTTTGAAGATCCCAGATTGCAACTTCTTTCAAACATCTTTAAGTTTAGCTTTTGGAGATATTAGGCTTTGCTTGGGGAAACAGATCAGCAATAGATCTTTCAATAACATGTCAGCATACTGAATAATTCCACCTCACAAAAGAAAATGCCATCTACAAAAACAAAAAACAAACAAACAAACAAAAAAAACACAATAAAGTCAGTGAGATACAAAGCTATATTATTATTTATTCCCAGTATAGTTTTCAGTAAAATAATTTCATTCTATTCACATTGAAAACAATTTCCTGTTTTAAACTTTACAACCCATGTCAAAAGCAAGATACCAGGAATCTTGTTGTGAACTCTGGGAAGGGCCAACAGAAACCAAGTTCAGCACATCCGTGAAAATGAGTAAACTGATAAAACTGATAGTCTGCCAGTATACATATCCTTAATAAATATACATTTAGATTTTGTAAATTCACCTTATTTGTGAGTTTTTCTATTGGAAGGTGCCTTGAATATAGGCCAGGGAACTAAACCTGAAACTATTTTTACCATTGCACAGAAATTTTTCCTTGCCCTGCACTATAAAGTAGAGTTTAAATTTCAGAACAAAAGTAAATGTCATCACGGTTTTCTGTTGTTGTTGCTGTTTGTTTGTTTGTTTGTTTCAGTTTAGTTACTTACGTGGAGGTAATGGTGCAATGTCTCTGAATTTACTACATATGTGTGTGAGATGCAAAAAAAAATGAGAGCTGCAAGTTTCTATTCTTCAGCTTTTTATTCTGGGTTATAGACTTTTAAAAAATATTTTCAAATCATTTTCAAAATCACTACCTTACATTTCTTAATTTTAGGGAAGCTGCAATTAAATAAATGTCAAACTTTTTATTTTTTTTTTATTTTTTTTTTTTTTTTTTTTTTTTTCTAGTGAATCTCTTTCAGGAACACTTCATAGTTAGATATAAAATGCTGTGTTAGACCATGTTTGGGCAAAACAAGGATTCAAATACCTTGAGCTACTTACCTCTCAAAATACAATCCAGATACATTCCTAAATGCTTTGAAAATGTGACTAAATTCTGCATACAAAAGTAAGAAATAACTTTTTAGTGATTTCTAGTCATTTCATTGTTCTCTAAATTTTGTTTTCTGAGCTCAAGTTATTTATTTTTCCCTTTTTGTTTCATTTTTCTAATGTTACCAAGAATGCAGGTGTTATTAAGAAGAGATGTTTTGTTGACAGCTGGACCTGTCAGGCAGTACATTAGCTTTCCAGCTTAAGTGTCTTGCATTTTAATCTTGATATGGGTTATGAATGACAAGTATTTCATGCCAGTCTCCTGCTAGTGAACAATGACCTTCAGAAGATTGCTATCCTGACATACTTGGCACTATCTGTTTACGTTCAAATAGATTACTCCATAACTTGGAAAAATATTTCCTTATTCAAGATAAGTTTCTGTGAAATTATCTGCTATACATAATCACAAATTGCTTAAATTATTATTAACATGAATAAATAAATCAGTCTTTTGCTTAAAGCATATTAACTTTTATTTTATGATTTACAGCAAGATATGTTTCACTGACTCTGGCACCTAAGCCCACGAAGGTTGGATAGGAAGTTCACATTTAATGTTCAAACACCCTTGAGGCATTTTAAAGGTCCAAAAGCACTCACATATTCACCAGGTGCCTGAGTTTTAAATATTCAAGTTTCTGTGCACATACAGAAGCTCCTCAGCTGGATAGTGTCATCCATCTGAGATCTACCATACACTCTAGATGCACACTTTAACTCTGTGGAAGTCCTCAGTGTAGTCTTTAACTCCCTGAATATGAAGAGGATGACACATAGGATTCAGCTCAAAGCTCAAGAGCTGTGGGCCATTGATTCAATTCAGAAGATGCGATGCTCATTATTTACCATCAAGTTCAGCAACTGCAATGCTCAGCTACAGGGAACAATATCATATTCGGGTTCGCTCAGATCCTGACTCAGAAACACACTTAGTTCTTCTCAAGAGGATGTTATATCTGCAGGCCAGCGATTTAAGTGATATCAAGAAATTCCATACCTTTTATGAGGCAAAGTAGCAAGAAAAACAGAAGCCAGGAGAGAAACAAATGAAAACCTGACTCTTTAGAGTAGGATTTAGGATCCCTTCCAGTAACACAAACATTTAATTCTTTCATTGAGCTGGATAGTGCCCAAAAAAGGAACTCAACCACTGTCGACAGATTAAGCCAATACGCTGAATTGGGAAAATAAAATACATACATCACATTTCCCCTCCAGCAGAAGAATGAGAGCAAAAAGACTTATATGCCACTGCAAGATTTTCTGGAAGGCAATCATCAGAGCCTGTAGCAGCAGCAGGAGGCGTATAGAGTAGACTGACATATTTCAAGGGCATCCAGAAGAGAAATCATCTTTTCATATAGAGTGGTAACTAACTATTCTGGAACTAGGCATGCGCAGATGTGCTACTTCAGAGGAATTTTGTAAGAGGCATTGTGTATGTCTGATGGGAAAAGAAGCAGTTTTACTGGAGTGAATTAATGTAACAACAATCATATCACTGGACTTACACTGCTGACACAAGTCTTCGCTTGATTCCACTTCACTTATGCCAAGCTGTTTTGCTTGCTTGAGATGTTTTTCATACAAACAAAGTTGCTTACAGAGGAATCTATATATTTTCTATAAAATAAAAAAATATATATTTTCCACATCACTTGAAGTCATCAGCTATTTAAGAAGCAGAAGTGATTAATGATTTTGTGAACGTCAGTCTCATTCTTGACTTCAGTCCATAGTTCTCCCATGTTACATACCTTTTCTGGTTACTAACCTTTATTTATCCACTCATATCCTCAATTTTCAGTGAATACTGGCTAGCAAAGAAGCACAGTATCAAAATCTTTCCGATTGGCTGGATTTCCACCTATCATTGGCACCCCAGTGCTTGAACTGTCTCTGCACAGGTTTTTCACAAAACTAAAGCAGAAGGCTCTAATACAGGATAAGTATGCATGTTATGTTTAGACACTAGTAATATTCCTTTCTCCTATTCTGCAAGTTTGGCTTTACTTAGAGGATCCTTGGCTTGGAGGATTAGCTTAGAAAAGCAACTGCACAGTTCAGCTGTACAGTTCAGCTTTATAGTGGGAGTCGAGGATGTCACACAGCAGTCTGCAACTTTTACAAAGGTCAGTCTGAGATTTTTTGTAGTCTTTTAAGAGCAGAAATCCCACTGAAGCGTGAGGTACTCCTGCTGCAGCAGCAGCTTCAGAGAACACTAGGGAGTTTCCTGCACAGAAGAGGATCATTGCATGGCACCATAGTCTGATGTGAATCAGAACAGTGCTTCAGACTGTTCATAGTGAGTGATGTGGGTTATTTTCTACACTTATCCTTTTCTTGTCTTATTTTTAAGGCTCATCATGATAGTCTTAGTGTCTAATCAAAAGTACCGAGTCTCCAATAGTTGAATATTTATTTAATGAATGAATACATGTACATATTATAATATGTTACTGATTCAGTAACTTTGTCAAATTCTGTCACTTAAGACATATTCATAAATTATTCTTTCAAAACTCCTCTGCAGTGTGTTACACCCAAGCTAGTTAGCATTAACCACAAATTACTGAGCCAGATGTTGTATACTGTATTACAAACTGCTTTAAAATGCTCTATGGACCAGTCATCTCATGTCCAGATTAATAAACTTTCTTTCAGATTGTTTCACTAAAGCACTGTAGAATCAGTCAAGGCTAAGCTCTGGTTTTACAAAGGAGCAGAGAGAACCAGTCCTAAAAACCACTGACTCGATGTTTGACTTTCTGTAATGTAAACAGAATGTATATTTAAACCTATTCATCTTGTCTAAGAAAGAAATCTGCTCTCCTCATGTTATATTTTTAGAGAAGTAATTTCTCCTCTGAACTCCACTGACCTGGATCAAATATCACTCAGGAACTTCTGGTTAGAATGACCACACGGCTCCTTTCAACAGTAATATTGCCAATAAAACTTAAAGACAAGCGCTTCGGTTTAAAGGCCACGAGCCACAGCATTATTGCATAAAATGTAAACAGTGTCAGCAAATTCTTTGTGGTTCTTGAAATTACATTTGTGCTGTAGCACAGGACATGGGGATGCCCTAAGTACAGGCCCCATTTATTGGGCACACTGATATGACTGTAATGGTAAAATGCTCTCTGTGGTCCATGGGTACAGCAGACTTTTCATACGAACAGTTACATTCTTGGTCCTGCTCCCTTTCTCGAACAAGAATGGACACCACAAACTACCTGTTCATCTGTATGATCATGGAAATCATTTATTATGCCCAAGTATTCTCTAAAAAAGGCATAATTGGCATGACATAGGTTTGAAAGTATGACAGGGACAGGCAAACTGCACAAAGGTACATAAGATCAATAAGGTCTATTCTTTGGTTGTATTTAGTATATAATTTTACAATGGCTGTTCCAAAAGTAAGGTCTCCTATTTTATTCTGTAGACCTACAGTGTCGGAGGCAGATGTTGTGGAATGGCAGTAGAGATTGAATCTTCCTATCAATATTCCATTACATTTTATTGTCATTCAACAGAGGGCAGCAGAGGGGTAGTCTGACAAAATGTTGCCTGACATGAAAGTATGGATGGAGCAAAGGTGTGGAACTGAATTCCTCTCTCCAGAAATTGCACCTACTGAAATTCATCAATGCTCACTGAGACCAAACAGTGGATATGAGTGCAGGGAGGCAGTAGGTGATGCACTTCAACAGTAGAAACAATGAAGTGAAAGATAAGACATGCTCTGAATGGCCATGCAGATTTTTATGAGCACAGCGTGAAGACTGTTGTTCATTGCTGGTGTTTTGTAGCTGAGGATTTCCTCTATCAAATAGCACTATTGTTCTCTCTGTATGTGGTGTTGTAGATGGATCATCAGCTGTTTAACCTACAGACTCCAGACCAAAACTTCCAGCAATATGATTTTGTCTTGAAGTTGTAATATGTTCAACAGTTTGAATGAGAGAATCCTAGGAGTTTAAAAATAGAGCAGGAAAAAAAAAATTCTAACTAGGCTACACCTTAACTTAACTCACATCTATGTCTTCAGTCAAAAAAAAAAGCCTAGAATCAAATTCAAAAACATAAGTGAGGTATGGTAATATTCATGAACTCAGTGCCTGAAAGAAATCTATCTTTGAAGCTCTGAGTTGTGAGAGCAATGGAAGCAACACAAATCAGATCTTGGACAGCTGACAAGTGATGCAGGTTATCAGAAGGATAAGCCAATAAGAGAGGAATGTCTAAAAATCACTTGTGTGTTCTATCTTAGGCACCTTTATCTAAGTGAGAGATATTTATGTCATTCATAATGTGATTCAGAGGCTACCAGTTCTTTTCTAATAAAGTGAGATTTCAGTTAATGTTTCCTGAACTGTTTTTATGCCACAAAGCATAGATCCAACTCAAAGGCTCTGGAGTGCAGGCTGGAATCTGAACCTGAAGAATCCTCCTTGCTTGTCCTGGTCAAGTTGGATTATGACTTCTCCATCCTCCCAGGTCTTTATGTAGCTGTCTTACCACTTGAATATACCACATTTGTAGAAACGAGGCTGAGAATGTAGCTTTAGTGCCCATTGCATTCATTACAAATTACACTTTCGATCCATCCTCTTGTTCATCAATATATGGAAAGCTGTAGGTGGACACAGCAATATGGATTTATGCTACAAGAAACAGTCTGGCTCCTGTTTTGTCATGTTCTTTTTCCATTATCCTGTAGTTATCACCTCTTACTCTTTTCTTTAACCTATTGTCTTCTTGATGACAAGCTATTACACTTTGTCATTCAGAAAGTAAAATCTTCAGGACAAGAATTCTATATTCATGAAGTGTTACACATCAGACTTTTTATTAGTTTGGTAAAAGTAAGGGTTATCTTGATCAGAGTGCAGTGGAGTAAATCAATGCATATCCTGGGATTCACAGGAAAGGGCACTGCCTCTCTGAATTAGTAGAGTTATTATTGGTAATAGTCTTTAAGGAACTCTCATTTTAACATTGTATCATGGGAAGTAATCTAAAAGATCTCTCAGGATGATAATCCCAACAATAAAAAAACACATAAAATAAGTTCACCAAAATGTATAAATGCACATCCTGAAATGAAGCATCCATCCATGGAACTGCTCTGAAAGAAGATAACTGACTAATATCCTTACACTGGCTTTCCAATGTTCCTAGAGCTGCACAAGAGCCTATCGCAGCCTCAAATATCTTCTCTATGAAGGTCAACTGCATTATGATGCACTTACAATCAGTCATTTTCTGTGTAGTTTCCAGAGAACCATTTGAGAAGACTGCATTTTTTCCCCAATTGGCTATTCTCAACTAAAAAATTGTTTTAGAGATCCTGAACAATAGCAGAGCCCTTGGGAAAAATGCTTCTCTGCATTAGCCATCCAGCTGACACCATGAATGATAACACCCAAGCGTAAAATTTAATGAGATTTCTATAAAAATGAGTGACATCTGCATAGCACTCAGGTTCTGGCTAACTCTCATACATTTGTTATCACAGAGGCTTTTGTCCCTTATTAATCCGCTTTCAAGAGTGCCTGCTGTTGGAAATGGAAATGCTTTTTAGCAGTCATCCTACAGACTGTGTAAGAGCACGCATCTCAGAAAGCATAATGACACATTGTCACGACTAGGAATGCATTTGAAAGGTTTAAAAAACATGAGAGAACTCCTACAACAAAATATATCGAGAATTTAGCAGGAGACATCCGCATAAATATATTTTATGTGTTTTTATATAAGTAAGAAACTTGTTCTATTTCCTATAATACCATGGCTAGAAACTCTTCAGTAATATTCAGTGTGCATGGAAGAAATATTGTTGTAGAGAGAAAGTACTAAAATATTTTCTTTTAATTTTATTTGTGCTTGGGAGCATGTTATAATTCTTGGCCTTGGGCTCCAACTCAGTAAAAGCATATGATTGTATCAGAATCCCAGCTTTCCTTTAAAATTTACCCCATGGCTACAAATAAATATTTCACTAGCATTTTCCTACATCAGCAGAGAGCCTGAAACAATAGATGATGAAGATTGAAGACCTCCCTCCTTTATTAAATTGGCCCCGGGATTTACTATTTTGAGACAAAGGCCTGACCTGGTGCATCCCACCAGAGAAGAACAAATATATGGCAGGAATGGAGGAGTGCAGATGACACATCTTTAGAAACACAGAATCACAGAGTGGTTTAGGATGAAAGGGATCTTTAAAATTACCTAGTTCTAACCTCCCACTAGACCAGGTTGCTCAAAGCCCCATCCAGCCTGGCCTATAATGCCTTCAGGGAGGAAGCATCCTGTTCCAGTGTCTCGCCAATCTCATATTAAAGAATTTCTTCCTAATATCTAGTCTAAATCTACTCTCTTTCTGTTTAAAGCCATTTCCGCTCATCCCTTTGCTACCTGTCCTAAGAAAAATAGTCCTTCCCCAGCTCTGGGGCCTCTTTCAGGTACTGAAGGCCACTATAAGGTCTCCTTGGAACCTTCTCCAGGGTGAACAGCCTCACATCTCTTAGCCTGTCCACACAGGGGAGGTACTCCATCCTCTGACCACCTTTGTGGTCAGCTTCATTTTCTCTTGTGCAGGGGTCCCCAGAACTGGACACAGTACTCTGTGTGGGGTCTCACAAGGGTGGAGTGGAGGAGCAGAATCACCTCCCTTGATCTGCTGGTCAAAATTCTCTTGATGCAACCCAGGATATGGTTGGTCTTCTGGGCTACAAGCACACATAATCAGGTCATTCTAAGTTTTTCATCAACCAGTACCCTCAAATCCTCCTCCTCAGGGCTGCTTTCAAGCCATTCTCTGCCCAGTCTGTATTGTCCTTGGGATTTCTCCAACCCAGGTGCATGACCTTACACTTGGCATGTTGAACTTCATGAGATTGGCATAGGCCTACCTCTCAAGACTGTCCAGGCCCCTCTGGATGGCATCCCTTCCCTCAAATGTGTCAACTGCACCACTCAGCTTGGTGTTTGCAAACTTGCTGAGATCAATCCCACTGTCCGTGTCACCTACAAAGATGTTAAATGGTCCTAGTACAGATGCCTGAAGAATGCCACTCATCACCAGTCTCCACTTGTACACTGAGAAGTTAACACAACTCTCTGAGTGCGACCATCCAGCCAATTTCTTATCCAGTGAATTGTACATCCGTCAAATCCATTTTTCTCCGATTTGGTGACCAGGATGTCATGTGGGTCATGCAGCTTTCTGTCACGCTTTCTCACAAAAAGAAAACCAAGACCTTTCAACTGCAAATGAAAGGGGGTCTTATCACATCCCACCTATGAATTGAGGGAGAGGTGACCAGATTCACAAATCCTCCTCCCTCAATTAGATTAAGGCAAAAACATAATTCAGGATCCAAATACAATCATCAGTTTTATTCAGAATCTCTGTACTACAATTATCTTAAAAATACTGGCACACTTATTTATATCTTTCTGTGTGGCTAAATTATGTGAGTTTATGGGAAACTGAAGTACATCTTGCATTACTTGACAACTTTACTTGGGAGAAAAGACAGAAAATTGAGAGACAGAGGAGGAGTGGATAAAGAAAGATGGACAGGACAGAGAAGGAGAACAGAAGTCCGAGCTCTAGCATTGGTCCAGCCAATGGGTGTGTCTCTTTCTGCAAGAGCACTCATCCAGAAGTTCTGAAGTCTTGAAATCCCCCTGATATTCTCTTGTGCATCTTTTTATGCCTCCTAAATTTATAGGATCATAGTCAATGAGTTTGCCATCACTGTTTGCTGTCAACAACTTCATCATCAAGATTGCAGTCAAGCCATCTTATCTACACAAGGATTCCTTCTCTGACCACATCTTCAGCCTTTAGCTTGTTCTGATGGTGATGGTTTTGTCCTGCAGATGTTTGAGACAATTCCAGTGTAAGTGTAATTGTCTATTTTTTGGTCTGCCACAGGACTTCAGAAGGCCAAGAGTCATAAGGGGGTGTAAGGTGAATCACCATCTTATCCCAGACTGGACATGAAAAGCACTGACAGCAGCAATTCAAAAGTCTGCTAAGCAGGCAGAGCAAGGAAAGAAAAGAAATTCCTGACAATGGGACCTGCTCACTATCCTTGAAGGGGGAAAGCATTGTTCTTCCTATAGCCCAGTGCAGTATTCTAGGCTACTGCAAACATATATTTCATAGAGTATTTCTCCATCATACATCTATAATACTAAACTTCAATGAATTCTGTTTGTTGTTTGTTTTGGTTTGGTTTGTTGGTTTTTTTTAAGATAATCATGTGACTATTTTGTTGCTTTTATTGCTATAAATCACAGAATCACAGAATCACAGAATCACAGAATTGTAGGGATTGGAAGGGACCTCTAGAGATCATCGAGACCAACCCCCCTGCCAAAGCAGGTTCCCTACACCAGGTCGCACAGGTAGGCGTCCAGGCGAGACTTGAATATCTCCAGAGAAGGAGACTCCACAACCTCCCTGGGCAGCCTGTTCCAGTGCTCTGTCACCCTCACCGTGAAGAAGTTCTTACGCACATTCGTGCGAAACTTCCTGTGCTGCAGCTTATGTCCGTTTCCCCTCGTCCTGTCTCCACGTACCACTGAAAAGAGACTGGCCTCACCACTATGGCCGCCACACCTCAGATATTTATAAACCTGGATCAGGTCCCCTCTCAGTCTTCTTTTCTCAAGGCTAAACAGACCCAGTTTACTTAGCCTTTCTTCATAGGGGAGATGCTCCAGGCCCTTCACCATCTTTGTGGCCCTCCGCTGGACTCTTTCCAAGAGATCCCTGTCTTTTTTGTACTGGGGAGCCCAGAACTGGACACAGTACTCCAGATGAGGCCTTACCAGGGCAGAGTAGAGTGGGAGGATCACCTCCCTCGACCTGCTGGACACGCTCTTCTTAATGCACCCCAGAATGCCATTGGCCTTTTTGGCCACGAGGGCACACTGCTGGCTCATGGCCAATCTGTCGTCCACCAGGACGCCCAGGTCCCTCTCTGCAGAGCTCCTCTCCAGCAGCTCATCCCCCAGCCTGTATTGGTGCATGCAATTATTCCTCCCTAGGTGTAAGACCCTACACTTGCTTGTGTTGAACCTCATCTGGTTTCTTACTGCCCAGCTCTCCAGCCTGTCCAGGTCTCGCTGAATGGCAGCACAGCCTTCAGGCGTGTCAGCCAATCCTCCCAACTTCGTATCATCAGCAAACTTGCTGAGGGTGGCCACTATCCCCTCATCAAGGTCATTGATGAAGATGTTGAACAAGACCGGACCCAGCACAGACCCCTGGGGGACACCACTGGTTACAGGGCTCCAGCCAGACTCTGCACCACCAACGACCACCCTCTGCGCTCTGCCAGTCAGCCAGTTCTCAACCCACCTCACTGTCCACTCGTCTATCCCACACTTCCTCAGCTTTGTTATAAGGATGTCGTGGGAGACAGTATCAAACGCCTTTCTAAAATCAAGGTAGATTACATCTACCGCTCTTCCCCCATCCACCCAGCATGTGACAGCATCATAGAAGGCCACCAAGTTGGTCGAGCACGACCTCCCCTTGGTGAACCCATGCTGACTACTCCTGATAACCTCCTTTTCTCCCAGTTGTCTGGAGATGGTATCCAGCACAAGCTGTTCCATCACCTTTCCAGGGACGGAGGTGAGGCTGACAGGCCTATAATTACCCGGATCTTCCTTCTTGCCCTTTTTGAAGACCGGAGTGACATTGGCTATCCTCCAGTCTTCAGGGACCTCCCCTGTTGTCCAGGACCTCTCAAAAATGATGGAGAGCGGTTCGGCAATGACCTCCGCCAGCTCCCTCAGCACACGTGGATGCACCCCATCAGGTCCCATGGACTTGTGGACCTTAGTACTGCCTAGGCGCTCACGCACGTCCTCTTTCCTGACTAAAGGGAAGTCTCCCATTCCCCAGACCCTCTCACTAACCTCCAGGGTGTGGGATTCCTGCAGGGGAGCCTTTTCACTGAAGACAGAAGTAAAGAAGGCATTCAGTATCTCTGCCTTCTCAGCATCCCCCATTACGAGGACCCCCCCCTCACTTAGTAAGGGGCCCACATTTTCCCTAGTTTTCCTTTTGCTATTAACATACTTGAAGAAGCCTTTTTTATTATCCTTTATCACTTTAGCTAGATTCAATTCCAGACAGGCTTTAGCCTTCCTCGTTGCATCCCTGCAGGCCCTGACTACATTCCTATATTCTTCCCAAGTGATCAGACCCTTTTTCCACATTTCATGGACTTTCTTCTTTCCTTTGAGCTTGCGCATGAGCTCCTTGCTCATCCACAAAGGTCTCCTGCCACCTTTTCCAGATTTCTTGCTCACAGGGACGCACCGATCCTGAGCTTGGAAGAAGAGCTGTTTAAATGCTGACCAGCTCTCAGAGGCCCCCTTACCTTCTAACACCCGAGCCCACGGGATAGCTCCAAGTAGGTCCCGGAAGAGATCGAAGTTGGCTCTCCTAAAGTCCAGGGTAGCAATCCTACTTATTGCTTTGCTTCTTCCGCTCAGGATCTTGAACTCCACCATCTCATGATCACTACAACCCAAACTGCCCCCTACCTTTACTTCCTTAACAAGTCCATCCCTGTTGGTGAAAATAAGGTCCAGTAACACCCCTCCCCGCGTCGGTTCCTCCACCACCTGCATCAGAAAGTTGTCTTCAACACACTGCAAGAACCGTCTGGACCGTGCGTGCCTGGCTATGTTGGTCATCCAGCAAATATCTGGATAATTGAAGTCCCCCATAAGCACCAGTGCCTGGGAACGTGACGCTACATCCAGTTGCTTTTGGAAGGCCTCATCAGCCTCCTCATCCTGATCAGGGGGCCTGTAGTACACCCCCACAACAGTGTCACCCTTACCAGCCTGCCCCTTGATTCTCACCCATAAGCTCTCCACTGCTACATCACTCTCCCCCAAGTGAATTTCAATACATTCTAGCTGCTCTCTCACATAAAGAGCAACTCCACCACCCCGCCTAGCCAGCCGATCTTTCCTAAAAAGCACATAGCCCTCCATGACAACATTCCAGTCATGCGAGCTGTCCCACCACGTCTCCGTGATCGCGATGAGATCATGACCTTGCGACCGCACGCAGAACTCCAGCTCTTCCTGTTTATTCCCCATGCTACGCGCATTAGTATACAGGCACTTAAGAGAAGCAGCATCCCTCCACCTCTCTCCAAGCCTTTGAACTCCACTGTCTCCACCCATCAAGTCCTGTTTGGAGCCTCGAACTGGCCCCTCAGTCCCAGCGGTCGTCATTTTGTCCCCTTCCCCCTTCATACCTAGTTTAAACACCTGTCAATAAGTCCCGCCAGTTCCTCAGCTAGAACCCTCTTTCCCCGTGAAGACAGGCTGCATCCATCTGCAGCCATCATGCCAGGTAGATAAATGCTATGTTACCAATATTTTAATGTTCATTCATGGCTTGTAGGTCATTACCAAGCAAACAGAGAAAAGTGAAAAATATAACTTGCTTTATTACTTCAATAATTCAATGTCTGCTTCACTCTAAGACTACAGAGTTGAATTATTAAAAAATTTGGAACAAAATGTTGTCATAGTTCACATAAACACTCTTTTTATATTCACATAAAACTGTTTCTAGTTAAAGGATTCTAGCCAGAAAAAGATTTGGTTGCATAAAATAGCAAAACAGACAAGTAAATATGTAGGTAGGTACATGGGTTGATAGATAGATGATAGATAGATAGATAGATAGATAGATAGATAGATAGATAGATAGATAATGGTGAGTTCAGCAATACTGGCTACAACTGCAATGTTAAATGTTGAAACCACACCTGAATATCTACCTCTCTTATCCATAGTTGCTGAGCTCTGCTACACCCACACCACTCATGGTACCTTACAGTTGCGATGGAAGGGAATGGAGGGTGTCCAAAAGATCTGCTACACTATGACTTCAGAAGAAAGTCTGATACATGCAAAGAGCATTGGGTTTCCCCAAAAATGCAGCCACAGTTTCTTTTTATTAATAAAAGTGTTTTCATCATTACTTTTCCTGCATGTTCATTTTTGGAGAAAATTGACAGTGCATTTCTGATTTCACAGATTTCCATCTATGCAGAAGCAGAACTTCAGCTTCCAACAAGAGGAGCCTGGGAAAAAAACTGGATGCAAAAAATATTCAGATTTTTCATAATTAATTATAGCTATTCATCATATTATTTTAATTAAGTAGCATTATAAGTATTGAGTCCTGTCTTGTATTTGTATAAGCTTTTAAGTATAAGAGAGATTTTTATCTTGCATTTGCCCATAACAGAGATGTGTCTGTCCCCATAAACATCTGGTTCCAACAGCTGCAAAAAAGGATCCTGAATCAGGGAAAACTTGCCTCCGATTTGGCTTGGCAATTGCAAATGGACAATGTTTTAAAACATGATTAAGATCAATATCAGGAAGAATTAAAGGGGAAAACTAGGGCTAGGGAGGAAGTTATAGGCAAGTTTTCATTGCAAATTTATATTTATTACAAGGGGCTTCACTTATTGGAGCAGTCACATGACTTAAAAACTGATGATTGATATTTTCTTATTAAGTATGGCAAAGTGGAATAAATAATATTCAAATTTCTCAAATGAGAACTTTTTTGGTGATTTTGTTTGTTTTTAAAGGAATTACAGTAAAGATCAGTCTTAAAAATATTTGAGTATGGGTTCTGTTTTCAGTAGCTTTCAGTCAAATAATTAGTGGACTTTCAGAAGGATAGTAGTCCAGATTGTTTTATTGAATGAGTGAATTTGATAAAGAGGATATATGTTGTATTCTTAATTCAGTTATTAGCATTATTAGTATTCTCCTTACAAAACACATCCTACCTTGCTTCATTTTGATATTCACTTCTCCTGCTGAGAATTCTCGCACGAAGAGATGTGATTGTGACTGTTCAATCTAGCCTGGATGCTTTCTTTTTTCCTTCAATTTTACATTCAGAACAATTACAACAGGATTTTATAGAAATCTGTTTCTATTCCTGGTTCTTCTGCTGTCACTCTGACAGCTTAATTGCTTCTACCTGCATAACATTTAAAGAGTAAAAACAATCACAGTTTGACAGTAGAAATTTTTCAAGACAAGCTAGCACCATGATTTTAACTGCTGTATTTCATGGATATTGAACACACTACAGAATATCTCTCCTGTATTATTACTGTTCAGCAACATGATGGTGTGCTTTGTTTGATTATTCCAATTTATTTCTAGGTCCTCCTGGTCCCCCAGGGGTTGTAATAGTGGAGGAAATTACAGACACCACAGCAACACTCTCTTGGAGTCCTGGGGCAGACAATCACAGCCCAATCTCCCTCTACAACCTGCAAGCACGCAGTCCATTTTCTCTTGGCTGGCAGACAGTAAAAACAGGTGAGAAAAACTTTAAAATAGCACAAGCAGGCTCTTCAAAACACCTGCTCTGTGACAATAATAACCAGCAGCAACTGTAGATACTCTTGAAATAACAATGATAAATTAAAAGCACTAATTTTTTTAAATTATTTGTATTCCTTTTATGTTACTTAGCAACATCTATAAAAGGACAACACAAAGACTCCTGAGTGATGCAGCTGTGAATAAGCAGAAATCTCTTCCCTCTTCCTTTTATTCTTTGCCTTTTCAGGAATACCACGTTGTCAAAAAAAACTAGCTCTGATTTCTAACATACTTGATCCTTGATATCTGTCATATCTGATGGTCATACACATTTGCCACTGAAACAATGCATGTGAGCTTCAACTTTCTGAGTGACCTGTACATTTTTTCACTGTCTGCAGTTCCTGATGTGATAAGTGGAGACATGGAGTCTGCAATGGCTGTTGAACTGAACCCTTGGGTGGAGTATGAGTTTAGAGTTGTAGCAACCAACAAAATTGGGACTGGAGACCCAAGTGCACCATCCCGCATGATCAGAACCAATGAAGCAGGTAAGGAGATAAAAAGGTTGATTTTCTAGGACTACCAGAAACAAGAACTGCTTTAATATAATTATGGTACTATTCTCTTTTCAATGGTACAATCTGTGTTGAGTCAACATTGCTCCAGGGTGATACTCATACAGAACAGTTTGTTTTATTTACAGGAACAATGTTTAATTTACATAAATTCCAAATGTCATTATTCCCTGCTGTCTTACTTCATCCAGGCTACCTTCATTTTGGCTCACTTATTGGCTGCCTCCTACACAGCAAATCTGGTTGATTTCCACTATGCAGAAAGCTCTTACCAAAAAGAATGTGGCAATTCAGATGGAATGCATGCCCCAAAATGTTGTTGTTCAGGTCTCAGGCTGCAGGGAATGACTTAACCTGTTGTTAATTTCAAGGACAGCAGGGATATCACCTACATGAGCTGTAAGCAGCTGGATGATCTGCTCAAGACAACAGAGCTCAAGGAGAAGGTAGAGAAGTTAAGGAGCATCAGGGAGTATGAGCAGGAGAAATACTGGTGGAGTAACTCCCTACCATACCCATGAGAAAGACACAGGGGTGATACACCCCAAACACTGGTGGACCCCTTACCCTTCCGACATCTGACAGAGGGAGGAGAATAAGAAAGGAGGTGATGTGGAAACAGGTCCCAGCTTGGCATCACAGATATCCTCTCTCTATCTTCCCTAGCTTCCCCAGATACCTTTCTTCTATAGGTTTGAGGCTCTGGAACTCGAGGAAAGTGCAGATGCAGTGAAGCTTCACATAGGAGATTGTCTAGGGTGAGGTTGTTTACTGCACACCTCAAGACTGCCTTTGCCAAGAAAGAAAGAAGGGTAATTGTTGTAAACACCCCTCCTTCTGAGGGGAATGGAGAGCCCGATATGGCGACCAGACCCTACTTGTAGAGGTGCACAGCCTCCCTGGAGGCCAGGTGAGGGAGATTACTAAAAAACATTCTGGTCTAGTTCAATCTTCTGATTACTAGCCTTTACTGATAGTTCAAGCTGGAAGTTATAACGTTTCTGAGAGAATCTTGAGGGTTATCAAAAGGGAGTTCAGGGCATTGGGGCAGTTAATTGATGGAGGAGGAGTACAGGTGGTATTTTTCTCTATCCCTTCAGTGATAGTGAGGGATACTGGGAGGATGAGAAAAACCTACCTCATAAATATGTGGCAGAGAGGCTGGTGACATTTCAGGAATTTTGTTTTTGTTTTTGTTTTTTTTTCAACCATGGACTTGGCTCCTGGCCTGATGGCTGCAGATGGGTCTCACCTGTCTCAAAGGCAGAAATGATCCTAGCCGAGGAGCTGGCAGGGCTGGTTGAGAGGGTTCTAAACTAGATATGAAGAGTGAAGGGGTTAAAATGAGACCCACTAGAGATGAGCCTGGTGGGTTTGAGGATAAGGCAAATGCCTCAGCTGAAGTGCATCTACACCAGTGCACACAGCATGGGCAACAAACAGGAAGAGCTGGAAGCCATTGTACAGCAGGCAAATTATGACTTAGTTGCCATTGCAGAAACATGGTGGGATTGCTCTCGCAACTGGAATGCTGCAATGGATTACTATAAGCTCTTCAGAAGGGAAAGGCAAGGAATAAGATATGGGGGCATAGCTCTCTATATTAGAGAGTGTTTTGATGCTTTTGAGCTCAGGGCTGCAAATGATAAGGTTGAGTTTCTATGGGTAAGGGTCTCTGTGGGTAAGTTTCTTTACATCTATCTTTAAAACTCAGACCAATTATCCTTGGCATACTCTACCCACAATCTGGAATAAACCTCCCCCAGTTCAAGTGGAAACAGAAACCTTCTACTCCTGGCCTGCCTAAAGTCCTTGGGGCCACCTGAGTGTGCTGAGGGAGCTGGTGGAGGTGACTGTCAAACTGCATTTTACCATCTATCAATGATTCTGGTCATGGTTATCGAACAGATCATCCTGAGTGAGATTACAGAACATCTAGATATCAAGCCCAGTCAGCATGGATTCATGACAGGCAGATCCTGCTTAAATAGCTTGATCTCTTTCTACGATTTAATGACCTACCTGTTGGATGATGGAAAGTCTGTCAACATAGTCTACCTAGACTTCAGTAAAGCCTTTAACAACATCTCCCAGTATTCTCCTGGGGAAGCTGGCAGCCCATGGCTTGGACAGGTACACTCTGCTGAGTAAAGAACTGGCTGGAGGGCTGAGCCCATAGGGTGAAAACAACTGATTTTTATCCAGCTACCATGTTTTTAAGTTTCTTGTTCTTCTTTCCCTGTTTTTACCAAACAAAGTCTGCTTTTACTAAAACATTTTCCAGCAGCTCTAGTTAAGGTTTTCATGCATATCCATTTTCAGTACTCCTTTGGACGATAAATACAGCTTTACCTCTATAGAAATTTATTAATAAGTGTCATGGAATTAATTAGATCAACCAATGCCCGTGACAAGGGGGTAGTAGACCCCTGGGCCCCCCGGCCCCACAAAAGGGGAAGGAAAAGGGAAAAGGGATAGGGAGATGGGAGCGGGGCTCAAGGAAGGAAAAAAAAAACACAAAACATCGACAACAGTCTATGGAGGAAAATTTATTTTATTATTAAGATATCAGACTAATAAATAAAACAAAATAGGAAAGAGAGAGAGTTCCCGAGACCGAGTCAAACCTGAAAAGCACCCTCCAGCTCCCACTGCAAGGCAGTAAGAGACTGCCCAATCAGGAAGGGCCAAATCCCATGACTTATGCGATGTGCAGGGACAGGTACCTGGAATTGGAGCATTAACACTTTAACTCCCAGTGCACTATGTGATGTTATGATGTGGAATACTGAAAACCGAAAATCACAAAACCATGACAATAAATCATACTTATGATCAGGAAAAAAACTGAGGAAGGGATGAAGCATGCACTGTGCAGTTTATTTTTTGCCCAGTGATTAGTACTCTCTTCTGAGTAAGGCTCCACTGTTGTTGCCATCTGGAGAAACAGGGTCATTAACAAGAGTAGCAATAATTTTTATCCAAGTACACAGGACTCTTCCTGACAAGCCTATTGCTGATAATAATGCAGGTCTTCTCAAATGAAAGGTCAGTAACATATAAGTTCAAATAAGAAAAGGCCACACTCAGTGTTTACCTGAGCTTTCAGCTTTCCAGATAGAAACATTTTTTTTTTATTACCAGAGTTACAGCTATGCAGATTAGAAGGAAGCATTTTGTAGTGTGACACTGAATTCCAGACAGGTGCCAGTAAAACAACTTAACAGTCTTTGGAGAAATTGAAGTTCAGTTTATTTGGTGTGCTGTTTAGCACAGTGTGAGACAGCAGAAGTTAGTTGTCAACACCTCAATCTCAAAAGACCTTTATTTAATAAAACCCTTTGGATTCCGTTTCACTTGTGAGCTGTTTTTGTTTTGTGTTATCATGTTAGTTTTTTCTTTTTTAAAAAAATATATCTATTTATATATATATATGTATACATATATATAAATACATTTATATATATATAAATATATATAAAATATATAAATAAATATATATATAAACAAATGGTTTCTCACTTCTATTCTGCAGAGGTAGTGAGAAGACACTGCTCATAACTAATAAGATATAACTTTCCAATTTGTTGGAAACTATAGAGAGTTGTAAAGTAAAAACAATACAATAGGCTCTGCTTTAAACCAAAAGCAAGAAAAACAACAGCAAACAAAACCAAGAAAACAAGTAATATATACCAATGTGTTACATATGTAAATGGCATACTGTTTATAAATCTTTATGGCATTCTTGAAATGCCAGAGGCTTCATGATTTGCTTCAATCAGACATCCACTTCTTCCTACAACTTCCTAAAAGGAGGAGGGGTTTGGCTTCTTCTCCCAGGCAACAAACAGGACCCGAGGAAATGGCCACAAGCTGTACCAGAGGAGGTTTAGATTAGACATAAGGAAGAACTTTTTCTCTCAGAGAGTGGTCAGGCATTGGAATGGCTGCCCAGGGAAGTGGTGGAGTCACCATCCCTGGCAGTGTTCAAGAGGTGTCTGGATGAGGAGCTATGAGATATGGTTTAGTGCCTTGTGGTAGTAATGATAATGGAATAATGGTTGGACTAGATGATCTTGTAGGTCCTTTCTAACCTTGTAATTCTATGTTTCTATGATACTATGATTCTTCCTGATTTCTAGTTATTCCTGAATAGCTAGAGAGGTGCCTTGGGTCTTAAATCTTGTCGGTCTACTTCTCTTCTCTGAGACAATTCTGTCAGTGTGAATTGTCATCTTCGTGGTTTTTTCAAATACCATAGTCAAAGAAACAAGAAAGTTAGTATCAGTTTTCATTGGATATGGGTATGGCTATTCATAAATGGTTTTCCAAATTAGCACATTAATATCTTCGTGTATTACTCAATTATGTATTCTTTTTCAGAATATTTCTGTACCTTGTTTTTTTTATCTGAAAGCTTCAAGGTAAAACCTTTACTGGCATGGGCTTCAGTTCCAACATCACAGATCTGAAATCTTAATAGAGTACATGTGTAAAGACATTATTCTTTAGAAGGAATATTATATCAACCTTCTCCTCATGACCTAGCAGACTAACCTGGCCCTCTGCAGTGATATTAGACGTGCTCTACAAGTAAAAAAGACAGGATGCACTGGAAAACCTCCAGAACTATCAATCTCCCAGCAGAGAAGGTGAGTGTGACAGTGTGCTCAGAGGAGAACCATGATCCACAGAGGTGAATGGTAGCTGCATTGACAACACACAGAGGTATCAAATGTGTGATTCTGCTGCCATTATTTTATACTTAAATGGCAATCAGCATCTTTAATTTAATGGCATCTGCTAACTTGGCTGGAGACTAAAGTCTTTTTCACTTCCCACACCTCACTTACTTTATCACTTCTTCCCCAAGATAGTAACAACATTTTATGTCAGTCCATTATTTAAAAATACCCATGGAAGCAATGCTTGGGATGGTGTAAGGAAATCATCAGAGTAATAAACTGATTTTCACAGGCTTTAATTATTTAATTAAACCCTAATCTTGTTACTTAGTCCACATTTAGTTAACATGATTGATTTTCATATCTACTTTCATTGGAATGGATAATACTGCAATTTTCTGGCACACCTAACTTATAGCCAGCTGCTGCATTTCTGTCATTTGTAGCCTTGATACATATTTTACAGGTCCACAAGGTAAAAAGAGCCAGTAACATGAATTTAGACATGTCTGGCATTCCACTACGGCAGTCGGGCATTTGAAGCCTGGGGGCAAAGCATCAATTACATTATCTATTCATGGGGAAGCATGGAGAGAGGGAAATTGAGTACAATCAAAGTTTAACCTGCTAATCAGACATGAAGGCTTGATTTTATGAGGTAACAGTGTAATGCACTCAATTAGTATCAGATTGTGCACAGGATTTATTTGTAATAAGTCCTTATATTTCATTAAGCCACGCTTATTCTCAGCTAATATTTCTTTGTGTTATTACAAGGAAAACTTGTCCTGAAAACAACGTGTTTTAGGCTGGTTTTCTTTTAGGGGATTTTTGCTGCTGCTGGTAGTCAGGTTTTGGAACTTTTTTTTAGACATCTGTGGAAAATAAGTTTCCACTTTCACTATTATCATAATTATTTTTGTTCAGTTTTTAACATTAGGACATTATTTCATGGCAAGTGTAGTCATTTCAGAAAATTGCCTCCACAGGGAAAAACAGATGAAGAAGAAGACAATAATTGTTGACTGCATGTTTCTATTTGAAATTGACTACTCACATGTAATATTGCAGGCTCAAATTAATATGCATCCTATTGACAAAGAGTCCAAACAAAGGTGCTGTTAGAAAACACACCAGGAAACCTGGCATATATGCCACAACATTTGAGATTTCAGACCTGGGGGTGATAATCTGGAGGATATTCATAATCTCCTCTTAAATTACAAGTACTAAAAATACAGAGGAAACTGTTAAAGGAAGAAATGCAGATCATAAGACCAATTGGTGTCTTTCACACATGGAAAAGGTGTTCACTTAACATTTCTCTGTTTCCCAGGTTTACGTGGAAGGACACATACATATATGCATGTATGCATAAAAAGAAAAACAATTGAAAAGAAAAATGTGTTATTGCTTTGGTCTTCACATTAGGAAGCTCTGTCAAGCTGGCAACAAACCTTTTTACTCCCTTTTCCACAGCTAGTATTTGTCTTTCAAACTGTATCAGTATGTTAAAAGATATAAAAAGCTTTGAAATAAATAAATAGTAACAGTAACTATATCTTGAGCAAACATTTTCTTGAGGGCTAAACTGAAGTTTAATAATAAGACTCCTCAAAAGTGTAGCATTTTGTTTTCTTTTTGCTTTAGTTGACCAAATGCTTCAGAAATTATACAAAATGTTTTAAAAGATCCACATGGAATATATCTTCATGAATGCAGGATCCAAGCAGAATAAGAAAGACATTTTTATTAAAACATGGAGCTGTGACTTGGGAAATCTGGACTCAGTTTCTTATCAGAAACTTCTCTGACAATTTGAGCAGCTGGTATTATCATTTCTTACTCTGAAAAATGGGAGAAGTTGGGCTCTTGCTTCTCTTTGTCTTCCTTCTATCTCACCTATCCTGATCGTAAAAGTGAATGACAAGAACTAAATCTAGCTACGTTTTTCTACAGAAATGCTATAATCAGCTATAACCTTGGCTGCCAAATAGTTCTGTTCTATACAAAAGATAAAGCACATTACAAAACTGAAAATCTGTTGTTTCTGTCTGTAATAATCAGAAAACACACACACACACACACACACAAAATAAAAAACCACCCGAGATTTCATTGGAAAACAAACAAAAGAAACACTTTAAAATGATTAATTATTCATTCACGGACAACATTTATTTAAAATTTCTTTACAATATCAGAATGTTAAAAAGTGGATGAATTGTTTTTCAAATACATTCATGTTTTCCAGGTTCAACGTGTTACTTTATTTTCCTTTCTAGAAGAAAAGGAAACTATGGTACAAGCAACATAAAAATATTTTCACTTAATCCACTGAGATAAAAAAAAAAGGGAAAATAAGACTAATTTTAAACAAAATCCAAGTTTTCTTGGTATCCTTTAGCATTTAGAAATAGCATTAATAAAAATTAAAGCAAAAAACAACAACAAATAATCTGACATTTTGAAATAGAATATTCTCCTTTCTCTTCAGTTTTCACTTTTTTTAAATGAAACTGAATTCAGGTTACACCTTTTAAAGTACAAATTGAAATGTTTCACTAAGCATTGAATCATTTTCAATACTTTGGACCAAAGTGACTAGATAAAATCTCTGAAAAGGCCATCTTTACCAGAATCTGCTCTTTTCAGTTAAAGAATCAAAAAATAAGTAACTGTTCAGAGTGAAGAGAGAGGAATGTTTAAAATTTTTTTAACACAAAAGTTAATATAAGCATCTCAAAGAAAAGACCAGTTTTCAAAATGTCAAACACAGTAGAGCACTAGAAGGAAAGATATTTTCTATCAAGTGTTATGATTTCACATCAATAGTATTATCTATCACCTCCAAAAATTTCCCCAACCTTTAAATTAAACACAAATTTATAATATATAGGTGGCATTACTAGAGATTTTTAGCACTAAACCTCTGCTTCACTACACAAAATCCTCAGGAATATCAATTCTCTGCATACATTTTTTCTTTCATAAAAACCACTGCTTTTCATATCTATATAACTTGTAATGGTAAAATACACACAAATTATGTAACAATTGGCCATTTCTGATAGGCTTTCTGTATTGGCCTTATTTTTCTAATTTATATTTTTCTTTTATATTTTGGCAAAGGCTTTCTTAGGGAGATGACATTTACATTCCTTGTGTCTGCTCTTAAAGAAAATATTTAAAGTTTATTTTTGTTATCCAAGGGGACATGGAGAGAATCCAAGTCTGTTGGGTTTTACTTCCATTTTCAGCATGCCACAATACCTCAATGAAAATGGCAATTCTGTAAAACAAATACTGTTGTTTCCATTCCTTCAAACTATACTGACATTGTTTTCATTTTCTTGTGAAAAGTGAAGGTTTAGATGTCGATGTGTGATAGCATACAAACACTGTCAGTCACATTTACTGTGACCCACATCTAGTCACCATGTCTGCCAAAAGTTCATAACACTGCATCACCAGAACAACATAGAAACACAAGTTTTGTGTGTTTTGCTCCAAATCCTAACAGTATCTGAAGTAATAAAAGAAAAAAAAGAGTTGACTTACTCCTAAAGATCTTACAGTTTAAGACTAAAGTGGGAGAAAATCAATAGTAGGTGATCAACACAGGGACTAATGAGAAAACTTTAAATTAATTGGAGACATACAGTCCAGCTAAGCATAGTCAATTTTGGTAGTCTTAAGTACCAGTGTTAAGCCAAGGAGTAATCCAATTCCCCATGGATAGGCAATTTATTTTTTATCTTATTAAAAGAGATGTATTAGCACGGAAAAGAGCTGCTTGTTATCAGTTGGGGTTCAGAAGACACAATACTAAATTTCTCAGTTTTGTGATAGACATTAAGAACAAAGGTCATAATGTCATTGTCCTGCAGGCGTTTGGACCCTATGTCTGGGAACAAAGTTCAGAAATCACATCTGTTTTTCTGGTGCAAGTGTTTATTCATGTGTATCAAGAATTAATAATCTAAAGATTTGGAAGTCACTAATTGCATGGCAGTAAACTGGTTCTGAGTGAGAAAATTCAGATATAAAACTGAAATAAAAGTGATATTGCTGAGAGGGTTAATGATAGACCACCTCAGGGTCTAGCATAAATGTGTTCTTTTAATACTTTTCTTCACTGATTTCAAAGTGTTCTCCCCTAACTGTAAATAATCTGTTTTGGTGCAGTGCAGAGGAAATTTATTCCTTTGACACATTTATTCTTTTAATGGTTATTCATTTGAGAGTTTTGCTGCTTGAATGTACGTTTTAGTTTGTTGCAAAAGAAATCCATCGTTTTGACAGTTTTATTCTTTTAACATTTATTCATTTAAATAGGGCGTCAGTCTGCAATGCTTTTAACAGGAAAACTCTAGACAGAGGACAATACTCGATAAATAAGCCCATCGTGTTAGTTACTTCAAAGGAGGACAGCATTTTTTCTTACTAATAATATGGCATCTATGCAAACACTGCATTCATCTTTATAACAGCAACAAAAAAAAAGTCTTAGAAAGAGAAAACGGATGCTAAACATAGTTTAAATATTTTCCATTAGGGATGGTATGATATTTTATATATTCTGTTTAATTGATAAAATTATTGTTCTGCATCATTTCTATAGAATGATCATCCCAGTAAAGCACAGTTTTTATTCTTTTTCATTGAAATTATTTTGCCAGAGGGCAAATCTTCACCATTCAATAATGCATAATACTGTTTCTGAAGAGAAAATTTGATTAAAAATACACCGATCAAGTTTTAGTTTAACCTTGTTCATGTCTCCAGTCATAATAATAAGATAAGTCCTTGCCATTGCTTAGAGAGCTATCTTAGGAAGGATGGATCACCTCAAAACTCTGAATTCACTGGAGATTGGCTCCTGGAGTTCTTGCTCAAACTGGGGCAAAAAAAAACAATATTAGAAACATGTGTAACTAGTTTCTCACTTTTACCACATTTCCAGCAGTGTATGTCAGAAGCAATTCATAAACTTTGTGAGATTGCATTAGTTATGAGAAAAAATTAAAAAAAGAACTCAGCTTATGTTCCTACAGAAAAGATCCTAGTTAAAAACTTCAGATTAATTCTGAAGAACCATGTGAAATTTCAGGATCTAGTAACAACTGCATTTTCATTGAACTTGTTAATGTTCAACATGGGAAATAGGAAGTGGTGTACATTTGTTTGAATCTATTTTTCTTTGTATAGTTCAAAGGCACCATGTTAGTCAATAAATAAGCTCAATAGCATATAAGGCATTAACAGTTCTACCCATACCCTATGTACTATTGTAAGGAAGAAAATAGGGAGGTTATATCTTATGGTATATTTAATCAAATAAAGAATGCAAGCACTACATGCTCACAGTAAATAAACTCAGGACATTCATCAGTTTTGGAGTTTCATTAGATATACTAAATAATAGACAAAAATATATATATAATTCCAATAGAATAACTAAAATGTCTAAAGATTTACTGACTATGATAACCTATAGTTTGCCTTAAATTTTAAAGAATATTAAAGAATGAATTGTATAGTTTCCAGTATTTTGAAAGAAAGGATAAAGGCTGTTTAAGGAAGCTAACTAAACTATCTGAAAATTGGATCCCTGACAAGGCATAATGATATGTATCTTAAAGAACCAAAATATTCTAAGTCACTAAAGACCTTGGATAGTAGAGATATTTTAATTAATTCCTAAAATTTTACCTGAACTCTGAAAAATGGCTGGTTCCCTGGTATTTGATTTTTGAAATGCTTTTTTAAAAAGTACAAATGCTAATAAGACAAATTTTGTTTCATCTCCCAGATTATATATGTACACTGAAAATTTGACTAATCTGCAGAAGAAACAGTGCTTAAGAGACTTTTTATTTCAGTATACCTTTTCTTTTCTGTTTATTTTTTGTTCACATTTATATATAGTCATATATAGTCATTCCCTTGATTGTGGAATTCCATGAAATGAAATGAGCAAAATTACTTTACCACAGTGTTCTATGTTTTTTCTGTTTTAACAGCCTCATGTCTTCTGCAGCAATTTATTACTATAGGAAAACTTCAATAACTTGGACATTCTGATTTTTTTTTCTTTTTGCTCACAGTTCCAAAGACACCTCCAGCTAATGTAAGTGGCAGAAGTGGAAGGCGTCATGAATTAGTAATAGCATGGGAGGTAAGGGAGTTTTCTGTTTAAAGATCTTGTTTAAGTTTACTTCTTTGGGGACAAAATAAACAGTACTGCACTGGGGTTTCCTTACAGTAAATATTGACAAGATATAAACACAAAATTATGTTCATTCTAAAGTTTCTAAATTAAATTGACTTTAATGTGGTTTGAGGATACTGCAGAGAATCTGCTTCCCTTAGTGGCAGCTCCAAAGTTGCCCTAATTCATCGATCTTTTCTTCCAGATTCTTAGGTGTAAGTGATACCTTTTATCGTAACTGAATGCTACATAGTTGAAATAATAGCTAAAGGAAGAGAAAGAATCTCCGATAACTATGTTTAAATTTACATTTAAATTAAAGAAGAATGCATTTTTTGAAGTATTTTGTATAAATAAAATCTAAAGGCCTGAAGCAGACTTTTACTTTGAGAAGCTATTTGTGATGCGAGGTACAACACAGATGTATGACCATGACAACGGGTAATTGGATGAGTGAAGTTGCTTTCTCTGCTGATCATAAATAACACAGTAAAGTAGAAACTTTTCTTGAGGTGTTTTCAAAACTTCTAGATTCATCAAAAGAGTTTCAGAGTAAATATATATATGTATTTATTTTATATTATTAAAAAAAATCCATCAAATAAAGATAGAGAGTTTCAGTGAAAATCATAAGAGAAACACAGGATTCTGACAAATACTTAGAGTGAGACAATACTAATTTCAGTTTGGTTACAATTTTCAGGCTATGAACAGCAGTAATTGGAGCAGACTATGTAAAATCCCTAACTAAACCTCAGGTGTCTGGAATTGTATCTGATGAAACTGGCCTCACTGAAATCTCTTATATAATATATTAGCATGTAGAATTCATGTAAAGTGTGTTTGTGGTGTTCCCTAAGCATCAAGAGGAGGGGCATTCTTTTATAGCTAAGGGATGCAAATTGCCAATAGGGGAGAAAGTGTCAGTCTTTCTCCAATGTTTATAATGAGGTCGTTGTTTCCATCATCACTTTGTGTTCTTCCTAATGCTTATACTTTCAGCACACTATTGTTTCACATACCTGTTAAACTGCATAAAGTAATTAATCAAATTAAGATAATTAAATGGCATTTATGTGTGTCAATCATAAATCGTGAAGTGAGCCTATATACACGTTTTAATAGCTTGAAAGATTTCTAAGGTTTCTAATTTGGATTAGATTACTTTTATAAATCCCTTCCAACTCAATCAATTCTGTAATTCTATGATTTTCTAATGGTAGTCACTCAATTTCTTCAAGAAATGACAGTGCAAAACACAAAATCATGCAGTGAGAAATAAGAATTAACCTTGTTACACTGGATAATACTCTGAGTGGTATCAACAACTCACTACAAACTACTGTGTTTTCTTGTTTAGCCACTACATTTCTGTAAGGCACAGCCACAGTACAAGTTAAAATGGCTCCAGTACAACTAACGTGTACTTTCACAAGATGCAAAAAAGTCTTAATTGGACTTACTTAGCCAATAGGAATTCAAAAATACTTGAAATCTGAAGAGATATTGGAATGGTGTGGCTTTCTGGGAATTAGGGAAGCAGGTTCAAATAAAGTTTTAATGCCCCAGCTTATTCACATAATTCACATAGCGTGTATTTAGCATTTGCACTTGAATCCAGAGGTTCTGCTACTTCCCTTGCATTTCCATTTTTTGAGGGATTTGATTTGGTTTAGTGACAATCTACTGTCAAATCCATGAATATTTTGAAGAGCTCCAAGGCTCCTCCTTTTCAACTCACGAGGTACAAAGTCTGTCGTATTTTTGCCTTCTCTACCTTTTATCTTTTCAATGTATTTATTTATTTTGTATTTTCCTTGGATCAGTAGTGCACAGTTTCAGAAAGCTGGATAGAAAATGGGTTCTGCAAGTGAGTTGCCTAGTGATGAGGCATTGAAATAAAAAGTGGATTGAAGATGATTCTGTGTCTCCCATGTCTCTGCTCTGATTTACATATCTGATTCATCCAAATCTAAGATGGATACTTCAAAATACGAAATATTAGGCACCCTTTTTGTAATTTCCCAAGGATTAATATACTGACATCTGTTAAATATAATCTAATGCCAACCATGATTTTATAACAAATGTAGGAAGTAATTTAGTATAAAAAATTCCATTTCTTGAGCTGGTCACTTAAGATACAACTTTTACAATGCTCAGTTTCTCAACAGATAAATCTTTTTCCCAACTGTCTGCTTATGACAGTTGTGTCCCAATTTAAGTGGTTAATTTCATAGATCCTATGAAATAATAAAAGCAAATTAGATTTTTTTTTTCATCAAGTCCTTTTGTTTGAGAGTAAGGACTACTGGGCTTATTACATTATATCCTAAGCCTCTAATTGAACACCAGAATTAAACTACTAACTTGACATCCCATTTGGATACATAAAACCTAAGAAAGTCCCACTGTAATAAGTGTCACTTACATCATATCATAGGAACCCTTACAAACATATGTTGTTCTATACTTCTAACAAGACCACTTGAAGGAACTATTCCATTAATATATCAGTGGTTAAAGCATTAATCAGAAAGTGTAAAGTATAAAAGAAATATCCATCTGAGCACACAAGCCATTCAGCGAAGAAACGCTCCTACAGGCTTCTGATTTGGAAATAATTGTGTATTACAGTGTGATAATTAAAATTCTATAATGCAACTGCAAGAGACCACCCTGACACAAGGTAACAGTCAGCCTGAGTGATTGCTTTCTACATTAGTAAAACCACATCTAATCATTATCTGAACTTTATTTTTTAGCCAGTATCAGAAGAGTTTCAGAATGGAGAAGGATTTGGATATATTGTAGCATTCAGACCTAATGGAACACGTGGTTGGAAGGAAAAAATGGTGACATCTTCAGATGCCTCAAAGTTTATCTATAGAGATGAAAGTGTTCCACCTCTCACTCCTTTTGAGGTGAAAGTTGGTGTTTACAATAACAAAGGTGATGGTCCCTTCAGCCCAATTGTGGTCATCTGCTCAGCTGAAGGAGGTCAGTTCAAAATGCTGTAAAATTAAATTGTATATTTTTGTCTATTTTAAGCTATTTTTATATACTGTGTCCTATTATTATTACGCTTTTTTCAATAGATTTCAAAATTCTGTGCAGAAGTGTAAAGTACTATTAATCATGTTTTGCAGAGAAGCAGGCAAACTAACTTGCCAATATTATCCAGAAAGCAAGAGACAAAGTTTAGGAATCCACACCAGTCATAACAGAAACATATATATTTGTTTTAATGAAGTTTCATCTCTGGCATGATGTCTTTATTCTTAACTGTAAGTTGAGTTGCTCTAAAAAAAAGATGAGCAGAAAAAGACTGATATTTTTTAAGTATGTTAGGGTCAAAATGCCTTTTGATTCGGTAATTGGACAACTGTTCAAAGACTAAATAACTTCACCTGTGTATATTCATTTCCTACATAATGAACACTAGAGGTGCATAGAATGCAAATTTATTCTTATTTTTATTTAATTCTTCTATTGTTTTCTATCTTTATTAGTTTGCTAGTATAAATAATTAAGCATCTATCTGATGTGTAAATATTTAATATTCAAAATTATATGAACACTTCAGAAATAAAAATGAAAAATATTTCAGAAAAATCACTATGAAATGAACTGGATATAACTCAAAATTTTCTCTGAGAAAAGACTTATTTGTGCTAGTCAAAGAAATTGTTCTGCACTGATAGAAATCAGCATATGTAAATTTCCATTCACACAAAAGATAAGTAAATGTTTTCCATGGAAATACTGTGAGAAGTTCTATTGCTGGTAGTCATATTCTTCTGCTTCTTTTTTAGTAGTTCTATCTTTAAGAGTTACTCCACTGTATACTGTTAAGAGAATAAAATCAGTAAGGTACTAGTGGAGACTAGTAGAAACTAGTAGAAACTAGACTAGAAAGCTGAAGTGTCAAGATAATGGTTTCCCATGTGAAGAAAAACATTAAACATTATGCTTAACTGCATCAGTGGAAAAGGAAAGAGCCACTGATGTCATTTATGCAGACTTCAGTAAGGCCTTTGACACAGTACCCTACAACATCCTTCCCTACAAACTGGAAAGATATGGCTTTGATGAGTGGACTATTCAATGCACGAAGAACAGGCTACAGAATTGAATCCAGAAAATGGTGGTCAATGGCTCAATGTCTGGATGGAGATTTGTTACAAGTGGTGGCCCCCAGGGGTCAGTACTGGTACCGATACTCTTCAATATCTCCATCAATGATACTGATAGTTGGGTCAATTGCACCCACAGCTAGTTTTCTGATGACATCAAGCTGTGGGGTGCAGTCGACATGCCAGAGCAATGGAATGACATCCAGAGGGACCTGGACAAGTTTGAGCAGTGGGCCCAAGAGAACATCATGAGGATCAACAAATCCAAGTACAAGGTCTTGCAACTGAGTTGAGACAGCATCCACTAAGGAAATTTTCACTTAAGGGAAAGGAAAAGGGAAAAAAGGGAAAAGGGAAAAAAAAGGGAAAAAAGAAAAAAAAGGGAAAAGGGAAAAAAAAGGGAAAAGGGGAAAAAAGGGAAAAGGGGAAGGGAAGGAAGGGAAGGGAAGGGAAGGGAAGGGAAGGGAAGGGAAGGGAAGGGAAGGGAGGGAAGGGAAGGGAAGGGAAGGGAAGGGAAGGGAAGGGAAGGGAAAGGGAAGGGAAGGGAAGGGAAGGGAAGGGAAGGAAGGGAAGGGAAGGGAAGGGAAGGGAAGGGAAGGGAGGGAAGGGAAGGGAAGGGAAGGGAAGGGAAGGGAAGGGAAGGGAAGGGAAGGGAAGGAAGAAGGGAAGGGAAGGGAAGGGAAGGGAAGGGAAGGGAAGGGAAGGAAGGGAAGGGAAGGAAGGGAAGGGAAGGGAAGGGAAGGGAAGGGAAGGGAAGGGAAGGGAAGGGAAGGAAGGGAAAGGAAGAAAAAAGAAAAAAGAAAAGAAGAAAAGGAAAAAGAAAAGAGAAAAGAGAAAAGGAAAAGAAAAGAAAAAGAAAGAAAAAGAAAAGAAAAAAGAAAAAGAAAAAGAAAAAAAGAAAAAGAAAAAAAAGAAAAAGAAAAAGAAAAAGAAAAAGAAAAAAAAGAAAAAGAAAAAGAAAAAGAAAAAGAAAAAGAAAAAGAAAAAGAAAGAAAAGAAAAAGAAAAAGAAAAAGAAAAAGAAAAAGAAAAAGAAAAAGAAAAAGAAAAAGAAAAAGAAAAAGAAAAAGAAAGAAAGAAAAAGAAAAAAGAAAAGAAAAAAAAAGAAAAGAAAGAAAGAAAAAAAAAAAGAAATTGAAGCAAAAAAAGCAGCAAAACTACATATTGTAATCTACCTTCATATTGTCACCTATTGCATGTTGTTAGGGCCCAGTTGTGGTAGCTCCTAATTGTGCCTTTCTAATTACACCTTTCTAATTTTAGATAAATTCTGCATGACACTGTTATTTATGAGAAAATTTAGTAGCACAGAGTACTTTGGATAGTAAATACCACTAACGACCTTATTCTGTGATAATTAGCAGATTATTTACTGACTCTACTGAGAAGAAATAATGTTATTATAGTCTTGTTTTGGTAAATAATTAAGACCCTGTAGAAAAGTTAATCTTAACAAATAACAATGGATCTAGTCATTAAATAGCAGGAAGCTAGTCAATAAGTTGTAGCTATAAAAATGAGAGAGGAAATGAAAATGTTTTGGAATGTCTCTAAGTCAAAGGCATAAAATCTATCTGAAATTAATACAGCGAGAAAATGTATATTTACATGGCAATACACTACATCAGAGGATTTAAAGTTGTGCCCACTAAAGGATATTCAGATTAAGTAAAACATGTATGTTATGCTTGGACTGTAGTTGTGGACTTAGTGGTGTTACTCCGATGGACTTGATGAACTTATTTTCCCTATAGTATAATATAAGTAATGAAAGATATAAAAACAATATAAGTTTTGCCAAAAAGTGAAGTGAGATTATTTTTTCAAATTTAATAAACAAGAAAAAAAGAAGTAAATAATGCATTAATATTAAAGAAAATCAAGGAATGCACTGTGCCATTCACTTTGCATAAGTAAGATTATATAAGTAGAATGGCTAATGAGAATGTGGAAATAATATTTTTACATCTGTAGTGAAAAACTTCGGTGCTGCCAATTTCTTAGAAAGTCAGCCTTTTTGTAGTTTAAACAATTCAGACTTTACCATCTACATGTACTAATAATGAAATTTAATAATGAAATTTAATCTGTTTTTTCTATTCATGACTACCATTGATGGAGAAAATCAGACCTTTTAATATGCTCAAAGCCATGGGGGAAGATATTTTCTATCCCAAAGTAATGAAAACCTTGAACACCTCCAGGGACGGGGCATCCACAACCTTTCAAGGCATCCTGCTCAAGACTTCACCACTCCTTTGATAAAGAAAAAAAAAGAAGGTTTGGAAAAGGCATAAGATGATACAAAAGCTATAAATACAGTAAGAAGCTGATTAGGAGAATGATGATAGACAAAATTACTGAAAGGAAAATATGGAGTTGGAAGGCTACTGGCAGAATTTCTTTAAGTTTAATTTCAGATCATATTATTTAGTATTTCAAATGCTAGCAGAAGAGCATGATTATGATACCGCTGTTATTACAATGTCATGATACTCTTTTAATGCAGGGAAAGATCTGAATAATAGGAAAAATGTGAATTGCAGAACATAGGTAAGAAGAACACAAACATGAAAATGTATATAATAAGAAACAAGCTTTTCCACTGCAAAATGGAAATCGAATAATTGAAACTTGTTTTTTTTTCATCTAGAAGAAAGATATGCAATTACACTCTTTTAAATATAGCCTTATATTCAAGAAGTCCTGTAGATCATTTCATAATGAAAGCTGAGCTCCTTTTAGTTTAAGTGAGCCCGAAAATTATTAAGTTGTAACATTAGCTGTACACTACAGAAGATCATTTTCTGCTTCTGTGAGCTGATTCATCCGAATTTGGCTTGAGATGTTTTCATCGGAATGTTAAAGATGAAATTCTAATCCTGATATGTAAGAGTTTATTAAAAATTCCTTTGATGCTACTGGTATACAAGCAATGCTCTAGATTCATTCATTCCTTATGGTATTCCATGGAGAAGGGAGAGCCATGGAAATATGGATACTGGGAACAATGTTCATGTGAGACTTGCATTACAGAAATGGTCTTCAGAAGCTCTGTCCCACAAGTATGGGTTTTTCAGACTAATAAACATAGGAGGGCCAGGCTAGATCTCAGCACTGCAGGCCTGATCACTGCTTCACTGATAGTTCATTCCCTTCCCCTCTGGTTTGTCTCTCCTTTAACGTCCCGTGGAAAGAGATTGTTCAGAGAAAATGTCAATATAGAAAGAAATTTAGAAGTCCAAGAGATCAGATCAGTCATCTGATTTTTGTTGTTTTGATTATCAGCTTTTTAAACTCACGTCTCTGGTTTTGTGTTTCCTCTTCTGTCAACATCCTTTTCCCTTTCTAGCACAAGATTCTGGATGCAGTGTTAACCTGCAGGCAGACACACCATCATAGATCTGGTGGAGTAACCCACCTAGGGCATCCATCAGTCTGCGGGGTGGAACTGAGCATAATGTCTCTTGGCTTTTCTCAGGAATGAAAGCTGGAGGTGCTCTGATTTGGAAGATCTTTTTGCAAATAATTCCACTTTCTTTACCTACAGGACGACACAAGAGGGACTCCTCCTTTTTTCCTCCTTTCATTTTCCTTTTTCATAAATCTCGTTTGTATGTGTGTTTTATTTTTTCCCCACAGAGAAGAATGATCTGTCAAGGCTCTTTGCTGAAGTCCTAAAATCTTATCTATATTCAATTACTTGGGATGATATTTATAGCTTAAAATGAAAGTTCAGATCCTGAATTTAGAGAAGTGTATAAAGTTTTCTTCTGGAGTCAAAATGAGAAGTAAATGCATATCACGTGACTTAACAAGGGGTCCTGACTGAGGTTTCATTCCACAAAAGAATTAAAGAAGAAAAATACAAGAGTTCCTTGAATTCTGTTTTGGTTCTGCTTTTTTATTTGTTTTTGTTAGATCAAATGGAAATCTTCAAGGATGAACATTTCAGAAAAAAATGGATTGGTTTCTTTTGAGAAGTAGAGACCCAGTAACCAACTATTCATTTTCCTGTCTGCCAGTACTGAAATTCAAGATTCCCTCTCTGAATGTCAGATCAATACAATTGCTTTAATTCCTTGCTTTGCTTTATTACGATCAACCCAAAGTGCAGCAGATTAAATGTTTCCTTACAATGTGATTATAGCACATAGAAGGACTATGTTTTTTAGACATTGCACACAGCCTTTTGAGAAATTACCATACTTCATCTTTAATTTGATTGAGGTATAGTATAGGAATCATTAAAGATATTTGCCTTTTTTTTCTGTCAGCGTGATCTCAGGAAGATACCAATAGATTTAATATAATGACAAGATATTTAGAACAGAATAAGATCATAGCATCAGTGACCATAATGGGAAAACCAACGAACCTATCAAACTTATCATTAGTTTTAGACACACAGAATAAAGCATGACATTGGACTGAACCACATAATGTATATTATATCACCAGAAATTATATGATCCTCATCCTATCTGAATCCATATTAAATGTTATTTCATCTCCATAAACTTTCAAACAGTCATAACATACCTTATTCCTAAATATATAATTTCTGTTTTTTTTGCTGAACACTTAGATTCTTAATGTCTAATATCAGTGAAACTACAGTGAATAATTTCTGGATATGTAAGAAATACATTTTCTTCACATTAAAAAAAAAAACTATTTCTACTTCATTTGTTCAAAACAATTTTTAAAAATATCAGGAAATACTCAGCCTTCCTACTCTGAGAAATACATAACAACCCTTAGTGAATGCTATGAAGAGGAAATGGTTTCTGCATTTATAGAAAGTGTAAAGGCTGCCAACCAACATTTTGTGTACATCACAAATTATGTATCCCGCTGCAATCTTTTCTGACAACAAGGTAATTGCTTCAATAATACAAAAACTAGAAAATAGCTTTTGCTGCACAAATCTTAGTAGTGCATAAAACAGAAAGCAGGGTATAACTATGGAACAGAAAATCATATTATGAGGAATATATTTCTTCATAGCACATTTCTTTCAGTATTGAATTCAGAAGATCATTTTATTTATTCCTAGATATTTTTAGTTCTTCTTTCCCCTTTTTTTTTACCTGAAAACTTTCATATATATATAATATTTATTAGTGAGTCTCATTCTAGATGAATGCTATTTTGAATCACATCAGAAATGCTTCTTTTCTTTAGAAGTAAATAAAAAAGAAGATCAAAAAGAAATGTAAACATTAAAAATCTGACATCAAAAAAGATGAAAAATATGTACAATTCATATCAAAGAAAATGTATAGGGCAGCAGTGCCAGAACAATTCCTGCAACATGATCAGAGAAAGGAAGTTTGAAATGAGAAAAATATATAATTTTAACTCGGGCTGTTCCATAAGGAAATTCCTTTCCTGTAGCCTTGTTAGATGAGCCTCCAAAACATATTATCTACAAAGTTCTTTGATGTGCCTCCCCATAGCATAAAAGCCAGGACCTCTACCCGCCCTTCTAGATCAGATCAACACATTAGAAATGTAATGAGGAACATTAGGCCAAGGAAGAAATTGCAGACCCTTCTAGTACATAGGAATACAAACCTTTATGCTGAGCAAGTGAACTTCACCAGAAAATTGGAGAGAAGCTAGTACAGTGTTCAAGCCTTCTCTCCATACCCTGTCCTGTGCAACTTTTCAATAACATTTAGGTAGTAAAGCAGAAAATCCAAAAGACTTCTTTAGCTCAAGTCTTGGATTAACACATGAATATTTTGGGACACTCCCCCAGTGCACTAAATGAGGATACAAATTTTTGCTATGGTTCAAAGCATATCTCAGCAAAGCTCTCTATGTATTTACCCAGATAATTATGCAGCCACCAAAGAAAGCTGGACCTCTATGAAGTGCTCACTTATTTCAAAGTGCAAAGTAAAACTTTACTATGCCAACCAAATTGGGCATCCCTAAGCCATTGGTGTGCACCTTTTCCATTCCCCTGCTGCATTACAGGATGTTCATCCCAGAGAAAGGGCAGGGATGACTGCCCTAGACTTACAGGTTCTCTGGTCCGGATCATCAAAAAGCCAGGACTACACAGCGTCCTACAAGTAGCACAGACTTAAGGCCAATGGGAACAACACAGATAATGAGAGGAACAATTCTAGGACCTCAAAGAGTAAATACTTCATAGGATTGACTGAGCACCATAGTTAGGTATCATTCAATCTGAGCTGCAAAAAAGGCACTCAAAAGCTAGGAAGAAAATGAACGCTCCATTTATTTCTGAAGCAAAGCTGATGAAGTAGGATGAAAGGTAGGGGGAGGAAGGAGGTCATTTACAAACATAAAAGATTTAAAAAAAAATCATAAGGGATCCTGTCACAGTTTATTGCACCCGTCATCAGCGATAAGATATTGATGTAGCATGACACAAATAAAGAAGTACAACAATAATAATCTCTTTATCTTGTTCAGTTTTTCATGTTCCCCATAAGTGTCATACCTTCTTGTGAGTATTAAGGTAGAATAAAGGAAGCAAATGACAGTTTCAGATGGAGTGTTTTTGATAAATACAAGTTGTTACAGTGGAGGTTTATTGTTTCAATTTTTCTTAATACAGAACCCACTGCTGCTCCTATCGATGTCAAAGCTACGAGTTTGTCTGTATCAGAGATTCTTGTTGCGTGGAAACATATTAAAGAAAGTCTAGGAAGACCACAGGGATTTGAGGTATGAACACAGAATATCATAATGAGAAGTCTTGTTGCTTTTGCTAGCATTGCATTCTGTTAACATGTGGAGTAGTTAAACTTCAACAGAAAATATACTCATTTTAGCATACACATAACTAGTTGCAGAACAATGGTCACAGCTGTAGCACTGGCACATCTTTTATTTATTTGTGCTTGAAAACTGTTCAACACCAGTTCCCATAACATCTCTTTGACACTTCAAAAAGAGCTGAAAGAACCACAAGTGACCCAGCATGCCTCTTTCACAGGCTGGGGAAGATTAGGTATTGACTGTTTCCAGCTCCAAGTGACCAGTTCAAACTTGTTATTATTTACTGAGAGCAACCAATATACAGAAAATCAGTCTCTGCCATCCCTGTGCTCTCACCCAGCAGCGGCCGGGGGGCATCTGCTGGGCAGATCACAAAAGGTCTGATGGCAGGAGGAGAGGCAGCAGCAGCACTGTCAACAAACAAAGGGAGGGCTTGGAAACAGCCCTCTGTGACCTGTGACCTGAAACCAGCATTGGCATTGGACCATCTTGGTCCTGTGGATCCAGTTGTATCTTCGGATCCAGTTTAGATTCTAATTTTCCAGGAACAGATTGAAACTAGGACTAAACTTGTCCTTAGGGGCTACTATGATCCATTCTAAACTTGTGGTTCGGCTATGCTGCTACTCAAGAAATAACCCAGTTTGACTCAATTTACTGGTTTGGCAGTGCAGGTTATCTCACCTACTTTAGTCATTTTAAGAGTGCTGATCCTTTCCTTCTTGTCTGCAGTAGCAAAGAAAAGACAGTAAAGAAGTAAATTTGAGGCAGATACTAATGTAATGGATACTCAAAGACTGACAGGTTGAATCTGAATATAAATTACAGTACAGCAATTAACATTATTAATATCATTGAATAATATGTTTACTCTCACAGCGCATGCAGCTTGAATATTTTGTAGTACAAGTTGCCAGAATTTAATATAGCTTCTTAAACTCATCTCCTGTGTAGCGTTGATTTTTATTTTAAATCTTGAAAAAATATATTTTTTTTCCTCCAGCAAGTCCTGAAAATTTTATTTTCAAGGAAAACTCTGAGCTAAAACTTTTCATATCCTTCATGTTCTTGTTATTAACCTTTGGCAAATGCATGATAGCTCTAATATTGACTAAGAAATGTTGGTTTGTGTTAATCTCTGCCTTATGATCAAATTAAAATGATGTTCCAAGTTCAAAGATTCTGTAAAAAAATCATTCAGAACTTATATTTATCCTTTCAGCCTGCATATATGGTATTTGAAATTGTGAAGAAAGATAGCCTCTGAGAGCATTACATATTAAAGTAGCCCTCACTTTACAATATATAACTTAATTTCCTTTGTCCAAATCAGATATGAATTAAGTAAATGAACTAAAAGATTTCTGAATGAGGCATGGGCATCTGGTTTCAATAAGTACTTATTTCTCTCATCTTCTTCAATAACTCTTTGAGTCCTTGTCGTGTAAACCATGATCCAAAAGCTTACATCATCCCAGCACTACTATATTGAGTCCTCAGAAAATTTATCTGCAGAAGTGTTATAGTCCTATCATAAGTACACAACTCCAGCAACAATATCATACTTTAATACTCAAAAGAGAAACTCTTGCTGTTGCCCCATGTTCTGTTGGCCAGTGAAGAACTGGGGCAGATTTGCTCTCCAGCCCTTAAGAGGATCCTTGCATGCTGCAAAGAAACTTTATAGAATCACAGAATGGCTTAGGTTGAAAGGGATCTTAACAATCATCAAGCTCCATCCCCCTGCAATGGGCAGGGTTACCAATCAATAGATCAGATCAGACTTAGTCCATTCCTAGGAGGTCCCAGCTTTACTCTGAGTTGTGATGACACCATTTGATCCTGCCATACTTTCTCTGAGGAAACAATGCCATCCTCACACTCCTCAGTCCTTCTCAGGTAACCACAAAAGGACTCCTGACAGAGAAGTGTGCTGATTCACAGTCTCCTCTACAGTTCAGTTTTTCCAGTTCAGTTGTAACAATCTCTGAACTATGTTTGAGTCTTGTGATCCAATAGCACACTAAAACAATATGTACCCTCAGCAGCATATCTGGTCAAGAGCTGGGATTAGGCAACCATCACCAATGCCCTTTGAGAGTAAAAACATGTGCACCATCACCATCCATCCACCAGAGCCATCACACATCCAGCCTTGGGCTGGACAGCCATGTCTAGTACAGCACATTTACTGCACAGTTTAAACACAGTTACTTTATTCTTTTTCCTACATGATTTGCTGTAGATTCTTGCTATTAGATATTCCTTTACAATTTGTTCAGGCTGTGACCATGACAAGAACCCCCAGGTCTATCACTTGTCTGAATTTCTTGCATACATACACTTCCATGCTAAACTCTGCAAACTCTGTCAGTTCTCTCTCACTGTGCTTTAGCTCTGTTGCTCTTTTATGTTAAAAGTATTTTTACTATTTGTGTACAGCTTGCTTCTTGCAGTAAAAATGATACCTGACCATTTACCTTTAGGACTGCTATGTATAAGGAGAACAAAATTATATCCAATAGAGATTATTTTCACCTTACAAATATTGTCTCTGTCCACACTGAAGTGTTGCACTTGTTACTAATCTCTGTCTTCAATTTCCAGGCCAGGCTTTTATCCTTTGAAATAACTTACTCACTGCACCTTGTCTTTCTCTCTTTAGAAAGTTGACTTTTTTTTACTCCCTCTCAGGCATCTTGGCGTCTTTAAGTTACACCTACTATTTTTACCCTTATCCTCATTCCATCAATCACATTGATTCTCAAGATGTTCTGTGAGGTTTGTCTTACATCATTTTAAAATAAAAACAGACATTTTCTTTTTCAGATGAAAATATTTTCTCTAGAAATTTATTCTTTCATAACTTGAATGTGTTTTGCTTTCATTACTTACTTGCTACAAATCAGTTTCCTTAGCTCTACTGATGAGTCCTAGTAGTAGGTGACTCTGATGGACAGAACAGTGGACTCTTCATATTAGAGGTGATCTTCCTGTCCTGGAATGTATTTAGAACCATGGAGTGCAGCATGTTCCACTTAATTGCTCTACTGCCCTCATTGACTTCTTAAGAATGAATATGAAGGTTGTTATTGATATTGTAGTCATTAACATTGAACTTTATTAACACTTTGTCTCCTCACTGCTTTACACTAGTTTTAGGATTCTAGTCTGAAGACTACAGAGTAAATATTTCAAGCAAAGTATCTGTAGTTCACACAACACAAAAATGAAACATAAAAAAAAAAAAAATACCTGCTTCTTTCTGTCTCTTTCCATGAAGGAATTAGAGCCTTCTTTTGAGACTGTTGCTTTTATTTGAGGACAGGGTTAACTTTTTTTTTCCCTCTTTTTAGTCAGAATTTCTTTGCTTACTTTCTGACAAAGGACTATTTCAGGGAATAGTATTTGCCCTTTTCATTCCCAATCCCAGAAAGAATGATGTTCACAGCTGCCTTTGCTCAATAAACAGAAGAGTAGATAGTACTGCCCTGAATGATTCAGCAGGACAAAACACAATCCGAGGATGATATTGCTAGAGTTTTCAGTTCTGTTTTTGGGAAAGATTTTCATCAGAAAGGAGATAATAACTGAAAGGATCAGTGTAGTGAGTCAGTGCATTCCAGTGTCAATTTAGGAACTCTAAGTCCAATTTTGCTTAAATACTGACAGTATCTCTTTAAACTATTCCTTTGGCGCAGAAGGAAGGATCCTGTATAGCAAAAAATCTTCTCATCCCTTTCTTCATTTTTGGTGAACACCAATTTAAGCTAAAAACTGGTTTTCAAGGTTTTATGATATGTAGGACAGTGCAGAATACAGCTTGTAGCTCTAGTAATCCTGAAATAGCAAATAAAAAATATGCAAAAATCCAGTGACTTTGATAAAAAGATGAATGATTTCTTTTTTGTTAACAATTATCTCCTAATATAGAATTATGGTGGACCATGAGTATGGTGTTATCTCTAAAGCATGCAAAATAATCTGACCAGCCAGTTTGTTCTTATGTCTCAATTTGTATTCTGTCCATGGCCACCATAGCAGAGACAACCACCTACACAACTTCAGATTTCCTGGCCTTTTAGCAGTAGTATTATAGAAGGGGGAGGTGTTATTTTCCTAGTGGTTGAATGCTTGGTCTCTAATCAACAAAAGTGACAGAGGATTTCCTACATACAGACAAGTCTGGAGTGACCCAGTTTCACTTCAGCCCTGTTTGCACTTTGTACTAAGGAGTAATGAAAGGCACAGTAACTTGTCCAATTGCACATTGTCATCCCTGAAAGGCAGTGTTAACTGTTATGTCACATGAGTTTTATGCAAGGTTTGCAGTACTCATTTGCATCTTCCAAAGCACATATTATTCCTGACTTCAGTACAGATTTGTCAGCTGTCCGCTCAACCTTACTAAATATGTGCCAGCTACACTCTGATGAAGTAGAAGTAGCTTGAAAACTTTGTCAGAATGGTAGAAAAATATAGTGTGTGGTTAATACTGTTTAGAATCCATAACCTAAAGGTTATAAAATCTATTTCAGCCTTAGGCAATATTTTCTTTGTCACTCACTGGTAGGGAAGGGAAAAGGAAAGAATTACTGTCTGAAAGAAGATATTTTTTTATTTTATTTATTCTTTTCCAGCTAATATTAAGTACAGATCTCAAATCTCACGTCTTTGCCATTTGAATTCCCCCAAGGGATAAGAGCTTGACTAAGCAAATCAAAAGATTATCTTGCAACCAAAATGGATAAAAAACAGAAAATCTTGAATCTCTTTTCAAAGAGGAACATCTAAAAGTTTTTGCTCGTCCTTAGATGTTCTTTGTCTGTTTATACAATAAAAATTACATCTACATGATTTTGGAATTATTTTTTTTAATTTACTCAGGTATTACTTAAGGTAGATTAGAAAGAGTATATCAGTGTTTTTACCAAGGACTAGTAAAGCAAGACAGAAAAAGAGAAATAAGAGTTTCATCAGCCAGAATACGAATTTACCAGACTTTGCTTTTGGAATGAATGAATTTTCCCAAACATGTAATAAACAACTGGATAGCTTTAAAAATGTCAACTTATCCTATAAAATTACACAAATCCCTCTAAAATCCTGATCACAGGATTCCAACATCTTTTCAAGTCCCTAGGGTATGGATCACATTTTAGATCTTTCATGAGGGTCTCAAGAGATCCATGCTCTTTGCAGTGTCATGTGTGTCTTATGCATTCACTTTTGTTTCTTGAATAGTTTGCTACAAGACTGCTATTTTCTATTAACCAAAATCAGAAACCTAAAAATTTATTGATTTTTTTCATAGGAAAATATGACTAGATATTTGATGATATTTCTCAATGTTGAGCTACAATATGAGACTTCATCTTAGGTGTATGCAGGACTATGTTGAAGTATCTGAAAAAAGAGGAGGATGCAAGATATTCCAGGGAGATCCAAAGCCTAGGCTTATTGAACAGTGTTTTCTTTCTCCTTTTTAGTCAGCAATCATTATGATGAGAGTCATGTAACTGAGGTTGATTGGCATTTCTGCAGGAACATTTCATCTTGTTCTGAAAACAATCACACCGGTAGTTAGAGGTGATGCAAAGAGCAGCAGTAGATGTACTTTTCCTGTCCTAAGTGCTCGGTTCTACCACTGCTTTTATTTGCTAATTTGCTAATATTTGGGGAACTGCACACTGTGCAAGCTCAAGGAGCTAATAGATTTTCTGCGAATGATAATAAGAACAAGTTGTGTGAAATCTGAATCGTGGCTTCTCTTTTTCAGGGCTAGTAGCAGTTCTTTCAACTCACTTTTCTTTCCTTCTTCCAAGCACCTTCTATACTCTGAGATCTCTCCAAGTTCATTTTCAGTTACATCAGAACTGTTGGTGTTGGTAAATCAGAGAGACTGGGAAATTGTCTGTTTTATCCAGCCTACAAGAAACACCTCTATTCATTGTAACTACTTCAGGCTCATATTTGAAATGCCTTATTTGGAACTTTGGCCAACTGAAAGAATATCCAGACTGTAACTCTTACTGTACTGAATTTAGAGAAGAGAACCTGCTATTAGTTATTATGAAGTGCTATCATGAACATCATATAAACTGGTTGGGGAGAAAACTATTATTTAAGATATCTTTAAACCTAAAACTTTGAGAAAGTTGTCTGTGAGTATTAGAGGTTCAAAAATGTTAAGGTAGCAATGTTTATGATATGATGTCTTACTTTCAATAATTATTTAATAAACTGTCTGGACAAAGCGAAAGACGATGTGTTCCTGCATCTTCTCAGTTGTTTAATCATTATTGCCCTCTCTCCATCAAAAAGATATGGTTTCCTGGAAACTGGATATGAAAACTTTCCCTAGATGACAAACAAAAGAAAGAACAGACAAATTTTAAAACCTTGCAAGCAATAATGTATTAAACAAAGCAATTTTTTTTTTCTTTTTTAAAATATGCATTAAACTTTTATGATTTGGAACAGGTACTTTGGAATAGGTGATTTGGAACCTCTGGAACAGATTGCCTAGAGAGATTGTGCGACTTATTGTAGGCTACCTACTTTAGCAGGGGGGTGGATTCAGTGATCTCTTGAAGTCTCTTCCAGCCCCTGCAATTCTGTGATTATGTATTTTATGCTGTATGATATATTAATATTCAAAGTTATCATTAATGAAAACTGGTAAATCCTTTTGACCAATTAAGGCTACAGAAAATAACTAGTTTTTGTTAATGTACATATAAACGTACATAAACAAATCCTCTGTTTTAAGAAACCTGTCCAACAAATTTTAAGATCTGCAGTATTTCCATCCCAGTACAAATCAGTGTTAGCTTTCTCATCCGTTAAAAATCATTTGAGTTTTTTAATCACTTTTTCCTTCAGCTAATTTAATTCAACACATAGTTGTGTTCATATAGAGAAAGCTAGAAGCCTATTTTGAGATCAAAGTCCAAACTCACCTGGTAAAACTTTAAGGAGAATTTTAAAAGCAGGGACCAAACATTTAAAGGCTTTGAAGTACAGGAGATTCTGAAATAGAAACATTGCACTTGCATTTCACGTTTTTGCTCGTTAATAAAGCATATATATTAATTCCCTAAAATACAGCCCTATGCCAAGGAGCAACACCTTTGTCATGTGGTGTAGCAGTAATAAAGGAATATGCCATGATTATTTTTGCAGACTTAACATATAAAAATAAAATTAACTTCAGTGCCTTATAAGCCATGATGGAGAGCAGCAATATCTGGAAAATCATGTTTTCACAACAAAAAAAAGCTTCAGTGCAAAACCTGGGCTCTGCCTACTGTCATGTATATTGGGACATAGTGTGCTCTGAATTAGCTACCACAGTGAGACTTATTAAGTTACTTCAAATTTTTTTTCCTGGCTTTTTTACAGTAAGAATTTCACTGCTTATGCTGCATTTCCACGCCTGCCACTGTCCACTCACTGTCCACCTGTGTGATCTTGGGCAAACCTCTTTTCCTTCTGATCATTCTCTGTTAGATCTTTGGCAGAGTTGACTAATTGGTTAATAGGGTCTTCAGGACAACGACTCTCTCGTTATCCATTCATACACTGATAAAACTATGTGACTCTCAATATTATAGTGCTGTGTCTGTAAAGATGCATTAGAAGTAAAATGAACTCATCTAACTGCCCAGCAGACAATAACTAGATCTTCAGTCCTAAAATATAAATGAGTGGTTGTTAATTCTTTTTTCCTTCCAAGGAAGATGTGAATAGATGTTGCTACAGATACTAACAATGTTACTCAGACTTTCAGGAAGTGAAATACCTATGTATTTCAGAATTGTATTTATTTCAACAACTGTTGAACATAGCTAGATTTTCTATCTAATCTGTAATCAAAGTAAGAATTAATGTAATACGTACATAAATTTTACAATTAAGGAAGTTGATAATTGTGTTGGATCAAACTGATACACACTCCATCAAAGGGAACACAGTCACTTTATTCCAGTGAAGATATGACCTCAAAAGACCTCAGGTCTTTCTGAGTATATATATATATATATACACACACACACACACCTATATACCTACATACCTATATACCTATATACCCATATACCTATATACATATATATATGTAATGGCTGCCATAGCATAAAAGATCAGTATTGTACTCATTGATCTTATTTTTCTATGAACCTCTTTTTCATTCAGTATTTTCTGGGATATATTCTCAAAAGTATTGTATTTCCCATGACCTTTTTCTCAGAGGAAAATTTATCCAGATATAATATGACTAACTTATTATGAAATAACAGATTTCACAGAAAAGGTCAAAACGTGGAATAAGTGCAAGTAGTTCTCATCATGAAAAATGGTAAACTGAATATAGCTGTTTGAATGGTACATTAGTGACATCTTCTGTTAGGGAAAACAGTGCCCTGTGAGAAATAGGTGGAGGTCACTTAGATACATTTGTAAGAGACATTACTGTTTTGTTTTGTTTTTTTCCAGTTAAGTCCTGCAAATATCTGTCTCTGAGGAAAGAGACTAGACAAATCCGTAGCTCAGTATTAGGCCGTCTTTGAAATTATGATAAATTCAACACAACACCAGCAATATGGACCACAAACCACCAAATTTAGACTTGCTATGTCTGAAAAGAAAGGGCAGACTAATCAAAAATCAAATTGCATTTACAGGAAACATCTATATTCAAGAACTAAAACTGTATCCACTTCCTTCTTTTCATTCAGATAAGATTTTCCAGTTCAGTGCAAGATTTACTCAGGTATTTTGTTATTTCCTGTTCATTACATTATTAAAAACCTGGCAGCGCTGAGCTCTACAGAGCCAGGAAGTGAATATTGCTCATGTCATTTTTGAACTGATATGGCCTGAGCGTTCCAGGCTGAAGATAGATACTTCTTGTAATTTAAAAATGATTGAGCTCCTCTTGAATTCCCTGAAATACTTTTGACTTCCTGCCAGTGCTCATCTTCTAATCTTTGATCTTGCTAGTCACATCTTTCTGTCAGTGCACTGCAATTCAACATGCTTTAAGTAGTTCCATGATGTTCTGATTCTCACCACTTCAGACAAAAAGACAATCAGACAACAGACAGAACTGGCAAAGAAAAGTACCACAGGAAAATATGTAAATCTTGAGCATTCCAAATGTGTGTATTAATCTTTCCTTTATCATTTATTGTCAGATTGGTTACTGGAAAGACATGGAACAGGAGGAAGCAGCAGAAAAGGTGAAAACTGCAGGAAATGAGTCATCTCTCCTTCTGACAGGGTTAGAAGGAAATACGTTATATCACCTAACTGTGAGGGCATACAATGCTGCAGGGTATGGACCACCTAGCACTGCTGTGCGTGTAGCAACCAAGAAGTCCCGTAAGTGATCTCAGTAACTTTGCTCAAAGAAAGAAGCAGTCAGAAAGCAAACTCTGCCCTATTTATATATAATAAAATATGTATATATTATATAATGATTAGGAATCACTTATAGGTCTGATATGTGGCTTTGCTTCTATATAGAGATGTGAATTCATATGTCTTTACATTCATAACAAAGATAATTTTCCTAATATATAATGTATTTTTGACAGTTTGTAGGTTCTGAAGAATCTATGGGTTATCTATTAAATGATAATTCTGGAAAAAAATATAATGGAATATGGAGGAAAAAAATAATAGCAAAACTCCAGCTAGAGTTGGGAGCCTATTAACACTTGTAGTTGTAAATATAGTAAAAGACTGACATAATTTTGATTTGATTTTAAAGCAACTTTCTAAAAATATGTTTATGTATATGTTGTTATTTCTTCTTCCCAGCTCCCAGCCAAGCACCAAGTAATGTTATGTGGATACAGGACGGTTCTCATGTGTCTCTTGGATGGGAGCCAGTCAGACCTCTAGCTAATGAATCTGAGGTAATGGGATACAAGGTCAGTGCCTCCCCTTCTTCACAAACTTTCCTCTCTTCTAAACAATTATTCCTATTCCCTATTTTCTTTTTTCCTCTTGGCAGTTTTCTTGTGTATGTATACTATACAGATTATCTGAAATCAGTTTTCACTATAAAAAGCAATAAGTAAAATTGAAAAGTGCTAAATGTCCCAATATTTTCTGTGTTATGACTTTCAAACAGAGATTATAAACTAAGTAAGCTCTGAGTGTATCAATTCATCACATTTGACTGAGAAGTGGCTACTAATAAGATTACTTTCCTATGAAGGCTTCAATTTAACTGTGTGTACAGTAGGAGCTAACAAAGTGCAGAACAGTGAGACATCTTACAATGAAATAAGAATTAATATTTTTATGAAGGAAAAACATTTCTTTTTATGTTTAATGGTTTTTTAATTATTATGCTGTTGATGTTCAACAGTCATCTGGCATTTAAAATCATGAAGTTCTAAACAGCAAAATACCAATTAATACTTATTTGACAAATTATAAAAAGTGGTGGAGTTCATTAAAATTTTAAATTTAATATAAAAAGAATCTATGTTCTTAGTAAGGTTTTTGTGGGTAACCTGCAGCACACATATAACTATTTCTAGACTACAATCTGATCTCTCATTAGGTACAAGAAGAAATAACACCATGAAAATGTAAATTGATTCAGTAAGCCAGAAAATTATTTAACCTTTATCAGCAGTGCTGAGATACTGAAAAACTTTGAGTGGATGCTTTTTTACACCTCTTAGACCTTTTCATTATTTTTTTTCTGGAAACAAAAGTCCTTATGGTGAAATACCAAAAAGACAGATAAATACATTTATCCCACTTCACATAAGCATGAGTTTCAAAGGAGACACAGGGATAAATCTGAGCTATTTGGAGTTGACTTGGCCAGCTAAGGTAGACCGTAAGGACTTTATTTAGGGCATTTTCTTACGTTTGAAACTAAATTCTTTCATCAAAATTGTAAATATCCATATGAATTTAGGAATAAGAATTTAGTCAAATGAAACCCAAAAGGCATCTTAAAGAAAGTTTGTCAATTGGAAAAATATTGTGTAACACCTAACAGTGGAAGGCAGCAAGTCCTATATCCTTTCTTTGGATCCTATTCAAAATCTTTTCACATTCATTAATCACTAATATACTTGGCTGTTACTGTTTGGAAGCCATATGGTGTGGGAGGAGAGGGGGCAAAGAGAGTAGATGTAAAAGCAGATAACTGCTTTCCTTAACAAAATCGTGAAACAGCTAACATTTCAGTGACTGTATCATATGCACAGAATGTCTGGTATGTAACTTGAATGATCTCTATGACCATTATCTACTTTATTGGCCATAGGTGTTACTTAGGCAAGAAGGCCAAAGCAACAGTCAAGTTATAGAAACACAGAAAACTTCTGCGGTGGTAATTCTTCCTGATGTTGGTGTCTACATTATTGAGGTCTGTGCAGTCAGTGAAGGAGGCGACGGGACTGCTAGTCCCCAGATTAGAGTTCCATCTTATGCAGGTAAGGCTACACTTATATTTGGAAGAGTGGCAGATACAGCAATTATAGCAATGTTCATTAAAGAGCAAACAAACCTCTATTACTCTCTACCTGGAAAAAGTTGTTCTCACAGTTCCCTAGCAGTTAGATAAAACCACTGATAGCAATATTTATTTCCTATGCTATGGTCATCTAACACCATTTGAGATTCTCAAGAGTATCTCAGGCATCCATGCCTTAATCTTGAGCATCCATGAGCAAACAGAATATACAAGAAATCTGTGCATTTTTAAGGTTATATCTAGAAAACTAATTGAGTTATGGATGTCTACATGGGCAATAGGTGTCTCAAATTCCAGTGCAGTTACCAGAGACATAATCCATAGAGACAAGTAGTCAAGCAATTCAGCAGAGAGCCAGAATTTAAATATTTTTACATAATTTGGCATATAAAGGCAACAAGATGTTTTAAGGTATCTCAAACTTTTACTCAGAGCTTGTAGATATGATACAGGACTTAGAGGATACATAGAATGCACCATTATGCACTCGAAGGAGGGAAAACATCTAACATAGCTAAAATGCCTTCAAGTATTTTCATTTAGGTATCAGAATCACCTGTGTGTGTCCATGTTAGAAAATAAGTTGTGCTTCTCTGTGAGTTCAACTGATTCTCTTGATTAGATATGATTTAATAATAAATCATAATAATAACAGTATCAGTGTAATTATCATTATGTAACTGATGACAGCTAACTTCTTTTTCCTCAGTTGAAGCAATATGTTAAAAGAATTTAAAGTATCACTGAATTACAAACTTAAGAAAAAAATGTCTGGATTAGTGGGAAGAAAATAAATAAACAACATTGTCTTTTGCCTAAGAAAATACGGCATCTTAATTCTAACTTTCTAATAACACTCACTTCAATTCTATTAAACACTGTTTTTGTTAGTTCTTCAGGAGTATTATAAAGAATCTAGGCTTAAAACTTCAATCTATACTTAAAGTTTCAACTGTAATTAAGAGATTCTGCTCTGATCTAAAAACATCACTGGCCTACAGGTCAAAAAACCTAGACAAACATCAGTATCAACCATAAGCTTTCATTTTTTCTTCCAAGAAGAATGTTTGCAGGGCACCTTCTGCAGTCTAATTCTTTATGAAGACTAAGGCATGAAACTTACCTGTTCTCTATGAATTTTCTATTAATTTACAGAGTGAATGTGAGAATTCAGTATGTGAGTTTCTATAGATATCATCATAACGCCTCATTTCCTTATGTCTGTCTAGGAAACCTAATTTGGTTTTGCTCTGCCCAAAAGTTAGACTTTTGTTCAGTATTAAAGAATACAAATTTTGAGTAAAATTTAGTGTCTAAATGTACTGAGATTCATTTACAATGACACTTCTTTAATTACTTTCCATTTCAGGAGGTAAAGTAACAAGTGCTCAGTCCACCTTACATATCTTCTCTACTTCCTCATCCTCTGTAACATTGCTTTTGGTACTCATGGTTCCTTCAACTTCATGGTGAAGACTGCAGACTTTGTTGTTGTTGCTATTTATTTGCTTTAGCTTGATAACAACAACAGATGGAGTTTTATGTCTGTGGAGCAACAGGAAACCCAAGCTAATGCTTAAAGACCCATAGAAATACCTGTGGTGCACTTAGAGGAGTGTTGGAGACACAGTCAAAAATTCATCAGGTTTTTTTCTCTTAAGTTTTTGTAAAAGTCCTCTGGGAAAGGGGACATTTCTTGGCCCAAAAATATGCAGATTGTATGTAATAAACTTTTGTAAGCAAATGTAATTTCTGTCAAATGTACTTTACTTTTATAATATGTTAAATTTTGGTGACCCCAGTTATGTATCATTAGGTGTTTAAACAATGGTGTCTAGTACAGTACATCTGTTTGGTTCAGAAAAAACAAAACAAAACAAAACAAAACAAAAAATACAAAAAAAAAAAACACCAACTTTCTTTAAGTAGAGAATAAAGTTTGATACAAGTTCGTCTAACACTTCTTGCATTCCACATGGTTTGCTATTCTTACTAACAAGAGAGAGAGAAAAATATAATTGACATATATATGCTTTGCAAAAATACCAAGAGTTTGTTCTTAAAATACATAAATACACATTAAAATAGAAATATATATATATTGTCAATACAATACTAGACAGAACATTCAAAAAGTGGCAAAATGGAGTTGAAAATAAGCCATTTGTTTTATTTTAAGATAAACTGAAACTAATTGATTATAAACTTTAAAGGAAACAAGTGCCATTGTTTTTCATCAAATACTGCATGATTTAATGTCAAAGCAATCAAGTATTTATTTTCAATAGGAAATTAAAAAAATATATTCTAATGCATATGGCAATGAAAACTCCACTGGGCGTTCAAATGTGATATACACTAGGCTGCTAAGTGGACAAATAAAGCAATCCAAGAAGATAAAGCTACTTTTTCCAACCACTTCCTTCTTTGTTTTTCTTCTGGGCCCATTTTATTAGATAACATTCTATACTTCATATATTTGGTAGTCCAGTTAATGCATATATAAAGACATATAACAGAGCATTAATATTTTGGAATGTAGTCATTCACACATACATACTATAGCAGGATAAATCTCAGAGAATAGTGTGTTTGAAAAAAATGTTTGTATAATTATCAGTGAACATTATTCCAATTATTTTGTTACCTAGAACTATTTCTATAGCTCTATAGATAAAATTATTCTGATAGGAATTGTGTGCTATCAGTTCTAATCCCTGCTTTTGCTGTCCAAAACCTTTTTTCACTCAATACAAAATTTGGACAATTTTTCTACATGTGAAGACGTTTCCATATATTGGCACCTGAATCAAAATGATCCCCATTGTATATGATGTGCGTGTTTGTACAGTTAAGGTACCATGTGCTGTTACGAGGGATGGTTTTTTAGCATGAATGTCTAGCTACTGTGACAAGAATGAGCACACTTCATCTGGGAAAAAAATTGAAAGCGTTTAAGAGGCAAGTCTTAATAGCATATTTCTTCTAACTGCCCATCCTTCTAAAAATTTTGATGCAAATGTGTTTTGGTTTATAGGTTCTGTGACAAAAATGCTATTATTTTGCCAGCTCACTAGCAAAATAATATTTGGAATTAAGATGGTATACTCCAATTATGCCCTTTCTTAGTATCTTTAAACTAGTAGCCAAGGAAGTGCAATGCTTGCTAGGTTAAAATCTGACTGATGACTACATTTCTTTTGAATATTTAACACTGGAATTTTTCAGAGACAATTCAACTTGATCCTTTATTACTTTATTTGTTGGTGGAGATTGGATATTAGGAGAAGGTTCTTCATGGAGAGAGTGGAACAGGCTTCCCAGACCAGTGGTCATGGTGTTGAGGCTGCCGAAGTTCCAAAACTATTCAGAAATGCTCTCAAAATATGGCTTAGTTTTCAGGTGGCTCTGTGTGGAGTCATGAGTTGGATTTGAAGATTCTAGTGAGTCCCTTCCAACTTGGGATATTCTATGATTCTGTCACTCTATGACACCCACAAATATTAATAAATAAATAAATAAATAAATAATCTGAAGATGTAAGCTTCAAATGTACGTAGTTAAAACTAGGTAAGCAAGGGTGAGATAATGAGCTGAGCCCAGAATGCTGTACAGTTACAAACAGAAGACCTGCTTGTATCCACCCCTGCTTGTAGGAAAGCCTATGAGGTGAAAGTCAGGAAGGTGGAATGCACCAAATAATAAGCTCACAGGAAATAACTACCTGTTGTGGTTTGCAAAGCAGCAGCATTGCTACTGAGCAGAGAGCTTGCTCTAGCAACCCATCATTCTTCAAAAGGTTAAAATGAACAAGAATGAAGTGATGAACCAAAAAATAAAAAGGCTATTTTATAAATTTACTAAGCATAATTTTGTCTATTTTTTATACAGATGCTTGCCAATCCAGTATGTTTCAGAATATTCAAGAAGGCTAGAGTCACTCCTGGTGACAGTTTAGTTAATTTTCTGAATACAATAAATGGCTGTGCTTAATAAGAATGGAGGTCCAATGAGGAGATAGAGCTACATCTAGCTATATCTCAATCTCTAGTACAAAATGCAGATAGAAATACTGACGTACCATCAGGTAATGCATTTGTAATGCAGGGACAAAAAAGGAAATGTTTTATATTCAACATGAACAAAATATGTTTATTAATATATTTAGATGCAAAATACATGTTTTAAATGTTTCAGTACCTATGTATTACACATTTGTTACTCTGTAGTAGAATGTTTCCTTATCATGACATATTTTTTAGTTGTATTGAAGAACTCTTTCCTTTTTCATGTAAAAGTTTGTAATAGTGCAGTCTAGCATCATTGAGGAGACTGTATTTTTGTATAATGCCACAATATCTGTCTGGAAAAGAACAACAATTAAGAAAATTTGTTTTGCAGTGAAAAAGAAAGATACCATCATGGCCCACATCAAAATGTTAGATATACTGTATACAATCTGTATATATACTATATATAATGGTATATAACACGTGGAAGACACAGTAATATAATAGTTCCTGTGTACTGTTCTTGTAACATTAGATCTTTTTAATAAATAATTCTCTTTTTATTGACTTTTATCTATCTCCTGTCAGCTCCTGAACTATGTTGGTAGAGAACAAAGTGACACAGACGTTTCTGGATTCCAACAGCAACAATCTTCTATTTACATGATTTTCAAAAAGAAAACAGTGAATCTGGAACACTGACTGTGGAAATTCAAATAATTTTTGCATCTTTCTAATTTCTGATCTATGTTGGTTTTCCTGGGCAGTTATTACTTTCATAACTGATAACTGAAAGCCACAAGGAGGCTGGATCTTTTAACATGAAACTATAAGTAACAAACATTTCTAAATAAGAGCACAAATTAAACCCAGAGATAAAAGCTCTCTGGAATGTTAAAAGAACTTGAAAGACCTCTGTAAGAAAGCCACCAAGGACAATTCATTGTAGTGAAGTAGTTTCTAGGATTTTTCTGGAATGTGTCATAAGCATCCCATAGCCACGTAGGCACAGAAGCACAACACAATCATTTCAAGTTCTACTGAAAAGTATCGTTTCTTTGTCTTATACTTGAAACAATTTGTGTAAAAAAAAAAACACAAGAAAAAAGATGATTTCAAAAAGACACTTAACCTTTTTGGGGAAAAATGTAATAGCGGATGACTCAATTATAGCAAATATTTTCCTTTTTGATATTTTCATTTGACATTTTAATAATCCCCAAACACTTCTTTATGAAATGCATGTTTACAGGGTAAGTGACATTGCAAAATACTAAGAAGTCAAAAGGATCATTCTAAAAATAAAAATAGATTGCCGTAGCCACCATTAGAACTGAGACTTCGATTTCAAAATGGGTATGGCTTAAATAGAATATTATATCAGAACTTCCATTAAATTAGTTAGGAATGTCATGGAAAAGTGTAATGGCCTGTTTTTGCTGACATGCAGAACTGTGCATATAGAAAATCCATATCTATCAGAACTTTTATCAGACCACAATCCATTCTTGCCTTTTTATGGCAATTATCTCAGTTCCTCTGAAGTTATGACACTTTCTTTCTTACTTTCTTCTTATGTTTTGAAGTAAAACGTCAGTAACAAAATGAGCAGCACTTTATTACAGTAAGTTAGTTGGCTTTAGGATATTACAAACAGCCTCCCTTAGCATGTCTACCCACAGGCTGCTTCTAACAACACATGCTATGAAGCTAAGCTCTAAGACTTTTTTCTCAATTCTAGTAAATATAGACCTGACCATTGACTTTGCCTTTATTATGGTACACCTTGTATGATACATCTTGTATCTCTGTGGACACCTAATCTCAAAATTATAATGATACTTAAACTACATAGGTAATAAAATGGTATGTAATGTTGAAGCATGCCAGAATGGAATAAGGAAGGAAAAAGACAGAAAGTATATTTCAATGTCAATAAATGTGAGAAGAAAATCTAAACTGTGCTTATCTCCTGCTAAGCATAGAATGCTCCCCTCAGGAAAGGGGACTTATGACTATCTCAAAGGGAATTAGAAACTCATGATTCACAATATAGCAGTAAATATTGTATGCTATTATGAATTTTATTGAGAATGAGAGAGAAAAAAAAAATTGCACAATGAAGTTTCAGTTTTATCGTATTACTGATACGATAAGAAGACATAAGGAGGAGGACATAATGAACTTAGAGATTTTGAAGACAACAAAAATGGTCAAAGTGATCACCTGGAAAATCTTCTTCCTGGGGAAAGGTTAAAAGGAATAACTTCTGAGTTAGGCGACAAGTGGGCAATAGAAAAGAAAATATCGCACCTCAACTCTCTCCTGTTTTTCCTCTGTGCAGTGGACAAAGCACACAGATTCTGTGAATGACCACCAAACCTCCTCTTTGGAAATGAAAGAACCCAAGTGCTTTAAATTCAGAGTTAGTCTACATTATCTGTCCAATAAACACTGAATTATTTGACATAGAAAGCTCTAATATTGAAAAGATGCTGCTTCACAATATCCCCTATTCCGAGAGCCAGAGCAATCAAATCTACTCTCAGACGGGTAACACAAGTGGAAAGGAAAAGTGTGTGAGATCTGTGATATCCTTCAGTGAATCTGTAAATCATTTATTATAGATGGAACTAAAAACTACATTTCATTATGTTTTACAAAGGGACACTTACAAGTACGCAGGAGGAGACTGTGAAGGTATAATAAAACCACCTCTCCCACCTCTCCCACACATATCTAAAATGTAGGAGCATAAGCTGGATCTCTGGAATCAAACCAGTATTTCCACCACTGGTTGCTTTTGAATCCTTACTGCTAATTTTTTGACAAGATTCTAATCTTATGATAAAGGCTGTTCGCCATTTTTGTTACCTGCTAATATCTAATCAAATAAAGACTGTTAATAAAGACAAAACTCCACTATAGATCTTGTTATCCTTGCACCCTCTTTTAAGTTAGACACAGTGCATAGGAGAGTTTTAGTAAAATAGTGGAAGCTAAATTAAATATCTCATAAGTCTTTTATAAGTAAGACTATCACATTTACTGAGACTATTACAGAATGGGGAAAATGAAAACGCAGCATTTTTACTTTCTTTTATGCTGAATACACTGAGTGGAATGATTTTTGGCATAATGTAGAAAAGATACCTGATTGAGGTAGGTTATAAATGTAAAACTTCGTTTTCTGATTCTGAGTATACATATACTCACTAATTAACTTGAACAGCAGTTTATAAGACCAGCTTTGACTCTGCCCATTTAATGAACAAAATCCAATCAACCACCCTGTTAGCGTAAATGGAAAATACATGTCTGCAAGAATACAAATAACTGATTGCCATCGTGATTAGCATAACATGCCTCATGGGAAGCTATTTGGCATTCAGCTCTCACTAGCGCTTTTAAAGGATTGATACAAGTCTTGATGTGTTTTGCATTGGGTTTGCAGCTTATTTAAGTAGTAAGACAACTTCCTAGGTCTGATGACAGACATTTTCATTTTGAAACGTTATGTTTCTGGTTATAAGATAATGAAGAATATTTTTCAAACTACCAAGACTGTTCTCAAATAAAATTTATGTTTGGTTCATTCCATAACAAATCAAATTTATTTTTAGTGGTCCCAAATGTTCTAAACATAGATAAGTTCAAATCACCTCAGAAAAGATGTTGCTGATTCACAGTTAAGCTACCTAGTGACTTTGGAAGCTGTGTGCTTAAGTCTGGAAGCTTTTAGAGTCTATGTATATTTCAGCTAAAGTTTCTATAGAGACATAAGAAACTAAATACCTCAGATGATCCCGTATGTTTTTAATGCACCTGAGGTAATTTGAAATGCTACCAACAGAAAGTATAGAATATCTACATTTGAAAATTGGACAATTCAGTTACTTTTTTCTTGTTTAATAGCTTCACTTCCAGGAAGGCTAATGGTTTAGTATATTGGTCCATTAATATATTAATATCTTTTATATCAGACGAAATCCCCCTCACATGAGAATAAACACCAGAGGCTTTGGACTAGGCTGCCAGGCTTTGTACACAATTGGCTCAACTATGAACACAGTTCTTCCTAGACTGCAAGATATTGGGTCACCATCTCTTATTGCATCATCTGTGGATATCTACAGAAGATATTTTTTGATATTTTTAAATCATGCAAGGTAATATGAAAATCTAGAATTAACTGATTATGAAAAACGAGTAACTCATCTTGCCCTATAATTTTAAGGGAGACAGAGCTTCTAGAAAGGCATAGTAAAAAACATCAGAGAGTGAAATAATCTCTCAAACTAGCATAGATGCAAGAGGGGAGGAAAAAAAAAAAAAAAAGTATTTGAACTGTCCCCTGAGCTCCTAAATACAGGCACTGAGCTATGATTTTCAGGAAATTCTCTATAAAAATGAATGTATTGCATTTAATGTCTTCAAAAGCTAGACTGTCTCCACAGCAACACTTAAACATAAATGCATACTGTCAGTTCAAGGAACTCAGACAGGAAACTGGGATCTCACTGATTACAAATACAGTAGAAACAAGTGGAAAATAAATGTAAGTAAGTAGAGTTAAAGAAGCAACTGAAACAAGCAAATAAAAACAAACAAACAATTGCAATCATTTCAAAGGGCATAAGTTTTGAGCTCAGAACCTGCACAATAGTAGCTGGGGAAAAAAAAGTTCAAATAAAGAAAGAAATAACTTAAATTTAATTTCTGGTAAATTTGAAACATAACTTGGCCATTCTTTCATTGATAAATGTTAATAGAAGGCATACAGAATTCCTACGGGAACCTATTTATCACCTTGTTGCCTGTATATCCCATCCCATTTTAAACTGCTGATCATATGAGGGATTCCATTCAAAGGATTTTTTTCATATCTGAAGGGTGAAGATTTCTTCATCCACCAGTAATACTGGACTGATTGAAGACAAAACCCTGACATTCAATCTGGTCCTCAATAACACTACTCACCCAAGTAACTGCTGAAGAGCTGATTTCATTTTAGCATTTTAGTATTAGCTTTATAGCTCCTGCATAGCCTTGCAAGACCTGTTTTAGGAGAAAATACCCACTCTGATTTAAAGGAAACCATGGAGATAGGATTCAAAGAGCCCCTCAGGCCCAAGCCCTGCTCCATCAGGGACACCCAGGGCAGGATGCCCAGGGCCACATCCAGGCACCTTCAGAAGATCTCCAAGGAGGAGACCCCACAGCCTCTAGGCAGCCTGTGCCAGTGCTCATCACCCACAGCACAGAAGTTCTTCTGGGGTTCAGAGGGAACCTTCTGTGTACTAGTTTATACTCATTGCTTCTTGCCCTGGCACTGGGCACCACTGACAAAAGCCAGGTTCTGTCTTCTTCATACCTTCCCACCAGACATTTATGGACATTGATGAGATCCCTCTGAATCTCTTTTATTCCAGAATGAGCATTTCCCAGCTCTCTCAGCCTTTCCTCACAGGAAAGGTGCTCCAGTCCCTTCATCACCTTGGTGGCCCTCTGTTGAACTTTTTTCCAGTGTTTCTAGGTCTCTCTTACACTTCAAGGACCAAAAAGGGGTACAGGACTCCATCTGCAGCCTCACCAATGCTCAGCAGAGGCAAAAGATTTCAGTTCAGGTTTAAAATTGATTCTAAAATTTTAATCCTTCATCAAAATGGTGAGTTTTAGACTTGAAAATTCCAAGCAAAAGCAGCAGAAGTCTTTATAAAAAAAGCTTAATTATACCTGGAGAAAAAAGAATGCACCAACTGAAGATAGTCATCTTAGAAGGAAAAGGTAATATGCAGAGGACAAAGCTATGAAAAAGTGTAAATATGAGAACACTCTTTTTGATAGTTAAGTCAGTTAGTCATAAAGTGGTAACCTGAAGTGTCCTTCTCATGCCAGTACTAATTTAGAATTAAACTAAAAAAATTTACAGCATTAAAACAGTTGTATAACTATGCAGATCCTATAAAACCCAATAGATTTTTAAAAAGAATAAAATCAAAGATTCTTGATGTCCAAAGAAATATATTTTTCCACTGGCAAAAAGAAAAAAATGCTGTTTCCCTTCGAACTTTCAAAATATATTGGCATGTTCTAGATCAAAAAAATTTTCCAAACTGATATTACAGAATTGAATCTGAAATGATTGTTCCTCTTTTGGTCCATAGCTTTTTTTAACCTGTAACAGAAGTTAGAATGAAACTTTAGCTGAAATTATTTCCGTGCTTCAATACCCAATCATAATGGTAAGATGTCTCAAACCTTCAGACTCATGCTTCTCTTTGATAATAAAGTTCATACTGGGCATATCTGGCATTGAATTTTTTGGTTAAAAGCTGAAGAAATTCTAGCTAAAATTTTCCACTCAATTATGTAGTCTCTGTTTTTAAGACCAACATTTTCCCTAGATGCTACAGTAGACAAAAGTTTGCTTGTAAAAGATGCCAAAAAGAGTTTGCTAATTCTTTCTCTTTGAAGTAGTAGTTGTATACACAATTCACTTTCATTGTCAAACATATATGCGGGAGTGTACATGTGTGCAAGGTATACATAATAAACAGATGTTTGGTAGATGCCCCATCCCTGGAGACACTCAAAGTCACTCAGGCAGGACTCTAAGGAACCTGATCTAGCTGTAGGCGTCCTGTTCATTGCAGGGGGTAGAGGGTGGGGATGGACTAGATGACCTTTAAAGGTTCCTTCCAACGCAAATGATTCTGTAGTTCTATGATTGTCAATAGGGTTCTTTGAATTTCTTTAAAATGGTATTTCTTAATGCATGGTACTCCAGCACCTAATTAGGCAATAAGTAACTTGGTTAGATGTGACCTTTTTCAGGTGGTTTCTAACTGTAACAGGCTACATGAAATATGAAGCCTTGGGTACTGAATGAAACTGATCAAAAAGAAAGACCATTATTTCTTTCATACTACCATTCTAGATTGCTGTGCAAATGACTAGGGTCTTTAAGGCAAAATCATAGTATATGACATTTCATTTTCATAACCTTTTCATTCCACGAAGGCATGTTTTTAATGATATAGTCACTGTAAAATATTAATGATTTTGCTGCACGCAACAAAATTTATATAGCAATATATTCAGAATCATTTATAAGAATATCCACTATAAGTGCACTTCATGTATAGAGAGACAATTCTATGGAAAAGTGAAATATTCAAGAAGATATATAAAGTAACCTCTGATTTGTATATGAGAGCATTGTGCTATTAACTTGAAAAATAGTTCTAACTTCAAAGGAAATGTCAGTGAGCCCTATGAAGTTTTTAAACAAGGCTCAGTTCCAAGTAACAATGAACCCATTTCAGGCAAAGGAGATTTTTCACAAAGAAAGAAATTGTAAATTCTATTTTATGCTTAGAGTATCTTTCATACTGACTGCTAGGAACTTCTACGTGGATGCAAAGATTTCTGCAGTATGGCTAACAGCAAACACATTTGTATCAAATATATCAAATCAAACAAAATATGTTGAAGAGAACATTTTCTGGTTTTACATTTCAAGATTTTACATAGCACAATAAGGTTTGTTTCCATATTAAAAATAAATAAATAGAATTATTTATATATATATATAATATATATATATTATATATTAATACTTCTAATTATTTAAGATCTAGTGCTTTCTTTTACAGCTAGGAGGTTTAAGAAAGGGGAAAGGAGCACATCTCCTATGAAGAAAGGTTGAGGGAACTAGGCTTGTTTAGCTTGGAGAAGAGAAGGCTCCAGGAAGATCTCATTGTGGCCCTCCAGATTTGAAAGGAACACATAAACAGGAGTTTATGAGGGTAGACAGTGATAGGCCAAGGGGGGAATGGTTTTAAACTAAAAGACAGGGTAGGTTTAGGTTAGATATTAGGACGAAGTTTTTCAACAGAGGGTGGTGACACACTGGAGCAGGTTGCCCAAGGAGGCTGTGGATGCCCCATCCCTGGAGGCATTCAAGGCCATGCTGGATGTGGCTCAGGGCAGCCTGGTCTGGTAGTTGGTGATCCTGCACATAGCAGGGGGTTGAAACATGATGATCTTTGTGGTCCTTTTTCAACCCAGGCCATTCTATGATTGTATGATGAGATAAGAAAAACTGATTCTTCCACGAAATTCAACAGAGATTTATTTCCTAAGCTTTTTATACATCTCCATCTCTCCTTTAACATGTAGCTTTCAGTAACATTAACTTTTAGGAGCATATGTAGAAGGAATAGGGTATAGAAACTATACTTACAGTATAAATCATATTAAATAATAAATTTATGATAAACTCATGGTGGGATGTTTTTATTCAGTTTACCTCTATTTTTAACCCAGCATCAGGAAGAACTTATTTCTTTCACTCAGGTGAAGTGACTAGCTCAACCCTAAGAGCCAGATGAGCTTGTGTTCAGCCATTTTCACACATGAAGATGGAATTGCTGTTGTAATACTCCTTGTACAAGCACACACACACAATTAAAAAAAATAATAATAATAATAAATAAATTTTAATAAAGGAAGATGGAAATATTTCTAGGTACTTATATCCGAATGTGAAAATACGCTTCCAAAATTCTGTGATGAAAAAGAGGAGGGGACCTGACTAGGCAAAACTGATTATAATATAAGCTGCATAGCTGGATAAAAGAGAGATACTTTACTCTGTAAATATCAGGTATTTTGCAGGTATTTTATCTTGTAAGCCCTGAAACTATCAGGTTCAGAACCAATTTTTAGGAATCCTAGAGACAACACTGACTGATTAAATAATAGCACACTTAAATATATATTTATATCTATTTTCTGTGTATCATTTCTACAAAAAGATATAAAAGATATATTAGATATTTCTAACACAGTTTGAGAGTTTTAGTATAAAGGTATAGTGTACGTTTATTCATTCTCAAAAGTATTGCCAAGTTGTTAATATTAAGCTCAGAAACTGATAGTCATTAGACATTAGATGCCTTGAAATGTTCATGTGTCAGTCTAATAATACTCTTTAATTCAATTGTGCAGCCAAATAGATATTTTTTCAGATTCAAATTTCGTAGCTTTATGTTTATTTAAATATTTTATTTCATTTCTGTTGCAATTAATTTCAAGGTAAAATATTTCATTTAATTTAAACAAAGACAAGTTTTTTTCAAAAGCATAATTATTTTAACCTTACAGTTAATTCAGTTCACAGCTCAAAGTAAACTAGATTCACTAATGATCCTATTTTAAAATTAATTTGCATTATAGTCCTTGTTTTAGACAAGGGTAGGTGTAGTGACAGAATGTTCAGCTGGGTTAGCAGAAATGTGAGAGCTAATAACTCAATTAAAACAATTACTTTTTCAGGGCATGGAAAGGCAACAGGGACAAATGAAAATGGTGACCTGTCTGTTCAACTAAAAAGCCGTTCTTTAAAATCAAGTTTTGTCCCAGTATTCTCATTTGTTATGAAAACTCACCATCTATATAAGCTGATAAAAGCTGCAAGATCCTTATTTTCGTGTGCAGAGCTGTGAAGTGAGAGCGAAGCCCAACAAGCCTACCTGCAGACCTGCCTCAATAGCAGGAATAGCAGAGATGTATTACACCATGCCAAGTTCTTCCAAATATAATTTCAGCACTTAAAACTGACCTGAAATGGTTTGCCATACAATTTTACCTCGTAAATACAATAGAAGTGTTCTTGCTTTCATAAGCAATATGTTCTAAGTATTTCTGGAAATTTCCCAGACTACTGAAGCATTTTATATGTCCAAGGTTTACTACTAAATAGATGGCAAAGTGATTTCTCACTAATTAATATCACAAGAGAATAGCAAAATCCTTATCTCATGGCATGAGGTAAGAAAAAAATAGCCAAGCATATTTCCATTCAGAAAGATTAGCTTAAGCATTTCAAGCCATTTCAGTGATAACAGGTCTCATTTCCCTGATGTAATTAGTAAAAGAAACAACAATTACCTACAGGTTCATTAAATAAATCAGCCCTGTTTCTCATTGTGAAGTTAATGATCAGTAATGCAGGTGATTGCTATGGACGCAGTTCATTTGTTCGTATTCAGTAACAACTCTTAACAAGTCAGTATTACTCTTGCTTTTAAATTTTGTCATTCAATTAGATCAACACTTTCTGCTTTTTCATTTAATAACTGAAAATTATTCTAACTGAAAGTGAGTTTTGCATTCTAATTAAGATAAAGCTTGTTCAGAGCACAATATATGAACAGTCTCATAAGTGTTTTTGTAAAATGCTTACATTCATGCCATGTAACTCTGACCTACCAATAGCATAACACAAGCACTTATTGTTGTGAAGCTCCCTTTTTAATATCACTTACAGAAATCTGGACCCATCAGAGTAATAGTTTTCTTTTCCAAGAGAAAACTTCACACATAAAAATTTCCATCCTAACCCGACTGGGAGCATCTGTCTCATCCTGGTCTTGGCTTCGTAATATTACATCTAAACTTCAGTACAGAAATATACATAGCCATGAAACTTTTAACCTTTTGGAGAATACATCTGAGTTATTATTACAGTTTATAATATGTTTTTATTTGTTTGTTTGTTTGTTTCCAGAATGTCATGTTTACTTCAATGCTTTTTATCTTTATTTTCAAGATGATTGATCACCATGGTCCACTATGTGCATTGTGTATATTTATATTCATTTTAAAAACAAAAGTTGTGCAAAGCTTCTAAGAAAAACATTATTAGTCAACAGTCCTATTCCTCAGGAGGAAAAACACACTTTCTACCATAAGAACAAAAATCCTTGCTCAAGAGAATTTTCAAAGGTAACAGCTGAATTTCTGCTGGAATTGGAGCACAGGTATCATAATCACCACTGTTCTAATTGTACATTTGTTACCTGCTTTCATTATGATAAACTCAGGGCATTTTGATATACAGTGACAAATTCCAATCTAAAATATCAGCATACCATAATTTTTCTCTTATTCCATTCAGAGAGAGTGCAACATCCTGATGTGTAACAACTACTGCCATTGGTTTTATAGCAAAGTAGTACTTCCAATACCTTTATCTTTCACCTGTCCAGGAAAGATCTCAAAGTTCCTTCTGTAAGATTTCTGGAGCATTTTGCAGCTTGCACCAATTTGGTAAAAAGACTGTCTAATACTAAGAATTAATTAGTGGCAGTTACTACACTGAATTATGATATTTTTAACTTCCTTACTGTGAAAATTTACCATTATTTTGTGACAGAAATAAACATGTCAAATAATGCCTTAGCTGTGTTTACATGCAACAGGGCAATGGGAGGACTTCATACTTCCCTTCCAAGAAGCTGAAAGACAAACAACAATCAGCTAACCAAAAATTTTTACCCTAATATGCTCTGTTTCACGAATATTTATTTTTATTATCAATTATCAAAGAAGAACAAGGTTCCATTTTATGAAGTCTCCAAGCAAATAATAGAGTAAGGATTACATTTCCAAAGAGTTTGGAAGTCAAAACAGTTCACAATTCTTGTTAATATGTTTCAAAAGATGGAGGTGTTTTCTTTTGGATCTGGTATCCAAGTAATGTGAATACCAGTTTAATGTGAAACAAACAAACAAACAAACAAACAAAAACAAGGAAACAAAATTAAGATAGTATATGTAACTTAAACTGCAAGCTCCAAAAAAAAAAAGGTTTCAACTACAAAGAGCTGTTTAGAAATATAGAAATAAATAAATAGGGAAAAAAATCAGTTTTCAGAATTTTTCTCACTATATCCAGCTGCAAACTGGCAGGATGTTTCAGTCCAAGTAAACAAATCAAACAAATCACATCACATATCAAAATAATGCACATCATTTTAAAATCCACTCTTTATTCAATAGAAGCCCATTTACTTGATTTATGAAAAGGAATATTTCAAAAATACTGGAAATATTAGTTACTCTATTTATTTCCACTGCATTTAAAGATTATTCAGCTGGCAGTTGCTAAGGGAACAGCCTTCATTTATTTCAAGTGTTATCAGAACCAGAATGCTGCTCTGCAAGAGGTAAGTCTACAAAAAATAATAATATTAGATCTAAATAAATGAACTATATATATATATATATATTTCTGATAAACTTTTATTGTCTTACTGAATTTTAAACAACTGCACAACAGCACCCCAGGGGTTTTATTTGTAGTGGAAATCAAATTACATACCACAACCAATGTAGAGTGTAGATATTTTATAAGCAATAACCTTTTAATGACATTGTATACTCTACTTGTTGGTATCATTTCTCTTATTTATATCTACAAAATTGCAATTTTTTCTTTTAAGGTAGTTTCCTTTCAAAGATAAGAAGTTAAACATATTGAGTCCAACTCAATATGTCTAATATATATAGTCCATATAGTCCAACTCCCCTAGGATGAAGAGAGACATCCACAGCTCAGAGCCTGGTCTAGCCTGGCCTTGAAAATCTCCAGGGAGAGGGCAACCACATCTCTGCGCAACCTGTTTCAGTGCCTCACCACTCTCACTGTAAAATACTTTTTCCTTATACGTAACCTAAATTACCCCTCTTTAAGTTTGAAAAAGTTTTCTCTTTCTTTGATTCCAGTTCTACATCATATTATTGTTCCTATCTAAATTGCAATCAAGTGCTGTTACTCTAACTAAAAGTTCTACAATCTTTTGTTTTTCTCAGTGTATATACAAGCTCTGGATTCATCCAGAAAATTCAGCAAAGTTGAAATGTAATACAAAAATTCAAGGGAAGGACTGAAAAAATGCCAGTATATTATAACTACGTCACAGCACTAATCCCTCATTTGGGTAATACTAATTCTTGTCCTAAAAAGTAATCTGTGATCTGTTTGTGTTCAACTTTTTCTACCCTCTTTAATTGGCTTTGGTGTCAGAAATTAATTAAGTCTACTTTCCAAACAGACAATCTTATTCAGTCACCCATACAAAACAAATATGTCCCCTGTAGTAACGAAGACTGAACAAACAAGGCAGGAAAAATAAGAAAAATTACAAATATAAACTTTCCTTCCTCACAGGAATCATATTTCAATACTGATATTGTCAAACATGATCATGAAAATGCTCAGTGTACTTGTATTTGACAGTGTTGATGTTTCTGATGTCAATAAGATACAATCCCTAGAGAGTGTTTCTGTAAAAAGACAAATGTGTAGCCTTCACATGTTTTGCTGCATTACATGTTGTTCTTGTAAATATATTTGTACTTTATAATTGATCCGGTGGTTTTAAGTGGTTTCCTCAGATATATATTTTCATCTACACAAACAGAAAATAGTGAATTCAAACAAATCAGTTCATGAAGTTAATTCCCTGCTAGGTAAAAATATGAACTAAGCAAATGGATGATGTTAAAATGGAATTAAATTTGAAACTTTCTATAATTTAGAAAGTGGAGACTTGCTCCCCATTCCAATTAAGTCCTGCGCTAAGTTCTCTGAAGTAACCTTGTTATTGCTCCATTTGTATTGATGTTTTATGAGAGGCGGATCTTTTTTGCACTATTAAAAAGACTGGAAACACTAATTCCAATTCTTCAGGCATCACATATTGACACCTGCTTTGCTACATTGAATTACCATTCTAGGTTTTACATTCTGGACTTTATTTACACAATAATTTAAATAATCCATATCAAAATTATTTTACTGTTATTTAGAGTTGACATTTCAGTTGCTCTGAGGCTTCCTTTCAGGTTAGTCTCATTCTGCCTCTTAGTGTCAAAGCTAAGAAAAGGTATATCTTCAGATCTAGGCACTCCATACCTTAAGCATAATATATAACCTAGTACATAAAAAAAATTAGCCACTGGTATAAAAAAAAATCTCAAAACTCATGATGTGAACTGGGGCAGCAAACTTCCCTCCCCACTGTAAAGGCAGAGCAAGTCTGAAGCTACTTCATGAGACTGAATATGTACATGTCTATAGGGCCAGATGACACACATCCCAGGATCCTAAGGGAGCTGACTGATGTGGTTGCCGAACTGCATTCTGTCATATTTGAAAAGTCATGGTTGTCAGGTGAAGTCCCTGGTGAGTGGAAAAAGGGAAACATCACTCTCATTTATTAGAAAGGGTGGAAGGAGGACCTAGGGAACTACAGGCCAGTGAGTCTCACCTCTGTCTTTGGGAAAATATGAAACAGATCCTCCTGGAAGACATGCTAAGGTACTTGAGGGACAAGTAGGAAATCCGAGACAGCCAGTACAGCTTCACCAAGGGAAGGTTATGCCTGATCAATCCAGTTGACCTTCCAGGATGAAGTGACAGCATTGGTGGACAAAGGGAAGGAAATTGTCATCTACCTGGACTTCTATAAGGCCTTTAACATGGTCCCCCATCACATCTTTATCTCTAAATTGGAGAGAGATGGATTTGGTGGATAAAGAATTGGTTAGAAGGTCAGTCAGTGGGTTGTGGTCAATGACTGTATGTCTACTCTGTGTCCAATGACTCTATAACTAGCTGGGTCCTCCAGGGATCTGTCTTGATCTGTCTCAGTTCAGGAAAGTCACGGAACTTAGAGAGAGTCCAGAGGAGGGCCACAAAGATGGTTAAGGATCTGCAGCACGTCCCTTATAAGGAAAGGCTGAGGGTCCAGGGACTGTTTAGCCTGGAGATGGAAAGACTGGAAGGGAAATGTCATCAACATGTCAAAGTATCTAAAAAGTGGGAGTCAAGTGGATAGGGCCAGCCTCTTTTCAGCAGCAGGACAGGGGACAATAGATACAAACTGGAACAAAGGAAGTTCCATAAAAACACGAGGAAGAAGTTATGCTCTTTGATGTTGACAGAGCAATGGAATAAGCTGCCCTCAGAGGCTGTACAGTCTCCTTCTCTGGAGATATTCAAGACATTTCTGAACACTTCCCTGTTTGACCTGTTCAGGAAACCTGCTTCAGCAGGGTTTTGGACTAGGTGGTGCCCAGAGTTCCCTTCCAATACCTACAAGTCTTGTGACTCTGTGACAACCCAGACCATATTATTTAGGAGACAAAGAGAATTAGCATTTTAATCTGGACTGGAAGTATACTTCTGAAGCAAATCTTGATCATGCTAATTTAATGCTCTTCAGTTCTCATTCTGAGGCAGTCTGAAAGCTCACTATTTAAACTATTTTCTGGTGTAACTAAATCAGAATTTGTGCTCTAACCCAAATACTTTCCCTATGCTGATGTGTATACAGGTCATGTGACCAAACATAGAGCTACTCCAACATAAAAAACAAATACCCTAATCTTTTCTGTTCTAATCTCTCCCTGTAGAGTCATCCAGCAAAATCAACTTCCCTTTTGCCTGCTTCTTTATTAGACTTCCAGGACTCACATTCCTGGCTACACGGTAATTTACAATAGCCATTACTCTGATTTACTGTGTCCCATTGATTTAGAGTCAGGTTCCTCCTTCTTTTCTCCCCTTTCTAAGCAACAGTGTTCAGTGTCTTTTGCTATAATTTTTAACTACAGATTGACAGTGATTCAGATCTGGGAAGGTTGCAGGTACAATCCACAACTAAGTTCTCATAATTACAGAGGATGTACTAGATCTGGCCCAGTACACAGAAGACTAGAAGAGTGACAATACATAAATAAGATGAAATGTAGCAATTTTTTTGCAAAGGCTGAAGGGGCAATAGTTGGTCCATTTTCTGTAAGTGAACTGGCTGAAGAAGTGGGCCCATGAAAACCTAATGAGGTTCAGTAAGGCCAAGTGCAGTGTGCTGAACTTGTGTTGGGGCAATCCCGGGTATTTATACAAACTGGGGAAGAACTCCTTGAGAGCAGCCCTGTGGAGAACTTGGGAGTCTTAGTAGACAAGAAGCTGGACATGAGCCAGCAGTGTGTGCTTGCAGCCCTGAAGGCCAACTGTGTTCCGGGCTGCATTAAAAAAGGGGTGGCCAGCAGGGAGAGGGAGGTGATTGTCCCCCTCTACTTGGCTCTTGTGAGGCCCCATCTGCAGTACTGCGTCCAGGCCTGGGGCCCCCAGTACAGGAAGGACATGGAGCTCTTGGAGTGTGTCCAGAGGAGGGCCACTAAGATGATCACAGGGCTGGAGCACCTCTCCTATGAAAAAAGGCAGTAAAATATGAAGAAAGGAACTGGGCTTGTTTAGCTTGGAGAAGAGAAGGCTTCCGAGAGACCTCATTGTGGCCTTCCAGTACTTGAAGAGAGCATATAAATGGGAGGGGAAATGGCTGTTTATGAGGGTGGATAGTGATAGGACAAGGAGGAATGGTTTTAAGCTGAGACAGGGGAGGTTCAGGTTAGATATTAGGAGGAAGTTTTTCACACAGAGGGTGGTGACACACTGGAGCAGGTTGCCCAAGGAGGTTGTGGATGCCCCATCCCTGGAGGCATTCAAGGCCAGGCTGGATGTGGCTCTGGGCAGCCTGGTCTGGTGGTTGGTGACCTGGCACACAGCAGGGGGTTGAAACTGGATGATCGTTGTGGTCCTTTTCAACCCAGGCCATTCTATGATTCTATAATTCTAAGTGCTAGCTGTTGTTGAAGAATTATTAAGTAGGTATGCAAGAGAAAATTGGAAGAGCAGGTATGTCACTCGGCTTTTCTTGTGCACACAGTTAAAGATCTAATTCCCCCACATAAGAACAACATATACATAATCTATTATCAACTTTCAAGTAAACTTTCCAACACAAAGAATATAGATCAGAAATTCAACTGCTTCTGTGTTTTTCTAATAATGCTGTGCTGTACTTTCCTGCTTCCTATGATAATATTTTGTCATTTGGTTTCATAGGAAACTACATGAAGCCAAATGTTGTCAGTGTAAAGAGCACTAAACATTCAACTTAATTACTAATTAATTGCTTGGTGATAATACATTTCCAAATCCAATAAAATAGCTTCATGGAAATAATACCATATCAGATGTAGCAAATGCCACAAGAACTAGACTAGAAAGACACTGAGGAGAAAAAAAGAAACCAAGCATCCCTGGGGAGCAGAAGCAAAAACAAAACAAAACAAAACAAAAAAACCTACATTAAATAAGAACTGAAAGAGTAAAATCTAAAATAAAGTCAAAAGGGCATAGGGAGGCATCCAAGTGGATAAGCCAGCAAGCAGGAGTGTGAAATGAAAGACATTGACTTGGCAGGCTCTGAAAGAAAATATCAAAAAAGGCATCTTCCTTGGAGATGGTTACAGTACAGCCTTATATGGCTGAAGCACCAAAGAATTAGAACAGATCATCTATACCAAGATAAATAAGTGACATTGAAAAGATTCATGTGTACATATCTACACGTTTATATATATGTCTACACAGAAGAACAAAAAATCCATGTTTTAAATAAGAATGTTCTTATAGCACATCAATGTTTTTGATGCCTTGATGTGTCTCCTTTGAAAGCACAATCTCTGTGATTTATGACCATCTCATGGATAAACTGGCTTATTACTTCATTCTTTAATCTGTGCTCTTTGAATTGGTGATCTAAGTTACATTCTGATTAGAAACTATCATATGAATGTTTCAGCTGTTCATGAATAGAATAATTGAGTCTTAAACCTCCATGTGACATCACAGATTTAATTAGTTGTTCAAGATGGCAAAGGTAGCAATACACGCATCAATGGTTTTTCATAGAATCTTGTAACACAAATGGTTAGGTGACAATGACCCATCCTGTGTTAGCAAGGATGGGAAAAATGGAAAGATGGACAAATCTACATCACATATAACAGAGTGCCCAATGCAATTATACTTAAAGCAGAAATTAAGAATCACCAATCAACAAAACTGTACCCAAAACTGCATGTAAACCTCATGCCCAGAACAAGAAATATGAGGAAATGTTTAAGAAATACACCAGTGTATAAAGCATATTTTACTGCATGGAATTGAAAATACATGAACTCCTATCTTCAGGAACAAAGTATTGTTCCTTGACTTGAGAAAGGAATACATGGTTTTATTTGGATGATTCTGTATCTAGTTTTAACATATTGCCGTAACTCCTGATGGAGTCGGGAAACAGCTATAACACAAACCAACGTTAGACCCATCACATTTTCACTGCGCTCCCTGTTTTATCTGAGTGTACAGCTACAACCTATTCATGCTCAGGAAACTTTTCTGTAATTTTGGAAGATAAGGTGGTCACATACATTATTTTTTTTTCTGTTTTTTTTTTTTTTTTTCTGATATATATATATTTTTTCCCAGATTCCTTTAAAAGCTAATTGAACTCTGTTTTTGGTTTCAACTGCTAATGGTTATGTGTTGTCCATTCCAAACACTTAAGTTATCAGACACTGCTGATTTTATTCTTTCTCTGTGTCTCTTGTGCTAGCTGAATCAAAATTAGCACCTAGTTTTTAATTTTTACTGTCAGAGAGGGGCCTGAATTTTCATGATATCAGTGCAACCTTTAGAGTAACAAGCACAACACTACACAACAAGGAGAGACACAGCAGCAGTATTTGAAAGAAAATCCTTCTAAAAATTATCTTAATGAGGACACAGTGAGAAAATTTCTCTAAATAACAGATGATATGTTGATTGTGTTACGCACAGAGCAGAATTTGAGAATATCTCAAAACCAGATGAACTAAAATTGCGGAACAAGGTTGGCACTTCTTAAATATTTTTCTATTTCTCATAGATTTAAGTTCCTTACAGTATTGTTCTGCAATCTCTTCTGGAAAAGGTTAAGCATGCTTAATGTCCTAGAACAATATAGAGTACCACTGGTTACAAATGATGATGTAAGAATGAAAAATATATTTTTTAAGTATGTGAGTGGTAGGGAGAATGGAGAAGACAATTATGTCACTGTTAAGAAGGCAAAAGTCAACTGAAGTGAAAGGAGATTGAAGAAGAAATGTTAGAGAATTAAACAACTGTGGTTGTATGAGGACACTACCATGACATTAGTTAACCTGAAAGAATTAGTTAACTGGAAACATACAGTACTGTAGCCTCTGAGTAAGAATTTCTTATATGAGTTCTGTTCTCCGCTAGTAGTTGTCAAATTGTGTATAAATAAAAGAGATATATGTTGCTGTGGGTCTTAGGGTTTTATATCATAGAACTATGGACAGTAGTTGTTAACATCTAATAGCAGTATCTACTAACTATATAACAGCTAGTATATATTATAACAGCTTCCTTCTGTAGACAAGATTTTAAAGGTTATAGTCTATTTTACTTATTAGTGCTAGAAAAAAAAAAAAAAGAAAAGCATATATCCGGTAGGTTAGAAAACCCACAGTAATCCGACATGAGCTTTCATCTCAAATAGGTATTCCCAAATTGATTTTAATTACCAGGAAGGATGAATGGAAAACCTCTAATTCATTCATCTAAGTACTTCTCTCTCCTTTCCCCATGCATAAGCATATAGACACTACATCATTTGAGAAATAATCACCAGTAAGTAAAACTCAGCAATAAATACAGAGATGTTATCACCCCCAATAGAATCTTTTTGTTCATAGCATATAAATATCCCTTTCACAGATTTGTATGTTCCTGTTCCACTAAACATTTGTGCACACATGAAATGAACCAAGTTTTTTTCTGATTATTCTTTATAACTATTAGAAAATTAAATATATATATTCCCACAATCCCCACATGGTCACATACAACAGCAGAGCAATTTCCTATTTCTCATTTTGACCAAGCCAGTCACTTTCACCAACTGAGCAGTAGATCACACACTTTCCATGTCTCGCAGTGCTTGACATAAGTAACTGGCAGTTTAAATTATGGACGGAGAAATAAATTTGAACGAGTCTCAAGAAAAATGACAATTAGCCATTAAAGACATTAACAGTCATAAAACAATTTCACAACAATAAAATATTAATGGACTAATACACTTTATAATTTGGGAGGTATAACATAAAAATATTTATGACTTAATTCTTATCTTGTGAATATTAGTTTTTTTTATCAGATAAAATTATATGAAAATGCTATACCAGTGCAAAAAAATAGTGCAAAAAAACCCCACAACCTTGTATAAATGTTTAATTTTCATTGAAAATACATGCTCAATTTTTGATATAAGGATTCTATGATTAGAGCTCCAAACTTTTACAAGTTCTAAAATTCTGCTACAGATCCACACATTCCCTTTAATGTCTCTGAGGCTGATTTTTTTTTTCCTCAATTTTCTTCCATGTGCTTTAGCAAGATACAGAAACAGACTCCTATCCTGGAACAATCTCTAGAGGATCTGTACAAAAAGATTATATTCCTAAATTTACTACAGAAAGCTAAATGCATGAAGTTGATACTGTGAATCCAACTGTGTTTTTGGAGTGACTCAGTTCTGCAGAAGAGGTGAAGGCTCTTTATGTCCAGCAGGAATTATATGAGGGAGCAGAATTGTGCAGCCTCAGAATCTGATTATTGCCAGGGAGGAAGAAAAGATTTTTTCTCCATTAAACACAGCAAATTCACTGATGAAGATGAGAACTTCCACCACTTTCCCCCACAAATTATTGACCTCTTGGCTAATATGAGCCTAATTAGGTTCTGAAAGGAAAGCACTTGAACCACAGTTTGCTATGTTGTGAGTGATTGCAATGATTGCAGTAGTCACTGAGCACTGACTCCCACAGCAGATGAGAAAGGCAAATGATAGCACTGTGGAAGGTGCTTGAAATGAGACTAGGAAAGTGTTGACATACCCTTGTCCTCAGCTTTCTTTTTATTAACTTTGGTTAGATTACATTTCCTCCTACCCATTATACTGACTTAAAGTAGTTCCCTTAATCCCTTCTGCATCTGACTTTAAACTTCAATTTTCCTATTTTCTATAAAAAGCCCATTTACAAATTACAACTAAGTACAGCCTGCAAATAGTTACATCCCACTAAACAGAGGGCTGAAAAACTGAAGTCCATTGAAATGCAAATTTTGGCAAGCTGCGGTGAGACTGATGCCCCAGTTTCAATCACATCTTTTAGCATTTGCTTATATTCACCGGTTTCCATTTGCTTAGTATTTCTTATATGATTGATGGAAATAATTTTCATTCCTTTTAAACTAGTTCTAACCAGGGTTACACTCTATGGCATGGAACAGCTGATGGACATTTGGAGAACAGAAAGAAATACACCACATTCACAATTCACCGTGCTCATACTGTATGAGGATTTAGGATTTCTCTGGGCCACTTTCAGACAAGAAAAACTTCTGAGTAATAATAGGGAAAGGCAGTGAAGCACAAGAACTTCATGCCTGCTGTGTTCCTCTGAACATATTTTGAGAAGCTAAATTCAGCTTTGATAAAAATGCCTGAAGTTCTCCCTACTTTCACCTGCTAACACGAAGGTGAGTTTGTTTCAGTGTTTTGAAAACTAAACAAACAAAAACCAGCTTCTGTATGTTTAAAATAATAATGTGGTCTTTAGACAGCAACCTATATGAAGGCTGAGCAAACCTCTATTGCACCAGAACTCAGAAGATTTTACATCTCAGGGGAGAAGCCTTTTTCTGGAAACTTGTTTGCAAAAGAGGAAGAAATGATCTCTGATATTCTCCATGGGCACCAGTGCCTCCAAGCTTCTCTGCCTCCTGACGCATAAAGGGAATAAATTTCTCTACCTGCTGAACAGAGCCAGAGGTTTGCAATATGTTCTTCCATGAGATCTCCCTCCACAAAAATATGCAAGTACAAATAAAACCATCTATGTGCCACATCTAGATATACATTCAGGCAATCATCTCAGTCTCAGTGATATGCATTAATACATTTGCATCAACATTTATGAAGAAAAAATAATTGCCAAAAAATATGTTTGGGTTTTTTGTTTGTTTGTTTGTTGTTTTCTTTTTTTAAGAGCTGCACAGAGATATATAGGGAGAATCAGCCCATGGACTTCCAAATAAAATCTAGTATTAATTGTATCATAACTCTAACTTTCTCACAGACATGCAGATAGCATTTTGTAAGGAAATATAACTACCTGTGTGTGCATTACCCAAATGTTACTTTTGCAAAAGTCAATAGAAAGATTTTGTTCCTTTTCCTGATGCATTAGAGTACAATGAAACAACGAGGCAGGATGTTTTCTGCATAAAGATGGTTGGGTTCTGATAGGATTTATGGAGCATGGAGTCTTTTCCACGATGCTGTAAAGGGCAGAAGTGTTCACAAAGGAAAGTGAAACCTGGCAGGCCCTGCATTTTTTATTCTGGGGGAGAAATATATATATATATAAGCAAAGAAGGAATAATGAAGTATGCCCTGAAGCTAAGCACATTTTATTTCCTGTAGAAGTTTCTCTGCTGTTGGAATCAAAGAGTGAGAAAGTAATAATATTTTCTCTTCCTGATTACAATAAAATTTTGTATACCAGTGAACAATCTTTAGACATGACCAGTCACAGGCTTTTCTAGATAGAATCTAATGATTTGAAAATGGGGTCATGTTTCACATTAGTTTAACGTTTGCACAGTAGCTGGTTTTACTAGACTTCCAGTTTCTTCTAGATTAGTTTACTAGATTTCTGAGAAGCCTAATTGCTGTGTATAGATTTGTAAGGCTCCACAAACCACAGTGAGTCACTGCCACATGATAGAAGGCATCTCAGAACAGGAAAACCATATTAATGTGGTATTTTCAAAAATAACTTTCTATTAAAGTAAAAATTTCACAGTGTAATTTTACTGCAGTTCAAAACTTGTTACTTAAGGAAGAAATTTCTTAGCAATCACTGAGTTGTAAGTTAAATTGAAGTGACTTTCAATAGCAGAGCAGTCAAAGGTTTAATATGTACTAAATGTAAAATTAAATTAATTCATACTCTTGCATAGCCTGCATTATGAACCGTTATTTCAACCAAAATGTAATCATAGACCTCAAACTTGAACAAACCAACAATATACTCCTTCACTTTGAGAAATCCAAAGACCTACGAGAAAACAAGTAGCAAGATATTTCTTATTATATTTTTCACTACTAGGATTAAAAAGAAAGGTGAGGAAAACAGCCTAGTTAATTAAAAATGACAATAGCTCTCTCCCAGTGAATCCAATTTCAAATGCAGACACAAAAGCAAACATATACAAATGATATAGTCCTACTTAAGAGTCTACACATACTAGTGTATAATCTGTCACAGTTTGGCCCAGGAGGTAACAGTTTCAGAAAGCCAGATAATTTCATATTTGAATGTTTAAAAGTTGTGAATGAATCATAACATATACAAATTAGAGTGTGCAACATGTACTTAGATATACATTTTAAAATAATTTGTCTATTCTTGATTTTGGAGGCACTCAAAATTAGCAAAAGGATTTTAATCTTGGTATTTATCTTGATTTTATCTTTGAGAAATAGGAAGTTTAGTAGCTCACTATTTGTAGGATTTTTAAAGTTCATCATAAGCATAGCTATATCACGAAATCTAAGATACCATTTAGTTTTCCCACTATAATATAAGTAATTATTTTACTGTGAGACTAATTATCAAACTAAGATGGTTCAATTACAGTGCTTTGTAGACATTAAGTACTCAAAATAAAAATGCTCATATTTGAGCATCCTAAATATAAAACTGTTCCTGGAGTACCAAATTTATGTCTGTTGCATCTTCACTGAAACTATTGCGTTTGATGGCTTTCTGCCAGGAAGCCAACACAGCTGCTTCACAGATAATTTAGGCTTTAATAGTTCATAATTGTTGACCATGTCACTTTTGCTTTTCCACAAAGCCAAACTGATGCTGATTTTCTTACAGCATTTCAGGAAAGGAACCAGTATTATGACAGGCAAGTTCTAGAAGGTTTCAGCTGATGCAGCTGGTTTGTATTCAGGTCCTAAGATCGTGAACTGGAAGAGATGAACCCATCCATTTTGCTGCCCTGCTGACTAGATAGCTTCCTCTGGCAGAAAGGCAATTTGGATAACTGGAGTGATAACATGTTAAAATAACACAACTATATTTCTTCAAGATGAGTTATTGGAGATTGTGTTATCTTCTTGAATCACAGAATTCCAGAATTGCAGGGGTTGAAGGGACCTCAAGAGATCCTGTGTGTGAAAATAGATCATACAGGTAGGCGTGCATCCAGGTTTTGAATATCTCCATAGAAGAAGACTACACAGCTTCTCTGGGCAACCTGTTCCCATTCTACATCACCCTTACCATAAAGAAGTTCTTCTGCATGTTTGTACAGAACCTCCTATGTATAAGTTTTAGGCCATTACTCCTTGTCCTATCACTACGCATCACCAAGAAGAGCCTGGCCTCATCCATTCGCTTCCCTCATCCCTTTAGATATTTATAAATATTTATCAGATCCTCTTTCAGTCTTCTTTTCCTCAAGCTGAATAGACCCAGGTTACTCAGCCTTTCCTCATATGGGAGATGATCCAGAACCCTTATCTTTGTGGCCCTCCACTTCGTGGCCATCCTTTGTGGCCCATTCCCTTCTAGAAGACTCCTGTCTTTTTTGAACATATTTTCTTTTATTTCTATTCATAGTTTCCTACTTATTGGGCTGCATAATATGAGACATACTTGCCATTAAAAAAAACTGATGATGATCTTTTAAGTCATCCAGGCCGATTCCCAGACAGCAGCTTACTAAAATAACATTGCCATCTGGCCTGAAGGTCTGCAGGGTTTCAAAATATGCTTTTTGTCAGGAGATCATATGCATACATATTATGGTTCTAGTTAAATAATTGGAATGATTCTATACATTATATTTACCCTGTGGATATATTATATCTTTAGGATAACTTCACTATTCACTGTTCTCACATAAGTATTAAGGGAAGTAAACTGATAAATATCATAAAAAACTACAAAATTCGAAATTGCTCTAGAATAACAGCCAGCAATGCTGCTGTACAGTAAAGTTTTCCAGGCCTTTTCCAGTGCTACTCCATTATTTTGCTCAACAATCTGTTCTAGAAAATATAACCATAAATATCTATCTTGATGAGGTAACTAAGACAAGAGCGTGATATCAGTATTAGTTGTAGGATGTAATATGTTAACTATTTTTTATGTATTACAAATATACATATTCATATACTTTATTAATTTTATATATTAATATATATTTTTTCTGTATGATTTAAAGGAGTTTAAAAGTATTACTGAAAACAAACTTTATGTTTACTTTGTGTTATAAGTATGAATATTATTTTTCAAGTAACAAAAGCAAAGCACAGTGTTGTAAAGCTAAATATTTAAAACTGACATTTATACTAAGGTCAGAGGCCTAGAATGATACTTAGACATCGTGGAAGTACTTGCTTTTCATTTGTATTACCACATCTCCCCATGAATTTGGGAGCAACCAACATGTCTCAAAATGAGTCTGCAACTAAGAATTTGGACCCGAAGTGACTTGCATAAGGTCACCCAGCAACTTCACAGTAGGGCAAAGAGCAAACTGACATTTTCAAGTTCCAATCTTTAAGACAATCTATACTGCTGCAGCCCACAAGGTAAATATCCAGCTCTCACAAATGAATGCATGACATATCTTCTTCCCACATATATCAATATATGCACTCACATTTATAGACATTTTTCTTTCTCTGCTTCTCTGTACCTTACACACGAAAGATGAGCATAATAGGTTGTTGTATCCTTTACTTGTAGCACTCAAGAATAACCAAAGTACAAAACTATCATGCTTATGACCTGCCAATTTTGTTGAGTTTATGGTAGATTTAAGAAAGCAATGATACAGCCTTTTAACTGATTTGAGATTAGGTATCTCAGGAGACTTACACCGGTCCTTCCGAAAGTGACGATAGATGACTAACAGAAATGGGGAAACAACCTGAACAACCTCTTGTCACTTCACTGATTAGAAAGAGATAATTAAAATGTTGGGTTTTGTTTTTGTTTTTGTTTGTTGTTGGTGGTGGTGGTGGTGGTTTTTTTTGCCATAGATTTGTCAGTGTATGAATCATTATGTCAAATGCCAAGCTGATCTCAAATTAATGGAAGAAAAAGACATTGTGAAGGGTGGTAAACAATCATAAATTAACTTTCTGTGATAGATTGACAAAAATAAGCCAGTATCAATAGCTTAGAGGATGGACAGGACTGGTTAAAACTGCAGCTCATAATCAGCAGATTCTGTGATATGAACTGTTGCAGCTTTTTTTGTGAAACAAATTCATTTAAAGCATGATATAATATTTATTAGAGGCAGGGTTTTATTGGTTAAAGTCAGTGCAGTTTTATAGTTTGGGTTTTTCATGGTTGTATACTTTCTTCCTTTTTTGGAAGCAACATCTTCCTACCAAGTATCTCATCTTTTCACAAAATAACAGAAGTAATTTTCTGTTTTGTAACAATGAATATTGTTCTTTCAGCTCATAGAATTTTAAACACACTAGAACCTTAACATAGGTTCTGTGTCTCCTATTCCCAGAATATAATCTGATCTTTAACTTGCACTTATAAAAGAATTTCTTCCTTTGGCTTATCCACAAAATCTTTCCTGTTTGACTATTATGTCATACTCAAAGAAAGAGAGTCACACTTTCTTTCTGGTGGATAAGTTTTTGCTAAGAACCAAATTTCCCTGCAGCTGCTCACTCACTCCACAACCTCAAAGGACATGGGGAAATAGTGGGATGAAAAAGCTCATTTACTATCACAGGCAAAATGGCTTTAAATTGGTGGAAGTGAATATAGTTTATCACCAGTTAAAATAGATTTGGGTAATGCAGAAAAAGATAAAATAACTCTCCTTTTTCCCAGTTTCAACTTTACTTCTACCAACCTTCCGAAATCCTGAACACCCTCAAACTCTAGCAGTAAAGGGGTGATGGGATGAAGAGTTGTAGCCAATCCATAATAGTCCCTTTCTGACATTCATTCATCTTCTCACTTCTGCTCTGCTCCTGTGTACAGCCCAGACACTATGTCACACTCTTCCTTCTTATTCTGAAAAAGAACATCCTTACAGTTTTTTACTCTGCCTTCCTAAGCTCTTGATTCCCACATCACTCAGAAAAAGAAACAAAGGCATATTTGAAAACTAACCATATTGAAGTGAAGAGATGCTATTTAACCTAAAACATCATAATATTTAATATGATAGCAAGCAACTGAAGAGTATTCATAACGTTTTAGTTATATAACGCTATCAAGCAATATTATCATATCTAAAGACCTAATTTTGAAGATGCTTATAGTTTTCATTTGACTATTAAAATGGCTAGACAGCTAATTCAGATAAAGGTCAGTTTAGACCTTAGATGCCTAAATGTGCATGTTGTACTCAATGTTCTGAACACCATTCTGTAATTTTTCTTCCACATTCTGTATCTTTGGTTTTAGAGGAAAGGTTTTAGAGGGCAAGAGTTCTCTAACCATTTGTTAAAATTATACTTCACAAGAAAGAAAATAGAATTTCCTTACAAACAAATGAATGAAAAATTCATGATTAAATACGAAGAGGAGTTAAAGCCAAAAAAAAAGAGGTTAAGATCTGGTGTTTGACATTCAGATAAAATCAGAGCATCAGTAATGTACAGCATAGACTCCTAATGGAAGCTAATGTATGTTAGCAGAACTTTGCCCTTAGTTTAAGAGTTACTACAGCTGAAATAAATGGGCCATGCCAGTGCTCACTCCCAGAAAATTAGCCTTGCTCCTTGGGTTATGTATGAGTGATGAATTGTGAACACTGAACTTGAGTATTCTCAGTTTCAAGAAAGGCTTCGCACTCTTCATAGACAAATTGAGTGAAAAATCCTTTCAGATTCTCAAATAATTTTAAATGACTTGAGAATATTTTTCATGAATCTTTTTTACCAAACTTATAGAATAATATGTCATGTTACAGTTTCTGAATTTGATCTAGGACTACTCAAACAAAATACTTCTAAGGGAAAATCCTTTTGCTTCAGGGAAAATACTTTTTGTTTTCTGCTTTGTACAGTGATGTTCTGGGTAGTAATATGTGAATATTCTTAAAATGGAACTCTTTGTTATGAATTAAACTAAATTAGATTTACTTTCTCCTCATTTTTATCAATAGAAAAGCAGAATAGGAGACAGAAGACTGGGGCTGACTGTCTACAGAGATCATCCAAAGCAGCTTGTTTCCCCTTGGAGTATTTTAGTGCCTGAATTCTGTCATCAAGCTGTCACTAGGATGAGTTCTGACCTGATGTCCAAAGGCAGCCATGCACTCAGGCACATCCCATTAAAGTCACCAACTTACTGTGCATTTTCTGTCACTGTACTAGTGCACTTATCCTGCCCATCTATCTGCTGTCATCATTTTTAAATCTGAGCATCTAACAGTCTTCATGTATCAATGTTTACTTTATCAGCTCAGATAATAATGTTACTTCATTTTATAAGTGAAAAGGAAAAGTGAACAGGAAAACATGCACAGAACAGAGCTCATTTCATAGCATAGCTCATTTCAAAACATAGCATCATCTAACTATGGGACAATACCAAGTTCAGTGCAACTCTAATGGGCACCTTGGTTTTTTTTTTGTTTTTTTTTCTTTGCTTCATGTTGACTTAGAGGTGGAGATGCTGTGTGAAGAATTGGTGTTTCAATGATTAATCATCTGTACTGTTTAAATGGATACCTCGCTTTAAGTCAGGATTTGTCTGAAACAAGCTTCCAGCTGTGGGATTTTGTTACACTTCCAGTTTACAGATTAAAGAGACTACTAAAAGGACAACAGTCTTTTTTACTCCACATGTTTATTTATAGGCTATCAAGACAGACACTTTAACATTTCCTTCAACAACTCAGAGAGACAAAGGTACAACTAAATGTTAATCAGACACTTAAACACTTCCTTTAGCAATGACATTTTCCTAGAATGATTGCTGAATTTTCTAGCAGAAGTAAAAACAGGGAATCAACCACTATGAACACAATATTCCACATCTATCACTGTGTTATAAATGTGGAAAGAGAAACTTAACATCTGTCAAATGCACAATCATATGTATTTCTGGGAACAATGCTATTAACTAGTGTATGGGGCTGCTGAATCATGGCCTGAACCTTTGATTGATCACCTGAGGCGAGCAATGAGTCAGCCATGGGAGCACAGGTGAAGGCAATTCACCTGTGCTGCAGGAAGGGGTGGAGCCTGGCTCCACCTCTCCTAGACCCATTTAAGAGACGACTGCCAGTGGGGAAGGATCTCTCTGGAGATCCACTCCATGAGGAGTTTATCTTGTGAGCCCAGGACAGGGTGAGTGATTTTTTTTTTTTTTCTTATTTCTCCAATATAAATTCTATTAGCCAAGCTCCTGGGTATATATATCTATACCATCTGTATATCCATTGATTAAACAACTAGTGTATTAAAAAAATCCTATTTTACCATGCTGTAGGTAATTAGAAAATGGACCATTTGCATTTTCAGGGAAACCTGGAAGGATGAGATCTGTCGTTTCAGAACAGGGTGCAGAAAAGGTGTGATTTTTTTTTTATTTTATATATTATTATTATTATTACTATTATTTCTATTATTTCTTTATTTTGTGGGGAGGGGGGTGGGGTGCAGTAATTTGGAGGCCAGATTTATATTATGTGATTAAAACTGATACTGTAGTAGGAGTTATAAACTATAATATGGGCACTTATTCTAAAATCTGTCCATGTACTCTAGATGAATGAACTCTGGTATCATTCCCAGAAATACTTAAAAATTACAAAACACAGTTTGTAACACCAGCCTTTTGTTTTAACTACACCAAAGAAAGACAAGCAGCTCTGGACTGACAGGGCTTCTCAGGGATGTTATGAGGCACTGCTTGACTTTGTAATAGTGTTACAGCAGAAGGCATCCTTCATTCGTGTCCAGAGGAGAGTAATGAAGGCGGTAAGAGTCTGTATGAGGTAACTAGAGATAAGAACAAAGGTAATAGCTTGAAGTTGCACCAGGGGATGTTCAGGTTGGATATCTGGAAAAACTTATTCTCAGAAAGAGTGGTAATGCATTGGAATGGGCTGCCCAAGGAGGTGGTGAAGCCACTGACCATGGAGGCTTCCAAGAAATCTGTATGTATGGCTGGAATAGTTAGTTTTCTTTGTATCTTCCATAGTGCTGTTTTGGATTTGTGAGCAAACTAGAGGTGAACACTGACAGTTTAGTTGTTGCTGAGCTACACAGAGCTAAAGACTTTTCTACTTCCTATGCTGCCAGAAAGCGGGCTGGGTGTCCATACGGAGCTGGGAGGGAAAGAGTCAGGAAAGTTGACCCAAACTGACTAAAACCCTGCTCAGCGGAGTGACAAACAGTTGTGAGGAGCTTAGCTACCTACAAGGGTTAAACAATAACAAAACCTTACTGGGGTGATCTAAGAATACCCTTAGCAAATATAGTTACAATGCTATTTGATTTCACTAATATTAAAACAATATTAAGGTCTATCTGAGGGTCAGGACAATACAACTTTCCTATTTTCTTCTCTCTAACAAAGGCTGCTACTTTTTATCTTGTTTTACCAGAAGTACAGAAACAAAGCAGAGGGGTGACATATATTTCCATAGGGATAGAAATCTCATTTTAATTTACATTTATTAGAATTATTAGTGAATTACCACAATAAGTATTATAATATATGTGCATGTAAATTTTTAAAGTCTGGTTAAAAACATTATTTATAATTCTGTTTCATTATTTTTATTAAAAAGGAAAAAACAAGGATAAAATACCTGCTACAAAAACAGATATAAGATGCTTCCTGAATCACAGATTTCAATTAAAAACAGACTATGAAATACATCAGGACCCTTCCTGTTAAATGTAACTTCAGCTGACCTTCGCAGATGCAAATTCACAGATGGCAGTGGTGTGAAGTTCTCTCTTGAAAAGGAAGAGAGCTGCAGATTCTGACTTATTCTATCATAGAATCATAGAATGGTTTGGGTTGGAAGGGACATTTAAGATCATCTAGTTCCAATCCCCTGCTATAGGCAGGGACACCTCCCTCTAGATCAGGCTGCTCACAGCCCCATCCAGCCTGGCCTTGAATGCTCCAAAAATGGGGGATCTACAACCTCACTCGGCAACCTGTTCCTGTTTCTCACCACCCTCACAGTAAAGAACTTCTTCCTAATATCTAGTCTAAATCTATTGTCTTCGATTTTCCAGTTTCAAGCCATTTGCCTCATCCTGTCACTACATGCCCTAATAAAAAGTCCCTCCCCAGCTTTCTTGTAGGCACCCCTCAGGTACCAGAAGACCACTATCATGTCTTCTCGGAGTCTTCTCTACCAGAGGAGCCCTTCCTCAGTATCTGTTCCAACAGCTCAATGTTGGATGATATGTCAGGGTTATAAAGAACACATTTCAACTTGAAGTAACTATGTAACGTATTCAGTATTGGAAGTTCAATCTGACATATGAAATTTGTGCATACAAAAATATGAAGCTCTAAAATTTATTAATGATTTACAGATGTAAGGAAGATGAATAGATCTTCTCAAAGAGTAGAGGAAATAATAGCATGATGAATTTCAGAAATCTAATTCAATATTCTAACTCCAACACTTATCACTATTGGCAATTTCACATGAAAATCTGTAACAAAATTTTATTTATTCAACAACTACTCAGTTATTGAGAAATCCATATACTGCATGATTTTCCTTCTCTACACCAGCTATACTTATGAAGTGGCATTCACACTATTCTCATACAGCTCTCTGTGACACAGAGCTGTGACTTTGTGCTGCTACTGCCATTAATTTGCCAGTTAGTTAAGCTTCAGAGTGAATGCTCTAAGTTGGTACAGCAAAGAGATTGCTGTTATTTTTTGTTTGCCAATGACTTCTTAAGTTTTTCCTTCATTTCCCTGTCACAGAAACACTGTAAGAAAAGCTGCAAATTCAAGCCTTAAAAGAAAAAAGTCCTTTGAACTTACTCTTTTCGTGATTTGTTGTGTTTATTTCAATATACAGCTTAACAGACTGACCATGATTACATGCATCAGCTTTAAAAAATGACAATCAAAAGCACAGCAAAGACATTTTCAGAACCAACCACATAAGGACCAGAACAACAAACAAATGGCATTGTTTCTTTGAGTGTCTTTTTGTATAAAATAAATGTAAACCCGAGACAGAAGAAATTTGATGTAACCTTTTGCAGGAACAATTTTATCCTGTATTCAGCCTACAAAATATGAAAGAAGTAGGCCAATTATTGGTAACACTTATCAGCCAGGACAAAGAAATGTTTCTTTTCTTCGCCCTTATCCATCCTACCATTCTTTTACTATGTTTCCAACTCTTGTTGTGTTGGATTCACAAAAAAAACCCCACAAAACTTACCATAATTTGCCCTATAATTCCCTGAAATTCTCTTTAATCTATCTTTCATGTTGTTCCAGCCATTAGTAATACAAACCATTCTAACATTTGGTCTCATGCCTAAGTTGTTATGAGACCCAATGGCTAAGAGGATTACTTTGTTACTGTCAAGAAAAAGTTACGTCGGCCTATAAGATGTATGATTATACAACAGTCATGCAGAACAGCAAATCGGTAGGCCATCTGTGTAGACTGTTAATTGTATCTCTGTAGAACGTTTTAAGTGTTGGTACATTATCATTATTATCCTGGAATACCATCTATTATTAGGAAGATGAGTGTGCAATCAAGATCACAGCAAACAAAACATAAATTTATTCAAACTGTGAGTCACAATGCAGAAAATATATCTGCATACATACTAACAAAAACAAAAAGCAATTCACAAGATGCATGTAAACTCTAGAGCTTATCTTTCCAAAAAGAAATTATTTTTTTATTTTTCTTTTAATAGGAAGACACACTACCTTACTATATTTTAATAATGATTATATATATTGGATTTTGTTATAAAATGAGCATTTGTATAGCTGTCATTCTAATTTAGTTAGTTTCTGCAGTGAAAATTTTAATAGCTTTGCCCCAGGGGAGCAATGTTGTCTGCTGAAAATACCTTCAGTGATAATGCATAGAATCAAAAGATTTTGCTGCAAATCAGTAGGAGGAAATCCAGTCCACCCAACTTAAGCGTCTCTATGTGATATCTATTCATAGACCAAATTTAGCATCTACTGTTTGCAATAAGATTCCCTGTTATAAACAAGAGCTGGAGTACTCCTGCTAGAAAAAAAGGGAAGCTATTTATTTGTTGTGATCATGCAGTGGGAACAATAATGTACCAAAGCAGAGAAATCACAGACCACTAAGCTAAGCAGGACTGCTCTTGCCATCAAAGCACTAATGAAGGCCCACACAAGACATTGGTGAGATTGTACTCATGGAAACACCTATGTACAGATTCATAAGAATGAGTTACATGCACTGAAAATATCTACATACAACGCTGGGGCTTGAAATTACTTAGAATGTGAGAAAATTAATTTATCCTTAAGAGGAAATGATGATAATAGACAAAGAAACCAAGAGAAAAATTCAAAACAGATTAGGTGCATCTTAAATTTGGAAAGTTTTAATCTGAGCTGCTAGGCAGATAGTTCCACACTGCACTGGTGCAGTTTCATATTACTTATTTTCTTTTTATATCAAACAAAGATTATCCATTACAAAACTAGTCTTAAATTCATTCATATTAAAGTTAAATGAGCACATTTTAACTTTGGAAAAGTCACTCGAGTAGTAGGTAAACTCTGGAATAAATAGCTTAAAGTGCTGCTATTTACACATTTCTGATTCTTTTTCGTGCAGGAGAAGATTTCAAGGCTCTATAGAGGAGAAACGGAGATATGGTGCCAAACTGCTTTCTGGAAATAAAGCCAAGATAGAAAGAAATGTTGAAATGCCATCAGAAATTCCCAGAGATGACAGTTAGATACCCATTCTGTCCAGTCTGGTAGCCAGAAGTTCAACAGAAGTTCAGTAAAATATTTGTTGCACCTTTTTTTTTTTTCTTTTCTTTTTTTCCAATGCTCAGCATATAGTCTGATAAATCTGTAAACTGCTATATGGAGGAGAAGCACAGTAATTTAGTTTCTAGACCAATATTCAGGTACAGACATTTTATATCCATCTGTTATCTAATAGAAAGGAATTCCCAGCTTACTAGAATTAAATTCATATATACTAAAAGCTAAGCTCAGGATTGGTGCGTCCCTGTGAACAAGAAATCGGGAAAAGGTGGCAGGAGACCTGTGTGGATGAGCAAGGAGCTCATGCGCAAGCTCAAAGGAAAGAAGAAGGTCCATGAAATGGGGAAAAAGGGTCTGACCACTTGGGAAGAATATAGGAATGTTGTCAGGGCCTGCAGGGATGCAACGAGGAAGGCTAAAGCCTGTCTGGAATTGAATCTAGCTAAGTGATAAAGGATAATAACAAAGGCTTCTTCAAGTATGTTAACAGCAAAAGGAAAACTAGGGAGAATGTGGGCCCCTTACTAAGTGAGGGGGAGGGGTTCTGGTAACGGGGGATGCTGAGAAGGCAGAGATACTGAATGCCTTCTTTACTTCCGTCTTCAGTGAAAAGGCTCTCCCGCAGGAATCCCACACCCTGGAGGTTGGTGAGAGGGTCTGGGGAATGGGAGACTTCCCTTTAGTCAGGAAAGAGGACGTATGTGAGCACCTAGGCAGTACTAAGGTCCACAAGTCCATGGGACCTGATGGGGTGCATCCACGTGTGCTGAGGGAGCTGGCGGAGGTCATTGCCGAACTGCTCTCCATCATTTTTGAGAGGTCTTGGATAACAGGGGAGGTCCCTGAAGACTGGAGGATAGCCAATGTCACTCCGGTCTTCAAAAAGGGCAAGAAGGAAGACCTGGGTAATTATAGGCCTGTCAGCTCCACCTCTGTCCCTGGAAAGGTGATGGAACAGCTTGTGCTAGATACCATCTCCAGACAACTGGGAGAAAAGGAGGTTATCAGGAGTAGTCAGCATGGGTTCACCAAGGGGAGGTCGTGCTCGACCAACTTGGTGGCCTTCTATGATGCTGTCACATGCTGGGTGGATGGGGGAAGAGTGGTAGATGTAGTCTACCTTGATTTTAGAAAGGCATTTGATACTGTCTCCCACGACATCCTTATAACAAAGCTGAGGAAGTGTGGGATAGATGAGTGGACAGTGAGGTGGGTTGAGAACTGGCTGACTGGCAGAGCGCAGAGGGTCGTCGTTGGTGGTGCAGAGTCTGGCTGGAGCCCTGTAACCAGTGGTGTCCCCCAGGGGTCTGTGCTGGGTCCGGTCTTGTTCAACATCTTCATCAATGACCTTGATGAGGGGATAGTGGCCACCCTCAGCAAGTTTGCTGATGATCCGAAGTTGGGAGGATTGGCTGACACGCCTGAAGGCTGTGCTGCCATTCAGCGAGACCTGGACAGACTGGAGAGCTGGGCAGTAAGAAACCGGATGAGGTTCAACAAAAGCAAGTGCAGGGTCTTACACCAAGGGAGGAATAACTGCATGCACCAATACAGGCTGGGGGATGACTTGCTGGAGAGGAGCTCTGCAGAGAGGGACCTGGGCGTCCTGGTGGACGACAGATTGGCCATGAGCCAGCAGTGTGCCCTCATGGCCAAAAAGGCCAATGGCATTCTGGGGTGCATTAAGACGAGCATGTCTAGCAGGTCGAGGGAAGTGATCCTCCCCCTCTACTCTGCCCTGGTAAGGCCTCATCTGGAGTACTGTGTCCAGTTCTGGGCTCCCCAGTACAAAAAAGACAGGGATCTCTTGGAAAGAGTCCAGCGGAGGGCCACAAAGATGGTGAAGGGCCTGGAGCATCTCCCCTATGAAGAAAGGCTAAGTGAACTGGGTCTGTTTAGCCTTGAGAAAAGAAGACTGAGAGGAGACCTGATCCAGGTTTATAAATATCTGAGGTGTGGCGGCCATAGTGGTGAGGCCAGTCTCTTTTCAGTGGTACGTGGAGACAGGACGAGGGGAAACGGACATAAGCTGCAGCATAGGAAGTTTCGCACGAATGTGCGTAAGAACTTCTTCACGGTGAGGGTGACGGAGCACTGGAACAGGCTGCCCAGGGAGGTTGTGGAGTCTCCTTCTCTGGAGATATTCAAGTCTCGCCTGGACGCCTACCTGTGCGACCTGGTGTAGGGAACCTGCTTTGGCAGGGGGGTTGGTCTCGATGATCTCTAGAGGTCCCTTCCAACCCCTACAGTTCTGTGATTCTGTGAAAATCTGTGTAATGCCAAACAAAAAAAAGTGTTTAACCTATAGAGTTCTCTCTGTGATTGTGCCCAAACATGTTTTGCTTGGACTATTATTAGGTGATAAATTGAGAAAGGTTATCTTAAATTTACTTTCTTAGAAGATAATCTGTGTATCAATATCCCCAGCATAATCATTTGCATTATCAGCTTTGCCAAAAGCTGATATGTTTTTGAACTACGCAACACACCACAATCAAAGTCTACCTCAATGCTTGATATTTCCAACTGAGAAAACTCTACAAATCGTATCTATTTTTATAGGTTTAATACTTAAGAATGTCATTTCATGTTTGAATACAGTGCTTATCTTGGACATTGAGTTATGAAATTCTCACGTGCATTGCATACTCAATGGCTTCCATCTGAATAATGTTTGGAAGGTTCTTGCTTTAAAAAGGCAGGGAAATTAAGATTAGATGTATCTTAAGCATAGTTTCAGTCATTTAGCCACAGATTTTAGTGGGAAGGTATATATTTCAAAGCTTTAATCTTGATGATGGCAGTAGATAGAATTAAGAGCAAATTCATTTTTACCTTATATGTGTTTCTTTTACATCTATAAAATGTTTGTACTCTTGAACTGCTATATAAATCTTATCTAATTTTTGTATCTCATAGGAAAACTTGTTTCAGATTTTTACAACCACTGTTAGATAGCAAACTACTGTCACAGCTTCTGCAATACATGTTTTGCAGTCTATTCATGGCAATTCATAATCAACAATATCTGAGTAGATTCTATTCCTTTACGTATAAAAATCATCATGAGTACTGTATACCTTTTATTTCTACTAGGACAATCACTCTGTTGAAGTACAACCTAATAATTACATTCTACAACTTGATGTTTGCACATAATGTAATTTATACTATTTTTTTTTCACTGTGCCTAAGCAAGCAAAAAATGTAAAAAAAAAAAAAACAAAAAAAAAAGAACATGGAAAATACAGGTTCTGGTTTCTGAGAAAAGTAGGAGGTACATATTTTTTATGTCCTCAAAATGACATTTTTTTAAATACTATAACGATTAACAACTTCTATTTTAAAATTACGACACACTACAATTGATGTTGCTTTTAGCAGGCCTAATTCAGCCAGTTTGTGTACATTCATTGTTTTGGCACAGACTTCCATATATCATATTTTTTTCCCACTCTTTATAAGTGATTCTTCTACAATTCTTATTGCACTACGTAGATTGTATTATTAAACTGCATTTTTAGAATATCATTTGAAGATAAGAAAAGGAAATAATTTTATTTGATACATGAAGATACTGTGCAAAGACAAATGAAGAAGGCCTTTCTTTGGTTACTTTATCACGTACCTCATCTATTAACAGAAATAAAAATAAGCACACTAGACTGAGTTTAAGATGTTCAGTGTACAGCTCTCTACTTGCAGTTATGAAAGCATTTTCCCACTTGGCAGACAGAAAGTTAAGAACACAAGCAGTGAAAGAAGTGGATGAAGTAACTTGTTTAACATAGGAAAGACTGGCAATTTGAGGAATCAAACCTATAGCTTTAGAGCAGCATTCCAGAATCATGCCAGTGGTTACATCTCCTAACAAGCAATAGAGCAGTGGCTGTCCTGCTACTGGTACAACCTCACTAAGCCATTTTTGACTCCTGAATTCCTTCTCTATATGACTAGAAAACATGATTTTATTGTCTGATTTTTGGAGGGTTGGTTTTATATGCTTTTTTTTTATATTCAAAATGTCTAAAATAAATTGAAGTTTGTATGACAACTGAGCAAATTAGTGTTCCTATAATAGGAAAACAAGGTTATGTTTGCGATAGGGTTTTATTCTGAGAAGATCCAGGAGAATCTAGAAGTGCATATCCCAGAGGGATAGCACTGGAGGATTACACAGGGTAGAAGTAACTAAACCTGATTCAGTCATATCTGTGGTGCCTGCCAGAAGTTGTCTCTCGCATGTGCTATTTCCACAACTGGCATAGTACCTATGTGGTTCAAGATAAGAGTCCAACCCGAGTGACCAGGTGGCACCAGCAAACTTCCGACGAATGTCTAGTTCAATTTTCCACTTCAAGGGGAGCTATCAACAACACTACATCATATCAGCTAAGGCTTTGTCTAGCCAAGTCTTGAGAACACCAAAAATTCTGACTGAATTTTTCAATATACATTTTGCAGCCACTTCAGTTTCCTACATATATCAAGAAAAAAATTGTCTCTTTTGTCCTCATAAGTACATTTTCAGTAGTTGTAAACCAGTAGAAGATTGCTTTCCAGTTGCCTATTCACCATATTAAAAAACAGAGATTTTTCACCGCCACCATAATGTGTTTTCTGAGCAAAAGCCTTCTGGATAGCCTCTGATAGACCTCTCCAGTTTCTTCACATCCCATTTTAAGCATAGGCCCCAAACTGGACATGTTAGGGAACTAATATGTCTCAGTCTGCTTTACTCATCTTATACCAATTGCAACTTTGACAAAATCTGGATTATTATCTAGGAGTGCACCATACAGTTGTTCACAGATTAATTATAGCTCATGTCTGCACCTTAGTCAGCTACCATCTAGCTCGCAGAAGTGAGCTAGAGTGAGCAGTTTAAAATAGTTAAATGGCAATTTTATCTTCCTTGGGAGATACTCCAGAGAAAGAATTTTCATCAAAATGAACAATTCCTTATTTACTCAGAAAAAAAAAAAAAAAGTGCTGATAAGGATTTAGTCTCTACTTATATGCCTAAATATCAGAATTATTTTTTGAGAATATATAGCAGCTCCTGTTATTTTCAAAGATGACTGTTCAGTGGGCATTTGCATCTGGCTCTGGTTGTATTTTTTCCAAACACTTTTGAATTTATGAGATATTCACAAATCTGTTACTCTATTTACCATATCTGTTGAAAAGACAATTGTAAAGTATGAGATGAAATCATGTATTTCTGAATTTTAAATCCTAATCAATATCATTTAAAATATGACCTTGGAAACATTGCTAATTAAACATTTACCACCAACAACTCATTCCTTACTATTCTTCCTTGATGTTTGGGTGAGTGTTTAAGACTACTGCGTAAGTGCAAAATGTTGTTATTTTGAAAGTTTAAAGCATGTTGAAAAGACTTAGATTTTCCTCTGTTATCTACATTATATTAGAAAAGACTTTTTGTCTTTGTATCATTTTAAAAAGTAAAGAAGAAAATATCCTTTTAGATTAAAACTTACTCTCTAACTGGATTTAATAGACTCATCTATCTATTTGCTCGCAGTACTTTGAATGCATTTTTATGTGTTGTTATGCTGTTATGCATGAAAAAATGCTGTAACTCCAGACCAGAAAATAGTACACTTATCTCACTGTCCTTTGTGTTACATAATTGATCCAAATGGAAAAGCACTCTTTTTTTTCACAGATAGACAAATGATTTAACTTTTTAATTAAACTTTAAAGCTTTTAATTAAATGCCTAAATTGCAAAGAACTATTTCAGTTTAAATTGTCTTTAGATTGCTCGATATGTATTTTCCTATTGCATCTCCTCTGACCTGGAAAGTAACAAAGAGCAATAAATCACATTCTCACTTCTTAATTGGTACCATTAACACTTCTTTAATTGCCCAGGCAGACAAGCACTGATTGTGCAAATGCTGCAGGTAAAACAGAAACTGATGCTTATAAACCTAATTCCATCACTGATGTGTCTCAAACACTTTTAAAGTAGCCACTAACTGAATATCTTCATTTTCTTGTTTCCCACACTACTGTCATACATACCAATGTTTCCAGTACTTCTCCATAGGAAACAATATGTCCCAATAAATAAACCACATCTTTAAAGAACTCTGCAGTCTCTTTTCAGTTATCATCAATCTGAGGCGACCTTCATCTTTCCTTCTCTACATATTGGACATTTCTGTACTATGCCCATACAGATGGTAAAGTCTTATATAGAGACTGTTTCTGAATCTGTGGCCAGGACTTCATGTTTATGACCACAGCAAGGATTCCAGACACCACTGCCATGCTAAAAATAAGAATAATATAATTACACCAACAACCCATTTCTTCAGTGGTTTTCTGCTGTAGGGAGCCTGATTTAGCAGGGGAGTTGGACTCAGAGATCTCTAGAGTTCCCTTCCAACCCCTCTAATTCTGTGATTCTGTGATTCTATTGTCTGAGGAGAGAGTCTGCAACTCTTATCTGTCAACACAGCGTCACTGGTAAACATATTTAACTGTACAAACTAAATATATCAATAACCAAAGATGTCTATCCAATTTCTTTGTTGCTCTGAATCTCAGTTACAAAGGACACAAGCTTTATGTGGAATACCCACATTTTTCTTACATGTTATATACCTAGATAAAAGTCTATGGCATATGTTGAAGGGCTGAACACAGATCTTCCTATAGCACAAATCCAAGTATTCTTCTGAAGACAAGTCTGTGTCTCTGAGGAAACAGAGCCAGTTCTCACAGAATTTGCACTTTGCAATTTTCTAAAGAAATGCAAATTTATTCCTCCCAATTTGTTTCTTATAATAGCCGGCTGCTGATGGTCAAGGAGAAGGCAGCTGTCAGGGAAACTGAGGAACATTTCTTAATTCTTTTGTGATGAACTAATTTAATTTGGTAAGTGCTAGGAAACATTGACTGGGCATGCACCATTTCATTGCCAGAGTTGGACTTAAGGAAACATGGTAGAGCTTATATCTAACAGAATTCTGTTCTACACTGGAAGCCTAAGCCTAAATCATTGAGGTCCTCTATTTTGAACAATAATCTCTTTTTAACAATGTGATAAACATGAAAATCCATTGAGAATGTAAAAAGTGATAAGAATACAGACATGATAATCTGCATAATAAAAAGTAATTAGTTTTCTTTACAATAAAAACATATAGCTATGATGCTAAAAGGAATTTAGCCAGTTTATTTTTTATGTGGAACACCTGATACAAAGAGAATTTTTCTTGCTTCAGGTACATTCATGAGGAAGCAGCCAGAATGATGCTTGTCAGATAAAGAGTGAAGCAAATTAAATTATTACAGTTTCTTATTCTCTCCCTTTGCCATTTATTTATTTTTAAAATTCTTTCATTCCATAACACAAAATGTCAGTAAGTATAAAGACGTCAACTTGGTACAGATATCACTTTACATTTATTTAATCTTGAAGGTATTTCATGAACACTGTTGTTAACACTGCTGTTAAATCGGTATATCACCTAAGAAATAAACTAACAAAGCTACGAATCCTGGAATTCCAGCTTGCGTTCCTGAAAAGTAACATTATCATACGTGTCCTATCACGTCTCATGTTTGCATTCCTATAATGATAACAGCAAATTCACTGTGAAGGTTAAACTTAACAGGTTCCCCAGGGGAGTGGTCACAGCAAGCTGATGGCGTTTGAGAAGCATTTGACAATGGCCTCAGACATAGGGTTTCAATGTTGAGTAGTTCTGTGTGAAGCCAGGAGTTGGATTCAATGATCCTTGTCAGTTCCTTCCAACTTGTGATGCTCTATAATTCTATGACTGAATTTTATGTTACTCTGCTCTTTCTTTGAAGCACCAGATAAGATCAAAGATGATTACAAAGTAAAATAATATTATTTAGATAAGGCAAAAGTCAATCCAGGATAAAGCTTATATCTTATTCTAGTACTATGAAAGTTTTTGTATTTCATTAAAAATTTGGTGTTACATTTGATTTGCAGAAAAATGCCATCACAGAATTCTGGTACAAACCAATCAGACTTAAGAGGAAGAGGTGCTGACAAGTTTTCATGTTTCCGTGTGACCATGAAAAGGATAACAAAGCTTTACACTTCTCAAATGTTGACCTGATGAAGAATATCATTAATATACTTGAATTAAATTAAGCTCACATTTTTAACCTAGACTAATAAATGACTGCCTATATGTAAAAAAGAAATATTCCTGATTGACAGGAAATTCAATCAAGATTTCATGCAACTTTAATTTTGTGCTTTTGATTTGATGTGTAAAACATATGATCATGAAAGAATTTTGGTTATTGCAATTCTTGGAAATTCTAAAATAATAAAATAAATTTTTAAAACCTCTGATGTTAATAAAGGTACTGCTCATAGAAGAAGGTGAACAAGATGACCCAAGTAGGAGAGGCAGTTATTTTTCTGCCAGTCCTAAAAACTTGAAGAAAATCAGATTTAGTATGTAAATGAAGTACTAAGATACATCAAATACCATCACGATGATTCTAAGGAAGATTGAACTTGTCAAGCAAAACTGTTTTCACCTTTAGGTGTAGTCACAAGGTTGGTCCACAAAGGTTGTTGCATACAATAAAATAGCCATTTTTGGAAGTATTTCGCTTAGCTATGCTGTTCCACTTAAATGAATCAATAAAGTAGAATATTTACAGTATTTTTAAGCATAATTTTAATAAAACATGGCACAATTCAAAAACTATGGGCAATGTTAAACTGAAAGGGAACAGAGAATGTTGTCATTGAACACAGGATGTTTTGTCATTCTCTAAATTCCATTCAGTAGTTTCAGAAATTGTTCAAAATTAATGGGAAATTAAGATCACTGAAATTATAATGGTGAGGTCATGTAATCATGTATCTAAATAAAACTGATTATCACCCACAAGAGATCTCTGTACTCAAGGCCAAAGTTTTAATTAGAGTACTTGTAGTATAAATTCAGTTCCTCTCAGAGAGTGGCAAAAGGCTTTCATAACTGAGAAGACCAGATTTTGGGGCAGGCGAAAAGCTAAACTGGCTTGTAATCCTACAGATGTGATCCCGAGACAGCTATTCACATGAGCTTTCTTTTTCCCAAATTACCTCACTAGTTTCACAGCTGTTAAAACCTCAGAAACATAAATAATGTACCTATTCAAAGATTCATTCATGATTTTATTTAAAAACTCCCAGCTGTGATCCCTCTCACCTCAGTGTAAAAACAAAGAGAAGTAAGGCAGGAAGAGTTTGCAACATTTCTGAGAGCACAGTCTTTTTTTCTTTAAATATCCATATTCTATTTTTTTTATTTTTTTAAAAAGAGAAAAGAGATCTTGAAAGAACAGTCCTATCTAGAGGGCAGTCAAATTGACTTTTAAATTTTTTCTTAATGTTTCTCCATCATCATTCTATACACGCAAGAAGAAAGACTACAGTTACAAGACCCGCATAATCTTAGCAGAGTCAATATATTCATATTTCAGAAAATAGTTACTCATAACCCAGTGAAAAAATTGTTTATTTTAAGTACACAGCAATACATTTTAGTGAACAACACTAGCACACACTGGCTGTTTTCCAGGGATGTACAACTCTAAAGTACATAACAAAGATATTTAAACAGTCTGTTCTACACAGCATCAAAATTCTTCGTGAATTAAATTTACAGTTACATTTTAAATGAGGTGTGAAGGCTGTAATATTGAAAGAAATTGTGACTTATATAATTAAACATAAGGCTAACTAGGTCTAACTTTGAATAAAACATTCATTCTGATTAGTAGAAAGGCAGAGGAAACGTTTTTAGTAAAAATATCAGGCAAATGAAGAGTGAGTTTAAAAAATAAAGCAGAAAACTGCTTCGTTCAATAAGGCCTATCTTCATGCTTTAGAATCAAAATATTTTAATTCTCCAATAATACACTATGTGATCTTTTAGATTCCTGCTGTGAGCATTGTGAAATGTTACCCTTGGCAGCAGTAATAAATGCTAATAGAAAGGTCACTTTTACTTCTGGTTTGTTGTGCCTTTACGCACATCAAGTATCTCAGTTGTAATCATTCCATGGGTTTTTTAATCTCTTAACCTTTAATGAAACATGGCCACAGATTGAGAACAGTTATTTGCTCGTTTGAGATTTTGCTACCTTAATGAAAATAACTATGAGAAATCTGGACTTAATAATAATAATATTATGTCCAAGAAAGGTACTGTGAGGAAATCCCACTAAATAGGACACAGGATATGAAATCAATAAGTCACAGAACAACAACAAAGATAAAGGAGGAATATTCGGATCTGAAGAATGATTTCAAGTGATTTTCTGATTTATTCCATCTCAGGATATTTATGCCATTTAAGAACAGATTAGTCCTTGGTGATCCTTCATGATCTTCAATCTTGTATGCGATCTACATTTTCTTCAGCCACAAAGCAAGCAATAAATTCATAGCAAGGCAAATTTTAGGAATCTATTCTGTCGTTAGGCAATGCTGACAGACCCCTTGAGGCTTCATCTATCTTTGAAGAAGAATGCAGATTTTCTAAAAAGAAAAAGCTTCTGAAGATCCATGTTCAATAGATCATAGAATCACAAATTCACAGAATGTCTTGAGTTGGAAGTGGCCTCAAGGATCACTAAGTTTCAATGCCCGTGCCACAGGGAGAGTTACCAACCACTAGATCAAGTACCAGATCAGGGCCCCATCCAACCTGGTCTTAAACATCTCCAGGGATGAGGTATTCACAGCCACTCCGGGTAACATTTTCCAGCACCTCACCACTCTCTCAGTGAAAAACTTCCCCTGTCATTTAATCTAGATCTCCTTTCCTTTAGATTAAAAACATTCATAATAGTCCGATCACTATCTATCTGTATACAAAGTTGATTTCCTTCCTGTTTATAAACACTCTTTAAATACTGGAAGGGCGCAATGAGGTCTTCCTGCAGCCTTTTCTTCTCCAAGCTGAATAAGACCAGTTCCTACAGCCTTTCTTCATAGGAGGGGTTCTCCAGCCCCCTGATTATCTTTGTGGCCCTTGTCTGGACTCTCTCCACAAACTCCATATCTTTCTTCTGTTGGCGGGCTCAGACCTGTGAAGCCATGTTGGTTAATGCCAATCACCTCGTTTTTATTTTACTATGTACCTTAGTAGGGCTTTCAGGAGAATCTGCTCTATGATTGTGCGAGGCACAGAAGTAAGACTGACTGGCCTGTAGTTCCCTGGATCTTCTTTTTTTCCCTTCTTGAAAATGAGGTTATGTTTCCTTTTTTTTGTTCCCTTTTTTCCAATCAGTTGGAACTTCACCAGACTGCCACAATCTTTCAAATATGATGGATAGTAGCTTTGCAACTTCATCTGCCAGTAACCTCAGAACCCAGAGATGGGTTGTTTAAACATTTATTTGAGGACATTCTGATGTTCCTTGTCTTCTGAGCAGAGATCCAGGTCAATCACTTCTTAAGCAAAGCCTTAATCTGCTTGTAAACCAATCAGGATCTTGTATGTACAAGAATTTCTGATGAGATCTGCCATTTTTCTTCGCTGACTTCTGCTGTAGCGTTAGTCTTGCTTTCTTGATATCACATATGAAATGTTGAGAAAGAGAAAATATGGCACAGCACAGAGGATCTTCTAGAAACTCTTATAGCACTGGTAGATTTGTAGTGCCTACCTAGAAAAATATTTGAAACACATCGAGTTACTGCTCCTCTGTCTCTGTGACTCTCTTCCCTGTTCATAAGGAAGAATGTTTATTTAGAACTACTATTACTGTTTGCATATTTAAATACAACATCCACTTTTCTAGATGTATCCAGCTAAATCTTCAAGACAGTTTCACACTTTAGATGTTGCATATGTTAGATTTTATGAAGCAGCGTTCATTCAGCTTGCTATTTTTGCAAGTTATTACAGTATTCAATATTATGCACAAGATAATTAGGAAAACAAATTTCTAATGAATTAAAATGGTAAACAGCCAAAGTCAACATAACTCAGAATGTATAAAATTTATTCATGATGCACTTTTTAGCATTGCTAATACACAGTCAAATTAATCATGTCAGTAGATGACCTTCGATCATAAGTGATTAACCCACCTAAGTTCTGAAGATAGCAAAGTTTTTCAGGAAAAATGTAATTTATTATTACATATATGGAGGTTTCTCTTCCTCACACTCTTATTTCATTTTGATCATGTGCATATGCAAATGCTACATGCTTAGTCTTTTTGCCTCTTATTTCATAAAATCTATGAGATCAGTAGTTGTTTTATCTGTTCTCCATACTCTATGATCAGGTCACTGAAATAAAATAACAAACACGAATATGAGTAAAATGGATACTTTCCAAAATAGCTTACAATAACAGAAACCATTAAAAGTTTATCTTAAAATTAATAAAATTCTAAGCCTAGCTATCCACCTTTTTATGATCTTAGCTTTTTTTTGAAGAGCTTTTATAAGTGCTTTCCTTATTGATTTGTTTGTCCCCAGGAAGAAGGCAATAAAACTACAAAGCTGATCTCAAAATTTTAATACTATGAAACATAAACTTATGTATCTCATAAGGACTTAGGCTTTTAAAAAGTTGACATCTTTTATTTCTGTTTCTGCACTGGACTTGTCTATTCTGAAACATGAACGTGTAAAAATGGAAAATACTCGAGAAAGAGGGTTTCTGTCGATGGTGGCCAAGAGGAAAAATCTTTTATTGAAGTCCCATTTTACACTATTTTCAAAAAGACAGGGCCTGAATTTGTTGCCATATAGATGTTATTAAAAAAAAAAAAAAAAAAAAAGCAGTAAGCCAATGGAAAAAATGAAAAAAATGAATTTGAGATACACTTCCATTTGAGGCCTCTCTTTCCCAGTAAATCGAGGATTTATTTATTTTCCAGGTAAATCCAAAGCCATTCTGAGGATTCCCTATGCAATATGTAGAATTAGAGAATCAGAATTGGTAAAGAAATATATTACTTTTATTAGACCAGACAAGGGCAGATACAGGAGCTACAGGCATATTAACCTCATTATATAAACCTAAATAACTCAGATGAATCACAGAATCATTTGTGTTGGAATAGGCTTTAAAGACCATCTAGTTCCAATCTCCTGCTCAAAACTCCATCCAACCTGGACTTGAATATTTCCAGGGATGGGGCATCCACAGCTTCTCTGGGCAGCCAGTTCCAGTGCCTCATGATCCTCAAAGTAAAGAATTTATTTCTTATATCTAACTTAAGGTACCCTCTTTTAGTTCAAAACTCTTGCACACTGTCCTAACATTATAATTCCTGATGAACAGTCTCTTACTACTCATCATTGATCTCCACCCTGGACACTGAGCTGTTGACTGCATCTTTGAATGTGACTATCCAGCCAATTCTTTACCTCACAAGTGGCCCATCCATCAGATCCATGTATCTTGATTTTAGAGACAAGAATGTTGTGCAGGACAACATAAAATGCTTTGCATAAGCCCAAGTAGATGACATCAAGAATTTTTGCCTAACCTCCTTTTTGTTTGGATGAATTGCTCATGAGTGACACAGCAATAGAACAGGCTGCCCAGAGAGATTGTGGAGTCTCATTCTCTGGAGATATTCAAGACCTATCTGGACAGTTTTCTGTGGTACCTACTGTACAGAACCTGGTTTAGCAGGGGGTTAGACTTGATGATCTCCAGAGGTCCCTTCCAACATCAACAGTTCTGTGATTCTGTGATCTTGGCAAGGCAATTCTTGAATATAGGCCAGCTTTCTTGGGCCATTCCTCCTCTGAGGATTTTATTTACCAAGCAGATTCCTGAAGATGCCAGAGTCTTTTCTCCTGAAGTCCAGGGTTGTGAGCTTGTTGCGCGCTCTACTTGCTGCCCTAAGAATCTTGAATTCATGGTCTTCATTGTAGCCAAGTCTGTCTTTGACCTTCACATTACCAACAAACCCTTCTTTGCTGAGGTCCAGCGTAGCACCTCTCTTCATTTCCTCCTTGAAGAAAGAAGTTATCATTAATATTTTCAAGAAACATCTTGGATTGCTGATGTGATGGATTGCTGTGTTGTCACTCTGATAGATATCAGGGTGGTTGAAGTCTCTCGTGAGGACCAGGGCTTATAAACATGGGTCTGCTTCTATTTGTCATTAGAAGGTTTCAAGTGTTCTTCCTAGTCAGGTGGCCCATAGCAGATCTCTTTTATAATGACACTTATGTCTGTCTTCCCTTTAATCCTAATCCATGATCTCTCAGTTGTCTCTTTATCAATCTCCAAGCTGAGCTCCTCACATTGTAGCTGTTCACTGACACAGAGAGCAGCATCGTTCAAAAATAATTCAAAATGTGAAAATCACAGAATCACAGAATTGTAGGGGTTGGAAGGGACCTCTAGAGATCATCGAGACCAACCCCCCTGCTAAAGCAGGTTCCCTAAAATGTCTTTCTTTGAATGTAATGCTGTGAGAATCCTAAGAACACTTAAAGCTTTGCCTGTGGGTAAAACTGTACTACAGATCGTATGCAAAAAAATGAAGTTACAGAAACATAACAAGGTATTCCTTAAAGATAAGGCATGTAACCTACTCTTCTTGCCAAGCACTGCTGACTAGATTGCCAGGATTCTAAGAAACTCTTAATTAAGATGTAACATCTGTGAAAGCAGATTTCTGGAACATCAACTCTAACTGAAACAATACAAAGCTTCTTCTAAAAGAATTGGGTGAATGTAATTTTAAGTCATTGTAAAAAAAAAAAAAAAAAAAAAAAAAAAAAAAAAAAAAAAGTATATTTCAATGGCCAGAAGCTGACAAGAAGCAATTTAAGAATAAAAAGAGTCATAAAATATTCAAGGAGGTCAGAGGATTAGTACTCAAAGCAAATACCAGTAAATATGACTTCTAAGGCAGCAAAAATTGCTGATAGACCAGACATGAATTAACAGAAATTGCTCTGAGCCAGGTTTTAAACACACTATGTGAAAACAGCAATTATACAATGTTATATATGAAGGGATGACATAGTTGAGATCAAAGGTTAATTCTACAATTGCTTATAAACTTGGACTGGAAAACCATTCTTCCCACTCAACTCATCACAAAGTAATCGGGAATCTCAAGAAAAGTGATAATGCTTCCACACTTGAAGAGAACTTGTCTCTGTTCCTTAGTACATCTGCGTATTCAGATGAGCCGATGTGAATTTATGTGCAACATAAATAAAAAGCTAACTAGAAAAATAATTTTCTTCTGTAATAGAAAGACGATATGCAGCAGTAGCCATGAAAACAAATCAAAATTTGGAGCTATAGCATTTGGATTCACAGGAAATCACAATTATTACGATATGGATCATTTTCTACATGACATTATTGTAGGTTACAACAGTTACAACAGTGCTCCCAGCAAGCACATATAAAACCTGAATAAATAAGAGAACATAGAATCATGTCAAGAATCTTTTTTTAAAAAACTTTATTTTGAGAAAAGATAGGAAAATGCAAAATTCATAAAAGCAATGTGATATCAATAAACAAATTTAATTTGTGGCCCAAAAATTCATTTCACCAGGAAGTTACAGATTTGCTCAGTTAAAACAAGAACAAAGAAAGCAGAAACTGAAGAATTCCTAACAAGTCTTGTAAAGAATACAGTCACACACACACACAAACACAAAAAGCTGAAAATCAAATGAACTGCATATTTTTACACCTGGATTGCAGCCTGAGGAAGAAGCTGAGATGTGACCTCACTGCTCTCTGCTGCTCCCTGAGGAAGGTAAGCAGAGGAAGATGCTGAGTTCTGCTTCTGGAAGTGATGGAAGGATGGGAATTGCACAGAGCTCTGCCAGGGCAGGCTCAGACTGGGCATTAGAAAATGTTTAATTAGTATGTGGGTAGTCAAACACTAACGAATACACTGAAATATTGTAATATGCCAAATAAAAATGATTGATGTCATTAAGACATGAGATTTTATATCTTAAGTGGATCCGGTATCTTATCTGGTGTCTTAACACACTCAGACTAAGCACAGGCTTAGGCAAGTGGTTCAGCATGATGTTAACTGGTGTCAAGAACAGATTTTTCCCACTTGACATTACCATTTACTTCATTTTGAGAAAAATCTGAGTTAAGATACAACAACATTGTGTGACTCCAGAGAAGGAACATGGAATAAAGTAAATGTGAGTAATAGAATAGATCTAGAAAGTAACGGCTTAACATTCAAGCAAAAATCAAAGTAAATAAAATTGTTTTACTTTATATGTATTTAAAGACCAAATTCTTTGTGGGTCTATGCTTTTTTTCATTACTTTATCTCATATTTAATCTTGAATATATTATCAATTCTTTTTCCCATAAAGTCAAGGATGAACGTAGAAGACAGTTTTAATTCAGTCTATTCTTCGTAGATGTTTGGTCTGTTTTCAGAGATATTTTATCCTTATGCGTGCTCAAAAGGAGACATCAGTTATTAGTATTAGTTACAGAAAGTTTATTATTTCTTATCTTTTATGTCAAGGAAAAAGCATTTTAGTCACATACAGTTCAATTTTGTTGATTTCTTATTCTGTAGTGTAGCTTTAATACAATACAGTTCAAAAATTTGCTATGTGAAAATAAAGAACTATCCAAATCTATTTGCAGTAAGGTTTTTGAAAGCGTATTTCTTATTGATCAAAGATTAAATACATTATTAAAAACACTACAGAAACCAAAAGGAAAAACAATTGTTTGCTTACATCCTACGTCCAGAATAAAAGGAAGAAAAAAGAAATATTTAGTATGTCTAGCTCCAATATAGAGAATTATTTGAACTTGTTACCAGTGGTCTTTTTGTTCTTGTCATTGGGGCACAATACAGAACTCTGTGCAGAATGCATAATATATTAATGTAATATATTTGTGATGGATGGAAAGAAATAATATGTTTACACCCCACATGCATATCTTATTTCTGCATGAGTGCTGCAGAGAGAGAACATGCTATGAATTATTTCTATATAATAAGGAACAACATCTTGTGCATACAGCAAATTTTAGATGAGAGTTTACAGGATGGAAATAAAGAGTAACCTATCAGTACTGAAAAGCCTGGTAAGAGAATCTCTCACCATAGGACAGACTGTGTTTTTACTTAGAAAGGTATACACATTGGTGTGCATTTTTGTTCAAGAAGAAACAAGTAATGACATGTGCTTTGCATAATTCAAGTTCATCTTCACAGTGTTCAGCCCACACTCTGAAATTGGAAATATTCAACACACTGCTTTTGTATCTAGCCTCTTTATTTGAATGAATATCCTAAATATTCCATTAATTGCCCATTACACATTTATATCCACTATCTTTTATGAATTACTCGGATTTTATCTCAGATGTTTTGTCATTAGAGGGCAAAGAAGGAGCCACTGTTGCTGCCATTTTAATTTTAAAAGCCAGGAAATAATGAAAATGCAATAAGCTTGAAATATGTTGTGTTGGTCCTCATTTTATTTTTCTTTGTCTGATCTTTTGCTTTTGAAATGTAAAATAATTGCATTTATGTCAAAGTAACACCTCATCATATCTGACATGCTTTTTACCAACTCTGTGACACTAATTTATTAACATTACAGCATTACAACATTAACATTACAAATCACCTTGAATTTGATTCAATATATAGTACTTACAGTTTATTTCCCAAAACAATTGCTTGCAGACTTGAAGAATTCCTACAGTTTTCTTAGGATTTCCTTTTTGAAACTTGATCTAGTCTGTTATCTTGAAATGGAGAAAAATTAAAAATTTATTTGATTCAAGGTTCTTTGTCTTAACTCAAATAAGATACACATTCTCATTTCAATGCAATTTATTTTGTTGATGCAAATGTTCAAAAACAATAAATATGCTTCATAATCTAATTAAATGTGCAATGTGAAATTTCATTTTTAACTAAATTGGGCAGATGAGTGGTATCTGTTTGAAGAACAAAACCGAACACATTTGTTCTCATGTCTAACTGAAGAACTAAATAAAGAAGCATATAAAAGTAAGATTCAGAACCAAGAGAAATGAAATAACGTACATTGCCTTCCTGCAATCCCAGGTTTAATCTCATGTTTTTTTAAATTTATGCACTGAAATTTGATAATACTTGTCTTCAAAATTCTTACTTTGAATGAAAATTGCATAAACTAAATGTCAAAGTGAAGGACAAAATTATATCCTATCTGAATTCTGTGTTACATGTGTCCCTGATAAGTGAAAGCTTCTAAACCTACCATCATAAAGTTGGAATCAACCTCCATAAAATTGAAGAAGTGCATTTTTTTTTAATCTTCAAAGGACTCAATTAGCATAAATTAGTCCCCAGATCACTGCAGCAAATTTTAGTGGGAAGAAACTATTAACTCCCATTTTCAAAGTGACTAAGGGAGAAGTAATAAGGTAACACAAAAATATTCTGTTGATAGTTTTATTTTGAAAGTGTGCAGTGTAATTTTGATTGGTGACATCTTTGGGGTGTTGATAAACTAAAATTAAAAGAAAATACATATGGTGCACTGAAATGAGTCAAAATTTAGTCTTCGTAGATACTATGTGTCAAGTTAGTAATCTGTTGTAAAGGGATGGTTAACCTGCAGGTCTAGTTTTCCATCTCTTTGCATAGGATGTAAGGTATTCCTTCACACAGAAGAGACCTGCCAATATTTTTAGTCAAAGTAAGGGATAGATTTCTAAGGAATTAATACATTTGTACCCCAAAGAGTATGAAGTAGAAGGTGGAAGCACCAAAATAGGTTTATTTTATCATTTTAAAACCTCCAGCTGTCTTCTGTTCCTACTAAAGTAGACTTCCAGCTGAAGTGTGCTTTCAAGCAAAGAACCACGCAACGGAATGCTGAGAAATGTTCACCTTTTCAGCTAAAATGAGGAATACAATTGTAACTAGCTGCTTACACTGGCTGAGTGCCCAGCATGATTAATGATGCTTTCAAACTGGTTTTAGAGGAGCACTTAAACTTGCCCTTATGAATCTCATGTCTGTCAGTTTTCCAGTGCTTTGCCTCTTTAATTGAATGCTTTGTTGCTCAGAGAAAAACAGCAGGCTAAAACTGAGGAAATTTCGATTTATAAACTTGTATGCTGTTAGATGGGATAAAAAAAATCATGAAAAGGGAACAATGTAAATATTAAAAATGAAAATTAGTGTCATTAGTAATTTTACTGGATATTGGTTATTAGCTGCATTGATCAGTATTTCCATGGTATACACAACGTCTGTTAACGGAATGTCCTTACTTGCATTCATTATATAAGAGAAGAACTGGAAATGAAGACAGGAATTAAGTCAGTGTACATGTTTATAGCTCTCTCTGAAATGGTACAAACAGTAAAAATAAATAAATAAATAAATAAATAAGAAAAAGGAAGGAAGGGAGGAAGTGAGGAAGAGAAGAAGGAGGGAAGTATATGGAATGTTAAGTTATCTACAACCTTGAAATTAGACAAAATTATTTTACGTGATAAACTCTGCCTGCTAAAAGGAGGCAGACAAATGCATACTATAGTTTTTAACTTCCTTCTTATATAAGATAATTTTCCCACTACCTAGGAGGGCATTACCACCAGACGATCTTGGGCTGTGCAAGCAAACAGCCTCCACGTCCGTCCATCCTCTCCACAACAGCAAGCAATGACTGATAGCTACATGCTTCAGCACAAAATCCATTGTTTGTGGACTGTTTTAGTCTCAGTGGATTAAAAATGCTCCCAAATCTGTTTAAAATGCACAGACTTGATTTTAAATAGTCAAGCCTTGGTCTCTGTTTTCATAATTCTTAATCATTATAGTAGTACTTTTCTACCAGTTACATCAATCATCTCGGAGAGAGACTTGATACATGTTTAATTATTTCAAAGACTGAGAAGTAGAGATAATCAATACAATATGACATACAATGGGTATATTTCAATGATAAGAAGAGAAGGTAATAAAATCATTGCAAGTATAATTCTAACCATCCTTCCTACAACTAAACCACTATCCCCCAAAAAATTATAAATAAAAATCCTGGTTTTATTTTGATCAAATCACTTTCTAATCAGAGAATAAAAACGTTTTATGGATTGCAACTTTGTATATATTTCATAAAATCTTAGCATTTTAAATGGGCAAAATGAAATATTGTTGTATTTTCAGGTAGTTTCTGCAGACTTCCACTTTTTTTTTTTCCCAAAATAACAAGAATTTATCTTCTAAAATTTTAAAGTTTTATCAAACCTAGATGTATTGTTAAGAGAAAAAATGACACCGAAAATCTTCAACTAGCTCAGCAGCAAGAGAAATAGCGTTCAATAATAAGATCATCCGAGTTGAACAATGTGTTCAAGTGTGCTCCAGAAATTATCAGAAGCAGGTGATATATACTCTGGAAGAGAAAATTTATCAGTTGTTAACCATTAATTAGCGAATAATTAATTCCCAGTAGTTAATTTCTTCATTTGCTCAAGATCTACTGGGATTCATTTGAAGTTTTTATAATGAAAAATAAAGCCCTTTGTTTCACTGACTTATTTCATGTTCTGAAGTTTTAGGAAGAAATAAGTTTCTGTGTTTTAGGAGCCTTTTAGCTCTTTTCTAAGTGACTGGGGAATATCCACTAATCTATGATTCTATTTACGGCAGATATTCTAGCATCAAAGAGAAGAAAACATCAACACTGGACTCCCAAACCACTGAGGATGGGATTGAAACAAGACAATTTTAGGCCTAGATTAAGTCCGGTCTTTTCCTAGCAGGCTGATAAATGAAAATGAAGTCATAAATCAAGGAAACAAACAAAATCTTGATTTAATTATGAAGAAATCACATTAAAAAGATTGTACTGAAGAGCACAAACTCAGTATTGATAATAGACCTGAAAAAGAAAAAAGAGAGAGCTTTTTGAAATGTTTCTTTATTCATAAGAACTGAAAGGTACAAAATGCAAACAAAAAGTACAACGATATTTCAAAGTATTGATTACTTGTACTTTCATTAAAAAAAAAAACAGATGAATTGAATTTCTCCATAAAAATCTTGCATCAGAAGAGAAGTGTTAACTTTCTTTACTCCCTCTGAAGATCAGAACTTTGCAAGATGAATTTAAGATTACATTGATTCAAAGAAGCAGTGTCCATAAATTCACTATCAGATACACAGCTTATAAATCAATATAAAAATTGGCTGTCTGGATTTCCAAATTTGCAAAAGAAAGACATAGTGAAAGAACTTTCTATTGCCTTCACATTTCCATAGGAGAATGTATATTCAAAGGGATAAAAATTCTGATCTAAGAACAGAAAACAGGCTTTTTTGTTAAACGTGACACTTAAGGATGCAGCACAGATTCCTGCATATAAAACGCAAGTACAGACCAGATGTTTTTCAAAAAGGACTGGAATTTGTAAGACAAGTCCATGCAGCATGCATTAATACAATAGCTTACACTTAAATATAAGGCATACAAAAGGAGTTAAAAAGGAGAACAGCTACAGACTGGGTCTTTTCTGCACTGCACTAGAGTCTGTTGGCATCACAGCGATTATATGTACCAGAGTAAGATGTGTCTCCGCAGTAAATCATCTCTCGTTGATCTATCAGCATGGGAACTTCTCAGAAAAAATCTGTTACTGAACACACAAGTCTCAAAGTGATCTAAATAGGGGGGAAAGATTGTATAAGTACAAATTGGTTCCTTTGTGGGTTCACCTGGAGCGAGCATGTTGAAGCCAGCTGTGGTAATGAGGAAGAAGAGACAGTTTCCCTCTATTCCCCCCAGTAAAATACTCCCTCAGGACATCATCTTTGTACAATGGGATCATTTTTCAACTTCGTTAGAAATGTAAGTAACAAGAAGTAGAATTTTTTTTATGATCTGACTCTGTAAATAGTCTTGTGAGCAATATGGAATTCTTCTGTTTAATTGTATTTTAGGAATAAGAAGGTGTCTCCAGACAATGACTATGTCATTGAGAAAATTTAGATACAGAACTAAAAAAGTAACACATCTTTCTAAAGATTATCATTCCACATCTGCCATTCCCTAAGAGGAGAGATTTAGGTAAGCGGGAAGTGGGATGGACTAAAATCTGACTGCACTGCCAGGCTCACAGGGACAAGATCAGCAGGATGAAGTCCAATTGGAGGCCACTCATGAGTTGTGTGCTTGAGGGATCAACATGGGGGCCAATGTTGTTGAAAATTTTCATCAGTGATCTGGATAATAAGACAGCATTCCCTCAGCACATTTGCTGATGTTTCAAAATCAGAAGTGGCTGATACAACAGATGGAAATTCAGAAAGACTTGGAAAGGATGGAAAAATGCTCAGAGAGGAACCTCATGAAGTTCAACGAACAAAAATGCCAAGTTCTGCCTCGAGAAAGAGATAACCTTAGGCTTTAGGACAAGTTGTAACTAATCAGATAGAATGTAGCTTGGTAGAAAAGGATCTGACAGTCTTGCTATTCAATAAGCTGAATGTGAGCCAGCCCCATGCCATTGCTGTAAAGAGAGTAAAGAGCCCTCTGGGCTGTATCAGGCAGAGCATTTCCAGTGGGTTCAGAGGTGTTCCTTCCCCTCTGCTCAACCCTGGGGAGATTCACTTGGGGTACGGGCTCCCCAGTGCAAGAGAGACATGGACATACTGGAGTGAGTCCACAGAAGGGCTACAAAGTGATTTAGAACTTGGAGCATCTGCCATTAAAGGAGAAGCCGAGAGAGCAGTGATCATTTAGTCTAGAGAAGAGACTCAGGATGATCATATCAGTATTTAAAAAATACCTGATTTGTGAGGCAGTGTAGAAGGCAATTCCACCTTTTCCTGAGGAGCATCATGTGACAGGACAAGAGGCAATGGCCACAAGCTTAGATACAGGGAATTCCATTTAAAGAGAAGACAAAATGTTTTTACTGAACAGGTTTCCTACAGGGACTGTGCAGTTTCCATCTTTGGAGAAATTCAAACACTGGCTAGATACAGCCCAGCAACTAGAGGAGAAAGTAGAAGAATTCAAAACAAAGGCATGAAGGTAAGCCTGGGAAGAGGCAGGAGTGGGAGGAAAGTGTTCTTAGCCTTGTCTTCATTCCTAACTATTTTCAATAAGCAATAAATGTAATTCACCTTTCCCAAGTCGAGTCTGTTTTGCACACAATGGTAATTGGTGAGTAATCTGTCTTTATCATGACCCACAATCTTCTCTATTCCCTTATTCTCCCATATTGAGGAAGGGGGTGAGAGTATGGTTTGGTGGATGCCTGGCAGCCAACAAAAGTTACCCCACCACAAAATATTACAAGTCTTTTACCTAGTAGGCAAGATGATGACAGTAGATTTGGTAACTGAAGTAAGACCAAGCAGAAAAGCAGAGGGTTTGAATTTCTGTTCAGATGTGTTCAAGATGAGGAAAAGATCTCCTGGCAGCCACTGTGATTTTTAGTGCAGGTATCACAATATCAGATGATTTCCAGATCTCAGACATCAAACTGAAAAACATGTTCACTATTCAGGTTTACTATAGGGATAATTCATTTAGAAGAGAATTGAGTTCACTATCTTTCTGTCTATATATATACATATACATAAATATATAAATTGTACATCAGTCCTTCCATGTGGAAGTAAAACATTTGTTTGCCAGATCTTATTTTTTCATCAGAATTAAAATATGGTCATTATGAGATATATGGTAGACTCATGAAAATTCCAAAAAGAGACAAGAAATATCTTAAGCCTTTTGAAACTGTTCCTGTCACATCCATGTGATGTGGACTTTTGCATCTTTCTTCCCTGGAGGCTACTCTCTTTTGAGCCACAAAATATCACATAATGCTTCAGGCACAGATGGCAGCAGAAGGGGAAACCGGAGTCAGACCCATCTTCATGACCGGCAAGCACTGCACTTATCTACAAGTGGATAACTGGTGGCATCAGTCAATATGTGAAGAGACAGTTTTACAGAATTAACGTCACTTACTCTATAAAGAGGGTACAGGTAAGTTTCTTTCCTTTTTTCCTTTGACAACACATAGTACTCTCTTTAGTAAATTGCTAAATGACATCTTAAATTCTATCCCTCTTATGATTCAACTAGTAAAACAGTTGAATGTAAGAAACATTTTTAAAAGTTTAACCAACACTAATTATTTTTTCCCTTTTAAACTGGTTCATGTGGCACAATCATAAATTTTCACTGACCAATAAATGTATTCCTTCAAAATCCATAAACTGTGATAGATGTCGTAACTGACATTTCAACATCAGGTTTTCCAAACTGACTTTGTAGCTTCACTGGCTGAGAGCTGACTGTGACCAGAAGAGGGCATTTTAGGATTGAGTTATGTGAATACAAAAGGAGGAATAGCATTTCTGTCAAACTGTAACTCACTGACACTGGGAAAGTAAATATATGTTGGAGAAGCTTGGAATATATACTCTGATATTTATTGCTTTCAACATAAATATCATATTCCTAGAATTTAAGTAAAATGTTATGTTCAATACTTACTTTATGAGGAGCTAAACTTTTGAAATTGTTCTTTATTGTGCCTACACAGAAATTATGTAGAATTGTGATTTAGACAGTTTAATGTATAAACAGATAAAAACTTCATATAAAAAATGCTCACTAAGCAGGAAGAAATTTTGCATTGAAGCCAATGGCTATAAAATCATATTTTAGTGAACAAAGGGCCTATTTAGCAATATTTACTGTTTAGTAACACATTCATAAAATATCCTGAGTTAGAAAGGAGCCACTATGATCACTGAGTACAACTGCTGGCTTCATAAAGGACCATGAGAAAAGGAGGAAAAAAAAAATATATATATATATATATATATACACATACGTATATACACATATTTATGCGAATCAAATGTGTCTGAGAATACTGTCCAAATGCTCCTTAAACTCAGCAGGCGTGATGCTGTGGCCACCTCCCTGAGGAACCAGTTCCTGAGCTCACCACTTCTTCACTTCCTTTTTGAGATTCCTTTCAATATCAAGCTTAGACTGTTTTTATACTGAATGTATAGTCAGAAACTTGCCTTTTCTTAAAAGATACAGTTCTTCAGCTAACCTTGTTAGTTTCAGATGTGGTTCTTCAAAGTGAGCAGAAAATCTGTACTGAATAAATATGATAAAGTTTAATTTCCCAATTCCTGCCAGTTTGCACAAATGGAAAAAGTGCTAGGAAGGCAGCATTGCTGGCTGGCATTAAAAGTTGTACAACCAAATCTGCCTGCATAATTATGCGCTCAATTACACTAGCCAAGCTTTTCAAACATGGATATCCAGTTACATGCCTTGATTTGAGATTATAATTCTGCTAATGGTGCGTGTACAAACTCATATGGTTAGATTTGAGACTTGAGCTACAGGCTTAGTCAGCCATAACAGAGCACTAAATATTTCCTTGGGTTATGGAGTTTCAGTTTCTAAGGGCAAGTGACAGACCTTTTCCATGGTACTTTCCACAAACTCCAAATGAATACAGAGCAGAGACTTCAACAGCAAATTTTTTGCTCTCATTGCACAAAGATGAAGTTGCCAAGATACTCTCAGTGATATTTGAAAAGCCATGGCAGTCTGGTGAAGCCCATTAAGAAAGAGAGAAAGAATGACCCAGAGAGGTATTCACCTGTCAACCCCACCTGAGTGCCCGGAAAGATCACAGAGCAAACCTTCCTGGAAGCTATGTTAAAGAACATGGAAGAGAGGAAGAACTAGCATGGCTTCACCAAGGGTGGATCCTGACCAACCTTGTCACTTTCTATGATGGTGTAATGGCATCAGTAGAAAAGGGAAGAGCCACTGATGTCAGCTACCTGGACTTCAACAAGGCCTTTGACATGATTCCCCATAACATCCTTCTCTCCAAATTGGAAAGATATAGATGGGGTAGGTGAACTTTTGGATAGACAAAGAACTGGTTGTGAGATCGTACCCAGAGAGTGATGATCAATGGCCAGATGGGGATTGGTGATTCTCAGGGGTCAGTACTGGAACCAGTGCTCTTTAACATCATCAGTGACATCAGCAGTGGGATCGAGGGTACTCTCAGCAAGTTTGCAGATGGCATCAAGCTGTGGGGTGCAGCCAACGACCCAGACAGGATACCATCCAGAGGTAGCTAGACAGGCTTGAGCAGTGGGCTCAGGAGAATGTCATGAGGTTTGATAAATTCAAGTATAATGTCTTGCACCTGTGTCATGACAACTCCCACTGGCAAAACAAGCTGGGGGATGTAATGATGGAACACAACCCTGCGTGGAGGTACTGGTGGGTGGTAAGCTGGTCATGAGCTGGCAATGTGCCCTCACAGCTCAGAAAGCCAACAGTATCCTGGACTGCATCAAAATAAGTGTGACCAGCAGGTTGAGGCAGGTGATCCTGCCCCTCTGCTCAGCACTGGTGAGACCTCACTTGGAGAACTGCGTCCAAATATGGAGTCCTCAGTACAGGAGACATGACGACCTGTTGGAGTACATCCAGAGGAGGGCCACAAAAACAAGTGCTGAGAGAGCTGGGGCTCTTCAACCTGCAGAAAAGAAGGCTCTGGAGAGACCTGATAGCAGCAGTATTGAAAGGAAGGCTATAAGAAAGAATCATAGAACCAAGGAGGGAACAGAGGGGAAATGGTTTCAAACTGAAAGAATGGAGATTTAGACTGGATATAAGGAAGAAGTTTTTTACAATAAGGATGGTGAGGCACTGGAACAGACTGCTCAGAGAGGTGGTGTCTTGTTTCTGAAGACACTTGAGGTCAGACTGGATGGGGCTCTGAGTAACAGATCGAGCTGTAAGTGTGTGTCCCTTTCACTGCAGGGGAATTGGACCAGGTCTTTAAGGGCCACTTCCAACTCAAACAGTTCTGTGATTCTGTGATTATAAGGATGCTGTCAAGTAAGGCCTGGGGCAAGACACAGACATGGAAGAAGGTAACTACCATATCCTTTCTTTAGCCATCTAAAAAGACTTAGAAATTACATTATCTTCTTTCCTGTGTCTGTCAGCTTTCACTGCATGAAAAGTCACCCTGTCAGAAGAGTATATTCTGGATCATTCATAGTTTAATCTATATTCTATTATCCTAAACACAAATTCCCACATGCAAAGTATTATTTGGGGAAGAAACAGAATTCAAGTCACAAAACTTTTTAATCTCAATAAAACTGTTTTTTCTTGCCCTGCTCTACTTTACAGAAGACAAATAAGAAAATTTCAATTTTTAATCTTACTAGTTATATAAAAAAGCATTTAAAATCAGATGTACAGTGTCCCCTATAGAGAGAAAAGTCTATGGAACCATAAGTGCTAAATGCTATCCACAGACCTTAGCTGCACCACTGTCTGGCAATCATTTGGTGGAATAGAAGTAGCTGCATAAAAAAAAGAGGTTTTGAGCCTGCTGTATTTTTATATTAAAATAAAACCAACACTTTTCCAATCTACATATTTCCAAACAGCTTACCACCAAGAACCTGAAAAACCTGTTCTCATGTAAACCTGCCCTGAAATAATATTACTTTTGGCAAGGCACGCTCCTGTGGGAAATTCCCAGTCAACTGAGTGGAGCGATACTGATCTAATGAAAACCATAACAATAATGACAGGGGAAAAAAAAAAAAAGAAGTGCAAATGGCTACTCAAACAATTAGTATACATGCCTGACTTTGCAGAAAGGATAAAAGGAGGAAAAAAAAAAGCACCAAAAAATACATTTCTCTCAAGGTAATCTGACTTAATGAGGAACCTGCTTAAGGTCACCTCCAAACTCCACCTAAGTATTTGCTAACATTTTCAAATCAATGCCTGCACTGTGTTCTTAAATCACCAGGACAAGAAACTCAATATGGATTTTCAGTCACTGCAAATAACAAGAGACCATGAAGTTCAAAGCACAGGATGAAGTAGTTGTTTTCTGAAGTCAAATCCTAGAAAAATTATTCTGGTAGGAATACAACTTCTCAGGCATAAGCTCACCCCACATCCAGCCAGCCCAGCTCCTAGCTTCCAGCTGGGACCTCTCTCACACTTCTGGCTATACTGATTGTGCTTGCGTCACAGTGGGCCTGAGGACCACCACAATGCCAGATAGTGAGCTGCAGCCATGCCTTCCTTGGGGGGAAGCAGCAAGGGCAGCAGGCCTCCCTCACAAAAGAAGAACCTCATCCCTAGGGGATGTTCAGGATGGATATTAGAAAAAGATTAATCTCGGAAAGAGCAGTAATGCATTGAAACAGGCTGCCCAAGGAAGTGGTGGAGTCACCATCCCTGGAGGTTTTTAAGAAATGTGTAGATGTGGCACTGAGAGACAGTTTAGTGGGCATGTTTATGATGGGCTGACAGCTGGACTAAGCATTTTTTCCAACCTTAGTGTTTCTGTGATTCTATAATTCTATGACATCAGTCCCAGGCACAGCAAGATGACAAAACAGGCCCATCCAGAGTTAAGCCAATCAGAAGCACCAGAAACAGCACTAGAGTAGAGACAAGCTAAAAGGTCTGAAGCCCATCCAGAAGACAGCACTAGGGACAACCAACCTATACTATAGGTACACATCCATCCAGAAAACAAGGCCACAGTCTGCAAAACAGCTCTGCAATAACTGATTGTGCAGGCATGAGCTTAAGAAGAGCTTCTAGATCAATGGGCAGAAAGGGTACCTGAAGATCCCAAATGAGGCTGGTCTGGGTGTATAAGACATATTAGATCCTGCAAGGTGTTGACATTTGCATCATGGTAAAATAAAATACTAAAAAGGAGGGTGCACAATCTCTTGAAACGCCTGAGATTGTAAGGATAGGCTCATAGAACCATAGAATAACTTGAGTTGGAAGGGATGTTAAACACCACCCATTTTTAACATCCTGCCATGGGCTGGTTGCTCCCCACCAGGTCAGGCTACCCAGGGCACCATCCAACCTGGCCTTGAGCACCTCCAGGGATGGGACACTCACAATCTCTCTGGGCAGCTGTGCCAGCACATCTCCACTCTCTAAATAAAAAATTTCCTTCTAATACCTAATCTAAATTTCTCCTCTTTTAGTTTCAAACTATTCTCCCTATCACTGTGTGCCCATGTAAAAAGTCACTCTCCCTCACCTTATAAGCTCCCTTCAAAATTACAATACTTCAGTCTCTTTAGAGTATGCACTAAATAAATACACTTCCGATTTATAAATTATCTCTTAAAGGACTGAAATGGTGATATTTTCCTAGCCTCTAATTGCTGAAAATAGTGGCCAGTGTTCATAAGCTGGATGCCTCCCACTAAGATTTTTGGCAATGATATATTAGAGAAATAATCACAACATGTACTGATTTATCTCCTGATATCTGCAGGCAGATCTTGCCAGCTGGAATTATACACTGGAGTCTCACGTCAGTGGCTGGAAAACATGATGATAAGTCTACAGCTTTTCCATAATCCATTGTTAGGAACACAGTCACAGATAAATTTGAAAAATATGAGTCTGAGAAAACCTGAGTAATTTCCATAAAGGCAGCAGTTTAATATGGGCAGAGGACTTAATGGAATAAAGATCTTCTGGGAGGACGTGTGTTTGTCTGTCTGTCTGTGCTTGAGTTGAGAGAGACATTCTTGTAATCTGAGAAAGGAACAAACAACAGGTAACTAGATTACAGTTAGGATTTTTTGGATATACAAAAAAATTATCAGAAAGACATACTAGAGATAGAAAAGCAGAGAGGTATGGAAATCAAGAGAGAGGCTAATGGCTTTACATTATAGATTGGTGGATCTTAATTTTCACTTGAACAACTTCAGGATTAAAACTAGGAACCATGAATTTCCAAGAAAAAAATTAATCAAAACTAAGCAATCATCATGTCAAATAGTTATGTGTAATGGTTGTGATCCAGAATGATGAGATCATATTTGTCAGGAATTAATAATAAAAGTTTCCTACCATGTGATGCATAATTCTAACATTTTCAGCAAAGAGTGCAACAACTATTTAGTTCAAGAGAAAATTCAAATCCTTATTTTGATCCATTAACATTTTCCTCTACAATTCTGGAGAGGCAGATGAATAAACCCAATGAGAAATATCCTGTCTTGCCTGCTGTGGGGAAATATACGAACTGGAAATGAAAGCTTTGGAAATGGTGCAGATGTTACAGGAATAGAAATTGTTAAAAAAAAAAAAAAAAAAAAAAAGGCAAGTTAAAATTCTTAAATGAATCAGACTTCTTGGCAGTCTCCCATTTAAGTGGTGAGGCCCAGGACTGTTTACCTCATAAGATAGCAAGCAGATAAGACTGCATAAGGGGTGATTAAATATATAAAAAGCCTGACATGAGATGCCAGGAAGGATGGACAAAAGCAGTCAGTCTTAGTATAACAAAGAAAATATAAGACTCATGGCCCACACTGAAGTGTTACCAAACTGCTTGTGGTACATCAGGTCTGCATGGACGCAGATAACTCTAGTGGGACTTCATTCCTCCTTGTGTAGGAATACTTCTTTATATTAAAAAGGGCTGGACTACCAAAGAAAGCAGAAAATGTCAAACATGTAAACCAAAAGAAGCAAAATCACGCCAGCACAGCAGCAATTTTATATACAGTTACTGCAGCATATTACAGGTTTGGTAGCTGAATCAGCAGAGCTTTCAAAACGAAAATCCATGAAATGTAAATCTGCGTAAAGCTCATTTGCTGTCCCACATCTTTTACTTTCTAAAGCTAAAAAAATTTGTTAGTGAAAACAGCTGGAAAGCATGTTGCTATGCACAAAGTTTTGTTTTATGATGTGCTTTAATTTTACAGTTCTAAAATTTTGGTTTTCCATGGTAAAGATTACCAGGGCAATATACTAAAAAAGGCTTCTTTGCTTCTTTATCTGGTACAGAGGTCTCTCTTTACTAAATTATCAGATATTTTACTGAAAATGTGAAAAACTTACTTTTTTTATGGTAGGTAATGTATAGCTCCAAAGTAAAATCATATCCTTTATTAATATCCCAAGATGGATGACACTCACAATATTAGCATAGGTTTTGTTATAGAGACCAGAGAATGCTTACCAGTAGGTTGGAGAAGAAAAATGTTCTCAATGTAAATTACAATGTAACTTTGTTCATAAATGCCTTCTGAATAAACCAGAGAATGTATATTCAAATTAATTAACATCAAATTGAAATTTTCTAATATAAAATCAATAGTGAATCAATCAGAAACTGGAGATTAAAGCCAGTTAAAGTTAAAATAATAAAATTAAAAAGAATCATGGAAAAGCTGATAGAAGGGGCAGAAGATCCATGGGGAATATAAAGGAATTGTCTGAGCACGCAGGGACAAAGTCAAATCTGGTAATATGAGGGACACTGAGAAAGGCCTCTACAGGGAGATCAGCAGGAAGCCAGGAGAAATGTAGGCCCAGTGTTGACTGGGGCAGGAGCCCTGGTGACAACAGACATGGAAAGGCTGAGGCATCTACTACCTTTTTTGCCTTGGTCTTTTCTGTCTTCCTGATTTGCCATCAGGAATCCCAGAGCTCTCAGACCAGTGGGAAAGCCTAGAGTGAGCAAAACTTACCCCAAGTAGAGGACAATCAGGTTAGGGTCCACAGGTTCGGGTGGGATAGGGTGGGATGGCATGGGATGGGATGGGATGGGATGGGATGGGATGGGATGGGATGGAATAGCATAGCGTAGCATAGTGTAGCATAGCATAGCATAGCTGAAAGAGACCTTCAAAGATTATCAAGTTCAAATGCATGACCACTTCAGGGCTAACCAGAAGATAAAGCACGTTACTGTGGGCATTGTCCAAATGCCTCTCAACACTCACAGGCATGGGGAACCAACCATCTCTTTGGGAAGCCTGTTGCAGAGTTTGACCACACTCACAATAAATATTCTTTTATTATTGCCCAGTCTGAACCTGGTGCAGCTTGGTGCTATTCCCACGCATCCAGCTACCAGTTGTCAGGAGCAGAGCCTAGTATATCCCTCTGAACTTTCCCTCCTCTGGGAGTACTGGAGATGTACGCACAAATCCTGAGCGAGCTGGCTGATGCTGCTGTAGGACCACTCTGGATGTCTGGTGATATGGATCCGGAGTCTGGAATGGAGTGGGAGGGCATTTCCTGAACTCTGGAAGAAAGTACATGTTTATAAATATTTGGTAGGAGTATTAAAAAAACAGCACCACACACTTCTCAGTGGTGTCCAATGGCAGAACAAGAAGCAATGAGCACAAACTGAAAGACAGGAAATTCCTCATGAGAATAGATATTTTCACTGGAACAGGTTTCCCAGAGGAGCTGTGGAGTTTCCATTTCTGCAGATACTCAAAATTTGAATCAGTTCCTGCTGTTTTGACAGCCTGCAGTAGCTGACTGCTATAAGCAGGGGGCTGATCTGCAGAGCAGCCTTCCCACCTCAGGTTGTCTGTGGTTGTGTCAAATGTGCTCTCAATGTGAGGTCCCAGGCTTGACCTACAGAATTCTTATGCTTTTTACTATTTCTAGAAGATGGCTTGGACACCTCAGCACATCTCAGTTTATGCTACAATTGAATTGAATCCTCTGATACTTACATCAGTGAAAAATGTTAAGATTTCAGCTAGGCAAACAGATAAATAATTTACAGTCAAGATGCTCAGCTGTCTTCCCTCCAGTTAGGACTCAATTAATGTCAGCCTGAAGAGTATCCCTTAAAAGTGTTTCTCTGAGATCGCAATAAAATATTCATTGATGTTTGTGTCTGGTCTTTTCTTTTTTACTCAACTCATCTGTTGCTCATACAAAGTCAGAAAATTAATAATTACAATGTAAATATAATAAGTTTACATTAAGTGGACAAGAAGGAGGCATATTTTTCATTGAAATAAACAAACAAACAAAAAAACAAAAAAACATGTAAGATTGGTAGAACAGGTCTTAAAATAAAACATCGTAAAGGGATTTATTTCAAAGTTTTAAGAATATTAGACTTTTTTCTTGTTTTCTTGTTTGTTTTGTGTTGTTGTTTTTTTTCTTTTTCTTAAGTATTTATCACTTATGAAATGCATTGTGCTCTTGTTTACATCATTTTTAGTAGAACATTTCTGACTTCATTTGCTTCTAGAGTTCAGGACAGGAAAGCACAGACAGCCTAAACATTACTATGACAGCTGAGTTCTTCATAGAACAGTTCTCTCTACAAGCAACAGGCAATAGATAACAACTCTCTGAGCTTTCTTCTTTGCTTACTAGTCTTTTTAATGTTTCCATCTGTCAGTTTTTATGAACATAGAATCATAGAATCACCAAGGTTGAAAAGGACCTCTATGATCATCCAGTCCAACCGTCCACCTGTCACCAACATTTTCGACTAAACTACGTTCTTTAGTACCACATCTAAATGTTTCTTGAACACCTCCAGGGACAGTGACTCCACAACCTCCCTGAGCAGCCCATTCCAGCATCCATACACTCCCTTGGAAGAGAAATTTTTCCTAACATCCAACCTGAACCTCCCTTAGCACAACTTGAGGTAGTTGTAGAGAGCACTAAGAACTCCCCTAAGCCTCCTCTTCTCCAGATTGAATAATCTCCAGATTGAATAATCTCAGCCACTCCTCATAAGACTTGTGCTCCAGACCCCTCACCAGCCTTTCCCTGAACACACTCCAGGGTCTTTCTTGTAGTGAGAGAACCAAAACTGAACACAGTACTCAAGGTACAGCCTTACCAGTGCTGAGTACGGAGGTACAATCACTTCCCTGCTCCTGCTGTCAATACTATTTCTGATAAAGCCAAGATGCCACTGGCCTTTTTGGCCACCTGGGCACAGTGCTTGCTAATGTTCAGCTGAGTGTCAGCAAATACTCCCAGATGTGTTTCCTCTACATGGTCTTCCACTCTGCCTGCTACAAGCCTGAAGCGTTGCCTGGGGTTGCTGTGGCCAAAGTGCAGGACCTGGCACTTGGTCTTGTTAAACTTCAACCCATTGGCCTCAGCCCAGTTATTCAGCCTGTCCAGATCCCTCTGTAGGGCTGTACTACCCTCAGGCAGATAGACAGTTCCTCACAACTTGGTGTCACATATAACTATGTTATATATAAGCTGTCTTTTACAAAGGTTTTAATTTTCACCAATTCAAATTCTTCATTACAAAATACAGGCCACCAGTGACTCCTCTGATGCAAACGTGAAAGTGGCAAGAGGAAGCCACATACTCAAATCACCCTTATTAGCTGTGATCTTCTCTCTTTTCACATACTTTATACAGTAATATGCACTTACAACCAAATCTTGGAGATTCTGTTTGGCTTTTATCTTTTCTGCAAATTTAGGAACTTTTGAACACAACAGGAATTTGATTCAGTAAGCACTTCATTCCCAACCCCACACTCCTAAATCTACTCAAAGAAATATATTTAATTCAGCAGAAGTGAGTAATAAATATTCACTCAGTATGGCTTGTTATTGCTGAATAGAATCCTTTGGGATTTAAACTTTGTGGATTAGCTACAGAATTTTTATCATTCAAAGAAAAAAATATCCAAGATACTTGTATAACCAAGCCTTGCTTTATCTTTCTGTTTTGAATTACATTTGCTGAATTTGGCTATAAAGTAGCTTCAGATGTTATGGTGTTGGATTCCAAAATGCTTCTTAATATAGCAGTTGAAACAGCCATGTTCCTAGTTTTTCTTGTCCAACTGTCACCATTTACATTTCCTTGCCTTAAAAGATAATGATTTTCTTTCCAATTAGTGTGAATGGTTGTCTGTATTCACTTGTTAAATTTTCTCTGTGGGTGATCACTAGTTTGATACGTGCTGGCCAAGCTGATTTACTTCTACTACTAAGTATCATACTTAATTGAAGGAAATGAAAAAATGCAGACATCTGTAATAAAAGGATTTACCTGAAACACTGAAGCTAATTTAGCAGATTCCCCCCTGAATAGCAGTAGCACAAAAACTAATTTCAGGAACACACTATATTTTGCCTCATTATTACAGTAAAATAAGAAGTAAACTCCCTAGAATTATAAAAGTCACATGATTCTCCAACAGCAGCCTACAGTTTTTATTGAATATTTTATTATATAGTTCCTACAACACAGTCCTCAAAACTCTTCTCTAAATTAGAACTTACATTTCTTTGAGTAACATTTTCTGGGCATTTCTGGTGTGGTTTGTGCTTGTACTCAGGCTGTCATCATTTGGCACAGCAAAGCAGACCCATAGCTGTTTCTGTGCTAACTCTTATGGAAATAATCAGTAATGTGTTTTATAGCAAGCAAGGCAGACTGTCAGTTCAGCTAAATTAATGCATTACAGCAGTTTATTTCATTTCCCCACACTTCTCCCTGATACTAGTCACCATTGTGTGGTTACCTCTGCTTTAGTGAGCCTTACCTGATCCCTTGTGGTAAGTTAAAGGTAAGGGCAAAGGAAAAGGAAGAGTGAAGCAGATACGGGCAGGGAAAAGCACTGAACTGCTCCTTCCAGTAGAGCTAGCTACAGTTTACATTAGATGTCACAATAACTATACTTGTGAGTAGCAGTGTCAACTCACATACCAGATACAGACCAAATCAAGCACTGTAGCAAAAAAGGAAAACTAGACTTTTTGTAAAATAAAAGAAAGCAAAAGACATTTTTTCTTTTCTTAGGCAATACTTCAAACCAACACAATATTTTCTGGAAAAGACCTCTACATCCCCCTCAATCTAAACAGCTTTAAACTTTCACCTCTCTTTTCAGAATCACTTCCAAATGCAATTCTTCCACATTCCTGATGGAGTTACAACCCCATTTCACACACACACAGACTTCCATACATCCCACACAAGGGGATTTGGAATCATCACAAAATTCATTTTTTGTGGGATGAACACTAGCATGAATGAATCAACCTCTGATTGATCACCTGAGGCGAGCAATGAGTCAGCCATGGGAGCACAGGTGAAGGCAAATCACCTGTGCTGCAGGAAGGGGTGGAGCCTGGCTCCACCTCTCCTAGACCCATTTAAGAGCTGACTGCCAGTGGGGAAGGATCTCTCTGGAGATCTGGTCCATTGGAGTTCATCTCGCGAGCCCAGGACAGGGTGAATGACTTTCTCTCATTACTCCAATATAAATTATATTAGCCAAGCTCCTAGATATAGATAGATAGATACCATCTGTATATCCCTTGATTATACAGAGAATAAAGAGATTATAGACATAAACAGCTGTGGAAATAGAAGTCTATGTTGTTTAGTTAGCCTGGGGAGAGTTAACATGTACCTTGAAGTACTATCATTCCAAATATTTTAGATAAGTAATTAAACCACTATTAAGGCAGAGATCCATATGAAAAAAAAAAGAAAAAAAATGCAGCTGTGAAATGAATCAATAGTAGAGGTGGGCAGTGATATACAAAGAAGATGGATAGGATGAGAAAGGCAGGCAACAGCTAAAAATCAAGAGATCTGCAGGTGTGTCATGCTACTGCTGACTCAGCATTCTGGTTCCCCACATTTAAGGTCTGCAATCCAGAGAGTAAATCCTAACAAAACCTACAACATGATAGTGATCACACCTCAGGCAAAGATGTTTAAGTGTAATGAAAACAGCTATTTGTGGGAGGGGAGGAAAAAATACTAATGTGGAGTAACTTATCTGTAATGAGTTTTCTGTTAAATAGGGAGATGGTGTGACCTACTTCTGCTTAACAAGTTTCCAATTAACATTTTATGCTTCACATCACATACCACCAGAGACCAAGCCCAGGATATCTCCTATGGCTGGAACCCTACAGTGGGGATGTCCCTGTGAATCAAGTGAGGAATACAGCCTGTTGGCTGAAGCACTGCAGATTGGCACATTTCTTCTTGGGCACGTATTCAACTCTGGTTTTGTTCAGACTCTGTCATGTCTCCCTGTCTCAGCAATTTGAAGGCATAAGGCTATCCTTTTTTCTGAGAAGACCTAAATTATGTGGTTGGAAGATTATTCTACTGCCTAGAGGATGTTGTTATATCATGGGAATTACTGTTTTATTCAGGCTTCAAACTGGTTTTCCAAGCTTCTGTTCACACAATTTTGTATGACTACAGTTATTTTCATTAGCTTTTTACTCTACGTTTTTCATAAAACATCTCCCTTTCGCCCTTTAAAAGCAATTACATCAGCTTAAGTACTTGAATGAAAACTGTACTACTTATCTCTAACACTTATCTCTTAGCACAGAACTCACCAACCACTAACTTTATTCAACTGTCCAAGAAAACAGAAGAAAATAATGGTCGAGAAGCTATAATTTTAACCTGAACTCAAAAAACATGAGCAGCTCCATCCTCTGTCACAGGTATCTAGCAAGACTTTGAACAAGTCATTTAAGTTACCTGCCCCAGATGTCTTTCAAAATGATAAATTACTTCATCACAGTACTGATAAGGCAAAGCTATGTCTGTGTAAGCTGACTATTTAGTACAGTCACCATTCCTCTTCCTAATACCCTGCACGACCAGATATTATCATAGCACAGCAGCCCATCTTTCAAAATAGAGCCTCCAAAACTCTAAGATCCTCATAAAAGTCATCTGAACTTATTATACAGTAGCTTCTGAGAAACTGTCAGAAAGGATCTTAGGGAGAAAGAGCCATTCAAATATTTGTGTTGTGCAACTGAAAGATATGCTGGTAACTGATATACTGGACTGCCTGGATGCACCCTGTTCTGGGTGTCTCTGCTGGAGCAGAAGTTGAAGAAGCACGTGGACCCAGAGGTCCCTGCCAACATCAACCATTCTGTGATTCTGTAATTACAAGCAGAACAAAAATATATATGTACTAAAACTAATAAAATCTCTGCTGCCAAATACAGGAAAAAAGGGAAGAACTATTTACATATGTGAATGAAGTTTCATAATTTCTCAAACTGTATATAAATAGGTAATGCTTCAATATATTTTCTTTAAAAAACAGACATCATTGTGAAACTCCTTGCACAAAATACAGCTCTTCTCATGAGCTGTGAACACGATCCTAAGCTCAGGAGGACAAAACTTCTGAATCAGGGGCCCTTCTTCTTTGCGTCAGATGGCAATGCAAAAGCTAAGTGGTAAAAACAGAACAGTATGTTTTTTTCTAGCACACTGAATGGCACAGATATATCTCTCTGAAGTAGTAAGGAAGTGGGAAGAAGAAACATACTTATTTCATCTAGATACATAATATTAAGTGCTTACTTTGATAACTCCCTGAAAACCTCTCTCTAGGCAGCCAACTGCCATGACACAGAAGGCACAGCTAATTCCTTGTCTGTAGCAGCTTTCATATCTGGAACAATGAGTTTGAGGTATTTTCTAATAGAAACTTAAATGCTTAAAAGAAACACTGAAAAGAAAAGAGTATCTGCAAAAAATAAACTTTTTATTTCAGTAGCCCAGTGATTTCAGTTGATATTCCCAAACTAAGTCCTCTTTTGATGAAGGCAGGTTACTCTTAAGTATTTTTGGTAAGAGTGATAAAACCAAAGGAACAGATGTTTAACAAAGCTAATATGACTAGATTCAATTGTCAGATATCTCAGATTCAATAATCAGAATCTCTCTTGACTTCAGTAGGCTTTCAAGTAGGCCTAATTAAGCTTAAACTTTGTGAAGACAAGTAAAAATGTGGATGGCAAAGACCTCACAGCCTTGCAACACAGATGTTAGGTTTTCAATTATATTTTCAGTTCTTAAGGAATTTGATAAATTCCTCATTGCTAGGAACTATCAATATCATAGAGTCATCACAGAATGATTTGGGTTGGAAGGGACCTTTAAGATCACCTAGTTCCACCCCCCCTGCTATAGGTGGGGACACCTCCCTCTAGACCAGGTTGTTCAAAGCACCATCCAGCCTGGCCTTGAATGCTTCCAGGGAGATACGGAACAATTCAGGGAGAGGGTATAATTTAGAGACTTCATAGCCTGAAAAATAGAAGCTAGGAGAGATTGCTTGAGAAATGTACTACTTTACACACAATTGACATTATATAGGGACAAGTATGAAACAGACAATTTTCAAGGAAAAAAAGTGCAAATGCTCTATTATTCATAGCTTTTAAGAATAAATGAGCCACTATTTCCACAGTTAGGTATTCTTATCATTAGTCATTTTTTTTCCTGGCTTGAATCTCTCATGCTGCAATTTTAAACATTTACCTTTTGTCTGTCTGAAGTGAACAAGGAAAACAGACACTTGCCTCCTCTTTGAAGCAGGCTGGTATCATCACTCAGTATTCTCTCTACATACAACATACACTACCTATGTTCAACAATTCATTTTGTTTCCTAGATCTCTGCTCCATGTTTCCACATCTTTCTTGAAGCACCATACCTAAGAACAGAGCAAAGTAGTCCAGCCCAGAACTTACTGATATAATAAATCTGCTACAAAGTGTGCTTTTAACAATTATATGACATTGTTAAGTAAAGTTCAACTTGTGAATCTGCTATAATCTTTAGATTAATACATACAATTTCTATTTGAATAGTTGCTCCTTATTCTGTATTTGCACTTAAGAGCATTACATATATTGCACTTGTATTTACTGAAAAAAAAAAAAATCATTTTCTGGAAGTTTTTTTCCAAGCAACTTCTTCATTGAAACTACAGACTACATCTCAATTCCCCTGCATTCAGTGTTACCTACAAGTTTAATAGAAATATCAGAAGGTGAATTCTTAAGTTCTTCGAATACAACAGTGACAAATTTTACTGTAGAAAGTAGCACCTCCTACACAGCAGTACTTCTTTTAGACAAGGTTCTGACTGTGTTTCCCAGGCTGAAGACAGATTTAAACAAGTATGTTCCCCCTCTCTCCTCCCACATATGGGGTAATCACTGAGCAATGCTCCATTTTATGTTGCTGATACAAAAATTAAAATCTAGCCTGGATGTTTCTATATTGCAGCAAGCTTACTTCAGCATTTCAACATTTTACATTCTGAGTCTTCATCAGTTACATGAAAAATTACCCGGGTTAGCTATCATAGCCTGATATCATGCTGTTTTTTGTTTGTTTATTTATTTGCTTTTAAATGAATTGCTTATTTTTAAACATTAATAATGTACTTGATAAAATGAATATAAAAACATTTCATAAACCCTATGAAACTGATATTAATAAAAGTCAATTATAACAAAAAAAGTGTAGGGTTTTTTTTTTCGTTAAAAGAACTGCAAAAACCAACAGGATTTTAACTCAAGTTACAAAGAAGCATAGCTATTCCACTGTCTACAGGAGGGCTACCCTGTTGTTCCCTGAGAGTAATGAAAACATAATGAATTAAACAAAAAAATGAAACACTGATGAGAGGAGGACAGAGTTCAAAAAAAGTGCATATTTCCTTTGTTCACGTGAAGATCTATTGTGCATTTGTAGATGTAGCCATGAAAAACAGACTTCACTTGCTATTTGTTTCTTATAAAACAAGAAGCTCTTTACTTCTTGATAGTAAACACTTCAATTTATTGGAAATTACACATTTCAGAAGAAGAAGGTTAAAACAAACCTCAGAGCAGTTATCAATTTTATAATAAATGTAAAAACTACTAAAAACAGAGATTCCCAGATAAAAAGTGTATTTAGCTAAAATATTATTGGGAAGTTTAATGTTGCACTGCATATTGTCTATGCATTAGGAGATACACTAAAATCCTCAAAGGTATACTGCTATTCTATGACGGGTATTTTACTGAAGTGTAAAGTGTTCAAAGTGTAGAAAAATTTAAAGAAGAAACTTTCTTTGGAGACATTAATCTGTTTCAATTTTCTTATTGAGAAGAAAAATGTATTTCATTGTACGCATTTTGTTCTAAATACTGACTTGCACAGCCAGCATCGTGGACTGTGACTTTCTCACTATAACTGCTACTCAGTGGTATTTGCATGAACTGGTTGACCTATTTTTAGAAAACAGTGGGACTAGAACCCGTCCTCATAGGTTTTAATCCCAAGACACAAAAATTCTTCTGCTCTTATTTGCATTAAGGAATGCCTTATTCCTGGATTTTAGCAGAACTCAAGGATGAGCTGAACTCAAAACTGTTTAAGTCTAGACATTTCTCAGCACGCACAAAAGCAGAACTATGAGGTGTTTTTAACTCACCATAAGCACCGAGCAGCTCTCTAATGTTTATGATGGAAGCTTCTTACAATCTCTGACATGAGCTGGGAACCTTGTATTGGAATGGCTGGTGAAGTTCCACTGCTGTGCTTTTTCCCCTCCTGTCCCAGAAAAACAGCATACCACAAGGCAGAACCACAGTCAGGAAATATTTATGTTCAACAGAGAATCATAGCATCATACAATGGCTTGGGTTGGATCACCAAGCTCCAACCCCCTGCTGCAGGCAGGGCCACCAACCTCCGTATCTAATACTAGACCAGGCTGCTCAGGGCCCCATCCAGCCAGGCTTTGAACACCTCCAGGGACGGGGCATCCACAACCTCTCTGGGCAGCCTGTTCCAGCACCTCACCACTCTCTTGGTAAAAAACTTCCCCCTGATATCCAACCTAAGAATAACTTGAGAAGTACCAAAGCTGCATGGAGACAGTATAAGAGTCAGCAAGCACTATTTTTTTTAAGCTGCATCAGAGAACGTTTAGATTGGATATTAGGAAAAGATTTGTCATCAAAAGAGTGGATAGGTAGTAAAACAGGCTCTTTAGTGCAGCGGTCATGACACAGAGTGTGATGGAGTCCAAGGAGGGTTTGGGCATTGCTCTCAGAAATATGATTTGAATTTTGCGTGGTCCTGTGTGGAGCTCGGAGCCAGACTCAATGGTCCTTGTTGGATCCAGTCCAACTTGGGATATTCTGTGATTCTGATTTTTAATTTTAGCTTTCAACTTTGCTGTTTGAAGCTTCTCCAAACCACTTGGAATAAATACATTAAAAAGACTGGAGATCTTTCAAGAAATATGGATCTGTAATTTTTGATTGAAATCTGAAACACTGATTTTGGAATTCGTTAGAGAGACGTTAGTGCACAGAGACCAAAATCTTACAATAAGATCAGTCATTATGTACAGGTTTTTACTTCTAATCAATGATTTTGGCTAACCAGGCTGATCACTCCTCCTCTGATGATGTTAACTTGCAGAAAGAACAACAAAAACTTTGGTAGCTATATCATTTAGCAATCAGTTAACAACATGCAGATTATATTCCAAACAGAGAGTAGTATCCCTTTCAGTTCATACATACAATAAATTGCAAAGCATAAACGTACTTCCTTGGTTCAATTTTTATTTATGTTCAATTTTCTTTGGAATTTATCACTGCTAGCCAACATAAACCTAGCATCTATAATCTTAATCTAATAACGAGAATCTGAAAACTTTTAATAGCATTTTTACTAACGAGGTACTGGGAATCTTGACAATTGCCATGAAAAAACTAACGGAAAACTTAGATATTATAAGATCTTTAGAAAAGCCAAAACAAATTAACATACTCCATAAATAATTACTTGAACAGGGTTTTTAATTCTATTAATATTTTCTGTCCTATATAGGAACAGAGCTTATCTTGTACCCTGAAGCACATCTAGGGAACTCACACGCATCACTGCCCTAGCATTCTTTTGCCTATAGTCCTTCACACTTTCAAAGGGAAGCAGTCGTTTTCAGAAGACATTATCTATGTAATTTTCCCATGATTCTGTATATCGAGGCAGGAGAAACAAGAAGGGAGTTGGCAGAATTTCTATTTTAAAATATTCCCCTGTAGATGAGAGTCACTCTGTCCTTATCTACATTAACTGCTAAACTAACATCTAACTAGATTGAATCATAAAACTGGAGGTTGTGCACACAGACATTTACACATTTGTGCAGGTAGAAACATAAACTGTTGTAATACCCCTCTTTCATCAACCCCAGGCTAATAGGAACATAATAAGAATATGCCCCGGAGACCCCCTAAAGAGAGGAGGGCCATTTGCTGGAAGTTTGAGCTTAGTATTTACATTTAAGAAGATGAAGGAGAAATCTACAAAAATTGATCTGACCTCATTAACATCTAAGATTTTAGGACAAGCTTAGAATAACAAAAAGAAGTGGATGAAACAGGACAAAGTTCCACAGGGTTCAGAATAAAAGTATCTCACTTCTCATGCATTTCTTCACAGCTAGTGATAACATCAGGCTAACACATTTACTGAAACCTCCTACTTAAGGGACTGGTGCTACTGAGGTGTCTAAAGGGGTCTTTCAGTAGAGTCCACTCCATTCTAGCAACTAGTATTCAGGATATTCAAGAAAAAGCCCTTTTCAGTACGTCTAGGCTTCCCAGTTTCTCTTACCTTTTGAAGTCCTAAAACCTGGTGTTTCTAGGACCCTTTATTAGAATCTTCTTAGGATGAGAAAAACAAAACAAAACAAAAAACAAGAACAGAAATATATTATTTCCTGCTAACTATAACACTTGGAGATTTTACACTTCTCAAAAATATCCTCAAATACCTTATTTTCTTCAGAGTTCCCCTTACTCCTACACAAAGAAAATAGTAAGACTTATCTTTCTGTCAAGATTTTTGTTGTTGTTAGATAACCTCTCTGTAGGTGTGCCAAATAACTCATTTATCTGATCCTCCTCCAGACACAGGCATAGACTTCATTAAGCTCATGAGTTAGCTATAAACATTTTCTCTGCTAATGAAGAATAACATAGGGTTGGGTTTACATCTGCTCAAATATAGATTTATGAAACAAAAAACATTCTTAACTAAACCATATTCCTTAAAAATACATTTATTTTTCTCTGAGGGAAAAAAAAGGCAATACATATGAACAAATGAGATTTTTACATAGTATTTGACACACAGCAAGCTAGGAAATTCTCAGTTCAGCTAAGAAAGATGGGATCATTCTGAGAAACATATGGAAATAGTTAGAAGGATAACAGTAAGTTATGTGGATGGAGGATGTCAGGCTGGAGGGAAGTTCTTAGTAAACATTGCTGAGGACTTGCTTAGTCTTGGTCCATTAACATTTCCATTCATGATCCTGATTCCAAAAGTAGAAATGTGGTTCTGGAAATTTGAAGATGAAAACATTATAGAGAAAGAAATGAGTCATAATGATTACTAGAATAATGGCTCTGAACTAAAATGCAAAGTAGTTATTTTTGGGACCAATGAGCATTTCAGTTTTATCTTCGGAATCTGATGGATTAAAAAAGTCAATCAGTGAACGTAAGAGGCGCAATTAGGCCATAATTTTTTCTTAAAAAAAAAAGGTGTAGTGCAGTAGTGTAGCCATTAATCTGCCTTAGAAAGGTCTCATGTATAATTACAGTAGGCCATGATCAAGTAAGATGAAATCAAATTTGAGGAGATCTAGGCAAGAACTATAGGAATGAGGAAGTACATTGATATTTTATTTTATGACAGAAAGATTTGATTTATTTAGCTATCATATGGCAGGCTTAGGGACAGTTGTACAATTTGCTGGATGGTCAGGCACAGAGAGTCATAGTGAACTGAGCTAAACCCAGCTGGCAGCTGGGTAGTGCTGAAGTAAAAGTATTTTCATGAACAGTGTTGATGGTAGTTTCCACTGGAGTTATTGCCGAGTCGAAGGTGTGTTTACAGTCTGTACTGTCACAGTATGTACGGAAAGACTACTCCAGGAAAACATACAAGAATCACCCAAATTCTTCTTCTGAGATAAACCCACTACTGCACTTGAATAACACCACTTTCTTTTAGTAACTGAGCTTGCAGTTTCTCAGTCTTTTCAGGATAGAGTTGGCTCAGCCACACACAACCAAGTACTACAGCAGAGTATGGGCGTTCCCAGCTGTTGTTTTGCATTTCCTTGGCCCACAGCTCCCTCCCTTATCCTTTGCTGCTCTCTTTTCTCATTATCCACCTCTGTGTGAATGTTCCTGCCACCGGCCCACACACATACCAGGTGGTCAGGCCATGCCCATGCTGGGCATCACAAGAGATCCCTGAGCAATGCCAGCACACGTGGGGGGCCTCAGCTCCTCCAGCTGTGGCAGATCCCCTTTTCTCAGCAAAAGTGGCCTGCATTCCTCCACCATAGCATGGGCACTCTGCTGAATAAAAACAGCCTCCTCTTAACACAAGTTGTTAAATGTCTACTGTAAATGCATAACTCGGAGTTCTCCTACAGTTATCACAGAATGGTTTAGGTTGAAAGAAACCTTATAGATCATCTGGTTCCAAATCTCTGCTACGGGCAGGGCTGCCCTCCTCAAGATCAGGCTGCCCAGGCCCCATCCAACCTAGCCTGGCACACACAGGGAACCTCACTGCCCTCTGAGTAAAGAGTTTCCTCCTAACATCTAACCCAAACCTCCTCTCTTTTAGTTTAAAGGCATTCCTCCTTGTCCCATCACTGTCTGCCCGTATAAAAAAATCAGTCCCCCTCCTGCTTGTACGCCCCCTTCAAGTTCTGGAAGGCCGCAACGAGGCCTCCCGCAGCCTTCTCTTCTACACGAGGAATGTTATCCCTGGGCCGCCCCGCCCTCCAGAAGCCCAGCGTAAAGCACCGACCACGCGCCCGACCCGCGCCGGTCCCTGCAGGCCGTACCCACTGCGGGCCGGCCCCGCCGGAGGGCAGAGCGCGAAGGGGGAGGCGGCGCAGAGCGAGGGGCGGGCACTGCCGGGGCCGCGTCCCTGGCGTGCGAGCATGCTGTGGCGGGGGGAGGGCGTCCTCGGCCGGGCCGGGGGAGGTTCGGGCTGAACTTAGGAACGGGAAGAAAGGGAGAAAGAGCGCTGCCGGAAGCGGCGAAGCGGCGGCTCGCGGAGCCCCGCGGGCAGCATGTAGCTGGGTGACGGCAGGCAGACAGCCGCCGCCTGTCCCGCCGGGCCGGGAGCCCCTCCTCAGCTCTCGGCTCCTCCGTCTCTCGTCGCGGCTCTTCGTCGGCCGCCCGCCCGCTCGCCGCTGTCATGGGGCTGCCCACGCTGGAGTTCAGCGACTCGTACTTGGACAGCCCGGATTTCAGGGAGCGCCTGAAGTGTCACGAGATCGAGCTGGAGAGGACCAACAAGTTCATCAAGGAGCTGATCAAGGACGGCAGCCTCCTCATCGGGGCCCTGCGGAGTGAGTGGGGCGGCGGGGCCGGGGGCGGGCAGGGCAGGAGCTTCTTTTGTTTGAATGGGCGCCGGGAGCGGGCTCCCCTGCCGGCCAACGGGGAAAGAAAAGCTCTCGTCAACTTTCTGCCCCGCTTCGCCTCGCCTCGCCCGGGCCGGGTGAGCGGCGGGGGCGGCCCCGGAGCTGCGGCTGAGGGCTCAGCCGCGCCCTGCGCCGAGGGGAGGGCGGCTGTCGGGGCCTTCGTGTCAAAGCCTCCTTACCGCAGGTCTTAGCAGTGAGGATATCGCCCTATTTATCACGCGGATAAACGAAGAGATGATTATTTGTATTAATTAGCAGCGTCGCTGTTAGTCGCGTCTCCCGTAGGCGAGCTGAGGAGCGCTTCCATCCTTTTGAAGCTCCGAGAGGTGAACGCCGGGCGTCCTGCCGTGTGGAAGCGACCCTCGCGCTTTGAAGAGAGTAAAACGAGAGCCGAGAGCCGCGAGCCGCGGGGGCACTGCTGGGGTGGGCAGAGCTCCTCTGCTCTGGCTGGTGCCACCTACTTCTCGGTTTTGCATCTCATCTGTCACCCAGAGCTTTCCTTCACCTAGAGTGAGGGCTTGCAGCTCCTTGTGCTGTGAAATGTGGTGTTCCAGGGAAAAGAAGTCACTTCAAATAATCCTTAAAGTATTTGCCACATTGATATACGTTCTGCCAGATTTATGGAGTCAATGAGTAGCAGTGTTGCTGTTTATGTGTTCAGGGAACAAGTGTTGCTCCCATCTCCTTAGCTCAGAGGAGGTCGAATGCATGCTGACCCAGAGTCTGAACCCAAAGTCTGTCTCCCTATCTTGAACAGGAGATCAGACTGAGGATTTTGTTTGGCCGGCAGCAGAATTAAATGTTAATTGTACTTCTGCATGTCCCATACTTTATCCCATAGCTCACGTATGGTGTTGTCTCAAAAAGCCAGCAGTTGCTTTATTGAACGACATTTCTCATAGAAGTGCAAGTGTTTCCAGATTCGTCTCTTATTTTAGGGAGTAGCTGGATTCATGTCTAATCTCTTATGTAAATTTGAAATTTGTATTAAATTCAATAAATTCCTGTATCCATGCCCAGAGAATAGGAGATGATAGATTACACAGAAAATCTGTGTCTGTATATGCATATATGCCTATACATAAAAAAAAAAAAAAAAAAAAAAAAAAAAAAACTCAGTGGTACCTTTTTCCTACCAGAGCATAAAAAAGTTTGATTCTTAGGTTTTCTTTTTATTAAAAACCTTTCCCCATCAAACAGAAAGACAGTTTGTTTAAAAGGTTAAACGTGTTAGTTTAATAAAAATTTACTCCTACAAACATGGTTCAGCAAAGTGGTGTGTACCAGGAGTTAGGACAGGAGAGGATGCTGTGTGGGTATTCATTTGGCATGGAGGTTGACTGCTTTTTTTATTGTTTGATTTGGAACGTCTTTCTTCTTAAGTTGCCAAAAAAAAAAAAGAATACTGAAGGATGAGTTTTCTTTATGAGAAATAGTTTAGACCTTCATTTTGAAATGAGCTTTCCCATTATCTTTGTGGAGACTACTTGAAGATCCTCGAGAGATTCAGACCTTTAATAGTTTTGTCCCTCTTCAAGGACAAGTGCTATTTCTGTTTCACATGATTACTACTTAACCTCCAAGTCCTCTCAACTTCAAAACTTTTTAATTAAAATGTTATAGTGGTTGACATGATGCTTATTTTTTTCTGTATGCAACTTTAAAATGCTGTCTTATAGCTTATCATGTCTTTTAGCCTTAAGAAAAGGCAGTTTGCTCTTGCATAGAAAGAAATATCTCTCTTTTTATTCACTTCAAATCCCTTAGTTTCGTGACCACACGTTCCACAGAATGCTGCCTCCATTCCTGTGCTAGGACAACTGGGAAAATGCCTGCATTTTTTCTCAGTAAAATATAAATCCTTTCTTTATAGTGTATGGGCTCCGTGCAGATGCTGTGCAGTGGCCATATAAGTAGAACTATCCTAGGATTTCTCGAGTAGAGAACCTTTGACTTGTTAAAACACGCTATTTATTCCTACCTTAGCATCAAAATCAGTGGAGCTTAAAATATTTGTAACTTTAAAATATTTAAAATTTTATTTTTTTCTCTTTTTGGAAATCTAATTGAACAGTGTAGTATTTTATTTCAGTGCTGAATTGTTGTGCCCTGGTCCTGATTTAATAATTCACCAGCCTTGAACAGCAAGCAGTACTTACCATGGCTTATCTCTTTAGGTGATCTATGATTTTGCCTTTACATATCATTTTGGAGGATCACTTTTGATAGGGGAAAAAATTCAGACTCTTGAGGAGATTTAGTGGAAACGAGTTTTGGAATATTTCCTTCTTAATTACACTTAAGGAAGAGACAGAGTAACTGCTTAATGCAGTTAGTAAAATTAGAAAATTATATAATCTCTTAAATTGTTTAAATATAAGATATTAATTGAATCTGTGATGCAGGTGCAGCTTTTCAGAATTAAACTTTCATATTAAATAACAATGTACAGGATATTAATTTGATCACAAATCAGTATCTAAACAATGACTGTAAAAATGCAAAGTTGAAAAATATATGGTGAGAGAACTGACATAAATTGGAAGTAGAACAGATATACTTAATGTAGCTTGCGACCATTTTGCATTTTAATTGATGGAGTGACCCCAAGATGAGGTCACATTTTGTTTTATTGTGGCTCTGCTACATTCATTCTGAAGAATCTTTCTTTCCAAAGGAAAATGTAAAGCACGGGACTCACAGGGTGCTCTCTGAAGCAGCAGTTGACTGTTGTGGGAGCAAATAATGCTAGGATTGATGTCAGATCCTTAGCAGCTTTTCCCTACGGTATTTTGCACTGTCTCCTTATCTTTCTAAATATGTAAAACTTCTGGGGAGTACTGTAAATGAGCACAGATTGTATGCTCCAGGTCAGTTAGGAGGTAACTTCACTTTTCTATGGCTATCATGCTTACTTCAGCGTTATCCTACAATTTGTGCTTTCAGAGATGCTCTACATTTATTTTAACATTAACTGAGGCACTCAATATACTGCTCTTTCTTGAAAGGCTCATTTTACACGTATAAATATGTGTATGCTGTCTTAGAAAGTTATGTTTCTACAGAGACTTCACCTCTGTGTGTAGGTGCAGTTATGTAGGATTGAATATTTTTATTTGATGCGTCTGTGGGAGGATTTTCTTGTCTTGAACTTACAAGTTAAGAGGGAAAAAAAACAAAAACTCCACCAACACACTTTTAAAAAACGTAATCTTGTTGGTACAGTTAGCTTTCTTGATTATTATTAATAGTTACCCAGCTGTTGATTTTGTCATTTCTTTGGGCAGCTAATTTTAAAGATCTTCCAGATAGATCCATGTTTAAACTTCATATGCATAATTGCTTAGTTTAGTGAAGTCTATCTGTAGCTGGACTCAGGAATCAAAACTGATTTTTTTTCCTTTTCATTGATTTTTGCTAATTTTCAGTTAAAATTCAAGTCCATTTTTGTACATGTCTGCATGTAGTATGCTTTGGAATTTCATTCCTTATCATTAATTCCCTTTTAAAAAATGGAGCCTAGTTTGGGAGGTTTTCGTGTATATCATATGGAGCATTTTGTTATATGTATGCTTTTAATTTCTATAGTAGTGACTGTTCTGCCAGAGTTTTAGTAAATACTGTATCAAACAGTCCAAAAAGGTAATATGCATTTTGTACAGCTGATCTCATGGCTTATCTCTGTGCAGAGACCTTCAGTTTTGCTGTCTGATTTTAAGGCCATCTTTCTCCACCTTAATTGCTATTTTAGCTACAACTTCATGCATTCAGAGATTTCAGCTGTACAGTTATCAAAAGTTCAGTATATCTGTGGTTGATTTAAGTAATAGCATGCCTTCTAAAGTGTTTTAAATGGTAGTGCAGAGCTGTAGTGTAGGATAAGTATGATTTAATAGGTATCTTTAGGAATTTATGACTACTAGCGGTCTTAATTTTTATTTTTTGGGAGGGAGTTGTCCATTTTTAGTAGGAGATTCGTAACATGAAATCCTCAGTTTTATTTAGCTATAACACATAGAGACACAGGGACGAGATGGAAATACCTTATTTGCAGGGGACTGTATTTCTTTTTATCAGTGCTTTTATATAAATTCCACACAGAAAAGACTATTTCACTAAGCTGTTTGGACATGCGGTATTCAGGAATGATTTTTTTGTCTCATAAACCTAATTATAAAAGTACAATGATGAGCCTCTCTGTACATACTGAAACCTTTGGGCTCAACGGGCTAGAAAAAAGTGAGAACTAAATGATAGCATAAGAATCTATGATCTTGTTATCTATCTTGGGAATTTTTATCTATCTTTCCAAAGAGCTGCATTTTCCCAGATATCTTGGCCTCATCTGTTTTCATGTGATTGTATCTTCAAAATGTTTTTTTCCAGATCCCAACTGGAGCAGGAGTGAGTTCATTGAATAATAACCACTGAATTTCAGTAGCAGTCATTCTCATTTATTCATTTAAATTCTGAGTAAAGCAACCAATGCTTCGTATTCCATATGTGATACTGTGATGGTGAATGTGGAATATAAGAGTATAGCTTCGTGCTGAGAATTTGAAACATAACTCACACTGCCTTTGTGAATGGATTACATTATGTAATGCTGAAGTTGCCTTCCTCAGTAAAGTTGGGTGAGACAGGGCACAACAGTTTACGTCTCTTAGTCTCTAAATAAGTGGTTAATTCCCTTCCAAATGGAGGAAGACGTTTCCTGCTAAGAAGTTAAAACCTGATAATTCGTATTTATGTTTTGAAGTCATTTGCTCCTCCGCTGTTCTGCTTTTTGTACTGTCCTGCTCAGCTTTTGCTGCTGTTTCAGAGTGATCCACAGATTGTGAGTGTAATTCTTGCAGTTTCAGCAGTGTTCATGCTTTCTTGCAAAGATACCACGGATAAGCTGGTTCTTGGCCAGAGAAAGAGCTGAATTGCTTCCTCTAGTGTTTAAAGCAGCTGCAGTCTGTATTGCATTATGTTATCTTTAACAAATATATATTGAGAAAGTAAGCACTGGCATGTGGTGGTCTGTTGCAGAGCACAGTATTTTCTGTCCATCATATGATGTTTGATTTTGAACCAAGAATGCCTGCAAGGGAATTCCCATGATATCAGTAACCACTGCTGTGTTAATAAAGCCTTTAAGTGACTCAGCACGGGTGTTCTTGTGCCTTAAAGCTGAAGCAAGTATTCTTTAGAGAGGCCTTGTAATTGGATGATGTCAGGTTACCAGAGGAGCAGTTTAGAGTTTCAAATGGCATATGAAATGATGTCTGTGCTATAAGAAAATTCTGTACAATTTTTTTTTTAGACTAGGATTTTCAAACTTTTAAAGTGATTTCTCAAAAGAGCAAACTTAATCTGTTTCTTAATGTTCCAGCTGGTTTTTTGTCTTTGACATGCTTCTTTTGCTATGAATAAGAGTAATGTATTCTATTAATAAGAAACCAGCTGCTTCATGAATATTGTCTTTACTACAATGGAAAATATGATGCTGTGGTCACTGAAATTATATAGATCTCTTGGGATTTTGTGGGCAGAAGCGCTACAGCAACTTGCAATTTCCTGTAATAGTAAATAACTTTGCATTTGTCCCTTGTCAAAAATATAGAGGACAATGAAGTCCTTTTTACTGAAATGGTATGTGAAGCAGTTCTATGGCACTGCCTTTATATTTTGTTCCGTAGTCTCAAAACTGCCATTATACTTACATTTGGAATATGGGGAACGTACGCGTTTAGGAGCACGGATTTCTTGTTAAATTCAATCTCCTGCTAGTATTGTATCAAGTAATCCTTACATGTCAAACTCCATTTTAAAAATACTTTTTATCCTTACTGTTTCTGCTGGAAGACTTCTAAAACCATGTTACTCTTGAGGGTTGAGTAACTTAATAAAAATAAATTTAATCTGGAAATCCTAACTTGTTTATGCTCATTTTGTTTTCACTCAATTCTTCAGCACTGTTGTTTATTTGTATTTTCCTGTGGAATAATCATACCCTTTGCTAGCCTGAACAAATTGTTCCTGTCCTCTCTGCTAAGAGTTTCTCTTGTTTCTCGGTCATTTTTTAAAATTGCTTTTAAATGTGCAGGGGAGTAGCAGAAAAAAATAGAAGAAACAGAAATAGTATAGTAATGTGTACAGGTTTGATTTTTTTGTTGTATTCTGTGAGATATCAGTTCAGTAATTGAGATCATTGTTTATGGTCTTCTTTTGACTATCTGGAACTATGAATTCCTAAAATGTGATGAAAGGTGTGAGAGTTTGGGGATGTCATAAGCAGTACCCATGAAATAAACATGGTCTCAACTTCTTACCTATTAATATGAGTTGGAGTACTCTTGGGTTGTAAGTCTTTGGTCCCCTTTGAAGTGCAAATAACTTTCATTAGAAAGATAATGTATTTCACAGCACGTTATGAACCCTGAGCTATATTACGGTATGGTTTTCCGTATCAGTCACATTATCAACTTTAATTGGTTCCCTATCCTGAATTATGCAAACTTACACAGGACACCAGAAGCTGCAGCAACACATTACTGCAATGTTTTTTCTTAGTGTGATTCAAGCATGGGAAAAGAGTGTGGAAATTCTGCATGTGTTCAGAAGTCTTATCTCCTTTTAGTGTAGTACTCAAGCAGGATACAAGGTGCTCCAATATTGTATGTCTGATATTTGCTGCAGCATCATATATTTAATATTTATCAGGGTGCTCAAAGAGGAGAGGTTTGCACACTGGGTGTGCATTGTACTGTCTGAAAAGGTACTTCTATTCACTGAAAAGTAAGTGAAATTAGGTTATCGCCAATAGGATTATTCTTCTTCTGTAAAAGAGCCTCTAAGAGAAATAAGCATAATGGGGGTGACTTTCTAATAAACTCATTTGGTTAGAAATTCTGGGACAACTTCTGGACAGCTGAACAACTCCTCACTGTTCCTCATGGGAGAGGGCAGAGACTGAAGTGTTAGAAGAAGAGATATAGGATAAATAATAGATAAATAAATAGTCAAGTTTAATGTATAATAAGTTTCATGAATATATAACTTCAAAAAACAAGTTTGATAAAATAACTTCAATAATTCTATGCCTATTTAGTATAGAATTAAATGGAAGAATAACAAAAAGAAAGCGTGCGACAAGGGAAGTTGTACTCAAAATTGATAAATTAATTAAATCAAGGAGTATAATTAAGGAAATATATATCCATCTTAAAGAAACAAATAGAGTGATCCAACAGGCCAGTCAGTCTCATCTCTGTCCCTGGAAAGGTGATGGAACAACTTGTTCTGAACATCATCTCTGTATGGGGCTGCTGAATCTCAGCCTGAACCTTTGATTGATCACCTGAGGTGAGCAATGAGTCAGCCACGGGAGCACAGGTGAAGGCAAATCACCTGTGCTGCAGGAAGGGGTGGAGCCTGGCTCCACCTCTCCTAGACCCATTTAAGAGCTGACTGCCAGCGGGGAAGGATCTCTCTGGAGATCTGCTCCATCAGGAGTTCATCTTGTGAGCCCAGGACAGGGTGAGTGATTTTCTCTCATTACTCCATGGATATTATGTATATGTATATCTAGGAGCTTGGCTAATATAATTTATATAATCTGTATGTCTATTGACTATATACCATTGATTATACAATCTCTAATCAACTGAATGAGAAGGAGGTTATCAGGAGTAGTCAACATGGATTCACCAAAGGGAAACCAATGCTCAACCAACCTAGTAGCCTTCTATGATGTCATCACTGGCTAGGCAAGTAGGGGGAGAGCAGTGGATGTTGTGTACCTTGATTTCAGCAACATCCTTGTTAGGAAACTTAGAAAGTGTGGCATAGATGAGTGGACGATGAGGTGGATTGGGAACTGGCTGACTGGCAGAGCTCAGAAAGTTGTCAAAGAATCATAGAATGGCTTGGATTGGAAGAGACCCCAAGGATCATATGGTTCAAACCCCACTACCATAGGGAGGGCCACCAACCTCCTGATCTGGTACTAGACCAGGTTGCCTGGTGCCCCATTCAGCCTGGTTTCAAACATTTCCAGGGACTGAACATATACAGCCTCCCTGGGCAGTCTGCTCCAGCACCTCACCACTCTCTCTGTGAAGAACTTCCCCCTGATATCCAATCTAAACCTTCCCTCCTTGAGCTTCAAACCATTAATCCTTGTCCTATCATCCCTTGTAAAAAGTTGATTCCCCTCATGTTTATAATCCCTTTTTAAATACTGTAAGGCTGCAATGAGGTCTCTTCACAGCCTTGGCTTCTCCAGACTGAACAAGCTCAGCTCTCTCAACTTGTCTTCATAGGAGAGATGCTCCAGACCTCTGATTATCTTTGTGGCCCTCCTCTGGACCCTTTCCAACAGCTCTGTATCGTTCCCATTTTGGGAACTCCTGCTCAGATGTAGCTGGGCTTTTAGATCATGTTCGTTCCTTCTTTCTTTACAAAGACAGTCTTTCAGTCTACCATCAAGTCTTTAAGTTTACGTTACTTGAAGGTATGTAGAACTTGGAAATTTCGGGAGAACGCACCTTGAGGACAATTTATAGTTCATTGCTCACATTTTATTATGCTTTCAAGAGAGGACTTAGGTGATGCTTTCTGGTCTCTTCTTACTTAGTGTCATCGTGGTTTGAGAAGGAGATTTTATGCTGTAACAACCATCTTGGTTTGCTTTATTATTATTATTATTATTATTATTATTATTATTAGTTGGCTTTTTTTCCCCTTCCCTATTACAAAACTAAACAGTTGAAGATAGTGTTACTACCTTTATTTCCACACCTACAGACACTAAATAAATATGTTCAAATTGCTATGCTACAGCCATGCAAAGATAGTGAAACTAACATTTTTGGAAACTCTTTGCTGGAAAAGTTGTGTTACAAGCTTATCTTGTTAGTCCATTGAGATACAGGTTGTCTGAAGTACTTTAAACTTCATGTTTTAAGATGTTTTAAACATCTTGAAAGTTCTCATATTTCATATACGTACATTTTTTTTGTCATTTGCTATCATGGTTGAATTTATCTGAAGATAGACAAGGTGATCTAAAAACCAAGAAACTCATCTCAAAACAAGATGTCCTATGCACAGGTGCAAACCTTGCCATTAGATTTCATGAATTTTTCTCACAAAGTGGCTTTTTGCTATGTGAGCATAGAACTCTTGCATCTTCATGTTCTTAGAATCCTCAGGTCAAATGAGAGACCGAAAATATTTCATTTAATGAAGGGATGTGTAAGCACAGAAGTACACTTCCTGTTCACACAGCCTCCTTTTTATGCTGAAAGGTTTCCTGATACACTAAACCAAGAATTTTGAGTTTGCAGTTTAAGTTGTAATTTTTTTTTTTGCCTAGCTTCTTGAAGATGTCATCGTCTGCACCTTAGCCGGTGTGATATAGCTCACTTTTTTGTGGAGAAGGGAATTATCATAGAATGGCTTGGTTGAAATGGACATTAAAGGATCACCTGTTTCCAGCCCCCTGCTGTGTGCTCCCCACCAAATCATGCTGCCCAGGGCCCCATCCAATCTGAATCTCCTCTCTTTGAATTTAAAACCATTTCCACTTGTCCTCACTATCTGCCAGTGTAAAATGTTGGTCCCCCTCTTATAAGCTCACACACCTCAAGTATTGGAAATCTGCAGTGAGGTCTCCCCTTAACATTCCCTTCTGCAGGCTGAACAAAGCAGGCTCCCTTGGTCTTTCTACATAGGAGAGGTGCTCCTGCTCTCTGACCGTCTTCATGGCCGTCCTCTGGACCCAATCCAGCAGCTCCACATCTCTCCTGTGCTGGGTGCCCTGGCCTGAATGCAATATTCCAGATGGGACCTCATGAGGACAGAATAGAGAGAGACAGTCACCTGCTTTGCCCTTTCTTCCACCTCTCCTGATGCAGCCCAGGATACAGTTCACCTTCAAAGTTGCACACCTGCAGTGCTGGATCAGGTCAAGCTTTCATCCACCAGAGCCCCCAAGTACTTTTCTGCCTATGACCTTATGTTTATCCTTAGAGTATAGAACTGAAGATAAAAACATGGGTGTTTAAGTCATTTATTTAGCTTTTTTTTTTTTTTTCTCATTTCATTGGGAATTGAGAAAAACAGGTTTTATTAAAAATCTTTTCTTATCCCAAGAGATGAGTTCTGGGTGGGTTCTGCTGCTAATAAATGTAATCCACAAATTGTAGGATCCACTCTTTTTAGTTTTTAGCTATCTTAGTTCCCCTTCACTTGAATCCTTTGGTTCAGTATAACTGAAGAACTTCTGATTTTTCTTATACCTATCAATAATCATGTATATAATGCTACTATTTCTGTTAAGTGTCTTCTGTTTGAAGTTAAAAGATGGCAAATTAGAGACCTAATGGTTCTTATTTTTATTTACCACAGCCTAGCAGTGACGTAATTCCTTGTTCTGTTTACTTAGTTATTTTGCTCTTTAATTCAACATGTCCCTAACCTCCCTGGGAGTGGTAATCATTGTCAATTTGCAAAAATAACATTGCCAATCACAACTTTTTTTTCCCACCAGCGTTCTGACAGTTTCCAGATTTATTTCCAGTAAAATAGCATTATACTCACTGTCAAGATTGCTGCAGTCAGGTCCTTTTGATTTGTTCTCAATGCAAAGCTCCAATTTTCAGTATACCTTGTGACTTCAAGACTATTGCCCGATAAAAACCTACTTTCATGTCTACTTCTGGAACTTGTCTTCAGCAGTTATTATGAAGCAGTGTGAGCAATGGGTTGCTGGATGAAATGTCAGTCTTGCAGTATTTTCTCGAACATTTAATGTACCCCAAAGAATTTCATGCTGTTTTGACAGACGTTTCTCTTGTCCTTTTGTAAACTAAAATGGCACTTAGACAACATTAATACCAATGGAATAAAATATATGATGGCAGTGTTTTTTTGGTTTTTTTTTTTTTCACTGAAACTTAATTCATTAATGCTGTTAGTAGTACTGTTCATGGTAGGAGTGTGTTTTTTTTTGTTATTGTTTAGTTTTTTTTTTTTTTTAATTTCTAAATATTAAATGATTCAAATCTCGGTATTTTTTTTTCCTTTGGGAGATACAGCGGATTCTCAGTTCAATGTAGGGATATGGACTGTGATGGTCTACTCTTGTGGGTTGGAGTTTGTCTGTATCAAATTCCATGTCTATATTCTTGGCAGATATTAAAAACTACAGTGGTTGTATGACCAGTCCTTATTTTCTTCATTATTCATTAAGATTCAGTAAGATAATGAATGGAGCTTTTATCTTCTTTAGCTTCTGCTTGTCTCTGTCTACGCAGATAGTAATTGTGTACATGTATTTATGGGGCAGTTATGTATTATGAGACATTTCATTTCCATGTCAGTTCCCACACATGACTTTAGTTTAGAGTTAAAACAAAAAAAAGTGACTATCTGAAATGCATTAAATAGTATTTTTTTAAAGTGATTTGGATTTGTTTTGTTTTTGGTACTTTTTTTTTTTTTATTGTGGGACAGAATCTTAAAACAGATGGATATTTTTATAGTACTTTTTTTAATACAGTAGGAAGACTTCTCTATTACAATAGAATTCTGCTACAGTTCCTCAAAGTCTTCAAGAAACCCTATTTTAGGATGGTTTTTATCTAACCTGCTTTTGAAACCAGCTGTCCTGTTGGACACCACAGCAGTCTGTGAGGGTGAGCAATGAGTTTTATGATTTACGTGTGTGCTGCATGGAGGAAAGTTCTTTTGTCCTGCTCTAAATGCTTATCCTGTGTCCTATACTTTGTTATGTTGTCATATACAACATACATTTGTTCTGTGAGAGAAAAGTAGCTTTCCCCTGTTGCGTTCTTCATGGTGACTGTATTTTTTTGATAATGCGTATTACTAATGGAATGTATATGTATATCCTACTGCTGTGCGGATGTAATTGAGATTTTTTTTTTCACGTACATTAGTGTGTGCTTCCTTCATTTCATTTTCCTTTGTCTTTGCACTTCCCTGTCAATTCAGGTTGTGTCATCCTGCTGCTGCTTTTCAAGACAAAAAATGTAAGCAAAATGTTACTTGCTGCTGAAACCCTCTTTCTAATCTGATCTCTCTGGGCTTGTTTCAGTGCTCTGTCACTCTTACAGTAAATAAGTTTTTCCTTGCATTAGTATAGAACTTCTTGTATTTTAGTTTGTGCCCATTACCCCTTGTTCTACTATTGCTCACAACTGAAAAGACTCTGCCACCTTCACTTGACTTCCACGCTTCAGATGTTTATAAACAGTGATGAAATCCCTTCTCAGCCTTTTCTTCCCCAGACTGAAGACTCATCTCAGCCTTTCCTCATGATGCTCCAGGCCCTCAATCATCTTTGTGGCCCTCTCCTGGATTCTTTCCAGGAGATCCCTACCTTTTCTGAACTGAGAAGCGCAGAACTGGACACAGTATTCCAAATGTTCTCTAACAGGGCATAACAGGAGATGATCATCTCTCTCGATCTGCTGGCCATGTTCTTTTTAATGCATCCCAGGATTCCACTGGTCTTCTTGGCCACACTGCTGGCTCATGGCTAACCTGTTGTCCACAAGGACCCCTAAGTCATTCTCTGCAGAGCTCCTCTCCAGCAGGTCAGCCCCTAACCTGTACTGATGTATATAGTTACTCCTCCCCAGGTGCAAGACTCTACACTTGCTCTTGTTGAACTTCTTTGTGTTCCCCTTTTCCCAACTCTCCAGTTTGTCCAGGTCTTGTTGAAGGCCAGTACAGCCTCCTGTTTGTCAGCCACACGCTTCCTCTTCCTCTTTTTGAGTTGTCTTGAGAATGTCTTGTTGCAGGTATCTGCAAATATTGGAAGGGATAACATCAAGAGGAAAAGTGGCTTTGGAGCTGTTATTCTATGTTGTTTGAGGGATTTTCTTATTTGCAGTTCACAGTTCTGATGATTTCTTGTTAAACTGAAAATTGCTGAAGGGGCAGGCTGCTCTGTTTGTTAATCATTCAGATGAGGGCAGTAAAAATGGTTCCTTTGAACAGGCATTGACCAAAGAGTTCTAAAGAAGTAATGTGACCAGGTGTAGAAAACTTATTTTATCCCCTTTGGTATATCAGATTGATTTTTGGGCTAACGTAATGTTTCTCAGGAGTCGCAGAGAGAAACTCAATAGTAGTGCTACCATTTGAAAACAGAGAGATATTTGAAAGGATGATGTGGGATGTGTTCAGAAAGAGAGGAGATTCCATGGTGCTTCTAAGCTAACCAGAAACTGTCAGCCCAGATTCAGTCTTCAGGGTTCCAGAGACAGGGAAAAGGAAGAAGCATCCTGCTTCAGAATTTGTTCTTGGGATTTGTTCTTTTCAAGATGTACTCACGAGGGAGAATTATACAAATTGTGCCTCTTCAGAATCTGGTACTCTTAGAAACTAAATAGCATTATCTTTTTGTTTATCTTTTAAAATTTAAAATGTCATGGCAAAAAAAAAAAAAGCAATCCATGGACCATTGTGAAAACTTGCTATGATAATATAGACATATTTATTGAGGTCAAAATTCAGCTCAGATACACAATAGTCTGTATTATGAAATTGCTCACTTGTGCGTGGAGATTGCTGCAGTGCTTTACTAAATGATCGAATGCTATTTTTTAAAGGCCAAGTAATAAGTAACTCTTCTACCTGTCACTTTTTAATGTAGACTATGTAGCATGCCTCTGATATCTCTGAGTTTGTTACAGCAGTCTTCATTTTGTACATTACTTCCAGCTAATGCTAGGTGTGTCATTCTGTTATTGTACATTTCTTACTGAAGGGAAGAGCTTTATCTTGTTTTCAGATAGTCTCTTATTAGCATGAATACTATCTGTGTTGCATAGCCTTCTGCTTTTAATTTTAAAATAACCTGTGTCGGTGATAAGTTTGATCCGGCTGAAGTTTAGGAGGGCCTTTTGCAGCCTTACTGACAATAGTGAAGAGGAAATGTTCAGATAACTGTATTGTTTTGTGCTGTTGTACTACGTGTACTTCTATTTAATTTCTCTTGCAACAGTCACTCACACATACATTTGAAGGTTATCACAACTTCAGTCTGAAAGCCTCTTGAAGTCATAACAGTCTAAAGCCATCCTGCTTTGCTTCTCTTGGGGAGATGATGAAAACCAGCATCTGACTTCAGTGCACACCCAGAAATTTGTTCTGACATTTTTCTTTTATTCAGTAGCAAAAAGCCATGAATTTTAAAATCACTTCCTTAGGTGTGTTTTTTGGAAGCTATATACAAACCTGTAAAGTTAGCAGCTGTATAATCTGTTAGCCACTGGAAAACTCAGACTCCTTAAAGTGAAAACTTAATTCTGTTGCTAAGGCAGAATTTTTGAGGGTTATTACTGGATTGTTTTTCTTAAAGGGAAGTTTCATTTTTCATGTTGAAATAGGAGGAAAAAAAATAAAGGCAGCCTGAATGTCATGAGAATTCGGTACTGTAAGTCATTCTTTTTTTTTTTTTTTGAGTTAATTTGTGCTTTTTTTTTTTCTCCTAACAACTGTGTATGTTTCTTGGTGTCCTCCAAAACCAACAGGAAAATAATGTGCAATGTGGATATGTCATCCTTCATATTAATTCCCTGTTCAATACTATTTATGAATTACTACTTCCCACACTAATGGTGAGCACAGTCTTTACCCAGGTTATAATTAATATTTCACAGCTAAATATTTAACTTCCTCATCCAACCATTAGGAGATCCCTCCTGAGCCTCTTCTTCTCCAGGCTGAGCAGTCCCAGCTCCCTCAGCCTTTCCTCAGAGGAGAGGTGCTGCAGTCCCTTCATCATCTTGATGGCCCCTCATCAGGCTCTTTCCAGTATGTGCACGTCTTTCTGGTACTGGTGGGTCACACCTGGACACAGGACTCCAGGTGCAGTCACACCAGCGCTGAATGGAGAGGAAGGATCACTTCCCTCAATCTGCTGATGATACTTTGCCTGATGCAGCCAAGAATACCATTAGCCTTTTTAGCAGCAAGGGCACTTCACAAATGAAGGGATTAAAGCAAATAAATTATATTTAATCTGTTTAATGCTATACATTTTTTCCTCAAGCAGCTGATATTTAAATGTACTCTGTTTACTCATGTCAGTGCAGCTGGGATGAATGTTTTAGGAGAAAGATGTTTTACTTGGCTGCTTGCGTACTCTCCTGAGTAATGCAAAAACTTGTAGGCTGTTCATTGATTAATATCTACTTGCAATGATTGGAAAAGCATTGCAATAGTTGTACAGAACACACTGAAAGAAGCAGCCCTTGCAGTTAAGTGTTTCACATGCTGCATTTGGAGAGTAAGCTCCAAAATCTGTCTATAATACTTGCCCTATAACTTCGGTTCCTATTTCTCGTTGGAAGCCATAAATATTTCCTAGACTAAATGAACAATTTTTTCCCCTACAGAGAATTCTGGTTCTGTTTTCAGAACAATTGGTGAATTCACAATTGCATCCCATTGCAGAACTTTTTAATAATCTTTCTAAGGTTTCCCACTTTTTTGATAAAAGTTGTAACTTTGTGAAAATATTCCCACTTGCATTTAATTGAGAATAAAGAGGTCAATATATTAAGGACTCTAGGTTTTGAAATTGGATCTACAAGTCCTTTGAGGTGCTTTTCATTGTGTAAAGGGAGAGGAGGATGTGCTATAATGGAAATCCAACCAATCAGTGAGCTGTGAGCCACACAAACCTTGTGCTGCAAGCACAAGTTGTTAAGGCATGCTGGAGAGAAAATGATTTTATGGTGACAGCAGGGAAATTTTGCAGTCACTCTTTGGATAAAAGTACAGTCTTAGGGTTACATGCCAGATTTTGCTTTATGGATACTTAATAACAAATTACTGGTTCAGGTTCAGAGTGTTGCTGTGTTATTGTTTTTTTTTCTTTCATCCTCCCAGTGACCTGTTGACTTACTGAAACTTTTCACTGTGTGTATAAACAAGATGGGTGGATATTCTCCCAAAGCATCATTATCAGCTATTCCAGTTTCATTTTGTATGTGGCAAGAAGTGACTTTTCCCTGGGAGAAAACCTGTTCAGGCTTCCTCTGGAACTAGTGTGCATCAAAAGAAACACTCAGGTTTCTTGATTGGTGAGATTAAGCTGTGATGAGGTTACAGAGTCAAATCTCACAGGTAGTGGGAGTTACCATGGTTTTGAGAAATAAGATTTTTTTCATAGTTCTCTGTTAAAGCTATTCAAATGTAAACTGTTCTAATTAGTAAACGTCAAAGATCAGTTGTGAAAACCTTAATTGCTCTGTCTGTCTTTTGTTCCAAAAAAAGATGTTTAGTTAGTTAGCAAGTGACTGCTAAGTAAGCTTGTTTGTATGTATTGTGTTCTTCGTATTTTTGGAGACCAACTTGAAACAGATACAGAGCACTGATGTTCTATAGGGGTTGTGTTAAATGGATCAAAACAGTGTTTTTTGTTTTGCTTTCTTCTTAATGAAGTTAGAGGATTCTTTTCTCTATTTAATATAAAACTTATTTTTTTAATATTATGTCTCTTTGGGAGAAAAGAAGTTACATCTTTCATGTGGACAGGGAGGTGTGAGGAGCTGCATTCTTTCCAGCTCTGGTTAGTGTCTCCTGCTCTGAAGGAATGGCATGTGGAGCAGTGGGCATGAAGGGGGCCCTGCCTAATCACCAGTGTGCTGTGTGGCCTCAGGCAATCTTGCTTTCAGCATCTACATCTGTTAAATAGGGCAATGGTGGTGCACGTTACAAAGAAATACATTTATTTTGCTGTCTTTATAGACTTGGCTTTCATGAAGGATGAGATAATTCCGTATTCATTACAGGATTTGGATGGTATGCAGTAAGCAATACAGAGAGGAGAAGAGGATTGAGGAAAACTGAACTCTGAGGAAAAAAACAAGCATTGAATAGCTTTTCATTTGGTGACTGCCCTCATGCTGAGAGCTAAGTTAGGAAAAGTTTTGAAGGAAAAGGGTAAAGAAAATACATGTATGTAAGCACTGCGGGTGGCAGGAGTGAAGCTGGATGGGCAGTGTTCTCTGGCAGCCTTTTGAATGCTTGCTTGGTAGCCTAAGTCAACTTTTGTCACCTATTAATTTACTACCGATTCATCTAGTTTTACTGCTCAAAACTATGCTCAGTAGCACAGATTACTAACCAAGCTTCTGCTGAAGGATGACAGGCATGTAACATAACTAAAGGAATAGCAGTGCACTCCTCTGTCTTTGGAGCAGTTAAAGATGATAACATCCTCCATCTATCCATCGTCACCCCCTGAAGAGCATCTCCCACAGTTCAGCCAGCAAAATGGAACATCTTCATGATCCTTAGTGTCACAGCATTAACATAGCTTCTCCTCCTTCGTTGTTGTCTTTGGTTAAAGAGATTACCCTGCAGGGAAACAGCTAAAAGAGCACTTAATCATAGAGGTGAGTTGGTTCAGCCATGAGAGCAACAGCCTCCTCTTGGGATGGTGTTGAACAGCTGATGGGGTCCTGAGTCACTCAGTGTGTTGCAAATTGTACGTGTACAAATCTTCCTGTGCAGAGCATAAGAACAGCCACGCTGGGTCAGGCCCGAGGTTTATCTGGCCTTACATCCTGTCTCTAAATATGAGTAAGTGCTGTGCTGTGTGTTAGATTTTTTTTTTTTTTTTTTTTTTTTTTCCCCTCACACGTAGCACTGATGCCTAGCGTAGGGTATAAGACAAGGAAAGAATGCTGTGATACTTCCTCTGCCTCCAGTGCTTTGCGGCTTGAAGATTTCCTGAGCAGGAGGTTATGCCTTTAATAGCTCTCCACAGATTTTTCTTCTGTGAACTTCTCTAGTCCTTTCTTGAACCCACATACATTTGTAATATCCACAGTATCCGGTGGCAGAGAGTTGGATGATTTAACTATGCATTCTATGAAAAGCATCTTCATGTTGTTTGAGCTCGCTTTTTGTTTTATGAAGTAGCTTTTTGCTTTTACTTTCAAGAGATGGCCACCATTGCCGTACTGCTTCTCATTTTGTTGGAACTCTTATGACTCCTCAGCTGTCTTTTTCAGGCTGATGAGTGTTATTGCACTTCCTTAAGAAGATTTTTTTCTACTATTTTTTACCCTTGTCACATACCCCTGTGTCTTTCTCAGCAGTTTTGGGATGGTGTCAAGGAGGAAGACCGAACACACATGATGTTCAAATGTAGCCCGTCATGGATTTGGTGGAGTGGCGTTATGATATATCTGTCCTTTTTTTTTTTTTTTTCCAGTTTCAAGTAATTGCTGATCTTTTTTTTGCTTTTTAACTGGGCCTGAATATAAAGTAGTAAAACACTTGAGTTTTTATTTAGATGGTTTAATGACAAAATCTCACTTGTGAGTGATAGGAGTTAGTTCAGAATTCATTATAAATGCCATAATGTAAACAGTACTGGCACTAATGGATGCTGAGATTATTAATTAAAGGCTATCTCTCTACCAGAATGGTAACAAGAGGATGTTGTCATATGTTCCTAAATCTTTTAATGACCGGAAAGCAGAACAAAATCCCAGAGAGTAAAAAGTTTTAAAAATTAAAAAATCCTTCAGATGAGATATATGAATGCCTAGTTGGTGCTTCTTAGAAGTCATTTGACTGGACAAACTTGAGGAGAAAAGATAATTAAAGCTCCTTATTTTGTTTGAGAAGTACAAGATTCCTGTGAAGTGCATGCAAGAGATGCTTCTTTTTCCTGTGAAATACAAAGAGCCTATTCCTTGATGTATTATTGTACTTAGAGGATTACTGCACTTTATGGGGTTTCTTCCTTGCCCTCTCTGAATGCAGTACAACTGGAAAGCAAGCAAGATACAGAAAGTATTTCCAAGCTGTAAAGGAAATAGCATCACATGCAAATTGGGGTAAACTGCAGACTTCTGGGGAATGCTTGATTCCTGAGCTCTATACACAGGAGCTCATGCAGTGAGACCCGTTCACGGATGTGCATTTCGTTATTTAAAGAAGCATGCTTGGTTTGATTATTTTTCTCCTATTACTAGAATGCAGATTTACATTCTCATAAAAATATCTATAGGACTTTTAAATACTTCCATGGCTTTCATCTTTCCATTTTTTTCTTAATACTTTCCATATTTGAAGGGTAGAAGAGGGCTTTAATGAGTGTATTGGACTTGTCTGTTGTATAAATCTGACGTTTGCTATGCATTCTTCCTAAGCAGTGAGAAGTAGCTAAGTACCGAGCCAGCTCCTCGTTTGATTGAGTGCAAGAAATTTCTTCAGGCCAAATTTGAGGGAGACATTCAGAGCCATTTCAATTCACAGTTTGGTGTCTCAGCTCTGTCCTCCCTGTCTGGAAGTGAATATCTGAGTGTGTAAACAAATGCTGCTTACGTCCGTGTGTGTTTTTGTAAAAAATAAATATGTGCTGTTATCTGCAGTACTGAAGTTCATGTGACTGTAATATTAGTTGTCTGATCAAAGGAACCTAATCAAGCGTTGTATCCCTCAGCTCCAAGAGCTCAAAAGAATTTCATACAGAAAGTGTTTCATTTCCTTTAAAGCAAAGTGGTAGTATTTTTTTCTTTAATGACCTAAATATACACATTTTGATTTTTTTTTTTTTTTTTTTTTCCCCTCTCCTCCTCCTTCTCTTCTTTCAAAATGTTTTACTTTGTTGCCCAAGTGCAGAAGACTTTGCCAGGAAGAAGGGTGAGCAAAGCTTCTGTTTCCCATGACCCTCGACTCTCATGTTGTTCCAAGAGCTCGCTGCTCTCAAATGCCTTGATAAGTGCTTTCATGCCTCCCCCGCCGGCCCCGGCCCATGCTGCTGATCTTCCTTCCAGCAGCTGTCTTTTCAGAGCTGGAGAAGTCTACCCAGTGCAAGAATCATGGCACGTATGAACACGTAAAGATGCACTGCAGAAATTTTTGCTGCTAAAAATCTGTACGTCAGTGCAATGATTGCTGCAGTGATTTATTCTTGGTTTTCCTGGAAGCAGTTTGTTTACAGCTCCATGCTTGTACTAGATCACAGCAACTCTATCTTTTTTAATTTTTATTTTTTCCCTGAATGCACATTTAGTAGGGAAGATTCATCCACATAGAACAAGGTGCAAATGGTAGAACCAAGCTTGCCTGCATGCTGAGGCTTTTTCTGAATGCATTACAACAGCTTGAAGTACATCATGAAACTGTATTATCATATACTGCTTTGTTTTTTGCTGTCTATAAATAGGCATTGGCATTTTTAAAATTTTTTCTGGATCCTTGTTAGATCAAGAACAGAGAAAACTCTGTATTTTAAAATACTAGTGAAATCAGACCCTAAAAGTAGATGCACCCATATCTTATATTGTGCGAGGGATCTGGGAATTCCCATGTTTTTTCTGGCAGCTCTGGGGTTGCTAGACAGGAAGTCACTTTCTGCTTTTTCAACCTCTGGCAGCATCTGGTCTTAGTTTCTGTGCTGCTTTTTTTTTTTTTTTCCCCTTTTTTTCTTTTTTTCTTTTTTTTTTTTTTTTGCTTTTTTTGTGATACTTCTCCGCCTGCTTGCATTCATCTGGGATGTACCAGGAGTGAGAAATGACAGCAACAAGCCCGATAAAAACCATGCTTCGAAGAAAGAGATTGGGGGAAAGAAAAGACTGGCCTGCTGCTCCAGCTCACTGGGAAAGACTGACACTGCTCTGGGAAATAAACAAACATCTGTGGGGTGGAGGAAGAATGTGGAAGATCATAAAAGAGCGTGTAAAATCCCCAGAAGGAGCAAGAGAAAGTATGTTGAGGGTCAAAGCGGAGTTGCATGGAATAAAGTTTAAGAACCTGGATAGAAAACTGTGCAGAAGTTCATGTAAAATGATGCAGAAGAAAATATGAAAAAATAACAACAGAATTACAGGGCAAAAAAGTTGATGTCTTCTAGCCTTTTCCAGCCTTCTAGGTTTTCAGTATAATCTTATGTTGACTGCTGTTCCAGGTTGTTTGTCATTCAAATAAGTGATAGAACAAAATGGCAATTAATTGCATTTGAAAAAAGGAGAAAAATAAGATGTATGCAGTACATGAGCAGCCCTGACTTGCACTGAGTTAATTAATCTGTTGTTGCTCAAAGCTCTTTACCCAGTATTAGCATCAATATCTTTTTGTACCATAAGAACTGGTTTATGGACAGGGAATCTGCTCTTCATGTGAATGGAGGTTCTGTGATTGTGGGTCAGCTGCCTCTTGGGGTCACCACAGCCAGGCTCTTTTGGCCTGCATAGTGACAGGTTGTCAAACTGCAGCTCTCTGGAAAGCATAGCTGCATGTATGGGAAGGCAGCATGAGCTGTATATAACCTTTCCACTGAAGTGAGCAACGTGAATGTTAGATAAACCTGCAAACAATAAGGAGAGTCAGGAGCAATTATTTACTGTGTGCTATAAGCAGGCAGAGATTCTTTTCAGGAATGTTTCATGTTATGCTTTCCTGAGTGGTTAAATAGGCTCAGGAGTTGGGATCTTCTGATACCAGAGCTACGGAAAATTGTTCTGTCAGTGGGTGCAGGGGAAATACTGAGTAAGTGCCAATTTTCTGTAATTTTAGAATGGAAAGAGGCAGGGAGGTGTTCTCATATTCAGGAAAAAACTTTGTGTACATGAATATACAGTACCAAAAAAATAATAATTATTGTTCTCTCACATATATGGATCTGCACATGTTAGAATCCATCCTGTGGCTCTTGGATGAGAAGTTCAGTGAGTGAAAATGGGTGTGTTTGCAAAACTGGCATTGTATGGAAATGTTTTATTTGAATATAATTTAGAAAAATATAATAATGCACTAACAATATTATCAGGTTGTACCCTACAGCCAATGTTTATAATTTAAGTAACATGAAGTCAATTGCATTCTGAAACTTCTGGTCATATTTGTGGAAAATATGCAGAAAATTACAATTGGTAGTGAAGGACAATTTTGCTTTTTGCTTTGAACCTTATAATTAGTCACTTGTAAAGGTTTTATTGTTGCATTAACTCTGTGGGTTTGGTTTTAGGCTTGGAAGGCTCAGAGCCTGGTAATTCCCAGTGTAGTCTGTTTGTTTTCTAATCAGATACTGCAGTGTTGTTGAACATTCAGTCATACGAACAAAAGTAGTGGGAGAGAGGGGATTTTGTAGATCTGAAGTAATGAGGATTAAAATGCAAGGAGGTGGGAATATTGAAACAAAGCGGAATTACACCACTTAACGTAGCAAAACTGTCAAGCTCCGTTTAAGCCTGACCTTTAGAGAAGCAGATTTGCAAAATGCACTGCGTGGTGTGCTGTGGCTCAGTGCTCACCGCACATACTCACTAAAAGCAAAGGATTTCAGTTATGGTTTCTTTCTTTTCATGTTTTTAACTGTAGAAAGTCAAAAGAGTTAGTCATATAGGTTGTATGGCTTCTATGCACCAAGCTAAAATTCTTTCTGTTCTTCTGTTAAGATGAGAAAGATTAGCTTTCTGCATTTACTGACAGAGCTGGGGTGGGAAGAGTAGAAAGAGGGATGGAACATGACCAATGTTGTCTTTTGACACTATAAAGTTGTTTGGTTGAGAAATAAACTGCTGGGGCATTTCAGTGTGATTTTATTAAGAGAGCGTATTTCAGTACAGGGTAAATGTGGCCAAAAAAATACTGTGTCTCGTTAAACATCAGTGTTCTTGGGGTGTTTCCACAAATGTGTTGGATTTATCACTTCATCAGAAGAGAAATGTTAAGAATATTCCAAGTGCTTTGGAAGTCTCTAACATAAGCAAGCTGGGTTTTGACGAAGTTGTAGTAATTAGCTATAAATCATGTTGGAGATACGGACTTTCCAATAGCTTTTGCATCACATTGTTAAGAAAGCAGGGATTTTGCTACATTTGCTCAAGGAGATTTCTCAGTGCTCAATAGAATGAGAAAGTAAATTGTGCACTTTTCTCATGGAAATACACATGAATAAGAAGATGACGCTGAAAAATTGTGAACTGCTGTACTGCTTTATTTAACCCCGGGGGAATGCAGCAGTGCACGGGTTATGTGTTGACATAGTCTGTTGATGTCTGTTCCCTGAAGATGATGAGAAAGAAATTAGCTTCCCTGAAGTGAAAGAGCAAAATATTGAGCCTAAGGTGGAAAAGCAACGTGGGACTGTTGGGCTGGAGGGCTGTTTATTTTAGTTGCATTGCGTTGTTCCATGAATAGTAAGTTAGCAAATAACCTAAAAACCAATGAAAGTGGCAAAGAGAGGAGATAAAGAGTTCATTGACAGCAACAACAAAACTCTGTGTCAGTGCAGAGCAATGGCCCTTGTGCTGAAAAACCTTTGGCTCTGGACACTGGGCTCTGTATCCCATTGTGGTCTTTTCTTGTTGCTTCTTTATAAAGCGTTATGGCCAATGGCCAGCATGATCTCCATGTGCCCTGCAGAGAGGCTCTCTGCTGTGCCAGCCTGCCCTGGCTTTGGCTGAATTAAATGCTTCTGCAGAAATTTGGAAGAAATGCAATTCCTCATGAGAGGGTTGTTGTTTGTGGTTTGTTTGTTTGTTTTTTTTCCTATGACAGTCAGAAAAGTTTGATCTGAAAATTAATTCGACTCAGCTATGAAGAATAAGAAATATATGCATGCGCATGGAAGTGTAAATAAATTCATCAAATTTACTTCTCAGAATAGAAGTGCCCTGAGCAATGCTCTGGAAAAGACTCCAGTGATGGAAGTCACTTAAAACCAAAGGTGGCAGAAGCTATTTCAGCTGGTTTTATGGATTTATGTTTGTATTTTAAAGGAATGTTAGCATGCATTTTAATCTGCTTTTTAACTGTAGGTGATGCGTGCATGTCCTGGCGTTACAGTGCGGATGTTTTATTAAACTGGGATTACCTGTTCTGGCAGCAAAACCTAGAATTCTTTTAACATGTACAGCTGAGAGAATTCATTGCACTTCAGAGATGTGTGACAACATCATTTTGCTCAGCACCACTTCTTTGGGTGAATTTACAGCTCCTTTACAGGTTCCGTCGTTTGGGCTGACTTTCTGTCATATGTATGAAATTGGAAATTTTTCTGTATGTGATAGTTACCTTGGCAGTTGGTTTTCATTATTATTATTATTATTATTATTATTTTTCATTCTTAAAGCAATAGTGAACTATGAAGAGTGGAAAGAGGTGGAAAAAAAAACGCATTTTAGTGCTGTTTTCTGAATTAAGATCAACAGCTGTGAATCTGGAATTTCTAGTGAGAAAGCCCTCAAGGCAGGAAAGGACGTGAAGTGTAATGGTGATAGACACAAACTTGTATGATCACTGCTTTTAACTGCTTAATCATTCATGCTGCCTAAATATAACCGTGCTGCCAGCTGCTGTGTTTGCAGCCTATGATGTGGAAGAAGTTGTCCCACTGTGACTTGTTCTAGTTACAATCAAATTGACTGTAGCAAACACAGAAGCTGTTGAAGTTCAGTGCTTCTCAGTGGGGTGTTCTTGTTCCTCCGGCTTATTTCTGGCTGTTGATTTAGCTTGCCTGCTTGAAGTTCTGTCTTGTAAAAAGTAACAAAACCAAGGCAATTCCTGGTTCATCTGCACAATAAAGAAGTTTATTATGAAGTATTTAAAGATATATGTATCTCACAACTATTTTCTTGAATAAATAATATTATAAAAATTTGTACTTCTAATACTCCTCTCCCCTCCCTCCCCCCCCCTTTTTTTTTTTCCCTTTTAATTGCATAAATTGTTAAATGTTTCCTTGCCCATGTCTTTTAGTGCAGTAAGAATGCTGCAAGTCATGCTTATAGCTGCTGGATGACAGTGACAACGTCTCTATTATAAATCTACTTTTTCAAGAGTTTAGATAACTTAGCCAGAATAATTGTTTCTAGGATGAGAATTACTTACAGAATAAATCAAGAAAATGAATGTATCTGTTAAGCAATTTAAAAAAAAAAAAAAAGTGTATAGTTCATTTTCAGTTTCTGAGAAGGAATAAAAGTCAGTTACCTCAGTAAATGGTTGTCTATATTTTATCATGCCATTTTTTCAAGTATACTAGCAGTATCATTCAGTTCCTGCTGTGTTTTCACATTTTGCAGTTTCTCAGTGCTCTGTTCTGTTTGAGTAGCTCAGGTTCTATTTAACCTGTATGTCAGTGTGTTCCAAAGGGAAGAGCTGATAAGGAGAGGCCACCTGGTGCTTCTTCAGTCCTATCTAACAGAGGAAGCAAACAGCTTAGGGGCTTGAAACACTGAAGATAGCTCTGCTCAATCTCTGTTCCAGTCTTCAGCTGCCCCAAAATGCAGCTGACTGCTGACTTGCCCTCACTGCTCAGCCATGGCCCCTTCCCTTCTGCTTCCTTGAGAGCCAAACAGCAATAACTGGCTTTGTGTTGGGTCACCAGAGCTGCTGCTGTTACTATTTTAGCCAGTGTCTGCTTTGAAGTGCAGCTTGCTGCATTTCTGCTTGTACTCAGGAGTTCATTGGGCATCTTTAATCTTCTTCCTAGGTTCCAGCTGCTATTTTTCTTCATTAACCTGGTGAGAGACACTGAGTTTTTCCAGAATGATTGACATCACTCAGGGGGAATTATGTTTATTGGAATTTCATTTCCTAAGGAAATCATCTTTATAAGTAAACAAGTGAAGAGACTTGCCCTTTGATGTGTTGTAGGCTGTTACTTGAGCAGGGACACAGGCTCTTTGATAGCCCACCAAACCTCTGCTCTTGGAGCTTTTTGGTCTCCTTTCTGGATGATGTGAACTTGCTGCTGTTCTTCTAGCTGACAAACCAGCAAAGCCAACCAACCTTCACATCCTCACCAAAAAAAATCTGAGTGTTTACGATATTGTGGAAATCTTTTCAAGTTTCACTGTCTGTAGAACTTAGTCTTTGTTGTGAAGGGCTGTGCCACAACTCACACACTCAGTCTTTCATCTTTCAGGTAATGTATCCATCATTTCATCACTTTGTTGCAACATATTGCTCCTTCTTCCTCAAGGCTTTGGGCAAGAATTTAATGTTTTAACAAATCTAGGATAAGAAAATTGAAGAACAATTATAGCATGAAAGTAACTCTTAGTTTTATCTTACTATTCCCAGCATGTCACGTTTTAACTGAAGCATAAAATAAATTATTAATAACAATTGTTATTTAGCTAATAAGTTATCTGAAACCTAAAGTATTATAGTTCAAATTAGATCTCCCCTTTTTTTTTTGGCAGTTTGAAGCAATGTAAATCTTAAATAAACCCGACCTCTAGTATGATGCATTTTTTTTCTCGACTTCTTTTTGCTTAAATATGTATTAAGAAGATTGATCAAAAATATGAAAGTGTCAAATTCAGGAAGAAGTGGTTTCCATTAGGGAAACTTGTTTTGTAACATTCCCGAATAAATGGTGGCATCTACTGTTCTTTCATTAGTGTTACGGTATTGATATTTTGTGTTATATGAATCTGTATCTAACAGTGCTGTTGTATGACCTGCTTGTGGTTAAGCTGTAATTATCCTTTCACTGTTTCCAGTCACGCTTTATTGTATTTCTTTGAGTACTTCTCAGTACTACCTCTGACCAAACTCCACGAACTCCCCTGGCTGGTTGGCTGACTCAATTCCAGCTCTACCAAAGAAGTCAGCTCCACCTCAGTTACTCCTCCCCTAAATGTATCAGAGTGCAAATGGCTGCTCTGCACTACATACACCACTGCTCACCTGATCGTAATCTTTGTGTGTGACTGGGGAGCACAGGGTACATGAGGGGGGTGAATACTGCTGGAAAGGGAATGTGAAGAGCAGCTGAAAGTGCCATTTAGAAAACCACTCCAGTAACCAAGGGATATTGGAGCGTATTTTCATTCTTTCCTTGGTGTCCGGGGAGTATGCACTGAGTGCCTGTACAAGTGCAAGGACAAGACTTACGTTATCATGGAGACTTTTGAGTGACTGTCGTTCCCTTGCTGATAGGCTTGTACTGCCAGATACTGCTGGTCGATAAAGCTGATGAGGCTTTTGTAGTAACTTGGAACATCAGCAGACTTTCCTCTGAAGAGATTTCTATCCTAGGCTAAGTGGAAAATTCTAGTTAATGTGTACTAGAAAAAAAGGTGGAGATAGCTATCAAGATCTACGTACTAGAACATGAGAAAGAGTGACTCTTGCAATGCTACATAACTTGCAGATCATAAAAAGCTGATTTAAATAGTGCGGTGATTGACATTTCTGTGTCTGCAAGAAGCAGAATGTATTGAGATTTCTCAATGACGTTTAGACTCTGGGATGTACGGTTATAAGTGACGTAGAGCACAAACCCTTTCCAGCTTTATCTCTTTTCATTTTCTTCATGGTATTATTTGCCTGTCCTGGCTTGAAGAGGCAGCGGCTCTTAAATCAGATCTAATTCAATTTTGAATTCTTGGATCTGTGACAGACAACCTGCTTATTTCCCAGCTTGTCCTTTTGCTGGGACCAGATGAATAGGTAATAGGTCAAAGTGGTAGTGTGTCTAAGAAAGAAGATGATAAACAGAACTATAATTGCACTGCTTGGTCCAGTTTTGGTACCTCATTTGCTGTGTAGAGCTTTGAGTGCTTATAGAATCCTATTGCTGCTTCTCAGAAGCTGGCCAAGTAAGTCAGTAATTTCCTGCAGAATAATATATTTAATATTTTCAGGTAAAATGAACTTTGTACAGAATCTCTAAATGAAGCATTATAAGAAACCTCTGACCTTGGAACTTCATTTATTCTTTGCTGTGCTTAACAGCTGTACCCTTAATACAATATCTTCAGAGATTTTCAAGCTATTAGAATAGATCTCATTTGCAGTCAGAAATCTCCAACTAGTATCATTTTGGATGATTTGAGCAAGTTATTTGATGAGCCATGTAATTGTTATTACATTTTTCTTAGCCAACACTTTTAAGTTGGATTAAACGTTTTCTTCAGGTTCATAACGTAGGAGAATGTTAACACTGATTTGCTCACACAGTGAAAGATCAGCAGCTGTGCATGACTAATCTCTTATATAAAATGGAGACTCTCCCTCCTTTATTTTTACTATTCGTTTTCCTTTCCCTTGACACTTGTTCCAGTGAGCGTTGTACATGGAGAAGAGTGACAGGGGAGAGTCCTTTCTCCCTTGCTTCCTTTCTATAAACATTTAGTAGATTGTACAGAGGAAATAAATCTGCATTCATATTAGTGATACTTAATTTTTATACTTTCATAGAGTATCTCGAGTTGAAGGGACCCGTAAGGATCACTGAGTCCAATCCCTGTCTCCACACAGGATCACCTAAAAATCAAACTGTGTTTCTGAGAGCATTGTCCATCCTGATAGTGCTGACAACAGACCATCTTTTTTGTTCATCCACTTTAGGACTGTTTATTCCTTCCAGCACCGATTAGTGTGCAGCGGTTCTGCAGAATTATTTAGGATTCAGTGAAGTGACTTGGTGGAAGAGCTAGCAGTTAAAGTGTGGTCCTTTAAACTCAGAGCAACACGCTGCATACCAACTAAAGTTAGGTCTAACTGCTGTAGAACAGTATGTTACTTAGATATCAGAGATACTGTGTTTGCACAGAGTGCTTAAGCTCTTCAGAAAGATTTATTTTGTTTTCTTCTATAGTAACAGTAGGAGACACTTTGTGTTTAGCTTCTGAATTCTTAATGTAATGAATAATGAAATTTTCATGTATAGTAGGAAATGTTCAGTAAGGATGCAGTAATTTAATTCTGCGCAGCTTTCAATGGGAAATCTGGTGTATTTTGCTAAGATGTCAGGAAACTACAGGTGATGACAAATTCTGTTACCAGTATGTGAAGGACAGTGTCTCTGATGAATAAAAACAGGATACATAGAGAAAATGATGGGATGCAAATTTAAGGAAGCTTTGTTGAGGCAACATTTTTATGTAAAGAAAATACAAAAATTCTTTCTTTTATTCCATGTCTAGAAATGATTAAATCTTCAAAATGCAGTTGGAATATGCATATATAAAGGAAATATGTATTGAATTTGCTGTGCTTTCACTTTCAAATATTGTAAGTAATTACAAAGCAATTCTTACTGTTAGAAGTTCACGACTTTCTTTTAAAGGAAGGATATTTTCTAAATTTTTCAAAGGAACAATCAACTGGGACAGATATTTAAAAGCTTCTGTGCTAATTTTATGTCCAATTATTCCTAATCTTTTAGAAATTTTAATTATTCAGGGAGGTACCAGATTGTAGGTTAAAGGAGGGGGAACACCTGTCCTTATAAGGGGTGAGAGGTCTTTCCTTTATTCTGTTCTGCTTATCAGTAAGATACAGATTATGTTTACCCATTTCTATATATCCTAGCTATTTTTCCAATATAACCATACGTGGACTGGTGCACTGTTGAATTATAGAATTACCTTAATTGGAAAGGACCTCAAAGATCATCCAGTCCAACTGTTCACCTATCACCAGTATTCCCACTGAACCATGTCCCTTAGTACCACATCTGCACATTTCTTGAACTCCTCCAGGGGCGGTGGCTCCACTGCCTCTCTGGGCAGCCCATTCCAGTTCGTAACCACTCTTTCAGAGAAAAAAAAATTCCAAACATCCAACCTGAACCGCAGTTTCAGACCGTTCCCTCTAGTTATGTTGCTCGTTATGTGGGAGAAGCGGCTGACCCCCACCTCACCACAATCTCCTTTCAGGTCATTGTAGAGAGCTACAAGGTCTCCCCTGAGCCTCTTCTTCTCCAGACTGAACAATCCCAGCTCCCTCAGCTGCTTCCCATAAGACTTGTGCTCCAGACTCCTCACCAGCTTTGTTGCCCTCGTTTGAACATGCTCCAGGGCCTCGATGTCTTTCTTACAGCGAGGCCCAAAACTAAGCACAGTCCTCAAGGTGCGGCTTCACCAGTGCTGACTACAGGAGGGCCATCACCTCTTTGCTCCTGCTGGCTGTGCTATTTCTGGTACAAGCCAGGATGTTGTTGACCTTCTTGGATGCCTGGGCACATTGCTGGCCCACATCTAGCCAAGTGTCAACCAACATCTCCAGGACATTTCTTCCACACAGGAAACTGCATGTGAAATTGTTTAATAGCCTTAGGTCAGAGAATGCTTTTTGGCTCACTGATGTCTGTCAGCCAGTGTCAGCAGACGCAGAGCAAATACTGGGGCAGGGCAAAATCCTGATAGGAACTGTGACCTTTGATAATGGTTACCTTCAATTACAGAAGAATCTTTGCAGTCATCTTATTGCATGGATCCTGATTTGAAAAGATTTAGAAAGGTTTTCAGCTCTTATTTTGTTTAGGATAGTGGCATGTTTTTTATTGTTGGAGATATTTAAAACTGAGCAGTCTGTGTGTATGTGTATGTCTTGATATCAGACATTGGGCCAATATCTACATTTATACAATAGATTTTATTCATGCAAGAATAAAATAGTCTTCGAGTTTTGCCTCAGCTCTGAAGGTTTTGGTGCAGGTAGATGAGTATCTTAGCGCTTTCTAAGAGCAGTGCATTAAGGTTGGTAAGGACCTCTGGCTCCATCTGGCCCAGACCCTGATCCAACAGGGACACTCAGAGCAGGATGCCCAGGGCCACATCCAGGCTTTGGAAGATTTCCTAAGAGGGATAAGCAATGCTTTTGGATCAGAGTCAATGACTTGTCTTTTGCTTGTATCTTAACCCCACCATGTCTTTAGGTTAGATTTAGTGGATATTAGACTCTTATTTGTAAACTTTTCTAGCTTCTAAACAGGTAACATATATATAACCTCAAGGACATGGATAATTCTTGCTGCTTTTGTGGGTTCATCTAGGCTGATAACATTCTCAGATCTTGACTGTGTTTGCTACCACATTCACAGAATCACAGAATTGAATTCATCTCACAGAATCTAGTTCATCTCTGCATTTGCCATTAGTACATCTAATGAAGGAAAGAACAGGTTTATGTGGTTACCATGATATTCTGCTTATGAATCTGATTTGCTAGATTGTATAGAGTTCTAATGAATTTTTATGCTATATGGTTTGGATTCTTTTGTTATTTCATTGAATCTTAAGATCCATTGTGCGTAATTCAGTGAGAACAGTGCTGAAAGACCATGGGTGATCTACATAATTAGCAAGCATTCTTTTTTTTCTTTTGATTTTTTTTTTTACAAAACGTTTTGTGTAAGATTATACAATGTTGGTGTATTAGAGTAGTGAAAATGTAATTTTTTTTTTTTGTAATGTCATGCATAAGAGAAGTTATTGTTATTTTTGTTTCAGTCTCTGAACTGATCTTTTAAACAATGGTAGTCTTTTTACATCTGTGATATACCAATAGACACTGATTTTTTTTTTTTATATAGTATTTTACAACAGTTCTTCATTTATCAACAAAATATGTGTATTTGTTTACAAAATCTGGGATCTAGCATGTTTCTGGGATATGACAAGTCATTTGATTTTAAGTAGTGATAGGAATTTTTAAAAGCAGTGACTGTGCAAAAAAGTGTTACTAGAAAGGAAAGTTTGTGAACAAGATGAATGAAGCATTGCTTCAGTGAAGTTCTGGTGGAATAACACTGGTTTCCTTGTTCTTTTTTCTTTCTCTTGAATTTTAGATTTATCCATGGCAGTGCAAAAATTCTCACAATCCTTACAAGATTTCCAGTTTGAGTGTATTGGAGATGCTGAAACTGATGATGAAATTAATATTGGTAAGTATCTCCTGCAATACTTCATAAATTCTCATATGTTTCTTATATTATTGTTACAGTGAGGCAAAGTACTATTTAATGGTGCATGTAACAAAAAAATGGAAAGGACTCAGTAAGTGAGAAGCATGCAAGATTGTAAAAGGACTTGTCAAAAAAAAAACCACCACTAACACCCCATGTTCATGATGTAGTTCAGTTCTTTGTAGTTTGAAGAATTCAGTATAAGTTTGTCAACTTAGTCAGCTGTGAATCTTCTAAATCCTGCTGCTGTTTTTAATTTCCAGTTTTCTTTGGGATACTGAAAGGTATGCAAGTTTCCCATGAGCTAACCTGGGTCTGCAAGAAATACTTAAGTACCTAGAAAGACGGAGGAAGTGTTTAAGGATGTAAAAACAGGAATATGTTCTTTACAACTTGTGCATTCCTAAGTATATAGTTGTCTGAGTTTCTGCCAGTAAAATTTACTAGCTGCTTAATGGTCTGTCTCTGCACACCCAGAACTTCGGCACTCACAAAACTGAACAGCTCAGCTCGTCTTGAAAGTAAGTCTCTTTAATATCTTCAAAATAATCTTTCTTCAGCAGATAGAAGAGGTAGTCCTGAGTCTGACATTCACAAATCCCACTGCTCCTTATTCTAGAGCATTGCCGTAGTTACAGTGATGCTTTCAGGCAGCTGGAGTGCTCCAGCTTCTGTTGGTGATAAACCTGGATACTGATCCATCTTCAAAATGCCTGTGTTCCGTATTGTGAGCTTTAGGTACCTTGTTCCTCCCATGTCTCTCTCAAAACAAGTAGGAACTGGTTGTTGAAGAGTTGCTTCTAAAAGTGAGTAATTTGGCACTACAGCAGGGAACATAGGATTTTTAAATAAATAAAAAAAAAAAGAATCTACATAATGTTGAGGGGAAACAAAAACGTATTTGCTCATTTATTGATGAGCTTAAACTTTAAAATTTAAAATTATTTTATGTTTACATTAAATATTTATTTTGTGATTTCGTACAAAATGATTTCTAGAACAATGGAATATAACTGCAGTACACATTCGGAAATGGATAGGGGAATATGAAAAGGGTGAAATTTAGTAGTAGAATTTAGTAGTTTAGTGTGAGTGTTACTCCTCTGTTGAGTTTTAAAACATTCCAAAAAATAGAAGAACATTTTTGTCCAGGGCCATGAAGCACTGTATTCTAATTTACTCAATACAGTACTTTGTCCTCTGATTTATTTTTTTTCTGATTTGTTAAGTGCACAGATGAAAAGACTCATATGCATGCACTTTTTTGGCATTCTATGTATTATTTCTTGGCTGCTGAAGTTAGCTTGTATGTATTTTATGCATTTAAACTAAATCTGCAGTATCTCAGTTGCATATCTTAGATTTGGTCCATTTTTATTTTTCTAAAAGCATAAATTTTGCATTTAAAATGAGGTGACTGATGACAAGGAGGACTTCCATTTTACTGGTAGCCTAAATGTAGAAAAAAAAGACATTTTATTGTTTAGACATTAAACAGGCATTAAAACTGTTTAGAAAAAAACAGAGTTCATGAAGCTTGACAGCTGATTTATTTCACTTGGAGCTTCAAAGTAGGGATTTCTAGCTTCTAAGGCAAGCATTGCCTGATGGATTGTCATGTGCATCAAAGAAGCTTATAAGAGTAAAAGGTAAACTGACAGGAATCAAATACAAGTGTAACAGAACGTGACTGATACTGTGTGTTTTTATAGGGTAACTCTCAATTTTTGATCTCCCTAGAGCAGTGAACTAGAATTTGTTCATATCTTTAACATGTCCCAACCAGCTCGATGGTTTCTTTTGTGTTTTTTTAATCGGCAAACACAGTCTTGTATAGAAGAATCCTGCCCTCTGTGACTTCTGCTTTCACCTCCTTTAAGGAAATCTATGGCTGCAAATGCTGCTGGGAAGTTTTACTTCAGTTTCCAGTGATACTCTAACTTGATGAGTTTTGTACAAAAATGCCATTTACATATGGGCTATATTCTAAAGATTTTAAAACGCATTTCTGTTTCAAGCATGGTGGCATGCTAATATTACCTTCTGAATAAAGCTCCTGACAGAATGTCATAATTTTTTTTTTCTACTTTTTCAAAAATGAAGCATGAGGGATTTTTTTTTTAAACTGTAACAAATATTGGAATTGAATTGATGGCTCTGTGAATTTTTTCTTTTTTTAAGTGAAACCAGAGTTGAAGGTTCCTGGTTCATAGCTAAGAGCACTCAGTATTTGCAGAATTGTGATACCATTTGTCATATTTATTTTTCATCCATTTAGTGTTTCATCCAGCTGTGCTTTTTATTTATTTTATCTTTTAATTCTCATCTTTGGTTTCTAATTGTTATGATTTCTTAATAGTTATTTACAAATGTTTAATTATTTGATAGAAGTGATGCTCTTCTTCGACAAAAATGTGTTTGTAGATGTATAAAGCATTTTATATATAGTTTCTACCTCGTTGCAAGTTACCAATATTAATCTACTCAGCCACTATCAGATGTACCATGCCCAAGCTAGAATCAGACATCTTATGCACATCTTGTAAGCTGTTCTTCTGATTTTCTTCAGTTACCAGGCTGGCTTCTTCCTCAAATCAAATATAACTTGATTTTTTACTTTTTTTTTTTTTTTTTCCCCAAACTGTGAACATAAAGAATTCATGCTATAAAGATTTTTCTCAAATTTTCTGCTGACAAATACAGTTTGTAATTAAAAAATAAATCGCTAGCACCTGTTATCAGTGTTATTTCTTCCTCTTTTTTGAAATGCACATGGCAGCGTGTGATCCACAGTGTTACAAAGATCATATTACTGATTAATGGAACATGAATATTAGCTTCCATGATGTGTGATTCAGCCAGGCACTCTTTATTTGTGTGATTGAAATTTGTGCGGAAAGAGGCATCTTAGCACTAAAATAATTAACCATTAACACTATAAAGAAGGCTTAATGCAGTTCAATCTGACACAGGAGGGTTTTTCATCTTAGTAACTGTTCATTCCTCAGTATTAAATAGTGAATGACAGTATCACGTCTTGCCTTTTAAAGATTATTGCACTGTACACAGTTTCTGCCTGATACGCAGTTAAAGAATGCAATGATAGTTTTCCACAAAAAAATGTGTTTTATTTACAAGTTTCTATACTTTTAAATAAGCTAGATTCACTCATATAAATGCAAAACTGTATTTTTAATGAACAAGTGTCTTTTTGAAATTTTTTGTTTGTTTGTTTTACACTGTGCAGACATAAATAATGCAAGAAGGTTCACCAGCTCCTCCTTTCCTAATAGTATCCAGCTTATGTCACATAATTTCTTCTGCAGGAATCTCCCTGTTCTTATCATCCTTTCTTCTGTTTGTTATCTGGATTGTAGCTGATACAGACAAAAATAGTTAACAGTTGAGTAGAATTCTGTCATTGTTCTGTCTTGTTTCTTTAACAAGTTCTTATCTATTTTGTATTGAGATTTATCATAAACTAGTAAGATTTAAAATCAGCAGCATAAGACTGTGCTCTTTGGAGTTAAAGGAAACCAAGACAAATAAGTACATTCTGTTTCTTTTGTATGTTTAGGCCTTCCACTGACTCTTAAGGGTAAAGCCAAACCTCAACCATGACATTGGATGCATTTTACTTAAATATCTGTTTTACGTTAGCATGTACTATTTAGGAAAAAGCACTGAAAGGTGTTTGTGCTGTTTTGCTAGTGATTTTGATATATATATTTTTTTACCTGAGGACAAATATATTTTCACAGGTTTATATTATGAAAGATGTTTCAGCTGATGCTTTCCTATCCTTAAGATAGGGTGATGATGGTCTGTAAAATTGTTGTTTTTAATTAAGGAACAAGGAATAGGTCAGAAGTTCTGAAATTTGCTATTTGCCTTGTGGGAGCTAAAACGTTCTGGGGAGGAAAGAGTTTTTAAAAATAATAAAACAAATGAAAGAAGGAAACCTTTATCAAGGCATTTGTTAAACTCCACTGCTCTGTCTTAAGGCTCTCTTGTTTTGAGTTGAGCAACCATGCCAGAAGCTCAGTCTTCATTTTGTTTTTACTGGGCATTCAAAACAGAGCTTGTCAGCAGACAAACATCCAATCATTTGATGCAGCAAATTGATCCGCGTTCAGTAATTAGTATGTAGAAATAAAAAAAAATTAAAAATTTAAAAAAAAAAGGTTAGGATGTTTCCCTCATCCCATTTCTTAAAGCAGTGTAAAAGGTTATTGACATATTTAATGGTACAAAGTGTGTGTTATAGAATCATAGAATCATAGAAAAGGACCACAATGACCACCTAGTTTCAACCCCCCTGCTATGTGCAGGGTCGCCAACCACCAGAGCAGGCTGCCCAGAGCCACATCCAGCCTGGCCTTGAATGCCTCCAGGGATGGGGCATCCACAGCCTTCTGGGGCAACCTGCTCCAGTGTGTCACCACCCTCTGTGTGAAAAACTTCTTTCTAACTTCTCACCTAAACCTCCCCTGCCTCAGTTTAAAACCATTCCCCCTTGACCTATCACTTATCCACCCTTGTAAACATCCATTTAAAATAGATTTTAAAAAAGGAGAATTTATAGGAGCTTTAGGCCAACCTAAAGTGTGTGAAAGCAAACTCTGACAAATGAATGTATGGAATTGCAATCTCCTCATTAGGATGTGCTGTCTTTTGGAACTGCTTAGAGCTCATCAGGGCCTTCAGAAAGCTGACTGAAAGCTCTCCAGACAGTTGCAATTTTAAGTCACTGTATTTCTGTATGTAGCATGCAATGGCCTCTTAAATTAGTCTGATTCAAAATTAATTTTTAAACTCCATGAAGTCATCTGCTGTCTGAATCACTTTGAAAATCATCACCTTAATTGCTGGAGGTTAACTTGGAAGTTCAGGAAAGTCCTTTTTTGATTTAATAGTCTTCCCACTTCCCACATTGACATTTGTAAACACATTTCTGAATGATGTTACCTAACATCAAATAATTCTAAAATGAATTCCAATGGCTCTATTATACTGCTGCCTTACGCACACCAAAGAGACAGATAGATTTTGTCACCACCTTGAAGGTGGAGCTTCTGGGGGTGGATTTCATTACCATATGCATCATCTCAATACTGTTCTTACTGCTTGAATTTGTTGACCTTGTGGAGCATTACAGACTTGCATATTTACCAAAGGCGTTTTTTAGATGGGTGTGGGAAAGGGTTTGAGCCCTAAATTAGCATAGAAAACTATTTGCAACTCAGTGTATTTGCATAGACTGAATGTGTGCTGTTTTTCCACAGTTACCTGCCAAAATTTGACAGCTTTCTTTCTTTTATTTTTTCCCTCGTTGAAAGAATGATTTTTGAGATTAAATTTTTAAGTGATTTTTAAAAGCAGCTACGTGCAAGATGTGAACCTGAGGACAGAATTTCCTTACTACTTCTGATGGATTATTTTTATCTACAAATGTTAAGTAGTAACTAAATATGGGAAGTACTCAGCAAATCTCAGGGTGTGATGGGCCTGAAGTATTTGTTTAAAATCTGTTTCTACCATTATTATTATTATTATTATTATCCTTTTAAAAATCCCTGTTGCATATCTAAACAAATGCCACCTGCTTTCAGAACACTCTTGTTTATTGACTCCAACGAATGATCTTAGGCTGTGGCTTGGATCCCATAGGGGCTTCAAAACAGCAATTGCACCAGAAAGAAAATTTTGGCTTTCTGTAGGTCTCGCACACAGATCTTGTCCTTGCTTCTGAAAGGTCAAATGTATCAGGCAGAACAGTAAAGAAAGTAATGTTGGCCTTTATTTCTGCAAGAGAAAAAGGTAGAATAAGGTCAACAACACATACCTTGTTTTTTCTTCTTTTCCAAAATACATATCAGAGTTGCTTCATTCTCTCTTAATATGTTTATTCAAATGTGAAATTTTAGACTGAGGTGACTGATAGCACCCTTCCTATCTGTCCTACCTTTCTTTTGTGTCAGAGGAGCTGAATTTGAAGTATGGGATCTCCTGAGCTGTTGCAGTTTACATCCTGATATGCTAAGGAAGTCTAAAATGTTTTAGTGTATTGGATTGCAAACTGTGGTGTTTCAGACTGTGCTTTGCCATTGAGTTGTTGCTGTTTACAGGGGTTGAGGCTGGTGATGAATAGCAATAACTTGGTAGTCCTGGTACGTTCTGCAAATGTGTAAATGTGACATTAAACCAGAATAACTGAGTAGACAAGTTAAAAATTGTGTGCCGCTTGCTGGTCAGGATGAGGCATGTTTTGTCCCTAGTTATTAGGTTAAACTTATGTTCTCCTGTAAATGCTTTCTAATTTATCATCCTCATTCCATAACTTCACTTCTATCTCCCTCTCTTTGCTATTTTAGTGTCCAGCTCTGCAATTATTTGTAGACTTGGGCATCCTAGTACTATTATCATATAGTGAGTTTAAGTGCTTCTGAGGAGATGGTTAGTCTGAGGGCTAGAGAATTTCATTACAGAGATGGTTTGAAAATAACCAGTGTGTACTATTGCTTCTCATAATGCACCTTTAGTAAAAAGGTGCAACGGTTGAGAACTGTTGAGTTAGTGTGCCTTGTTTTTAAACAACAGGCACTCATTTTCAAAAAAAAAAAGTAGTTGTTTGTTCACCCAGGCTGTGAGATATTCACCTTCAGGCTTGAACAAGCAAGATGGAATTTTACTTCCTGAAATAAGAATCCTTAGCAGAATTTGGAATTTCAAGACTAGCAAATCCTTCATCACTTTGTAGATCTGAATTCAACAAAGAAATTATGGCAAACCTAACATTTGTTTCAGTATTTGTTGATAATTTTCATAATTCAAGTGCACTAAATTTTACAAATCAAGAAAAAAGAAGTATTAATGATTCTCAGCTGCATTCTGAATATATTGCTTTTCTTGTTACTTCCCCTTAATTAATTCAGCATTCACATAGAGCCACATGGAGATAAGTTTTGTACATCTGGAATAATTGAAATACCATATTTTTCTCCTGTCATTTGAAGTATGGATATGTGTCTGAAGAATCAATGGTAAAGTAAGACAGACGTGTAATTATAATTATTTCTAGTTCTCTTGTTTATGCTAGGAGTGAGTATAACTGCTGTAGCTTAATATGTTCTACGTTGCTCCATGGTGTTTTTCCACATTGCCGTGTTATTTATCTGTTTGAAAAACTTGAGAAAAAAAGTAGCAATTTTATTCTTAAACTTACAGGTTTGTATTCGTAGACAATTTATGTCATGATTCTTTATAGTGAGAACTTGCAGAGGGGAACACAAAGTAAAGCAGGAGGAGATTGAAGGAATTGCTAATTTAACCAAAGCCTACCTTTTGGTCTTCTATATTCCTAAATATTCTGTGGTTTTAAAATCATGCTTCTTCTAACATATCCTGGGCATTAGTCAGCTCTGGAAAAGTCAGATCTGCTCAAGTCAAAGGTTAGTGGCTAATTTGGTTAAGTTAAAAATTAATTCAGGCAGGATGGACTTCTGTAGTGTAGGAAATCATGCCATCTGGGTAACAGTGACAGGACATGAGGTGATGGCCTTAAGCTGTGCTGGGAGGGAGGGGTTCAAGTTGGATATTAGGAAAAATATATTCTTAGAAAGAGTGGTGGTGCTTTGGGATAGGATGCCCAGAGAGGTGGTGGAGTCACTGTCTCTGGAAGTGTCAAGAACTGTAGATATGTGGTACTAAATGGTTAATGGGCTCAGTCTTTTCCAATCTTTATGATTTCATGATTGTTTTCAGTGGGAGCAATTCAATCTCCAAAACCTCAGCTTGTGGAAGCACATTGAGCTCACTTCATCCTGCTGGACATGAAATACAGTTCCATGCCCTGCTGAACTGTGCAGCCAAGCACCTCAGGGCTGCCTTGTGTGTGTCTCCATCAGATGGAAATAGGCTGGTTTCTCTTTGGCAGATGTAATCATTTTTAACCCTAATACTGGCATAGAGATGCAATCATGCTTGATGACCACTTATCTAAAGCAGTTACTTCTTAATTCCGTGAGAACATGATGAAAAAAGGTTTGCTGTTTATAGTCAAAGTCTGTCAATAGCTTGTTAAGTTGGTGGATGGTACCAGGAAACCTCCACTTCCTTTGGTGTAGTAGGAAGGAAAAAGATGAGAAAAGTGATACATCAGTGTGTGAAATAGTTACGATACTTTCCTGTGTGAATAAGTGATGTGTGGGATTATGCATTCACTCCCATGTTCCTAGCAAACCTGAACAAACTTCTTAGATGATGTGTAATGTTTCTGCTGTCACTTCATGACATCACACTTTGGGAGGGATGCTAACCTTCTAACCTTCTAGATTTACCTTTTGATACCAAAGCCCTACCGGAGTTGTAGGTGAACCAACACATCGCTGTTCTTTCATTCTCTTTTATTCTCTGTCCATCCCTCTTGGTCTACAAACTTAGGGGCCATAAAAAGTGTTTCAGATTGTGTTTGTAAGCTTCACTACAGAGAATTCCATTCTGGGGACAAAGCCTGCCTACATGCAGTGAAAGCATGCAGCTGGTACACAGAGACCAGTCTGTCAAGTGTAAGGTTGAGCTACTGAGTCTTTAGGATTAATTCATGCTTCAGAAAACAGATTAATCTTCAAATTGAACTGCATATTCTACTTCCATAGAACATTAGTATGGAGTAGAAACATTACAGCCACTTTTTAAATAAAGTGTTAGAAGTGTGGTGGTAGTATTTGAATAATCCATTTCTCCCCTTCCCTCATAACGTGGCATAGACTGGCATGATAAACATTAACAGTCTTTCCAAGCTGTAGGAAGTGTTTTGACTTTTATTGATCCATTTAGAGTTTTCTACTTGTTTTTGCTTTTTAAGGGTTAGAGTTGTGGGACATGTCGGTTTATTGATATAAGTCAAGTAATTGGATTGATTTAAATTCTGTAACATTGCGTGTCTTCAGATTCTCTCTCTAAGCATTGTATTTTACAGGTGCAAACATAGAAGTTCTAAATAACCTGACTTTTTTGTGTATGTACTTAGCTGGTAAATAAACATCTGTGTGCTTTCTTGTTGACTGTTGTTGAAAAGACATAGAGTGGAAAGTGTGAATGTTTTTGCTGAAAGTATTGTTTTAAATTTTATCGAAATTTGTAATTTTGTTGTTGTTGTTTAAATATTTGTGACACAGTAGCTACCTTTTGTAGCACAAAAAAAAATTCAAGTATGAAATTTTTAGCTGGCTTTAGATATGTAACCCTATCAAAGGTTGGTTTCAGTAAAATTCTACATTGAAGAAAGGGATTTTTACTTTTAACCGAGGCCCTACATTTTATGCTATACATACATTTAGAAAAAATAAATCACTAAATTCCACAATGTATTTATTTATTAAATTTTGCAAGATGAAAATACTCTTGAGTTAAAATTCCAGTTGCTTAATACAGTATGCACATGTTATACTGTGCTTGCAAATCCATCTTGCAGAGTTTTGGGCTTTGATGAGGCTCAGGTCTTGATTCACTCCTTGATTTGGTTTGATTTAGATGTACATGCCCATCACGCTTAGTCAGGAGCTTCCATGTGCACTTGTTTGCTGTCTCTGCTGGGTTTTTTGGCTTTCTAGTGTGACCAAACCCAGAAGAATGTTCAGATGAGTGCTTGACCTGGCAGCCAGCCAGCAGCAGAAAATCTTTTAAACGACTTCATGGGGAACACTCTCTTAAAAAGTTATAGGGATTGAATGCCATAAACCTGTGGAGGTCAAGCAGTGGGAATGTTACTAAATCTTTGAAAGTTTAAATTTCTGTTTTTTTCTTCGTGGGGAATGTGGAGCACCTCAGTCTGAGTGTTGCAGAAAGCCCACGGGCTTCAAATTCTGACACAGAACAAAATACCAGTGCATCTAGCTGTGAATACAGTGCTTTAACTTAAATGAAATAGAGAAAATCTTATATATATATACAAGACTATATATGTTTGTTTACTTTCAATTGCACAGATTTTGGTAGCTGTACTCTGGTTAGATTCTGTGCTCGCTAGTGTGTAGGGAAAGAGGTCTCTTGTTGTAAGGACAGCATGTAGTCCCTAAAGCATAACTCAAGTATAAGTCTTGATTCTGTGGTTTTCTTGCTTCCTGATTTTTGTAATTTTTTTTTGGCAGAAGTTTAAATGAAGCATAATTCATCTCTCTGTGTGTCTCTTTCCATACTTTGTTTTCTGGTATATGATGGTTTTATTTGGCAAATTCAGGAAGATAGCACACTTATTTTCAAGAACTGAGAAAAAATTGGCAGAATACCTTTCCCCACAATTCCAAGTGGAAATGGCCACAGGAAGAAAGATCACCACTTAAAGTTGTGCTCTCTGGGAGGATTGAACTCTCACAGCAATTGCTATTATTTATTTTCTATATTAAGTCACAATGAACCATCCTTGAAATTGGGTGGAATCTTTTATTTTGTTTTCAGTTAATCACAGTGAAAAATTCCAAGTCTGGATTAGGTGCTTCAAAATCTGAATGATGAAAATAAAAGGAATGGCATTATTGATTAAAAAACCTTTGGGTTAAACTTTCACAAGTTTGCTTATTGTATTAAATACTAAGTGGAGAGTGAGGATATTCATTTATTGAGTCTGAAGTTGCCTCACACTGCCTGTTCAGCACAGGGCAAGGTTCTGTTGAGAGGAGAACAGAGCAGGTGGAGTTCCCCATACCTTTGTGCATGTTCCCACAACGGAATTCTTCGAAGTAATTTGTGGTTACTGGGGTTGTGAATTTAAACTTCTGCTAGCAGAATTTCCCATCTGCTTGAGAGTCTCTGTTGGTATTTCCATGTTGTTTTAAAACCTGTACATTTGAATCTTTGCTTCAGCCCATATTTTGACTATGAGAAGTGCATTTCTTTGTGTTATGGGACAATACAGGTAGTGTTGATTCTGTTCATTTGGAGGCTGTGGTACATGTAAACACAGACTGAAGGAATGCACGGGTTGCTTATTACAGATCCATAAGATCTGATACCCAGATTGGGGCAGTGTGAGAGACCAAATGGTGTGTAACGAAGCTATTCCAGTATTGCTTTTCCAAACTTAAACACTACTGATACCCTGTGAAGAGATGAGACATTATTTTGCTCTTCAACTTTTTTTTAAATCCTGTTCCCTTTTGAATGGAAACTTCTGACATAACTTTTGACACTGCTTCTCTGCTAAGCACTAAAGCATATTGGACAGAGTGTTAACTTACAAACTGAAATTAGTGTAAATACATAAGCAATATTATCTTAAGCTGAAAGAAAGTAGTTACTCTGTTGCCTTGAATATCTGGGGAATGAAACCCAGAAAACAATGACATCAGTAAGAAAAGCAACAATTTCAAATCCTTTCACCTTGCTCTCCCATCACCTTCTTTTGTCTTCTTATCTGTTTTCCCAGTAAATGTTTATGGTACAGATTCGAACTGAATTTTCTCCAAAAATATTGCTACTTTGAAAGTGAGGGAAGTGTAGACCTGTGGTACAAAAGTGATAGAAGAAATAGTAGCAGACATTGCAGAAAAGATTTATTATTCAGTGAGTTTGCAGACTGAGGTGCTGATCCTGCAACGTGTTCCCATTAGGCTAAACTCCATTTGTAATTCCATTTAAAGCTGTAGGTAACTGTATGCTTTCAATGTTTTACAGGCTTTATTCAGTAGAAAGAAAAGGTGAAAAAGAATTCTGAACCAATCAGTCCAGGTTGTGATGGTGATAAAGGAAATCTCAGCCCTGTAAGATAGAGGTCTATTTAAATTCATAATCAACATATTGAAAAATAAAGTGAATTTGGGGCTTTGGAGGCTGTATTGCAGGACAGTCCTCATTTGGATTTGCCACAGTGATGATGTTTTGAGACACGTAGTTTAGTTACCTTCAGAGAGATGCTGCATATCCCACGTGGCTTTAATAACAGCCCCGGTTCCTGCTGTGAATAAAATACTGAGAAAGCAAATTATTGCGTCTTTATTCCAGATACTTGTGGTGGCTTCTCAGTGTTAATCTGAAATCTGTGATTTTTGGCTTTTGCGTGTCTGCTCAGGAAACCATCTGTTGCTTCCCTTATCCTACATTCCCCCTCCCTCTCCACACACTTTTTCAGTACGGCTTAAAGCCACTGAAAGAAACACGGAAATTTTATTTGATGTTGTGGCTTTTGAAAAACTGCTTGAAATAGCATTTGTGCCTGCAAATAAAACTTGTCATTAAAAGTTCTGGAAATACTTCTGTGAAACACTAACTATTTAAGAATACATTTTGTTGCATTTCAGAAGTGGAAAAGAAAGTCTTATCTCCCAGCCCTCCTGCCTACACTTATATTTGTTGTGATTTGTCACAGAAGTCTAGTAAACTAGCGTTAATCCTTAGGAAATTTCCTTATGGGTCTGATGTCCATTTTGATTTCTGATGTGGTAATATATTACTGGGAAAATTCCCCTGCAGGCATTAGTTGGTGCTTGAGCTCCAGCAGGAGTTCAGAGCCTGCTGTGTCAGCGCTAATGGTGACTGGTCTCTGGGGGTCATGCGTTTGACTGGTCCTCTTGCCAGCAGGGCTGGGTGCAGGGAGGTGGCACTACCCCAGTCAGTCCATGAAGATGTAAATTTCTGCCAGCTTTGCACATTTTTTGCAGATTTGCTGCACTAGATTCTCTTAATAAGTAACATATACAGCACAATGTGTTTCTGTTTGCATGTTTTCTCTATCCTGGCATTCACATACCTGAAGATGATGGTAATAGATTCTTAAAATACTATAAAATCTTGTTTAGTGTGTGGCTTAGAGTGTTTGAATATTGCCTAGTGATTATTTAAAATGGCCCATTTAATAAATGTAAGTTAAACTGTCCGTTTCACAGAAGAGAGTATTTACTTCAATTCTGTCTTCCACAGTAACTTTCCACTCTGTCTCTCATTGAACATTATATTTTAAACTTGACATTATGTCTTTGAATTCACTTTGAATTAGATTATATACTGAATATATAGATTATACACTGAGTTGATTTTGAGTTAGATTATATAACCTTATCTACTCTTCACTCATTAAATACAGACAGTATCATACCTAATGTGTGCAACATTTAGCATTGCAGCTCAACACTGTATGGTGGTATTGAGCTAACTATTGGTAGAGTAGCTTCAAAAATCTCTCCAGGTATGTTGTTTCCAGGTGATGTGTTCTCTACATGAGTATATAATAAAAAATTCATGAAATTTGTTTTCCCTGTAGACCTCAGGGTTGATTCCAGTACAGTAGATGAGAATTCTAAATCATAAAGGAAGCATATTCTTAATAATCCATTTTATAAATTCAGATAAAAGAATTTTTATCCTTTGTCTTCTCTCTCACAGTCCTTCACTAAACTTTGAATGTGCAGGTGGACGTGTCTGTAGAGCTGTATGGTATGTTTAAAATGTTCAGGATGAAAAAAGACACAAAACACTCAATTTTGGAGAAGAAAACATGGTTGATCTTCGCCATCACACTTTAAGCTGTTGATACTATTCGTTTGCTTCCTTGTGAAGCAAATGAATTAAAAGACTTTAAAAATAAAATAGTAGAGACTGCTTGTCCTGAACAAGGAAGATTTTGCAACAAATTCCTGCTGGGTTGAGAACACTCCAGAGAAAAAAACTGGTGACCAGTTTTAATGATGAATGTTAATAGAGCAGGGTAAATATACAATTGTTTTTACGTGTTGGAAGTTGTCTTTTCAAAGACATCATTTCCATCACAATACCAAGTGCATCTTACAAATCCTTTGGATTGCCCTTAAATAAGAAGCAGACTGTACAACTATTTGGATTACATAAGCTAATGATTTGGAGGGAATAATGTGTTACTAAGTTGATTAAGGCAGCACTTTGCGTTACTTAAAGCAGCCTATCAATAACAATTGTTTTGTGAAAATAATTGAAAAACCTTATTATAAAACTTTAGTTTACATATTGTGCTCCACATTATCCTTATGTTTTCAGCATTTATTTCTTAACTGCGTATTCCCATGACATTTCCTCTTGTAAAGTAATTTGACTCTTCCTCCCTCCCACACCCTTTTGTATTTACAAAGTTCACTTTAATTCCTCTGAGCATATTCTGGATAAAAACAGCATGTTGCAGTTTTAAGAAAAGGGTTGTGACGTTTGGGTGGAACTTGTGGACTTTGTGACAGACAGAAATAGGCCACGTTTAACACACATGATTCTGATTTCAAAATCTTCCATTTTTTAATTACACAGTGTATCTCAAATTATTATTGCCCGAACATTTGTGAGTCCCTTATTTGCTGTGGAGCTAAACTGCTGAGCTCTTCTTGGGAAGGCCCAGCGCCCTGTATTGAGGGCTGTGTTGTTCATCCCTCTGTTGTCCAGCAGAGTCCTCAAGTGAGGCAGAATTACCACATACATGCAAGCAAAGGATGTTTGTATAAAAAGAAGGAAGAAAGAAGGGAAAAGTGGCAGGGGACCTCCTGCTTCCTCAAACACAGATGAAGTTCTCTGAAGACGTACTCTGTTTATAATGATATCGGGCTTACACATCCTATGGAAAGAAGGGTGTGCTGTTACAAAATATTCAGAATTAATGCAATACTGATTAGTGTTGTAGGGTAGCTAGTGATGGTATTTATTTATTTTTTTTTGACACATGATGCTTATGCAGCACAATTGCAAGAACAGAAGAACCATTGAAGCCACCAGAGACATCCCTGTGGCTGAGCTCCATCTGTGTACAGGCAGTACATCCGTCAGTACTCTCTGAAGTACACAGTATGCGTGTTATTTTCCCCTGTGTTCCTCCTGTGCTGGAAAGGGACGCTCAGCAAAAACAAAATATGTTTGAGTGCTGGACAATGTAGTCAGTACTGATGTGAAGATGCCTCAGCAACAATACATACCTTGCTTTCTGTGCTACGGTAGGATGTGGGTTCTGTGCTCCTAATGAAACTTTGACCTTAATAATCTACCCTAAAAATGAGGCAATGGGGATAGAAGGATGTCAGCTGCTTCTCAGTCTTTAACTTTGGCATTGTATAGGGTTATGTTAGTAAGTTCAGATTTTGCTTGATGCACATCATACTAATAAATTTGTACACTTACAGAACATATTTTTCATTCTTTTTTTCTCTGACTGACCTGCTTTTATTTACATCGTATGCAAAAGTTTTGATTAGAAGTTAAAAACTCTCTGGAAATAAAAAAAGCTGCCTCAAAACCTTCTCTTACTGCTTTTATTTCTTTTTTGCCATCTTTCTGCTCAGTTTCTGGTTCCCACTGTTCATTGTTTACTAACTTTTTGTGCTTTAAACACTGAATGTTTTCTTAGCAGAGAGCATATTTTATTTCTTCTCACCTATATTATTTTTTTCTTGTTCCTAACCTTTTCCATATGATTAATGTGAAGACCTACTCATTTATTATGGGGCTGGGAACAGGCAGTGTTTGTGCTTGGCCAGTAAAAGCTGTAGTGTTAACATTCTCATTACAGATGATGCTGAAAGAAAATTTCAAGAGACTTTGTTGTAATAAGGTAATTTTAATGTAATTTTAATGATGTGATCAGAAGCTTAAGTGAAGAGTACCATGAAGTTTGATGTGGGTAGGGAAAACTGTTATTTCAGTAGGTTTTGGGTCTTGGTGTTTCCACAAAGATATGATGCTAAGCATTATAATTTCTCTTTGAAATAATTTCTGTCATTGTAAGTGACTCTACAGTAAAACACCAAAAATGAGAGAGGGATGGAGTTTTAACATGTGACTGCAGGATCACATCATCTTGTGGTTAAAAATGACCAATTATTTCACTGAAATAATCTGGAAACAATTTATCTTGCTGGCTTTACTAGAAATTCAGCTTTTTTTTTGTGCAGTGCATCCGAATTCCCTGAGTAAGTAGTAAAACTCAGACAGCATGTTTTATTTAGCTTATTCTTTTTTTTTTTTCCCCTTTTTTTTTCCTTTTTTTTTGTGGTGGGTAAAGAATCTCTCTGCCACAGGTGTAAAGGAGGAGATGGCTCTATTCTATTTTCTATTGGCAAGGATAGTTTCTTTTTAATTTCTGGGGGTTACTAACATAAAAAATAGTAAACAATTTGTGTGTTCTGGTTGTTGCTTATTTTGGTTTTATGGTTGCGTAAATGGGAGCACAGATACTTTACCAGATAGTCAACAGATGTTACAGAATCAAAGAAGCACAGAATGGTTTGGATGACCTTGAAGCCCATTCTGTTCCAACCCACTGCCATGGGCAGAGACACTTCCCACCAGCTCAGGCTGCCCAGGTCCTTATCCCTCCTGGCCTTGAACACATCCAAGTATGGGTCATCCACAGCTTCTTGTGGGCAGCCTGTGCCAGTGCCTCACCAGCTTCAGCTCCTTATTACTTCCTCATCAGTTGACTTAACCAGTTAGTTAGCTGTTTCTTTACTTGGTTTTGACAGGTGAGATATTATGAGGTGACTGTAAGTGATTGAGCTAACTCAGTGCACAGCAGACCAAGGTCTTGATGTCAGACATAACTTTGAGCTAAAAGGCTTATCCAGGAGACCTAGAACTCCTCTTACTGAAAATGTGCCAAAATTTATTTTCTGGCATTTGTGATCTGAGGGAAAAGTCTTGTAGGAAAAGGATTGAGACCCAACAGGATGACTGTCTAAGTCACCGGGTGTGTTTGTGCTGAACAGAGAGCTCATGAGTGATGATGGGAAAGATTTGCCAGCGAATAATGAACTGGAGGGCAAGACGTGCAGGTATAATGTTATAGATGCAAACAATAAACTAGATGAGGTCTTGGCAGAAGAAACTGGAACAAACAGAAAAGCATTCTTTGGCTGTAGAAAGTTAAAAGAGAACAAGAAGAATGCAAAGGTGACCACTGCAAAGTCCTGCTGGGATAAAGCAACAGCTTGGAGATGATCCAGCAAGTAGCAGGTTGTGTGTCCTCAAAATATGCTTATGGAAAGCTAGATAGTGATTCCATTTTAGGAAGTAAGAGAATACAGCAGGTCCTCAAGAAAATCTACTTAGTCAATTTTTTCAGGGATTGAGCCGAGTTATTAGAGTAACGAATTTGGTAAAAGCACTTAAGAAGATGGAAAAAATAGTTGTGGTCGTTTTATATTGATAGATGACTAAGGTTCATCACGCTGCTCAGTGAAGTAGAGAGAGAAAATATAGTGAGGAAAGGCTTACAAGGACAATGAGATCACTCACTAATTACCTAAACAGAAGGAAAAACAGACTCAGCATAAGAAAATTAATGTAGCAGGAGGCCATAAATTAACAGATTAAGGTACTGAGAACCAAAAACAAACTAAACAGGTCCCCTATGGGTGGCAGCTCCCCCAGCCCTCCTGCCCCACCGCAGGCTTCTCTTCAGGCTGCAGCTCTGGCCTGGGCTGCTCCTGCAGGGGTATCCATGGGCTGTGCCTCCTTCAGCCATCATCTGCTGCTGCACAGTGGTCTCCTCCATGGCTGCACATGGAGATGTGCTCCATATGGTGCCCGTGGGCTGCAGGGGGACAGCCTGCTCCTCCATGGGCCTCTCCTGGGCTGCAGGGAACTGCTGCTTTGTGCCTTGAGCACCTCCTGCCCTCCCGCGCTGACCTTGGGGGCTGCAGGGCCGCTTCTCTCCCATTTCTCACCTCTCTGTCCCACAGCTGCAGTTGCACAGCACTGATTCCCTCCCTCCAATCCACTCTCCCAGAGGTGCACCCAGCATCACTCACAGCTCAGCTCTGCTCAGCAGTGGGTCCCTGTGGGAGCAGCTGGAGCTGCTCTGCTCTGACATGGGGCAGCGCTGGGTGCTGCTCACAGAGCCGCCCCTGCAGTTCCCCAGCTACCTACACCTTGTCATCTAAACCCAGTACAACAGTAAAGAGGACAACAGTTTTGTTAGCATACTCTCAGAAGCTATGAAGTTTGTATTTTTATTCCTTTCAACCCTGTTCTTTCAAAAATTCCACAAGTTTTGTTGTGATTTTTAACCCCCTTTATCACCGCACCCTTCTTTAGATCATGTCAAGTTCGTTGAGGGAAGCTCTCAGGAGAAGGTCAAAGGATCTGCTTTGCTTTCAAATATTGATTCTCTTCTGACATCTTTGTCTGTGGAACAGTGATGCTGAATTCACAATAGCCCATATTCCCTTGAAAAGTAGTATAAATAGCCAGACAGGAGTTTTGTAGAGAGGTTTGTACCGCATGTTTCATGAGAATGAGGCCTTAAGACTTTGGAGCGTTTTCCATTTTCTCACCAAGTTTTATGAGTTAAGGCTTTCATCATGTTTCTGTTGACATCCAGAATTGCCCTTGGACTGATATTTGAAAGCAACTTTGAGCAAGGCTTCTCTCATGGTTTTAGCAGAATTCTTCTGAAATCGTGACTGTCAATTTTTCACCTAAATATTTATCATTACTCTTTGGAATTTTTGTGGCTGCACTGTAATATGACAAACACAAGATTTTTCTTTGCATTCTCTTTTTGCTGCCTGATGTTGTGGCTGAATGTAAAATTCTTTGTTTCGAGACAGGACTTGGCATCTTTCAGAGTAATCTATTTGCCACATTCCTTTTAAAATGTCGTGTTTTTTTTTTTACCTGACAGTGCTCAGATTGCTTTCCTCTCTACTGCTGTCCTGCTTTTCACTTTGGTCTTTGCATCATGTAATGAATACTGACTACAGGGAAGTGCTGTGTAAGCATTATATCTTATTGCTCCAGCATCAGTCCAGTTAACGGATTTGCCTGGTCTTAAATAAAACTGTGACCTTTTTTTTGTGGTTTACTTTTCAGCTCAATCACTGAAAGAGTTTGCGCGGCTCTTGATTGCTGTAGAAGAGGAAAGGAGACGACTGGTAAGTTTGCTAGCAAAAATGTTTTGCATGCGGGTTCCTTTTATATAAAATAATGCCTTTTTCCATTCGTCTTGAAGTGCTTTTTTTTATTTTATTTTTTAATTTGTGTATTTCATAAGAATCACTTGAAATTGTGCAAAGGCAAAAATGTGCTAACGTAGACTTCAGCAGTTTTTAATGGGTTGTTCAGCCAAATACTCTGCACCAGTCCAAAACTGTTCTCTATTTTTTTTTTTTTTTTTTCAAAATAGGCTTTTAATGCTGCTGTACCTTTCCTTTTCCCCATTCTGCCATGTTAGGCACAAGGTGCAATAAACTAAACTGTAAACAAATATATTGGAATGGAAATCAAGATCAGTACTTTGGTTTAATGAAATAATTTTTATAGTATGCACAATAGTAATAAAAATGTGATATGTTAAGATGAAACCAGATTTATCACCGCTGAGAGATTTGTGCACAATGTATTATAGAACAGGCTGTCAGATTTGTCCTTTGTTGAATTATTTGTATTCCCTTTGTTTCCATACTTATGAGTCAACAGTATGCATTCATTTACATCTCTCTTCTGATGTTGCTTTGTTAAAGAAGTTTGAAGTGTATTCTCTTACAAGGATTTTTTTTATAAGTTCCACATGAATCACACAACTGTTTTTCTTCCATGGATGTCAATCACAAATAAAGAAGTTTTAAGGATTAACCTTAAGGGGGATTTTTTAAAATATTGTGCAAGATGAATCATCACTGATCTGACCTCTGATTGTGTCTATCCTTGTTTCCCTTTCACTTATGAGAACACAGGGACGTGAAAGAAAAGATTTTCTGACTCAGATTCGGGGAAATTTATTAATCCAGGAAGAACCTTACTTAAGGCTTTCCTGTTCCTTGGAGCATAGAAGACAGAGAGTAGGTCTCCCACTACTTCCAGTTATATGAATATTCTAAAGTAGCAAAATGATAAATGCTCATATATGATAGAGTTAGATAGTTACTATAATATAAACTTATAACAGGGCAAGATTTTTGGTTGATGAAAAATTTTCTGTTGATTTTTTAATTTATAGTGGGTATGTGGAACAGAGAGGGAAATTGGGAAGGTAAGTGTTCAGAACTGACCACCTTAAAGCATTTTTACCAGGATACATATTAATGACTCAGTTAAGCAGTTTTTCAAATGAATAATTTTTCCATTTAAGTTAAAGATTATTGGAGCTAACTATGAGAAAAAGGAAACACAATGAAAAGGTGAAGGTTTTATTTTCCAAACTGATTAATCTTTCCCAGTATGTGTATGTAATTTCTCTTGATTTTATTCTTTTCTTTATTCTTTTTCTTCCTTCAAATGCGTCACTTTTTTCACTTTTAGAAGTATCTGACCTCTTTATATTTTACAATTTGAAATCTCAGTGAAGTGTTTTACTTGTTTATCTTGTAGAAAGGCCATTAGAGGGGAAATAAAACCCTTAATGTTCTTAAGTGAAAAAGAAACAGTCAAATAGATACTTGTCTTTTTTTTTTTCTTTTTTTTTTTTTTTCTGTGAATTCAGTGAGTATGCATGAATTTAATTGCTGAGCTGTTGGATCCCATTGCAGGGTCAGAGACTCGGGTAAGATTTCAGTCCTATGGAAAAACATTTTTCAAGTTGCTACAAATTTAGTAGAATGCAGTCATCAAATCACTGTAAACCAAGTAGAAAATAGATCATAAATACTCTGTGAAGGGTTTGAAAATAGCACCATTCTTTTTCTTCAAACTGAATGCACGTGCTGAGATCTTCTTGAACATAAAGATATGTCATTGATACTTGCATAGGAAAATTCAGCAAACAGGATTTGTCAGTTTTTTTAAAAGTTTGGTCTTGCTGTTACTGGAATTCACTTAATTATTCTTGAAATGAATCTTCCTAAAATAGTTGGTCACGTTAGAGTCAAATGCAAACATGAGATCTTGAGATTTGAGAAAATTACTTGCAGGATAAAACCGTATTGTCTAGATTGCTGCATAGCTTTTGTGCTCAATCTATTCTTCATGGGTAAATTTCATAAGTGAAAAAGATAGTTTGCTCTTTATTTGTTTCTTTATTTATTCTCTAAGGTTATGCTCAGCATAAACTGTGATGGCGTTTACATCATATTTTCAACTGCATGTAGTATACCTAGGCTGTATTATTTGTTCTGCCCTTGATCACCAAGTTCTAAATACTCTGCAGAAGTAGCTAAAGCTTTGCTGACATACTGGCAATCGTAAAAGGGCCACCTTTGTCCAAGATGCGTAAGATATTTGTGATTCTCCAAATCTCTTCTTACTGCGGTTTTGTGCATCATGGAAACGATGAGGTCTCTGTTAGGATAGCGTGCCAGATGCTGAGCAGATAGCTTGTAACAGGAATTTTCTTCTTCAGAACTTTATGATTTAACTATGAAATCTTCAAAACATTTCTTGACTATTTCTGAGGAAGTCTGAAGCAGTATGTGTACGCTTTGATTCCTCAGCTGGAATCCTTTTAAGCCAGCCAGCCTGCAGAATAGTGATGATTTCAGAAAAGGTTGTCAGCTGACTAGTGAGCTTGAGCCAAGGCACGCGGGACTTTTAGCACTTGATTTCCTTTGTTTTTGCATAAAAAGAGAATACTTGCAGAAGTAACTATAAATATGAAATATAGCTTGTTCTTTTTGATGTCTCTTGGGAAAGAGTTGGAATAAAACAACTGGTCAGAGTAATGACTGTTTATAGGCAAACTTATTCATGCCATTTACAACTGCCTTCTGATCCTTGAAGTGTGTGACAGTAAAAGACAGTGTTCTATCAGCTGATGCTGAATGTAGAGCAGTATGGATTGACAGATGTTAAATTTACTTACTAGCTAATGATTTTGTTTTCTTACTTTGAATTTGATGTATTTATGTTCCTGGCAAGTGTGCATATAAGAGCATAAATTAGATTTGAATGTGGAAAGTACAGATTGATATTATTAGTTTATTTTTCATCTGAATAGCTTTGGTAACTGCCTGTTAAATTCTTTAGAGAGAAAATTGGTTTTGTTTCAGTGAGTGAAGATAGTGCAAGATTGGAATGGTTGCCCACTGAACACAGTTCTTTCCAATGGTTTAGAAAATAGCTTGAGGAATGCTTAGCAACTCATTCTTTCTTAAATGAATAACTGAAAAGAACTTGGTTTTGTTTTCTTTGGAAGGAACTAATGAAATAAGGTAATGTGGACAGTATTATTTGGAAAAAACATTGAAGTATAAGATGAAATATTACTGTGTGATATATAAATAAATACTCTGTTTCCTAAAGCTTTGCAATCATTATTATTGGCAGCAGTAATAAATTGGTGATCATTGTGGGTAAATTTCTCATGTCCGCGGTTTTATTTGCTGATGCAGATGAACCGCAGTCTTAGAAAAAACAGTGATTGTGCACCAAGTATTTCCTCTTAGAACATGATTGGAGGAAACAGTAACTTGTTAGACACCTTTTATAAAACACAACATTGCTGTATGTCATTCCACATTGTTAATCTCCTGATGCTGTTGACAAATGCTGGGTTCTGACTTCTGGGATTTACAAGCAGTGTACCAATGGAATAAGAAGTCAGAGCTATCCCTGCTGCCTTTTCAATGTCTTCAGGAGCAAGCCAGCAAGGAATGTAAAATAATGGCCTCTATTTCCTAGTGATTATTAGGGAACAGTAGAGATTTGCAAGAATCTAACTTCTTCTTCTAACATGTGAATGTTTTGGTCTATATCAAGGGGACATACTTAAAATAATTTCCTTCTGCTCTTGTTGGATTTGCATCGTTTTTGTTTAACTAAATGATACACTTTTTATTTTAGGTATTCTGGCATTATTTATATTTCCTATTCATTTGATACTATTAGTAAAATATATAACAAAGAGAAATGTACTGGGACTAATATAAAATAACAATTCCTGTTTTTGTCGTAGAATTAATGCTGTTTTGGCACTGTAGATGGATTGGTTCGTGTTACTGACTTCCTCTTTCTTGAGATCCATTATTATTTTGAAGTATTGAATGTATTATCTTGAGTGTTATCTTATATTTAACGTAGCTGTGTGGTGGTTTCACCCTAATGGGCAGCTGAACTCCAGTACAGCTGCTCTCACTCCCCTCCCAGCTGCTGTTTACTTCAAATTCTGCCAAAGAATCACAAAATTGCTGAGATTGGAAAGGACCTCAAGAGACTGAGTCCAATCTCCTTGCTAAAACAGGTCGCAATAGGCCACACAGGTAGGTATCCAGATAGGTCTTCAGTATCTGCATATAAGGAGACTCCTCAACCTGTTCCAGTGCTCCAACATCCTTACCATAAAGAAGTTCTGCTTTTTGATCTGAGTAATTTGCAAGTACTATAAAAAATATTAGAGAAACAAAAGGAAAAAACCTTCATCCTTAATTCTCCCATTGCTGAATTCATTTGTATTTATTTTACACTAAGACAGGGGAGATTTAGGTTAGCTATTAGGAGGAAGTTTTTCACTCAGAGGGTGGTGACACACTGGAACAGGTTGCCCGAGGAGGCTGTGGATGCCCCATCCCTGGAGGCATTCAAGGCCAGGCTGGATGTGGCTCTGGGCAGCCTGGTCTGGTGGTTGGCGACCCTGCATATAGCAGGGGGTTGGAACTAGATGATCATTGTGGTCCTTTTCAACCCAGGCCATTCTATAATTCTATGATATTATTGGGAGCTTTATTCTACGTTCAGGGTAGAGTTACAGTTGCCAAATCCTGCTGTCTTCACAGATGACACCTTATTTCTATGCCTGGAAGTAGACAGGAAGGGTCTGTGTGTAGAGCAGGATGCAAGCACTGCATCAGCGGGTTATGTCCTAGTTGTCTTGTGCCATTTGGGCAAGGGAAGTTGGGATCTAAAGAATTAGTCTGAGGGAAATGTCTATTAGTCCGACCTAGATTAGTGTTCTGAAATATGTGGAGAGAAACTGACATCTTTCAGATATGCTATAGCCAAAAGTAAATGTTCAAAAAGGAACTGAAAAATAATGCACTGACGTTGTATGTTTTTCTTTGTTAGATTTTACCTTCTGGATAATTTAGGTGAATCTTCAGTCTTTGTCGAATATGCTTATTTCTTCCGTTTTAGCTTAGTGATTAACTTTTTGCTTATGTTTTTTATCTAAAGAAAAATATTATGTATATATAATATTTTATATAATATATATAATATGAATTCTAATTTTTAAAGCATATAATACTGTGTTGTTCAGGTTTGTGCCTCTTAGCCTTGGGAATTGTTGCTGAAGAGAAAGGATTGAACATCAGCAATTTGTGGTTTTCTGCTGTGTTTTCACTGTAGAACGCTTGGAGTAACTGCTGCAAAAACTCCTCTCATGAATGGCGATCAGAACCAGGTTTCAGACCCAAATCTGAGTCAGCTTCCTGTCTGAACTACTGTCTGTGTAAAAAAAATGGGAGGGAACTGGAGCAACAGCTAGAAAAATGCTTTTGTGTTCATATCATTTTATTAGTTGTAGAGAATTTCTTGGATCGTTTAAGAAGAAGTCAAGTCTTCTCTGCTGAGTTGGTTCAAGTGTTGGTCTGACTGTAGTGAACATAGTTGGAGAAGTGATCCAGCTGGAAAAATAATTCCTTTGACCTTGACTTTCTATCGACTGCATCCCCTCACTTCAGCTCATTCAAGGCAAATGACCTTCTAGGCCAGTATTACTGTCAAGGAGATAGTAATTTCTTAGATGTAATTAATATAAAAAAAAGAATAGTATTTTAACTATTCAGTTGTCTACAGGCAATGTAGTCTGTGATCGCTTTAACTGAGAAGGAAATCAGAGAGACGTTGTTTCTTTCTTGCAGGCTTCCTGGGGGCAGATTTTCAATGTGATCTCTAGTTTGCTCGTCAGGATGAATTTGCTGTGCTGCTTTCCCTCTTGCTGTGTCTCAGGCTGTTGTGATTTAACTGGGCAGGTAGTGAAGTACCACACAGTCATTTGCTCATTCTCTCTCCCAGTGGATTGGGGAAGAAAATAAATTTAAAAAAAAAGTAGAACTCATGAGTTGAGATAGAAACTTTTCATGTGGGCTGCTCGAAAAGCAATGCCTTCTATTGTATAATGATGGCCCACGACATCAGAGGCAGATGCTGGTGGCATGGCAGCACAGGTTGAACCTTCCCACCACTAGTCTGTTCAATTTTGTTGCTTTGTGACAGGTGGCAGCAGAGGGACAGTCTGAAAAATGGCATCTGGACAGAAGTGCATATGAAGCAAAGGTCTGGAATTGAATTCCTCCATGTGGAAAAAATTGCACCCATTGACATTCACTGATGCTTGCTGAACGTTTCTGGAGACCAAACAGTGGATATAAGTGCTGTGAAGCAATGGGTGGTGCATTTCAGCAGTGGGAACAATGACAGGGGAGACAAGCCACTTTCTGGATGGCCATGCTCTTGTTAATGGCTGGTGAAAATGCACAGTTAATGGTGGTGACTGTTGAAAACCAGTGTTTTGTAGCTGAGAATTTGATGAATATCAAAAAGTATTATTGTACTCTTTGTATCAGTTGTAATTTCCATGGAAATAAATAGGAGGCATTATTTTCAGAGTGTCCTGTGTAATAAGACAGAAAAGAAAGATGAAAAAAAGATAGTAGTAACATATAAAAAAACAAGTGATGCACAGTGAAATTGCTCACTGCCCACTGGCCAATACACAGCCAGTCCGCACCATTTTTCAAGGCTTTTTTCACATGATGTTGTATGGTATGGAATATGCCTTTGGCCATTTTAGGCCAGTTGGTTCTGTCCCCTCCCATCTCCTTGTGACCTTTTAGTCCCCCTAATGGCAGGACAGCACAAGAAGTTGAGAAACTGAAATGTCCTTGGCTCTGTGCAGTACTGCTCAGCAACAAATAAAACATCAGTGTACTATCAACATTGTTTTTCACTTAAAGCCAAACACAGTATCATACCAGACACTGTGAAGGAAAAATCAACTCTGTCCTAGCTGAAACCAGGACGAAGGGCAGAAGGAATCCTCTTGCTATCTTTCTCAACACCACTTAAGTACCAAAACACATACTCAATGAGCATTTCTTAACATTCGTGCTCAATTTAAGAACAGAAATGCAATTCAAGAGTAAAAGTAAACAGCTCGCTTTCTATTATCACTAATGTAGTTTAGCATTTAGCATCTATATATACACATGGATGTCTGAATTTTCCCAACATAAAAGAAACATACTAGGCCAGAGAGTTTGGAATTTAAATTAGGTACTCTTCATACCTAATTAACTTGCTCTCCCAGATGGTAGTGTGAGCTTCTGTGAGTTTCTCAGATGTTAATGTTTAGGAATACATATGGAGCTCTTAGTGTTATTTTTCAGTTGCAGAATTGGTTTGGTGCATTCCTAATTTGTTTAAAGAATATTTCTAAATTTCTATAATCATTTTCATCCTTTAGAATTGTTGACTCCGGTATTTATGTGTAAATAATAAAAACATTAAATCGTTCTGTGACTTCTGATAATGATAATATTTAAAAGATCAAACAGATCTCAGTGGAAAGCAGTTTTTTAAATAGTGCCACCTGTAACTGCTGCCCATCTGCAGACTTGTGGTGTGAAAATACACATCTCTGTTTAAGTTTGCAGAAAGGACTTCTGGAATACAGAGTTTGCTCAGGCTTTAGCTATTGTGATTAAATAAACAGAAAACATACTGTCCAGGCTTTGTGCTGGATTTCCGTCAGCTTTCTATTTTTTATTTCCTTTGCCTTTTAAAATGTGATTTTTTTTTTCTTCTCAGTATAAATGTATGTAATTAAGAACTGTAGCATTTGCAAAGCCTTTTGCACCTGGTCCCGCTCAGCTTGCCCCTCGCTGACACTGTTGCCTCCTAAACCTATGGACTGAAAAAGAAAGCAACCCGGCCATTTTTTAAGGCAGACATTGCTGTATTCAAGATGGTTGCCACTGAGTTTGAAGCATGACATAGTTATTTTCCTCTAGCAAACTTTTTTTTTGTCAGAGGTGCCAAAAGCTGTATACAAAGCCTAAGCAAGAAGGCTTTGATAATTGGCGTCTTTTTAATATTTGCTCTTCTTGAGAATGGAAACGAGGAATTTCCATTCTTCTTTAAATCATGATGCTTGTCACAGAAGTACTGCACTGAAGATGAATATAGTTGTTTCATTTACCTTTTAAAATTTCTCCTCTTCTATTTTTATACTTGAGGTGGTTGTGTTTGGAATTACATCCCACCCAGGAAGGTACTAAAGTGATTTCTGCTTATTGCAATATAAAAACGAGTCTTTAATCTTTGGACTGTGGGACATTTTATTAAAAGATTTAACAGCAATCTGTAAGCAATGGTTTTTACAGTATCCCAGTAGGCTGACATGGTGCCTGTCTAGCTTTTTTGGTGCAGTTCTTCATTGACTAACCAGCAATGACTACAGATAAGAATAGGAAGTGGTTATTGAAAATTGTGCAGTAAAACTTTAACTGTAACTAAATTTCAGAGAATTTCTGGTGTACTTCACAGCATTTTTCAATTAGGAGAGAACATTCACAAAATAGCATTTCTTGTGCAATTTTGAAAATTATCATTCAGAGACAGACGTGAAATCCTTCAGTCAAAGTGCAAAGTTACTGGTTAGAAAGCTGCTTGGTATTTCTCATTTTATAAATTCAATCTGTTCTCAATTTCATATATGCATTTCACGTTCTCTGTGTTTCAGTGAATGTGATGTTGCTTTACAAGACAGTAACTTCCCAAAGTGCTTTGAAAAGTATTCACTGGACAGTATCTGGAACAATTTTACTGTAATGACACTTTAGACTCTGCAGTAATTCAGGTAATTGTGAGTTCAGCTTGTATATGTCACTAACCAGTGTCTTCTTAGGTGACATTTGATGGAGTAAAGAAAAAGCTGTGTTTGCACTTAAGAGTATTTCAAAGCAAACAGATCTTTGGTAGAGCAACCAACCCACAAACAATGAAGTGATGTATTTAATGTGTGTCTGTGGATAGGAATGGAATGGATTTGCTTGTAGCAGTGGGCATGTGCTGTACCCATTACTAATCTCTAATAATGCGAGAACATGCTGTTATCTGACCATCTGCCTCTTATTTTTTTTTTAAATGAACTCTGAACTTCTCTTGGTAGTAAGAGATAAGGTACTTCATTCTTATGAAGAATTATTTTAGAAGTTTTCTTAGTTTAATCTGCTCTCTGGAGTAATCTGAATCCCAGATTCAGAATCTGTGAATCTGTGTCTTATTCACTGTCTTGATAGAGGTGATCAAAAATGGAAATTGATGCAATTATGTACCTAAGGGTACATACATCTAAAAACAAATCAATTAACATCTTTTCAGAAGAAAGCTAGTTGACAAAGTTTTTTGAAAGTCAAGGCAGCTGAGTATTCTAGTTTGGGGAACTAGCGTAATCTGCATGAGCCCACAGCCATGGCCCATCCAGCAAAAGATTTGAAGTCTTCTCATTGAGATGTTTTCTTAAGGTTTGCAGAACGCTAGGATTGTTTTTTATGTTTTCAAGTGTCCATAGAAGCTCTAGTTATTGTTACTTTGAACAGCTCTTTTAGATGCCTGTCCCTGAGCTCTTACTTCAAATTAAGACTGAAAATGATTAACAGTTTTGTTTACTTCCCCAGCAGCCGTGCCAGTTTACGCACCCACTCCAGAAGAATGACCTGGCAGAGAGCAAAACAAAACATTTCATTGGTTGTTTTTCAGCCACATTGCCAAAAATTTTCAGCATCACAGGGGAGGGCAAAGGAGAAGTCAAAGAGAGCATAATTAAGCAATGCAGCATCAGCAATCTTGCTAACTTACGTTAGCATGACCGCCAAAATCAGTGCCAGTAGTCTGACACTGTGCAGTGTTCACTGCAGCCCTTTTGATACACCTAGCTGTGGTCAAGAGAAGAAGTTGTTTTCCTGGTGGTTAAAAGAGATCACACGAGAACATGTGGAAAGTTTCCAGTGATGGGGCTACAACTACAGCCTCCGATAGCCTTGTAGATTAAGAAAGGGGCGAATTCTGTTTCTTAGGATACCTGACTTTCAGTAAAAGGCTGCCTTTAAATACGGAGCATGCTACACCTTTCTCTCACTCTAAGCTGGCTCTCACACTGTGTTGGCAAGTTAAATGAGAGCTTTCTAAATTGACTTCTGCTATTAGTCACACTCCCATATGAGCAGAAATAAACAAAGAACGGAACTGTTTTTAGCCCTTTTGCTCTAAGTGTCTTGTCACAGTAAATGCTATCCTATTTCCTGCACGTCTCTCATAATCCTGCATCCTGTTCCCAATTCACTTAGTTTAAACTTTCACCACAGACTATTGGCAGAACCTTCTAAATCATAACTGTTCAGCATATAAAGCTTAAATAATTTCTGAGCAGCTTTGAGGCTTGAATAACCTTAGCTATCAGTAAACCTTTCTAAGAATGCAGTTGTATTTCATTGTGTGAAATCAATTTAAAACTATCTATAAACTTATATATTTTTTTCTCATGGGTTGTTTATCATTACACCTCTTTTTAAGGAAAACCATAACCTTATCCTGTGATTGGAGGGAGTTGGCTTTAGCAGCTACATTGTACTTCTCTAATCTGCTCCTGAAATTTCTGTTGGAAATGTATGTATTGTATGCAGAGCAAAGTAGTACGGTCAATAGTATGGATATAATAAAATATTTTCCATGGATTCAGCACATACAAAAGTTCCTTTATCTCTGAATTGTTCAAATCTATAGATAGCCTACTTTTCCTCTGAAAATACATTATATGTTCTTACACGTGCTTTTTGTTTCCTGAGAGAATACGTGCTTACAAGCTGGGAGTTAAGGGTTCCTGGGCATAGGACCATTACAAACACTGTGGCTAACTTTGGCTTTGTGCCTGGACATGTTCATTCATGAATCCTTGTTAAAACAAAATACAACTTCCAATTGCATTCGAATCCGAGAGTAATGAGTTTCCTCAGCCTTTTTTTTTTTTTTTTTTTTTGACAATGATTCAATGATTTTAGAGGTTCATTGGTGTTGATTAGGTCAGGAAGCAAGCACAGCACAAAGGCAAAGCATTCAACCACCAGGCTGACTATCTATCTCAGCATTTTATTTTGCAGCAGCTGTGCTGTATAACACAAAGTGATTCCTTTAACCGTAGTGAAGGTTAGGAGCTATTAACCCCACTTTTGCATTTACGTGAATTGACTCCTTTACCCACAGTGACCCACAGCATCTGAGAAGGTGAAAATTCTTTTTCATACACAAGGGCAGCACAGATTGGTCAGATGATGGTTGCAGCGACAGCACAATTCCATGTAGCTGCTGTATCAATTCTCAGCCTCTGGGAGCAACAGTCAGGTGCTAAATGATGCCTCATGAACTGCTGCCTACTTACAGGGATGGGTGCCCCACCCCTGGAGGTGTTCCAGGCGGGGTTGCTTGGGGCTCTCTGCAGCCTGATCTGGCAGTTGGCAACCCTGCCCCCAACAGGGGGCTTGGAGCTTAATAATTTTCAGTGTTCCTTCTAACTTAAGTCATTCTGTGATTCTATTATTCTACTTCCTTAGTCCCAGTGCCCACCATTTATCCTCTGATGTGATGTTTTTTAATGTGGTCTGTATATACCAAGTGTCTGAATGTTTTTTTGCCACCCTAGGGATGACACAGCACATCTCTAGTTGCCAAAAAGAAGTGTTATTCAAGGAGAGTGTTGGAGGGACAAGAAGTGTATCAATGGTGAGATATTCCTATGGCAATACAGGAGACTTGGGTGGCTAAAGTCATCAGGATGGTTTGCTGCTTTCACTTTTAAGGCATCCCAGATTTTGTCTGGTTGGATTTCAGTAATTTTATTTTATTTATTTATTTTTTTTGGCAGGGTCAAGGGTCAGTTGAATTTTACTCTGCATTTCTGAGCATTAGAGACAAAATGTATGAGACCTTTTCTTTACCTAAACCTTTTTCTCTCCCTGTATTTGAGGAATCTTTTAATAAACACAAACTTCACATAAAGCACTTTGAATATTCAAAGTATCTCTGAAGTTAGAACCCACTTCTAATATCTGAGCTCTGTAATATCTGTAGATTGGCAGGTATTTACAAAGTATATATTCAGATTCACTCATTTCATGTTTTGAGAAATAGTAGTGATAACTTTCTATATGATCCTGGTGAGGCTTCCAGTAAGTGGGACCTGTTACTCAGAAATTAATTTCATGGCCCTACAAGGAGAGGCTTTTTTTTCAAGGTACCTGTTTCCAAAATGACAATACAGGAATAATATTTATTGTGATAATGGCCTGTCATCCTGACCTCAGTGCCAGAGGAAGTTGTAGAACAGAATCACCTTCATTGAGATCACACAATATGTAGAACAGGCCCAATTAGCACAGATTCCCAAAAGGCAGGTCCTGATCCAACCTAATCTTCTTCTATAATTGTGTGAACTGCCTGGTGGTGGATGAGGGAAAGGCTGTTGACGTAGTTTACCTGGATTACAGCAAAATCTTTGTCTCCCACATTCTTCTGGAGAAGCTGGCAGACCATGGCTTGGACAGATATACTCTTTGCTGGACTGGAGGGCTGGGCCCAGAGAGCGGTGATGGAGTTAAATTCATCTGGCAACCTGTCATGAATGGTGTTTCCCAAGGGTCGGTGCTGGGACCTGTTCTATTTACTATCTTCATTGTGGACCTGGATGAGGGGATTGAGTTCACCCTCTGTTTTCATGTGACACCAAGTTGGGAGGAGACATCAATCTGCCTGAGGGTAGGAAGGCCCTTCAGAGGCTGGATCACTGAGCTGAGGCCAATTGGATGAAGTTCAACAAGACCAAGTGTCAGGTCCTGCATTTTGGCCACAAAAACCCCAGACAGCACTACAGGCCTGGGGAAGAGAGGCTGGAAGATTGTGTGGAAGGAGTGGACCTGGGAGTGTTGGTTGATGCTTAAGTGAACATGAACCAGCAGTGTGCCCAGGTGGCCAAATAGGCCAATGGCATGCTGGCTAGTATCAAGAATGGTGTGGTGAGCAGGTCTAGGGAAGTAATTCTGCCCCAGTACTCAGCAGCTATGAGGCTGTGCCTTGGGTACTGTGTTCCAGAGAAGGGCACCTAAGCTGGTGAGGGGTCTGGAGCACAAGTCTTATGGAGAGCAGCTGAGAGAACTGAGATTGTTTAGTCTGGAGGAGGCCCAGGGGAGACCTTGTAGCTCACTACATAGCTACCTGAAAGGAGGTTGTGACAAGGCGGATGTTGGCCTCTTCTCCCATGTAACTGGTGATAAGACTAGAGGAAATGGCTTCAATTTACGCCAGGGGGGATTCAGGTTGGCCATTAGGAAATACTTCTCTGAGAGAGTGGTTAGGTGCTGAAACAGACAGCTGAGGAATGTGGTGGAGTCACCGTTCCTGGAGGTATTCAAGAAGTGTTTAGATGTACCAACAGACATGGTTTAGTGGGGAAATACTGGTAGGTGGACACTTAGATTAGATGATTTTGGGTCTTCCAAATTATTCTATGATTCTGTAACTATCACAAAAAGGAGCAAAGCCTCCACATCTTTTTTTTTTTTTTTTTTTCCCCCCTAAAATAATTGAGAGCTGCTGTTACTGTGGTCTTTAATACATAACAAAAGTTAGCTTTTCTTCTACTGCGTTGCAAATTTAAGTCTTGTATAGCATCCTAAAAATAGCGGAAGCTATTAATAGGATCATCAATTCCAGGAATATGGTTTCTTTTCAAAGTAGTATCAAAATGTACTGTGATAACACAATTGGACTATCTGCTGCAATTTACAAGGTTCATTTTCCCAATGATCTTTAAAACTTCTTCGGTTAGCACCTAGAAGTCTCATGCTGTTTTTCCTACTGAGCATTAATGAAGCCACAGCAAGAGTGATGAGTCCAGATCTGGGCCCTGCAGGTAAAAGGGAGCCCTTGAGATACTGGAGTGAGTCCTGCACAAGGCCAAGGGATGAGGGGACTGGGACTGAAGCATTTCTACCATGAGGGGAGGCTGAGAGAGCCAGGACTGCTCACCCTGGAGAAGGGGAGGCTTAAGGGGATTTCATCAGTGTTCATAAATGCCTGAAGTGAGGCTGTAAAGGGGACAGAGCCAGGCTCTTTTCAGTGGTGCCCAGTGTTAGGATAAGAGGCAACTGGCACAAACTGAAATGCAGTAGGTTCCTTCTGAACACCAGGAAGCATTTCTGTGCTGTGCAGGTAACAACAGAGCACGGGCACAGGTTGCCTAGAGGGACTGCAGAGACCTTGGAAATCTTCATTGGTATTTAAAGGCTAAAAACAGCTTTCTAACTTTAACTCACGTTCACTGCAAACTGATAAAGATTTATATATATATATGTGTGTATACACAATTCTAAATTAAGCATGATTTCTGTAAACACTGACCATTTGAATTGTTCAGAACACTGGGGATGACTGAGCGTATGTATAAATAATGTGTGCATAATTTGCTTGCTTCTGTTTGTGTATTTATTCTCATACCTAAGGATTTTCAGAAACTCTTGAGTTTAAAAGCAATGAGCCAAGGATCTGATACAGCACTTCTCAGATTGTCTCTTTTGCATTTTTCTGCATTAATTCATGAAAAGAGGGAATTTTAACTTCTCCTTTTGCACTTGATGAGTAGAACTGTTTTTACTTTGTGTGGAATATATGTGCATTGCTTCCATCAATCTGGCTGAGAAGAGGCAATCATCTGACAGGAAGAAATTGGGAAAGAATTTACGCTGAGTGTCAGGAAAACTTCCTCAGGATGAACTATATTTTGAAATGATCTGCCAAGGAAAACAGAAGTGTTTAAGGCACAAAATGAGACTGAGCCCAGTGTGAAATGTAATATAGAAGATGACTAAGTACTTACTATTGTTGACTTAATCGGTGACCACAGACCCTTCTTAGCCTGAACCACAGTTAATCAGATTGTCATGAAATATTGTTTAGTAAATTGTTTCAAAGATGCCTGTAATGATAATGAGCTGAGAATACCGGATGCTTTTCACAAAGACTTCTAGTCTTTGTTTTTTTAAGGGAGCGGAATTATCAGGAAGAGGAGAGTCAGAAGTAGGGCATTCTCTAATGAATATCTGCTTTTTGAGCTTTATTTAGAAGTTGTTAGCCATGACTTTTTACCAAGACCACTTTGTGTGAGGCTATAAGAAGATAGCTTTTATTCTTTAGGAACCTAAATTTTGTGGAGAGTTTTGTAGCTGGCCAATTTTCCTGTTTCTTTATAGAAAGCAAAGAAACTCATAAGTCAAATATACTTGTTTCTAGCAATTTGGAAAATTTAAAATAAAAACTTAGCTCTAATAATCATATTTCTGCCAACATCTCTTGGCTTTCTTCTTGGGACATCTATTTATTTATTTCTGTCTCTGACTGCCTCTCTATTAAATGTTCATCCAGTTTTTTTGTGTTGATTTTTTTTGTTTAGTTATTTCTTTCAGTTAAAAATTGGGGTGTTTCTGTTTTGGTCTGGTAAGAATTTGCTGATGACATTCAGGTTCTGAAGCTCCTGATCTCTTTTAGAAGACTGTTGCTGAAGAGCAGCCTCCTTGTCCCATTTGCCTTAATTTCTTCATGTTCTCTTTCCAAAGAAGGCACTCGCTTTCTGTTTATTGAGGAAGGCATATGACAAGTTAGCTTCAGGATTTCTGACAAATGACACTTTTTTAAAATAAATGCTGTGGTGAGTCTGACAGCTCAGTATCCCTTAAGGGATAATGGGCAGTAATTAAAAAACATTGTTTTTACTGTTCATAGTAGGTCAGAAGTTTCTTGCTTTGGATAGAGAAGTGTTTATTTGTTCTTTTATTGATTTGCAGCTTTCCTCTCAAATAGCAATGGACCTCACAAGGAGTCTGGCTAGTGTGCATTTGCTGAACTCTGGAGAAGCTTTGTTGACATCTGTTCAGTGAGAAAAACAGGCTTGGCCACAGCGTTTACAGATCAGGACTTGGAAAAGCAGAGAGACAAAATAATAACCATGCAGAGCTTATTTGGGGTGAAATATACCTCGCTGTAACAGCCAGCATAAAAGTGCCTGGGAAGTTCTGAAGTGAGAACCTTGTAAAGTAAATCCTGTTGCTTATTTACAAAGATTTGTCTTAATCATCTAATACATGAAACCGTTAAGAATTTGAATGTAAATGAAGTACTAATAATAATAACTATAAAAATAACAAAGAAAGAAAGAAAGCCCACCACAACTTTTCTTCTAAGACAGGCATTCCTATATTTCTTAAATTAGAAATTTCTCCTCTGGTGCAAGAAGGTTTGTGGGCTTTTGGTTTTGGTTTTGATTTTTATTCATGTAGAAAAAGTACTTTTCTTAGATTCATTTAAGAGGTGAAGGATATTTTTTACACAGTAAAACAGCTGCACTTACAGTGTTCTCAGTAGAATCATTTACTATTAAAAATATTGTGAAGCATAGGTATATTTGAATTACAAGTCTATTTTTCTTATTTAGTTCAGTGCTCCAGTTATGCTGTTTCATCTGTTTATGTAGTCATTTCCCCCATTACAATATGCATTGTAAACACTCCTGCTGAGGATTTTTTTGTTTGTTTTGAATTCCAAAAAGGGAAGAAAAAACAGAATTTTTTCCTTTCCTTTGGTTTTCTGAAATGATAATCTCAAGTTTTCTTTTGCTTTCTTTATGGTTTGAACTCTCGGCCTAGTCAAGAGATGTGAACTGTTTGTATTAGAGGTAGTGATAAAAAGATGAATACCCAAATTTGTAATTACATAGTAGACCTTTTTTTCCTTCTTTGTGGTTGTGCTTGTGATTATTTTATCTTTTACAAATTTCACTGGGACAAGCCATAGAGTAAGCCATAAAAAGAAATGGCATCACACTCCAGATGCTTAGCCACCTACCCTGACTGTATCCTTTGCTGATTTATTTCTGGCTGCTAAATATTTTCAGGAGGATGAAAGCAAGCTGAGCTCTGTTTATTTGTTTGTTTTTCTTTGACACCAGGCAGTGTTCAGTTTGTTGAGGAACCGAAATTTACAGTTCTGTTGGAAAACAAAAAGCCAATAGGAGAAAATGCTTCAGACGTCTTTGTAATTTTTCGCAGATAAAAGCATTTTTCAACAACTTATACACTGATTTCACTTATGTAGAAAATTAGAAATAATTGTGCAGATAGAAATAAGAAGCAAGATGAAGATTGAGAGCAGCGCAGAAGCTTCCTTGGCATGGAGGTAGGCAAAGCTTCTTGCGTAAGTGAGGGCAGTGACAAACTCTTGCTTACTGAATGAAGAAGAGGAATGTAGGACACACACAAAACAGAAATTCCTTAAATATATCTTTGTGCAATGAAGGAGTATGTGGCATAACCTTTCTTGGTTAATTGAAAGGTTTTTTAGGAAGAAAATCAGTAAAACATCCTGAAAAGTGTAGAATGAAATCAATTAGAAAACTGCAGCCCCAAATGTATGCAGCAAACTGGACCCAGTACATTGTCTGCTAGTGGGCTCCTATCATCAATTACACGGCAGAAGTTAGTTGTTGTTTTTCCTTTTATTTTTACCTTGTTGGCCAGTAGCTTCTGTAACTTAAAGTTCATAAAGGGCATTGTGGTGATAATGGCCAGTGTTGTGTTATGGTGAGTTGATCTCTACAAAACATGACATCAAGGAAGTTGAGAAGAAGCAGTTCATGCCTTTTTACTTTTTATTTCTGAAAAGTTGAAGATGAGGCTCTCCAGTGCTTCATAAGATTTTGATTGTCAGTAGGTACAATAAAGATTTCCTTAATCATGTTCATGTGAAGTTTTCCAGTGAATCAGAACATCCTAGAAACTGGCCTTGCATTGGTTAACCTTTCCATTGCCCAAGAACTGTTTTCAAGGAGACTCTTTTTTTTCTGTCACTTGTATCTAACAATGTCAGAGTCCCTTCCAGTTAAGCAGAGACAAGCCTAAACATCTCACCCTTCATGCTCCTCAGACTGACTCTTTGAGCTGAGCTGAAGAAGTGATCACTGTTCCCCTGTATGCACTCCCCAGCTATATTTGGTATTTTCATAATGAGATAACATCCTAGTTTCAGTCTTATTTGGAATCTTTGCCTTTAGGACACAATAGTAGTTCTGTAAGTTACAGGATAGGAAGTTTGTGCTGTTATTAAGTTTCCAGGTGTTAAAGATCGTTGCCTGTTGTAGACAGGTTTGTAGCTTATCCTGTTTAAGACTGAATTCCTTGAATCATGCTCTTGGGAGGGAATGTTGATCTACCAGAGGGCAGAAAGGCACTACAAAGGGACCTGGATAGACTTCAGTAGGCCAATGAAAACTGTATGAGTTTCAGTAGGTCCAAGTGTTGGGTCCAGTATTTTGGTCACCACAACCCCAGGCAACCCTACAGGCTTGGGGAGGAGTGGCTGGAAAGCTGCCTGATGGAAAGGGACCTTGTTGTCCTGGTGGACAGTCGACTGAATATGAGCCAGCAGTGTGCCCAGGTGGCCGAGAAGGCCAATGGCATCCTGGCTTGTATCAGGAATGGTGTGGTGAGCAGGAATAGGGAAGTCATCCTGCCCCTGTACTTGGCATTGGTGAGGCCTCACCTCAAGTACTGTGTTCAGTTTTGGGCACCTCAGTACAGAAAGGACATGGAGGTGCTGGAGCAGGTCCAAAGAAGGGCAACAAGGCTGGTGAAGGGCTTGGAGAATATGTCCTATGAGGAGAGACTGAAGGAACTGGGGCTGTTTAGTCTGGGGAAGAGGAGGCTGAGGGAAGACCCTATTGCTCTCTTCCAATATCTGAAAGGTTCCTAAAGCGAGACCAGGGCTGGTCTCTTCTCACTGACGACAGGTGACAGGACGAGGGGAAGTGGCCCGAAGTTGTGTCAGGGTAAGTTTAGGTTGGATATCAGGAAAAACTTCTTTACAGAAAGGGTTGTTAAGCACTGGAATAGGCTCCCCAGGGAGGTGGTTGAGTCACCATCCATGGATATGTTCAAAAACTGTTAGGGTAGTATGATCAGGTTGCGCTTGGACTCGATGATCTTTAAGGTCTTTTCCAACCTGAGTGAGATTCTATGATGCTGTTGTAAATATTTCCTAAAATGGGTGGCAGTGCCCAATTATAGATGTACAGCAGTTGCCCGAGAACCTGAATTAAACAAAGCTTAATAAAGGTAGCATTACAGGAACTAAGTATACAGTTCTGTTGATCCATAACTTCCTTTAGACAGATAGAACATGCTTGTCTTTTCCAGATTCACTCAGTGTCAGTTGTCAAATGTTACAAAGGTTATAGTCATCAAAATGTCAGCAGGGAGATTTCTGAACAACCCTGTATTACTCTGAGATCTTTTCCTGGCCATAACCACTAGGCCCAAGACACAACAATACCTTAATAATAAGATTTTACACAAAAGCTAACAGGGAACAGATAAAAAAAGAGTTGAATGAATACTTACTGCAGAATTGCTTCTCAGGGCATGTCCCATCTGAGCTGAACATGTGTGGATAACCACTGTGGGTATGCAGTGGTAGCGGAAGCTGATACCCTAAGCTTTCATATCGGTGCCCGGAGGTGCACCTTGTTGCTGTTCCCGAAGCAGGAGCACAGCAGACCCAGGGATGGTCAGGCTCTGGGGCTGGCTTGCTTACCCTGCTGGCAATCAGCAAACTGCCAGTAGCTGTGCACCCTTTGGCGATGTGAAGTTTAAATAGCACTTCCATCCTCCAAGCTTTTCTTGCTAATGAGGGCCCTTTATTCAAGTCCGTTTCTTGGCAAGGCATACTGCAAGAGGGATGAAGTCAACTTTGTTAAAATTTACTGTGGAAGAGCAGTAACAGTATTGTTAAAACCCGTGTCTGGGCAATTCCCTCAGTCCCTCTCTTTGCATCCTAATTTCCTCATGAAGCCTAATTAACAGCATGCCACTGTTTACATTCTTATTTGATACCTGTAATACATGGGATATATTTGCCATTTGAGTAGAGACTTGACACACGAGAAGAGCTTTTTTTACTCTTTATATTCAGGTTACAAAGAGAGAAGGGGAGAAATATAAGAAAAGAGGATGTAGGGAACAATCTGAATTTTGAAATAAATGATTTTCATGTTACATTCATTTCTGCATTTTTTTGTCCCCAATCACTTCAACTGTGTTATAAAGTGTAACTTCTCTGAATCTATTTAGGCTCCTTTTGTACATGCACAGGTGTTTCTTCTGGAGTATGCTTCAGCAAGCGCAGGATTTCTTTGCTGGTGTGTGCCTGTAAGAGAAGAGTTGTGAGCTTACTCTGCAAACGCTTTAAGGTCTAAGATCTTATTTTTTTCAATTTAGCACATGTAACTGTAACATGTAAACATGTGTTTATTTATCATCAGAAAACTCATCGTGTCCTTTAATAATTCAGCTCAATTTTTCATCTTATTACCAAAATCTAATACTCACTTTCTTAAGACCATTATATATTGCTATGCAATCTCAGTTTTATTTTATAGACATCTTACCAAATGCTGTTTTCTGTCAAGCAGCCCTTTGTTTTCTGTACCACTGGGCTGTAGACAGAATGAGACCATATTTACTTTATCCTTTCTAAGAAATATTTTTCATCTGTCCATTTCCCTGTTTACCTTGTAAAATTTAGTTTGTTGTCTTTCTTGAAGGTTATTTTCATTCACATTTGTATTAGTTGTAGTTGGTAGTGGCTGAAAGCATACGTTTTGTTATGTAATATTATTTTAAAACATGTTCTAAATGTGCACTTTTGGTATAATATAATTTTTAAAAGAGCAAATATATTTCAAAATCCGTAGTGAATTGTTAAAGATACTTTTAAACGTTAGCACCATGTGCTTTTCATATCGTACTTTGAGTTCATAAGATAGTATTGAAATTGTTGGAGCAAGAAGATTTGATTCTACCTTCTTTGGCTCAAAGTTTGAGCTGTTTAACCTGTCTCTTCATTTTAACTGTCTGAAAAGAAAATTAATATTCTTCTGAAAGCGACAATAAAATATTTTCAGAAATTTTTATACGTACATTTTTATTTATACAGATGTATGTGTAACAAATATGGCCGCTTTCAGTAATTCATTTTCTTCAGGCATTATTTTGTGCATCTTGAAGACGTAAAATAGAATTAATGTAAGCATTTGTAGGAATTTCATTTCAGCAATTTAGAACACTTGTGAAAGACATGGATGGATTACCCCTCAGAGAACAAGTCTATTTTCTGCCTGCAATTGACATTATATGATGTAAATAATTTTTAGAACTGCCAGTAAAATGTACAAGACATCTCATTGCCACTGCAGTGTTACCAGAAGCAGCATTCTTGCTGGGTACATGGCAGGTTTGTAGCCCCTGACTTACTGCTTGTTGGGGTGATGGATAATGTGCATCTGCTGCTCAGCCCCAGCTCAGCAGGACAGCCTGAGCCTCAGCTATCAATCTGTCCTCAGCCGCTAGTACAGTTTGTCAAAGACTGATGCCTCCAGTAGAAACTGATTACAAAAAATTCTGTTTCTGGCCCAGTAGTAATTGAGCAGGTTCTTCTTGGTGGTGTTTAAAAGTTGTGCTTCAAGTGTTAGTTATGTGTCAACAGTAGAGAGTCATGTGTTTATGACCAAAACAGATCGGTATACAGACATTAAAACTTAATTACTGTAAAATAACAATAATTCTGGGACTTTAAGTATCATTATATTTTCTCTTCAAATATTTATAAGGTAACAAGGATGTTTAAGCATAAAAATTCGCAAGCGTGGAATTTGAAACAGATGGAACAAGTATTTAGCTTTTCCTGCCAGAGGCATCATGGGCAACAAATGCACTGAATGAACAACATGGTTAAAAGCATTAGGAAATAGCATTAGGAAGAAATATTAAATGAACACCAAGCATTCTTTATCTTAGATAAGCCAAAGCACCATTTTTCCATCTTAAAAAAACATTTAATATATGGAAATTTTGCAGCCAGCTTCACTATCTTTTGCCTACAGTGATAAATTCAGAGAGGACTGTCAAGATGCATGTTTTTTGGCATTACTGTGTGGTACAGTTATTCTCATCTAAGAATGTGCCTTTTCCTGTGTGCCCTGTCATTCACTGAGAAATGTTTAAAATCAGAGTCTCGTCACTAAATACTGTTTGCTGTGTTTGTTGTATTCATGAAGAGATGAACAACTCATTAAGAAAAGTAGTCATAAAATGTTTGAAGTCACCGACCACTCTCCATATAGTGCTGTTAAATATTTTGTTCTGTTAGGAACTTGTCCTTGTGCTTGTGTAAAACCTTACCATTAGATAAAACAATACTGTTAAGCTGTTTCAGTAAGGGATTTAAATGAATGGGATCAGGTAGGAGGTTCTGATTTCTGAAGACCTGGATTTTTTGTTTCCCTGGGTCAGTCTTGTCCATGTCAGACGTGCAGCAGTTGCCATACCCCAAAGCCAGCTGGGGGCACTTCGTACCCCTCAGTGACAGAAATCCTGGGCAGCAGGAGCAGCGTGCTGCAGCAGGACCCAGTGGTGCAAGGCAGAATGTTCATTTCTGAGGATGAGTCATCTTAAGAGAAATGGTCTGCAGTGGCAACCTCAGACTTTAACATGCAGCATGGCATTAATCGGACAGGAAGTTTTGAATGTACCTGTTACGGCAGGTACTCCACTCATACATCAAACGGTGCTAACTGTAATAACAATACTGGAAATTAATTAAATTAAATGAAATCAATATGTATAAAAGCACAATTTTGTTTTGTGCTTAAGAAAAAACTATATTCTTTATTATCTAATAATTCTAATAAAATTTAAATCACATGGGACACATTTAGCTCCTCTTCAGAGAATTCTGTTAAAACTGATTTGACTGTTTTTTTTTTAATTCTTAAAGGAAGTCATTTGTTATCTTGTTTCAGTGGTTATAGTTCTTTGGTAATTTATTCTTGATTATTTGGGGGTGATGACTGCATCTGTTGCTCAGCTGTTGAGTTATATATTAGGAGTGCTGTGTACCATTGTGACTGTGCCTTTGGACTGAGTGTTACTTCGCAGGAACCCGTATGAATCCTGTAATGTCTGTGAGGCTTGTGCAGGCTCTGCTGAATCGAGTTGCTTTCTGCAGAGCAGTGACTCTTCTCCATTTTCCCAAATTTCTTTGGGATATAAAACTTGAAGTGAGTTAGCAGCATCCCCTGAGACAAAGCAAACTTCAGACCCAGTGGTCTAGACACTCATTTGTTTTCTTTTGGAAACATCTAAATAATAATAATATTTAGGCTTTGTACTTCTACTCAGAATTACCTACATGGAAGTAGAGGTGCAAACTGCTGGGTTTGGTTGCAGAGAATCCAGTGATTTTAGGACTTCCTGTCTTTAAGTTCCCTCAGGGAGAATTGTGTGCTTCTTTAACCCCATTGACTGGAAAGGGAAAGTATGCCTGTAACAAGTGCAGATGCTGTGTGTCTGATGCAGAGTGCATTGCATGGAAAATCCTTGAGACTACTGGTTACTAGTGTTCTGTTACGGAGATGGAAGTGTCCTGTGTCAGGTCTTCATGCTGGCAGCGTATGGACTGCCCTTAGAGGTCATTTCCCCAACTTTGTGTGGAAGCTGTTACAGGAATATATAAAGACTTTTCAGTCTCTCATCTCTTAGTGCCAGCCCTTAGAGTTCATATTTCTCTGTTACGATTTGGCTCCAAGAAGGTGAACCAGTGTTACTACAGAGAATTCTCAGGTGTGGATCTTCCTTCAAACCTTGTCCTCTGGCAGAAGGAAAGAAAATTCTGTTCTACAGTGCTGGGCACTGAGGTTTTTCAGTAGCCAAACGACTGTAGATGTTAAAGTTTGCTATGGGGATGGAGATGCCACAAAAAAAGAGGCAAGGTGCTTGAGAGTAATTGTGCTTTGATAGATACTCACTACATCTACTGATACAATGAAAATATTTTAAACAATTCTTTTGTATTACACACTGTACTCAAAGAAAAATCCGGTACAGTGGAGTATGTCTAAAAAGATGTGTACCCAATCATTTCTGCCAGCAAGCTCACAAAATGTGTAGTGTGAACAGTAACATTTTCTTCCCTGCCTGATATTTGGGAGAAACTAAGGAAACTTCCAAATGGGAGCAGGATCACTGGAGGATTTTTATATTCTCTCCAGTCTATTATTCCATGGATCACATCTGGTTAAGGATCACAGGCTTAGTCACAAGACTCTCTGAGAGGTTGAATTGTTTTGTATTGCATTTAGCAATCTTCTTGGCGTGAGTGGAACAGTTAATTCTTTTTCTTCTCTTCCCTGTCCAACTGTGGTTCAGAAAGTACTCCTTGAATTGCTTTCCCTCACTGAGGTCCTTGGCTTTTCTCTGTTCCATTGGTACAGAAAACGGTGCTTCTCTTACTCAGGAGAATAATGAAATGTTTCCCTCCCTTCTCAGTGTAGGAATCTCACTTCCTTCTGTTAGTACTGCTGACATGGCATTCTCCTGTCACATACCCAATGTGCCCCATAGCTTGCTTGGGCTGTAGACTGGCAAAGGAAGGAGCAGAGTTAAGATCAGTGCCACCTTGACGGACTATTAATTTTGTAAACTCTTACTCTGTATGGAAATAGAGAGTGAGAAAAGCTATGAAAATATGCAGGTTTTTAAAGAGCAATGTTGTTACCTTGAGATGTGTGAAAGATGCATTGCCTTGCAGTGTGCACAGTAATATAAGTTTCTGTAACAGCTTACCTGAACGGAAGGGGTTAACATAACTGAATGTCTGAGTTAAAAAATAGCCTTTAAGTCTTTACTTCCCTTCTTTTTCTATTACCTCAACACACACATTTTAGAATTTTCTTTTGCTATTCTATGGTAAGTAAGGACAATCACATGTCTGGAAGGGCAGTAGGACGCACTGAATGCTTGGCTAATTGTTGTGGAAATTGACTTTACTGAGGAAACAAACTGTACAGTTGGAGGTCTCCTGCTTGGCTGGACTTTGCAGCATCCTGAAGAGAGAAAAAGTGAAGACTTCTGGGCCACAGGCCTAGTGCCTGGGGGGGCAGTGACTGTTGCCTCCAGTGAGGCAGTCCTACAAAGATGGGGATAAGGCACATCTGACTACTGAGGGAGAGAGCTCTGGTGGTGTCAGGATCATTCCTGGGATCCCCACTGAAAGTTTTTGCATTCTAGAGACATTTGAGCTTTGCAGGAGAATCTTCTTCTGCTCAAGATGTTGTAAGAGTCCCATCAAAAGTAACCTAAACTGACCCTAAAAATCAGTATTTCTAAAATAACAAATATTTCTGAAAGTGTAAAAAAAACAAAGAATGTGATGCCAAATACTTTGAAGGAAGCTTTTAAATCTAGTTTATGCATCTACAATTTGATATTTTGTGGGAAGTTTTTATTCACCAAATCCCCGGCCAAGTAATTACAAAGTCAAGATACATGAAAACAGCAATAACGGCTGTAATGTTATGTTGAAGTTATTATGCTTACATACAATATTCATTGTGTATATATATATATTATTGCTGTCCAGGGCCCATCCAGCCTGGCTTTGAGCACCTCCAGGGATGGGGCACCATGGCTCTCTGGGCAGCTGTGCCAGTGCCTAACATCTAAAGTTCAGTTCCTGTTTCACATTGTTCTGTGTATGAGTGTTTTGTCCTCTAATATTTTAAGAGGACACCGTAAGAATTGTGATTAAAACTGTAGTAATCCACTGAGCTTTTGTTAACATCATCTGAATTTCAACTTACTTGAAATAACCGGTACTGGTGATGACACTTTTAGAAAATGATCACAAGCTTGAATATTGTTTCTGTAAAAGAGTGATTAAAATAAGCTTCAATTATGTTATTTTCTTTGTATGTGGTTTGACTGTGTACAGTTATCTGTACACGCTGTAAAAATATTTGTCCTACATAGGTCTAATAGTAGGGATAGGCACTGAAATGCACATTATTAAGTTTAGTAGTATTTATAGTTTTTAGCTTTCAAAATGAGAACTGAGGTGTTAAATATATAACTACTACTTCACAATGACACATTTACATACTTTGTAGCATGTGAACCTGATCCAAACTAAATTATGTAAATACCTAGTTGTCTGTGTTTGGTCTCCGTTGTTGTATTTGAAGTTGTACTGATTAGTAGCTGTTTGTACATGCCACGTATTAAAAGAAGCATGTTGGATTATGGTTTTTTTTGTTTGTTTTTGTTTTTTGTTTTTTGTTTTTCTGATAGATCACGACATTAGGAATTATTAAGATTTAGGGAAATTATTCCAAATTCTATTATTCATTTCTTGTCAAGAAAAGCAATATATTTCTACACTAGTAATGCATTACTGTGAATATATTTGCTATTAGATTTGTTTTCCTATTTGAATGATTTTAATTGATATTTTCTAAGAGTCTTACATTAACATGAGACAAATCAGTGTTTGTCAGAATTCAGAAACCATGAGTCATTCAGTACTCAAGGGAAGTGTATTTTATCTCCAATATGCCAGCATGGTAATTCTGTGCTGTAGTGAAAAGTACTTGTAGGAGGCTTGAAGCAAATAATAGTATTTTTTCACCAACGCAAAAAATACATGTATTTCTTAGTTAAAGCATTCTAAAATAATTTGGATGAACTGGTCTAATTCTTTATTCTGTCGCTCAGATTTGTCTCACTTGATATTTTTGCTGCCTTTTTCTGTCAGTTCCTTTTAGGGGGGATCCTGTTAATTCTTTCTGTAAGCTACTTGAAGTCTTTAACCCTACAAATACAAATCTACAGCTTACGAGATATTGTTTTTCACTGTTATACTTGATTCAGCATTTGTAGTTTGCTAGATGAAGCTCAATTTGTTAAAAACTTAAGAGTTTAACATTTCTGTTCATATTGCTAGTATGGAGTAACAAACAAGCAACTGTTCGAGTGTTTCAGTGAAATTTCTGTTTACATCCACTGGTCCTGAGTAAAAGATGAAGACAACTAGTGGAAGAATAAGCCACTTGTCCCAAACTGTCTAAATGCAGAGCTAGAGTTGATTTTGTTCTGTCAAAAAGCAGACCATTAGCCCTGATCAGAGGATCACAGAATCACACTGTCTAATTCCATTTGTATGTATTCCTTGAGTAGATGCAGTATGGCACAAATGCACTCCTGCATGGCTCAAATGGCTCATGTTGCAAAACCATAAGATGGTGTCTCTTTACTACCATACTTGGTATTTAATTGAAGAACAGCTGCGTGCAGGTGAACAGCAATATACAGGAGGAAGAGGAAGGCAAATTGAAACCAAAGATTCCCATTTGGTGAAAGGAAATCCCACCAGGAGTGTGCTCGAGCACAAGAGGAGGTTGCCCAGGGAGGCCAGTGTCTGTCCAGTGATTTTAGTGGTACTTATTTTAATCCTACTTTTAGCAATAATGCTAAATGGAGGGATTTATACATAGTAAAGTTAGAATGTTAAGTCTTTTATAAAAAGTCCATTACTTTTTTACTAGATCTATTTCATGTAGCCTTCTCAGTTGTCAAGTAACATTTTTATTGTGGCTGCCTACTATGTCTAGCATCTTAATTTAGGAAAAACTGCTGAACTGATACTGAGATTCTTTTTTTGTTTGTTTGTTTGTTTTTGTTTGCTGTTTCTGTTTTTTCCCTGGAGGAAACTGTGTGTTTTACAAACTAGAGAAAGTAGTCTGTTATTGAATTGACTGCTGTATATTAGCCATGTGGGCAGATGGAGCTATGCACCATTCAGTAATTGTATTGGATCAAGAGAGTAAAATTTCCCTCCAGGTGTGACTAATCTGAATAAGCTTTTAAGGAAGAGATCTGTATTTTAAACACAGCATGCATTTGTGAAGTTGCTATTTACAGAAACCATTATAGACTTTTTGGCATGGTTTGCCTGTTCCAAGTGTCTGTGATTTCAGCTCGCTACATAAGTGAGTAAGAAAGGGATTGTCATCTTGGCAGGCGGAAAGTTACTATATTAGAGACACACAGGGAAAATTCCAGATTTTCTAAAGCAACTGGATTGTTATAGAAATGATTGTGGGAAGATTAGATTCCAAACTTTGGTGGGTTGGCTTTAGCAAATTTTTAATGCTTAGTAAGTTAACTTTTTTACAGTAATTACAGTGAAGGGAATTGGTAATGAAAATAAATGAATAAATAAACACACGAGGCAAAAAAAAAACCAAACCAACCAACCAAACAAAAAAACACCATCTTTCTCCATAATTTTTAGTTTCCAAGGCAGAAGCTGGTGGCAGTTGGCAACAGTCTTGGTGCAGTGAAGTGCCAGAGGCACTGGTGCTCTGGGCACCTCTGCCCAGAGGTGAAAGTTGCCCACTGGACCAACTTTCTGTGAAGTGGGCTGTGCCTTGTGATCCAGCCACTGAGATGCAGAAAATCTGTGCAAATCTGGTGCATTCCTCCCACAGCGACCACTCATCTCTTGTCTAGCTTGTAGCTTTGCCAGGAAGTGATCTGCCACACCATACTCTGGTCAGCAGAGGCTTTCAGCCGGGGATGAACTTGCAGCATGTTCTGCTGATGTGGCTAAGCACAGACCCTGACTCGCAGAATCATGGAATCACAGAATACCTCAAGCTGGAGCCCACAAGGCCAATCAAGTCGAAGCCCTGGCTCCACACGAGACCACCCAAAATTCAAACTATGTTTTTGAGAGCATTGGCCAAATGGTTCTTGAAATCTGGCAGCCTCAATGAATGTATGACTTCTGATTACTCTTGTGATCCCCATTGTCCGCTCATAGCCTGCTTGATGCTGGACTCTCCTTTTCCAAAAGATTTCATTCACTTTCATGAGAGTTGAGTGAAACTGGTGGTAGTCATGTTTCTGTCCCTTCAAGGCTGCCAGGAGGGCAGTATACGATGGGAGGTCTCCTGGTTAGGCATGGAGGCTGCCTAAATGTGATAGCTTCAAATGAAGTGGTGAATTCAGCTGTTAGTTTGGAATGGCAGTGACTAGCTGCAAGACTGGCAATGGCTGTTGCCATCTGTAGTAGTAAATAAATAATATGAATGCCTCTTAACTGAACAATGCAATATTTACTATACTGTTGGTGTGTATAGGAATGATGCTGAAAGTGTAAAGCCTTATTTTTGTGCACTATAAAAAAAAGAAAAGATGAATCCATACTTCTGTCCCAGTGACTCCAGCGAGCCTTTGTGTAAGCCAAAAGCCATGTGCATGCTCTGTGAGCTCTCAGAGCTCCCAGCAGCTGCTTCCAGATGTGTGCACTGCAATTCTGACTGATAGCATGCAAGTCATTACATTTTTTGCACACTGATAATTTTAATCTACCTTATTTAAACAGGGATCCTTAGGATAATAATTACCTTCTGTTAGGTGCATGCACTTTGCCTTGTAGAAAGTGTTGATACCTCAGATAGATAGATGTTGGCTGTGAGTCTGTATATTTTTGGAAAATGTCAACTTGGAGAACGATATAGCCTTACAGTTCCAGTCAGACCAATGGAATATGTTGAGTACAGCAAAAACTCACTTGAGTCATCTTGCTCCTTATCCTTAGTGCCTGAGTTTTAATTTTAACATAGCCCATTTTAATCACTGCATCATCAGACATGCAAAGACTTGCCTGCACTGTCTTGGGCTTAGTTACTTCAGGATGTCAGAAAGTCCTGAATTCCAAAGCTCTGTGATTCTGTGATCTTCCAAATTATAACTTTACGTTTGGGAGGAAAGAAAATTTGTTTTGATGGTTTTGTTCTGTATGTTTATTATTGCAGCCCTTTGGAAAATTTTCCTGCTCTAATGACAGTGTGATTTATCAATTATTGGAAGAGTTACAAGAGCTTTATTCATTTGCATTTGGCTTAGACACACATAGATTGACTTTGCCTAGATCTCTAGATGTGCCAGAGCCCATATGGAATGTGAGGAGTGTGGTGAGTACTGGATGGGTGAGGAGCAAAAGAGGTGGTCCTGCACAAAACCTGAAGTTAGTACTATGGAATATTGTCATGTGTTTTATTGTGCTTTATTTCTCGTGTGGTGGCAGTATTCAGGATGCATGTGTACTTGTACAGAATGAGGCATTTTTGGGGAGATGTGGTTCTTTGAAGCTGGAGTAAAAAAGACAGAGAATTATTCTTCCTGAAAGGTAGAAAAATTGTGTTTATAGAAGAAAATGTGGATAGTAATGATACATATAAATATTTGTTGTCATCAATACAATAGTAAAAGGGTGGAAAATTGTTTTAAGAAGAGAATGAAGGTGAAGATGCCCTTTGGAGGGAGGGTCTAATGCTGTGTGACTCAAGTGTCTCATAGTCCCAAAGACTGGATTGCATGTAATGTATCTTCTGATTTTGCTCTGGTAAAATCAGTTCATTTGATTGCTCTGTTGTTCTGAGAAGGCGCTAGTTGAGGCAAGCTACATATTAGGTTTAGGGGCACAGTGGCTTGGCTGACATTGGGATTGTACTTCCTGTGCAAGGCCTGCCCATACAGCCAAGAACCATTTAGGGTGGTCAGGGCTGTGGGCATCAGAAAGGGGCTCCCAGGACTAGATTTATACTAAATACACAAAAGCTGAGGGGAAAATTGTGATTCATGAGTAATTCTGGTTCATGTTAAAGTGATAAAAATAGCTGCTGGACATCTTAATTTAAAAACTAGAAAATAAAGGTATCCAATCTGGAGTATTCTTAACCTGTCCACTTTTCTTTTTAGAGCTATCTGAGCTACTCTCCTTTGCTCAGAATAAATATATATAATCCAAAGAGATAACTGAAAATATTCAGCTGTCAAAACTTCATGTTGTGTAAACATAAGCTTTTTTAAGAAATAGTGTCATTCCTATTATGTTTGTCTTCTCTGCTCTGCCAAAACATGTTCCTGGAAGTTTTCATTTTCTGATTTTAGGCAAGATGCAAGAAGTGGAAGTAAGATACTGGGAAACCCTGTTATATGTTGCAGTTAAATGTATTACATCATTCATTACAATTCATCTCAGCATCATAGAATCTTTTGAGTTGGAAAGGAACTTTAAAGATCATATAGTTCAACACCCCTGCAGTGAACAGGGACATCTACAGCTAGATCAGGTTGCTCAGTGCCCTGTCCAGCCTGACCTTGAGTGTCTCCAGGGATGGGGTATCCACCACCTTTCTGGGCAATCTGTTCCACTGCCTCACTGCCCTTATTCTAAAAAACTTCTTCCGTACATCCAGTCTAAATCTCCCCTCTCTTAGTTTGAAACCATTTCCCCTTGTCCTATTACAGTAAATCCCTGCTAAAGAGTCCCTTCTTTCTTATAGCCTCCCCTTAGATACTGAAAGGCTCAGGTCTCCCTGGAGCCTTCCGTTCCCCAGGCTGAACAGACCCAGCTCTCTCAGCCTGTCCTTCTAGGAGAGGTGTTCCAACCCTTGGATTATATTGTTGGACCTCCCCTGGACGTGCTCTAACAGGTCCAGAATTCTCCTGTGCTGTGGACTCCACATTTGGACACGGTACTTCAGGTGAGGTCTTACCAGCACAGAGTAGACGAGCAGGATCAACTCCCTCGACCTTCTGACCATGCTCCATTTGGTTCAGCCCAGAACAGGGTTGGCTTTCTGGGCTGCGAGGGTACATTTCTGGCTCCTGTCCAGTTTCCTATCCACCAGCACCTTCAAATCATTTGTGGCAGGGCTGTGCTCATCCTTTCGTCCCCATCTCAGTAGTAGGGGTTGCCATGACCCGGGTGCAAGAAATTACACTTGGATTTGTTGAACCCCAGGAGGTTCACCTGGGCTTTCTGCTCAAGCTTATCTGGGTCCTCTGGATAGCATTCTGTCCCTTGGGTGTATCAACCTCACCCCACAGCTTGATGTCATCAGCAAACTTGCTGAGGGTGCATTCAACCCCACTATCAATGTCTTTGATGTAGATATCGGTCCCAGCACTGACCCCTGTGGGATGCCACTCATCACTGATCGCCATCTGGACACTGAGTCATTGACCACCACATTGACCACCATCAAACAGTCCACTCTTCACATCCATATATTTCAAATTTCGGGAGAAGGATGTTGTGGGGGATAATGTCCAAGGTCTTACTGATATGCAGATAGATGACATCAGTGGTTCTTCCTGAGTCCACTTACACAGTTACATTATCATAAAAAGTGACAAGATTGATCAGGCAGGACCTGCCCTTGGTGAAGCTGTGCTGGTTATCCCATATCACTTCCCTGTCTCCGTATGCCTTAGCACAGCTTCCAGGAAGATCTGCTGCTTGATCTCCCCTGACACTGAGATGAGGCTGACAGATTGGTAATTCCCAGGGTGATCTTTTTCTACATTACCTTTTTTCCAGTCACTAGGGTCTTCATCTGAGCACTAAGACAGTTCAAATATCATTGAGAGTAGCTTAATGACTACATCAGCTAGTTCCCTCATGACGCTGTGATGAATCACAATCTCATTGGAACCCATAGACCTATGGATGTTCAGGTTCCTCAGGCTGTTGAGAACCTCATCTTTGCCTACAGCAGGAGGAGCAATGCTCCTCCAGTTCCCACCTTCTGAACCATTCACTCGAGGGCTGTGTGTAGAGCAGCCACTGATGAGGACTGAGGCAAAATGTTGTTGAATACCTCAGCCTTCTCCTTGCCTACTGTTACTAGCTTGCCAGTGTTTCTCACTAGGGAGGGTACACTCTCCTGGGCTTTCCTTTTCCTGTTGATGTAGCTGTAGAAGCCTTTCTTATTCTTCTTTGCACTCCTTGCAAGTCCAGTCTCAGTTGGCCTTCCTGACCCCATGCCTGCACAACATAGCAGCGTCCTTATATTCCTTTCAGCTTACCTGTCCCTGCTTCCACTGCCTGTGCATTTCTTGCTGTCCAGTTTAACCAGCAGGTCCCGGTTCAGCCATGCTCATCTTTGGCCTTCCTTTCCTGACTTCCTACACCATGAGATAAAGAGCTCTTGTATCCTAAGGAAAGCTTCATTCAAGATCTACCATCTCCATACTGATCTCTTGTCCTTGCAGACAGATTCCCAGGGGGTTTTGTTGACTAAACACTTGAGGAGCTGGAAATTGGCTTTCCTAAAATTAAGCTTCCAAAATTCCACAATTGCTCTAGTTGTTCAATAAAATGTCACCTAACAGACCAGTGAGCACATATGCATTAAGTTTTATGCAAAGAAGTTAACATTATTTGAACTCTATCCACATGCTGTTACCAGGATGTTGTGGACATGGATTTTCCCATCTTGTACATTGGCAGAAATAGAGTGACTCCAATTTCTGCAAATGCTCTATATTGAATAGATATGCTTTGTGTTTAACTTTTCAGATCCAGAATGCGAATGATGTGCTCATAGCACCACTGGAGAAGTTCCGTAAAGAACAAATAGGAGCAGCAAAAGTAAGTGGTTGTTGAACAAGTTCTTTTTCATTTCCTGTTTATTTATGAATACATTTTGAAAGCTGGATATGTAGGCATATGTATTCAAATACATCTGATGCCATCCTCATAATCTTTAGTAAGTTATATGGAATTACTTGCTTCAGAGAAGAAGGTAATTGAGATTTGGAGTTAAAGACTGAGCACATGTACAAGGTTCAGCTTTTATTGTGAATACTGCACATTCTTACCATCTGAAGTTGCATTTCTTTCTTGATGTCTGCATTTGTGTTACGTTGCATCTTGAGTATCACAGAAGCAAATGAGGATTCAAACATTTACCATGGGTGCAGTGACCTTCAAGTGGATGTTGTGTGACAACCAAGAGAAATCTCTGTGCTGTAGGCATACTGTTTGCATCTGACTTCCCTCTGCACCTCACGCGTGATGATTGCTATCTGTATATTGCCAGAGATTTTCCCCTGGTAAAAGTGCTGCAGTTGGTGATTTGAGCTAATTCTTACATGTGTGTTAGTGAGATAGTGCTGACTGCGTCTGTGAGGGTTCAGTAGTCAGAAAATCAGACGTTATTGGGGAAAATGATGTCTAAATTAATTTAGACTAGAAGAGCTATTTTCAGTCTGATCCTGGATTTTTAAGTGTTTTCCTGTGACCACGTTGATCACGGAGGTGCATAAAGTCTGTGATAGTCAATTAGAGATATAGGTAAAACCTTTCCTTCTGTCTACCCAAATATGCTAGTTCTGAAGCATTTTGGATCACTCATAAAATTTTATGGGAAGCTTTCCATCTGTAAGATTGAAGGAAAATCTTTGATATTGTAGCTCAGGTTGTGTCTGTGCTGTGCTAAAGCAGCCTCAGAGGGAGAGCAGAGATGTTGGAGAGATTGAGACTTATGCTTTTTGTATTGCTGATACTGCTGATGGGAATGTGTAGAAAACAGATGAAACTGCTTCCGCACAGGAACTAAGTAAACGTTAGAGAAGAATTTTTGCAGTGAACCTGAGGTCAGCTTTCTCTGAAATTGATGGGTTTTAACTTCTCACTTGATATGTTTTTGTGTACAACAGCATTCTTTTCTTGTCCCACCCTGCTGCTGTAAGATGCAGGGGTGGGAGTTTGTTTACTGTGCTGCACAAATCAAAATGTAATCGCAGCACAGAACTATTTTTAGTTCTCAGGAGGCTGTAGTTCTGTTGTTCAGCTCTTTGTGCTGCCATTTCATTTTGTATTCCTACAGCTTAAAGGATATCATTCTTCTCTGCTGAAAACTCTGTTTGAAGCTTAACCTGCTGTGCTGTTGATGATCCTGGTACATTAGAAAGAAGATCTGTAGGCAGATCATATAGTGCAGAAATATATATATAGAATATTATAATATATATTCTGTCTCCTTAGATTGTATCACTCAGGAGATGTCAGAATATTTTAATGGTCTAATTGAAGAAGACTCCTTTGTTTTTTGAATCAGCAATTGTTCAACATTAATTCCTGAGCACTACAGAACACATCAAGTCCTCTCTATTCAGTTTATCACAAGGGCTAGTTTCTCCTCGCTATATCCACTCCAGGAAAAGTATGGATATTTAACTATTTTATAATATTTGGGAAGACAGTTTGATTTGTCAGTGGTCACACAATAGTGTGCTGAATGAGTACAGGGGAACCTGGACCTGCTAGTCTCTCTCTTTCCCATACCTAATGCATTTTATTATTAAATGTTATGTGTGCACTGTAGGATATTGGCTTGACACATTGATTCCATATAGAGACCTCTTATAGCTCACTGTTTTATAAAATGTCAAATAAACTATTTGCTTTCACTGCTCATGGGACTCAATTTTCAAGTTAAAAAATGAGAGATTCGGGCCACCCACAAATACAATCATTAAAGTTGGAAAAGTCCACTAGGATCGTATAATCCAACCATCAATCCATCACCAGCATGCTTTCTAAATCATGTCCCTCAGCTCCACATCTCTGCATTTCTTGAACGCCTCCATGGATGATGACTCCACCATCCCTCTGGGCAGCCTGTTTCAATGCATTACCAGTTTTTCAGAGGATAAATTTTTGCTTATATCCAACCTGAACCTCCCTTGGCTCAACCTGAAGTCATTATCCCTCGTCAGTTTCATATCTCAATCAGTTTCATACATATCCCTCTGAACTGATTTTGTAGAAAAACAGAAATTTGTCCAATAGAAATAGAAACATGCAATCTAGAAATAACAAGACCAGTTTGAAATATAGGAGATATTTGGGTATTTTTTTGAAATTCATTTTTAGTGAAATAGAGAACACAATCAGAGTACTTACCTCTGTTGCTGTTCACTTGGTTAAAGCCTTGAGAATTTATGAACTCGTGTAGATACAGGACGACTTTAGGCTGCTATTTATGTATCTGCAGTTATGAAGGCTTGTGCAAAGATTCAACTCTTCAAACTCTGGAGTGATGTGAATTGATAGCAAACAAGAAACTTGAATGTTTTCTTGTTATTTGGATTTCTACACCAAGTTTCACAGAACACTAAGAATGTCATTTTTTATTTGAGATCTTCTGTAAATGCATCTTCTCTAAACAAGTGTTACTTTCTTTGCCATCTCTCTCCTCTTTAAAAAACCCCAGCATTTAGTCTTTCATGAGTAGTGAATTTAGAAGTAATTTGCATTGTATCACTTCATGGACTGACGTTTTAGAGATTTGGCACGGAACAATAGGATTAATTCTATCCAACTTTGAAATGGAATTTCAGCAGTTAGAGATGCAAGCAATTGGTCTTTGTAATCAGCCTTCCATTTTAAGAGCATATTTTATAAGCAATAGTTGCATTATTTATTTTTCTTCTAACTGAGCTTTGAAATTATTCATTTCTGTACTTTGTTAAGCTGTGTTTCACTACTTCTTTTAAAGCAAAGAATTGCTAGCTATCTTACTAAAATGTGTAATAGGAAATGTTGCTAGGTATCAGTTTCAGGTCTTGGTAAAGGGAATGTGAGGAGATATAGCGCTTTAGAAGAAGACTTTCTCACCTTCTTTCTTTGTGAAATACTAGGTAAGGCTTAACTGGAGAGAAAAGCAAGCTGTTCTCCCTTCCTGCCCCACCACATACATGCATACACACACACAAAAGATATTAAATAATGACATTTTTCATTAAGATGATCACCATGTTGTAATAATAAAAAAATAACTTTGCAAGATTTGCTGCTGTAAATGTCATGTTTAATATGAAGAATGAAAATGTTATATTCTTTTTTTCAAAACTACAAGAAGTTTAGGCGAAACATATGATTGCAGAAATCAAGGAGAATATGGAGGATAAAATAAAAAATGTCCTGTTGACATTACAAAGCTATACTTCAAATACAAGGACAGCATAAACAGAGAGTACAAAGTTCAAGTGTTTTAGAATCTACAATAATAGCATTAAAGACCAATTATTCATACGCACTTCAAAAAGCTGAAGATACACAGCAAATTTGGGAAGCGCTTCCCGTTAAACATTGGTACTTGTAATCAAACTAACAATATACAAATCTGCATTACTTGCTCTTCTGGATTTATACTACTTGCTCCTCTGTTTTTATTGCACATATTTCAGTTCTTCCTTTTCTGTACACACTCAGTTTAAGTAGAGCTGAGTTGTCTCCAGAGACTACACAAACAAGGCTTTGCATTGGATAGCCTGTTGATTTACTCCATCTGAGCATGAAAAAAAAATGACCTCTGCAATTATTGTACAAATCCTAGCAAAAGCCCAGTGAGCTAACTGGGAAAAGATTTCAAGCACGAAGCACTTGGCCTTTTTTGGTAAATGTGGTCTGCAAGTCCCCAGCTGGTAACGGTGGTGAGATCATTGTGTGATGGGCTGTGTGCAATAAAGCCAAACTTTCATGGCTCTTTTTATTCAACCAGTACAGTATTTAGCAATATTTCTTCCTATGTTTGTTGACCTTCAGAGTAACTTAAATCAGATCAAAGGAAACAGAAGCAATTTTGTTTTTAAGACTTAAAAGAAGCATTTTGTTTCTTCATAACAGTTCCATCTGTTTGTTTCATAAAGTTATTTATTTTGGCCTGAAGGGTTATTTTTTTTATTATTATTTACTTTCATTCATTCATTCATTCAAAGCTGTGAATTCCTTTCTACTTGGGAAACAAGTCCATGTTTGTTGCTGGATTAATTTTCTTGCATCTGTGTTTGCCTATATGCTCACATGATGTAGGTGTGCAGCCGTGCTTGTTACTTATATGGTCTCAAAGCTGAGGAGCATAACATAATATACATATATATTTAAGTTCGTCAGAGAGCTCTGAAAACAGAGTACTAGATAGGTATCCAAGAGCTTTGAGATATGCCAGAATGGCCATTCAGTGAACTGTTTTCCTTGATACCTAATCAAATGATAGCAATTGTTGGAAATCCCAGCATTCCTTTCACAGTGAAAAACAAGTGACCTTGCTCCAGCGGGTAAGGCAGAATGTGTTTCATTACAGGCTGCATCTGCGGCTCGTGATCTGGTGCTTGTGTCCCCTGGTTTTGGAGCATTTTACTGTCAATCAGAACTGGAGAGGGAAGGAGACTGGGAAGGAAGCAGAACAGCCCAGGCCAGGAGGACTGATGGCCAACTGTTTTGAGTTGAAATGCAACACAGATTTCCAAAAATGTGCAAGAGTTACCTGATATCCTTTTTGATAAAATAACTGATTCTGCAGGCAAGGAAATGGAGTGGATTAAACCTCTCTCCGTTTCAGCAGGACATTTAAAGCATGCTGCCTGAGACAATTTAGCTTTAATGGGGATTAGTATAAGAAACATGATATGTGAAAAGAACTGACTAACTGAGGAAGGGCAGTGAGTCTTGTTTGTGGGGAAGACTGTCTGGTGAGAATGAAGTTACTAATTAGAAGATCCCAAGGGACAACTTGAGATAGGGCTTTTGTTTTATTTTCAGTAATGGCCATGTACCAAATCCAATTGTGCTTGGGGTTGCTTTAAGTCTGGGGTATTGCCAGAATAAAGGAGAACTACCAGATTGAGAACAAAGTGGAAGATGAGATCAGTCAGCAGGAGGAAGTGAGGATGCTAAATGGTTGCAACATGCAAAGTTTGTCTTAGAATTCATTCAATAGAATTCATTTTCTCTTAAAAATTAGTATGGTTGGTTGACTAAAAACAATTTCTGAAGATGTACTTTTTTATTTTTTCACTTTAAGAAAATTCTGATTTCCAACCGGAAGCAGACAGATTTAAATTTAGGAAAAATAAATTTCTTATTAACTATAGCAGGTTGATTTAATTTTGCATATTCTGCCATAGCATTTACAAATTAAGACTTAAAATGAATGTATTAATCAGTGAAGTTAAATAAATATGCAGTGTATTTTAATTGGCAAAAAGAATAACTGATTTAAAAAATATATGATCAGTAAAACAAAACTAGAAAACTAGAAAAGAGTTATGATGAATAGTTGAGTAAATTGAGGCTGTTCAGCCTGGAGAAGGGAAGGCTGAGGGGAGACCTCATCATTCTCTACAACTTCCTGAAAGGAGATTATGGTGAGATGGGGGTTGGTCTCTCCTTTCTTAAAATGTGAGGAAATGACCTCAAGTTGCCGCAAGGGAAGTTTAGATTGGATATCAGGAAGAATTTTTTCACAGAAGGGGTGGTCAAGCATTGGAACGGGATGCCCAGGGAAGTAGTAGAGTCTCCATCCCTGGAGGTGTGTGATGGATGTGTGGACCTGGCACTAAGGCACATGGTTTATTGATGTGACTTGGTAGTTCAAGTTGATGGTTGGACTTGATGATCTTGAAGATCTTTTCCAACCTAGATCATTCTGTAATTCTGTTTATGATTTCATGAAAAAAAGTAAATGTAGGTAGCCTACATCACCCCTTCTTTTGAAAAATAGCAAGGGAACATAAACATGTAAGCAAATACGCAAGTTTTCTAATTAAATTAAGACTGTTTCCTTGCTAATTTAAATCAGCCCACAATAATCAGTGCCACATTGAAGGATTCAGGGAGGTTGCATCCTGACCCCACACGGCTGCTGAAATCCTGTTGCACTCCTCCTGTGCAATTAAAAGTACAAGCAAAGGCATCTTTTACTGCCTCCAGACTTAATTTCCAGTTCACAGGGGAACCAAACCCCTTAATCAGTGCTTAGATACAGGAAGGATTTGGCAAATGTTTTCAATTAAAAAATAAAATAAAATTTTCTCAGTCTCAGTAGGATATTTTGTCTAGGCTCATCTGTTATGTCCTTTCTTCCCTTGCTCCTAGCTGGGAAGTGTGCGCAGTAGGGAGGGATGACATTCTACACCTCTTAAGGTTAAGGAAGAAAAACAGGTCTCAAGTTTGGATTGCAAATGAGAGCCCTCAAGAGTCCTGAGGAAATTTAAGGGAAATACAGGAAGTGTCCATGTCCTACTGCCCATGGCCTAGAGCAGGACAGGGCTCAATTAATCTGTTGATCTAATTCTGTTATAAACTGTGGGGTTTTTTGCAGCAATTTTAGGGAGAATGAAGATTTCTTTCTTCACTTCCTTTTCTTTTGTGGATTTTTAAAGATAATAGCCTAAAAATACTTCTATTATGTTTGGGCATTAGTCAGATGAAGTTGAGTCTATGGATCATTACTGCACACATATGGTAGAATAATGATTCACATTCTAAATGGAAACTCATTTTATTGACACACTTGGCTGTGTTGCCATGGATTTCCCTCCTTGCTGCATGTTTTTCTGTCATTTTTTATTTTCCAGCGTTTTGTTCTCTCTGTGGAGCAGGATCTGCAGAGCTCTGGGCATTTACAAACATGCAGTCTTTTACCATTTGTAGCAATTCCCCTTTTCACACAATGAATATAAAATATAATAAAATATACTCCAAAATGTAGTGGTAATAGCAGCTGGAAAAGTGGGCATAATTATCTGAGACTTAAATGTCTATTGATGGAGACATGGGAGGTCCAGCAAATCTTTCTGCCAGATGAAGCAGCTTTATTATTTTGAATCACAGAATCATAGAATGACTTGGGTTGGAAGGGACCTTAAAGATTACCTAATTCCAATCCTCTGTCATGGGCAGGGATGACATGGGGCATCCACAACTTGGCCTTCTGGGCCACAGGCACACGCTGCTAGCTCATGCCCAGCTTTTCATCCATCAGAATCCGCAAGTCCCTTTCCGTGGGGTGTCTCTCAATGAGTACTTTTCCCAATTTGTAATCATAGCTGGGATTGCTCCAACCCAAGGACAACACTTTACATTTGGCCTTGTTGAACCACATTAGATTCACATGGACCCACTTCTCAAGCTTGTCCAGGTCGCCTTGGGTGGCATCCCTTCCTTCAATTGTGTTGACTGTACTACTCAGCTTAGCGTCATCAGCAAACTTGCTGATGATGCACTCAGTCCCACAGTGCAGATCGTTGATAACCACCACAGAACAACTTGTGCCTGTCAAGCCGGCCAAGAAGGGGTCACTCCAGATGAATGCTGTGGTGAAGAGATTGTCCCTCCTGCAAAATAAGCTGAGCACACTGGCTGAATTTAACTTTGGCGCTGGGGAGGGATGGCTTTTCCCCTAAAAGTGAGAGTTTGTGTTTCTTTATCAGTGTTGCAAGAGAGACTCAAAATAGCTGCTTTTAAAACAAAACAAAATCACTTTTGACATTAACCCCAAACTGTTTCCTTTTTTTTTTTTTTTCCTCTATACTTTTCTCATAACACGCCTCTGGTTCTCCTCAGATAAGAGCTGTGGTCACATCGCAGTGACGTGGTGTCATGGGAAGGCAAGCAGGGTTGAATGTGTGCTTCTGCCTGGAGGTCAGGGATGTTGACAGATCACTTGACACAAACAGGAGAAATCCCAAAGAGTATTTAAAAACAGAAATAACTACTTCAGAAAAATACATTTTTATCTTCTGCTTTTAAAGTAAAGCAATATGTGACATTGTAAAGTAATCTTTCAGAATCCATTTATCTGTGTAACTACATTCTTTGCTGTCTTTTTGAGGGTAAAATGGTCGCTTTATACTTGTTCTAGATTGAAGGCAGTAGAAGTGCATCAAAGCACTTTGTGTGGTAATGTAGCATGCCAAGTAAGGCAAGAAGAACTAGAGATTGACACAGCATTGGATGATAGGGTTGTATGACAACTGAACTTGAAGGGTTGATGTCTAGCTGTTTACACCTTGATGAAGCTGAAAGGTTTCACCTTGCTTAGACCTGTGTTAAAGTGGTAAATCAGAACAAAATTGGAGCTGCCTGTTCCTTGGGATTGAGACCAGTTCCCTTGAGTATTGTCCATTGTAAATTTGTTCTTCTCTGTCCCTCACATTTGTGGCACTTCAAGCCAGTGAGCTCATCTGAGTTGAGCTGAATTTTCTGTATATGCAAATGAAGCAGAAACAAAAAAGGTGATGTATGCTTTTAATAACTCTTGGAAACTCTTTATGTTCCATATCTGAACTAGATGATGAGAAAGAAAATGGTACTGCTTTCTACTTGGGCAGAGATCCCCTTTCAGGTCTGATCTTGTAAGCATTTATGGCAACAGCTTTGAGTAGGTGCCATTTTGAATATTCCAGATCAGAAAATGCATTATTGCTGATTGTTTTCTTATTTCTGAAGATTAATATGTCTCAAATCCGAGCTGGCTTCTTTCCTTTTTATCATGTAAGTTGTATCATTTGGTGTAATTTCTAATCAGCATATGTAGTGGTATTGATTTCTTTAAAAAAAACTATATTACTTATAACACTAACAGCTTATACCATACAATTTTTTATAAAGTGTACAGAGTTAATTCAAGTTGGTTTTTTTTTTTTTTTTCTGAATTCCTAAACAGCTTTGGTAACTTTAAAATCATATAAGGTCACTAGCTTTTGGGTAGGAATGGGAGACCCTCTTGCTGTTATAATAAAGCATTTTTGACTTCAGAAAAGTGTTCTAAACCCGCTTAAGAGTTTTAAAAATCACTTTCTGCTGTTCTAGGAGTCTTTGTACAGCATTCAGTAACATACTGAATAATAGCCTAAGTATGATACTCCACCAAAATGCTTTCTATTTGGTAGACAGTAAAAACAATAAAACTGTATTACGTGTGTAGACTTACCAGTCCTGCTGTTTGGGCAGGAATTTAACAGATTCCCAGACATCTAGCAACTACTCCTGGAATAGACAAACGCCAAATAAACTCACGGCAAATCTGCAGCTTAATAATAGGGAGTCTAACGTGTCCTGCTTTGCAACCTGCCAGCATTGGCAGGTTTGCATGTCTTTTGACAGCAGTACTGGGAACTTAGAATATTGTTTTTCCATTTCAAGAGACATCTTTCTGGGGAGAAATAAATAGCTTCTTATAAACACAAGGCCAACTACTTTTATTTGCTCACTTAATCATAGCTGCTTCAAAGTTTCAAAAGAATTACAGATTTCATCAAACTAGTGAAAATTTTCTGCTTTTTTTCTTCTTTTAGTTTCTCCATAAGGACATTCTGTATACACACGTCTGATATAATTAGACAGAGTATTATGAAATGGCTGTAAGATTCTCCATTTCCAGAAAAAAAACTTTGAAAACTACCTGATAGTTGGATCTGTCTTTACAGAAGACAACACAAAAGGAAAATCTTCTTCAGAACTTTATGAGCCTGAAAATTAATTATCTCTTGCAGGGTTATTCAGTGCTTTACACAGATGTGAGTTCCATCATAAGCTTAGATTAATTTGGGTCTGTTTAAGATACATTGGTAGTTCTATGCATCTCATACCTGAAATGAGGTTATTTTTTAAACTGCCGGTTTTTAAGAGCTATCTTAGTAGCTTTAGTGCTTCTGAACACTCCTGTATTTCCCGTTTAATGCCATATTATTTTTCACAGTGGCAATATGTTATTTTTATTATAATTGTTTGTGTCTTACACACCATATTGCTCACTGCATTTTCATAGTTTGCATATGGTTATTTTTTAGTAAAGACTTGATCTGAAGATTTATAGTTTCTGGATAATTTAATTTTTTACATGATGAAATTGGCTTCAGTTTGAAAGATTTTTCACTAGCAGTTATGAGTAACGTAAGTCAAGAATTATGGTTGCGTTAACCCTATTTCGTATTAAACAGAAATTTCTTCTTTATGATATGGTTTTGTTTCACTTCATACTGTCTGCAAACAATGCATACATGGAGGTCCTGTAACCTTGTAGCTTTCTCTTGTTGTGAAGAAGAGCACAAGGGAAAAAGTTTTGAGTGTCCTTTTTACTACTCCTTTTGGCCTTATGTTGGCTTTCTGAATGTTCTCATAACAAACCAAAATCTCTTTCAAAAAGAAATCCTACCAGTGGACATCTATCCAAATGCAGTTTGTGTTCTTAGATAATTACTATTTTATTTAAAAAAGCAAATCACCATACAACCTTCATCGTCCATGAACTTTCTAAGGAAGACCTAAGACAAAAGGAAATAAAGATAATATGATTTTCTTCTCATACATTTAAGACTTGAACCTCACATCCCCATGAAATCCATACGATCTAAACTCCTATCAGACTTTTGAAGATTCATTTTACTTCAGTTTGCACTCTATCGTTCTTTTTTTATTTGCCTTGTTTACAAATAAGAGATGATCCCCAGAATCCCCAACTCCAAACAAAATATCAGTGGCTTCGTAGTAAGACACTTTGAATTTTTCTTTGTAAGGCAATGAAAAAACAGATTTGAAGTCTAATATCCAAGCGGCAAGCCATCCCCAGTGTTCCATATTATTGACCTTTTTGTAGTTCTTGTCAAAAAGAAAAGGAACAAGGCTTTACTGAATTCAACTGAGTACACTATGGCTCAATTTTGTCTACTCATGACACTGCTGCACCATTTCCTGCAGTTTCTGTATCACAACTTGAAGTGCTGAGAAGCATGGACCAACTGGGAGTAAGAAAAGAAAAAAAAATTGTTGCATCTCTATTTCGTGTTTGCTTGTTTTCTAGTTAAGTAAGAGATTCTCACTGAATTTTTTTCTCCAGATGGTTTCTTTGTGATGTTTTCTCATTTCATTTTTTTTTTTTAATCCTTTTAAAATCACGTCTGACAAAATATGTTTCTTTAATGATTACACAAAGATACTATTTAAAATGATCCAGAACAAAATGTGCAGGGTTTCTTTACAGTTTAAAGATTAGCATTCTGAAGCTAAGTACGAACACTGGGACAAAGACAGTAAAAATACTTTATCTGGGAACAAATGTAAGATTAACCAGGATATGCTAGCACAAAAAGTCATTGCAACTAGAATAAATTGAAAGAAAAGGCAAGGATGGCAACAGCTTTATGAAAAATAGAGAGGAATAGTTTCTATAACAATGTTAGTAGTAAACATAAAATTTTTGACACAATACTGGACACAGAGTAATGGCAAACTTAGTCCGTTAGAAAAAAAGAAATTTGACATTCCCACTGGAAAAGTGAAATCAAAATATAGTATCTCTTTTCGCTTCACATACAAAAATGCAAGTTGTGGTTAAAATTTGTGGTAGTAATGCCAGTGATTAGTTGTATGCCTAGATTACTTACAGCAAGGGATCAAAATCTTTCTGAATACAAGAAACAAACATGACTCAATTGAATCTCCTTATTGACAATCCGTGTCTGATCTTTTCACATCCACAGATTTTTGTAAAGTAAGAGTGATTGAAGAATGTCTCTTGAGTTAGATTTCTAACTGGAACATTTACAGTTGAGCAAAATTTGTTTCATGAGTGATAATTTTTACCTTTTGGAGATTGTTTGATCATTTTCCAAATGAAGCTATACTGGAAATCTAAGGAGAAAGTAAAAACAAGAAGTAAATCTGGATCCAGCAGTGTACAACTTGGCTCTGTCAAGGGAATACTGGATGTTAATGAAACTTCCTCAAATGTTAGAAGCTGAACTTCAAGTTCAGTGAGTGGTTAAGGGTTTTCCTAATAGCGTGTTGGAAATTTGAGGCACTTAGAGCTGTACATATATTTGTACTGATTTAAGTCATAGTGACCTGACCCACCTGAGAACAGTTAAACAGCCAAGACAGACATATACAATGCTTAGAGTCTGCAGAATTGATACGGTTTTAATTTGTCTTTTTTTGTGTATTTTTATTATTTTTAATAGAACCCTCTGAATTATCTAGAATTATCTGAATTGTCTAAGTCTATTTTATAATATATATTTTAGCCAACATTTTCCCCAAAAAGAATGCTACATTTCCAGGTCAGAGATGTACTACAAGGATTACTAGCAGGAGGGATGCACAAGGAAGAAAGGCAGCCAGAGGCATGGTACTGAGATCAGCAGCAGCATTTCTGTAATGGCCACATACATTATGTTTTGTGTTATGGGTGGTGCTGGCCATTGCTGGACCTTTCTTCTCCTGCCACAACTCTTTGCTTCTTAAAGTTTGATCCAAGATGGGATCTGCAGACAGGCAGTCCTCCATCTTCCTAAACTTCAAGGCAGTAGCTTCACAAGGAAACTTACTTCTTAAACCTCCTGGATTGCAGAAAAGCAGGATTGCTAGTCTCACAAGCACAGACTGGAGGGACCAGGACTCCAGTGACTCATTTGGGCAGTTGCTCTGTATAATGGAGTGTTTTGAGAGTTGAAAAATGAGAGGCTGGAGCTGGAAGGAGATAAACTTCTGACTTCACTTGGGATGCGCCTGTGTGCTTGTGAGTCACTGACTGTGTGAAGAGAGAGTTCTCTTGGAATGAGCTGAAATTTTCTTCTCTTCCAGAAAATGAATCACCTGCTTCTGAGTCTGTTTTTTTTTGTTGTTGTTAATGTTTATGCAGTAAACAGTTTTCAGAGACTTTGGTACATTCAAATATGTTTTTTTATTGGTATATAGGAGTCATAAGGGATCTCACTTGGTGTCATCAGCAAACTTGCTGAGGGTGCATTTGACCCCACTGTCGATGTCACTGATGGAGGTATTAAAGAGTATTGGTCTCATCAGTGACCCCTGTGGGACACTGCTCATCACTAATCTCCATCCAGACACTGAGCCATTGACTGTCACTCTCTGAACTTGAACCAGTTCTCCCGCATCACCTCCCTATCTTCTGTGTGCCTTAGCATAACTTCAAGGAGGATCTGCTCCATGATCTTTCCTGGTACAGAGGCGAGACTGACAGGCCAGTAGTTATCAAGGTCATCCTTTTTACCCTTCTTAAAAATGAGTGTGATGTTGCCTTTTTTCCAGTCACTCCAGGCAGCCTTCAATCCTGATGTCACCAATCAGTTCGTTTGCATTAGTGAGCAACAGGCCGCTATTGCATCCTCGCTGGTGGGGCCACCTATTACTTGACTCAGAAAGTTATCCTCAGTGCATTCCAGGAGCCTCCTGGACTACCTACAGCTTGCCATGCTACTTTTTCAGCATATGTCTGGTGGTTGAAGGCTCCCAGCAGGGCGAGCACTTGCAGTCATGATGCCTCCTGTAGTTGGAGGTAGAAGGCCTCCAACAACGGGCTCCGCTTAATCAGATGGCCTGTAGTAGACAGTGATCACGAGGCTACCTTTGCTGCCTTGGTCTCTACCCACAGACTTTTCACTTGCTCATGATTGTCCTTTAGGGACAGCTTTTCACATTCTATTCGTTTCCTGCTGTAGATAGCAATATCCCCTCCCCTCCATCGCTGCCTGTCCCCCAACTTGTTGCCATTGCTAGCCATGCTCCAATGGCTAGCACGAAACCACTAGGTTTCAGTGATGTCTACTGTATTGTGGGTTTCTAGTTGCACAGTAGCTTCCAGCTCCTCTTGTTTGTTTTCCAAGCTGCATGCATTGCAGAGATACTTCAGCTGGGCAATTGATCTTGTCACTTCCTTGAAAGATAACTCCTTAATTCCTTTTAAGTATTTCCCTTGTTATTCTCCATTGCCTTCTCCTATTGCCCCAGCAATCTCTGCCTCATCATCATGGGATTTTGCATGTGCTGCAGTGTTACAAGTGCTTTTCAAGGAAGGATGTCCTTCAAGGCCCCTGCTAGCACACTGTTCCTCTTATCTAGTTGTGCCATACCACACCTTATCATGGGAAGGCTCGCTCTCCCCCATTCTGTCTCCCTTCAGACTTAGTTTAAAGCCCTCCCAAAAAGCTCTGCTAACTTTTCCCCAAGAACCCTTCTTCCTTTTCGAGAAAGGCAAACCCCATCCCATGCCACAAACCCAGTGCCGTGTAGGCTAATTGGTTGTCTAAAGAACAAAGTTTTGGTGATGGCATCAGCCACAAAGCCAGGTATTTAAAAATAAGATCCTTTGATTTGTTTGCATGTCCTTATCCAATATAAGAGGCAGAGAAGATAAGATGATCTGTGCATTCATTTCCTTCAGTCATCATTGCGAAGCCCTGAAGTATTTTTTGATAGGCCTTGACCCATATGTAGCATCTCTCCCTATATGGAAAAGCAGTGAGGGGTTGTGGTCTGTTGGCCATACCAGGCTAGGTAGTTTCCTCATCCAAGCCACAGGAAGACTTCTCTAGGAAGAGGATCTGTGGAGTCTGTTCTCTGTAGGGAAGTATCACCTACAACCAACATCTTTCCTTTTTCAATGATGTATTCTTCATGCTGGGGGAAGGCTTTTCCTGGTTTGATTTCATGATGGCACCTGTGCCACTTGGATTTAGATAATAGAATCACTAATTTTTAGTTCAACACCCTAACACTATTGTCTCAGAAGATAACAGAGCAGGTAACTCATTGCAGCTGTTCTTCAAAAGATACAAATCTGTGTTCTGTGATCAACTGAACATGTTGTTTGTTGGTGACCGAAGAAGCTGTTGAGGTACTCACATACTTTTGCTTGATTATAAGAGCCTGAGACTTGAATATTCCCCCTAAAACTCGCCTTGGAACTGGTCTGTAATTTTGGTCCCGTAAAAGTTGATTTCATGGCTAATTGGTCTTTTGATGAGTCTTACCTTGTGTCTTCTCTCTTTCTTTTCAGAACATTTTTGGGAATGATTTTGGAGAATAATTCATATGCTTTCCTTTCCCTTTTGAGGCAAAATGCAAGATTTTTTTTTTTTTCCTTTGCATAGCTGCAATGAAATATAGAATGGTGTGGAGAATTTTATTGTATTTATTTGTATTTAATATTTTGCTGGGTCAAGTTCTGTCTTTTCCCTATGATTTCTTTAGAAGATATTTGAATATAGTTCTATGGTGAAGTAAAAACACTAAATTGTGCATATTTTTCACACTAAATATGGGTTGTTTCTTTTTTCAGAATATAAAGTTTTGGATCTTTTTTTATAGTTCCACTGTAAACTTCAGTTAATGGAACTAATCAATAGCAAGCTACTGTTACAGCTAGTCAAGAAGTTTTCATTGATGGCATTAAGTTTTTTTCTTCTATCTCTTATTTCTCTGGCTGACCTGACTTTCACATGAAATGTCAAAGAAAAACAGGTCCAACCTAAAATGCAAACTAGTTGTTTGTTTAGTTCATAACAATTTCTAAGGACAAAGGGGTCAGTTCAAGAATCACTGCAGCTCTGATTATGACCTGATGTTACTGTTATGTACAGTAATTAATTTTTCACCATTAATAGCTTTTGCACATGTGTGAGTGGGACTGGTCACATTGACCTTACTTTGTTTTTTCAAGATATTCAACTTGTGAAACACTGGGAAGAATCATTAGTTTTTACCTAAGATTGTAGAAATTGCTGGCAGAGGGTTGCTTTCAATTAAAGGATATACATTTTTAATAATTCAAAATTATATTTTTATTATTAGTGATTCATATATTTGTTTTAATTCCTCTTCCTGTTTCCTGAAATGTGGTACTTTTTAAAAAAAAAAAAAGAGAGAGAAAGGTGTATTTTTCTTAAACTGCCATGAATATCAGATGTAAAATTTTCGAAGTATACAATGTAAATGAGATTACAGAAGACGACGTATTTCTTAATTTACTTTTAGCAATAGCTCTCTTTTGTATCATCATGCGTTAGGCTCCTGGTAAAAATGTGAGGATTGTCTGCACATGGTGAAAAGCTTAAAAGGACTAGGAAAGAAAGATGGGATAACTGTTTTAAATGGGACAAGCTTAAATATTCAGACACATCAAAAAATTATTGGAAACAGACTTTTGGACCAATTTCCTTTTGCAACCACATATGTACTTTTCCATCATCCACATATTTTAAGAATGTGAGTGGAAAATAAGTATGTATTAGTCTTAAATGCAGATGATAGGCCTCTATCATCAGATAAGTTATACTCACTTACCTCTTCCACAAAGACAATATGAGACAGGTGAGTATATTTATTAAGCTTGGAAAAGAGCTGCTTAGCAAAATACCCCTATACATATTCATTATGGGAAATTGCGCCAGTCTGTTATGTAGATTTATTATTTATTACAAAAGTCCTGCTTAATTCAGCATTTACTAATTGGATCAGTCCACTCTCAATTCAGAACTGATCAAAATGTGTTTATAATCAAACATATTTTTACATCTTTCTTTTAATTAAGTTAGCTGTTATGCTTAATGAAATGTTTTACTTGACAATGTTTGTTTTTCAGGATGGGAAGAAGAAGTTTGACAAGGAAAGTGAGAAATATTACTCCATCCTAGAGAAGCACTTAAATTTATCAGCAAAGAAGAAGGAATCTCATTTGCAAGATGTAAGTTCTTAGAATTATTGACTGGGTCCTTGATGATCATCTGTTATCTGGTTTCCATTACCCAGTTTCCAGTCTGCATGGAGATCATGATAATAGACATGCTGTATTTTATTTATATGAAATGTGATGTTTTCTTGTAGTTATTCTCAGTGTGAATATAAATTCCTGAGTGAGATTAATATGGTTTTCATAACAGTTAAATATTTTAATAAGGAAATATTCTACATGTCCAACTCTCTGTACCTTAAATTGCAAAACTAATCTTTATTGGTTGCAACAACATATATGATTTATATTACTACAATAAAACTGTGACTTTTATATTATAAGGTAAATGTGGAGTACTTGAAATTCAAAAAATGAATTGCTCTTTTTGCTATTTGGTTTATTACTCAATGCAATTATGTTTCTGTTTCACATAAATTTTAAAGTGAAATGATTGTAATGATGCTTTTTATGCTTCTTTTTATTTTTTTTCACCTTATTCTGAGATTGCAGTATGTCTTGAAATGGTACCCACAACTTCAGCTTTAAAGAGTCTGTATGCCTAATTCTTACCTTTAAAAAGAAAGAGAGAAAGAAAGAGAGAAAGATGTGAAGACTTCTAGTCTAGTAGGAGGATTCCAGGATTTTTCTGTATTCTGGCAGAAATAATTATGATTTGTCTTTGAATCAAATTGCACTAAAAAATGCCAATTTGATCTCTCTTTTTTCTTTTCCCCATGAGTAGTTAATGTTGTTTTGGTGTGATTACCTATATCATGGTGACTCTTCATCCTGAGGATACTTTTGCTGATGAAGTTTTCACAGAATGTGTGACTGTCATATACTCACAAAACATAGGTTTTTTTCATGTTTACCAGTTAGTCTGTAATTTGAATTAAATGAAGTGTAGTGATTAAAAATTTCTAATAATGTTTATAATCCTGAATTACCACAGCTGTGTATGTAATCATCAGCTTACATTGGACAATATCTATTTGGGATTGCTTAATTGTTCCATTCATATATCAAAGTTTTGTATATATAGTTTTCACTTTTCCTAAGTATTCTGTGTATTGATAAAGAAAAGGTTGTTAGAGTATAAACAGCACCAGAGAAAAATACAGTTTGTTGCCAAAATGTGGAGAAGTGAACTTAAGCACTGCTTTACTCTAAATAATTTTGCTCTTGAGACATCAGAATGATTGCATTCTAAAAACAGAAATTAAAGTGAAAAGTAGCAACTCTGAATCTAATAAACTGTGGTAGAATAACAATGGATTTGGCTCAAGTATGTAAACTAATGGAAAAACCAGGGCAAATTTTTCCACTAAGTCCCTAAGTGACATCTCAGGATTTAAAATTTTGTACAGAGGCTTTTGCTTTTCTGGATACACCACTTGTAAAGCTCATAGGACATAGCTTGTCATTTCTATCTCCTTCATTTTTATGCAGATGTGTGTTGAATCAGCAACACAGGCCTCCCACATGCAGAAGACACCATAGAAAATCAGTAGAATCATAGAATCACTAAGGTTGGAAAAGGCCAATATCATCATCTAGTACAAGTATCGACCCATCCCTACCATGTCCACTAATCATGTCCCTCTGTGCCACATCTCCACATTTGTTGAAAACCTCCAGGGATGGTGACTCCACCACTTCCCTGGATAGACTATGCCAATGCCTCACCACTCCTTCACAGTAAATTTTTTCCTGATACTCAACCTGAAATCTACTCTGGCACAAATTAAGGCAATTACCTCTTGCCCTTTCTCTAGTTACCCGGAAGAAGAGGCCAACCTCCACCTCTCTAGAACCTCCTTTCAGACAGTTGTAGGATCTCCTTGTTACCAAAGAAATGTTTTGACTGTACCCATACCATAAATAAAACACCAGGCACCAGTTCCTGGCCCAAAAGCCGATGTCTGTTGACTCACGGACTGAGCATTATCACACCAAAAGTACTTCTTCTTTTTAGCCCACTGCTCATTTTAATTGCTGATTTCTTGATACCTCATCACAGTATGTGAGTTGGTGGGTGGAGGGATAGGAAGGGCATAGTTCTGCTGCTTTAGGCTATTTTACGTCTCTCAATCAGGTGCTGATGAGAGCACCATAATTAAGCATCTGAAGTTCGATGGTTTGAACATAGTCTTTAGAGAGTGGTTTACATGTGTTCATGTAATTGACACGTGCTGGATATTTTGAAAGCCTAGAGGACTGTTGACACAGTTCACGTGGATGATTAGTATTTTTTTTTCCCTTAGTATCAAAAAGCAGCTTCAAAATACTGTCTTTTCACTGCTGTCACAGAGAGCAGAGCTCAGCGCTGCCCCTCCGCTCCCTGTGAGGAGCTGCAGCTGCCATCAGGCCTCCCCTCAGCCTGCTCTGCTCTGGGCTAAGGATACCAGGGGACCTCAGCCTCCTCTCATATGTCTTCCCTCCTGGATGCTTCACTATCTTTGTAGCCCTCATTATGATTTAGTACCTGTACAGTTGTGGTATTTATGGCCTTAGTGTAGGAACCCATTCATATTTGAGATAGCCTTGAGTTATCTCACCAGTAAGTACTGGTGCAGTCTGCTAAAATGCTGTTCAGAATAGAGATTGACTTAATTGGGTCTTTAATAAATACTATTGTGTTGAATAGCTCATTGCTGAAACCAAATTATATTTCTTTAAACTTGAATGTGAAAGCTGAAATTGTCTCAGGTGCTTCTTGAGTGCACTTGTGTGAGTCAGGATCATGCCCCAGAGTAGTAGCAACTGGTTTTGTTGGTATCTATAGTGTTACTTTCATAACATTTTTTTGTGAATTAAAACTTTTAACACAGAGTAGAAAAGAAAACAGTAGCTGAAAGCACTATACATATAGCATGTGACAGTTACTTTTGTGATAAAGCTCTCAATTCTTACAATGTTGAGTCTTTGATTAATGTTTCAAAATATTAGTATTTTTACTCCTTTTCTTGATTTGCTTTTTATAGATGGAAAGGTAATGCTAGTACTGAATAACTTGAAAGATATTGTTGAAGCCCAAGGTTTGAAACAGTGCTCATTGTACTGGGGAAGTGGATTAGAATTGTTAAGAAGCCTGCATCCAAATCATGATAGTAGCATTTCCTTAACTAAAGAAACAGTGTTAGTTATGTGTGATGCTATTGATGATTCAAGTTCTGCAATCGTTCTCTTACAACAACTAAAAACTTCTTTTTTGATAGGGAAGACAACACCCAGCTTTTCCTCTTTTCCTATATTTGTTATTTTTCATGCCAAAATGAGCTAGAGAATTTACAGAAATAAATGGAATTACATCAAAAATGGCTAAACTGCTTTTATACATGTGCTTGAAATTTGATTAAAATCTGCTTATGACCCAATACCAAAAGCTGACAAACACAGCCTAAAGGGGATTTGCTTGAGAAAATGATTTTTTAATGTAAAGGGGAATCTATATCTCACCTTCAAGAGTTATCCACATACTTCACTACTTTTCTGCTGTGTTTATTTCTCATACCTGTTTAAGTTGAGGATAATTCTTCAGCAGTTTAGGTAGATGTCTTTATTTTGGATGTAGGTCTTCATGTTGAGTGGCATTATTTAGGCATGTCTGGCAAATTTTTCCTTGTAGCTCTTTTACTTGAAAATTAAAATGTGAAAAAAAATTGATATACGAGGGTAGTGATTTAAATATGTTTGTATTCCCAGAGCACGAGACATGTGCTATGAGTAATCATTCTAAGATTTAATTCTCTATTTAAGAAAATAAAATCTTAGGAAACTATTTGAAGCTGAGAATTAGATAAAAGTTTGGTTCATGTGATACTCAGGTATTTCAATAGAAATATTAATTTTTTGTCCCTTCTAGATTACTATCCTATTTTCTACTTTGAAATTCTCTGTATGCCAGGGACAGAGATTCCTACTTCTGCCTTTCTTTCTTTCCTTTCAACCTCTCCTCAAAAGTAGAATACGGAAGTGCAAAGGAAAGAGGAAAACAAAAAACACCAAGGAAATGCCATGAAATAAAGCTGAATAATATTTATTCCATAACTTGCATTTATGTATTTTAAGTGGTTATTTTATTTTTCAGGGAAAATTGAAAACCGTCAGAGAAAATTGAAAATTGTAAAGTAATCTTATGAAAGATCTGTTTAATAACAACAAAATAAGGTTTTAAAGCAATCATGAGAGAGTAAAAATATTGTATTTCATTTTGTCTTTTAGGCAGATACACAGATTGACAGAGAGCATCAAAACTTTTACGAAGCATCATTGGAATATGTTTTTAAAATTCAAGAAGTACAAGAGAAAAAGAAATTTGAATTTGTTGAACCTGTAAGTTTATGTTTTATTCTTTCCGAATTTAGAATGCACATGTTTAAAGATGAAATTTTAATATAAAATAAATATTTCTCTCTCTTTTTAAAATTGTGATTACAGTGCATTTGCATACAGGCAGGCATTGAAATCTTGGCTTCAGCATTTTCCATGGCTATTAAAAGTTTATGTAAGAGTATCATAAATACTGTGAAGTGAAGCGCCAGATGGCTTGGAGCGTGCATAACGTTTTAATGGGACAACATGTGAGGTTTTATCTGTGCATCATATACTGGGTATTTCCCAATATCATGGTTTCGTGTCTGAAATTCTGAGATTTTGGATTTAAATATTCCCTATTGGCAGCATATACATATGTTCTTCTAATTTATACATGAAATAATATGAAAAATTAATTCTTCTGTAGGACAGGTGCACATATTTCTTGTTGATGGAGTCATTTACCTTCAGTCTACTGTGCATAAAAAGAAAACATGCTTTGACATGCCGAAAAAAGGAAGATGAAATTGTACTCTACGGTCCTTATATAGATCTGGGATTTTACATCTGGGATTTCCTTTTGGGCCACATCACAGCCTTGAGATATCTGCTGGGACAGTCAGGACCAGAAGCTGTTCAGCGTGATGTGCTAGCATATCACTGTAGCATATTAGTAGTAATCATACTGTTCATGTCTTGTGGGACTAACTTACTGCTTGCCTTAGTTAGCACCTGTAGCCATTGACAGACAGCTTCCAATGTCATCTGTCCCTTCCTGTTATGCATACTGAGCAGAGCAGAGCATCTTTTGTGAAGGAGGAACGTGACAAGCATAACTTTTCCTTCCAGCTTCCTTCTAACTAACCAAAGATGCACTTTTGACTGAAACAGGTTGAATTGTATCTCTAACACTCAGTGTCATTAAGAAGAGCTCCTCAGATGCCTTCTTTCTATGAGATGAGAATGTACTGTATATTGAATGTTTGGCATTGATGCAAGCTAATGAAACTGATTTCAGCTTGCAGTACTGACAGAAATCCTCTCTTCATGGCATGCAGCTGCCAAGTCTTTGAGACTAAAACTTTGCTTGGATTCCTAAATATGAACATTTTTCTGCCTGTCACAAATTAATCCAGACTGTTTCTCTCTGTCTCCTTCTGTAAAACTCTCACATCCTGGAAAATCCAAGCAATCCTAAACTAATTCTGACCCTAGTATAGAGACTTTTTGCTCTTTTAAAGTAATAGAATCTTCCTATGCTGAGAAGAAACTGTACGTCAGAAAATACTGTTGTGCAATTTAATGTAGTTAAAATAAGGCATATTTCACCCTGTGTGCTAGACAGGAAAAATAAATTTAATTATGTACATTATAGCTTGAAATATTGAGCTTTATCCTTTTGACCAGGAGTTGTCTGCATGCTTTGTCAGCCACCACAGCAACAGCTATGAATCATCAAAATGAAGAAATTATTGGTACGCGAGTGCTGATAATCAGCAGGCAAACAGGGGAGGTTGATAGTAGATCCCGTGTTGTGGAGCTAGGTATTTTTCTCACCAGATGTACTCATCTAGTAAAGAAAATTTACTTGGAGTGGATCAGTTGGTCTCCTGCATGAGATCATTGGGCTGCTCAGTGCAGTGGGCTATTTATTGCATAAAGTCCATTACTGGATGTTCCAGATAAAGGTATGGGAAATACTGTGCTAACTGGGTACTGATAGCCTTTTCACAAAATGTCTTCTGGCTACAGGTGTGTTTTTTTTCTAATCAAACTGAATATAAATAGTGGTTAAGTTGTTATATCAGTCAAAATTTTGAACCTTCAGAATTCCTTTTTTTTCCTTTTATTTATAGTCTGTTTCATACAACATCTTGTAATAAAAGCATTCACTAAAATCCATAAGGCAAAGTATGTCAAATGAAATATAATGAGACAAAAGAAAAAAAAAAAAGGGGGCTTAAAATAGGCTTTTTAAAATGCCTGGTTTATGTAAGTAGTATGTGACATATGAGCATTTGCTCCTAGATGAAAGTGAATAAGCATAAAGCCTAACATTTTAAAATCAGGTACAAAAAAAATTACTACATTACTCATCTTCCTTTGGGTGCTCTAAAGATGTTCAAATGCTGCAAAAAGCCTAGTTTGTGTACATGTATTCCTCTTCATGAGTTCTGCTGTTTGTGGAACATTCTGTTGCAAGGCAAAGGATCTGGGAATATTAGCTGATAATCATCTGAACATGAGCCAGAAGTGTGTTCAGGTGCCCGAGAAGACTGATGGCATCCTGATTTGTATCAGAAACAGCGCATTCAGCAGGAGCAGGGAGGTGATTGTCCTTCTGCACTCAGCTCTGTTGAGGCTGCACCTCAAGTACTGTGCTCAGTTTGGGGCCCTGCACTACAACAAAGACATCGAGTCTCTCAAGTGTATTCAGAGAAGGGCAGTGAAGCTGTGAGGGGTCTGGAGCACAGGTCATTTGGGGAGCTGCTGAGAAAACTGGGATTGTTTTGTATGGGGAACAGGAGGATCAGCAGAGACCTTCTCTCTCTCTACAACTACCTGAAGAGAGGTTTTGGCAATATAGGCCTTGAAGTCTTCTGCAACCTTGACAATTCTATGATTATACAATTTTAAGTGTCACTTAGGTCTAATTTTCAGGTCAGTGTCATGTCTCAAGATAATTCTCAGTCTGATTTGTTGAGTCCTGGAAGGGGATTTTGACAAAATAAAAGAAATACTGTGAGTGAGAAAGATGAAATTGTGATGTCTGTGTGGAAGTAGGATTAGTTCATGACATGAAATACAACTTGAAATTATCTGCTGGTGATCCTTCCAATTTCTTCAATTTGTCTATGCCAGAAGATGAAAATATTCTGGGAAGCAGAGTGGGAGAAGCAGTGTGGCAAGAACTGACAGGTGGGTTAACCTAGAACAGTAGAAGTGGTAAGAGTGCAGAACTTTTCTTCCTGGAGTGCAGTGGGAAGGGACTGTGAGACACAAGGTGTTAATGTTTCACTGATTTTTACATGGGTGAGTAGTTATAGGACAAAAAGAAATGGTTTAAAACTAAAAGAGAGGGAATTATTTACTTGGAGAGAGGCAAGGTTCTAGCACAGACTGCCCATAGAAGCGGTGGATGTCACATCTCTGGAGGTATTCAGTGCCAGGTTGGATAGGGCCTTGGGCAGCCTCATCCCCATGACAGGGGATTGGAACTGGATGATCTTTAAGGTCCCTTCCAACTCAAGCCAATCTGTGATTTTATGAAGATAGCTACCTCTTTGTAATTCTCCTAAGTTTTGGACTTTTCAAGGAAAATAAGTTTTTCATACAGATCATGAATTAGATTTTTTCTATCTTAAAACTAAATCAGTGTTAAAGTTTACCTTGCAGCAAGTTAAAAAAATAAAAAAGTGATAGTAATCTATGCTCCTAACTTTGCCGATGTGGGTCCAGAGCAGCTTGCCAGAAATAGTGCAGCTTCATGAGGATGCTGCACTCATTAAGAGTGAACCTCCTGCCCAGAGCTCTACTCTGTCCTGTGATAACAGCAAGACCTCACTGGCCTGGAGGAATCAGGGCACAGAATTCATAAGCAGTAAATAATCTGAAATGAAGGGTTGTCCATTAGCTGTCACAAAATCACGAAAGTGTATGTTTAAAGGAAAAGAACAACTTTGTATAATTGCAGGCGGTTTCATGAGACTTCAATTTTAGTCTGAAGAAACTGGATGTTAAATTTAATTTCCCCTTTCTTAGATTTTCTACATTATTAACTATATTCATTTTAATCTGATAGAAAAGCATCTAATGAAGCTATCTATTTATAAATAAAATGAAACTCAGGAGACAGGGACTTCTGGCTGATGTGCTGCAGGCCAAAGGTTAAATTCCTCTCCTATCCGAAACCTAAGCACAGTCTCCTTCCTGTGAGAATGAAATGACCAGGCAGTCTTGAGGTCAGCGGCTCTTCATAAAAATAAATAAAGTCTCAAGAGGTAGCTGGATTTTGTTTCAGGTTATGCGTTGAAATCCTGGAAGCCTTTGAATAGTGAGTAGCGTTGTGTTACTGAGCTCAGGCCTCACTTTTTGTTTGCATGACTGATTAGGTACTCAGAATGAGGTAACTGTAAGGTATGTCTTACCCTTCAAACTGATGATGTAAATGTTCTATGTGATGTCAGTGTAACAAGTCACCTCTTAACATGTGAAGACCACCTTGAAATACATTGGTGGAAAAAATGGAAAAAACTGATTTTTTCCATCATTTAAAATAAATACCATAAATACCTTTAAAATTACAAGTGTGGACTTAACAGCAGTGTCTCTTGTAGCATCAGCAGCAAGAAAACCCCACTGTGACCGTAAGCCTGGGGCAGAAGTGTTTGGCTTTTAGATCTCTGTGCAGTGCTATGCTGATGCCTGGGCTGATGGAAGTGGTTAGGATAATGGCTCAAAGCACAGGCCTGCTGAGTGCTTTTTGTTTCCCCTGTCCACATACATCTGTAGAAGCAAATGCCATTCTCAGTATCAGTTGTTTCAACGGAACTAGAACAAACTGGAATAGGACTTGCATGTGACAGACACATTTTTACTTTTATTACTCCTTTTTTTTTTTTTCTGTGCAATCAAAGATTATTTGACCAAGAGATCTCAAGTCAAGGCGCTCTGCAAGACACAACTGCCAGAATACCTGAACAAGACTTAAAATGTATTCAAACCTTCCCTTTTTTTTTTCTTTCCCGTTTTCATTTTGCTTTTTTTTCTTTCCAATAAATTCAGCTTTGCTGCCATCTAGTGTTAAATCTTTATGCACTCGTTGAAGCTGTTTGTATAATGGAAACTGGTTTTCTTTCAGTACTGAAGCTGAAATTTAAATAGTTTATAGGTGTGTTCTTCAGGAATATCCTTTAAATTGATCTTTACAGTTCATATGTAACCTGACATACTGCATCTTTCTACCACTAGATCTTTTGGTGAAATTTTGTTGTGCTTTAATGTTCTGCTCTGGCTACAGTTTTGCTGGGAACTTACAGTATTCCTGCAATTCTTCTTAAGCCAAAAAGGCAGGGCTGATCAGTAGACTCCTGCTTACACATAAGTTAATCCTCTTTATTTTTACTTAAATAAGGTAAAGTATGCACAGGAGTAGTTATGCAGTTGTAGGAGCTCTATTTGGGGATGGATATGAGTAACTGGATCGGGATTGCAGGCAGGGCTTTAGTTATAATTTGCTTATTTCTTTTAGATTTTATTCATAAGAAAAGGAAATTTGATTTTTTTTGAAGAGTTGGAATTATGTTTTAAACATTAAAATTACGGAAATTTATACAGCTGTTTACATAATTGGAGCTTTTTAGGATAAATACTCATTTGGATCTTCTTTGGAACCCATTAAATAACCAATAGGACACTTTAAGATCCAAGTCTTTGGCTGAGATAATGATTTTAAATGGACAGGTGGAAATTACAAGCTAAGATAATTTATATAAGCCTTGAAGTACTTTGCTAGATTGTCTTCATTGTTTGGTAGTAGGATGTGGTTCAGGAATTCACATCCATTGTAGAGAACCCTTGTCTTTTGTACTCAAGGATTTTCTCAGCTCCTTAGGCTCTATGACTGCCTTACTGCTTACCTGTGGATAACCATGAGATTTCTGTCTGATGTCATGACTTTATTTCATCCTGCAATACCAGTAAAAAACAAGGGAGAAGTCCCAGCCACGTCTTCACGTTTTTATTTCTGGCAGCACCAATGGTCTATAAAACTGAAGCTGATTTAACTTACTAATGTGGCAGAACTCACTTTCTGAGTCAGAAATGTTCATTGAAGGGCTCAGTAATACCAGGGCACAAGGATGTGAGGGATGCATGATGAAGTCATCACATTTGTTCACCTGCCTAGAGAGCTATGTCCTTCACCTCTCATCTGTCAAACTGTGGTAGTTTCCAGAGGGTGGAAGCAGGGACTGGTAGCCTCAGAGGAATACAGAGACACTGTCTGAGCAAGTAGGGATCAAGTTTGGAAAAGTAAAACCCATACAAAACTGATTCTGGCCAAGGACATCATGGGTAACAAGGGCTTCTGCAAATATTTCAGTGACAAAAGGAAGACGAGGGAAAATGAGGGTCTTCTCCTTAATGAAACAGAAAACATGGTTACCTGGGACAGTGAAAAGACCAAGGTACCGAATATTTTCTTTGCTTCAGTCCTTACCAGCAAGATCAGCTTTCAGGAATCCCAGGTCCCAGAGGCCAGGCTGAATGGCCAGGGAAAGAAAAATGAACATTTGGTAGAAGAGGATCAAGTCAGGGAATACAAGACCAAACTGGAAATTTGCACGTCTGTAGGCCCTGCTGGGATGTAGCCAGATATGCCCAGTGAGCTGGTAATTACGATTGTGAAGCTACTCTGTAATCTCAGCTTGATGATGATGGCAACTGAGAGAAGTGCCCAAAGACTGGAAGAAAGCAAACGTCACTCCTATCTTCAAGGCAAGCAAGAAGGAGGACCCTCACCTCTATCCTTGAAAGGGGATGGCATCCTGGAAATCATTTCAAGGCACATGAAGGAGAGGACAATCATCAGATATAGTCAGCATGGATTCACCAAGAGGAAGTCATGCCTGACCAACACATAAACCTCTATAATAAAATCAGCAGGCTGATAGATGACAGAGGAGCACTGTGTATCATGTTCCTGTATGTAAGTCAGTAAGACCTTTGACTCTGTCCACTGTAAGATCTTATAGAGATGCTGTTGAAGTATGGGCTGGATATGCAGATAGTGGGGATGGTTGAAAACTTGCTGAACAACTGAGCCCAGAGTGTAATGGTCAGTTGTGCAGTGTCTGGTTGGAGGTCATTCATGAGCAGAGTGCCCCAGCAGTCAATATTGTCCAATCAGCAGTCTAGTCCTGTTTAATATCTTCACTAATGATTTGAATGATTGAGCGGAGCATACTGTCAGTAAACTCATAGATGACCTGAAACTGCAGGGAGTGACAGATACAGTAGATTGTCATAATGCCATCCAGAGGGATCTTGACAGGCTGGCGAACTGGGCTGACAAGAATCTCCTTAATCTTAACAAGCAGAAGTGTAGAGCCCTGCACATGAGAAGGATCAACAGGACATACTGGGAATATCCACTTGGAAAGCAGTTCTGCAGAAAAGGTACTGGGGGTCCTCGTGGACACCGAGGCTGAACATGAGTCAGCAGTGTGCCCTTGCTGCTGAGAAGGCTAATAGTATTCTTGGCAGCATTAGGTATCACTTGCAGGTCGAGAGTGTCACCACCCTGAGCGGTGCCCAGTACCAGGCCAAGAGGCAATGGGCACAAACTGGTACAAGAGGTTCCTTCTGAACACCAGAAAGCACTTCTGCACTATGTTGGTGATGGGGCATTGGCACAAGTTGCCCAGAAAAACTGTGGAGTCTCCTCCTTGGAGATCTCCCAAAGCTGCCTGGACATGGCCCTGAGCATCCTTGCTCCAGGTGTCCCTGCTGGAGCAGCAGTTGAACCACATGGACCCAGAGGTGCCTTCCAACTTCATCCATTTCTTAATGTAACAAATTAGTTACACTTCTACAAATGAGATTGATTGTAAACTTTAATTAAAATATATACATGTTAAAATCTGTATTTTTTTAGTCTCTCGTTTACAGTCATCTGTGGTAATGGTAGCACAAATGTAAGTGCAATAAATATACATTATGGAATTTTTGTTGCCTGAATCTAGGCTACTTCAGTTATCCATGGAGAGAGAGAAATGTTTGTATTAGATTTTTCATCCCATCCTGGCAGAGAACTTTAAAGGAACAAATATTATGCTTTTGGATACGTGTGTATTTTTTACTGGTGTAGGAGACAGCCCGGACAGCTAGTTATGCAGTTGGGTTGAAGAGAGTTTTGATGGCTGTCATGTACTCAGATAAATCTGTCCCACTTGTATAAGCAGTAATTTTGTTATTGTACATCCAACTTCATAGCTCATTTTTGTTGTTTTCTTTACTTGGGAATATGTAAGATAAATTTTATATACAAATTTTATACACTCCATAATTAAAAAAGTTTGTAGTAGTAATAGCTAGGACAACTTACTGAAATGTTTAAACATTTTAATTTACATTTAAATATTTTAATTACCTTTAGGTTTTAAGTTAAAACTTAATAGATGGTAGAAATGTATTAACTAATGTGATAAATCTTCGGAAAATACAGTTGCATTTTTTTATAACTTAAAAATTATTTTAGAACAAACTTCAAAAAAAGCATTCATCTGGATCATATAGGCTTCAGCTGGTCTGTTGGAGTCAGTCACAGACACAGCAGGTAGAACTCACATCTTGGTCTGAATTGGAAGAAATAGTCTGGAGTTCTTGTGTTGTATTAAGCTGCCCAGAACTTATTTTCAAGAGTCTCATTTTGGAAAATAGGTCATGGTCCACATAATTACTATGAAGAAAGTGAAAAAAAAATTCAAAGATAAAAAAAAAGCATCGATTTCTGATAGTATGAGGTTGGAAAGTGCACACCATCAGCTGAAATACTGGACAAAATGACTGGGACTGTGAATTAAATTATTATAAAAATGACAGTTTTATGAGGCAAAAGCCTTTTAACACCTCTTTTTTTCTAAGGTCTGACCACAGATTTCTTGCTCAGCAAAGCAATACCATTGCAAGTAATGAAAGCTCAGAGTGTTCTAGGAGTTAAGAGGCAGGATGTTTTTGCTGAAGGCTTGCTGTGTTTTCCTGATGAAAACAAATGGAAAATCAGCTGTTCTTAGATTTACTTTCTAATACTTTGCTGAATAGCAAGCAGTGTAGCAGCTAAGACCAATAAATTTTTCACTATTGTAGTCAATGCCTATTTCTTATTTACAAGTTAGCATGCATTCTGTAATCTTCATGTTATTTAAAGTATTAAGAGTGTATGTTAAAATCAGTAATGCTTTTCAATTTTGCCTTTCCAGCTTTTGGCCTTTCTTCAAGGATTATTTACATTTTACCATGAAGGATATGAACTGGCTCAGGAGTTTGCACCATACAAGCAGCAGCTTCAGTTCAATTTGCAGAATGTAAGAATAATGTGTATTTTGCTTTGTAAACTAATTTGGAGATACTAGAGTAGCCTTGTAGTACTTTATGGAAGCTCTACATCTTAGAAGGTATTAGCTGAAATCAAATTAAGGTATGAATACATATAAATTATTTCTAAAGCTGCCAGAAAGAACTTGGTAAAATGTAATATTCATGTAGTTAATTTGTGATTTGCAAATCAGAGTCGTGGGAGTTAGAACCAGAAGAGCAGAACAGCAGCCAAGTTTGATTAAGAACACAGTAGTTCAGATATGCTTAAATGTGTGTTTTCTTGAGAGTGGGGCCTATCTTCTGAAATAAGTGGATCAAAGAGCTTCAGCAGGTACAGAATGCTGTTTATTTTTTTTAAAGTTTATTTTTTTAAGATCACAGAATGCCAGTATCTGAAGGGGGCCTACAGGAAGACTGGGGAGGGACTTTTTCTAAGGCTGTGTTTCCTCTGTAGCTCCTTCTCTTTTGTGTCCATTGTTCACATACAGATATAGATTTCATTTAAATTGCTTCTTGGGAAAATCAGGCAAAAGCTTCTGTTCGATCAAACTTTTCCTCTGGGAACAAAATGCAAGTGTTCTCTGTCTGTAGACCCTCCCAGACTGTTCTGTCAAGTTTTGCATTTGTTAATTGTGGTTTTTCTGTTGAGACTCTTAGAGGAAGGCACAAGGGGTCACTGTTGTTGCATAGCACAGTTTCAGTAAAAGGATGAAAAATGGGTTCAGTCCAGAGGCTGATTGAAGTACCAGCAAGGCACGTGAATCCAGAGCACAGGCCAAAAGTAGCTTTGTAAGTCTGTGTCTGTTAGTTGGCTCTATGCACGGATCAGTAGAAACAGAATTATTAAAGGATTTTCTAAATTTCTATGTTAATTAAGAAATAGGTAAATACATTCTTTGTTAAGCAGTACTTAAACACAGCTTGACTATGTAAATAGACTGCAGAGGTAATGATGGATGCAAAGTTGTGCAGAAGGATCAACATAAAATATTTTTAATTATATTTGTGTGTCAGACAAACATATATATGTAGTGCTACAGAGAAGTTTGGAGTCTGGCTGTAGATCTAAGTCCTCATCTGCTTTTATTCAGCTGAGCTATCTGTTGACCTGTCACCCAGAGCAACACCCAAACTGAGAATGAGATGAAGTATAGAGAAAGACGAGCTGAGGATAATCCTCATGGACAATGGCGTTCAGGCTGTCTGTTGTAGTTGTCAGAGGTTCTCCTCTCTATTGCTCTGTATTTTAAGGTCTCACAATCTTGCAGAATTGTTGATCTGTTCTTCTGCTTCTGTTCTTAAAACTTTTCTACAGGTTAAAGTATCAGCAGTAAAATGCTGTAGGAGTAGCAGAGAAGTGACAGACCCTCTTAAAAGCTCTTAAAAGGTCCCTGTGTCCTAACACAGCCCGGTGTCACTTCTGCTGTGTCAGCAGCTTACTTCAGATGTCAGTTGGGCTTGGTTTTCTATAACTTAATACAAAGGCGTGGTTGCTTAAAAGAACAATTAGAACCTTAATAGACAAACGGGGTTACACTCTTAGTATAGAAACCCCCCCCTGTTCAGTAGCACAGCATCTGACCTCTTGAAGGGCTCAAAATGACCTCTGCTAAATTTGGTCTGAAATTTGGTTCTTGACCCCAAAAATATCACTGGCAAGGTTCAAAGCTGAATTTTAGCTCCCCTTCTGTTTAATAACTAATTAAATTATGTCTGTCTTCAAGGGAAAGATTTAACATACCTTATTACGCTGTAGTGAAAGTCCATGAATGCCAGCTAAATGGGAAAGTATTTACCAGTGTATAAAGCCCAGACAATATTTTTCTGTCTAGCTGAGATTAGATTCCATAATACAATTTTTCAAAGTGGCCTTGCAAAAACATTACAATAATCTTTATTTTATTGCCTATAGGAACAAAGTGTTCAACATCTGGTATGTCAGTAGCAGTCTGTCAAACCTCTGGCACTTCATAATAATTCTCCTTTTTCCTACACTGTGTTAGCTAAGTGGAGGGAAACACTGATCCCATTGAATTCAGAAAAAATACGCAGGTACATGCATACAGGCATTTGCAAGTATGAATTACCCACCTTTGTACTTAATTATTCTTCTGGCTAGCAGCTTGCTTGTTTACACACATGATTTTTAGAGCAGACACAGCATTTGTTTCTATGATTTTGGAACATTTCTGCAACTTGTGACCTAGTTGTTGCCTAACATAATTAAATCTCAACTGTGGTGTTTGTGGAGTCCTGTCAAAAAGCAGTTGTAACCATGCTCTGACTAATTTGAGTGTCAGCATCCATAGTGTTACTGTGGGTATGGACACAGGTCTCTGAACCACACTGCTTCCATGTGTGGAGAGACCACAAGTGTCTGGAGACTTCACCCTGGCATAAACCCAAACCATTGTATTCTGCACTTGTTTCAGTGGTTCAGTGGGGCTTACTAGTTCAAGTTTGAGGTTATGCTATCAGTACCCTCTAGTTTAGCTGTTTAGCCTGAATCCTGTCTGCCTATTCTGGAGTACACACAGAAGAAGAATGCATGTCTGCAAAATACTGTGTAAGCATACCTGAAAATGTGAGATGGCATTGTTTCTGTGGTTAGTAACCTGCAGACTTGTGTGCTTAAATTTGGTTCTCCTTTACTGTGTTATTCCCAGGCTTCTGGAGCAAGAAATTATAATTCTGGTATTCATTTCCCTTTTTTGTCTACTGCAGATGCTTCTATTGGTCTCTTTTTGATGCAGTCTTGCTCCTTGGCATTATGAGTTCTTCATTTAATTATCATTTTTACACTTACATGAGGTAACGTGTGTTGATTTGTTTGTTTGTATGTTTGGGGATCTTAGACCCGGAATAATTTTGAGAGCACGAGGCAGGAAGTGGAGAGACTCATGCAAAGAATGAAGTCAGCCAACCAAGATTACAGACCACCAAGTCAATGGACAATGGAAGGCTATCTGTATGTGCAGGAAAAAAGTGAGTAAAGGAGATGTCTTTCAAATCCAATGAAAAGATACACAGCAAAAATTAAAAGAATGAAAAAATGGCTTAGCTAGAGGATAAAACAAAAGCTCTGTTTTTGAATGTCCAAAGACTTTTCTTATTATTGCTTCTCTAAAGATGGAAAATTTCTAAAGAAAAATAAATGTTTGACTCTTCAAAATGCACTCAAGGTAGCTAAGGCCAGAGAGAACAGTGAGTGAAAACACATGTAAGCTCCTTGTTTCTTGCTCCCTGCATCTTGTGAGTAGGATGCTTCTTGGGTAGGTCCCTTGTGGGTGGTCCTTTGTGTCTCCTCTCAGTAGCAAACTTGTCAGTCTATTTACACTGTGCTCCGAATGTCTGCCTTTCTCCTTGCTGCAGAAGCTACAAGCACTAAGGTCTCTGCCAAACACTGCAGTGTCTTGACCTTTCTCTGCCTGAACAAGCTCCACAGTTCACCCAGCAGGAACAGCCTCCACTTTTTTTAGCTATGAGCTCTGCTGACTCAGCCACCTTAATGAACATGCACATAATGGAATAAAAAGGTGGAAGGTGGAAGAAGAAGAAGAAAAGTTGTCTACTTACAGTCTGCCACAATTTTAAAATAGTTGCCAATTTGTGCCTAATTATTATTCATGCAATGAGACGTAAGAATGAAACAAATTCCAAAAAAAATGATGCAATAGAACTGTCATCTGTATCTGAGAATATTTGGGAGAGCCTAGTGATACATCATGTGATGAAAGAAAACAGAGCCAGGAAATATGTGAAAAGTCAAGAGAGAATTCAAAGCTATATGTGATCAGAAGTATCTCCTGTCACTGTTTTACACTTTGAACAGAATAGACCAAGCCAAATTAGCTGCATTTGGCAAGGATCATTGAAAACACTTAGTAAAATAGTGTGGGTTAACCAGATTTATTTATTCTTTGTTATGGTATCCACCTGATGCTAGAAAAGTATATAGCAGTGTTTTGAGATGGCATATATGTGCCATGCAAGTTTAGTGTTCATTCAAAAATGATTAAACACAACTTTACACCTGATTTTTCAATCTAAAAATAAGTAGAAGGCATCCTGATGCAGGTTTCCCTTGTTAGACTTGGCCCCACTCAACATCAGTTTTGAGAATATCTCCTCCTTCACTGTTTCTCCTTTAGACAGTGAGTCAAAAGACTACATGGAGTTATAGTTGATTGATTTTCTAGATGACATCATGAAATCAATTTTTATTCCATTTTGTGAGCTAAAATAAAGAAACCTTCGTGCTTATAATAATTAACCTCAGCCACTTTTATCCTCAGTAGTACTGAAAGCTTGAAGAAGACCCTCTGTGTTTTAATTGTGTAATAATGATAAAAGAAACCTGTATTAACTGGAAATTGCACTGAGCCCTAATGGGGGAGGGAGAATAGGAGTGAAGCATTGGGCACATGCTGTGCTACATTAAATAGTGAGAGGCCAACTTGACATCCTCTTACTGAAAAGATGTTTGTTCATTAGTGTATTCTGTAGTAAGGGTAAAAGGATCTGTAATCTGTGTGTCAACGAGGAAGGTGCTAGTTGTGTAATCTCTTGTCATGCAGGTTTATTTTCCTACAACCAGCATCCCATAGGCATGAGACAACTTAAGAATAAATGACTTAAATGTTTGCTATTCCTGAAAGGAAAAGTAAATCCTGTACTATTACTAGTATTTGCGCTGGTAAATAGGTGTTTTGAAAAAAAAAAAAAAAAAAGAAAGAAAAAATAAGGCCTTTAAACTCTTTTATTTAGCTGTACAGTTATGAGTAAAAGAATTGAAATTAAATGTAGGTGTTGGCCAACAAAAAGCAGATGACTTCTAAATTCATCTAAAACTTCTTCAAGATGACTCATCCTTCTAAAAGAGTTAATGGTGCTATCTGGAGAATACTTGAATTAGAGCTGACAGAATTCTGAAGTTGGATTAACAAGGACCTGGTCAATTCATTGTGTTTCTTCCCTGCAAAGAGTTAGGAGGATTTTCTCTGAGTTTTTATGATAGCCCCTGTAAAATTCCACTGCTATATTTGTGGATTGCCAGGCTTGTATGGCTGATGAAAACTTTGACATGTCCAGCACTTTTGTGGAAGGCTACATTTAGAAGCCAAAGACATTGCATCTGTAGCAAAATTACTTGGCTTGCTTTTCACACCTTCCAGTTTTATTTATCTAAAAAAATGCACAAAACCTGTAAAATACTTTTTTTTTTTGAAACTCAGAACTTCTTCATTTTAAAAATAATTAAAAGGTCCAGATGGACTGTACTTCAGAAAATTAATATCATATTTTTCGCAAGTGTTACTCCTGTTGAAAGGGCTTGGAAATTCATAAGTGGATTGAAGTGCTATTCTGAATTTACATAACAGTTAAAATGCTTTATTTTATCTATCTATCTATCTATCTTCTTAATTTCTTTTTATGCATTCATTTGTAGTTGCTTTGTGGAGGGAGGCCATATTTGAATGCTGGTTTCTGAAGCATAATATTTTCCAAAAGGAAATTCTTCTTTGTGCCTCTTCATACACAGTTTGTTTCACCTCTGAGTACCCATAAGCTTTGTCACTGTTTGTAAAATAAATGGGACTGTACTCTGCTACTGCAAAAAGTTGCAGAAAATATCCAATTCTCTTTGCTATATTTCCTGTCCCCCCAATCAGAAAGTCATGTCCAAGTTATCTTCTGACTTTCGGTTGCCCACTGATCACCAGTGCTCCCAGTACAGTTTCATGTGCCAGTGCACATACAGCCATTATGTGCTGGACCAAAGGAGCAGCAGTCACACTGCAAAAGCTTGAATTATCCTGTCTTCTGCAGGGCAGCGCCCTTCCACATTTATGTGTAACACTTAGGAGCTTGTCTTGTTCTCAGTGCTACGTTAAACAGTGAGGTTGTTCTGTTGGTATTTTTTTAGAAAACCATGGGAAGCTCTGGTTATACTAGGATATGGAGAGAATTCTTGAAATGTGTCCTAACAGCAAAGAATTGTAATGCAAGCATTATGCAAGGCTCTATCTAATCTAGGTTAGCAGCCATTGTTTAAAATACCACTGAGCTTAAGTTCAAGAGTGTTTTCTGTTTATGTTCACTGAAGATTCATAGCCAGAGCAAAGCACTACGTAATCCAGGGTTGAAAACATCTTCTACATCAGATATCCAGTATTTTGCAGTTGGATTAAGGAGAAATGTAGTGTGACCTCTCCAGGATAAAGGATACATGCACTTATTTGGGGATCATTGCAGATTTAATGCACAGATTTCAAAGTTTAGTGTATTCTGAAGAACAGTACTGTTATTATGTATAATTGACAGTTTGTGAGTAGTTTTGACCATTTATTGTTTTCATTTTTAAAAGAATGGCTCTGTAGCTCTTTTCTATGAGCATGACCAATTGTCTTATGGATCAGCCTTCTTTTCAGACTCATTGCTGCTGTTATACTCATCTTTTCCCATCAGAAAACCATTCCAAGGGATAAAAGGCCAATGTTTCTTGCTGAAGGTGCCACCTCTGCCATTCAGCATTTTATCCCTCCTCTCTAAACCACTGTTGTGTTAGAGTCCACTGTTCTTTTTCTTCTTGTCTATTTTTGTGAGGAAATAATCTGCTAGTGTTCAATTGCATAAGGTTAAATCTATGTCTGAGTCATTGCCATTTTACTCTGTGTCCAAAAGATAACATGTAGAGGAATAAAGGTGCTGTGATGTTACCTGAAGTATATGTTACCTTTGATAACCACCCTGAAAATAAAGAGATTTCATGGTTTTGTCTAAATTTATGAGTCTAGTACTAGATTTAAGGTTTTCTTCAAAGAAGTTCAGTACTGTACAGTTGAATTTCCTAAGCAGAATAATCCTCAAGATCTGCATTTCCTATTTCTCTATTGTAATAGAATGCTGTTACCCATCTAGTTGCTTAAGAAAATCAGTCAGCTTGAACATCAAGTTGAAATGCATGAAAATAAGATCTGAACATTTTCAAATTAAAAAATGAGAAGTTTTTGATTTTGTATGCTGCATGTGGACTTTTGTGTTTTATCTCTCTACCTAACTCTGTCTGAAATAGTGATTAAATATCAAAATAACTATTTCTTATACTGTCATTTTAATCCAGGGCCACTTGGATTTACATGGATAAAACATTACTGCACTTATGATAAAGGAACAAAAACATTTACAATGAGTATAGCCGAAACTAAATCTGGTGGAAAAGTGGTGAGTTTACACAACCTCCAGCACTTGCATGAACTCTGTATTCCATACCTTACATCAAGCATTCAGCAGATGTTAAAATAAAAAAAATGGTGAAAAGAGTATTAAACTGCTTTCAAACATGAAGCAGTATATATTTTAGATAGATACATAATGTATTCAAATAAAAATATTCATTATATAACACATGAAATACATATTAAATAACTCCTCTTATATGGTGGTTCCAAATGCATAGGAAAGCAATCACAGTCATAGAATGGACAGCATTTAAAAGAGAGTTCTGAAGGTTGTTTAGTTCAGTCTCCATGCTCAATGCATGTCCAGAACCTGAACAGATTGCTCAGGATCCCCTCCAATCAGGTTTTAAATATCTTCATGAATTGAGACCCCTACAAACCTCTGCAGGCAACCTGTTTCAGTGTTCAAGCAGTCCCACTGTAAAAATGTTTTCCTTGCATTTCAATGGAATTTCATATATTTCATTTTGGGGCCATTACCTTATGCTTACACATGGCACCACTGAGAAGAATCTGTCTCCATCTTCTTTAGTTCTTCCCACAGCTATTTGTAAGCACTGGGGGACTTTGTATTTGAAGAGTGATAGGTATCTCCAGCCTGTCCTCATTTGACAGCTGCTCCAAACTCGTTTCACTATGCTCATGTCTCTTGTACTGAACAGCTCAGCACTGGATGCAGCACTCCAGATGACTCTCACCAGGCTGAGTAGAGGGGAAAGTAGAATCACCTCCCTCAGTCTGCTGGCAGCACTCTGCCTGATGCAGCCCAAGGCTGTTAGCTGCAAGAGGACATTGGTTTATGGCCAGCTTGTTGACACCAGAGTCTGAAGATACAAGCCAGGCTGCTTTCCTGGTGCCTGGGCTTATTCCTTCCCCTCTGCAGGACTTGGCATTTCCCCATGGTGGACCTTATAAAATTCCTTTTAGCCCATTTCTCCAGCATTTTGAGGTCCTTTTTATACCCATCTGATGTATTAGCCATTCCTTTCAGCTTTATGCTATGTGAGCTAAATGTAGTCTTAATTTGTATGCAGAGAAATTGTTGGAAAAGTTCATATTTTTAAGCTCTTCTCTTAGAGAATGCTTTTGGTACTGTTCATACAGTTGAATTTTAGATGTGTAGCCTATAACTGTATATTGCCTGGACTAATTTTCTTCTGTTTTGTTTTGTAGAATGGCCTTGTCACAAGCTCACCAGAAATATTCAAGCTGAAATCTTGTATCAGGAGAAAGACAGACTCAATTGACAAACGCTTCTGTTTCGATATCGAAGTATTTGAGAGGTTTGAATTGTTTTCATTATGTTAACATATTAAAAATAATGAAGAAATTAAAAAAAAGAAAAAGAAACAGCAACTTGCAAATAATGTATAATAATTGCACTTGTAGTAGGGACACACGTCTGTCAGTATGCCCACATCTAGACAAGCCTGGCTTTCAAGACCTGGTGCTTACCTGGTACTTACTTGTTCAAACCTGTTTTTCTAACAAAATTAATAAGTTTCATATGTATTGTCTTAAGTATGTTATGTTTGCATGCAGACAGAATGTGGCTTCTTACTTTGTAAAAGTGTTTATTCTTTCAAGGTTAGGAATGAAGTGAGAAGTATTGAATTAAGCTTTCCCTTTAACTATGATGGAACAAAATGCCTTTTCTAGACTTTCTGTAAGAAATATTTTGTGATTGTTACAGTCTTTTAAATTTCCATACAAGGTTGTAGTTTAGCATGTTAATTATGAGGTTACATTTTGTACTTTTAAATATATTTTTACAAAATAGTTTTTTGATTAAGTTAAGATTTTAGAAGCAGAAATGTTGTGTTAGCTCACTCAGACAAATTGATATCTTGGAAGCTTGAAGTGATAGCTTAAATTTGAAGTTAGTACTTTCTTTCTTCTTTTTAAGTAGAGTCGCACATGCATTGTGGTAATGTCATTGTAAAGTATTCATAAATGGGTGTTGTGCCTTACGTATCCCCTACTGTTAGAACAACCTATCTGCAGTTCTTTAAGTTCTCTACAGAAATCACTGTAGGCACTCGTCATATATAGTTTTATTCCTCCTGTACATTTTGATTAATTTGAAATGTGAATGACCTGTTAGTTAAAGGCCTTCCAGAAAGCAGGACAAAATATTGAAAGATAAGTAGAATGCAACATTTCTTAATCACTATTATGAGCATATACCTTTCATAAGTTGATAGAAAGTTGGCTCCTGCAGTTTGTTTGATATTCAGCAGGGAGGTAGTGAATTCTTGTGTGTCAGCAGAGGAGATAAAGCCCAGCCAACAAAATACCTAGAAATATTTGGTGGGAGTTCATAAGAAAGGACAGCATTGATTTCTTCTGTATGTGATGTTGGTAAAGCTTGGTGTATGGTTTTTTTGTCTGTGAAAATAAAAATACTGTGGTTTTTATTAACGTTGACAATGACACAAAACGTGAGTAAAAACATATAAATATGGAAACAGTATTAAAATACTGATATTTCAAAAAGGCTACAGTAATGATTGCATTAAAATAATTATAAGCTGAACTTAAATTCAAGATGCATAGTTGTTTGGACATCAGCTGCAAAGTACAGCAAACCTTTAAAAATAACTGACATCTGCAAAATTTCGTTAGCAACATAAGATTACAACTTTTTTTTTTTTTTTTTCCTGGGAAAGGGCTCTTTTTTGCAAATACGCAGCTACAGCAAACCTATTCTTGCATAAGATTTCATGGGTAAATTTTGTCTCCAGGCACCAGGGAGTGCTAATTCTCTTTGTGCTACTGTATGAAACACTGTGTGAAACATTGCAATTCAAAAACATTGGAAAAGCATGCAGAATGATGTTCACATCTCATTTCAAAAAAGAGCCATATTAACTGAAAGAAACCATGTGAACTGCTAATGGGGAAGACACAGCATGATCCTTGCTAATTAACACAATTAATTTAAATCTCCTTTGGTGTTTTTCACACCTATGTTCAGCTCAGATTTCTTAGGAAAACTGTTCTAAAGAATAGTCAGCATCTGATTTGTATTAGAATTATATGCAAAGGTAGCATCATAGAGTGAATGTTTCTCTTTGAATGTAATTTTCTTTTTTGAGAAATACCTGTTTTTTCACCCACCTTTGTGAGTGCAGCTTATCTGATATACTTCCAGCTGATTTCAAGGAAATCACTGCAGTGAAGATCAGAATTTCATATGAACTGTTTAACAGTGTAATATTGAATTTTGTGAAAGTTTGTGCGTAAGCACTGAATATACTTGTTGTCATAGGTTTGGTAGTTTTGGGTAGATTTCTTTTGTGTTTATCTGTGTTTCAAATTATATCTACTTCTTCACATTCTAAGTAAATAGTGTGCTGAGACCAGCAGGGCTTACAGTGGTAAAGAGCTGTTGCGTCAGTGTGTGCTGATGTGCATAACATCTTCTTTCACTGTTTCACTGGACTGATAATAGATTAAACTATTAATAGAAAAATATTTTTACTAAAAATTATTATAATCTTGATCTTTTTTTGTCACATATACATCTGATAGTAATATTAGTCTTTTGTGATTAAGTTAGAGCTAAAGTTCAGAACTGTCTAGTCTTGATTATAAGAACAAGACTTGCTTCCCCTTGAATGGTTTGGTGTATGTGTCAATACATATTTTGTTGTTTTGTATTTTCCAATAGCTTCTCTCATGCTTTCTAGTTACAAGTTTAAAATTGATGTATTTTGGGGAAGGTGGAAAAGGGTCATGGTTTATTGTTGGAAGATAACAGATACAGTGTTCTTTATTTGTAAACCATGAACCTACCTTAGAAAATTATGGTTCTGGACAGTGTGCTGAAAGTTTTGAGCAGAGATGCACTGTGCTGGTGTGGGAGCAAAACTTTTTTAAATAGTCTGTCTCTTGGGCACTCTGTTGGCAAGTGAGTGAATTGCTATCATACCATTTCTTAAAGAACTCATCTGTGATCACAGGTTAAGTTGATTCTTTGTTTTTCCACATCTGTTCGTATAATAATTCCAGTAACAAAGATTGAAACTGGTTTCCTCATTTATTCTCTGATTCCAGTGAATCTTTTTCTAAGTAGCGTCAAAGTTCCATCAACAGAGAATATATCATTTTTGACCTTTTAGCATAGCAGTTGGGGCCAACATGCAGAGCAAACAAGTTTTTGAAATCTCTAAGTTAAAAAATATATACCTGCACCATGGCAGTACTCAGCAAAATTGACTTCACTCTTTGTACCTTCTCTTTCTAGGCAACCCTTTCAGAGGGCACATTTCTTTTCATGTCCATTTTAGGATTTGATGACTTTAACTTCTCCCTGTCTCTGTTATATACATTTTCATATCAGTATTTGTTTGGATTTTGATTACTGTTTGAGAAAAAAAAGATCAGTAACTTCAGTGTATATATATGTTTTTGACAGACCTGGAATCATCACACTGCAAGCTTTTTCAGAATCCAACAGAAAACTGTGGCTGGAAGCTATGGATGGAAAGGAACCAGTAAGGATATTTGTCCTTTTCTTTTATCTTTATAGATTTATAACATCTGTGTTAAAAAAAGAAGCTAGAATACATTTCAGAGTTAGTTACAGTACTGTACAGTACAGTAAAGGCAAATATAGCTTTTCTGTTTCTCATAAAATACAATTGCAAATGAGCAGTGAAGATAGATACTACTTAGTGAAGCAGAAATACTAGTATATTTAAACTTTTACTTATAAATTTTTGGAGCCTGGAGGTTCTTTTTTTTAATTTTTTTATGTATAGGTAGGTAGCCTGTTGTTGTATTGGGTTTGTGGTTCAGAAAAAATTTGTAAAGTGGTAGTTTCTGCAGTGGTCATAAGAAACCATCTCTGGGCAGTGTTATGGAATAGACAGTAAGTACCATCTTGAAAATCACTACAGAGAGCATAAAAATGTGCTGAAAGCTACTAAGACAGGCTTATCTGAGATTTCTTCTCACTATTAATCAGCTCTGAAATTGTCACTGATTAAGGTGATATCAGTGTGGCATCCAAGGGAGAAAAATGATTGATAGATTTTATGAGATAAATAAGTATTTTTACAAAGCTTACTGCTTGACTGAAAAAGTGCAGAAATGAAATCACTCTTTGTATTAATATTTAACCCATTTGCAGTCTTAAAATCTGGCTTCTAATACATTTTATGTGTCTGTAAACTCATTGCAAATCTATAGTCAGGCAATCTATAATCTCAAGGCCTGAATATGTCCCACTGGCTGGCTGCCTTCTCTCTTGAGTGCAGAACAGAACAGCTGTGTATCTTAGCCAGAGCTGAGCTGTGCATTGTTGCCCTCTCCAACTGCTAACCTGAATGAGTGCTGCTGGAATTAAACATCGGGAGGAGGTGAAGAGCTTGGATGGTTTTCCCATAGCAGTGTATTACACTAATGTGCAGCATATTACAGATGGTTAAGAACTATCAGCAATTCCAACAGTAAAGGACTTAACAAACATTGACCTGTTGTATTTGTTGTTTTTTTTCCAGATCTACACACTGCCAGCCATTATTAGCAAGAAGGAAGAGAGTAAGCACTCTAATTATGCAGAATATGAAATATTTCCAGGTTTTGTCATTACAAAAATGGGTTTCTGGATGTGTGTCTGTGTGATGGACATTATTTATGTTTTCTTTCCATCACTCTGAAGATACTATACAGTATCACTAAATGCTGTTTGATGGGTTATGTAATTGGATTACATCAAAGCATATCCTATGTTATGTAAACTGTGAGAAAGCCTTCAACTTTTGTGTTACCAACAAACATAAATTGGAAGAAAAATTGATTGGTCCTGAAATGACAATATATTTAACAAATCTGCAGATTTCCATCCACAGTCTTTATGTAAATGTAAATGCATGCCCATGTGTTGAAATATCATCTCTGTATGGGTCATACCTTTTCATTTATAGGTATATATACACCTATTAGGCATATGCAGTGTAATAAAACAAGTATATTTCTGAATATTCAGACATACATCTATGTGCAGTTGTGTTATGGTAACATATGTAGACAAATGCAAAAAAAATATTTAAAATATGTTTGAGTATATAAAGTAGAGAAAGAGATGTGTCAGATATGCACAGGTGTCTTCAAAGAAGGTAAATTTGAGAACAGAAGTCTAAAATTAAATGAGTATGTCTGTTTTGTTGGGGTTTTTTTTTGCTTTTTTATTGATGTTACTGTTTTGATGATGACACATATGCTGCTCTAAAATCTCTGTTTAGCCAATTAGAAGAATGAGTGTCAAAGATCCGAGAATTAATGCATAATGCATTCACTTGAAATAATCTTAATAACAAAGATTGTTTTGCTGTGTTGCTGTATTTTGAGCAGTTATATGCATGTGCAAGAAGCAAGAATGTAATATGAAAATCAGTGCAAATATTCTGGTCATTATGTTAAGTCATGAATTCTTAAAACCATTTCCCTCAGCAGAGGGAAGAGAGTTCAGTAGTCTTGTAAAGCAGTGACCTTTGGACTGTATGTGTGGAGTTTCTGATTCTAATAAAGGCAGTAGAATATTCTCATAGGCATGAGAAATTTCTATCTTTATTGCTAAATGTATACGTATATTATAGACTTACAGAATAAGTCTATATCTCACTAATCTCACTAATAAATGTGTATCAGTCTTTTTTGACTGAAATGTGATTATAGCTAAACATGGAGATTTTGTGTTTTGATGAGTTGAAAAATTATTTTTCCTTCTCTTTTAGTGTTCTTAAATGAAGCAGGTTTCAACTTTGTGAGGAAATGTATCCATGCTGTAGAAACAAGAGGTAACTATTAAATCACAGATAACATATTAGATTACTATGAATATTTTTCTCAAATAATGCTTTGAGTCTACGTATTTTAAAGCTCTGTTTTAGAGTATGTCTGTCATTCAGTTTGTACTTTTCACCTTCCATGGATGTGCTTTATGCTTAAAACCATTGCCACAAATTCCAGCAAAGGTTCTTTGCATATCATTTAAGTGTGGGATTTTTGTTTGCTTGTTTTGATTTTTTGTTTTTTGTTGTTTGTTTTTTTAACATCATAGTAGTTTTGTGTTATTTAGAAAGCTTAATACACTGTTACACACATACTTAGTTTAGGTCTTTTATTTGTGTGCACTGAATTGTGCTTTTGATTTCTCACATGAAACCTTAAGACCAAAAAAGTACATTGTATCAACACTCTTTGCTGGCAAATGTTTGTTGATGAACCTGATCCCCCATCATTTCACTCAATCACTCTACATATGGCTTATCCATTAAAAAAAAAAAAAAAAAACTATTGAAACCAGTATTTGGTAGTGAGAATGTACAGAAAGAAAGTAATTGTCTATTGATGAGGTGGTATCTTGTAACTCACAGTGAGCTGTTTTACAATTCCCTTTCAAACAGCTGTATGGTATTCCGTAAGCAGAAGTGACCTTTTCTTGTCTGTGCACTGAGCTCTCTGAAGTCTCTTGTAATCCAAAAGCTGTGCAAAATGACTGTGTGCAGCATTGAGCCCAGCATGATTTCTTCTTCTCAGGTAGCAGTGTTGTGTAGCTTTTGAATCACTCACAGCTTGCATCGCTCTGTAAAAAAATGATAAATAATAAAAATTAATAAAACAATATCACCTGCAGGTTGTCTAGCAGAGATCAGATGTTAGAATATTGTTTTGAAATGAAACGTACAATCTCGAAACAGTAAGACCAGAAGAAGGAAGAAGAATATATTCACATACCCACATTAAATCTACAAATTAGGAGTTACAATTTTTAATACATCCTGCTAGAGATATGAAGTTGGCACCTGTGATGTGGAATAAAAGAATAAACTCTTCCTGTTTTTGTTCTCTGAGTCACACAACCAGAGTAAAGGAGCAGATTATTTTTCTGTATTTTTCCTGAGATGTCGGTACAACAAAATATATGAGGGGTGAGAAGAAGAAAATATCACATCAAAATTTGCATTCTGCTTTGGACTTCCAAGTACTGTTGATGTTTAAAAAAAAAAAAAAAGTTAAAAAAAAGTGAAATTATTACTAGAATTATTATTATTAGAACTATTATTATTAGAATATTTTGAGTGTCACACCTTAGGCGCTATTTGTTAGTATTTATTGTGCTTTAGTGCTATTAAAAAATAGAAAACTGAAACCTGTAGATAAATTGAAACTGACTTTTTATTTTGCCTTGGAGATCCATACATAACTTAAATTCTGAACTGCAATGTTCCAGTAGAATTCAATATAAGTTTTTATTTTGGGTAGAATCATTATCTCTTCTGTAAATGTTAACCAAGCTTTGGTTGGAAGGGGCAATGTAGATACATAGTATTTCCACTGAAATCTGGGTAGGACACATTTGTAGACATATAACACATTTTAAGACTCCTTTGGAGTCTTGTTTTTCACTTCTTCCAGTCATTCCCTGGATGTCTTCTGATACAGGTCATTCCAATGCAAGGACTTATGTTAATGTAGAATTGTAATTAGAGTATGGCATGGTGTGGATTCAGTGGTATGCATTTATTAGCATCCCAGAAGTAACTCAGTAGGGTGAAGCAGTACTTGGTAATGTAATTTTTCAATTTTCCGTAAATAAATTGAGATGGATTGAAAACACAGACAAGGGACACGTGAATGTAATTGAAATAGCCATCTTCTCATTGTTTTCACTGTTCTTGTTTTCCCAATGTAGGCATTACCATCCTGGGGCTGTACAGAATAGGCGGTGTAAACTCCAAAGTGCAAAAGCTGATGAATACCATATTTTGTAAGTGTCTTAAGTGTACCTTTGTCTATAGCATGCAGCACGTATTCCATGATCCTTTTCTGTTGTACCCAGAAGAGCATACTTAAATATCTACAGTTTTGTATGTCTGCTTGCTGCCACTAAACTGACTTTGCAGTCTTAGAATGGTAATCAGTCTAACTAGATTCCTTGTGTACATTATTATTCAGTTTTCTACATGGAGTCATCGATATACATGAGCAAATTACTGATAAAATACATTTATTCTTTTGGCGTTTATATTTTATTTATTGGCATCTGTCTGGTGTTTTCCAGAAGTGTTCTAAAGCTTAGTTTTGTAACACAGCATAATTCAGTTTAATAGACAGTTACTGTATTTCACATTTCTTGTTAGTCTGGCTATCTGATGCCTGTCTTTCAATGTCCAAGCCAGATTAATTATGAATTCTCTATTGACTTGGTGTTACTTTTACTCTTTGGTATAGATGCATACATTTACCGTTTACAGGTGCTAAATATGAATGCTGAATTATTTTCATTAATACTCTGCCAGAGATTAAAATAATTCAAATTGATCAAATCTAACTGTTAAATAATCATATGAGCTAAATGAATAATCTGTTAGCTTCTATTTGCTTTTCTTGTTTGTGTGTTAGTCAAAATATAACAATCATAATTCAAATTTCTCCCAGCCCCCAAATCTCCTCCTGATATGGATATTGATATGGAAATCTGGGACAATAAAACAATAACTAGCGGACTTAAAAACTACCTCAGGTAAGTATGATGCTATGCATATCTCAGTATTTCTTTTATGGCTCATTAATCTTTTGCTTGTAAATATGATATTATATTTTTTACTCATTAACGTGGTATTAATTGAGTATATTATCATCTTGTCTAATATCCTTATTAAAATGTGTAATAATCAAAATTTGTCACACACTTTTCTGCCTTGTTTAGCTACAGATTTGCCAGAATATAATTAAATGCATGCTTTTATTTAAAATATTTTGTGTAAACTACAAAGCATGCTTTGCTGAGCTTTTTTTTTTTTTCTGAATCCCTTCTGTACAATGATTTTTTCATGGCATCATTGTTGGAGCAGAGTAAATCTCTTCAAAAATGTTAATATTCTGTTTTTATCCTGTGGTGTTGGTATTTTCACAAGTAAGATATTCCTCTCACAATTTTCTCTTCAACTTTTTGCTATTATGAGGCAGAATCTTAAAAAGTGGTAGTACTTACGATAGAACTCTTCTTGAATGTCAGTATATAATGTTGAAAGTAAGCATAATAAAAACATAAAACTCGGATGGCAATTGTTCCATGCCTTCTTAAAAAAATGGATTTCTTAGACTGGTCACCTAGCAGAGGGCAGCATCAGAAATCCCTGGAAAATGTGTTTATGATTTATAGTAAAATGTATATGTTTATATCTAAAATGTGCATATCTAGGACATGAGCTAGCAGTGGCTGTGTTTTTATGTCTCTAAGACAATTCACAGGCTACTTTCAGAGGAGGACTTTTCCAGGATCTCCCAGATTAGATTTTTAGCATAAAGTTTCGTAACTTGTTTGCCTTTCTTGGGCAGATTACTTCTGCAGCCCACTATGCCATGTTCTTCAGTAGTATTATTACCATTCCATAGTATGGAAGTCAGAACATTGTGAGTATCTGTGATACAGTGCTGATAATGTTTCTCTTACAAACTTCCATGGTGTCACCATCTTCAACTCAAAGAGATTTTCAGACTTTGTATGTGACTGAGTTATATACAGTGGTAATCCGTGGATTGGGTTTCCTTGGATATACCAATATACATTATGCTTTTATTGAGAGCTATCATAATGACAACTGCAAAGCCTAAAAAGACTTGGAGTAATGCGTTTTTTCAAATGTCCTTTCAAATTTACAACCAGGTGTCTTTCAGAACCGCTGATGACATTTAAGCTGCACAAAGATTTCATTGTTGCTGTTAGTAAGTAAAGTAATCTATACACTTTCACAAAAGTAATACTTTTTCTAACCTTTAATCTCCTCAGTTGCTATCCCTGTTTTTCTCCTTGGTGTAGTATTCAGTTATCCAGCCAAGGATCTGAGTTCTTCTATTTCACTGTATATGACGACAGTGCTACATGAAAGCCCTCAAAGCAAGAGAAGTCATACTAAAAGAAGCTGTTCAGTGGTTTGTTCTGATCTTTTTAGAGCTTCTGTGTGACCGCTTTCTGCATGAAATCTTTAATATTTCTTTGTTTGTTTGATTGTTTTGTACAGACTGGTAATTATTCTATAGCATTACTCCCCACTTGTCCAGGGACTTTATTTTCCCAGCTTGCCTTGCAAAATTGGAGAGGGATGGTAAATAATCCCCTTCTCATAAATGGGGTAATTAGATAGGGAGAAAAATTGTGTTTCTAACAACTCCAGTTTAGAATTTGAATTTATTTCTCCATTTCCTCTTACATTTTTAAAGAGACCCTCAATAATTGTAGATGTTTCAAATAGCAAGGGATAAAATCTTGGATTCCACTCAAGCACAACATGAAGTCAAAATTGCCACAGATTTTGTTGGCTTTGGTAATGGCAGTAAATGCTCTTTGCAAGTTACTTGAAATCCAGATTCCATTATGTTCTTGCAATAAATAAAATTGAATTGTTTTCATCATTTTGAAGGGTAATTGTGTTTGGTTAACTGCAGTGCATGTGTTTGGCATACTGGCACTTCTGCCATTTTTAGTCTCACTTTAGCGTGTGTTTAATCTGTCAATAATTTCTGTTTTCTGTTTAATAGAATCAGATGATCAGAACTACAGAGTTGAAGCAGTGCATGCACTTGTACATAAATTACCAGAGAAGAACAGAGAGATGCTGGACATCCTTATCAAGCACTTGGTCAAGTAATTCTTTTTGATTTTTATGTTTGATACTACCGTAAAATGTGATCATTTTCACATGTAATTTGTCAGTGTTGCCTAATCCATTATAGTAATTGTGTTAAGACAGTACCACTGGAAATTATATTTGATTTCTGAAATGTAATATCCAATGTTGCTGAAGAATACTCATCATAGAAATAAAATAAAGAACGCCATGAAGAGTCACCAAGATGACTGATAATGTTAGCGTATAAAATATACTGATATGTTTTCATTCTCAATTCCTACTTATTACAGGAATTGATACTAATTAAACTGGAGAAACATTTAAGACTATGCTAAGGTTGTTGATAAGAGAATGTTATTTAGGTCCCAAAACTGGTAAAAAATGTAGACTAGACTAATACATATAGTTTATATGTATATATGTATATATATGTATATATATGTATATATATATGTATATATATAGTCTATAGTCTATATAGTATAACTTATCCTTCATGTTTGATCTAATTTTTATCTCTAATAGCTCTGAGGTGTAATATGTTTTGAAAATTCTAATTTAAAATGATTTTGTTGTTATTCTAGATAGCTCTGTAAATGTCCAAACCCACATTTGAGTCTCCCTAGATTTTTCAGCTACCCTGAATTTTAATTAAATGTCACACGGAAAAGATTTTTCTATTTCTTTGAAGTCTCCATTGAATTACTCTTAGTCTGCAACAAACTTTTTTTTCTATTCTGTCTCTCTCTGTCATTGGCTATGATTACATGCCCTTATTACATCATTATATATCCCTTTTTTTTCAGCAAACCTTATTCATGTGTTTTACAGTTCTTCACTAGATTTTGCTGAATATTTAAATGAACACACATTATTATTTCTGAGTTGGGATGCTGTGTATTTTTTAATATATTTCTCAGTGATCTGGGAATGTGAATACTGAAACAGCAGTTGTTCAGATGAGGCCCACAACTGACATATGTAGAAGATGCCATGAAGGTCTCCATGTTGTTTTTATTCCATTCCATACATCCCCACCATTTTACTCTTTTGATTACAGCTTGAGCAAATCCAGCCTTCAGAAAGTTATCTGCACTTTATTTGGTGTAAATTTTTTAGCCACATTAAGTTATTTTTAGTTCTTTGGAGAACCAGATGAAAGCAGATTCTGCAAGTTTCCAACAGAAGAGTTTGATTATTAGAAGTGTAGTATTTGATGCTTTCTGACAGCCTAAGAAGCTAGAACTTGTAATGGTGAAATAATGATGCTGTAAAAGCTGCAGTTTTGAGCACCATGGTACAAAATGTGCATCATAGAAATGTTAGGGAGTGTCCAAAGGAGAGCTACAAAGATTATGAGAGGTTTAGAGGAGAAGACATATGAGAAGAAGCAGAGGTGCCTGGGTGTGCTCAGCCCAGAGCAGAGCAGGCTGAGGGGAGGCCTGATCGCAACTGCAGCTCCTCACAGGGAGCGGAGGGCAGCGCTGAGCTCTGCTCTGTGTGACAGCGACAGGGCCCGAGGGAACAACGTAGAGAGGCAGGTTGCATATCAGGAAGAAGCCCTTCACCAGAGAGCAGTGGATGTGCAACAGGCTGCTCAGAGCAGAGGTTACGGCCCTGATCTGCCAGAATCCAAGGAGCATGTGGAGGACACTTTCAGACATGTGGTCTGTGGAGCCTTGAGTTGGACTCGTGATCATTGGGGGTCCCTTCCAATACTCCCTTGTGATATTCTGTGATCCATTGATTTTATATAGCACTTGACTTACCTGTAGGCACAATTCGTTTTAGGCAAACATTTCTTTCTTGTCCTCGTTCCTGGACTCTTATTTACTGTTACCTCAGATGCATTTCCAAAGAGAGCATGCCTGCGGTATTCCTTTCTTTAATTGTTCTCTTTAGCTCTTGTCTGTCTCAACTTTGATGTAATTCTCATTTCTGATCAATTGAAATCTTTGAGATGCATTCTGAAAACTTTCAGTTCTTCTCATTTCAACATTCAATTCATCCTTTCTAATTTCTCATATAATTTGCCAGCTGTTGTTTATGCCAGCTTCTCTAATGAGATAAGTTCAAAATTAGCCTTGTGATTAATTGTCTCCTTTCCTTTTCTTCCGCCTGTGTGGAGTTTTTTCAAGGAGCAAATTATACGTAAAGTGCATAACTTTTTTAGGTGGGGAAATAAGAAAAAAAAACATTTTTCTTCATTCTTTTGTTTGAAATCCTTGAAATATTTGAAATTGTTTCCTTGATTTAGGTCTTAAGGCCTTTAGTTTTCTGCCTACCTTGACTTGTGTGTCACTGTGCACAGCTAAATAGGATCTAGTTGTTGGGGGATGCAGATAATACTAAAAACAAAGTTAACAAATCCAGAAAATCCTGATGAGCATTTTGCAGAGAGGTAGTGCTGTGTGAATATATACTCAGCAGCTGGGCAAGAACTGGACATTTGGTGTTATTTTAAGTTAGGTAACTCTGTTTGTTTTTAAACCTTCCTAATCAAATTTCCTGCTTGTCTCCTTTAAAAAACGAGTCATTCTTTGGTATGATTTAAAAGCACCAGGCCTTCCTATGATTGACAAACTGGTAGTATGAGAGATTTACTGGGGTGTATCAAGGAGAAAGCATTTCCACATTAATGAATGTCTCATGGTTATGCATAAATTGCACATTTACTTTAGTTATCTATTCAGAATTTCAGTAGCCCAGCAACAGTAGAACTGGGCTAAGAGAAATTGATTCTCAAAATAACCCATTTACAGGTCTTATTTTTTTCCTTTTTGTTAGAAATTCAGCTTTTGAGGTACTTAGCAGAGAGTCCTTTCTGGTTATATTACTAAATTTGTCACCAAGGAAACCCAAACTGTGCAAACACTACTCTCTCTCCTGTGCTTTAAGACTATAATGTTTTTGTAAGAGTTAATGTGCAGCACAAAGCAGAATAATATTGTAAAGAGTTATTTTTTAGGGTTTTCTTTAATATTCAAAATTCCATTTTCATTAAGATCCAGAGGACTTCACAGACACCCTTTAGTCACCTAAGCCAAACATAAGATAAAATTTTGTTGAGACAAGTGGTTAAAAATACAGTTTAACAAAGAAGTAATTTTCATGATTTGACTTGTAAATAACTTTTTCTACCAATGTGGCTTTCTAAGTAAAATTTTAGAATATTTTGAGGCCTAACTTAATGAAATAAAATAGAAACCATAGCAAGATGGGCATTAATTTTCCTGCAGCTTATATTACATTATCTTCTGTACAAACTTCTTTCTTATATTTCTCCTGATTCACGGTGTAAGTAAGGTACTAAAGTATTCCTATTCCAGTTATGAGGGCAGTATTTACTTCACCATAGAAGTAATTCTAGACCATCTAATCTGTTCTGTGGTAAATCTACTGTTCGTATCACTATCATATCACGAGTGCCTACTCAACAGCGATTAAGCATGAGTTTGATCTTGATCCTATCAAAATTTTGTAGTAGCCTTTGGAAAATCTGTCTTTTTGTCACCGGATTTGTAATATTTGTCATGGGCTTTTGTTATTTGCTACCAAACCCTGGCATCAGACAGATCTTTTTTTTTAATGTCTATATAGCATTATAAGCAAGTCAAGATACCTATGAATTTTATTGGTAGGGAAACTTGACAAACATCTCTATAACTTAATTAATGAAGGCAGTCAGAAAAAAAAAAAAAAAAAAAAAAAAAAAACAGAAGGTAGGATTTTCTCCTAACTGTTCCTTACAACATTTTGTAGATTTTACTGTTTCTTAATTTTAAAGTGTACAAGGTTAATTTTACTTACGTAAGAATGTATTAAACGGTGTTTATCAGTTTGGCAATGGCAATAGCAGTGAGAAGGAAGAGGAGAGTGTGAATGAGTGCCACTGACTCTATTAAACATTAAGATGATTATGAAAATGCTACTTTGCATTATATTTCTCAGACATGTGCAGGCAATAGAGCTACTTGACAAGGATATCACTGGCAGTGAGAATTTATAATAATATAATTTTTATTCAGTAAATCTAATTTGTAAGGGAAGAGGACACTGAGGATTACTGGTAGATAATTTTCATTTTACTACCTGAAAAACTATTGGAAAAACTAAGTTTCTAAATTCTACTTTAATTCTAAATTAAGAAGAAAATGACACAAATGGTTCATTAGGCAATAGAAGAATATACAGAAGTACATGATTAGTGCATTTTAAAACCATAAGATATAATTATGATCATCTACTGTTATCTATTCCACAGAAACAGTGACATTGACCCCACTAATCTTATGCTTTGGAAATACTAAGAGATCTCATTACAATTTAAGTGCTTTCAGTAACTATATTTCTTTCCTTGGCATGAAAGCTAAGATATATAATTGACCTCTGTTCTCACCTAGTACTTTCTTTCATTAGAGCATTTAAATTCTTGTATAACTATTGGAGAGAAAGAGGTACGTACCTTATGGCTCGTAAACTTTAGATAGGCTGGATCTCTCTGTAGAGACTTTCAAAGAAGGTAGTTACTTTTCCTTATCAGTTATGTAAGAAACTTAGATACTTTAGGAAGACTTGCTCATTATACATTCAAGTATTGCAAAATTGGAGCCTCAATGGAGATACAGTAGTTGTTCTGCACTGTATTTTTGCTTTAGTAAATGTGAATGTTTTTAAAATGTTTAAAAAGGGAAAGCATAAATGTGAGACTTCACCTGTTGGAATTGTAGTTTAGTGCAATTATTTAACTGCATATTGTTTGTGTTCATTTAAAGGGTATCATTACACAGTCAGCAAAACCTTATGACAGTATCCAACCTTGGTGTTATCTTTGGACCAACTCTGATGAGAGCCCAAGAAGAAACTGTGGCTGCTATGATGAACATTAAGTTTCAGAATATCGTCGTTGAAATTCTTATAGAACATTATGAAAAGGTAGGAGAAGATTATATGAGTTTTCTACTAAATAAGTGAAATCAAGATCTCATTTTCATTATCATCAATTAAGTTCTTAAGAATGAGAAATTTAGCATTTGTAGGTTATGGATTGAAAAAAGTATCCTGTTCTCTCCACATGCTATGGATACGTATTCCTATCAAGGCTATACAAGGTACAAATCCAAGGCATAATCTCCCATGCTTTGAAGAAATTCCTCTGAATCTTCATTAGCTTTCTGAACATTTCTGAATCCTTCTCATAGAATCAGAATCATACAATGGCCTGCGTTGTAAAGGACCTCAAAGATCATCTAGTTTCAACCCCCCCTGCCACAGGTAGGGTTGCCAACTACTAGACCAGGCTGCCCAGAGCTACATATCTGGTTCATATCTAGAACCAGAATGAAGTCATTCTTTGCTTATTCACTGTTCCATTTCTCTCATGTGAGTAGTATATTGAGGTTCAATCTGGGTGAGCACATGGATTCTCCTCTGTATGTACTTTGTGCATCAGGTCCGAGTCTTCCTGACAATTACTGTCTTTTGGGGATATATCAGCTGGAGCTCAGTGAAGGTCTGGTCCCACCTAATGTCATGAAACCCAACCATATTTCACTTCCTCTTTCCACATGCAGCGTTAGTATCGATGCCCAACAAAATCCCCAATTCTGTTTGCTGTAACACTATTCAGATGTGTAGATACCAGATAAAATATGTTAAAAAAAATAATGTTTCTTAGAAAAAGTTTTATTCCTAATAACAGTTTTTTAATCCATCAGTCAATCTTTGTGATCTAATAGTTCTTGAATACTCTGTAACATGCAGCATACAAGCAAGACACTGTTTTGCTTTCAGCAAATATGTGTAACTGCCTGGTTTATTTTGTTTTCCCCAAAGAAACATGGAGAGTATATCTCATACTCTTTATGCAAAAACTAAATATGAACTTTTTCAGGACTTGAGAAGGAAAATCTATGAAAATTTATGAAATCATAAAAAGTTGCTTTCAGTCACTTTCACTGCAGGTATAATAGAATCTTAGACTCATAGAATGACCAAGGTTGGAAAAGACCTTCAAAGTCATCCAGTCCAACCGTCCACCTGTCACCAATAGTTCTCACTAAGCCATGTCCCTCAACACAACCTCTAAATGTTCCTTGAACGCCTCCAGGGTTGGTGGCTCCACCACGTCCCTGGGCAGCCCATTCCAACACCTGACCATTCTTTTGGAGAACTAGAATTTCCTAACGTCCACCTTGAATCTCCCCTGGCGCAACTTGAATCACCTTCACTGAAAAGTTTTCTCAGTTGTCTGTATTGATGGTAGTTTTTTGCCCTTTAACTATAGAACCGAGCAGAACAGTCAAGACCTCCTTTAATTAATCATCAAAAGAAGTAGTACTGGGGGGATTTTTTGTTGATCACTTTCTCTGATGACTGACAAAACAAGGTGAAAGAAGTTTGATTTTATTCCGTTTATTCAGATGTGGGGCAATTCCTTGTCATTATCAGGATCCCTTGCAATGATCGATCAGTAATTACTTACAGCATTGTTTGATATCACTAGTTATATTTCACAGAAACTCCTCAAAATTAGTATGATGCTAGCAGCCCCCATGCATTCAATTCCAAAACATACTTAATACATGTTTGCCAAACTGAATTTCCCCTCCAGAAACTAGCAGTTTATTCAATACATTGAACATGGCTGCACAACCAAAATCATCCTTGCTCTCTGCCTGCAGACATGTTTTTGCATTGATATGCTACTTACTAATTACTAATATAGTATTGTTTTAAGAGCATCTCAAGACCTCATTTAAGGTATTTTCTACTGTCTGAGTATGCATCCACTTTTCCTCCACTTTTTAAATAGCATGTAGGTTTCTTCTCATTTTTGAAAAAACATTAAGGTTTTCTACAGCGGTTCGGTGCAAAATCGATTACTGGTAGCAGTTGTACATGAAACATAAAAATCAGAAGATGCTCCAAACCTGAAGATGATCCTCATCAGGCTTGACTTGTTTAGGAAAATAAAGTGGTTTTCTAAAATATAAATAGGATTGCAGCTATGACACCTTTCTGTAATATACAAAAGCTCTCACAAGTACACGTACAATGAAATTCCACTTTTTCATAATAATTGAAAATATATAATTCTTGAGTAGGTGTTAGTAACAAATACCTACTGTATGTTTCACAGTTTAGGTTGTTAAGCACTTTATAACTGGGGCTAGAAGATAAAACTATTTAAAGAAATATTTTTGTGTAATCAGCATAATTTGTAAGTACAGCTTGTTCACTAACTCATTCTTGGATTGTAGAATTGAATCAGAAGATATTCTGTGAATGTGCTCTTTTAAGATGGATGAGACATTCAGGTGCAGTGATGAGGAAAACAAATGTATTATTAACGGAAGCATAGGAGTACCTCTGTTATTTATTTCTCCTTTTTTTCTTCCTTTTTTTTTTAAATCACACAGATATTTCACACTGCACCAGATCCCAATATTCCTCTTCCCCAACCTCAGTCCCGTTCAAGTTCAAGAAGGACAAGAGCAATTTGTCTTTCCACAGGTCCTCGTAAGCCCAAAGGAAGATACACCCCATGTCTAGCAGATCCTGACAGTAAGTTTGTTCTTGTTGACTGCTGTCTTCCTTTTTATGTCTTGGCCTTTTGATATTCCTCAGCAATGTCCAGTAAGCACTGTATTCCAATAAGCATTACAGATGGAGTTTCATCAGCTTCTTAACCTCTGTGAGTCACAGCTGCACTGCCGAATGACTACATTCCTTGCTTCTCTCAGAGGAGGAAGGATATTTGGTTTTAGGCACGTCGTGTATTAAATACAAAAAGCTTTTAGAGTAGACTTTATGTTCTGATCTGAAAGTAGCCTGCCTTGAAACTCTGTGAAGTTCACTATATGACATTCCCGTAATTGTTAAGGTTGAGAAGCTTTAACTCAGTCAAGGTCGGGAGATCAAAAATATTACTTGGCTGTTTTCATATGCGTGCAACTGTGGTCGTTGGTTCAAAGCAAACTACTGTCTAGGATGCCAAAACCACTGAAACCTTATTAGTTTGACTGGAATAGAAACAAACTTCTATGTTGTGAGAGACAGTGTACTCAGCAGATGATTTGCTGTTTAACAACATGGAGTTATGTTTGCAACTACATGCAGCTTAGAAATCTTTTTCATTTTAATGTAAATGTGACCTTCATGCAATGTGTTAAAAAGATGCATTTCATTTGTTTTCATCACTTTTTACTTACCTGCCTTACCATTAAGAAGTATAGAAGCTGTAGCAATGTCTAAGTTGCTAACTACTGCAGGAGATTTCCAAAAGAACTTCTGTGTCCCCCAGTTCCTCAAGGAGATTTACACAAAACAGTTACAGTAAAGTAATGTACAGCAATAATGAATGAGAGCAGTAGCTCCCTGCACTTCAGTTGCTAGTGTGAATGGCATGGGGTCCTTAGATGAAGAAGTTATGGAGGAACCGTCAGTCACATTCACTAGAGGAGAAACTGAACAAATTCCAGCTGTTTTTCACTGTGTAACTAACTGCATTTCAGTGGGACAGTTCTGTCAAAGTATTTTTTGGGCTTATGCAAGCACAGGCTTCTTAATTCACTCGTAGTTTCTGCCGACAGCTGGAATTAAGTTAGGTCTGACCAAGGAGCAATCCACATGGAATTTGCTTGTTGGCTCCAGCTCAGCATTTGCTGCACAAGTTCCAGTTAAGATCTCACTTGTGCCTGGAAGGCTGAGTCGGGAGCAGGGGTGTTCTCCTTGCCAAGTATCTCTAGCCGTGCCAGAGGCAGTCAAGAGAGAGTCCTGGTTTCTGGCAGTAGCTTTTTTCAAAGCACTGGATGGTTTTATGTCATCATTTAAATGAAGAACAGACACTTAACTATATTTCAGAAAGGTAAGGAACTCTATGTGCCATGAGAAAATGAGATATAGGTACCAAACTGTAGAGAATGATAGAAAATGCACTTGTCAAATTTAGCCAGTCTTAGCATTTTTGAGAGACTGCTGATCTGTAAGGAGTAAAACAGTGCATATTTTTAATCTGGAATATCCTGAAACCTGTCCAGAATTAGATGGAAACTTTCCGATTACTGCACCAGCAGCACTACTGTTTTCACATCCAGTGAGCAAGGCATTAGTATTAGAGACCTTATTTTTAGTATTCTGTGTGGCTGTCATCACCTATTTCCAAGAATATTGAAAGAATATTTGCAGAGGCAAAATCATTTGTATCCATTTGGTATCTTATAAATACTCTGTAGCTAAAAAATATACATTCTCTCCTCGTGAAGTTTTTTAATTACGTCTCCTAGCTCTTGGATGAAAGATATTACTGGAATCTAACATATGACTCTCTACACTTAATGCATTTTTATGAATCCAGTCTAGATATTTCAGCTCTCACCAATTTGTTGGCCAGTCCTTCCTCAGTTCTAATATATGCGCCTTCTCTCATGTCATCAGCAAAGTTCTTTAGAATGTTTCCACTCCCTGTAGTACAAGTTTGGCTCGTTGGTCTAGGGGTATGATTCTCGCTTAGGGTGCGAGAGGTCCCGGGTTCAAATCCCGGACGAGCCCAACTTTTCTCTTCCCCTTAGCACAAAGTGGGCAAGGTTGGAACTTTTCTGTGTTTGGCAAGATCATGGAGCAGATCCTCCCAGCCTTACTAAGGCACATGAAACATAAAGGTGGGGTGATTGGTGGTAACCAACTTCACGAAGGGCAAGTCATGCCTGCCAAACTTGGTGTCCTTTTGTGATGGAGTTACAGCATCAGTGGAGAAAGGAAAAGCAACCAACACCATCTACCTGAACTTGTTGCAAGGTGTTTGACACTGTCCTGCATGACATCCTGGTTGCCAAATTGGAGAAAAATGGATTTGGTGGATGTACAACTCACTGGATAAGGAACTGGCTGGATGGTCACACTCAGAAAGTTGTGGTCAGGAGCTCAGTATCCAAATGGAGACTGGTGACAAGTGGTGTTCCTCAGAGATCGGTGCTGGCACCAGTGCTGTTTAACATTTTTGTGGGCAACATGGACAGTGGGGTTGAGTGCATCCTCAGCAAGTTTGCAGATGGCACCACACTGAGTGGTGCATTTGACATGTATAAGGAAAGGATGCCATCCAGAGGATCCTGGTCAGACTGGAAAGGTGAGCCCATGCAAACCTCATGAAGTACAAGGCCAAATGCACGGTCCTGCACCTGAGTCCCAAGCACAGATACAGATACATGGAGAATGGCTTGAGAGCAGTCCTGAGGAAAAGGGTTTGGGGGTGTTGGTTGATAAAAGACTCAACATGAGCTGGCAATGTGTGCTTGAAACCCAAAAGGCCAACCATATCCTGGGTTGTATCAAGAGAAATGTGAATTGGAGTCTCCTTCTCTGGAGATATTCAAGTCTTGCCTGGACGCCTACCTGTGCGACTTGGTGTAGGGAACCTGCTTTGGCAGGGAGGTTGGTCTCAATGATCTCTAGAGGTCCCTTCCAACCCCTACAATTCTGTGATTCTGTGATTCTGTGACCAGCAGGGAGAGGGCAGTGATTCTGCCCCTCTGCTTTGCTCTCATGAGACCCCACCAGGAGTATTGTGCCCAGTTCTGGAGCCCCCAGCAAGAAGGACATGGAGCTGTTGGAGCACATCCAGAGGAGGGCCAGGAAGATGATCAAAGGGCTGGAACACCTCCCCTATGAGGACAGGCTGAGAGAGCTGGGGCTTTTCAACCTAGAAAAGAGAAGCTCCAGGGGGACATTATAGCAGTAGTTTTCCAGTACCTGAAGGGAACCTACAGGAAAGCTAGGGAGGGACTTTTTATAAGGATAGGTAGTGACATGGGAAGGGGAAATGGTTTTAAACTGGAAGAGGGTAGATTTAGGCTAGATATCAGGAATAAATTCCTTATTGTATGAGTAGTGAAATACAGGTTGCCCAGTGAGGCTGTGGATGCCCCCTCCCTGGAAGCATTCAGGGCTAGGCTGGATGAGATTATGAGCAACCTGGTCTAGTGGGACGTGTCCCTGTCTATAGCAGAGGGATTGGGACTCAGTGATCTTAAAGGTCCCTTCAAACCCAAACCATTCTATCATTGTGTGATATCATTGAAAGTAATTATATCAGCACAAACATTTCTTAATAGGTTATATACATTTCTATAATAGGTTAATTTCTCTATTTTCAGTCCAGTTAAGGAAAAATGCATCAAATGTTCAGTGTTAAAGTTGTAAATAACAGAATGAATGGTCCTGCAGATATTTAAAGAAAGACACTATGATTCAGAAAACTGAGTAACTATAGAGACCTTTGCAGACTCTTACAGAGACTGCAAAGATCCTCAGCAACTTGGTAATCAATGTAAAACTGTCTATACATTTGAGGATATAAATGGACACGCACCACAACCCTCGCCTTGTCAAAATCCAGGAAAGTGTCTGTTAAAAAAATATTTCAGAATTGGAATTGCTTAATTTCCTAACAATATTTATATTGCAGGCAGTTTTTTTGAAAATGTAACATTTACTTTCACCTGCAACACATTATGTTCATCTGCTCCAGAGAAATGTCCACAAAGTGCAGATTTTCCAGGTTAAATATAGGAATGTGAGGAACTAAATTGCTATTTGTCTTGAGAATGACTGTCCCTGAAACTATGGATAATGGCTATCAAATTTGATACAATATGGTACAAGGGCTAAAGATGACATGAGAGCAATGCGCATGGTTAGATAATATAGTTGTCTAATTGTTCCTTTCTTCTCCCTTCCCTCTTGCCTAGGTGACTCATACAGCAGTAGCCCAGATAGCACACCCATGGGCAGCATCGAATCTCTCTCCTCGCACTCCTCCGAGCAGAACAGCACCACCAAATGTGTGCCCTCTCAGCCCAGGGAGAAGTCAGGAGGGATTCCGTGGATTGCCTCTCCCCCTTCTTCAAATGGCCAGAAGAGTTCAGGCCTCTGGACCACGAGCCCAGAATCCTCATCAAAAGAGGATGCAACAAAAACAGACATGGAGTCAGACTGCCAAAGTATAGCTTCTGTCACTGGACCAGAGAATGCCTCTCCACCAATAGATCTGACCAAGAAGAGTTCCTATAGTCTGTCTGGCCTGAAAAGATCTTCAGGTTCTTCCCTCAGATCAATTCCATCAGCTGAAGGTAATTTCCAAGGTTTTTTATGACATCAGCGAGTTTACTGTGAGGCATCAAAAAGCAAGAAGTGCATCTGAAAGCTGGTGTTACTCTTCAATTTTGTTTATTTTTTTACTTTTAAGATATGTTATCTCACTTTTCAAATTGCTTCTGACACATTTCTGTTGTCATCTATACAACTGACAATACCAGTGTTCCTAGGAATTTAGAGTACTTTGTATCCTGCAAAGCCTCACAGAGGCTGCTGACTTGTAAGAAGATTTCTGGGTTATAATATAGAAGAGTTGGTATCTGTGGTTATTACTGTGTCAAAAAAATAAATGCTTGCAAAATTATTGTCAGTAATCAAAGTTAGCACTTAAATTTAGAAAGCCTTAGGCTTAATATGTCTAGTAACAACTTTGTTGCTTCTTGTCCATGATGAAGGGTATGTCCGAAACCCTTTATACAGATTGTATTTACAACTTGCAATCATTAGCTCTTTTTTTTTCTTTCCATTTAAAAGTTTCATCAAGCTTCTGTGAATACCAGAATATTAATTCTTATGAATTAATGCCATCTCATTTCATAGCGAATACTAATTTTAGCAGGAGTTTGGACTATATAACTGATTGAGATCCCCTCCAACATTATTTTTCAACAGTTATATGCAGTATACTGCTTTCTAAATGTTAAGGGTTTCCATCTTCACTTTTTAAAGACTGTACTATTTAGCTGTGTAAGTGCAATATGGTTTTTTAGCCTGCACAGTTTTAACATTGTTTCTTCATCCTTGCTGCTGGTCCTTTTCTGCTGGCTTTTTGCCTGTTTCATCTCGTCTTAGTAAGTACTTATTCCCTAGTTTGCTTCTTAACAAAAAATTGCTTTGCATGTTACACATATAAAACATTTTCAAATTAGCTTTAATAGTGCTTATTATTTGGATGCTTTCTTTAGGTAACAAAAGTTGCAGTGGATCTATACAGAGCTTGTCTTCAGCAGATACAAAAGATACACCAAAAGCTCCACTAAATCCTGATTTGCCTCCAAAAATGTGCAGAAGATTAAGACTAGATACTGCATCAAGTAATGGCTACCAAAGACCAGGATCTGTGTAAGTTAAGACCCTTTGGAGTTCTGAGTTCTTACAATATTGTCTTCTATGAAATGATCACAAAGAGCTTTACAAGCAGTTGAAAAAGCACTCATAAACATTGCTTTGTCTTTATTTATGACTTATTTTGAAAATTAATCAAAATTATAAACAACGGAGACACTGAGAGTCTAAAGTCAATTGCAAGACTGCTATTTACTTCATTAGACTGTAGATAAGGTCCATAATGAAGACTTGGATTTTTGGAAAGTGATTAGTATTATTATCTCTCATTCTTCTGGCTATTGATCAAGGAGCACAATTGTAGCTTACTGTCCACTGTAGCTGTTATGTGAAGAAGATCATCAGATTTTATTTATGCGAGCCAAAAATTGGAGCAAAGTAAAAAAACACTTCTCTGAAATTTCTTCTGCTGGTTGCATGATCAGTGGCTGAGATCCTTGTTTACTTTCTTATGGGTTTTTTTTGTTTTGTTTTGTTTTGTTTTTGAGAAGAAGATAGTCCTCAGCAATAGAAGTTGAAATTTAGGTTGTTGAGATTTTGCTTTCAAATGTTTCTTAGCGCTTGTAACATAACCTTATGAATGTGTTTCTTAAAAATGTGATTTTGCTGTAATCCTGAATCTAACTCAGACTTTATGTGTTCCTGGGAGTAAGAGATTTCCAGAACAGCAGAGCACCAAGAAGTTCTCCAAATACTAAAGGACTCCATTCAGTCTCTCCAATTTTTAAACTGGAATTACATTACTGTAATCATTTCACAGTCTTAGCTTTTCATCTTAACTTAAACAGAAAATCACCTGCACAGCTCAGCAGACTGGCAGTAAGAGCACTTCCAGCATATCTCTATCTGACATTCAAGAATAAATGTTTATATAGAGAGTGATGAGGTTTTCCGTCTTGCTGACTCAGCAAGGCTCTAGAGCATGTGGAATTCAGTGGACTAAGATAGGTTATGCCCATAAAAATTCTGTTAATTATGTACTTAAAAGGATCTTTTGAATTTCCTCTAGTTTTCAAAGTGAATACTTGCAGCAGTCTTAAAAAATGTTTCCATGTCTTTAGATGGTTAAAAGTAAAATTAGTTTGTAACTTTAATTAATAAGCAAAGTGTAAAGCAAGGTACTTTCTTATTTTCAGAGTGGCTGCAAGAGCCCAGTTGTTTGAAAGTGCTGGTTCACTTAAACAAGTTTCTTCAGGACGGTAAGTACTTCTTGCTGTTAAACAAATTGTAAAATCCTCTGTATTTTCCTGGCTCCAGAGATTGAAACAGAAGTGTTGGAGCTTTGTTCTGTGTCTTCTGGGCAGCATCATGTGGCACACAAAACTGTTGTTATTTTTTATACTCACTCTTTTTATGGAAGAAAACTAAACCTAATATAAAGTAACAGCCTTCCTAACTATTCTGTCCCCTACTGAAGTTGCAGTGAGAGAAGCTCAGGTTAGTGATCTGCTTAAGGACACAGCTACAAGAGAAAATTAACAAGATGAGGGTACTTCTCTTACTCTGTTCAGCTATTTGTTATATACATCCTTTCAGGAGAATAGCAATCATGCTAGTTTATGATAATTTGCTCATGTGGTCAAGTTCTGAATAATGTCTACTTTAGAAAGCTCAGGATTAATTTAATCAGGATCTCTCCCATCACACATCCCATCCCGTAGTACCTGTCCAGAGAAACAGTTGCCCTTTGTTCTTAATAGTCTGCAGTAGGAATTATTAAAGTTTTATTTGTAAATGTATGCAGTTATTCAGTGGATTTGATCCATTTCTACATCAAATGAAGCTAGAATTGTTCTGATACGTGTTCACCTAGGAAGCAGTAGTACTTTCTATATTGCTAACCAGCCTTAATTATTAGATTCAAGTCAAATAAATGTGTGTGGGAAAGGTTCTGTCTTTTCACCGTCTCTGCATCTCAAACCTTTTGAGACAGAATGTATGTTTTGGTGCATCATTTTACTCTGGTACAGTCATCTTACTGGAACTGCTAAGCAACAGAAAAAAATAAATAAAACATAATCCATTAATCTAAAGATGATAATAAAATAGCATAGCTGTAAACAAAGAGATGCCAACATGTGCTGAGATGTGCAGTAGGGAATACGACCATCTTCTCTGACAAATGTGGCAGTGGAGAGAAAGGGAAATCTGACCTGAAAAGATCCACTGGTTTTGTTTGAGGGAAACAGTTTACAGGAATCAGGGCTGTTCTTCTTTCTGTGTGGTAGATGAAATGTGAGAAAACTTTTAGTGTGGTGGGGAGAGAAACAGGATGAGAAGGGGAGGGCATTAATTCAGGGAATAAAAGTATAAAAGAAGAGACTGGAATGTTCATTGGCCAGTGACCTGAGCCAAGAGCAATGACTGGTTCACCAATGCTGCATCATTTTATCTCCACTTTTGTTCCTTCTCTTATTTTGTTTTGCTCCCTTCTTGTAAACTCTCTGCTAACGTTCCCTTAGGAACCTGTGTCATCTCTACCTATATATAAAAAACATGTAAGAAGCCAAAATCTGACAAAGGAAAAATGTAGCAGTTGATAATGGATATGAGAAGCAGATAAGATAGCAGAAAATACTGAAAGGCTTAATAGCTCCTCCACTTCAGCCTTCCTAAGAAAGCAGAAGAGCAACAATAACAAGGAGAATGGAAAACGAGAGGTCAGCGGGCAAAATGAGGAAGAAATAAAAGTTAGCTCAGCTGTTCTTCTAATGCTGCTCAAGTCTGACTGCGATTTTGCAATTCAGAGCCAGATCTTATTTGCCTTTCATGCATGCTGCGATGATAAAGACTGAATTAAGTCCTTAGGGTAGTCTATTTTCATCTGAAATCATGGTAATTACACTTGATCCACACAGTAGACGGGCCTTTTGGATTCCTATTGCTACTATGCAATAAACATATGCAAGGTAGAATGTAAGGCAGAGAAGCTACTTTTATGCTGTCTCATTTGATATCAGAAATATTTAAGTGAGGACTGTGATGATCTCTGTGAAGGGTAAGTTACACTGCTGTAAATAACTGATTTTGAAATATATAGCTACTGCTTCCCTGTGCATAGCACTAAGTAGCTTCATCCTGTCTTGATGCATTTGTTGCCTGAAATGGTATTTCATAATTACCTGTACAGATCAAAAGTACCTATACAGCTTTGCAGTCTCATTTTGGCTCATGTATTCCAGCAGATTTCTGTTCACTCTCTGTAACTACCTGAATGGAGGTTGTAGTGAGCTGAGGGTCGGCCTCTTGTCTCAAGTAACAGTGATAGGATGAGAAGGAATGGCCTCAAGTTGCACCAGAGGAGATTCAGGCTGGATGTTAGGAAATACTACTTTTCTGAAAGAGTGGTCAGACACTGGAATGGGCTGCCCAGGGAGGTGGTGGAGTCACCGACCCTGGAGTGTTCAAGGAGCGTTCGGATTTTGTGTTGAGGGACATGGTTTAGTGAGAGCTGTTGGTGATGGGTGGATGGTTGGACTGGATGATCTTGAAGGTCTTTCCAAACCTTGGTGATTCTCTGACTCTATCATTCTGTGATTTGGATAATCTCACAATTGATGCTTCACCACCACAGTGACCTAGATTTCCATAATTCAGTCTTCCTGGTAGTGTTTGCACTGCCTCTTTCTGACTTTGTATGATGTCCTCTATGTACTAGGAAAGTTACATCCCCACACACCATTTTATTTTTTTTAATGCTGGGTCATTATTTGAGGCAGCTTTTATCTGTCTTTCTGTACACCAGTACCTGCCTTCATAGTGGCACTAATTTGAAGAGATTTATGATAGTTAGAAAAGAGGCAGAATGAGAGGCCACTGCACCCTTCACAATTGGATAGATTAGACCAAAATCTTATGCTCTTCCCAGCCTGTGCTCTCTTTTTTTTTCCATCACACGGTTGCTTTCATTTCTAATTTTTCCCATTCTTTCCCTCCTGACTTCAAGATTATTAATCATCCATCCACCAGACTGTAGCATTAAGGTACTTCTGGCTTCTGTCTGTCTCTTTCTAGACTGAAAACTCATGAGGGCAGGAGAATAATTTTAAAGCTTATTTGTAACTTTTAAAATAGGTTACCAAAAGTATCTCAGGTGTTGCTGACCATGTGTAATGTGTAGTCAGGAAAAATAGTTTTGGCCTTTGGCCACTAGTATAAATGGGATTATATGGGAGCTTGTTATGGCTGGAATAGGTGATCTTAGTGATCTTTTCCAAATTTTATGATTCTATGACAACAAACATAACAAAAGGCAGCAAAAAGGAAGAGTCTGTCCGGTGAAATCATGAAAAGGAGGAAGGTCTAGGAAACGTGGGTACCAGAAATGTTTTTTTTTCTCTTAACAACATGAATCACACTCTTCTGAGGTATTCAGCATCATCTTAAAAGAGCCTTAATAGATGGTCATGATGTCATCGCATGCTTTTTAACAAGCAGCCTTATTTGCAGGGAGGAGAGCATTAACAGCATAAAAGATATGATTTTCAGCATTTAGTTTATCTACTAAATGCTGCCAAAGAATCTGTAATCCTATTTCCTTGCTATGCTTCCAGATAGATAGCATTGAAGTGAATAATGAGTAATACAACCTAAATAATCAAATTAGATATGGAAGGAATAAGCCAGTGCTTGAAAATTGCTCCAGAATTATGAGTAAATATCCTTAGATTCTGTGTCAGGAGCAAGGTAGTGTAAAGATGATGTGGAGAAGTTGATAATTCATGAGCTTCTGAGAAGGTGATTTTTTTGTACTCTATATTTGTGTGATGTCAAATGCTCGGTAGCTTTCTCTGTACAGAACTGAGCAAATCAGAGTCTATGTTTTCTTCTCTCATTTACTTTAAAAACAAACATATTTGGATCACAAAAAATTAGAAGCTGAAAGCTTCTATGTCTGGTAAACATAGAAGCATAAAGGAGAAAATTTCATTTTACTTTTTCTAAGGTCGAAAAAACAACATGCTTTGTTTTGAGAATAACTTAAATAATTCTGCCTCATTCAGATATTGTGATTCTGCTTTACAGTTGCCTTAGATGCCTTTTATTAGTGTTTCTGAGATGTTCCATTCTTAACATGGGAAACTGGCTTGATAGCCACAAAGTGGTGAAATTAATGAAGTTCAAAATCATGCCTGTATTATAGTAAATCCATTACCAATTATCTGATAATCATTGCCACTGTATTCATTGTTAACAATTACTATGCTGTTTTATGTGTATAAAAGTTGTGTGGTTTATTTTTTTAATTGTGAAAGTATTTCAGTGGTGCTAAATAAAAAAGGACCAAGAAGTAGTTGTTGATATTGAGGTCAAGTGAAATTACTGTCTTATGTGCACACTGCTTATAACTGGTCCTCTTCCTCTCCCCCACCGAAGTAGATCAACCAGATCCACACCCGTATCTCATATACATACATGACATATGTAGATGTGCATAATTGCTATTATTTTGCATGTTTTTTTTTTCAGTACACAAAATGAAAAATATTGGTAAGACAGTGTTGCATCCCACCAGAGCAGTGCTTTTATGGCATGAAATAGAGGTGGTACTTGCATATCCTGGAGTATTGTAGGATATGGGGGATGTTTTGGTTTAAAAGTTTTCTGGGACAGTACTGAAGGATAGAAAGCATCAACTGGAGGAAGCCAAGTAGGATAGCATCTTTTTTGAACTATGGCTCTAAGGAGCTGTGCTGGAAAAATGCTAAGCAGAGCAGTCCAAACCACCCAAAAAGCAAGCTAACAGTGAAGCACAGTAGACAGTGAGGAGCCTAAGGCTCATGTCATTTCAGTTAGCAATAGGGATTTACCTGGAACGACATGAAAGAGTCATAAATGGGAGATAATCAGGTCATCCTAAAAAGAAGGTACTCCTCTCTCATGAGACAGCTTCATAACTCTTTGTGCAGTTCTTCTCAGTGCTCTGTCATCCTCAAAGTAAAGAAGTTTTTCTTCATGTTCAGATTTAACTTACTGTGTTCCAGTTTCTGTCCATTGCTCCTTGTACTGTTGCTGGGCACAAGCATAAGGAGCTTGAACCCATGCTCTTGACACACACCATGTAGATATTTCTTCTGAGAGCTGGTAAGATACCCTTTCAGTCTTCTCCAGGCAAAACAGTCCCAGAACTATGGGCATTCCCTAATAGGGAAGTGCTCCAGGCCCTGATAGTCTTCCTAGCCCTCTGCTGGACTTTCTTTAGTAGTTCCCTGTCTTTCTTAAACTGAGGATCCCAGAACTGGACTTCAGATGTGGCCTCACGAGGGCAGAGTAGAGGGGGAGGATCACCTCCCTGGACCTATTGGCCAGGCTCTTTCAAAGGCATCCCAGGATACCATTTGCCTTCTTGTCCACAAGGACTCACTGCTGGCTCATGGCCAACCTGTTGTCCGTCAGGATATCCAGGTCCTTCTCTGCAGAGCTCCGTTCCAGTAGGTCATCCCCTAATTTGTATTGATGGCTGTCATTATTCAGCAGATGTAGGACACTACACTAGCTCTTGTTGAACCTCATCGGTTCTTGTCTGCCCAACTCTGCAGCCTGTCCAGGTTTCACTGAAAGGCAGAACAGCTTTTCGGTGTGTCAACCACTCCTCCCAGCTTTGTATCATCAGCAAACTTGCAAAGGGTGCAGTCTGGCCCACCATCCAGGTTACTGATGAAGATGTTAAACAAAACCAGACTGATGTGGCACTATCATTACATGATTTATGACTGTTATCTCACTATTTTGGGAGGAAAGACAAAATAGATTACATGTCATTTACATATGCACATTGTTAAAAGATACTTCAAAAATTTGAAACTTCACAAAGGCCGTGTTCTGGGTCAGTGAGATAAAGTCTGGCTGGAAGGAAAGTTCAATCAGCATCTCCCTATCACATCATACAAAGGTGAAATGATACGTGGTTTTCCAATAACGGAACTCAGAAAAGCTGATGGATCATATAAAAATTGCTTTCAGGATATAAAATAATGTCAGTTGTTAGAGTTCTAAATAAAGCATAGGAATCCAGTGAGAACTTGTAAATGAGGTAACTTTGTGTTCAGTCTCTTATTTTGTGCTTTGTAGAATCATAGTGCTAAAAGTCTTATCAAACCAATCTGTCCTCTTGCTCTGGAACCAGATCCTGATATGCCTGATTACTTCTTTCTACAGGTGTCTGTGTAGTGTTGTGTTGTATTATTACTGTTTTTTTAATGAATCTTTTTTAACAAGAATTCTTCAGAGATTCTCTCCAATCATGGCAGTTCCGGTGCTTCTCTATTCTGACCAAGAATATGTTTTTGCAGCTATAAATTAAAAGACATAAGCTGTCTATTGCTCTATTTAAGAAAATACATTATTAAATGTTTCATTACAGGCAGTGGAAACTGGAGAGCCATTTGTTGCACTTTCAAGTAGATAACCATGAGAACAGAACTCAGACCTTGAGAGCCAGCTGAGCTGGACATGTAGCTTGTTTGTAGACAAGCCAAATGAGGTGGCTTAGCCTGAAACTCATTTCAGACGCCTCAATCTGCAGTGCTGCAATTGAATCATCCTGGAGGATACATTTGTCCTTTTTTTGTGTGTGTGTCATATTTACCTTACATTTATTATTTTCTTCTGTAGACTAATCAACTCTATTTTCTCTCATATCATGGTTGTGAGCCCTTGATGACTTGCTGATGTCTTTGGAATTCTCTCCAAGCAGTTCATAACTTGCTTCAAGCAACTTTTTCAATTCATGTACATTTGAAGGATAATTGCAAATACCCTTCAACTATTTTAACAGTTACAATGTTCCAGTTTAAGTTTCTAAGTAGGATGTAGGTCTCTTTTCTACAGTAAAATAGTTGGCAATCCCTGGTAAACTAGGTGTTACTGTCTCCTGTAATTCTGCCCGTCTGAACTAATGAGTTGTTATCATCCTCAGGACAAGGGGGAATGGTTTTAAGTCGAGGGAGGGAAGATTTAGGTTGGATGTCAGGGGAAAGTTCTTTACTATGAGAGTGGTGAGGTGCTGGAACAGCTGCCCAGAGAGGTTGTGGATGCCCCGCCCCTGGAGGTGTTGAAGGCCAGGTTGGATGGGGTCCTGGGCAGCCTGGTCTGGTATTAAATGGGGAGGTTGGTGGCCCTGCATGTGGCAGGGGTTTGGAGATTCATGATCCTTGAGGTCCCTTCCAATCCAGGCTATTCTGTCATACTGTGATCCTGTACTTCTGCAAGAGATTATTCCTACATTTCCCAGGTTTTAACTATTTTTTTCTTATTTTTTTATTTCAGACAAGCAAAAGCCATGTATTCCTGTAAGGCTGAGCACAGTCATGAGCTGTCTTTCCCACAGGGGGCAATATTTTCCAATGGTAAGATGTTTTACATTCCTTGTTTACGTTTAATCCAACAAATGAAAACAAAACAAAACCTGAACTGTATCTGCAAGATAAGAGTGTAATTCAGCTCTCAGTTTTTGCCTGTTTTTTATATTGCTCTTGAATAAATGCCATTTAAATAAATATATGAACCACGTATGGGATCTGTTAACTATAAATATTTACTGTACATATGTTTTGCTTGATTGTTTCTTTGCAGTCTATCCATCAGTGGAACCAGGCTGGTTAAAAGCAACTTATGAAGGCAAAACAGGACTCGTTCCCGAAAATTATGTCGTCTTCCTCTAGTAATCTTTAGTGGACAGCAATATCTTCATGGTATCCATGGTAACAAATAATAAGCACTCTGATTTTTTATCTGACACAGATATGGGATCAGCTCGTTAGCTGAGAGTGGTAGATTTCCTTCAGATACTGCAGCTGCAGGTCACGTGGCTCCCTATCAGCGGAACAGAATGTAATGAAACAGTTAACAGTTACTGTACTGAAGACGGTACTCTGTTTAAATAACTTCCATTGTTTGCAAAAGGTTGTTCTGTTCTTCTTTTATGGGTAAGGAACACTAGAGCAATAAAATCAAAAAAGTTGCCATTTAGCTGCAGACCTTCGGGTCCTAGGATGTTGCTCACAGAAGTGTGAAGTTTAGAGGGAATGCACTCTATGACATTTCTTGGAATCAATACTTTATAATATGAAAATGTTCATAATATAAGTGATGCATTGTGATCTGAATGCTTCCTTACAAAATTTGATTCTGAGATTAGTCCTAATCATTTCAAATAAGAAACAATTCTTCCATAAATCAGAAGTTTGAATTTCTGTTAGTCATTGAGATCACAATATGTTATAGAATGTATGTAACTGGTAATGAAATCAGATTAGTGCCTGAGCAGTAAATGCTCATTCAAAATGTAGTGTTTAATGAATGTTTCATTCAATTCTTAGATTTATTTCCTCCTTTCTACGTGAATATAAATAACAATAACTTGTATTTCCGTGTTACCAGCCAGGTGGGAGATAATCTCAGTATATCTCAGAGCAGCAGTTGTAGGAAACAAGGAGATACTGAATCTGGAATGATTGGTAGATACCAAATGAGCGACGATAAAGTGCGATACGTTTTTAAATGAGACATAAAATGTAACAGAGTCCTTTTCAAGTTTTTCCATTGTGAATAAGACAATACCCTGTGAAGTAGCAGATTTTATAAGCTCTCGATGCCAAAAGCTCCATATAGCAATAAAAGTATTCAGCATATTTGGCAAATGTTTCCCCCATTCCACAGAATAAAAATAGCTAGCTAATACCGTTCTTGGAAATGCCTGTCGTTTGCTACTGGACGGACTGGAAGAAAAAAAAAAGAAAACAACCCCAAACCAGAAAATATAAACAGCTTTCTAAACTGGAGCCTCTTTCTTGCACACCTTGATAGGAAAACATGCAGTGCTTAGTTGTCTTGTTACTGTGCTCTACTGAGAAACAAGAGATTTAGACACCATATGAGCAATTTTTCAGTGTACAGTGGTACAGAAAGAATTCACTGTTTCAGTTACCCAGCCTTCGTTCTTTGTCAAGTAAGAGTAAGCAACATATAAACCTTCTATTAATTTCTAAGATGTACTCTGCTTCCAGAACGTTTAAGAAGTGTTAGGATTAAAACCAGCAGTAATCTACTGATGGCTTCTTTTTTTTCCATCGCCTTTTTCTAGTTTAAATTAGAAAACAGATTTACTGCCAATGTAAAGAAGAGCATATACATAGAGCATGACTTTTGCAGAGCAATTCTTCGTTGGAATTCAGGCTGATGGCAGAAGCCTGCAGGACCCTTCTGCTGGTGAAAGTATTAGTGGTGCTGCAGAAAGGGGAAAGCCTAGAGGAGCCTTCTGCTGTTTCAGATGGGGAGTCTGTGACATTAATCCAGGCTGGGGTGAGTAAAGCTAACTGCAGGCAGTTGAGGACAAGCTGCTTGAATTAAGGACGCACTGATCTGGGTCCTTTCTTCAGTGTAAGAAGCTTCAAAGGTGAGGGTCAGGTTGGGTATCAGGAAGAGGTTCTGCACCAGAGGGTGGTGGGCATGGAACAGGCTGCCCAGGGCTGTGGACACTGCCCCGAGCTGCTGGAGTTCAAATTGCATTTGGACAGCGCTCTCAGACATACAGTCTCTTTTTTGGGTGGTCCTGTGCGGAGCCAAAAGTTGGACTCAGTGATCCTTGTGGGTCCCTTCCATCTCAGGAGACTCTATGATTTTATGATTAGGTCCCAAAGCTGTGTTCAGTACATGCTGATGAAATGTTCATCACAGGCAGTGGAAACAAAGACGTGGGCTCATTGCATTTACCCAGCGCAGATGTGAAAGGAAGTGAGGAATGATTTTATGATTCTGATTTTTCTCATCAGACTGAGGCTTTCTTGATTTTAAAGCAAGCCCGCATTTCTTTTTCTAATGTACTCCTGCAGCTTTCTCTGCCCTGAGAAGATCAAAATGGGTTTGGTTGTGTCTTTGCTTTATTTCACAATCCAAAAATGGCAAGGTGTCAGAAAGCTTACCGCTGGGGATCTGCCCAGGAGCAGTGCTGCTGTGGGGAAAAGGAGTGGGGAGGGAGACAGCTGCAAGCAGAGACACAAGGCCTTGCATGTGTATCACCTGTGTGGAGAAATGGATCTGTCAGTTGTAGCAGGCAGACTGGCCTCTGTTGAACATCACGGAGGAATTTAATTGTGAAATTCTTGAGAAACAGTGAAATAGGAAATTCTTGCTCTTATTTGCTTTGCTTCAGTCTGTTTGGGTTTTCTCAGTAGTAGGTTCTGAAGCCAGCTGATCTGAGTGGAAGCTAGAGGACTCAAAGATGCTAAGTTCATATAAAGCAAAAATAAAAATGCAAAGTTCAGTTACGAGTCTTTAAGCATTGAGGAAAAGGTTGTGGAAGTACCGGGAGGAATCCCCATGTAGGAGAGGTGGTCCGTTCCCATGCATTCATCTCATGTTAGACACAAAATTCAGCTGCAAAGATAACTTCATAAGAAAGTGGATTTCATTAATTCGGTTGCGCACCAAAGAAATCTGTCTTTTCCCCTTTAAGGCTGGGCACTTTCTCAGGCCCTTCTTCTGATAATCACATAAATAATTTGAAAATAGCTTAGATTTAAAATGGCATTTCCATCTGAAAATGTTACATCTTTTTCTAATTACAGTTAATAGTGCTGGATATTAGGATTACTCTGTTTCTTTCTTCACGGTACGTAACAAGCATTTTCTGTATCACCACGCTGTGCGTTGTGCCTCAGCTCTTCTCTGACTTTCCAAGAGGGAGTTTTTCTCCACAAGATCTGGAAAGTTAAATGACGGTGTTCGCAGACTGGAATGAGAGAGAGCAGCACTGTGGTCATCTCATGATCCCTGGCCAAATATTCCTTCTCATAACTGTAGAGGAGCAGAAATCCATGTAGCATTTAAATGAAGATACAATACTCAGATAGTGCCTTACCAGAAAATTAGGTAAGCTGAACTAAATTAGTTCATTGTATTGATTTACTGCTTTGCTTTTTTTTTTAATTAAAGTCAGATTCACTCTACAAGCAAAGTCTAATTTTTAAATTTTCTTTCTATTCTACTTTGTAAGAGGATGTGGAGTTTTCTCTGAATATCACTGTAGAATTGCAGGTAGATAATACATGATGGCTGTTTGTTTGTGAAAATGTCTGTACCCAGATCTTATGTCATTAGCCCTGTTTATTCTATGTTAAACTTTTGGTACGTGTTGCAGCACAACATGAACCAAAATAGTGTGAAGGACTGATATATTGTATGATAAATAAGTAAAGTATATTAATATTTTATATTCACACTTCTTATTAATGATGATAAAGATGAAAAATATTTTTGATGTAATTTCTGTGAGTTCAGTGTTACAATGTTTTTGCCATACTTTGGCATTTAGAGTTCTATGTAACAAAACTCTTAAATTAAACCATAGCTGTCTTAAGTCCCCACCTGATCTGTAAAGTTCATTCGTTTTATTATCTCTGAAAAAAATGACACACAGATTTGCTGACCAGTGCTACTCTGTGATAGGAATAGTAACTTATTTTCCTCTTATATATATTTTTTGTTGATAAACTCTGTTCTTCACCTGCAATTGGATTTGTTTTAATGTACCTTTAGAAAAGATCCATTAGGAAGAGAAGCTGCAAAATTCAGCAGTTCAGAACAGTAGTTACAACAAGAAAAGAATTATGTGGCATCAATTGGATTTTTGCGACATTCTTTCACTTGTCTGTTTTCTACTTAATAAGACAGGAACCAAATAAATGATGAAGCCCAAAAGTCCATTGTTCTTCATGCTTCTTTTCCTAAGGTAACAGTTGGTATGGTTTGGGATTGAGCAGGGAAAAAGGCAGTAAGGGAGCTTGGCCTCAGCTGGGGGGGTATCTCAACTGATGGTAGCTCTCAGAGCTCTAGTGAGCTCAAAGGTAGACCTTGGGCAATTTATAGTGAGGTTTTGCTGGCCAGAAGCCCTCATGAAATAAATTAGAATATTCTGCTAATGGGAAAACATGCTATGGCTTGGTATTATCCTTTTGTTTTCAGCAGTGCCCTGTGTGAATCATTCAGTTACCAGATGAAAAGCAGTAAGCAGCATTCAGTCCTGCACTTCGTGGTCATGCGGCCACTGGTGCTGCAGCCCTTCCAGTTTCTGTTCATGCAAAAGTCAGACTGTTGATCAGGCTGTGTCGGCACAGGTCCAGAGGTCTCTTTTTGCACAGGATTTTGCACGGGCTTTGGGAGTTTGCTTTGTTTTGTTTTAATAAGGTGCTTGGTATCCAAACAGCTACTAATACAATGTTGTAATTCAGTCACTGAAGATAATAGCACTGTTTTCCTTGTCCTATATGTGGCAGTATTTAATAAGCCGCTGGATAGCCTTAGTTATTTTAAGTATAGAGAATGGTGCTTTAACCCTTGGATGTCTCAGCTGAAAGCTATTCTGCAGCTGAGCTTTTTTGAAAGCGTTGTATCGAGAGTTGTCATTAAAGTCACCAAAGGCTGCAAAATGATCTCAGCACTACAAGAGTTTATGTTATAGCAAAGGGCAGAGCAGCTGGAGAGGGCAAACAGTTTCAATTTTCCAAGCATATTTATGACAAATTTGGAGGTATTAGAGTTTATAGGGGTTACTCTAGATACTATACGGTATTTTAATAGGAAGGTATATACAATCAATTACTATATATATATATATATTTAATAAAATCCTACTAAATTATCTTATTGAACTCTTTGTTTATTTTGTGGTGTGGTTTCAATAATTATCTGCACTCTGTATATATCTACGTGTAAATAACTGGCATGACATGCATAAGCTGACTTGCAGACATAATTCTATATTGTACTTTACACTGTATTTCAAAAATTTGATAAATGTTTTTAAAAATAAAAGACCTTCCTACAGAGACTGGCCTCTTTATTATTTTTAATCTTGGACTCTGACTGAACCTATTTTTCCCCTCAAAATAATAACACTCTTGTTATTTAGGGAGTTGTGGTCAATGGTTTAACATCTAAGTGGCCCTCAGTAACAAGTGCTGTCCTTTAGAGTTCTGTATTGAGAACGGTACTACTTAATATCTTTATCAGTGACATAGATATGGGATCAAGTGCACCCTTAGCAAGTTTGCTGATTATCCCAAGCTGAGTGGTGCAGTTAATAGGACAGAAGGAAGGGATGTCATTCAAAGAGACCTACAAAAGCTGACGAAGTGGGCTCAGGTGAACCTAATGACATTGAAAAAGGCCAAGTACAAGATGTTGCACTTGGGTCAGGGCAATCCCAATGCCCTGGGAGATGAATGGATTGAGAGCAGTTCTAAAAAGAAGGAGCTGGGCAAACTGATGAATGAACATGAACTAGTAATGTGCCCTTGCAGCCCAGAAAGTCAGTCACATCCGGGGCTGCATCAAAAAGAGCATGGCCAGCATGTCAAGAGAGGTGGTTCTCACCCTCCATCCTTGAGAGACACCATCTCGAGTATGACATCCAAACCACCGTATGATTCTATGGCTTGATCTTGCAGTACTGCAAGTGCAGTAGTGGGGCTTATCAAGCAGTTGGCTTGTGGCACAGTTAAGGTGCGAACAGAGATGCTCAACCACAGCAGTTCCAAGTCCCTGTGGGGTTGGGCTGATGGGAGGTGGATGGATGCAGCAGTTCATGTGGACGTGGATATGGACTGAGCAGGGAGCAGTATTTGGGTCTGAGCTGGAAATGTTTTTGTGTGAGTTGGGCGTGATTCGCACCCTCAAAATCCATCTTCCTTTCCAGCATGAACATAATGGTTATTAAACATGATAAGTGTGTATTTGCACTTTCTATAATTTCATTTCACATTCATAAAGCTATGTAATTTTGATTAAACACTGATAGGGAAAGAAAAGTATTGAAAGATATTCTTGACATTTTTGCAATGGTTGGCCGGTTTTCCATTGTATTTATTGCAACAAGCTCAAAAGCTGAGCTAACCTAGAGCAAGTGCCTTTGCCAAAGATCATGGTGTGCTTTTTTAATGTAAACATGCAAGGATTCATGGGAACATTCAGTGACCTCCACAGCCGGCATAGAAAGGAGCTTTAATTCACTTGAAAGTGCTTTGGCAATTGGAATACATCTTTCTGCCAGTATAATTGAGGAGCTGATTAGTTAGACTTACCTTTCATGGGTATATTTCATTTAAAATTACTGTTACTGGCTCTCAGGTGCCCTTATAAGGGATTAGAGTCTACTCTGAATGAAAAACATTAGCAATTTATTTTTGTTGATGAGCATTGTTTTTGTCTTCTTACAAAAAAAAAAAAAAAAAAGGGAAATATGCAGCTTATCTTGATGGTGGAGATTTTTCAAACGTGATTGGAAATTGCAGGGTGTGCATTCTGGCAGTGAAGGGATGCAGCCTGCAGGCAGGTGGGGACACAGGGAAGGGAACTGAGGTCTGGGTTCTCTGCAGGGAGCAGAGAGAGGAGGAGGAGGATGATGAAGAAAATGATGAGGATGATAGTATTGATGATGAAGATGATGAGGATGACAGTGGCAATGAGGATGCCTCTTCCACCATGGCTGAGCAGGAGCTGCAAGACTTCAGCCCACACTTACACCACTGCTAGAGAAACATGAACATGGTCTGTAAGCAGATGAGATAGCTGTACAGCCCCATGAGAAACCTTTTGGGAGACAGTTCACAAACCCAGGCGGAAGAAAGATAAAGAAACCTGAGCTTGATAGATCTCTCCAAATAAATTAATTCTTGTGCAGGATACAGCTGGTTCCCAGCATGAAACAAGTGCTGTTTGCAAGGACCTCACAAAAAGATAATGAAGATTAGGATTTCAGTGTGCCTGAACAGTAAAGCTGAGCACAAAGCAATGGAAACAGAGGCACTGACAACTGTGGGTGCTGAATTACAATAGAACAGGGAGAATTCCTATTGGCAAGGAAATTCCACCAAAAAAATAAGTGGCACACACCAAAGCAGGCTCTGGCAGCACTTTCTAGGGCCATCTGAGAGGCACCAGACAAACAAGCAAAAGACACCATAGAGACTTAGCTGAAATTAAGTTGCATTGGGCACTGCAAACAAATACAGATGCAAATACAGCTTTACATGAAACAGATTAAACAGTCATTCCGTGTTTGTTCTTTTTGCATGAGGGATGCTGATATTTGGTCATAAGAAATACTGTTTCTACTCTGTAAATATGAAAAATTGTGCTGTCTTGAATGGGATAAAAAAAAAAAAAAGAAAAACAAATGAGCACAATTAATTTTACTCTTAGAGCAACACAGAAACCGTCAAGATGTACCAAGAGGTTAAGGTTCTGCTATTGAAACCATTCCTTAATATATTGTTTTGCTCATCAGTGTTTGAGATCACTTGAAATATTTCCTGGATAAATGAACTCAGAAACCTAACATCCGCGTATCTGCCAGTGCATCAGGTGAATGTTGCTATGTGTTTTAGGTAACGCAATTAGGTCTGCTGGACGCTTTGTATCCAAAGAGACAAAGAAGAAAGGGTGTTTCTTTATCACAGTGTTATCTGTGTACCTCCCTCATACTGAAACCCATCTCAGTGCAGCAGGGACGAACGCAGCTTTTGCCTCTCCACCGTTTGCAAGGCACTGCCCCTGTCAGCCTTCTCCCTGTGGGACGCACAGAAAGGTGCAGCCAGCAGCTACAGTGCCTGGAGGAAACACAACCCTCTGAGTCTCCTCAGCGGGTTGGTGCCTTCTCTATGGCCTCAGCCTCTTCACCACTGACATGGAAATCATAGTTTGTGCCTATTACTGCGTGGTAGGGTTTCTGACACCTTGCAGGATCATCCTCATAGCCAGTGGCTGGTGATTAGTGTAAGAACCTAAGTGTACTTAAGTGTGTGCTCACCAGTGTAGCACAGAGGTGAGTATATCTCCACAGCACCTGTGTCGTTGCAGACTGAAATGCAGTGAGCAAATACATCAGGAGGCTGTTATCAGCCAAAGGCTGAAGCAAAGGCTCTGCCTCAAGGGGCCTTAACATCTCACCTCAAATAATGGGTTAAATTCTCTAACTCTCATAGATTTGTCAATACCACGTCTTGTTAAAAATCTCCATTTTTGAAGGAAACAATGAGCATTCAGACGATTGCATTCAATCCAGAGGAGCATCACTGCATAAATAATTGAGGACATACACAAAGATGGCAGTGCAGGTGTCCCTGAATGTGTATTTTGAAGGAAGTGGGACACATTCAGAAACAAAACCAAAACATCACTTTCAAGATTTACTGTACCATGTGGAAATAACGTGGCAAAGTATCACTGTTACTGGCATGGTCAATGCTTCTTAGAGAATCATAGAACCACAGAAAGGCTTAGGATAGAAAGGACCTTAAGATCATCCAGTCCCAACCCCCTGCCGTGTGCTGGTTGCCCCCTACCAACTCAGCTGCCCAGGGCCCATCCAGCCTGGCCTTGGGCAGCTCCAGGGATGGGGCATCACAGCTCTCTGGGCCTCACTGCCTTCTGAGTAAAGAATTCCTTCCTAACATCTAACCTAAATCTCCCCTCTTTTAGTTTATAGCCTTTCCCCCTTGTCCTATTATTATCAGACTGTGTAAAAAGTCACTCCCCCTCTTGCTTATAAGCTCCCCATAGGTACTGGAAGGCTGCAATGAGGTCTACCCAGAGCCTTCTCTTCTCCAAGCTAATATATAGCTTGGGTTGGAATGAACTCTAGAGATTATCCAGTTCCAATCCCCATTTTCATGTGTCCTGAGCAAGGAGTGACACCTCATTCTCAGGTCTGGCCCTGAATCATCAGGGTTGCCCCAAAGCTGGTAGGCAGCAGGTGCAGGCTGGGACCCAGCCTCTTGGCGGTCAGTCCATGCGGAGCTGTGGCTCCTGACCCTTATCTTCTATGTCAGTAAGCAAAAAAAGCCCAGCTGAAGTCGGCCTCCCCAGGTGCTGCATGGCTGCAGAGGCTCCAACACAACTCTGGTCACTGCAGCCAGTTGCTATTTTGCGCCTCTGCTTTCAGCCCAGCGGTTACTGAGAACTTAAGCACTCCTCATGCTGTGAGCACAGTAAATCTCCAGTTTATTGGCCCTGACACAACACAGCTTGACAGCACCTTTACAGAAATATTTGGAAGCTGTGTCAGATGCACAAATATAGAGATGCAAGTTCCTCTTCACTGGAAAATACAGATATCTTATACAAACCTCCTTTTAGAAAAATAAAACAAATACAAAAAACCATGAATTATATCTTCTACTCTCCTGAACGTTGTATACAGAGAAATGCTAACATCAGTCTAAACATGCCTTGAACTTAAGAATTATTTAGCTTTATACAGAACTTTCCACCCAGGATTACACCGCCTCCACCACACACTAATGCACTGCCCAGCCCAGTAATCCTTGGGATAGAAAGTACCCTGGTTGGGGGAGGGAGAAAAAATGCTTTGTAATACTTCAGATTTTTAAGATTTGATAATAAACATTTTACAAATGTGCTTTATTTATTAAAATCAACGGGTATTTTCAGGGAAGGCTTTGAGGATACTTTAAGTGACTTCCTAAAAGAATATTTTCCAGCTTTCAGACTTCCTTAAATACCAGGTGTTGAATAACCTTGCTCTATGATCAGATACAAAGCTTGGCTAAGGGCATCTGTTCCTCCCTCCCACCCAATGTAAAGTGACTGCAGCTGTCACTGCCAGCTGCAGGGAACAGAAAACTCAGTGCTGATGCTATTGTGTGCAACCGTAGGAAGAGAATTGGCCAGTGCATAATGTGACAATACTGTAGAACTCTGGGATACAACATTTCCAGTTACATTTTTCAGTGAAAAGCCGGGTGATCCTTAGTGGGGCAGCCCATGGTGCGCGGTGCCAGCAGTCCCAAAGGGATGTCCTCATTGCTTGTGTTTGTTGCTGGCCTGATAGACCCAGCCTGGCCCCGGTGCTTCATGCCCTATGCCAACTCCTTGGGCATTTCAAGTAATGTGAAAAGTTTATCTGACACTGCCAGCACGTTGCTTCTGTTTAATAGTGCGTTATATTTAGCAAGAATGCCATACTTTGTCGACAAAAGAACGTGCTTATGTGAACCAGTAAGATCCAGATCCTACTGTCACAAATTTTGCTAGCATCTAGGAAAATGGTTGGGAAAGTATTCTTTCCCCTTCTGAACTCACTATTCTGAAGGCACAATGCCACATTCCAGAGATGGTATCTCCAAATAAAGGGACACTGGTAACTAACCGCGAGCCACTCCTCTCTGAAATTTCAGTCCAATAAAAGTTGTGATCTTAACTTTCTCTGAGCTACAGTGAAAACCTGTGCATTTAATTCCTAATGATGCACACAAAAATAAATAATTTGGTAATATGTATTTATTTGTACAAAATATAAGATATATGGACTTACAGCGTTAGGTGCTAACTTTCTTAACTTGAGGGCTTTGTAGATGACTAATGTCTCACACTGGACAAAAAGAAAAGCAACAATATGAAGTGTAAAAGCAGTACTGTACTTTTATCTTGTGTATGAGAAATACCAAATATGAAAATGCTACATCCAAGAAACAATAATCATGTCCATAACAGTCTTACCTGTATAACACAAAACTCCCTGCACTGAGCCATCCAGTTATCCCTGAAAAAAAACTCAGTGGCAAAGATATTATTGTGCCCACCACGTGCTTTCATTCAATCTGTCCCCACTCCATTTGAAAGTAGACAGCCATAGAGCTTAGTGATGTGAAGTCTGGGATTCCTGGAAATTATATTTTTCTTCTTCCTTGACACAACAAAAGAAATTTCTAGTACCAGCCTGGATGGGTGGGTATTTCAACTGAGCTGTGGGAAAAATGCAGTAGACTGAGACCATGTAAATGACATTGTGAGAACCTCCTCACTGTTTTGCCTAAATGCTGAACTGGAGGAACTATTGTACGAGGCGAGGTGAGAGGTTAATTTGGTTTCCATGGTCAGAAAGACATGATCTATGACTATCAGACTTGCAATGGTGCTTTCATAATGAGCACAGCGCATGGTTGCAAGAAGCTGAAATGTTGCCAGCTTTAAACGATGAACTAGAATTCCGTGACATTTCACCACTCCTTCATAGTCTTTAGATAGAAGTTGCAATCTTTACACACCTTTGCACAGAGCACCATGGGCTCAAACCACCTCAACGTAAGCAAATAAATACATGTAATAAAAAAATGCATGTATTTTTTTGCATTTTGTATTTAAGTACTGTTCATATCCTTAAAAGTTCTGCAACTGCTGCATTAAGGACTTCAGTTCCAACAGCACTGGTGCCTTCTGAGGGTGATTTTCTATTTAAGGACTACAGACAATTCATTTTTAAGTTATTATTACTCACACAGCCACCTTCTACTGCATGTTTCTGTACAAGCATCTGAAAAGCTACAACATAATGCCATATGCAAATAATGTCAATCTACCAAATTAATAGCACACATCTAAAAAACAACTCATAAATTTCAATATGAAAACATCTAAAACATGACTTCTTTTTTTTTTTTTTTTTTTCTCCTTTTCATCTTCCAAGGGGGAAAAGAGAACTAAATGAAAAACAATTCCTCTGTGCAAAAGTCAGGTCACGGTGACACAAAGCAGTACAAACCAATAAATCCAGCAGTGCTGACAATCCACCCTGGCAGTATATATACACAAGCTTTTGAGCCATGGAAGTTTAGAAGGGCTTTGGTCATTGGCTCCGTGGCTGCAAGCTGACTTACCCGAAAAAAAGGGAGGTCAGCGTGCCATGAGTGGCACACGAGGCAGGAGGAGGGCAGCACCACACCCTTCTGCCTTGGGGATGAGCTAGCACAGTCTGGGCAGGTGGGAGTCATGGGAAGGATCCTGCACATATTACCATATGAAACATTTACACTAATCTAGACATCACCTTTAGTGTATATATGCTATCAGTAACTGAAATAAAGATTTGTTTTAGATAGGAACACAGTAAAGCAGCTGAATTTCCCAATTAAGTGGAAATACTAGCATAGTGTCATAAAGCACAGCAAAAGAGTGTTGAGGTAATAACAAAGCACTGACTGATAAGAAAATGGTCTATAGAAAACTGGTCTATGAAAATGTTGAGTGAAATCTCACCTTCTCTGTTTTAGGTACAACACCAGAGACCACAGCTGAAGGAACAGCCAGAGTTCCGGAGCTGCGGTTTATGGTGCACACACAGACAGACCACTGCAGAGCCACAGGAAGTCTGCTAGAACATTTGCCTTCAAACCTTCAAACCCAAATGCTGACAAAAAGATTGATCAAGCTAAGATCCTCGTCAACATGTGTTGGACCTCTTTGTATTTCTTTGGCCCCAGCAGGCACAAAGGGAAACAAGCTGGGATGAGAGCTTGCAGCGCCGACAGTCTCCTGGGCTCTGTCCTGGAAAGGGCTGCCACTCCAGGCAGCTTGATGTTCAGAACAGAAATGACGGTACTTGGAGCTCGTGATGCAAAGCTGAATGACAACAGTCGGAAGCAAAGAAAGCAGTGGACTTCATGCTTTTGTTTGCTCACTTAAGTAACAGCAGAAGACGACACTAAAGGCTTTCTGTTAAAAACACGTAAATTGTAGAGTATGAGGGTTTCAGGCATAGCTGGAATTATTTATCGTAAGATAAATTACTTCTGGTGTCACCTAGACAAGGTGCCAGAGAACAAGATGTTGTCTGCTGAAACATCTTCCTTCTAGAATGCAAAATGCAACACAAGAAGATCCAGCCTTCCTATGACTTATTCAATGCAGAGAGAAGTAGTATAAGTTGCTTTATTTACATCTACTTGTAAATCTCAGGTAAAAAAAAAAAAAAAAAAAAAAAAAAAAAAAAAAAACCTTAATTTTTAAAGAAATATTAATGCAATGAAATATAGGCAACTAAAAAGCCTCTTTATCTGTAAAAAAAAAAAAAAAAAAAAAAAAAAAAACTCAAAGAAAAAAGGTTTGTAAGTCACTTTCTGGACAAAAGTGCAGTGCTGAAAAGTCACAGTAGATGAGATTTAGATGAGGAAGAAATTAATCTGGTGTCCTGATTACTGTTAATGGCATCTGCGTAATCTGGAGCAAATGATGGCATTGGAATGGAAACTATTGGCTCTTTATAAACTCTGTTCAAAGCTGGAAGATCTTAAATTAAAATACTTTTGTCCAACTTCAGACAATCAAGTAATGAATGCAAGATTTTCAAATTAAATAGCAATCATATTTATCAAAGTTTGTCCTGAATTATGCAGTGGATAATTTAGCAAGACCATGAAACTGGGATTTTTTTCTGTGAGTTAGAGATCTTCAAGAAACACCATTTGATAATGTGTTAACCTTTGTAAACTATTCCCAAAAGACATCTTTTCTTCCTTTTTGGATTATGCCTTTGAGACAAACATAGAGAATTTCAAACTAATCTGCCCTACTTGTGGGACAGTGACACAGCAGACACTTGGAACAAATTTTAGGGCTTCAGCAAAGGCAGATGTTGATTTATCCAGAGCATTCCTAAAGCACACATAATGCCTGCTCCATTTTCTGTTTTCAGGATTAGGATGTTCCATAAACCAGCACTGTGCCCTTGTGGCCAAGAAGGCCAAGGGTATCCTGGAGTGCAGAATGAAGATTGTGGCGAGCAGGTCAAAGGAGGTGATCCTTCCCTCCCCTACTCTGCCCTGGTGAGGCCACATTTGGAGTAGTGTCCAGTTCTGGGCTCTCCAGTTCAAGAAAGAGGGAATTTCTGGAAAGAATCCAAGGGAGTTGGATCTCAAATACAGTTTGGGATCTGGAGAAGCATCTTCCTTATGAGGAAAGGCTGAGAGATGTGGGACTGTTCAGCCTGGAAAAGACTGAGAGGGCATAAGGCCAGGCTCTTTTTGGTGGTTCCCTGTGACAGAACAAGGGGAACTGGGCACAAATTGGAAAACAGGAATTTCCATCTGAACATGAGAAAGAGCATCCTTACTGTGAGGGTGACAGCACTGGAACAGGCTGCCCAGAGAGGTTATGGAGTCTCCTTTTCTGAAGATGTTCAAAACCTGCCAGGACACTTCCTTGTGCACTTCCTTGTGCATCCTCCTGTAGGGAACCTGCTTTAGCAGGGGGTTGGACTGGATGATCTCCAGAGGTCCCTTCCAGCCCCTAGCATCCTGTGATTTTGTGTTGTGCTGTGGAACCACTTTTAGTATGGGAAGCTTCTGATAACAGTTTAATCTAAACAGTAACATAGAAAGTCTGGTTATTCAATAGTAAATCGTATGCTTAAACCCCCAAGGAATGCATGAAAATATTGTTGTTTCACAAAAGATGAATGGTTGAAATGGACAAGTGTATAACTGAATGTAAATACAAAGAAAAGTAAAGAAAACAAAACTTCGGTATGTAGAAACAGAATTTTGTGTTATTTATTAAAACACAATTGCTTTAAGGATGACAGTTGAAAGTCAGACTGTATTGAATAAGTAAGAAATAGCTTGTTTAGGGGCAGTTAAAAGTTACAAACCTAGTAAACAAACACAGAAGTCTGCTTAGACCATTTTCACTTGGGTCACTTCTTTACCACAACTCCAGTGGGTTTTGTACTATGCAGGATACTTCTATTCCTATCTGTTATGTAGCTTCCTCTTGGTGGGCCTTAGCTTACCTGACAAAGACAAGTCCATACATCCATATTACATACCATAAGCAGAATGCTACCACAATGGATGCATCTAATGGGGAAAAGCAAAAGCATATGGCCAGCAGTTATCCAGGACTTGCAATTTCCTATATTGATTAGTGCTAGAGAAGCTGGGTATCGTTTTTAGTGACTGGCAAAAATTTGTCAGATTTTAATAATCCAAATTCTTCTTGGGCTTATCCATCTCTGTTTGTCTGAATATATCAGCATTTACTGCCTCAAATATGAGTAGCTTCATGTCCATACAAAAGGAACAACAACCATTGCACTATCATTTTTAGTCAAATATTTCATTTCCAGGAAAACCATGACATTCTTCTTGAATGTATAATGCTCGTTTAGCCCAACTCCTCATACAGTTACTCCAACTAAAACAGCATGCCTTTAAAGTATAAAATATGTAGCTTCACTAAATGGTATTAAGATGAATGTTAAGTGTATCAAAATGTTTGTGGTCATATTTTCCACTTCTTTTTGTTTCTGACTTCTCTAAAATTTGATGGTAGTGTTTGGTTAAGTATACAGAGGAATTCAAACCATCAAGATTATTAAGAGTGGTAGTCAGGGAAAATATTTCCATTTAAAACTTCTGAAATACATAATTTTTAAGTTGCTAAATTTACAATTACAACAATGTGTTTTAGCTTTACTAAGTGCCAAACTTTAAAGGAAAATAACGCAAACTGAAGCTGTGTGGGTTTACATACATCTTACTTCTGGTGTAATATATACTGAAATTTTCCTCTGCTTTCTGACTTCTGAAGGAGAACTGCACTGAGTGATGCAGAAAGAAGCACACTGGTATCAGAATTTCAATACAGCATGAGCACACAGAAGAACATGAATCCATTTTTACATATTTTGCAGAGAGCGCTTTAGTTACTCACGAAGGTACTGCAGTGGTATCTACTTAAACTCGAACTGCTGACTTTGAAAGGATATTTTGGTGAAGCAGATTAGTAAATAAAAAGTCAAATATCCGTGAGAAAGTGTGGGCAATATACATTTTAATTCCCTCAAAAACTTTAGGACCATGCGCATGCCCACGTGTACACATGCACACAATGTATTAAAAAGTTTTCACCATGACATCTCAGAAATTTGAAAGTGTGTAATATGTAAGAAAATGTATAAGATAACTGTTCTTAGAAATCTGAAAACTCAATTCATTGTCATTCTCACGCATATCTAAAAAGCAATCTACCCAAGTTTACAAAACATTTCTTCTGACTGTTGTGATTTTTGCAGTTAAGGAATCAGGAACACACAATATGTACATCAAGCTTAAATGGCTTGTGTATGTTACAAGTACAAAGCAGTAGGCAGAGTATGACAAATACACTGAAGTCCTGACATTGCAAAATCTTGACCAAAATAAGCAAACAAAAACCAACCCAGAAATCATCCCTATGATAAAAGACATTTCACTTCTTGTGAAAGAGAAGAGGTTTCACCATCCCTGCCAGAATCTTGGGCAGCTGTGCAGCAATCACCTCTGACATCATCTCGGGGAATTCAACGCTCAGTGCACGGGACTGGAGAAACGTGTTCAGACAGAAGAGATGGAGCTGTTTCACTAGCTGGATTTAATAAAATACAAACATAACAAGTAAGGCTAACAGCAGTGCAGCCAGATAAACATGCTATCAATCACTTAGCTCACACATCCATCAGCTGACATCATTATTATATCTTAATGCTATTCCTTGAACCAATAATGAGGATAACTTGCTAATCCCTATTAAAATATAATCCCAAGGCAAAAGTCATAAATATAGCTGAATGACATGTCCTAAAAAAGGCAGACTCACTAGCATGAGAACTCACTTATTACACGTACCATGAACAGTAGAGTTATTAAAAATTATTCAAGCTTTCATTTTTATGCTCGTGTTCAACAAAAGAAATCTCAATGCCTTGTTTACTAGATGATATTCAAACATTGCCCCAAGGACTGCATTTTCTATTTCAAGGTTTCCCATAGCTCTGACTATGATCATATCTGGATATGCTGATAATGTTAAATTTCATAGGCCATTGTTGCTAGAAAGCAACTGCTACACATATGAACCCTTTCACCTACCTTCTCTAGGAAGTACCAATTTTTAACAGTTATTCTTAAAGACCTATGACCTTTATGTTGTCTAGAATCCACTTGGGCTTTACCAATGTGTAGTCTCTCCAGTGGGATGGCTTATCATGTATCACCTATTTCTCTCAGTCCGAGCTGAAAGAGGGACTTGCACTCACACACTCTCCAGACCAAACACTACCCCATCAGCCATCGCTTTGCTGGATATTCTGCTGCAAGCCTCATTCGCTTGCTTCCATTCAGGCTATTTTACTATGTTAAATTTGAAATGAAGAAATAACTCAGTACTCAATTCTTCTCTGGATGTTGTGAGATCCAAACTGAAAATTCTTATTCCAAGTAAGGCAGGAAGGTCTTTTATTCCAAGCAAGCCACATGCGAACATCAGATGACAGATTCCTTAAGCACCTGGCTAGCATGAGTAGGACACTGGCCAGGAACAGTTTTTGCAAGTAAAAGCTGGATGACTGGATTCCTGACAAGGATTTAGCACTGACATTCGCAAATGATGAGGAGTTCAACTACCAGTATATCTTGTAGCTAATCTCAATATCCTCCCCTTCAGAACACTCTGCTCTCTAACTTTGTATTTAAGGATTATTAGGGTGACAAAGATGATACAGGGCCTGGGGCATCTTCCATATGAGGAAAGGCTGAGAGACATGTGTCTGTTCAGCCTAGAGAAGATTGAGGGGGGATCTGATCAATGCTTATAAATACTTTTCAGTGGTGTACAGTGATAGGACAAGGAACAATGGCCAAAAATTGGAACATAGGAAATTCCACACAAATGTGCAGAACTTCTTTACAGAACTTCTTTACAGTGAGGGTGACAGAGCACTGGAACAGGCTGCCCAGAGAGGTTGTGGTGTCTCCTTTGGAGATATTCACACCTGGCTGGACGTTTACCTGTGCAACTTACTTTAAGGTAACCTGCTTTAGCAGAGGGGTTAGACTTGCTGATCTCTAGAGGTCCCTTCCAACCCCTGAAATTCTCTGATTCTTTGATTTTCATCCTTGTCCCATTCATCTTTTGATGGCATCTGAGAAGATGTGACAGCTAAATGGTCAATGTGATTTCTGAGGATAGCAAAAGTTGATAGAGAGAGGTCTGTGCAGTGGATCAAAGGATTCCAGACTACCTGGTGAACCACGTAGTTATCAATATTGTTACCTCTCTCAACCTTCATAAATGGGATCATCAGCTTTTTCCTCTGTCAAAAGGAGGAATTAGTGACAAGGAAAGCTTTTATATGAAAAAATGAGTTTATTTACTAAAAAAGATAAAATAAAATAAAATAAAATGCACATTTCCTAAGCAAAAAAAGAATACAAAGACCTCATCCTTCCCTGAACTCTCTATGACCTTGTCACAGCCAAGAATTCAGAATCACTTTTCTTCAAGTATCTTAGTGCCATTCCACCAGTCCCTGCTCAAGCAGAGGTATGGCCTTGTATCTCTGTTTCTTGCCTCTCCTGCAGAGATACAGAAGCCATTACAAAACATTATTCGCATGAGAAGAGAGTATCATTCCTCAGTTTTAATGGATGCTAAGCCCATAGGATGCACGCTGGATTTCCAGGGATGTGGAAAGTATTCAGATATATCTTTTAAAACACTTATGAATTTCTAAATCACTATTAGAGATCTCCGATATTAATCAATCCCAGAATACGAACAGATACTGGAAAAAAACAGCATAAAGTATATGTGTAAAAATACTTGAATTAAGGAAGAAAAATCAATCTTGGCTTTCTTTCGAGTTCCCTATTCTCAGCATTTTGTAAATATTTTTAAGAACATGTACACACACATATAGACACATGGAGCCCTACCAACAATCTTAACTGCTCTAGATACAGAAATAATGCAGAGATAGCATTCGAATGCGTATTTTCAAATATTTAAATACAGTATGTTTTGATTACCAAATATGCAGCTATGTATTCACACATCAAAGGAGAGGTATACTTACGTTTTTTTTTAGCTTAGAAATGTTAACTAGCCACTTTTCATAAAATTACCTTTAAGAAATTTGAATTGCTTCTGACTTAAAAAAACAACAACAATAACAACACAAGTTAACAAGTAAACTTACATCATGCATGGAATCCATCAGTTTTGTAAGCTGATAGAAACGCTGGGAATTAGCCACAACACCTTTCTGGCGCAAGCCAATGGCCTTCACCAGTTCTCTAATGTAACTCGTTCTCATCTCATCAAATTGGCTTTGACTTCTTAGACCTTCCAAAGGAACTGAAAAGAAAGCAACATTTGTGTTGCAATGTATTCTTAAGACAAAATGAGAGATTTAAGTAAGGGAACAGATTATATTTCACAGTGTGTTGTGCAATTTGCTATTATCTGCCAGGTACTTCTTCCTGTTAATCAGTTTATCCAGAAACAGTCATACAACAAGGTCAAAGGATGTATCAACAACAGTCAATTGTACTAACCTCTGATATCTAGAAATAGGTATAGATGAAGTTTAAGGCCATGTGCAGAAAGAAGAATGCCAAAAGAACCCCTGTGGTCCTTAAGGAAATATGTCATAGGTTGGCTTATCTTACATTGCCAAGAGCCTGCTCTCCTCAGAGCATATTTATCCCAGATCTAGCTGGAGTGCTTTGAAATGGCATCGTGGAATGAAGTAACAGTTTTTAAATAATGTAGACAGTAAAGCATCCAAGGCTCAGGTTTCCTGTCTGGATCTCTCTTACTCAAAAGAGCAGATCTGAATATTTCTTAGATAATTAGCAAACAGAAGCAAACGGCTCAACTCACTCTGCTCTTAATGGTCTGTTGTTAGGACCAAAATGAAGGCATGCAGAGAACACCAAAAATGAACCTGTTAGTGACTCCTATTGGTAAGATCATGTTTGAGCACTGATTCTAAGTTCCAGCAGAATTTGTGATTGCTTCCAAATAATGAATAATAGTTTGTCTTTTAGGGATGTGTCATGTTTGATTTCTTCTGGCAGTTGATGAAGATGAAATGCTGAACTAAGCATGTTCTATTTTCCATAAGACAGTCCCACTTCCTTATACCATATTCTGTCTGAGCTATTCACTGTATTGGGTCCTACATGTGTGGCCCCTGTTACATGGAGAACTATTTAGAACTTTTGGGTATCATTACAGCAAAGCATATAACATATGTCTATATGTAAAACATAATAAATAAGGAACTAGAAAATCAAAACAATGGCAGAAAATAAAAAAGTTGGTCTATTTCTTGCAAAGACTAATTCTACCTTTAAGAGAGTTTTAAAACTGTCACTAATACAGTAGAAAAAAAAGAAAAAGTCTACACCACAGTAATCTCAAAGGAAAAAAATGTAAAACTGAAAATGTTAAAAATAAAGCTGGGGTTTCCATTCAGATTTAGAATTATACTGTGACTGATATTTAGTTATGTGCAATATACATTATTGTTTCTTTAAAAGTAAAGCCAGTGCATTATAATAAAAACTCAAACAGAAAACAGAATGAGAGACTAAAAGTTGAGACATGATTTACTGTTAGTATGTGGAAGATTGAAATGGTCACACTTTCACATCTGAAGAGGATAAAGGTGAACAGCATGAAATAGAAATAATCTTTAAAAAAAAAACTTTTTATCAACAATCAGGTTTTATGTTTTTTGAACATTCTTTTGTGGAGAGTATTGTATTTATACAGTACCAAATGTTTACTAAATGTCTCAGCAACAATGGTTAGGTGTGTTCCTTTTCCCAAAGATCTGACAAACTGTTTTTTCCTATAAGACAATAAGTACAGGAATGAACAGAAAGCAAAACTCATGAACAAGCAAAAATACTTTCATATTATTAAATTAATTTATTGCATACACATAAGCACATGATCTTAAAAGTGAGTTTATATGGGAAGTGCAGTTGATAAAGAATGGTGGCTCAGTGATTACTGTTAAACTGATGCACCTATAATTGAGAGGGAGTGGACCACTGCAGCATTTTTTTTTAATTATTTTATTTCAGCTTACTGATATGTAGAGTTAGAATATCACAAATGTATCTAAACCTAACTGAAATTTAAGACTTCCCTCCAGCATTTACATAGATGTGGGATTTCAAAATGCAATGAAAAGAAGATGGAAAACATTTATAATAGGAATACATTCAGAACTCTGATGTAATTCCAAGAAAGAAACTGCAGTTATATTGCATAGGGATTATTTTCTGTATTATTTATATTCCAATAGCAGAGTGTATGCTATTTAGCTATTATGCTAGTAATTTTTATATTCCTATGAGCTACACTTACTTTACTGTCTATACTCTGCTGATGACAGACTTTCGAAAGCATGAGCTTATGCAAACAGCAGGCAAGAACAGCCTAAGAGGGAATAAATTTTAATTCCTTATCTTTTGTTGAACCTTTGTACAGCCAAGAAACAGGCAACTCAGTAAGTGTGCACAGAACCAAACTTCAACATTCTTCCATTTCTAGTTCTAGGAGGTGTTTAGTTTTATTTCTAAAGGTAGCAGTAAAATTTTAAAACTTCCTGTTTGTGGACTGTTTAAGGCATCAGCTGATGACTTTCTGAGTATTTTAGAAAAGGCTTCAGAAGGAAATCTCATCAACTACCATATTTTCCAATTACAGTGCAGTGCAGTGCTGTATACTGTATTCTTACAAAGATGAGTACGATTAAAGTGATCACAAATTTTGTACTCAAATAAACAACTAAAAGAAGTTCATCTGTCTACAGTTGTGCTAAACCTTGGCTTAAGTAGAAAATGTGAATAAATATTAATATTGATTGTCATGTCCACTTTTGCAAATCTTTTCAATAAAGCTTTAACTGCTTGGCCAGAATCAATCCCTCCACAAACAAACCTAAAAGTCAATAAATATTTATATATTTCCAATGCCTGTAGGAGATTTTTATCTGTGTAGTGTCATTTGAAATCATTCTCCCTCACAGAAATACACACGGTTGTTTTGAAAATGCATAATACAATATTACAATACATTAAAAGGGATCCAGCATTTCTCCAGTGCGTTTATACAAAATAAAGACAATGATGAAACAGATTATTTGTTCCTTACAGACACTGGAAACATATTTTTAGGTCTTGATATACTAACATTTTCCTCCTGAAGAAGTTTTCCATTTGTTAAGCCAGAAAGCTCAGCAATTGTCAAAGTTAAACAACATTGGTCAAAGCAAAGATTTTACCAGTGATATGTTAGAAACGAAAGAGCTTACTTGTATTGAGAAGCAGTAGTGCTTTCATACACAGGAACTCTTCTTGGCTAACTTGGAGTCTGACAAACTCCTGTGGGAGCTGCCACATGGAGAGACATAGCGAATAGAACGATGATTCTTTCATCCTCTGTCTTACACCCAGGAAAGGGAAAAACAGAAATAAAAAACCAAAACATGAAAATAAAGAAGAGGAGAAGCTTAATTACTAATTGTGTGAAGGAAGTGCCTTGTTAGCAGCGTAATTAACACAGTGTTGAAATTCAGAAAAACAAATGAACAATTTCATTACCGTTTTGTACTGTTTTTTTAATTGTAAGTAACAAGCTATTATTTTCGATGTTTAATCTGTTACTTCTGGTCAGAAAAGAACTTGTAGACTATCACATATGATTGCTAATCACCAAAAATAATTTTTTTAAATTAATTTATAATAAACTAATATTTACGATGAAGTGCTTTTGTTTAGAAGTTGATAGATTTTTATGTTCTTTGAAAACAATGCATAAAACTGAAGAGGCTGAAGGCTGATAGAAACTTGTTCATAGGTTTTGCAAAGATGTTTCTTATTTAATGTACATCAAAATTATTTGTTACTAGTATAAAATTCTTCTGTTAAGTGCAACTGAATTATTTTGTAGCACTACAGAAACAATTGAAGAATTAAATGTATGCATATTTAAAAAGTATTTTAAGTAAAAGTAGACATTACTACAGCCTTACCTGAACTCCTGCAGCAGTAAACAGGACATTTCAGAAGGAAATACAAAAATTATCTAGTCTTTTGCAGTATTCTGATTTTACAATTCTCTTTGAGAGTTTGGTGTAGAGAGTTTATTTTATTGCATTTATTTATTAGAAAGGCAGTTTTTAACAGAAATGATGAAAACAATAGCATTATTAAGTTTGTAAACTAAACTGAGTTTGTCCTACATTCACTGGAAGATGCAGTAACATGGAGTTATTTTACAAAGCTGTACTCTGAGGTGCAACAATTACAAGCTGATAAAATTTTGCTCCCCATGAAACCAATGGAGTTTTATCACTTGTTACAATGGGAATTCTAACTCTGAGTTCAGACTAGCATTCCAAACTGACTACAGATAGTGTTCCAAACAGAAATAGAAGATAGCACCGAGGGCTTTTTTCTTACAGTATTTAAATTGTTTTTGTTATTTTAAATGAAATGTTTTCAGTTTTGCTCCATATCCAAAATTTTGTACCAGCTCTTCATACACAAACATGAAATTTTGATCAGCAAGATCTGGCTGGATTTATTTCCATATCCACTTTAATTCTCCCTTTCTATTCCTTTCATAGAATCATAGAATGGTTTGGGTTGGAAGGCACCTTTAAGATCACAGAGTCCCAACCCCCCTGCTACAGGCAGGGACACCTCTCACTAGACCAGGTTGCTCACAGCCCCATTCAGCCTGGCCTTTCTGATAGCCCTATTCATAAAGAGCATCTTAGATAAGCGATAGTTTTCAAGGTGCATTAGATGCTGTTCATAAGCATATTTTCAGAGACCACAAGGTGTAACAGTAAAGCCTTGTAGTGTTTTAATACGAGTCCATGAAGCCACTGTCAATCCAACACTGCTCACTCTCTGAAATTATGCTACTGAGCAAGTCACTCTCAAAGAGCATTACAGTTCATTTTCAGACAAAGTCAGTACATAACAAATTGTCTTCAAAACAATCTTTGGACTGTGGTTTCATGGTTATTTCAAAACAACCTAAGTGTGTGTTGCCACAGTAGATGGAATTTCCATGATCTCTTCCCACTTCTAGGTGTGCACTCCTACTCTTCTGGCATTAGTGCCTTCCAGCCCGCATGGTGAGATCAAGGATCAGCTTAATTGGCAAGTTAGGTTTTATCCTAGTGTATTTTTCAAATATATCATTTCCTTATCTGTTTTACCATGCAGCCAAATAGCGTTTGATCCTGCTTAAGTAAAATTTTAGGCATGCATGACCAGGGCAGGAGGCAGGGAGGGCTGCCATTTCTGCTGGTGTTCAGCAGTACCTTTCACTGATCTAAAATTTAAAGCTTCCCCCCTCCCCCTCCAGTAAATAGTGGCAGCTTTGATTTAGTGTACAGTTACTCTTCATGTTTAGCTCTTTGCTTATAATTTTTCTGACACTAATCTGATGAGATGTTCTACAGCTGAGAGAATTGCATGTGGTCAGTCCACCTCTTTCTCAATATAAATGGTCTTGAGCTGCAAACAAGAAGCTGTCTACAAGAAATTATAAGCAGGGCTCATAAATCTGGAAGAAAGTATTTAAAGTCTTCTTCATATGGCATACAGTGGAGCACACGCAGGGTAATACACCAAGACATACCATTACTACCTAAAGCCATTATTGTGGATTTCTGAATACAACTGTGAGATACATCCCAGAGTACACTAGGGGACCCAATACAATTTGAAGCTCTCTGAGTCTTATCACTGCAAAGTGTTTCAATTCGTACAGCACAATTAATACACACGAGAGATGAAAGAATTTAATCCACCATCTCACAAAAAACCCATCCAATCAACAATGACCAAAGAAAATCCCATTTCGTTTCATTTAATGAATGTGAACTTCTGTGTTACGTATTTGAATTCATGTAAATCTTCTGACAGCAGCATTCTAATGCTTTTCTGTTAGATAATTAAAATAATATTTGAACTTATTTTGTTTGGCCTCATCAATAAAATATTTGGGATTCCCACACAATCCTTTCCAATGTTACTGAATTTTATGTCATCAGTGGACTTCGCTGCTAATTTTGAAACAGAACAAATAATGAACGAAAACTTGGTCTCGATGAAGTCACGTTCCATCAACACAAAGAAATTCAAAATAACTTTCATATTGTGCATGAGTAGTGTCTACTTACTCATTCAGAATCAGATCTGGTGCAAAATACAACATCTGACCACTGACATGTTTGTATGATCTCCATCCCATTGCGAAAACCATTAGACTCATCCAGGAATACTGGATGAGAGTTATCTGATCATCAATATGTAAATTCCGAAATCCTGGAAATGAAATTAAATAACACAATAAACATCCACCTATGAACACCTTTAATGCATTTAAACCTAGAGAACACCAGTCGTGTGTGTGCCTGTAACTTCTGCTCGTGGATAATGTTAAGGATTGCAGCTAAGTATCAGAGATGATCTAACAGCTTTCTGTCACCAAAAACTGTTCTTCATTAGCTGGTCCTGTTACCTTTTTCAAGCAAGCTCTGGCATTCATCCTATCCTCAGTGAACTGGTTCAGCTCATAAAGCCGACAGAAAATTAGACTCAGTAAAAAAAGGATTGTTTTCTTCTCACTTAATGAGATGGAATACCACAAAAGTATAGAATCATAAAGGTTGGAAAAGACCTCTAAGATCATCTAGTCCAACAATCAACCTATCATCATGCATTTGCCACATCTACTCTTTCCCTGAACACTTTTAGGGACAGTGACTCCAGCACTTCCTTGGGTAGCCCATTCCAACACTTCATCACTCTTTCTGAGAAGAAATTTTTACTAACATCTAACCTGAACCTCCCCTGGCACAATTTAAGGCCATTCCCTTTCATCTTATCATTAGTCACTTGGGAGAAGAGGCTGGCCACACCTCACTACAACTTCCTTCCAAGCAGTTGTAGAGAGCTGTAAGGTATCCCCTGGGCCTCTTCTCCAGACTGAACAATCCCAGTTCAACTACGAGGTCTGACACTTTCCTCCAGGACTGAAGTGTCAGTTGAGCCCAAATGAAACCACATTTCTAGGTCTCCAACTCAATATACTCATTTTTATATATCCCAGGACCAGGCCTCTATTATCATACAGAGAACACACATATATAATCATGACCTTTTCTTTTGTAATTCTTAGTTCCTCAGAAATTCAGTTGCTTCTCATTCATAGAATATTTGTGAACTGTTTAGCTATTAGTCTTGTAGTTTTCCTCTGTTTCTTTTAAAATTCTTTTCAATAAGAGTAAGAATGAAGAACATGCAAAAAAGAAAAAAATATATAAACTCAAAATATGAATAGTAGAGTCAGAAGAGTTAGGATGGAAAGGCTGCTATAATGATCAAGAATAGAAATACTCTGGACTTCTATTGTTTCTTTTTGGAATATGTATAAACACACTTTAATTTACAAAGGACTTCCCATTAAAATGCATTTGATTGGTGCATACATCATCTGATGAAGTGGAAACTTACTTTTAACAATTTCTTAAGAATTAAGTAACATGCAGACAATAAACAAGCAATCTTCTCTTTTGACTGCTTGTCTTATGACATATTTGCTTAACAAGAATTCACTACAACAAGAACTGCTATTACCTGGTAGCAATTTTGACCACTTGACTACACAAAGAAGTTGCCTCTCACAAAGATGATTTAAACTGGTCAGCAAGGAACTTGGTGTTTCAGGTTTTGTATTGTCATAACCAGCATAGACAACTTCAGGCTCAATGCCTCGCAAAACACTTATCACTGGGGGAACAAACTGTATTTCTTGATTCGGAGAAAAGGACAGCCTTTGCGTTAGAGATTGGCTTTCATCCTGAAGGGTTGCTGGCTGCTGGAGTGCAACATCTAATGTCCTCACAACCTTAATTTTGTTAAGCTTTTTAAATTTCCGGCCTGAAAAAAAAAAAAAAAAAAAAAATTGCAGATCTGTTAAAAAACTTTAAGCAGAAACATCAGTATCTTCCAGTAGTGCTAGATTACACTTTCCATTTACAACAAATAGAACAGTCTTCTAAGTTTAATTTTTTCCTATTTATATAATTAAGAAATAATCATGGAAAATTCTTAAGAGTTTATCTCTCCAAAACCTCCTCTCTGCACTGTGAGATGAATGGAACCCACCCACTAAAATTATTGCATGAATTCTAGGTTACTGTAACCTCATAAAGTTTTTTCTGGTTCACTTCCCACTGTTCCATCTGACAGCTCAGCCAGCTGGCTCTACTGTTGGGTTGCTATTCAGTGTTAATTAAGGACACAGTTTATTTGCTTTTTTTTTTTCTCACTAATATTCATAAACAGAAATGCAATTAAGAAATTATCACACAGAAAAATTCCTTCCCTTCAATTCGGAAGGCATTTCAGTCTCGTAGATAAATTCTATTTTGGTAATCTTTAATGTAATATTTTCCTGCTGTTCACAAGAATGAAAACAGAATCCAGGAATGACTGAAAGGTCAACATATACTGTAAAATCATGCTAAACCTTCGAAAACTCTTCACTTTCTAGAGTGTAGTGGTTTGGAAAAAAAAAATAATCAGAAAAACAAAACAAAGCAAAACTTGAGATGCTTTCCCAAAATAAAGACAAAGAGACCACACCTGTTATGGCTTTGTAAACACACAGAGCTCTAGGTAGCAACTGTTCCAAATTCTTTCAGGGCAACATGCTGGAGGTACACCACATGGACACCAAAAACCAAACCTTCATGGGCTCAAAGACAGCAACACTCAGTAACAAACTACAGGTTTCAAAGAAAAGTCGTATTTATGACTACATGGAACGTGTTTGCTTTAAACAGATCATCAAAGATAAAACTTGCTGTTAGATCATTAAATTCTCAGTGCTGACAAACAAGTTTTCCTTAGTAAAAAATGTATGTCATAATAAAGAAGCTGGTACTTATATTGATATAGATGTCAGTGGAACAATGAGGGAGATGCAAGGTGACAGCAAGCATACACTAAGTCATTCTCTCAAGGAAATTAAGGGGCTCACTAGTTTCAATCTAAAAGAAAACAATAAGGAAGAAGAATGATCTGTTCAAAATAGATACATATCAAGCAAACCAGAAATCATCTTGATATTTTTACTTGTTGAGGTGCTGAATATTGTACTGTAAAAAGTAGAAAAGACATGCAGCAAATGTCATTGGTGGAAAAGAAAATCCCTGCTTATCATATCACTGAATCATTAAGAAATTGTATTGTAAAAAGGTAAAACACAAATAACACTAAAAGTAAATGAGAAGAGTAGTAGAAGTGTAGCACCATGTAATGCATTTGGTTGAAATACTGCATATCACATTATCTTTTGAAAAAACAGTATTTTTATTTATAAGTGAAATGTTTGACAGGGGAAATAACATACACTAAATAAATGTGACAGAAAAATCTCTGTTACTGCCCTCTTTTTGTTTTAGTTAATAGTACTGCTGCACTGTCAGAATGCAACCTATGCACCAAAGAGACTCCAGGATACTGGAGTAAGGGAGCACACCTTAACTTTAGCATGTGCTATGAATCCTTTCTCAGCAGGGCATTGGAGAAACCTAGAGACACAAGCAGTGTGTCTCATCCTTCACCTTCCTCCTTGGAAAATTCCTGTCTCCCAAACTACATGCAAAAACGGAAGGTTTCAATAAAAATGGATTTATGTAGGAACAGATCTATTTTCTTTTCTTCAGATGTTCCCACATAATAGAAGATAACAAAATTTATCAAAATCCATTTTGGAATATCTAAGACAGATGCTCCAGAGACTTGCACTGACCTTTTCAAAACATTCATTAGTACATTAATGTTATAGTGTAACATCAAGGAAGATTAATACATCAAACATGGAAAGATTCCTTTTGTTCTTTCTAAATACTTAATACAGAAAAAATTCCATGACTTTAGTAACTCTCGATGTACACTGGCATAGCTAAAGGCAGAATCAATGCTCTTGTTTTTGAACCAGACAGGACTGAGTAGATGAATGCAACTAAAAAGCTCGAATTTGCTTTAAAAAGCAGAAGTTTTTTGTTTTCCTATCACAAATATGAACACTTACACATTTCACAAACAAAAAAGCTGTACACAAAAGTGCAAAACTTCCATTTTAATTAGAACAGTATTTAAAATCCAAAGGGAGTATGCTAAACAAAATTTCAAGAAACACAGAACCATAGAATCATGGAATGGTTTGGGTCGGAAGGGACCTTTAAAATCATCTAGTTCCAACGTCCCTTAAAGCCCCACCCAGCCTTGTCCTGTTGCTACATGCCCTTATTAGAAGTCCTTCCCCAGCTTTCCTGTAGGCTCCTTTTTCTTAAGGTCCCTCTGGAGCCTTCTCTTCTCTCCACCTCTCTCAGCCTGTCCTTGTGCAGATGCGCAACCCTCTGATATCACCATGGCCCTCCTCTAGACCTGCTCCAAAAGCTCCGCGTCCTTCTTGTGTTGAAGGCTCCCGAACTGGACACAATACTCCAGGTGAGGTCTCACAAGAGCAGAGTAGAGGGGCAGAGTCACCTCCCTCGCCCTCCTGGTCACACTTCACATGTTATTAACAGTACAAATGTGAAGGATGGGCTCTTCAACAGCAGTCATTATCCAATGAAGTCACAGGTAGTACTCCCACTAACTTAACTATGAGGTCAATTAGCTCTGTATCAAGCTCTGTGCCAATCTTATGCTTATTTTATCACTTGGAATAAGGATACAAATATTCTTGATCAGTGAGTCCTTAGTAAACAACCCAACACCAACTTACAAATTATCTTACATCTGGGCAAAATAAAACAAAACAAAAGAAAACAAAAACATCAAAAGAGAAAACAAAAAACAGAAAAAAAATAGACACTTGGACCAATTTCTACCATAGAAAATACATATATAGTCCTGAACATGCTGGGAATTTCCCAGTAACTATTGTTTAGGCATAAAGGAAAGCAGAGAGGGAACAATGCATTTGGTAGTTCATAAATAATGATTTCAGGTATTTTGTGAAATAATGGTTTCAGATACTTTTACAGTTCAGAGAACAAGTAAAGAAAGAAAGAGACAGAGCACTTACCATGTGGAAATGTGAGTAGTTAATAAGTACCCATGTTTCCAAGTGATTAAATGGATCAGAATTAATGTTGCACTGGCTTGCAGAATTATGTATGTGTTTATGTCTAATTATGCTGCTTCAGAGCTAGCAGTACACCAAACCCACTGGGTTACCCACAGTAAACTTTCCTATCTACTGCAAGGAAGCCATCACAGATGAATGCAAACTTTTAAGGACATAGGGAGAACAACAAAGATTTGAAAATAATATAGTTTTTTCAATTGCAGCTTACAAAAACACTGAAATAATTTCTTGCTTTAAGATAAGCAGATGTCTCTACTATGCCCTATAATGTGTAAAGACTACCAATCTGGCAACTATTTGTCTTAGTGTTAGGCCGTTCTGTGCACATTTATACAGAACATCTTTTCTTTCTGTCATTTTCACTAATTTAAGTTGGATGGCCAGTCACTCAAGCAGGTTCCTGGTACTCACAGTTCCCTGATTTACCACAAAGAGCAAGTGATATAGTATTTAAGTAGTATGTGTACTTAGAAGACAAAGTAATAAAAACAATAAAATCTACATTATCTTAGCATCAAATATACTCTGATTTTCTCCATTACACATATCATAATTCTGTTTTTTAATATTCTTTTAACTAGGTATACAGAATAAAAGAGCCAATCCATCATTATTAATAGTGGAAATTTTGTATTAAAATGGATCGATTTCTAGTGAAAGTCAAACACCTCACTGTCCTTCCTCACACCCTGCAATCACTCTAATCAGGTGAAAAATGTCAATGACTTATTATTCTTGACAGAACATTGTGGCTCTGACTTTAAGGTCACTCTGCTCTTACATTTTGTGTAGCAGAACAAACTGTGTACACCCTAGGAGGGTGTATACAAAATAGAGGAACAAAGCAGAAAAGCAGAAGTCATACATCTTGATTTTAATAAGCCCTCTGACACTAGCACTTCCATTACCTGGAAAATTAATTAAGATTTGTCTGCATCTAATCATTGCAGTGAGGACTGAAAGCTGACTGAAACAATGAATAACGTGATGATTTAGCAGTAGAGCAGAACAAGGAATCAATGATAGTCAGCCTGGGAAAATCACAAATCCACTGATAGGAAAAAAAAGTTGAGTGTTCGTTTACTCCAGGATCTGACACAGACTTCTGTTACCCTGTTAGGTAGAAGACTAGAAAGGAGATAGATTAACACGTTCTGAAACAACAGAACTTAGATTAACATTCCCACAGAGAAGGGAAATTAGGGCATTATGAAACACCTGCTTTCATTAATATTTTCTTTGTATACATCAAGAAATAACAGTTGTTCAAGGTATTTCTTGCTACTATGTAATGCACTGACTAGAATTTCTTTCGAAAACAGTGCAGACCCATTTAACTGCCGTGAAGTAGGGGCAGAAAATGGAACTCCTGTCAGTGTAATACAGTTTATATCTATCTATGTGGTTGCCATTCAGTAACATTCAGTGGAAGACAAGAGCACTCCCAACAGTAAAATTAATTTCACGTATTTGGAATCTATATTTAACATTCTGTAAAATCTTAAAGCCTTCTTCACATTGATTAAATACTATAGAAGATCCTTGCTCAGTTACTGAAAGCTAGCATTAAGACATCACATACAAGCAAAACAAAATAAGTATAGCTATGGAAGTTCTGTCTGAAGGAGAGAAAACACAAAATGCACAACATTCTTACAGGCTGTAAACACAGGAAAAGATTTGAAGTACCGAACAATTCCAAAAAACAGTTCACAATGTATCCAAGTATACAATTTTCTCTATAGATTGGGAATTTGCTTATGGACACTTACTCCCTGAGGATAATTATCCAAATAAGCAGAGCAGTACCCCCGTATGTAAGTGATGAACACTGCAAGATGTGCAGTAAATGAAGTGCAAAAAATGGTAAAGAGCAAAAGTAAGATATGTGAGAGTAGTAAGACCAATAGTAATATAGAGGGTATCTTTTTTTAATTTGGATTTTAAATCTTAGTTTGCAATATAAGATCAATCCAGTTTTCATCTTTTTTTTTTTCCTAAATTTGTCTTTCCTGTCCTCTTTAGCATTAATTGCTCCACTTCAATCTGTGTAATTAGCTTCCTACTCTCCCCAGACCTATTCACATCACTAAGAGCATGTGACACACTACACTCAATCTGAACCAGCTGAGAAAAAAATAGAGATGCCACAGTCATGGCTCCACCTGATATTTTCTTTATTCCATTGCATCACTGTTCCCTTCTTCCCGCTTGCTACCACATCACTGGAGCAGACAGGATTATGTAGGCAGAGATCACGTGCTCCTCCAAGAACTGGACTGGAACAGCTCCACAATAAATGAAAGACAGCACTGGTTAGGTATGTTTAGAAAAGGACTGTACACCAACACAAACTGGTTAGATAGAGCTGCCTAGCACCAACTACAAAGAAACTATTTACACCTTCCTACTAATAGACTGGTAAAAACAGTCATTCAGAGAGAACAAGGAAGTTTATATTCTCCCAATACATGATGGAGTGCCTTTACTATCAGATTTTGTTTTCAAATATGAGGAAATAAAATCCTCATACGAGAACACGTTAATGAAGACATAGTGTTTCACCAGTATTGCTAGCAAAATAGTCCAACTTTCTTACACTTTAGGAACCTACACACGGAGCAAAATGTATATTTGTTGCATCCCGGGATGGTCAGGTTGGGTATTAGAAAAATATTCCTCACCAGAGGATGGTGGGCATACAACAGGCTGCCCAGGGCAGTGGACGCAGCCCCAAGCTGCCAGAGCTCAAGAAACATTTGGACGTTCTTGTCTAAGATGGTCCTAAGATAGTGTGAAGCTAGGGGTTGGACTTGGCGATCCTTACGGGTTCCTTCTAATTCAGGATTTTATGATTCCTCCCCCAGATCTAAAATAACACCCTTCCATAAGGATCCAAAGGATATGTTTAGTAATGTGTAGAAAGGTTTCAGATGTGGTAAGGCTGCAGGAGTGGCTCTGTGAGCACAGGGACCCACCACTGGGCAGAGCTGAGCCGTGAGCAACGCTGGGTGTGCCTCTGGGAGAGTGGATTGAAGGGACAGAAAGCTGAAGGAGAGGGATGAGAGATGGGAGAGAAGCGGCCCTGCAGCCCCCAAGGTCAGTGCAGGAGGAGGGCAGGATGTGCTCCACGTGCAAAGCAGCAGTTCCCTGCGGCCCAGGAGAGGCCCATGGAGGAGCAGGCTTGTCCCCCTGCAGCCCAGAGGCAGAGCACAGAGCATATTTCCATGTGCAGCCATGGAGGAGTGCAGCAGTGGATGAGGGCTGAAGGAGGCACAGTCCATGGATATCCCTGCAGGAGCAGCCTGGGCTGGAGCTGCAGCCCATGGAGAGGAGCCCGCGGTGGGGTAGGAGGGCTGGGGGAGCTGCTGCCCATGGGGCTGTGCTGGAGCAGTGCCTGATGGGTGGGACCCATGGGAAGGAGCTGTGTTGGAGCAGTGCTGGGAGAGCTGCAGTGATTGGGAAGGCCACACAGGATCCTTTTGGGAGGAAGCCATGTGGAAAAGGGAAGAGAATGACCATGGAGGAGTGGCAGAGATGAAGAGTTACGAGCTGACTGCAGCCCCCATTCCCTGTTCCTCTGCGCTGGTCAGGAGGAATAAGTTGGAGAGGGTGGGAAGACGTTTGTAGTTTGCTTTTAATTCTCACTGCCCTGCTCAGTTAGCGACAGCCAAAAAATTAAATTAATCTCCCTATGCTGAGTCTGTTTTGTCCATGGTAGTCATTAGTGAGCAATCTCCCTGTCCTGATCTCAACCCAAGAGCTTTTTTTTTTCCCATCAAATTTTCTTCACCTGCCCTTCTGAGAAAGGGAAATGAGAGAGTGGCATAGAGGTGCTGAGCTACTTGTCCAGCTGCTGTCCACCACATGTTCTCATTCTGTCCTCCTTCCCCAGTCTAGTGCCACCAATACGCTTGGCAGTGCAGTTTTTTCACCAAGAGGAGGCCAAACAATGTGCAGCAAGGGGGGGAAGGCTAATGGCTGTCATTATTCTCTGTATCTCCAATGCTGTGAGATGAGAGGGACACAGTTTGGAGAACAGGACTCGAAGCTCAGGGGCATGTCACGGAACAGAGCCCAGCCTGCAGCACTGCCTCTCCCTCCTCACATCACATGGATGTTCCCTGCAGCTGCAGCACTGTCTCTTAAGAAGGCTGAAGCCCAGAGAGGCAGTAACAGCTGGCCTATGATGGGGAATACTGATTTGCTTCACTGATAGAAGCATAAAATGTAAGAATGACACAATGGCCATGTGTGCAAAGTGCTGGAGCAGCCAAAGAATATTACAGAAGCTGAAAGCATACAGCTGTGCAATCAAACTGTCAGCCCGAAAAATACATACTCATTTTAATTTATGAACGGACACACACAAAACAAAATAATGAAATTACCAACTGTATATAATGCCAGTTCTTCCAAGGGGAAAAACAATACAGAGATGTAGAAAGAGAAACACTTAACTCACTAAAACACACTAGAAAAAATATTTTTTTTGCCTATTTTTTTTTTTCTTCACTAATTCCATTTGAAAATATATTCCTCCTTGCTTCATCTTCAGCCATACATTTCTTCAAGCCCTGTGCTGGTGCAAAACATCGTACAGCTTAAGTTCTCATGTAAAATACCAAAAAAAAAAAAAAAAAAAAGAGAGACAAAAAATACATATAATTCCTGCATATTAGCATAGCAAAACTTGTCAAGTAACTACATGACCTTGTATCATTTACTCCCTGTGCTTCTGAAGACAGAGGACTCAACGTAGATTAGTGTTATGTTAAAAAACAAATCTGTTACAGTAAGACATAATATGAAGACAGGAATTCCCAGCACCTAGTATGCACAAATCTATTGTGTTGCTGCAATCACTGCTTAAGCCCTTTTAGTGGAAAAGAAGGATAAAAAAAACCTGTTGAATTCTAAACAAAGCAATGATGAGCACAGCAGAAAAGCAGAGAGAGTACTGATTTCTGATTTTGTGTTGATCTCCATTTGCTTTTTTATCAAATTTTCTGATTCAGGACTATTAATAAATAAACACCAAAAATACAATTCCTCCTGTTTGAAGAAAATGAATGTAAGGATACATCACCAGTTCATACAGAAAGTTATTTTTGCTCCAGCATTTCCAGACTTTCATTAAAGAAAAATTACAAGGAAAGAATTAAAATTATTTTAAACATCAGATAATCCTTCCAAGAATACCATTTTAATGTGGTTCTTTCCTTTACAGCATCAAATCGAGATTAAACTCAAGAGAGTGAAGTTTCTTGACTGCCTATTTCTCCAAGTGAGATGTGGAAAGCAGCTCACCTCCCAGGACCATTCCAGCTTGACAGCACTTCCTCAAGCGACACGCTGGACAATTCTTCCTACGAATTTTATCAACTATGCAGTCATTTCTTCCAGCACACAAATAGTTGTGCTGCCCTGCAAGACAGAGAAAAACAAGATTAATACAATGTTTTTTTAACATGACAAAATTATTTGTGTGAAAAAATTCCGAAATAACAGACTCAAAAAAAAAAAAAAAAAAAAAGTGACCTGACCCATCAAAGGACCCATTCATTTTACACTAGCTTTTAAATAATCAGCTGAAACTATCTAAATATAATAATTCCTTTGGTTTAAGACTGGCATTCCCATCTATATAAACCCAACATAATTAGCAGACAGTACAAACCACTTAAAATAGGAAACTATCAATATTTCTCATGCAAATCAATAAAGATGACAGATTTGTTTCTGTCAGACTTTTGTTTGTTTGTTTGTTTGTTTTACAATATTCTTCCTTACAGTAAAGTACTTACATTTTCTGGAATTGATAGGAAATTTTCTACAGATTGAACAAAATTTGAGCATTACACAATACTATAAAAAAGCAGAGTTGATGAGAGAATCTCATCTGCACAAGACCTGCTGACATACCAGTTGAACAGAGCCAATAAGAGCAAAGAGAAGGCTGCAAATTTTTGGTTTAGTTTAGCTTTTAGGAAAGGCATCTCTTTTATTGTCCTGTTCTGAGGCACTTAGTTAGGAAGATGTTGTCATTTGTGTGTCAAAATGGAATGTTTTAAATGAAATTATCTTCTAGCAGAGCAGTCATTTTATTAGCAAACCATGAAATCCAGCTGACATACTAACATTTTTTTCTCACAACAAACTTCCAATACTTTCAAATTTCTCTTGTAGAGAATTAGAAAGTATATTTTTATGCTTTTGTATAATACTGATGACCTCTGTGATTCGATTTGGTTTTGCATGAGTAAACAAAGCTGTAATAAGAAATCAAACCAAAACCTGTAAGGCTTAACTTTAAAATCCTTCCTGTTTTGGCACATCACCCTCTATTCATTTCTGTATTTTCTATTTCTGACACGAAAGCATAAAAAAATATTTTTCTTTCAGGAGTAATAAATCAAAAAGATACAGATAAACTACAGGAAGTACCAACATCAGGGATGCTTCTCTGTGGCATACTGTAGAGGGGACCTCCAAATATAAAAGACTACAACAGCACAACTTTTAGATTTGTACTTATTTCTAGATGGGTACTACTCTGAGTCAGCCATCTGATGTCCCCAGCAGCAAACAAATCTGAGGTGATTATTCTGCTCAGCTGCTGTTATTGCTTCCATTATTACCCTATTCCATCCTTTATCTGCACACAGTAAAGTAAGAAACTGTTCACCAATAAGTTTTCTAAATAGGAGAGAGACAAAAAGAAAATGAATTCCTCAGATGAAAAAATCAAGAGATGAACACAACTTTGTCCTAACAAGAAGAAAAGAGTGGTGCTAAACCATGTGAAACAAGTTGGCTTCTGTGGCAACATTTTTACAACAATTAATTTCCTTCTTACCTTGCTTGATTTTTAAGAACAACTTGTCTGGTTTTAATGAAAGAAGCCTTATTGCTTGAAATCCATTTTTATAAGTTTCTTTTGTTTTAGAAAACAACAGGTAAATAGAAGCAATTGTCTCACACACTGCCTAGCATTTTAGATGTATTTATTAATGCTTTAAATCACAAGGTGTTCTCATTTAGTTTCTCCCATTACTTCTAATCCTGGATTCCTTCTTACAGGAAACACTACCAAAATTAACCAAATGAATACAAATCTGTCTTGCTTTTGGCAACAGACCATGAACAAAACACTTATTTTGAACACATCTTCCTTGAGATTTATTCACAGCCTTTCCCTCATCTTACTTCACCTTCATTAGCTACAAAACCACTCAGTCTTCTGAAAAGCAACAACAGCTTTAAGCCTCTGCTACTTAACATAAAACCTATGAAGCATGAGATTATCTTTGCATTATTGCATTCTGATGCTTTAATGAACAGTTAATTTCCAAAGAAATGCTTAAGTATAAGGTTTAAGTTATGCCTGTGAGTGTTTCGTAGTTTTGTTTGGCTTCAGTTCTCTGAAAAGCATCTCTTCTGAACATCCTTGTTTGGGAATTTTTTGAATTTTGAATGCACAGTCTGAGTCCATGTAGCCCACATCCAAGACCAAAAATAGATTATGTCTTTCCAGTGAATGCCTATGAGCAGCTCACGATGACACAGGCATTCAAAATTCATTTTACTTTTCTTCTTATGCTGATATAAAAATACTGATCTACCAAAGTTACTGTAATACTACGAAACATTACTCTGCAAACACTCAAAGTGTTCACATGTTCTAAAATGATGTCCGTATGTAGAAAACGCTCTTGCTACCAGTACATGATGCGCACCCTCAGCATCCCAGTGGTGTGCTCACTGCCAAAAGAGGTCAAAAAGCTCGGGTGGAAGCAGCAACGGCAACAGAAGTTAATAGCACGATTTATACTCATGCACATTTAAATTTAAATATTGCTAAAGAATGCAAGACATTGAAAAAATTCACTGTTATGCACATTTAAGGTATACAGCCTTTATAAACCTCACCATAATGTAGGGTTTATCAGCAGATCCAACTTCCTCTTCAGCTGAAAATGCAGGAGCTACTTTAACACTACATAACAACTCACCAACTGCTTATTATAAATCCAGAACAAAACAAATGTTTTCAATTCTGCAGAACAAAGTGCAAATCAATGATAATTATGAAAACTGCTCTTGAGTGTTTCTGTGTTCTAGTGAACATAGCACTCCACATTTGAGTTTAAGATTAGAAAGGATTAAAGAATCCCTCTGTCCAGTGCATACTGTGAAATAAGAATTTGCTTAGATGTTCAAAAAATAAGTACTGTTTCATTCCAATTTAATACATTGTATTTGCAATCTACTAAAGACTAATGATACAGTCCTTATTATATGTTTACCTGGTTTATTTCTCCCATTAAGAAGAAACCAGCATTAAAAAAAGAACAAAGGAAAAAGCCAACACCCTGCCCACTAAACCCCCTTGTGAGATTACAGAGATAAAATCATGAGTTTTAACACTTGTCAACCACTTCCTCATTTGCAGGCTATAAAGAAGCCACAACCACATCCTGAGTTTGAATTATTTTTCACATGATTTTCCATTCTGCTCACTGCTATCCAGCCTCTCCCTCAGCAGCTCCCATCTTTATGTGCATTACACTGATTCTGATCTGGAACACATATAATGTTCACCTAGTATTTCGTATAGTTTCACCTGTTAGGGCTTTTTTAGTTATCTCAGTAATCTGGTTGGATTTCATACAGATAGAAAAATCTGAATAAATCTGAAAACTATCTGTTTTTCTACTGTTGTCCCGAGCTGGATTCTAAGAAACTGCTACTGGCTCAATATTACTATTTAAGTACAGACAACCATCTGGAGGACTGACTGTGTAGGAAATAGAAAACACAAAGATATTTGATTAAATTCCAAATTATGTTCTTTAGGATCACCTATGTATTAATTGATTCACTTTAATATATGGGTATTGCAGTAATATTAAACACATGTACTGATAAAGTATCCAAAGATCCCAGTAAAGACAAAATTCCTGCTCAATTGGCAGCTTGTTACTCAGTATCTTTTATGCCATTTTAACTGGGAAAGAAAAACACGAAGACCAAGACAGCAGTGTAATCACTAGAGCCCAGGTCAGAAAGTAAAGATTTAAATTCGTATCTCATACTAAAATATGAACCTAAAAACCTTCTGGCAACCACCCTTTCCTAGGAAGTTTTCTCCCAATGTAAAGTTTCCAAAACACATTTAGTTTTCACCTGTCCTTAAAAATGCACATTATAGTTTTCTCTCAACCTCTCAAAGCTTCAGCTTGTAACTTAGGTGTGAAGAAAACATGGAGATTTCACCTGTTACTCATGTACTCCAGACTGTCATAGGATAGCACTCTTTTTAACCCCCATCTGTGTTCATTTATGTGAGTAAAGGTGGAAGTCCTAATGGAAACAGGGAACTACAACTGTAAATCTGCACTAATAACACAGAGAAATTCTGCATGTACAGCGCCTTTAAAAACTACACTATTCACTTAGCTGACTGACAAATACCTTAAGTCACTTAAAGTCATTTGAGTGCACTATCAGAGTTGCTGAAATTTTGCAGATATGCAAAATATGGAAAATGTATCTGCACAGGGAGAACCACACGCAGGCAGCCAGCTATTTGTGTGAGTGCATCTGTGCTGAGCCGCTGCCAGTCTGCACAGAAGCAACACCCTTGTTTGAGAACTCTCATTTCCTACTGCCTACAAACAAAAACATTTTCTCAAATCTTCTCTCCCATAGCTGATTCTGTCTCCCTGTACCACTCTTACCATGCAACACTGTCTTACAGAAATCAGCCCATACCACCTCTGAATGACCACTATTCACAGCACACATCATAGTGTTCTAGAAATCAAAAAACAGATTAAATATATAAAATATCTAATATCTAAAAGCAGTAAATAGATACCATCTCTCTTTGTGAATTATTTTATTGCCAAACACTTTCCAGCATTAACTTCTGCCTTCCTGAAAGCCAGGCTCTGCTCAATAATTTTCTCACAATATGCTCTTTACCTTTTAAAATATTTTTCATATCATAAGAACTATTAAAAAAACAAACAAATAAACAATTAAGATAGTAGATTTAAAATACAAAGGAATTAGCTGTTCACTAACCCACCATCAGTGGTTCCTATGGTTTCAAAACAAAATGGAAAACAGTTGCACCAATGTGTACTAAACACAATGGCCCAGATGAAGTTTTTGAATATACTTTTGACTCTTGAAAGTGAAGCTAATATAACAGATAAGGATTACTCTGGATTTGGACTGACACTATCAGTGTTTCCCGTAACCAGGCAAATAGTGCAGCTTTTTCCTCTTCAGAAATAGGAAATGCAACTTGTCTGACCTTTGATCTGATCTGAAACCACCACTTTTACACTGTTCCTATGTGAAAAACATCAAATGTGTGTGCTGAGCTTGCCTCTCACTGTGTGTGTTCATGAGCATGCACCTCAGAGAACTGAGAATCTATACTACGGTTTGTCATATTGAGAGTATGCCCTTCATGTGTCCCTGTACACCACTGCTATCTTCAAGATTTCAAACATCTCAAATTAATACTTATTTAATCTCTACTCCTCCACTGCACTAACATTTTCTCTACAAGATGAGACTGAAGCGAGACTTAGACTCTAACTACTTAAGAACAATCTACATCTCTCACTGATCTTACCAAATATAATCTACAAAAAACTCAGTGCTTAGTGGGGAACTTCCACTAAATTCCCCTCTTTGACCATCAGAACCAAAATTCTCTTTTCCCAAATCTTAAGCAGGTGTCCGGTCTAGAGCTCTACAAAGCACTTTTATTTGCAGACAGGAAGAAATGAAAGTTTGCAAACAAGTGTACAGCTTCTGTGTAGGCTGGCGGCAGTTCAGCACAGATGCACTCACACAAATAATCAGCTACTCTATAAGGACTATAAACTAATATTAAAGACTTGCTATTGAAGTGTATCTGCTTCACAGCAAAGGACTTAGAATTCAGTGGATCAAAGAGGGCAAAGAGTGGATAGAAGAGAAACATGAGAGTATGTTCCATTTGGGGAACTTTTCTTCTTCTTGCAACAATATAGTAAAAAATGAAAATAGTGAACAGTGATTGCAGTCCAAGTAATCCAACAGCCTTGAGGTCAGTGTTGCAAGGACAGAAAGGTGTGTTTGACTCCCTCAAGGGACCAAAGTTTTTACATCCTGTGTAACTGCCTTACCACTTCTATGCACTCAGTGATGGGGTTTGTAAGCACAGCAGGTACCAGCAGTTCTTTCGTGAAGTCAGTCCTTCATTGCTCTGCCTTGACCACATGTGATGAAAAAAACAGGCTGAATTAAAATATTTTGTTTCAAAAAGAAAGCAAAACCATAAGTTCACTCCTAAGTCAAACCTAATATATCTTACATTATACTTTATTTGCTGAGCAGATTGACAGATCAACAAACTTCTCGTATACATCCAGTCTGTTGACTGGTGTTTAAGCATCTGTCAAATTTTATTTGCTAAGTGAATAAAACATGCTTCTTTAAAAGGGAAGCTGCATTGTCAAAACTATCCTTGCGTTTCTTTTCTTGAACAAAACACTTCCAGTATCCGTATCATCCTTGACTGACCCTTTTCTTATGCTTTATCCTGATCTGAAAATCTTCTGCCTTCTGTTGTGAACACTGCAACACCACTGTCTTCTTCCTTCCAAAGTTACTCCTCTAGACAGCAACACACATACATTGTTTTTATCTCCAAAACAGAACAATTAAGCATAATTACCCCATTTTCGTTCAGTTCTAGACAGTTAGAAGTTATAACCCTTTTATATTAATCATTACAAACAGCAAAATCAGGATTACTCTTTCACATTGATTTTAGCTGCTTTTTTTTCCAGGTAACATCCTGACTGCCTAACTACAAAAACTGATAGCAGTAAGAATTCTGCATAGCCAAGATCTTTCAGAAAATCATGCTGGCTTCCACAAGTCAGCATCTCCAGTTTGTTTTATGGCAACGTGTCACATGTTCCATGGTCACCATTTTTGAGTGAACTGTATTACTGGTAGAAATATGTAAAATGATAAAATTAACAGTTTATAGTCAGTGAAAGGGCATATTTCTTATAAAACACAGATCATGGGATTTGAACATACAATCTACTTTAAAAGCACTCCAACTGGTTCACACATATGCATCATCACAGTACTGTTTTTTCTTCTTCTGATCCCTGGCTGCTGTAGTCTTCTACCAACATAAGCATTATATCACAGCTGCTCCAAATGCAATGCCTTCTTTTTAATGGTATTGGCCCACAGCATCAGAGACAGATATTGATGTATGGCAGTAGAGGTTGAACCTTCCTACCAATATTCCATTACATTTTGTTGATGGCAGCAGAGGGGTGGTGTGACAAAATGGTGTCTGACACAGAAGTGCATATGAAGAAAAGGTGTGGAACTGAATTCTGCCATATGGAAAACATGGCACCCATTGACACTGTTTATGGAGACCAAACAGTGGATGTGAGCACAGTGAGGTGCTGGATGGTGTGTTTCAGCAGTGGTCACAGCTCCACCGATGCAGACTTTTACAAGTACAGTATGCAGACTTTTGTTCATAGCTAGTTTTGTGCATAGCTAGTGCTTGTGACTAAGTTGAAAAATAGTTTTTTTGTAGCTGATAATTTTTTCTAACAAGTAGTATTATCGTGGTCTTTGTACCTGTTGTAGTTTCCATGGAAATAAATAGGAGGCATTACTTTCAGAACAACCTACTTATTTGCATTTCAGTCACCCTAACATTCTAATATCAGTGAAAATATTACAGCATATTGCCTTGATGAATTCTTCAATATATATTTTCCTCGTATTCTTTGACTTGTTCTACAATTGAACCTGTGGGATAAGGGTCACTCATAAGAGTAACAAAGGCAGAAAAACAGAAATATTAGTAGAAGGAAGAAGTAATTTATTTAAATAAATAAATAAATAAACAGATACTGCTGCACCTAGATCAAAATATCCAAAGAACAACAAACTGCTTGAAAATCTTGAAGAAGGGCTTCATTTAACTGACTAGATTCTCAAGTGTGGACACTCAACAGAGTAAGTAATGTACACTCCATTCTTGGGCATTAGAGGAAAAGCAAGTACTTCAGAATTTATTTTAACCTTAAGTAACTGTCTAAATTTGGGTTTTTTAATAGTGTCTCTTCAAAGGATGCCCACAGTGATTAACTCAAATACCTATGTCTGCACTCAGCTTGGTGCAGCAATTCTCACATAAAACATCGTCTCTGCAGATAATGGAAGATTATGTAATTATATGAGAAGAATAGGGTAATATTCTCCCGCATCTCAATGTAGCATGTAATTCCTATATTTTAACCACAGCAGATTCCAGGTTGCTGAAACACACTCAAATGTTAAAGGATATTATGGATAATAACATTAAGGATATTAAGCAACAGCCACTTGTCAGACCACAGGAGTTGCAACCAGTTGTAAGAAAGAAAGTTCTGAAGTGCAACCACGTATCACTGTGCACAATGGCAGCCTAACATACAAAGGATACTTGGTTAAGTCTTTCCGTTGGTAGCCACTAAAGAACTGCTCCTCAGCAGTAATCATCAGTTTTGTGGAACAGGTATACAGAATGAGGAGATGGACACTGTCAAACTTAAATGCTTGTTTAGTAACTAGTAGTTTGACTAGAAATAGAATCACAGAATGGCTCAGGTTGGAAAGGACCTTAAAGATCATCAAGTTCCAACCTCCCTGCCCTGGGCAAGGCTGCCACGCACGAGATCACACTGCCCGATGATTATTTTAAATAACTGTCACATTTATTATAGTCTGAAAAGGTATTAGCTACCTTTGTGGCGTGGGTGAGATTCATAACACCAAGAGCAGACTGTTCACATCATCACCTGACACTGCCTTTATGCTCAGTACAGAGAGCAGTTAGTGTTAGAGTACTGTCATTTTCATCTTCAGTAGATATCTGAAATAAGTCAGTGAATTACTTCCTAGAAGTTCCCACTTCTCTCCATTCACTATAAAATGAGCTTCAGATGAGTAACTCAGGTTACTCCTATTGTGCAGACTTAAAGTTAGAACAAAGCAACCTCAGTCGCACAGAGCAGTGGTGCTGGTGCTCCGTACCGAAAGTGGTTTTACACTATCTGAAAGAACTTCCATTCCACCTGAAAAGATGCAATATTCAATACTGCTTCTACACACGCTGCATGAAGTTAAGCCCAAAATTTGGCTAATTGACATTTCTGCAGCTGATGGCATTCTAAGTAGTCCCTATCAGGAAAGCAGTACGAAGGCATAATGAGAACAGCAAGCAGCCCAGCATCACTTAGCACCAGAACAAACACAATCCTAGCACACACTATCATTGTGCTGCATGCAGATCAGCAAATTACTGTTTGCCAAACAATTGAGCAATGTATATTTGTATACGATGAAGATACAGTTATGTATCAGCACAGATCTTATTTCCCTTTTCATAAAGCAAATTCCTTTCTCTCACAAGTGAAATTTGCCAGTTGATTTTTATGACCTTCATGGAGATCATTTCAAATGTTTGAATGTGAAAATAAATTTACTGTATGCTATCATATTTTGGTCACGTGCAAAATGAAAATGTTTAATAATACTACATAAATTAATTGAAAAACATCTGTATTTCTCAACATGCAGCATCCATGCCTTCTCTGCTTCATGCAGTATTCACAGCTGCCAGGTATCCAGCACACACTGCACCAAATCCCAATCCACAGACCCTGGAAAGTGAGACTAACAAATGGAAAACGCTGAAGAATTAGGAGAATGGGAACTTTTTATAGCTGATACCTTGATTTCATAGATGGAAGGGTCTGTACAGTACAGCACTTCACTGTTCACAAAGAGGGTTTTCTAACTGGGGCTGGGTCATTTTAATCAACGTTTGACATGCTGTGCTGTTTTTTAAGCTATGGAAAAGCACAATTGTAGCAACATTCCTGATGCACAGTATTTCAGTACGTATGTAGTGAATCACACTTCCATCATAAGCGGCTTGTACACAGCACAAGTCAGATAAACCTTATCAGAAAGGCTGCACAAAACAACAGTCAGTCTTCACAGAGTAGATGTAGCTCATCCTCAACTCAGCACCCTCCTCTACCCATATGCAGAGACAGTGAAAACTCTGATGGAAAATACTTTTTATCCAGCAGAATTTGCCAAATTTAGGTCTCAGAGAGAAGTCCATTTCTCACCAGTCAAGTGTTAGCTGCTGCTGCTGTTGAGCACAGTCCCTAACACTGCTACTTGTACAGTGTTCTTATCCTGAACTTGAAGCACATACTAAAACCAGACCAATCTCCCATATAACCAGTTTTAGTAGGGTCCCACACATTCAAAGAAAACAAGAGTTACTTCCTAACTCATCTGCTGCAATGCCATATATTCATGTCAGCCTCAAACACTGCTGGTTCACACAACCACTTGTCGCTGTGAAAAAGGGCAAAGGAAGGCAAATGCTTTTACAAATATAAAGCAAAAATTAACAGCATTACACGGTTTTATGTGAAGATATCTATGTAGGATATTAAAGATCATCTGTCAATTTAAAGAAAAATAAGGAAGAGCTCACTTCCTAAACTTCATTTTCCCATAAGCTCTGCTGGCAATTTTATAACAATTTTTTTGTGACCATAAGTTTGATATACTGGTAGCACTTAAAAAATGCCTAACCACCAAGAGCAAATTACTTTGCACATACGGTAATTCTTTAAAGCATTTTAAATCTTAACTCTGAATATTCTTTGATTGACAACTTCAAACTGCCCGTCACCCTCAGCTCACAAAAACAAACGATACTACCACATCAACTTATTGAATTCAGGTTTGTGTTTTCAGTTTTCTTCTCTAAGTATAAATAAAAGTAACTTCTCTTATTTTCTTGATAACCAAGTGAGAACTTTGAGTGTTTTTAAAAACCTTTGCAACTTGTTTGTACAATTGAATCAATGGGTACATAAATCAACCCTTGCAGGCAACCAACCAAAAACGAGCACCTCTGAATGCAGAGGAATACTTCCTAAAATACTAGTATATTTATTCCCTATCTGCATTGTTTCCTCCTCACCTCCAGCACTACCTTTTTTTCCACATCTGTTCTTCTGCAGCCCCTTCACCCCCACTATAAGCCTTGCAGTTTGGGTTTACTGCTTGGGATTCTGTTACGAACAAAACATACTTACCATACTGAAACCATCATTTTATTTATGCATATAAGCACATAGTCAGGAACCCAAATAACAAAAGCTTTGCTAAATTGTATAAATATGTAAGAATTTATTGCCAACATTCTTAAAAAATTGAAATCTATAATTTCATCTTAGTTATCCACATACAGTTCTGGACTACTGTCACAATATACAGATATCTGTTAGCTCTACTCAAATTAAATCATATTCAGCATAGAAACTTTCCTAGATTCACCTGCACAGCTTCAAATATTTATTTCAAAAAGGTTAGATATGGAAAATGGAGTTTTCTGGATAACATGATGGTCAGTTTCATCCCAAAGGAAGTATTTATTTAATACTGTACTTCTTACACACTAGGAATAAGTAAAATGAGTGGTGTATGAATAATGGATTTTGTTGGGAAAAAAAAAATACATTTGCTATGAGATTTGAAACAGCCAACACATCTGAGATTACATAATTAATTAAAATAGAATATAGGCATTTTGTGACTAACCCAATAGTACTACATTATGTCTCTTGTCATGTATGAACTTGACAACTGTGCAATGATATAAAGAGAAATCTAAATACAGAAAATCCAGCAGGTAGCCCAAGTAATCTATTTTGAACCTTTTTTTTTTTTTTTTAATTTCTTATAGCGTTCTGTACCTTATGGAAAGTATACAAAAAATAGGGCTGAGATGATAAATTTGCACTCAAAAAGTCAAATACCTTATTTGCACAAATAATTCTTAAAGAAACATGGAGAGGAGTATTAAATTTTTTAAAGGTACATCAACCATTCCTGCGCCAAAAAATGAAGGAGAAGGAGACATTCTGTAAGAAAAATATCTCAACTGAATTTATTACTTCGACTCTGTGAATTTTAAGCACTATTTTCACTTGCATTTGAAATTAAAATATTCTTTTTAAAGAGGAGTAATTTGTCACCTTTATTTCTGACTAGAAAGAAGTGAAGAAGTGCTTCAAGTGTAAATGAAATTAGAGATCGATCTATGAATGAGATTATTTCAATGCTAATAATTATATTCTGCACTTCAGTGAAAGTAAATCAGTCCATCGTTATAAACAACTCCCTGCAAACTTGCAACTAATGCATAAACCAAGTAACTCCATTTGTTCATCTAGCTCATGTTCACTTGTCATTCTTCCTATAAAACTTCTGTTTTATATAGTTTCTGTTGTCACAGTTCAGCTTTCTGAGGTTGTTCCCCATTCTTCTAATATTCATACTAAAAAAACAAACCAAAAAAAACCCAACATATTTCTTCACCATAGGATCAGACTTTGGAAAAAGACTTAAAAATAAAAAAAAGAAAAAAAGGTAGGTATGAAGAGGCTAGGTAAAAGCCAAGTTTTTTGTTAGTCTAACTGTACTGACCTTCTCTGTATGTCTTTATCAATCAGTAACATCCTGCAAATACAGATTTTTCAGAAATATTCAAAGAAAACAAACTTAAAACATTTCCACCAGAAACCCCGTGATCTCCAATATTTGTATTAACAACAAACAGCCAACAAGGAAAGTAAAAAAGGAATACCAGTGAAGTTAATAATGAAAGAATTTAGTTAGTATTCACTGTAATACTTAAATAGAGTTGCCAAAAAATGACGGTAATCATGTTTTTAAAGATTATCAGTAAGTAAAGGATACGTTATTCGCAGACCTAGAGAGGACTATTTAACATAATTAGGAACAATGGTATGATATAGTACCTTCCATTGCCCTTTTAAAGAAGACTTTACAGCTCCCACAGGTGAGTACTCCGTAGTGGCAACCAGAAGCCTCATCACCACAGATGAGACAAATCTTCTGGGGTAGTGATTCAAAGCTGTACTGGGAGCTTTGGCTGGTTTCTGTATCTGGCCTTGAAAAGAAAAAGAAGAGGAATGAAACATCCAGATTTGCAACAGTTAGCAACTTACCCAAATTAATCAGTTCTACAATAAAAACTTCCTCTACAGAAGATCAAGGAAAAAAAAAAAGCAGCACTGCCTTTCTGCTTAAGGTTCTCTCTACACCAGGATAAAAAGCACATTTGTAGTAGTGTCTAGTCATTGAAAATGGTTTCGATAAAAAGGTACAGTTTGGGAAACTGTCAAAATGTTCCATCTTCTTCAGCTCAACAAGTCTTCCGAGCAAAGTCATACTGACATATCTTTTCCTCAACACAGCATGGCACGAAGATGGAACCAATTAGAAATCAACTGGATTTCAAAACTTCCTTCACATGGGAAATCACAAAGTTTTATCTCGATTAGAAAAAATCCTCAGTAACCAGCATGTCACCTCTGCAAAAGCTGCAGCTTTTGATCAGCAGGAAATTCAATGGGCAGGTTATGGCAAGTGACAAGTGAAAAGCCAAAAGTGAAAAGTATTGCTACGTATCTTGTCAAGGAAAACAAACAAACAAAAACAATCTAGCTAATCCTTAAGATAAAATCCAGGTATCTCCATTGAGACAGTAGCACTGCATATAGTTATTTTTAAATGTATTTCTAAGTAATGCATAATGCCTCGCATGCAGTAAGCCACTTCATTCTAGCAAATCAATATGCACATACAAAATGTTGCACTTTTTTTGTGAAATTGACTACTTTTTCTCAAATCAGAACCTCTCGTCCAAAGAATATTTGGGTTTTTACCAACACTGTCCATCTGCCAGTTCAGACATCAGCAACACTGATGCCGTTCCCCCTTCCTTGCAGCTAGTGACTTCTTAAGACATCGCAAAGAGCAACCATAACTGAAATGCTGCTTTTCTCAGACTGTAACTGTGCCCACAAGAGCACCAGCTGCAAATTAAAGAAATAATACCCCCGCTGGCATCCTACCAGCGCTGGCATCCCCCAGCACGCATCAAAACACGGGATAAAAGGGAAATACAGCCCCAAAGACCGTCTAAACACAAAACCGAGGGAGTGAAACGCCGTCTTGACAACGCCTCGGCACCTGCCTGACTTCCAGCACCCCACAGGAGCACCTCCGCTATAGCCCAGCTTCGCCGAGGAGAACCGCGGAGCTCAGCCCTTACCGCACGTAGCCCAGGTAGGGCGGGCACAGCTGGGGCAGGCCCTCCTTCAGCACGGCCGCGGGGAAGCCCAGCGCCTGGTGGTGCCCGTTGAGGCCGAGCGGCGAGTAGAGGCCGGGCGGCGCGGCCGAGGTGGACGGCAGGCTGTCGGGGACCGCCGGCGGTCCGTACGCGCCGGGCAGGAGGGGCGGCTCGGCCTTGTAGAGGACGCACTCCAACGAGGGCTCCTGCGCGGCACGCGGAGGCTGCGCGAAGTCGGCGGGGGCGACTTTGGCGCCCAGGAACGAAGGGGGGGCAGCGGGCAGACCGACGCCCTCCTCCTTGATCTTCAACGCGCTCTGGAAGTCGCCGTAAGCGAAGGGACCCTCCTTGCCGTCGGGCGGCGGGTAGCCGTATTCCGCCAAATCCGCGGCGGGAGCGGAGGGCGAGGAGCGCGGTCCGAAGGCGCTGCCCTCGTACGCCGCCTCCACGTCCAGTAGCTGCCGCGTGCGCGAGGCCAGGAAGGCAGAGTTGAGCGGCAGGATGGGCACGTGCAGGTAGTCCTGCCCCGCGCCCGGCTCCACGGCCGCCTGGGAAGCGGTCGCGGCGGGCGCCAGGCCACCTTCCCCGGGCCCCGCGTCCCGGTCCGGGAAGCCGCGCTCCTCGGCGCCGGGCAGCCCCGGGGCTCTGCTGGGGCCCTCGGCTCCCGGACGCGTTTTCACGGCGACGCTCAGGGTTTCGGCTCCCGGCCACAGCGGAGCCCCGGGTCGCGGCTGCGAGGGACCGGGAGCCGCCGGGGCAGCGTCTACAGCCTTCTGCTCGGGGCCGCGGCTCATCGGGGCGACGGGCACCTCTGGCACCTCCGGCCCGAACAGGGACCAGGGCGTGGCATGAGCCGCGGGAGCCAGGAAGGTGTCCAGGACGCTGTCCAGACAGTCCTTGGAGAGCGAGCCGCCGCCCGGCTGGTACGAGGGGCAGTCCCGGTCCTCCCGGTCCTCCTTCTCCTCCCGCTGCTGCGGCTGTTCCTCCTCCTCCTCCTCGCCCTCTTCCTCCTCGTCGCTGCTTCTGGGGTAGAGCAGCCCGTCCAGGGCGACGTCGATGCCCTCCGCTTCCCCGCGGCTGGGGGGAGCCTGCAGCAGCACCGCCCCGTCTCGGGCGGACGAAGGCGCTCGGGGCTCCTTGGCCTTCACCTCGGTCATGCTGCCCCGAGCAGCGCTGGACGCCGCCAAACCTCCGGCGCGGCTCCTCGCGGCCCGGACGGAGCTCCCGCTCACATGGTGCTGCGTTCCGAGGAGCCCCGGCCGTGCGCCGATCGCCGCCGGGACGGTCCTGCGGAAGGGAGAGCGAGCTGAACGTCTGCCGCCTTCCGAGGGGCAGCGGGAGGGCAGGGGGGACGGCACCTCGTCCCCCGCTGTCCGCCGCTCTCCCACGGCCGCTCCCCGCCCCGCCGCCGCCCGTACCGCTGAGCGGCGCCCGGGTTTGCCCCCCCGCTGCCCCCGGCCGGCAGCCGCCTCCTCGCCCCCTCGGCGCTCCGCTCTCGGGCACCGCAGCCTCCCTCCGGCAGCTCCCGGCACGGCCTGGCCCCTCCTTCGCCCCGCCTGCCGCGGCCCTCCCAGCGCTCCCGTTCCCTCTCGGCTCCACTCCCCGCCGCCCGGCCTTCGCAGCCCTGTGTCACCCCGTCCCCCGGCTCTTACAGGTGTCTGTCCTGATCGAAGGGTGGAACACCGGCTGTACGGAGTGCGGGGAGGAAGACACTTCCTCTCCTCCCTGGTTCTTCACCCTCTCTTTCAGACATTCACTGTGTTTTTCAGGTTTAAGTTCCTCTATGCCCTATTAGAATGAATATGTCTTCCATTTTCCATTAGCAAAGAAACCAAGACACTATTAAACACTTTTCATCACATGATGGGGCTTCTGAAATACCCTACAGCAGAGAAAGCAAAAGGATTTTGGAAGAAAGTACCGGGGGAAAAAAAAATTAAAAATGAGAAATTCTGTGTTTCTAATACTTTAATTACATTGTTGAAGTGAAGAAAGGACGTTTTGAATGAACCTGGGGCTGGCCTTGCAGGGCTGGCTGGCTGCCTTGTGTGCACCAAGTTCCAACCTAGCCCAAATTACTTAAAACCAAGAAGTTGTTTTCTGTTCATGGCTGTTTGTGTGAATTGCTGGCTCGGTGGAGGAGCACGTTCAGCTTGATAACACTATTTCTAATTCAAATACACGCATATACACACATACATTTGCATTATATAGCAGTCTCAGAAAACAAGATGGTGTTTAGAGATACAAACAGCAAATTAGCCCAGGAGTAGCCCTTCTGGCTTTGAATAGAATCAGTGTATTTTTGATTCGGAGACGTAAATTGTTACAAGCTTGCCTGTGTTCTGTGAGTAGAGCATGCTTCTGTGAAAGGGCATCTTTCTCAAAAACTCTTATCAGGATGAAATAGTTCCTATTGTTGTTTTACTTTTGGAATATTCTCAGATTGCAAAGGACAACTTTGAGGGGAGGAAAGCAACTTCTTGAAATTATTTCAGTGGTCTGAAAGCTAGCATCAGAAATGCAGAGCAAGTTTATAGAAAAAGTGGCTTCAAATAAATTTTATTCAGAGCAGTGTGTATGTTTTGTATTATTCTTGGCAAAATAGTACTGAGTGATAGGCTACTTTGGAAGTCTACATTCTTTTTCCTTTTAGAAATAGAAATACATTTATAGTCATCTTTTCTATTTTTTTTTCCTCCTCTCCTCTCCTCTCCTCTCCTCTCCTCTCCTCTCCTCTCCTCTCCTCTCCTCTCCTCTCCTCTCCTCTCCTCTCCTCTCCTCTCCTCTCCTCTCCTCTCCTCTCCTCTCCTCTCCTCTCCTCTCCTCTCCTCTCCTCTCCTCTCCTCTCCTCTCCTCATTATTGTGCTTTGATCATAACTAACATTTTACAAAATAGATGTCACATAGGCACCTCTCTGGTATGTTCCTGAGATTCAACAGTATGATGCACATCGTGCTTGCTATATAGAGGAACATTTCTCAAACAGAAGTGCCTCACCCTGTTGATATTGTGTAGAATTGCTTGACCAGCAAGCAGCAAAAACCAAAGGCAGTGTCTTTGAAAAGCCTGTCAAGGAAGCAGATGTTCAGAGTCTGCCTCCAGAAGACAGCTCTGTACTGTTATGATGTGATATTAAAACAAGCAATTAATTTGAAGTGCTTCTCTGGCTACTGAGTTTCTTTTTTAATGCTACAGTATTTCTCCCTTCTCCTGGTCCTTTTCTCAGAAGAGGCAGAAGGTCATCCCCAAGTTTCCACTGTTCATCTCGATGCCATTTTTGTTTTCCCCTGATATTTTCATGCTTAGTCAGCTAACTGTCATGCCTATTTCTCCCCACTACCTTGCTTTCTCACTTCCACTTCCCCAAATGCATGCAACACTCATGGCTTTCCTCTGTACTCCAAGGAAATGTGCTCCCCAGACTTATTTCCGTACAGTGACTTCCTTCCCTGCCAATGCTTCAGACCCACAAAGGGTGAGGAGACACCCAACTGGGGTTCCTGGAAGGAAAGCAGGACCACATGCTTCCTACAAAGCCAATTTACCAAGCTGGTGACTTGACTGCTACAGCTCTACACTAACAGGTCCGTATGACTCTAAACACCTGAAAATTCACCAGAAAGATAAATGTTTATCACTTGCATTATTTGTCTGAATGTTAGCAGCTGAATGTTGTCCATGCTTTCCTTCCTAATTTCCTTTTTGTGAGTTACCAAATATACTCAACTCAATGCTGAATTCTTGTTGTTTAAGGAAAACTTTTTGTGTTATTAATCTTCAGAACATTTGTAGGGCTTTGACTTACGTCAATTTCATATAGTTTCCTTGAGCTTTCACTGGCAATTTTTTTCAATTTTCTCTATATTTTTCTGCCCACAATCTTCATTCATTCTATTTTGTCATGTTCTCTCATTACTGTGGTGCTCTCCTTGGCATTACTCTGGTATTACAAGTCTTTCAGTGAGAACATTTAACAAATGCCTTATCAAATTTATTGAAGTTATAGCATCATTCATTTTGATATTTTGATCTGTTCATTTTGTTTTCTCATTTTATTGTGTCTATCACTGCTATGGAAAAACAGATAGATCTTGTTAAGGTATTTCCACAGCATGGTTGGACTGGTTTGGTTTGGTTTTCAGGTCTATTTCAACCATTAAAATTGATACTGGCATTTTCACATTAGAGCTAACAGTGGCACTTTTTATAGTCAGTATATATATTTTTTACCAAATGTAAGAATTTTTAAAACCAGAATGAACAAATTTGTAATTCAGAATAGACCTATTTTGAACTAAACTGTTCAACTAAACATTGCAGGATTTCACTGACAGTGATGCATTTCTTGAAATTCAACTAAAATCTGAAAATATAGTATTTGATAGCTCTGATTATTTATTGTGGCTCTTCCTTTGCTCCATTGAAAAACTGTAGGAATAGGAAGAGGTGCTTTTAGCACAACTTCACAGCTTTCCTGAGCTGAGAGCACTACGATTCCTGTGTAAAATATCAACAGGAATGGTAATAGATCTGTACTGGGAACTTTCGTGGTAAAGATGCAAGTTTGCATTTAGCTCTTTAAGCAGTTCCTGAAAATTTGTTTGAACATTCGTATGTTCAACATACAGCCTCCTTAAACAGCTTCTATGTATTTCAAAATCCCAAACCTCTCCTTAAAGTAATCTTGAAAAGTGGCCTGGAGGTCAACAAAAATTTTTCTCAGCTCTATTTCTCAGACTGAAGTGTAGCATTATTCTCAAGAGTGCTCCATATAAACAGTGCCATAAATTAGTGACTTAGTGTTTATATCTGCAAAAAGAATGGGTTGATTACACTAGAAACTGCAAATTACTGCTGTAGTCCATGGAGACATTTCTTACAGTGGCCACAGTTTTGTCCTGCACAGGGTTTTTGAGAGCAGAATGTAGTAGTAAAAATACTTGTTGATTTTTTCATAGTTAATCAATGCCTGACAATCATTTGTTTTTTTAGGATATAATACATCTAAAGGTATGTTTGTTTGTTTAAGAAAGAGGAAGAGAGAAAATCTTCTACAAAAAAAGCTCATAAGCTCATGAGACAGAAAAGAAAAGCAACTTTCCGAAGTGCTCTAGGAGAGGTTTAGAGGTTTCTGCTGCTATCAGAGAAATGATATTTTTGTTTTAAAAAAATATATATATGTATCTCTATAACTGCATCTTGCACTTCCTACTCCACAGCAACAATCCAACTTTTCCTCATTTACTGTAGAGGATAATAAAATAGTCATGTCATGCAAATAAAAGCACATTCTTGGTATGTTGTGCTTCTTAGAGAAATGTGCTTCTGTGGCTGCATCTCTAATCTGTAAATATTTACAGACTGCTAAATTCCACTTGAATTAGGATGGCAGCAAACATTAAATATGTCTTCTGTCTCAGAGCTCCTCAGTTATGAAATAGCAGCATCTAGCACTGGGGATGCAGTCTGATCATAAACATTCACATTTGAGCTGGGTGATTCAGTTTCTGTAGGCAGGTAAGAGTCATAGGTGTCTATCGAGATGGTTGAGTTCAACTTCTGAACTCTTCAGATACAATTATGTGTTATTATCTTTAGTAGATATAAAGGACTTCTGTGGTCTGAAGGACTGATTAGGAGCCAGGAACCTAATCTTTTTTTTTTTTTTTTTTTTTCTTTGGCAGTACAATGTCTTGGATTGATGCTCAAAATAAAAGAATCAATATACTCTATTATAGGAATCGTAGTTTTGGAAACTATGCTGTAAGCATATTTTTTTCCCCTAAGAAAGGGCCTCCACAAGGAAAGTAGTCTCTGTGGTCTGTCATCTGGTGTTTTGTTAGCTTAATTTAAACCATCAGATTAAAAAACAAAAAAGCTTTCAAAATTGTTGGCTTACTGAATGCAAAGGTGGACCCAAACAAGTGCAAATGGGATCTGCAAACAGCAAGACAAAGAAAGCAAACAGTAGAGTTATAAAAGGAGATGAGGAAAAGGAAGCGAATCGCAGTGCACATGACAGTATTTCTTGCGCTCATGCACAGAAGTTGCTGCAGGGTTGGTATGGGTATGGAAGATGAAGTGTGCTCTGAGACACTTTTATCTTTATAAATTGTCCAAGGGGAGGAAATAAATGCGCATTGAGTTATATTCATGAAAGTGATAGCTTCTCCTTAGACAGAAGTCATATTTTTTTGTTTGATTTGTGTGTTTATGCTTTGGGAAATCTTTACTTAATGGCAGATTATTATACTCCTGTAGCTGAGAAAATAAGCAGGAGCACAAGAGGTGAGAAAACAAAGGAGACAAGAGGCATCTCCTGATATTATTCTCTACAGAGAGTGCTGTTGCTTGCTGGATGAACACCTCAAAGCCTTTCCAAATACTTTGTCCTCTGGCTTTCAATTAACGTATCATCTCAGGGTGCTGGAGGGCACATAAAATCATAGAGTCATTAAGGCTGGAAAAGGCCACTAAGATTATCTAGTCCAACCATTAACCTATCCTCACCATAACCACTAACCATGTCCCTCAGTGCCACATCTCCATATTTCTGAACGCCTCCAGTGACAGTGACTCCACCAGCGCCCTGGGCAGCCTGTGCCAGTGCCTCACAACCCGTTCGAAGAAGATATTTTTCCTAATATATTACCCGAAATGCTGTATATCCACATGCTGTACACCCCTTAAGACGTAAGTGGGAGACCTTTACCCAAACACACTAACTTCCTCAAAGTGACTTTGTTGCTGCATTGTCTGTCTGCTTTATATAAAATATGATACTTAATTTTCTGTATATGTGAAATGTTCATTTCAGCCTATAAAGCAGTTTTGCACAGACAACTGAACTCGGATGGGATGAGATAACTAACTCCCTAGCACTTCAAAATTCATGAGAGTGTATTTTAACAAGGTTTGTGTACTGGCTGAAGAATAGGAAGTCACTACCATTGACACTGAACGGATGTTAAGCATTTCTGAAAATCAGAAAGTCAGTCATATTTCTTCAGGAGAAGTATTAAAACTAATGTTGTGCTTATATGGTGAGTCCTAAATAGTCAGAAAAATTGTATAGAATCTCATAAGATGCTGAGTTTGATAGTGAATTTGGAGAGCCAAACTGATGTGAAAATATTATCAACATGAAGATCAAACAAGGACTGAAACTAAGCTACAACAGCTCCTGAAAAGCTAGCTGAAATGAAGCTGGCCTTGCAACTGAGGTGCACTGTGAGTACAAATAGGCATGATGTTTAGTTTTGTGCAGCCATTGTTACCATTTGTAATTAGTTAACAGATACGTACTTTCTATGCAAGTTCAGATTGCCTCAACAAGGGTTAATCTTCCATGTGCTTATTATACACCAAAGTTTTTCTTACTGATTCTACACACAGTCTAATTTTTTACTGAGGACTTTGGTTGTCCAAGGATGTCTCAAAATTGACTCTTCATCTTTAGTATGTTAACAGGCTCCACCGAATTATCAGTTTATTTCAATAACCCTAGGTTAAAGGAATGCATACCCATTTATATGAAATACAGAATTCATCGATAGCTTCATACTTAGCCATTCCACATTTAAATGGAAATGGCTAAATGACATCAAATCAAGCTTGTGAGAAATTATCCTCAGTTTCTTATCTTACTAGAAAAAACAGAAGCATTGATTATATCTTCACTTGTTTTACAACATATTTCTATAATGTGATTATGATAGCCATGCTGCTACTAGCAGGATATGTTAAATTTTTTCGTTGATGTCACCTTGGATCCAAGTCTTCTTCTTCTTCCAAGTTCAGAAGAGGACCATGAAGATAATTGAAGCCTGAAGCATTTCTCCTATGGAGAAAGTTTGAGATAGACTGTTTATTCAGTCTGGAGAAGACAAAACTTCAGGAAGACCTTATAGTGACCTTCCAGTACGTAAAGAGTTCTACAGAAAAGCTTGAGAGAGACTCTTTACTGGAGAGTGTAGTGATAGGAAAAGGGGAAATGGGTTTAAGCTAAAAGCGAGAAGTGAGATTAAATATTAGGTTGCCCAGAGAAGCTCTGAGTGCCCCATCCTTGTAGGTGTTCAAGGCCAGGTTGGATGGGGTTTTGGGCAGGCTGATCTAGTGAGAGATTTCCCTTCCCATGGCTGGATGATCTTTAAGGTCCCTTCCAACTCAAGCCATTCTGTGATTCTATAAAAACAGAATATAGGGAGTTCATATTGTGAAGCAGTCAGCAACTTATTTATAAACAAATGATTTACTCACTGAAAACAAATGTGTCTGTGAGTTTCTTTTGTGTGGGTAGTAATTTTGTAGTTTCAGCCAGAGACATAACTTCATATTGATAGTGAGCTTTCATCTAAGCATCCATTCCATCTTTTAGTGTAATCAAAAAAGAAATTACTGTAGGAAAATAGTTCTTTGATTTTTTTTTTTTTCTGTGCTGAAACAATTCTTCTGCTGTGTGTTAACATTCTTGGCCAGGCTTTGCTGATCATGTCTTGCAGTATTCTCTGTTCTTATAATTAATGCATCCAAATTTCTCATCAGATTAAATAATTTTGAGTTATAACTTTTTATTTATACAGTGCCATTTGAGGAAAATGATTATCAAGAACAAGATTTACTTTCCCTGTTTTCTAATTTTAAGAGTCGTAGGCAAAACAGTATGTATGTCTTCAATTAATATCTCTAGAAATTAAATTAGTTTATTGATGGTTAAACCCTCCTCTATCTTCATTGTTGGGCATATGATATAAAGAAACATTTCTGGAGAAGATAGGACTGTTTTACTGCTGCACAGCAAGGAGTGAAAGCATTCAAGAAAGTCTGAGTTACTTGATTAAATTGAAAATGAATTACTATTTCATGATGAGGTAAGATAGTATTTTTCCATAATTATAAGGACAAGACAGATTTTTCTAAGCACATGTGTATCAGCAGTTTCACTGTGTGCTGAAAAATGGAATGCACTCTGCTTGGGTTAGCTGTGCACATGCCTGAGAGCTCAGCAGCTCTGCAGTAGAAATGCGGATATGAAGGAAAGTGCCCCGTGATGTTAAAAGTAAACAAAAAGCAAGGCAGAAATACTCTACCTATTGAACGATGCACATCAGTCTGGATGATATGTAGCAATAACACTGACTCAGAATATTGCCAGTTGCTTTTGATTTAGCCAGGCATTCAAAGACCAAAATATTAAACTCTGTATTTTGTATGAGAAATTCTAAAGTGATAAACCCACCTGGCTGCATTAAAGTCAATGTAAGTATTCAACTTAAAAGCTGTCAAGGGACCAATATTCTTTCATTTCTCCGGTTCTGTAGTTCCTTCAAATCATGTCCTCTAAGGATAACAAATGCTAAGTCATCAGTTAAGGAGAAACCTAAAAGAATCTTAAGTGTGAACCTGTCGGGCTGGATACTTGTCTTGCTCTCATGGTGTCAGACAAAGCTAGTGTTAAACGTCTAGCTGATTGAAAAGAGTTAAGAAATTCCAAATCCTTGGAAAAGAGAGCACGATCCCGTACTGAAAGCAGTGAAAAGATGGTCAAGCAGCCCACAAGTGGAAATTTGCTGAAGGCTGTAATAAAGCTTTCTTTGCACCCTTACAGTGCTGATATCTTTGAGAGCTATGAAGCTTAAATTGGGTCAGCAGCATAACGCATGGATGTGAGGGTAACACTTGGTTGCTTGATAATGTGAACACTCAGTTTAAACCTCACTGGCTTTTCTTTATGCCTTGTTGCCCTTCTTTGGACCTGCTCCAGCACCTCAATGTCCTTTCTGTACTGAGGTGCCCAAAACTGAACAAATACTCAAGGTGAGGCCTGACCAATGCCGAATACAGGGGCAGGATGACTTCCCTAGTCCTGCTCACTGCACAAATGGTGTCAATTAAAAGAAGAGCCAGACGAGCCACAAGCCTGCTAGGCACCATTTGGGACTTATGATGCTAAATAACAGAAAGGGAAAGATACAGGCATGAGATGTGATGGCCGCTTAGTTTCTTAAGTGAATCGAAGTGCAGTAAATTTTATCATGGAAATTTAATATCACAACCTTTGTGAATGAAATCAACAGTTGAATTTGTGCAGAGTAGGAAATATGAAGGGCAATCAATTAATTTAACCCCATCTAAGGTGAACTGGAATAAATCCTAGGTTTAACACATTGAAGAAGTACTATTTACTACAGAGTAAAACCTTCAAATTGCACTAGCTATTTTTATGTTCACCTAAAATGACAATTTGAGGATCAGTTTTTTACTTAGTCATGGAAAGACAAAAAAGACCTGGTTGCTTGTACTTCATACTAACTCCAAAGAAGCAAATTTATTACTATTGTTAAAGATCACAGACATTCTCTTCCTTAATTTTGATGAACTATGTCTATATAATCCTTTTGTAAAATGGTCTCCTTAATTCTGTTATCATTTGTTCTTGCTGGAGCTGTGTTCAGTCTTCAGTTCTGTGGTAAGCATTTGACAGAGTTAAGTGTCACCAAAACCTCTGAGAGAGAAAATGATTCAGTTGATTTTAGAATCATATAATGGTTTAGGCTGGAAGGGACATTAAAGATCATCTAATTCCAAACCCCTGCCATTGACAGGGTTGCTAACCACTTAACCAGGCTGTCCAGGGCCCAATCCAGCCTGCTCTTGAACACCTCCAGGAATGGGGCATCCACAGCTTCTCTGGGCAGCCTGTGCCAGTGTCTCACTGCACTCTGAGTAAAGAATTTCTGCCTGACAACTACCCTAAATTTCCTTTCTTTTACTTCAAAGCCATTCTCCCTTGTCTTATCACCACTAGACTATATAAAATGTTGATCTCTTTCCTTTTTACAAGCCCTCAGTTACTTGAAAGCTGCAATGAGGTCTCCTTGGAACGTTTCTTTCTCCAAACTAAACAAGCCCAACTCTCTCAACTTTTCTGCACAGGAGATGTGCTCCAGATCTCTGCTTATTTTTGTGGACCTTCTCTGGACTCACTCCACCAGCTCTGCATCCTTCTTAGGCTGGGGCTGCAGTACTCTGTGGATGTACTACTGGATGTAGTACTCCATATGGGGCCTCATGATGGCAGAGCAGTGGGGGAGAAAAACTTCCTTCCCCCACCTCCCATTCCTCTTTTGATGCAGCCCAGGATACAGTAGGAATTCTGGACTACTACACTGCTGGCTCATGGCCAGCCTTTCATCCATCAGGACCCCCAAGCCCCTTTCCACTGGGCTGCTCTCAGTGAGTTCTTCTCACAGTCTGGAATTGCCCTGACTCAAGTTTAATACCTGGAATTTGGCCTTGTTAAACATCGTTAGCTCACATGGGCACACTTTTCAAGCCTGTCCAGGTTCCTTTGGATAGCATCCCTTCCTTCTATTGTGTCAGCTGCACCATTCAGCTTGGGATCATTAGCAAGTGCACCCTTGCTGAACACGCACTCAGTCCCACTGTCTAGGTTATTGATGCTGAAGACCACTGGCCCCAAGATGGACCTCTGGGGACATCACTCATCACCAGCCTCCACCTGAGCAGAGGCTGACCACAACACTCTAGCTGTGATCATCACTGAATAGTCCACCCTTCAAAACCATCTCTCTCCAATTTAGAGATAAGGATGTGCTGCGGGCACAGCAAAAGCCTTGCACAAGTCCAGGTAGATGACACCTGTTGCCCTTCCTTTGTCCACCAATGCCATCACTCCATTCCAGAAGATCACCAGATTAGTCAGATACAATCTGCCTTTGGTGAAGCCATGCTGGCTTTCTTGGATCACCTCTTTATCTTGCGTGTGCCTTAACATAACTTCTAGGAGGATCCACTCTGTAATCTTCCCAGGCACAGATATAAGGCTCACCAGTCTGTAGCTCCCCAAGTCTTCCTTTCTCAACTTAAAAATGGCAGTGATGTTTCCTTTTTTCCAGTCACAGGGAATTTCACTTGACAGCCATAACTTTTGAAATACTATAGAGAGCATCTTGACAGCCACATGAGCCAGTTCCTTCAGGAACCTGCAACGCATGCCATCTGGCCCCATAGATTTGTTTACATTCAGCCTCATGAGGCAGTTCAGACTTGAACCACTCCTAGTGGGAGGGATTTTTCTTCCTCAGCCCCTACCTAGAATTTCAGAGATATGAGATGTGGGAAACCTGACTGCCAATGAAGTCTGAGACAAGGAACTTGCTGAGTACCTCCACTTTCTGCATGCCTGTTGAAGCCAGTTCTCCCTTCTTATTTATCAGAGGGGATAGACTTTCCTTTGCCTCCCTCTTCTGACTAACATATCTAAAGAAACCCTTCTTGTTATTTTTCACACTCTCGGCAAGTTTAATTCCATCTGTACCTTGACTTCCTGATCCCATCTCTGAATGTCTGAATGGAATCCCCGTATTCTTCACAGGCTACGTCTCCCTGCCTGTACATGTCCCTCAGATTGACTGCTCCACCATGCTGCTTTCCTGCCTCCTCTGCTTGATTTCTTATTCTGGGTGATGTAGAGGTCTTGTGCTCTCAGAAAGGTGTCTTTAAAGAGCTGCAAGCTCTTTATGTCCAATATCCCTGAGGACAGCTTCCTACGGGGTCTCATCCAATAATTTCTAAATAATTCCTTAAACATCCTGAAGTCCAGTCTCCTGAAGTTCAGAAGTTCTGACTTCACTCTTGCCAGGCCCATGTTCCTCCAGATTGTGAACTTGACCGGGTCATGTTCACTGCAGCCCAGGCTACTTCTGATCTTAACTTCTTTAAAAATCTCCTTCACACAGGCAAGCACCAAACCCAATAATGCTTCACTTGTGGTTAGGCTGTCCAATATCTGGACCAGAAAGTTATTCTCAACAGACTCTAGGAGTCTCTTGGATTGCTTGGAGCTCGCCGTGTTGTTTTCCCAGCAGACATCTAGGTGGTTGAAATCTCCCATCAGAATGTGCACCTGCAAGCACGATGCCACTTGTAGCCAAAGCAAGAAGGTCTCATCAACAAGCTCCTCTTGATCATGTGGCCGGTAGTACATCCCAGACACCAGATGTCCTTTATTGGTCTGGTCCCTTATTTTAACCCACAAGCTCTCGGTCTGAACATGATTGTTTCTCTGAGGTACTCCTTCAGAATCTATCCACTTTTTTAACATAGAGAGCCACTTCTTCATCTCTCCTGGCTTGTCTACCCCTTCTAAAAAGCTTGTGGTTCTCAATGATAGTATCCCAGTTGTGCGATTTGTTCCACCTAGTTTCTGTGATAGCAATCAGATCATAGTTTTCTAATTGCACCGTGTTTTCTGTCTCCTCCTGCTTATTTCCCCCTCTGTGTGCGTTGGTGTAGAGGCACTTCAACTGAGCTATCAGCCATCTTACCTCCTTGGAGGAGCCCTCCTAAATTCCTTTGCGCCTAATCTGAAGTTGAAAGATAAATGTTAATTAAGATGATAGTGTAATTGGAAATAAAGACAGATACATGTCAGGAAGTTCTCTTTTTTAACATAAGTCCTGGAGACTACTACAGCTGTTAATCACTTTGCTTTGAAATTAATCTCTACATATGCTGGCTTTGAAAATGCAGCCATAACACATCTTTACATGAATATTGTTGTATTGTTTTCTCATGAGTTCTTCTACCATCTTGTTATTGCCCTAAGCCAAAGAACAGCCACTACTGTTTCACTTTGAGGGGCCAGTGTACTCACAGAGAAACATGAAGTCAAAACACTGCATAGTGAGATGCAATCTGTAGTTTTAATTTTCCCATAAAAGCAAAGAAAGATTGTAAGTGGTCATGGAAAAATCACAGAATCACACAATTGTTGAGTGAGAAGTTTGGCCAGCAGGGCAAGGGAAGTGATCCTTCCCCTCTACTTTGCACTGGTGAGGCCTCACCTGGAGTACTGCATACAGATGTGGAGTCCTCTGTACAGGAGAGACATGGATGTAATGGAGTATGTCCAGAGAAAGATCACAAAAATGCTTCAAGGGATGGAACAGCTACAAGGTTCTGTGGCCGCTTCTATTTAACATCTTTATTAACAATCTTGATGTCAGCACTGAGTGCACCCTCAGTAAATTTGTAGACAACACCAAGTTGGGAGGGAATGTTGATCTGCCTGAGGGCAGAAAGGCACTACAGAAGGACCTAGATAGACTGTATTGATGGGCCAAGGTAAACTGTATGAGTTTCAATAGGGCCAAGTGTTGAGTCCTGCATTTTGGTCGCAACAACCCCAGGCAACCCTACAGGCTTGGGGAGGAGTGGCTGGAAAGTTGCCTGATGGAAAAGGATCTTGGTGTACCGGTGGACAGTCGACTGAATATGAGCCAGCAGTGTGCCCAGGTGGCCAATGGCATCCTGGCTTATATCAGGAATGGTGTGATGAGCAGGACTAGGGAAGTCATCCTGCCCCTGTACTTGGCACTAGTGAGGCCTCACCTCGAGTACTATGTTCAGTTTTGGGCACCTCAGTACAGAAGGGACATTGTGGTGCTGGAGCAGGTCCAAAGAAGGGCATCAAGGCTTGTGAAGGGCTTGGAGAATATGTCCTATGAGGAGAAACTGAAGGAACTGGGGCTGTACAGTCTGGGGAAGAGGAGGTTAAGGGGAGACCTTATTGCTCTCTTCCAATATCTGAAAGGTGCTTACAGCGAGAATGGGGATGGTCTCTTCTCATTGGTGACAGGTGGCAGGATGAGGGGAAATGGCCTCAAGTTACACAGGGTAAGTTTAGGTTGGATATCAGGAAAAATTTATTTATAGAAAGATTTGTTAAGCACTGGAATAGGCTCCCCAGGGAGGTGGTTGAGTCACCATCCATGGATGTGTTCAAAAACTGTTTGGATGTGGTGCTCAGGGACATGATTTAGCAGAGGGTTGTTAGAGTTGGGGTAGTATGGTTAAGTTGCTGTTGGACTTGATGATGTTTGAGGTCTTTTCCAACCTGAGCAATTCTATGATTCAATGATTCTAAGGACAGGCTGAGAGAGCTGGCGCTGTTCAGCCTGGAGAATAGAAGTGACCTGAGAGCAGCCTTTCAGTATCTAAAGGGGGGCTACAAGGAGAAAGGGGACAGGCTCTTTAGGAGAATCTGTTGTGACAGAACAAGAGGAAATAGTTTCAAACTGCAAGAGCTGAGATTTAGATTTGATGCAAGGAGGAAGTTTTTTACAATAATGGTGGTGAGCCACTGGTATAGGCTGCCCAGATACGTGGTGGGTGCCCTATCCTTGGAGACACTCAAGGTCAGGCTTGGGGCTCTAAGCAACCTGACCGAGCTGTAGGTGCCCCTATTCACTGCAGGGGAGTTGGACCAGATGATCTTTAAACGTCCTTTTCAACTCGAACAATTCTTTAACTAAGAATCTATGCTTCTACATATAGTAGATTCTATGATTCTGTGACCACATCCAGGTGGCTTTTGAAAATCTCCAAAGAGCTGACCAGAATCTCTCTAGGCAAATGGCACCAATGCTCCAAACACTCTGAGTTTGCTTTCTGAGCTTACTAGTCTATCTCTGGTCTTTCAAAACACAGTGTTCTGATCTGATTTTTAAGTAACTAAAAATTAGCATTTGTGTGGAGGGTTCCCTATCTCCATAGATGGAAAATAAGAAGCTGATGCTTTTGACATGACAGTTATCCAAGTCATTCATGATCTGGAAAATGAAGTGCTGTGACTTCTGGGATGTGTGATGCTGTTTACGGAACTGTTAGTGCACTATGTCTGACTTTTACAATATTTTTTACAATATTTGTGCTTTTACAAGTCTGTGGGGAAAATTAACATGACCAGAAACACTGTATCTGTTCCAAAGGTAATCTGAATTGAATCTACATCTTCATGCTATGGGCATCACTGTGAAAATAGAAGCAAAAACAGCACTTGAGTGGACAAATAATAGATACAAAATAAAATAGAAAATGATACTGACTCATATTTAGCTGCCTCTCAGACTGATACATTCAAATTCTCTCTGTTGCTGATGCAGGACTTCATTCATCAGAAAGAGTGTCTATCTCTGGTATAAAACTCAATAGAAGTTCCAAAGCATTAGCAGTAGTTCACAAAGGATATGAAGAATGTTCTATCTCAGCAGAACAATAAAAAAGCTTTCAAACAGTACAAAACACAATTACCCAAATAAGAACCAGGTCACAGCACAGAACTGTTGTTCTGACCCATGCAAAAGCAGCTTTTTTATTTAAAGGATGATTAAAGATGTGATGTAATGACTCACTGTATGTGTACTGTGCAGGAGCGTGACAGAAAAATCAAAATTCATGTTTAAGGAGAAAATTAAAAAACATAAATTAATGTTGAATTGTTGTATATGTATTTATCACTCTTAGGCTCCGTACAATCAAGAATACAAGAATTTTGAAGACAGGAAACAAGTAATCAAGAGATAACTTATTATACTGCAGTAGTAAGGAAATGTGACAAAGAGAGAAGATTTGAAGTATTTATTTGTTTCCCCCCAAGCCTACTAGATCAGCAGAGTCCAGGGACTGAGTTTTCAGTTTGTGAGAGTTTGTGGCACTTGTGAAATGAAAATAGTTTTTGTTTTATTTTTGTGTGGCTGACTTTGTTTTTTTAAGCAGACAATAAATAATTCTGACTAGAACTTGCTTACATGTAGTAGTGTTGTATACATAGGATATGTAGGCAGCTCATCTGTATGAACATATAATACACATACTTAGCCTACATATATGGATGTACATTCTAGGATAGGTAGAACTGGAATACTTTACAAAAGCAATTTCCACAGTATTATTCTGATGGAGAACTGTTCAGTCTTCATTGCATAAAATGAGACTAAGTCCATCAGGTGCCTGTTATGTTAGCTAAAGGGCTTCAGTATTGTATCCAAGCACAGAGAGCATAACATTTAATTTACCAGATAGGGAGATATGAATAAGACTGTGGTGAAATGTTGATCAACTGATCAGCAAAGATACATCTAGCCCATGAGGTCCAGAATAATCTTGCAGGTTCTTTTGTGTGCTCTTGACACGTGCTGAGTTTGTGTCAGAAGGAGATTGTGTACTCACCTTTTTTCAATTAGATGAAAACAGCAATGTGAGCAGAGAGTGAGCCACAGTGTGATTCAGAAGGTTGGACTGGGAGGCACACCATGGTCCTGCGTTTCATTACACACAGGGAACATGAATACCAGTATCAGAACAGGCAAGTCCAAATCACCACTAATAGACTTACGTGACTGAAGTCATGGGCTTCCTCATAGCCTTGGGACTAAGGGATAAGATGTAAAATAACCCCAGAAATTTTATTTCACTTCAAAGTTTTAATAGGATGCTTATGGTGGTTTAATACGAGGGCAGATTGCTAAGATAAAAATATATTTTTACTATGTTCACATTGGCATCTGCTGGTCCAGCCTAATTTTTTATCATTCTATGTATCCTATTCTAGATTTATACCTCCTTTATTGAATCTGTACCCAGTGATTCTGCTCTGGTGATCACTCAAAAATGTGCTACAGCATTTATGTACATTTGCAGATGCTAAATCATTTTCTTATGTGTGTTTGAAGCTAGTCATCAACTATAGGAGATTTTCAATATCCCTTTGATTCTTTTGTTCCTGAAAAAGAAAGACATACTTAGTGCTTCCTTTGATTTTAAAAAACATCTCCAGATAAAAATTGAGTTAGAAATCCATTTTCAGCAGTGCATGTTGCATAGAGTTTGGTAGTCAAAACAATATTCAGCTTTTCTGTCCAGGAACCAAAAATGGGAGTTGAAGTATATCTAGCAGAGAAACACCATCAAGAGAACAGATATACCTCAAGATGTCAAAAGGAAACACATCTATGAATGTGTAATCAGAAAGACTTTGCTCTTTCTGATTTCAGAATCAAAGATGCTCAGTTAAATTCTAGTAGTTGCTTTTGGTTATTCAGATGAAGGCATGCTAAAGATCCTTATTTGTAGAACATTAGTTCTAATGCTAAAACTACTGGCCCTAAATGATGAAGAATCACCAACATATGACATGACATGAACTGGGAGAGAATTCACATCTCTTCCCTTTTCCAGAGTGGAAAAGTGCTGGAGAGTCAGAATATAAAATTCTATAGTTAAACTGTGGGGAAGATTTGAGCCACCAAATTAATTTTGGCAGTTATAATGAGTGAACCTGGGAATTCACAAAATTATTTATGAATAGCATTCATATTGTGTCATCTTCCTTACACTGGTATTTCATTATTGTTTAACTTTTAAAAGTTACATGGATTATTCTAAGAAAGATGCACAAAAAGGGTCTCCTAAATATTAATGGCCAAATCATAAGTCTTTCAGAAATAGCTTCTCTGACATTTATAGCTATTCTTCCTTTTTCCACTTGATTTTTATAAGTTCCCAAAGCAAAGAAATACTGCATATGTATTTTTCTCTTTCTAATGCTTATATTAAAAAGCTTATTGTGGCTAAAGAGGCAGTTTAGTACTGCTTTCTTTTGCCAAAGGAAATAGCTGGAATTTTTCTCTCCTTTTGCTTCTTCATACAGATGAGTTGTTTTTGCTGTTGCAAACTTCTCTAAATGAAAATGTATGTTAGAGAACTGTGATTCTTTCTGCTTGCAAAAGAACATGACAGAAACGTCAGAATTTGAACAAAACATACCCAAAGTAACAGGCCAAATCATACATCTGCTTTTCTCCTGGGAGCAATATTCCAGAATACAAAATATCAGCTGGTGCACATCATCTACCTGAATTCCTTGCTTACGAATTCATCTCCTGAGCCATATGACCTTCCAAAGCTCAGAGTTGAAATGCTTTTGCAATTTGCCATTTGTTTCATTCTGTTAGCCACTTGAAAAATAACCTGGTTAGAACCACAGGCAAAAATAATAAAACAAGCTAACTAAATGATGCCGCAGTGGAGGCTATGGAAACTGTTGACTAAATGTAGCTTTTCTTTGTGGTCTGTCTTGGTGTGTAATTATGAGAATGCGTAGGTGTTTTGAACACAGAAGATGAAATGAGCCTGTTTGGTTTTCCTGATTCAAATCTAAGAAAAGTGGGTTGGGAGTCATTAAAAATTAGTGTTTTTTTCCATATGTACATCTGACCTAAATGATGATCTACTGTTTTCAGCATCTTTCCACAAGTCTCATCTGACTCATATCCTCTCATCTGATAAATGTGACAGTCCTGGTTAGTAGGACTCTTAGTACAGGGGCTCAAATATTTTAAAGACTGCTACATGGCAAAACTCATAATTATGTGTTCTTGCCTTATCTCTTGTTAGTCATAAAAGTAAAATTAAAGTATATCAAAGGGTTTTTTTGTTATTATTATCTAAATATTATGCCCCTGCCTTGTTGTTTCTTTTTATTTATATTGATTTGGCTTGCTATTTAAGGTCAATCTTTTATTTTCTTCAATGTAAAATATGTAATTTGCAGATTGGGCAGTACAGTGTGAACTTCGACTAAAATGCTATGAAGCCACCCATCAGATCTTCTGTGTACAAAACACTCAGCTAGCTTGTTATCCATGGACAAGAGCAGAGGAAGAATGCAATTTGCTTCCACAGGAGTACTGCCAGGTTCATCAGAAGGAAGTTCCAGTCTTATGGGCCCTCCCTTACCATCATGGTGTTAAGAATCTAGCATGCTCAGCAGGTGCTAGTCCCCAACTCTGGCTTTCTTGGCAGCCTTTGCTGTCTTGTCTTCAATATTACTGGCAACAAGCTGGGTAGATTTTGCTAGTTAGAATCCACCTACATAAACTGTAATCATACAGCACAGTATGAATGCATATTCAAAAGTATGGTCAGATGCCCTCATTCATTTTTACCAATCAGAAAAGCGATATGCCTTTGCCTTAATTATATATGAGGGGAAACAAACATCTAGGTATGATTCAGCTCAGCATGATATAATCTCTTCTGATTTCGGAGACTGAAATTTTTTGAGGGATCTTTACTAACTAAAATGTGTGAAGGGCAGCACAGGTTAAAAGATGCAGTATGTTTTCAGCTGTTGTGTTAAAGTGTGTTTTCATTCTTTTCTGGATGGTAACATAGTCCACCACACTCTTTGGATCTGATAACATTAACAGAGAGATTGAATAAGACAGCTACATGGGAAATGAAGTTATAAATATTTGCAAGGTACATATTTGTGAGTAAGAGCAACGTTGAGTGTTTTGGAAATGAGGTAGGCAATACACATACAATGAAGTATTCTGTTTTCTTAATGGAGCATTGCACAGATAGAAATCAAATCACCTATCCCCATTTTACAATCTTTGCACCCATCGGTCCAGGTCACTTATATTTTCACTCCATTTTGTGAAACAGAATGAAGCAAAACAATATGATTGCTGTTAACCAGGTCATGACTTCATCTTTATATGCTGGAACATCAATATCACTCTGATACTTAGCTCAAACCAATTTGAAAAAAAATACATATTTTTTAGAACCAGAATATATTCCTCATTTATGTAGTGCTTCTACCTGAAAGAGTCTCAAAAAGGATATTAATAGTCCAAACACATACAAACACATTCAGCTCACCAACAGACTCCACCATCACTTACTGCCATGCAACATCCTCATTTTGTGAACATTCCCATACAAGCGCCTCCATAATTCCCTCTTCATTTAATTGCTTATGCCTTTTTTTAAGATTTGTTTATAAGCTGTTTTCCTATCTGAATTTGAGCTGCTGAGGTGTCACGTACTTGCTTTCTTTTCTAACGCTGACCTGAGTCCTGTGTCTGATCCTGAGAAAGTCCAAACTGCCTCTGCTTACACCACACTAGACCTCATTCTAGGCATATTTGCCTTCAGACACTTTGAAATTTAAAAAGACTTCCTCATATTACTTTCTTTCTTACATCACATAGTTCATCTGCTGAACATTTGCATGTTATATTTAGATGATAAAGCTCTATGACATCTCTTATGAACAAACAACTATATTTCATTTACTCTCACTTATGCTTTTACTGTTCAGCCTTCTTGTGACCTTAGAAGATTTTTCCATGCTAATTGGCTTCTCTAGCAGAACGTTGTTCTCTTAAAGACCACTAACAATTAGCACGTTTACATAGAGGCTTCCATAATAAGATATTAGGAGTACTTTGTAAAATGTGAAAAAGGGACTAAATTTTTTAGGAAAAAAACAAAAACAAAAGCAAAAACAAAAACAAAAGAGATCTACAAGTTGCTTTCTTCTCTATTACCCTCCAGAGTTGATCTGGATTCTATAGGGAAGGGTATGACAAATGCTAGCACTGCTGAGAACACAAATCATGATGTGCTGCTGCTTATGGTACTTTCTGCTGAAGACAGAAATCTTCTGCTATAGACAAATCTGTATCTGCTGTAATTTTTGCCCCACATCCCTCCTTCTCAAGGAGGGAATATTTTTTTAATTCCCTTTTTTCTCTTTTAGTTGATTTTCAGGCTGGTGCTTTCCCTACCTCTGCAGGCAGTAATTAGCAGCTGTTCCTAATTGTTTTTGCATTTAGTGCAATTTTGCAGATAGTAATAGTTATCTGTGACAAGTATTCTGAGCAGAAAATGATGAGGTAGTATATAGGAAAAACATTTGAGAAGGTGGGTGTAGGAGCAGCAGCACAGGTTGCACAGAGAGGCTGTGGAGTCTCCTCAAATCACAGAATTGCCTGGATGCGGCCCTGGGCACCTTGCTCTGGGCATCCCTACTGGAGTGGGGATTGGAGATGATAGATCCAGAGGTCCATTCCAACCTCATCCATTCCATGATTTTGATTCTGTGAAGCATGGCCTGGCTTATGACATCCTCCAGAAATAGAGGAAAATTGGCAGCAGTCACCATACAAGTGACCAACATACCATATATCACAGAATCACAGAATCACAGAATTGTAGGGGTTGGAAGGGACCTCTAGACATCATCGAGACCAACCCCCCTGCCAAAGCAGGTTCCCTACACCAGGTCGCACAGGTAGGCATCCAGGCGAGACTTGAATATCTCCAGAGAAGGAGACTCCACAACCTCCCTGGGCAGCCTGTTCCAGTGCTCCGTCACCCTCACCGTGAAGAAGTTCTTACGCACATTCGTGCGAAACTTCCTGTGCTGCAGCTTATGTCCGTTTCCCCTCGTCCTGTCTCCACGTACCACTGAAAAGAGACTGGCCTCACCACTATGGCCGCCCCATCTCAGATATTTATAAACCTGGATCAGGTCCCCTCTCAGTCTTCTTTTCTCAAGGCTAAACAGACTCAGTTCACTTACCATTTCTTCATAGGGGAGATGCTCCAGGCCCTTCACCATCTTTGTGGCCCTCCGCTCGACTCTTTCCAAGAGATCCCTGTCTTTTTTGTCCTGGGGAGCCCAGAACTGGACACAGTACTCCAGATGAGGCCTTCCCAGGGCAGAGTAGAGGGGGAGGATCACCTCCCTCGACCTGCTGGACACGCTCTTTTTAATGCGCCCCAGAATGCCATTGGCCTTTTTGGCCACGAGGGCACACTGCTGGCTCATGGCCAACCTGTCGTCCACCAGGACGCCCAGGTCCCTGTCTGCAGAGCTCCTCTCCAGCAGCTCATCCCCCAGCCTGTATTGGTGCATGCAATTATTCCTCCCTAGGTGTAAGACCCTACACTTGCTTTTGTTGAACCTCATCCGGTTTCTTACTGCCCAGCTCTCCAGCCTGTCCAGGTCTCGCTGAATGGCAGCACAGCCTTCAGGCGTGTCAGCCAATCCTCCCAACTTCGTATCATCAGCAAACTTGCTGAGGGTGGCCACTATCCCCTCATCAAGGTCATTGATGAAGATGTTGAACAAGACCGGACCCAGCACAGACCCCTGGGGGACACCACTGGTTACAGGTCTCCAGCCAGACTCTGCACCACCAACGACCACCCTCTGCGCTCTGCCAGTCAGCCAGTTCTCAACCCACCTCACTGTCCACTCGTCTATCCCACACTTCCTCAGCTTTGTTATAAGGATGTCGTGGGAGACAGTATCAAATGCCTTTCTAAAATCAAGATAGATTACATCTACCGCTCTTCCCCCATCCACCCAGCATGTGACAGCATCATAGAAGGCCACCAAGTTGGTCGAGCACGACCTCCCCTTGGTGAACCCATGCTGACTACTCCTGATAACCTCCTTTTCTCCCAGTTGTCTGGAGATGGTATCCAGCACAAGCTGTTCCATCACCTTTCCAGGGACAGAGGTGAGGCTGTCAGGCCTATAATTACCCAGGTCTTCCTTCTTGCCCTTTTTGAAGTCTGGAGTGACATTGGCTATCCTCCAGTCTTCAGGGACCTCCCCTGTTGTCCAAGACCTCTCAAAAATGATGGAGAGCGGTTCGGCAATGACCTCCGCCAGCTCCCTCAGCACACGTGGATGCACCCCATCAGGTCCCATGGACTTGTGGACCTTAGTATTGCCTAGGCGCTCACGCACGTCCTCTTTCCTGACTAAAGGAAAGTCTCCCATTCCCCAGACCCTCTCACTATCCTCCAGGGTGTGGGATTCCTGCGGGAGAGCCTTTTCACTGAAGACGGAAGTAAAGAAGGCATTCAGTATCTCTGCCTTCTCAGCATCCCCCGTTACGAGGACCCCCCCCTCACTTAGTAAGGGGCCCACATTCTCTCTAGAATACATACAGTATACATGTATCATGAATACATACATATAGTATATATACATACACCATACATGTACACCAACATGTATAGAAATCAAATTGATTTTTACAAAAACGCATCCTATTCCGAGTAGTTTTTCCTTCTTTTTTATATCCTCCTTGTTCACAGATCGGTATACCTTGGCGACAAAGAATGGAGAAATTCCAAAACATTACCCAGAGTAACGATGAAATCCAAACTCTACTCTGAAACTGTCCCTCTGGCCAGCAGTACTCTTCTATCTCCTTAGAAGTCTGACTATGTCATTTGGTCCCTGTCACTTAAGTATTTTTCCACTTTGCAGGGAGTGATGTGAAGCATTGGCCAAGCTGGTTTCATCTGAGGGCTTGTTTATGTAGTAACAACACTGATAATGTCAGCATGGCTTTAAGAATAGTGTTTACTAACTTGTTCTTGCTCTGAAACAACAGATCATAAAACACCAGCATTTCATAAACTTGTATTTCCTCATTCAACAGTAGACAGGTATAGTGTGAAAATTTTAAAAAGAATAGGATACTCCTCACTTGCTTAACTGTCAAAAACAGATGGGGGATCTGTTTGAACCTATAAATGCATAGCTAGCTTATGTATTGAATATTTTATGTGAACTAGGAATAGTTACATCATTTTTGTTTGCTCTTTCCAGAATACAAAAAATACCAGCCAAAGGAAAACTGCTGTTGGGAGAAATACAAATTTATAAACTGTAAGGATTTGGGGTGAAAGGTGCTATTGAATTGTCTGATATTATTAACACTTAATTAACATCTGTGAAAAGTGCAAAAATATAATCTTACTCCCTGACTGATTGTGCTATTGTGCTTTTATTTACAGTTTCACTGGACAGTAACATTTATACGCCTACATTCTGACTCTTACTGTTTGTTATCTGTATAACAACAGAGCAGTTGCAGTCTTCAGCCAGCAAGGTAGGGAAGCTTTCTTCAGATGTAAGCAAACAGAGTAACACTGAAATCAGTGATTCTTGTTTTTTGTTTTTGGTGTTTTTTTTTTTTTTTTTCTATTATTGCACTAAAATTAGAATGTTAGAAGGAATTCAAATTACATTTTTTTCTCTATTGTTTTAAAGTTCCACATTCATACTGCTGTTTAATTTGTGCTACCCAACAGTAAGCGTAATAGCAGATGACTTGCAGATGACACCATTTTGGGTGAGAGCATTGATCTGATTGAGGGTAGGGAGGCTCTGCGGAAGGACCTGGATAGGCTGGATTGATGGAATCGGGCCAACTGCATGGCATTCAACAAGGTTAAATGCCAGGTTGTGCGCTTGGGTCACAACAACCCCCTACAACAAAGGAAGTTACCCAGCAGAAAAGAACCTGGGATTGTTGGTTGACAGCTGGCTGAACAGAAGCCAGCAGTGTGTCCAGATGGCTAATGGTATTCTGGATTGTATCAAAAATAGTGATGGTGAGGAGGACTAAGGAGGCGATGGTGTCCCTTTACATGACATTGGTGGGACTGCAGCTTGAGTAATGAGTTCAGTTTTGGGCCTCTCACTACAAGGAAGGCATTGAGATGCTGGAGTGTATCCAGAGAAAAGCAGTGTTGAAGGTTCACAGAACAAGTGAGGAAAGGAAGAGCTGAGAGAACTGGGTCATTTAGTCTAGAGAAAAAAAAGCTCGGAGGAGACCTTATCAGTCTCTACAACTATCTGACAGGAGGTTGTAGTGAAGTGGGAGTCAGTCTATTCTCTCTATTCTCAGCAACAAATGACAGGACAAGAGGAAATGGCCTCAAGTTGCACCAGGAGAGGTTTATGTTGGATATTAGGAAAATATGCTTTATAGAGAGTGTTATGTAGCATTGGAAAAAGCTGTCCAGGGAAGTAGTTGACTCACGAACCCTGGAGGTACTTAAAAGATACATGCATGTGGTGCATAGGGTCATGGTTTACTGGTAGACTTGTCAGTGCTAGGTTAACAGTTGGACTTAATGATATTAAAGGTCTTTAAAGGTCTTTTCCAACCTAAATGATTATATGATTCTATTCTATGATACAGGAGGACAGTCCTTTATCTTTTTTATTTTGGGGGGGGAGGGAGGAGGGGGATGGACATCAGCTTATTTTAGTATATTTAGTTGTTTAAGTAAGTCATACCAGCCTCTTTAAACTGGATTTTTGAGATGGTTCATCTTAACAGCCATTGTTCTCTTTATGTAAATTATGTCATGCTTCTGAGAAAATGAGGTGTGAGGATGTTAACTTTGTCACATTCTATACAAGTAAGTTCACACAGAATCACAGAATCACAGAATGGCCAGGGTTGGAAGGGACCTCAAGGATCATGAATCTCCAACCCCCCTGCCACAGGCAGGGCCACCAACCTCCACATTTAATACTAGACCAGGCTGCCCAGTGCCCCATCCAACTTGGCCTTGAACACCTCTAGGGATGGGGCATCCACAGTCTCTTTGGGCAGCCTGTTCCAGCACCTCACCACTCTCTCTGTAAAGAACGTACAAAGTTCTTCATTCTTATGGTAGAATGTGTATTCAGAATTTGTTCTTTCCCACCAACATACTTTGGAACCCAATATTTGGTATCAAATCTTTGAGCACTCTTCCCAATTAGCGTTTTAATAAACCAAAAATAAGTGGCAGTCTGGACTTCTGTACAGAACTGGGAATGAGAAATCTACAAAATCTTCACATAGGAGTATAAAGCAAACATTAGTCTGAGACACTGCTCTAGAATATTACCAAAAGCAGACAGTAAAACATGTTCAAGTGCTCAAGTAGCACAACAGATAATAAATCTGTATAAAAGTAGGTTGAAGAGATAAACTGCAATTTACCTTGCTCAGACCACGGTCTATTCTCGAACAGAAGTACATTCGCAAGCTCCGCTCTACCTATTTTGGAAAGAATTTCTATTTTACTCTTGAACATCTGGAGATATTGCTGCACAGAGGATTCTGGACTAGATGATCAAGTCATCTGATCTGAGGCAATTACCATGCTCCAGAGATGCTGAGTGAGGTCTCAGGGACCCAGTACAATATGCTTGAGTAGATATAAATTATGCTGCTAGACTGTGCCATCTTCATATCATTTCTGCATGCTTAGATCAATTACTACAACTGTAGTGAATAGTAAACAATATGCATGAACATTCATAGAATCGTAGAATCATAGAATGGCCTGGGTTGAAAAGGACCACAAAGATCATCTAGTTTCAACCCCCCTGCTATATGCAGGGTCGCCAACCACCGGACCAGGCTGCCCAGAGCCACATCCAGCCTGACCTTGAGTGCCTCCAGGGATGGGGCATCCACAACCTCCTTGGGCAACCTGTTCCAGTGTGTCACCACCCTCTGAGTGAAAAACTTCCTCCTAATATCTAACCTAAACCTCCACTGTCTGAGTTTAAAACCATTCCTCGCAATCACATAAAATGCATTGGATGGGTTTGTTTTTCATGCAAACTAATGTAATCTATTTGCTTCTTGAAGTGAGGAAAATTTGCAGTTGAGTTTCTAATAGCAAGAATGTGCCTTGTCCAACCTTCTCCAAATCTGGCCACAATTCTAATCTCTTAACATCCTCCATATGACCTCTTCCACCTGTGTACTTAATCAGGTCACTTTTTTTCCAGATCACTTCTCAAAACTCACTTTTTCCATGATGTCTTTTTACAAACCAAGAAAGCTTTATATATTTGGAAGAAACTACATGCATTGTTTGAATATTATGCCTTTGATCTGTGGACCTTGTGCTTTAGTAGTCTTCTGGGAACTTAAACACTTTGACAGCGTTTAGTACATAATTCAAGGGGAAAGCTTCCAATTAATTATTTTACTCAGTGAAATATCAGCCTTGAATAGTAATCAGCTTGATTTTGGTTACAGGAAAACACACCATGGATTAATAATTTTCTGACATCAGATGTTATTATTTTACTCCAGTCTTTGAATGTCATACTTTTGCTATGGCCTTGTGTTTATTTAAGCATATATGTGAAGGACTGTACATCATGTGCTTATTGAATGATTAAGATGAGTACTCTTCAGTGTGCAAAACACACCTTTAAATTTTATATTGGATTCTGATTAGAAAATATATTTATATTTACATTGCTTGTGAAGTTACTCCAACTTACTTGTTATATAGAACTTATTATATAGATCTTGAAAGAGTGTAAACAAGACTTAAAACACTGAACAAAGCAATTTTTGTCTGTTTTCTTGTTTATCATATAAAGGGGACTCACGTCAAATCACTCTTAGATCTTAGGCAAACGTTTAGTTTTTAACATGTTTTCTAGAAGCAGAATTAACATTAGTGATAATCTTTTTTTTTCAGTCAAGAAAACGAGTAAATAATCCTCATCAAGCGTGATTCAAATGCACATTTCCTCGTACTATGTAATCTGCTGGCATACTATCTTGTGCTAAGGAGTCCAGCTTGTCTAGCCTTGATTTAATTGTGCTCTGTGCATAAGCAATGACCTCACTTGGGTCATGAATTGCTGAATCAATGGAGCAAAAAGTACCACGTTTGACCTTGCCTTTAATGGCAAAGCCTTAAAGACTGCTGTATTATGTTCTCTTTTGTAATATGTGTATTTTTTCCTGGGATTAGTTGACAGTTTTCATTTGTAGAAAATATATGTGCAAGTGGTACTTAAGGCTTTGCTCTCTCCCTCTCTTTGAACCCAACAGGCAGTCTCTAAAGAAAATCAATTTCATGAATTAAAAATTATGATTTATAATATTAACTTTAAAAAAAAATTACAGTTTCGTTGCACAACTTAATTTAGTAGGAGTTGTATTAAAACTAGAAGATAACAGTCATATAGCATGTCTAAAATTGTAGTTACAGCTTTCAGTCTGTTCACCAGTTTCACTGGAGTGGGATTATATAAACATTTAATGGGACTATAAAAGCCAGGTAGATGACAGTGAGATGACTGGGAATACTGCCGCTGCTGTGCAGGTTAATTAGAAATAAAACTATATTTTAATGTATAACTTACCTTACTTACACACTGATAGTTTCTTAATAAACATTCAGATAAAATTTCTCTTTCTTCCCTTTCGTTTGTTTGTTATTGATAATGGACAGTGATTATTATCACAGAACGGCCCAGGTTGGAAGGGACCTCAAGGATCATGAAGCTCCAACCCCCTTGTCCCCCACCGCCACAGGCAGGGCCACCAACCTCCCCGTTTAATACTAGACCAGGCTGCCCAGTGTCCGATCCAATCTGGCCTTGAACACCTCCAGGGATGGGGCATCCACAACCTCTCTGGGCAGCTGTTCCAGCACCTCACCACTCTCTCTGTAAAGAACTTCCCCCTGACATCCAACCTAAATCTTCCCTCCTTCAACTTAAAACCATTCCCCCTTGTCCTGCTGCTATCTACCCTTTCAAAGAGTTGACTCCCCTCCTGTATGTAGGCTCCCTTCAGGTACTGAAAGGTTGCAATGAGGTCACCCCGCAGCCTTCTTTTCTCCAGGCTGAACAAGGCCAACTCCCTCAGCCTGTCCGCGTAGGGGAGGTGCTCCAGCCCTTAGATGCCAAGCTCTGCAAGGCAGCGCTCAGTTATGTTATGTTATGTTATGTTAGAGTTATGTTGTACCAGATGCAAAGTAGCTGGAACTGAACAAAAATTTGAATAAAAATACTAACTAGTATTAATACTAACTAGTTAGTCATTACTAATGAGTTTGCTAACTAGTAAAGACTACACTTCTCCACATTAGAGTTCTAAAATATGGGAGTTTGAAATATATATTTTAAAGGATGCCAGTGCATTTAACTGCTAATAAGGTTTTATCTAATGGAAATAAATTATTTTGGTGAAGAACTGATGAATATTTTAATTAACTTAGTTCCCATCTGGAGCAAAAACTATCAGCTAAATAACGTGCGTATAAGTGAAATCACAGAAATGTTGATGAAACTAGCTATTAATTTTAGCTAAATGAAAGTGGGGAAATTTGATAAATTTGAAATTGGATCATATTGCTTTGGAATTACATTGCAACTAAAAACATTAAAATAGAACTTTAAGAATTTTAAAATAAATTTAAATCTGAAAAATATCCTTCTTTTTCTAAAAATGTTGGTGTTGACTTCAGTCAAAAATTTTTATATAAATTGCAAACTGATTAACGCAATAAAATGGAATTAAGCTTTCTAGAGAGATGCTTTTTTACTGTAGTTTCTTCCAGCAGCTTTTGTGATTTTATTTAATTTGATTCAGAAACTTCAAACATTTCAAGGGTTATATCAGTAGCTAAAAAAAAAAAAAAAACTCTAAAACAAAAAATCAGTGGTCTAATAAAAATATATCGTCTCATTCCTGAGATTCACAAAAAATCATCTGAAAGTGCACAGAGAGATGCAGCAGGTTTGAGAAGTGCTGAAAAGGTACTTCATTCATTCAGAGTGATACAAATTCTTTTGTCTAGTTTTGCTGGATTTTAATCAAATTACTTATCCCAAATATAGGGGGAGTATGAATGGAATAGAATGTACCTACATGTTCCTTTCTCTTCTAGAATTTGTCATATAAAAATAATATTCTGGAGAATCAGATGTTTAACTCAGGTTCTATAGTAATGTGCAGAAGCACATTATAGCATATAATCACCAGAAAATATTACATTTCAAAATTAATACAGCAAAGAGTAATGCTGAAAATTCTCAACTGAAAACAGTAGGTTCCAATACTGCCTACTTCATCTCTGACTCAAGTGTAGATTATATATTCCTCAGGTTTCTGCAATAGGCTGAAAACTAGAAGCTTTCTTGTGAAGAGGAGCATAATCACATTTGGTGAGAAAGGCAGCAGGATCACATAAATGAGCATACAGAGGTGTATGAAGCATTTGGATAAGGATGGAAGACTTTGTGGGAGCAAACAGTGCTGAATCTGGAGTGATGTGGTCTATGCTATTTACAGGGAACAGCTGCCAAAGTGAAATGCTCCTAAAAACACTTCTGGATTTTACAATATAGTGAGCTTGGAGTTCACCCTAAAAAAAGTCCCACAACATGCACAGTCAGGAAGTCCAGCCTCAGAAATCAGCTCAGGAGTTAACTCAGAGATGCTACACCTGCATATGACATCCATCCTGTGTTATGCAAGGTTGTGTTTTGCCTCATTTAGCAGAACAAAATCCAGGGCTAAGTATAACAAAATGGAGTGTCTTCCTATTGGTTCAAATGCATCTGATTACTTCAAACTGTGTTTTCTGTTTTGGTTTTGGGTGACCCAGTAGTATGTCTGTGAACTGTTAGAACTTTTAGGCTGACACTGCAGTGGGGGAAATACATTTAGAGTCTTTGAGCAAGTAAGAAAGTTCAAATAAGATTTCTCTTTCCTCTTGCAAGAATTTGATCTATTAAACACAAGGTTTCCACTCAATACCCTAAATAACAAAGTTCTCAGCCCTGAGTATCTCATGGCTTCCTTCATATTATATCTTGAAAAATGTTATTGCAGTGTTATTCGCCCAAGACAAGCTGTAGCAACTTCTCCTAATCTTTGCTTTCTTGTCACATGGTTGTTTTTAGTACCATTCTGCCCTGCCTGATTTTATCAGATGAAGTAGCTATGCTAAAATATTTGAACCAAAAAAGGTAATAAAATAGCTGTCTGATGATTTTTTTTTCTTCTGGATTTTAGAAGAAGGAGATGTTGTGTACTTTTATTTTTGTAGCCTTGGATGCACTCCGTGGTGAGCAACCCATCTGAGAGAAGGTGCCTTCTTAGAATAACATTTTTGTGCCACACCAAGAGAATGCATAGTTCAGATCAAATTAAAACCCACTGAACTGAAAATGTACTGCTAAGAGGCAAGAAACAAGAAAGCTTTTCTTCTCCCCCTATTATTACAGAATATTAGCTGTTACAAAGAGTTCTTTGTAACCATAATACCCCAAGTCCCTCTCTATTCCATCTTATCACTTTAGAAGAGTGGAAATGAGGAGAAATTTTCTCCAGTAGTGATGGAGAACTGTTCTATTTTGAGGATTTTATTGCATTGTAGAGGTCATGCTGGCATTTTTAAGAGCTACTTCAGACTTCTCCAAAATTTTTTCATTATGTTGTCTTCTGTTAGGTACCATAATTCTTTAAGCTAAAAACAGGCTGACATTAGTGCTCAAGAAAATAACGGGCACAAATTTGTATTTCTTGTAGTAGGTCCCCAAGATATGCCATTGGAATGCTCCACTGTTATCAACTGACGTCATTTTAAAAGTTTGTTGTCATTCAATTCAAATTCTGTAAATGTAGCTGTCTTTACTGTAATTTTAAGAAATTTCAGATTCATGGTAATCATTGCTAATTATCTGCATCACTCAAACAGAAGTGATTCTCAATGGCATTTTACATTGATCCGTACGTAGGAGCTAGATGATTATGCCAGGCAAATGGAACATTAAACTCATGAGTAACTGGTTTGGGCTTTTGTTTTTTTCTTTTTGAGACGAGTTCACAGATTTAACTTCAGAAATTGCTAAAAGCATTAATATAAATTTACAGGCAGTCTGGAACCCAAGAATTACATTCTATAATAGCACCATCTTATCTCTCACTCTCAGACCCTCTTTTTACATAAGAGAATCTTCTCATTAACCTGTTCTGCCAGACAAGGAAAATGTTAAGGCTCCAGGACTGAAGAGAGTTCAGCAAGGGTGCAGAGACCACAGTTTCTAGTACATAATTCACTAGTAGCAGAAGAGAACAGAAGACTTTCCTTAGGTCATCCAGTGATCACCAGCACTTAGCGATCACGTAAAGTGTAATTCATTTCAGTGCTACTGATATGTATGTATAACTCTATCTTTGCATTAGCTGAGATTTTATTAAACAGTGTTCCATCATTCCCATTACAGGTTCTCCATGTTCACCTAACAATGATAGCAAATATATATCAACACAATTTAACTTTGCTTATAAGCGTGATATATCTAAGCTATATACAGACATATATCTATAGTGTGTATTTCTCTTTCAGGATGTTATTTAACATTCTCTGTGATCCCTTATTAATTTCAATGAGCTGCAATCTCCTCCAACTTAAGTTCCTCAGGCCTATTATTTCATCCGTGAGGAAATTCTTCTCATTTTGAATGGAGATCCTTCCAGCCTGCCTTATTCATGTACTGCAAGAAAATCCTCCTAGATTCCTCTTTGTCACACTCATTCTTTAATACATGTCTATTATGTACCTCTCTCCCCAGGTCATATTTTATCAGTCTTAGTAATTCTTTTGATAAAACTGTAGGAACCCTTCACAAAAATGACTGTTAGAATCATAGAATCATAGAATTACCAAGATTGGAAAAGACCTCCAGGATCATCCAGTACAACCATTCACCAACCACCAATATTTCCCCACTAAACATGTCAATTAGTACAACACCTAAACACTTCTTGAACACCTCCAGGTGATTCAACTACTTCCCTGGGCAGCCCGTTCCAATGTCTCACCAGACTTTCGGAGAAGAAATTTTTCTTAATAACTAAGCTGAACCTCTCCCAGTGCAACTTGAGGCCTTTAATTAAGATACTAAATATGCTAATGGTTATCTAGTTATATGTCTTATATGCTGCTTTTTCTTTTCCTTGTTAACCCAACAAAAATGATTATTTAAGTTTTTTTATTTATGCATTCTGATTTATTCTGTTTGTCAATAAAGCAAGCAGGCAGCGTCATAGATGTTTTGTGGTTTTGTTGTTGCTATTGTTTTTCTTTTTTTCTTTACTACTAAATAAACATGAAATAAACAAAAATCAAAATGAAATCAAATCATAAAACTCAGAATCCAAGCAAACATTCTCATGTGTCCACCTCTATTCCGCAGTATAAATCCACTTGTGTATATTTGTCCTACAAGCATCAGCAGATACAGGCAACGACATCTATTAAGAAAATAAAAAAATTGAGAAGTTTCCAAACTCAAAAGATAACCCTACAGCTATTGCCATGTCTTTCTCCATTTCTAAAACTGCCTTTTAGCTAAATCAACAAACGGGAGAAAGGGAAGGGTCCATTCTGAAAAATTTTCTGACTCAAACCCTTCTCTTTTATTGAAAACTGTAAATCCATTGTCATTTTAATATCAGTAAGTTGTCTCTTCCCTTTGTGAAATAGAAATCATCATTAAGAATTACTATAGAGTGATTAAAACTGAGGCAAAGACCTATTTCTTATTTGCACTTTGTTTTTTTCAGAAGCGAATCTTAGATCTTGAGCAAATTGCACCTTTGAAAGACACAGGAGTTGGGTTGCAAGCATATGCCATTTCTTCTGGCATATGTACTGCTGAAGGGCTGTTGCAGCATTGTATCCCCAAAAATATTCCTGACCTGAAGCACACTTAAGTGTGCTTTCTAATCTCAGTTGATCGGTATTTATAGACTATGCCTCTGCTGCTCCCTCGTCTTAGAAGAATTTACTGTGGTCATTTAAGTATTGTGTCTTTCAACTTTGTGTTACAAGAGGAAGTAGGAATTGTCAGAAGAAATGACAAAGAATGAGAGCAGGAATGGTGTTACAAAGAAAAGCAGCAGCACAGATAATGTTATGTTTTTTGTGTGTGTGTTTTTTTTTTTTGTGCCCTTTCCAAAGAATACAATTTGTTCTGTTTTCCATCTCTTCCTCCTACTGATTTAAGGAAACAACACATCTCTTGCTGATGAACCACTGTAGATTTCAATAACAAAGATATAAATAAATAAATATATTTATGAATAAAAATATAGCAATATTCTTCTTGCTAATAGGTTATGATAAGTATCAATAGTAATATTGCTAGTAATTATGAATAGATTTTCCCCAACCATGAAGTGGCACAGGACATAAAATGGGATTAATATTATTACTAATGCCTATATCCAGGGGGGGTTTCTAGTGCCTGAACAGCAAAGTGATTGGTAACTGTCTCTGGAGAAGAATCTCATTTCCAAGAGAAAACTAACTGTATACAGAATTAGGAGAAGAGAGAGGTGCCTCAGAAAGGAAAAAAAAGAAATCACACACTGAACTGCCCTCTGTGGTCAACTTTTCTGTGTGTAAATCTACCTGATAGAAAATTCAGTAAAACAGAAGAAAAGTGTGGATACTTCTTCATATTAACTGAACACGTACAAGCCTGTGGGGCCCAATGACACGCATCCCAATGTCCTGAAGGAACTGGCTAATGTGGTTGCCAAACCACTCTCCATCGTATTAAAAAAGTCATGTCTGTCAGTTGAAGTCCCTGCTGACTGGAAAAAGGGAAATGTCACTCTCATTTTTAACAATAGTGAAAAAGTCTTGGGGAGCTACAAATCAATGAGACTCACATCTGTGCCTGGGAAGATCACAGACCAGATCCTCCGGGAAGCTATGAGAAGGCAAAAGCAAGACAAGGAGTTAATCTGAGACAGCTTTGCCAAGGGCAGATCATACCTGACCAATTTGGTGGCCTTCTATGATGGGGTAATGGCATTGGTGGACAAAGGAAGTGCAGTTGAAGTCATCTACCTGGATTTGTTCAAGGACTTTGATATGATCCCACACAAATTCCTTACCTCTAAATTGGAGACAGATGGTACTGAACAGAAGACTGTTCAGTGGATAAGGATGGAGGGACACTGCCAAAAGTTTGTGGTCAATAGCTCTATGTCCAAACAGAGAACAGTGACGAGTGGTGTGCCTCAGGAGACCATTTTGGAACTTTATCAGTGACAAAGACAATGGGATTGAGTGCACCTCAGCAAGTTTGGTGATGATACTAAGCTGAGTGGTGTTGTTGACACAACAGAATGAAGGGATACCATCCAGAAAGACCTGGAAGAATCAAAAAACTGGGCTCACATGAATGAACTGAGGTTCAACAAGCTCAAGTGAAAGGTGTACTTGGGTCAGAGCAATCCCAGATAAATGTACAGACTGGAAGGACTCCATGAGGGCAGTCCTGTGGAGAAGAGCTCAACATGAACCAGTAATGTGCACTTGTAGCTCAGAAGGCCAAATGCATCCTGTGATGAATCAAAAGAAGCATGACCAGTCCTCTCTGCTCTGCCCTCACGAGGCCCCCCCACCTGGAGTACTGTGTCATGGTCTGGGGTCTGCAGCACAAGGAACAGGCCCAGAGGAGGCCACAAGAATGATCAGAGGACTGGAGCACCTCTGCTACAGAAAAAGGCTGAAGGATCCAGGGATGCTCAGCCTGGAGAAGGTTTCAGGGTGACATCATTATGGCCTGTCACTATATAAAGGGGGCTTCTAAAAAAGATAGGGAGAAACTTTTCAAGCAACAGAAGTAGTTACTGGACAAGGGGAACAGTTTAAACTAAAAGAGGGGAGATTGAGATTTAAAAGAATAGAATGGCCTGGGTTGAAAAGGACCACAATAATCATCTAGTTTCAACTCCCCTGCTATGTGCAGAGTGGCCAACCACCAGACCAGGATGCCAGAGCCACAAAAATGAGAAATTCTTTACTCAGAGAGTGGTGAGGCTCTGCAGCAGGTTGTCCAGAGAAGTTGTGGATGATCTGAGGTAATGCAAGGCAAAGTTGGATGGGGCTCTGGACAATCTGGTCTAGTGAATGGCACCTGTCAATGGCAGGGGAGTGGAACTAGGTGATCTTTAAAGTCCCTTCCTACCTAAGCCATTTTATTATTCTGTGATTCAAACAAACCAACAAAGTAGACACTTAAGTGAACTTGCAATAGAAAGGCACTCAGAATAGAATATACAAGATTAAACAAGTATATCCATGAAAAAATAGCATGGCTTTACAATTTTCTTATGTCTGTTTTTAATTTCTTCATCCTTTTTCCTATCAATTTTTTTTCCTAAAAAATTTCTAATCTTTTCTTCTAAAAAATGTTTTGCCCTAATTAAATTTTGCCCTGTTAATTTCATCTCTTGCCATGGTGGTCAAGATCCATTCTTCCTAAAAGAGCATCTACTTAGGTTACAATAATTTTTCAGAAAGAATTATTGTATGACTACTTTCCTCTAAATTAATCATCAGATGTAACTAGAGTTGATCAAAAAATCAACTCCTTTTAATAATGATTTTGCTTTTAAAATCTACCAGGATTAACACTTGTTTAAGCGACTGTCATCTTCTGTAACAATTGACTATATGCAATATATTTGGTAATTTTAATAATATCTATACAATGGCTAGGTCTCTGGGCAAATTATTTTCAGGGTTTGGATGGTATTCAACAAGGAATGTCTTATTTTATCTGAGATGCCTAGGCCTTACTGTAACAAAAGTATGAAATGAAGCCAAGGTTACATTATTTTAACACATCTGCAGTGAAAGTGGGAAAGTACAAAAATAGCATGCACCCATACTATATTTATTGGAGCGTTCTGCAAAATCTGAAATATATACTCACTTACTTAACTTTGTAGCAGTTAGAATTGATACAATGCAGTTTTTCTTTTGCTTCAATGTGAGCCTGCATTTGTAAAGCACAGTATATTAAAAATATAGACAAATTTATTCTCTATGCCAACTTGTTTGTTGTACCACTCCATCATCTATTCATTGTTAAGAAAAGTGAAAATTAAAAATTCTTTCGCGTTTTGAAGCTATGTACTTTCAGGTACATACTGAGCAGCAGCCAGTTATTCCATAGTTCAATTAGAAAATGTAGTAAATTCCAACAATACAGACATTAGCATCTCATTTTGCTTTCAACTGCCAATGCCAGCCTAGTGAGACTGTTTATCAGGGCTGCAGTATGATTACAGCTTAAGACAGCAAGATGACTGTGATCCTTCAATTGAGTTCTTAACTGTGCAGGCCAGCTATATAATGTATTGATTGTTGCTTATATGACTTCCACATTTTCTGTGTGTACTACAGGATGCTGAGGTCTTAGTCAAAATAAATACACTTCTGCCCAAGTGTCTTTACTCTGGTCAGAAATCTGGGTTTTTACCATTCTGTCTGTGACCAAAAAAAAACAAAACCAAACAAAATAAAACCCCTAAGATTAGATAATATTCTGTTCTGAATCACTTAACTGAAAAAATAAAACATAAATGACATGCTCCAGAAGTGTGAATTAGCAGCACTGAGTAGTACATCACTCACTAAAGTAAATGACTAGCACTTAATTTTTCCTATGATTTTAACTGCAGATTATTTTTGCATAAACTTTTTCATCAGGGTGTGATTTCTTAGTGCAGATGCAAGGATAAGGATGGATTTTTTTTATTCAAATTCTGCCAACTCTACAATAACGTGGAGAGATGGAGTTCAAATATTTTACAAGGATAACAAAATGGTTAGCATTTCTTTTCTTGACTGTGTCAATATAGAGGGACTGGGAATATCTGTTGCCTCATTACTCTCTATCAATCTATGCAAGATAAAAGTCCATTTTTCTAATGTCTAATTTTTCAAAGGCAATCACTACATTGTGAATTTACATTAATTTCATTTGCTAAGATTCTAACATTACTATCCAAATTTGAGTTAGAGTTGAAAACCAAAACTAGTATCACCCAGGGGTTTTGCTTCCAATTAGTCAAGAGAAAATTGTTAATAAAGCTGATTGTGCACATTTTTACTGTGCACTGTTACATGAACTACAAGAGCTGCTCCAAAAATAACACCTTTTATTTTATCATATTGGCCCACAATGTCAGAGGCAGACCGTGGTATGACAGTAGAGGTTGAACTCTCCTGCTAATTTTTCGTTGCATGTGAACGATGGCAGTAGAGGGGCATGGTAACAAAACAGTATCTGATATGGTAGTATATATGAAGGTGTGTCACTGAATTCCTTCATGTGGAAAAAACTGCACCCATTGGCATTCACTGATGCTTGCTGAGCACTTATGGAGACCAAACAGCGAATGTGAGCATGGTGAGGTGGTGGGTGATGTGTTTCAGCAGTGATGACAATGAGTAATCTCCACTGGAGCAGGTTTTTCCTTGTGCAGTATGCAGGTTCTTGTTCATCACTGGTGAAAATGAATAGCTATTGGTGGTGATTATGATGAAAGATAGATAATGTGTTGTAGCTGTTCCACCAAATGGTGCCAATGTGCTTTTCGTATCTATTGAAATTTCCATAGAACTAAATAAGAGGCATTAGTTTTGGAAGAATCTACCTACATTCTGAATTCTTAAATATTTCAACATAAAAATACTTGGATGATGATGCTTAAATATATGTATGACTTACACTCTCTTTCTTGAGGCATATTTTAACAACCACATTAACTGAATCTCCTCACCAGTAATCTTAAAATGTTCAGCTATAATACCAGACAGATCATTTTTTTTTTGTCTGCAGCTACTGAAATAATCTAATCTGCAGCGAGAGCCATAGGCCAAAGGTAAGAGAAATGTATGTCTGCCTGTCTGTTTCCATGTAGAATTGTAGATTCTGTGCCTGACAGATCAGTCTGACAAATTCTATCCCTGACAATTTCTCAGACATTTCATTGCCCACATTATGGAATTAGATGTCAAAAAAAAGGTCCTCTCTTCCTTTTCCTCTTTCTCCATTATAGGCTCTCATTCATATCTGAGTATTACTAGGGTTATTTTCTTTTAACAACATTTCATCCACCAAGAGATTTAAATTATCTTCACTCCTGTTTTGTTACCTGCAGTTAATATGTGACTGCAAAGAATTAAACATTTCAGAATTCATTTCTTTGTACTCTCGCTTCTATTAGAAGACTCATAGAATCACAGAATGGCCAAGGTTGGAAGGGACCTCAAGGATCATGAAGCTCCAACCCCCCTGCCACATGCAGGGCCACCAACCTCCCCATTTAATACTAGACCAGGCTGCCCAGGGCCCCATCCAACATGGCCTTGGACACCTCCAGGGGCAGGGCATCCACAACCTCTCTGGGCAGCTGTTCCAGCACCTCACCACTCTCATAGTAAAGAACTCTCCTCTCAGACTCACTTGCCATGATTGTTGCTGCCAAATGTTTTGAAATATTAACTTCAGATCAACAGTTTCTCTTTCATTAGTAGTATTTCCAAGTCCAGAAAATGTAAGATCAGGATGATTCAATGGAAGTTCAAAACAGTTCTGGAAGGAAAATTCATAGAAGTCACTAGCATATTTTAAAGATTGTAAAGGCAATGTTAAAGGCAGATCTTGCCTTAAATGCCTTAGTTTACCGGCTAGAGTGAAGAACCAGAAAATCCTGGAAACATCCTCATTTTAATTTTACATATTGACTGTCCAACTATAATACTTTAGAAACCTGAAGTGAGGCTGGAGTTATGCTGCAAACCCGTTTAAGTGTGAATCACAGGCAACTTAATCTGTGCTTCTGACACTGATCTTGCTGCGGTTAAGAAGAGTAGCAAGAGCTTTTAGGGCATGATTCACCTCTTCCTAATGCAGACATATGTAATGAATCACCTGCTCCAGGTGCCAGTGTTTCTCTGTTGATTAAGAAGAGAGCCTTGGATAACTGCTCAGGTGTTAGCTTCTGCAATCCAGCTAAGTAATATGAATTCCAGCCCAAAATGATAGCTAGTCCTTGAAAAGAGTGGGAAGAGACACAAAGGCAAAGAGTAATGAGGTGATTTGCCCAAATAAAAATGGCAGCAGGGCCAACCTCCGAGGGAGAAACAAAAATTTGCCAATCTACTGCTTAACTCCCAAATGTCTAGCCCACCTATCAGGCTGTACATGTATTCTTTCTTTCTTCTTTCAAAAAATGAAACATACCTCACATTCTGGTGTGGTGATGGGTAGTGATTAAAACCATCAAACCAGACAATAATCACAATTCATTCCTTACTCTGTATCTTGCAAGAGTCTTAACAGAAAGATATGATGATATATTCCTCTAAAATGAGGAGAAATTTTGTTTTCCCTTGGATTTTTGAAGAGATTTTATGTGGGTCTGTACAAAGTAGAAACTTGTATCATCTCATGTGTGTTCGCTTATCATTTTCTTTACAGTTCCATTAGTGCTTTTGTTTTTGTCTGTTCCTAGTTATCTCCTGCCATGCTTGCCTCAGAATATGACACCGTCTAGTACAGTTTCAGTATTAAAAGCCTCCCATTTATGGCTTACATTGCCTACCAGTGAAGATAACATTAAACTGTAATATTGTATTTGAGAAGAACCTTTACATAGTTCGGATAATTTGATATTTTGAATTGTTTGCCTGAAATGAAGTGTGAATACTTTAAGGCTTAGAGTTTGAAATAATGATCACATGCAGCTGTAATTGTATATTTAATTTAATGTACCTGCAGATTTTATTTAATTGAATTATCATGTGAGCTTGGTTTCCATGAAATAGTTATAACCTTGATGTTCTTCAAAAAACACATCCTAGTTTGATCTGTAGCCATCTCCTAATTCCACAGACTGCAGAAAACTAGGATATTTGTCTTTGAGTGGAATGCTGAAAATGTACAGTTGGGCAGAATAACAACACAGAAAAAAATGTGCTGTACAATTTATTACTTTGCAGTTTAAATACCAGTGAGATTTGAATAAGGTCATTAGTATAGTTTATGTTGAAAATTATTTTATTGCAAATTATTTTGTTTTAAATAATGTTTTATTTTGAAAAACACTCTATAGATACCTTAAATTACCTATCCTAAAAAATGCAATCTTGGTTTGCTTATAAAATACCCAATAAAAGTTTTAATGCAACTGCAGGCTATGTTGTTTTTGATCTTCAGCCTTACCAAGGAATTTTTAAAAACTCTAAGTTCTGCTTTTTATTTTTCTTTTCCATTTGTTTTGTCACTGTCCAAAATAGGCAACTTACTGCTTTGAACCTTACAGTCACACTCATTTCTTTGGGAGAGGAAGAATACATGGCATAGGTTGGTGGAAGAGTGAATTAAAGGGAAGAAAGGCAGGAGAATGGTCCTTTCATTAATCTTCAACACTATAAAGTATGGGTAGAGATGCATATGCATACATGTCTTCAGCTGGGACAGAGAGATGGCTCACTGCAGACAGGAAACAGAAAGATATCCTTTCCTGCTCTGCTTTCTGTGTTTGCCCCAGCTGAAGTAAAACTGAAAACACTCACCAAACGTTTGCTCATTGGGAGATCAGGGGCAGGTTTGTGGAGCAAAACTTTTTCCCCTCCTATGTCTGTGGTTAGGGGCTCACCACATAGAGACTTGTCCTATTTTGTCCTGGACCATCTGTCCTGATGTCCTCAGGGCAGCAACTGCAGGGGCTGTGCTTTGCCTGTTAGAGGTGGAGAGGAAAAGAGAAATGTCCTGGGTGGGAGGCTCTGGCGCTCTACTACTGCCACAGGTGTAACCTATTAAGTGCCGTGGAGGTTTGGAGGAAACTTAATGATGCCACTGAGCTTTCACAGAGGGAAAAACAGATTGTGAAGCGCCCTGTTCTGCTGCCCTCCAGCTGTCTGCTTTTATGGACAGCTGCTTACATTACAAGCACCGCAAGCTGTAATTACATGCAAATATTTGCTCATTTCCCACCTACATACACCACTTTCTGAAGGCTATTAATACAACACATTGCATTCATGTCTATATCAATAAATACAAATAGGAAAGTTCAATTTCAGAATAGCAGTGGGACCTGTCACACAGCCCATTTTTGGAAGGCTGTTGCATGTCGAGGGGGTGATGTCACACTGCCTTCAGCTTCAGGGCTCATGCATCTGCCAGAGGTGTGTTGCAGTTATGCACAAAAGCTGCTTTTGGAGTTTCTCTCCAGCTCCTGACCCTCCTGCTAAGGGGCACTGTCAGGGCAGCTGTGGCTCAGCCTTCCGAGGGACTTGGGCTGAGCCTCTGGGGGCCGTGGCCTTGCCAAGACCTGCAAGCAGCACCCAGCTTCCTTTTGTGTCCCAGCTGCCTGGCAACGTCCTCACTGACCTCCCCAGGTTGCCATGGTGACACCTCCAATGCAAGTGTCACCAGGAAGAGGATCGGAAAAGATTTTCTGTTCAGAAATGAAGTTCTGGTGATGCTGACCTAAAGGAGCGGGTAATTATGCTGCTGTCACCAAGGAACTGTATCTTTTAGAGATGAGGCAGCTGACTGAAATTGTCGGCAGCCAGTTGACAGTTTTAAAATACATTTGTACGCAGGATGACAGTCCTTCAGGGGTGTCCCAGCTCCTTTGGGACTGCAGCATCCTCAGCAGTGTGTTTCCAGCCCTTCCTGGGTGCCCATTTATTCCTCTTGTTTCTGCAGTGTTCAGGCCTGGCTGAAGCAGCATCTGCCTGGCACAAAGTGGACTATGTTTTCCCAATTCACATCAAAACCGTTGTTCTTGGCTGGATTAACTTTTGCCCCTTTGTGCACTATAAGCACAAGGCTTTGTCAGCCTCCTCATACCAAGCCTATCTCCACATCTTTGCCTTGACCTAGTCTGAGCCTTTCCAAACTTCACAGCCATGATGCTTTCAGGGGAGATTTCTTCTTGTAGCCCAACACTTGGTCATCCCCTTTGCAGACTAACTCCAACTGGAGTTCTAGGATTTGTCTTTTTCCTAACTCAAATCCAACTCCAACTGTAATGTAGATACATAGATGCACCCCAAGAAAAGGATGAGCTGCAAGAATGATTTCCTCTTGAGAACTTGCTTACAAGGTCTGTGGCTGAAAGATATATGCGAAAGCTCAGCTGCTGTCAAGAATGCTGTTTATGTGTAAGGTTACTGTGACAAGTAGAAGTTGCAAAAGGACTGAAGAAGTAGGAGAGAGCTAGAAGGTTTTGGGATAAATGTCCTCTTCTACCTACAGGGATGTAGCTAAGGCTCAGCCAAGGTCAAGATATAGGGCTCCAGTTGGATGTCAGTACGAAGGAGATACTGAAGAAAGGGATAGGCTGCACAAACTTCAACAGTGAATCTATACAATAGGATAATGGCTCATGGTGTTGGAGCAGGGCTTCAGGCCAGGAAAAGAGCTACAGCTAGGATAACAGATAGAGTTAGGAGAGAAAAAAAAGCTAGGGCTCCAGATGGAGTGGGATTGCAAAGAGAAGGTGGGATGCAAGAGAAATCTACACTGATAACTTCTTCAAGAGGAGAATAACTGGTCTTATGCAAAGCCAAAACCTCATTTCAGAGTTAGACTAGGTTTAGAGTTAGTATTAGGAGTGAAAGAGTTGGTATTGTTTCAAAGGAACTGCTGAAAAAAGTAGATCTCTTAGTTAAATCATTTGTGGGAAATTCTTCAGTAGTGCCACAGGTGGCAGTATTAAGAATTGGTTCTGCAGAGGCCCAAACATTGCTTTACCTCATCACCTTGGGTAAGTCCTATCAAAAGATGCCTGGCCATAGCCCTGTTTAACTAAATTTCAAAGGACTGTAGTAACATTATGCAGTAATTATATTTCTGAACACTGTATTCAGAGTATTTGTGGTATTTCTAATGGTATCTATTTTGCAACAGCTATCTGTAAATGCCTGTGACCTCTGTATTCTAGTGGTGTTAGGATGCAACTTTTGTGGAATTTTTGCTTAGTGCAATAATAATAAAATATAGAGTATTTCCATAGCACTTCTCAGCTTTACAGCGCTTCATGAAGATAAATCAAGTCCTTCATACTAATTTTCTTACAATGAAATGTTTTAATAATTATTCTGACCAACACTTCTGTAACTTGTATGCTCACTGTGAACACAATGATTGCAGCAAAGCCCCTAACTAAAGCGGAATGTGTGAGTAACTTGGTCACCACCTTGGTTGATGCTCTTGTATGCCAGTAGGTTACTTCAAGTTATTACTGCTGCTCTAAATGTTGACAGTACAAAGGAGTCATAGGTCTGTGGTGGCAGATCAAGAAAACAGTGATTGCAGTAGCTGGACAAAGTCTGTGAAGATAGGAAGCAACTGGAAAGGAAGGGAGGGAGAAGAATTCCTGGATGAAAGGAGCTTGAGATTTTGCGGGGGAGAAAAAGGATCTGTGTCATGGACTCTAAACTACCTCACTGAGGCCCCTGGCAATTACATTATCCTCTCATTTCCTTTTACAGGAAAGTACTGAGTCCAAATATAGTTGTTTCTCATCTAAATTAGGTATTTGTCTTCTCTCGATTAAGAGATAAAATTTTTGAATCATTCTGTTACATTGTTGGTGGGGTTTTTTTGTTTGTTTGCTAGCTTTGTGATCGCTAGGTTTACAATAACACATTTCTGCATGTCTGCATGGTTCAGTCATTTGCTTTGCCCTGAAAGCAGGTGATCTGTTAGTGAAGCCGTGTGTTTCTAATTACAGTTCAGGGGAAAAGCCTTGTTTCCACCATATATTTTAGGAGAAGTGACAACAAAATATCTTGAAGAAGCGCAGCCAGCGGGTAAGTAAGTGCTGAGTTTAAAAAAAAAAAAAAAAAAAGATTTACAATCTGGGAGGAAGATTATAGAAACACTAGTGAAAAGGAAATGCAAAGATGGCAAATGAGTTAAAACAAAGTGGTTCATTCTCTGGGGAAAAAAGAAAAAGAGAAGAAGAGAGAGAGAATGAACAGCAGAAAAGAGCAGTAAGAAAATACAGAGAAGTGGAATAAAATGGACAGTGAACAGGCAGCAGTAGGCAGTGAAGGAAGTAGACAGTTGACATGACAATCCAACTACGGAACACCAAGTCAAGACTAGAAAGTATGAAGAGAGATAGCCATAAGAATGGTGAAGACACTACTGGGAGAAAATTATTTAAGTGAAAAAATGAAGCAACCAACAGAAGGTAAGCTTGTTATTTTACTATCAAATACAACTTCTTCTTAACCTGGACATCAGCATCACCAACTTTGATGTATTTGCTGAAGTACTGGCCTTAGTTTTTTTTTTATGCACCTCAAAAATACAGTTATTTCGTAGAAGCTCCTACAGTAGACTTGTTAAATTTGAAGTCGTTTATAAGGAATATCCTGCCTTGCAGCTCCTAAGAACTGTTCAGAACAAACTACTGTTTATACTTGCTATGCAAGAGTTTTTGATGCTTTGCACCTTGAAAGCTATGCTTGAAGGAAGTATATTCCCCTTAGTCATTAATTTATTCTGCAATTAAAATCAGTATCAGAATCACAGAATGGCTGATGTTGGAAGGGACCTCCGGAGGTCACCTGGTCCTAACCTTGCTCAAGTGTTGATGACCAGAGCAGGTTTTCCAGGACAATGTCCAGATGCTTTTTTGAAAATCTCTTATCAGAAGACTCTACAACCAATCTGCGCAACCTGTACCATTGTTCCATCACCCCCTCAGCACAGCAGTGCTTCCTGATAGTCAGGTCGAACCTGTTCCAGAAAAGTTCCAGTTTTTGCTCATTACGTCTTGTCCTGACACTGAAAGAGCCTGGCTCAATGATAGGTAGAACAAAAAACTTCCTGCCTCAAAGGCCATTTGTGAGACATCACAGTGTAGTTTCAGTAAAGCTGAAGGCTGTCAAAGGCTGTCATTGTAAAATGCCTGTGTCAAAAGCTTACAAACTTTAGTCATTAAGAATTGAAAGACAGTAATTCCAACAATCTCATAATTTCTCATAATTACAACAGTAATCTCTGTACAACAAAATTACTGCATAGCAAAATAGTCAACTCACTGCACTATATATACTGCGTTTTATGAACATACTACTGACACACGTTACTAGATAATGTGCCAGAAACCAAGCTATTTCAAAACTCATCTGATGAATACCTTCTTTTATAGAATTAGTATTTGACTGTACCTAAATTTCTACCATCAAAATATTTAGTCATTTAACAATCTGTATCATTCTTACCACTTTCTATCAATCCAAACTAATTAAAGGAAGTAGTTAAGTGCTTTATATTGGCTATTCTGGCTATTCTGGTGGGTTTTTCACTGAAAATTAGTAAGTTAAACCAAAATGCACGCAGCTCAGTGCTGCCATAGCAAGAATGTTCACAGTATAGAGTTTGTTTGAAGCTGCCTCACACATCTCTACTCTACCTGTGGTCTGCAGGATTAGCACACTCATAGGTTCACACTGTTGAAAAAAAAGGACAGGAAAGAAGGAATATGTGTGATTTCCTGGGAATGTTTAACTGTGAGCAGTGAAAGCCTGGGAACAGTCATAGCAGAGGAGGTTAGAACTAATCTCCTCTGTTATATGTTTTATTAACAACTATCAATAAAAGTTAAAAAAAACAAATGTCAGGAGTGAATGAGTGGGATTTCAACTTAGCGTGTGGTCTGTGCTTGTGGACTGGGAGAAGCGTTTGTATTATTTCTTCTGGACTTTGCCAAATTCAACTTTTAAGACATGAAGCTGAAGAGAATTTGACATGGGTGATGGAAGAGCAACAGCAAGTTTATTGAAAGTTATAAGGCAGCTGCAAAGCTTGGCCTCAGTCCTGTAGAAACAGCAGAAACTGTTCCAGCAACAGATGGTCTCGGGGTTTTCATTTATTCAGGGACTGTTAGTGTGTACCTGCCCATTTCTGTCTGTAGTGGAAGGATGTCACAAGGACACAAGAACAATTGTACTGGGTCAAAGATACATCCAGCCTTGTATCCTGTCTGATAGTGGCCACTGCTCTCAAAAGAAAAGCAGCAAGAGCAATTCCAGGAGAAGATCCTTGTCTTGGTATTTGTCTGTGCCTGGCTTGAATATTTCCTGTCAGTTTGCTCCATCATCTACATTACCCAATTCTTAAAGTAGGGTTGATTTTTTGTTTCTTTTCCTTTTTTTTTTTTTTTTTAATTTTTGTTTGTTTGATTGATTTTATTTTTTGGGGGGGGGAAGGAGGGGAGGGCGAGGGGGAGGGGGAGATTCACTTCTTTCATCAGTGAGATGTCTGCCTGGTGTGCAGGGCCATCATGGGCCAAGAGGCACGTTCTGTCCTTCTGCTACTCACAAGCCAAATAAGTCACAATGCAGAGATGCATTGTGATACTTGTGATATCTATGAGAATGCAGCTGTTGGGAACTACTGCAAGTGCTCTGAAAAGCTGAAGACTTACTGGCCAGCTTCTCAGGAACTGTGCAAGTGATGTAAATCTCACCAAGCCCAGCCATCTGTATTTCAAGTGAATACTCAACTAAGGGTTGGCTATGTAATTTCAGTTGGGCTGACACTGTTTTACTCTGCAAGAATGAGGATTTAGAATCAGATATGTAAGCTCCCACTTAGTCAAGCTTTTAGGGAAAAATCTAAGTCCTGTTGACTTGCATGAGAAATAAGAGTGTCTCTAAAAGCAATGCTGAGCAAGAGACGCTATCACGAAGACATATTTAATTTTCACTCTTTATTGGGGGAACATGCACTGACATGAATTGAAATGAGCTTATACTGAATAGTTTTGCTCACTTGTCTGAAAATTATGTAAGATAGTCTCTGCTGTTGAAAGTGACTTGTATACCTCCATCATAAGTAATATTACTCTACAACAACCTGCTTCACAGTAATAGAACTGGAAGACTTTCAGGAGCTTATGTTAATTTCTTCTTTAAAATCATAAAAATACTTTGTGTTACATTATTCTATTTTAACTTGAAGGTCTTATAGTAGTTACTAGCAGTCTTACTAAAGTCTTACTAACAAGTCTTACTAAACTATAACCTAAATGGATACTAGCACTTGAGCAACTGAAGGTCCCGAATACACAGCCTTTTGAAAGTTCAGTGACTAACCTAACTTACCAGTGATGAAACATAGATGTATTACCAAGAGAATTATGAGTAAGCAGTAGTAATTTGTGTTCCGAATAAGATGCATAAGTGGTTTCAAAATACACTGTCTTAGACACTAAGATAAGGAAAAAATGTACAGCATCTCTGTAGTTTCTGAATGCGAGAATAAATGAGTTATTAATATGGTTGCATTAAAGCATACAATTAGCTCTATCTACTCAGTCGTGTTGCAGTAGCTCTGTAAAATAACCCCGTCATTTGAATGAGAAATATATGTTTGTGTGGCAGATTATAGACTGTATAAAACTATAATTATGAATCACATCGCTTCTGTAAGGGAGGATATGATTGCTGCTGTCTCAATCATACTGTCCCTCATGCAGGACAAGCAGGCTGAAAAACTACCAAGAGCTGTAGCCTGGCCAGCAGCAGCAGGAAAGACTCACTGTCCCCAGAGGTACGAAACATATCGTGGATGGGCAGTGAGGTAACGCACACAGCCCATGCTGGTGAGGTTCACTTCTTGGATCAGTGAGATGCCTGCCTGGTGTGCAGGGCCATCATGGGCCAAGGGGCATGGTCTGCCTCTCTGCTGCTCACAAGCCAAATAAGTTATCCTGCTGGTCTCATGTGTGGGCCATTAGTTCTGTATCCTTTTATCTGGTATGCCTTTAGAGCAGGGCAAAGATCTCCTGATGGACTGTGTCTCAGAGGCAAAATACTTTAAATGCTAGGCAGAGTGCCATGTGTTTGTAGTGAGTGCTGAACAATCATCAGGAAAACATGCCATGAATTATCACCAACAGCTCTTCTCAGCATGGGAGCTAAATTTCAGAGGTAGAGATTGACAAATCACCACACATCTATGTAAAACTAATGATTTATTATTCTGTATCAGAAATGAAACTTAGGGTGGAACCAACGCTCAATAGATGAATTCCTCTAAATTCAGGGCTACTACTAGATGGACCTGACACTGTACCTGAGAATCCAGACTATCTCAGAAAGGGGAGATAAACTAAAAAGAGCAGTTGCTGGTCCTGTGCTACTGAGATGATTTCTAAATTACTTTAGAAGGATAACCCACATAATGGTGTGATGCTCACTCTGAAGTCAAGGTGATGAAAGTCATACAGAAGGAAATAAAAATTATAGACCTGTCAAAGGTAGAGGCTGTGGAAGACATAGTGGATCATTAATTCAAAAGTATTCACGCTATCTCTGTCACAGTAGCAAGATAGACAGGAGGGATTTTCTTATCACTCTGCTTAGAAAAGAAACTGAATATCTCACAAACTAATCAGATACAAGCAGTTCTACATACAGCTCAGGGCAAACTGCTGTTTTACGTTAGAATGTAGCTTCTCTTCCTCCTAGCAATTAGTTGTATTTCATCCAAGCCTTCTTCAGTGCCTTTCAGAGACTATAATTCCTGACTGTATCCAACTTTGGGGTCCTCAGTACATGAAAGACATGGTCCTGTGGAGTGGGTCCAGTAAAGGGTAGTGAGTATGATCGAAAGGCTGAAGCGCCTCTCCTGTGAAGACTGAGAGAGCTGGAGTTGTTCAGCCTTTAGAAGAGTCTCTTTGGAGACTTTATTGCAGCCATTCAATATACAATGTAGACTTACAAGAAAAATGGAGAAGGATTTTTTACCAGGGCCTGTAGTGACAAGACAAGAGGCAACAGTTTTAAAACGTAAGAAAGTAGACTTAGATTGGATAAAAGGACAAAGCTTTTTTACTGTGTGGGTGGCGCAATACCTGGGAGCAGGTTTCCCAGAGAAATTGTGGACACCCCATCTCTGGAGGAGTTCAAGACCAGGCTGGATGAAGCCCTGGGCAGCCTTGTTTGGTGGAACATGTTCCTGCTGATGACAAGTGAGTTGGAACTGAATGATCCATAAGGTTCCTTCCAACCCAAACCATTTTATGATTCCATAAAACAACTCTGATTCTGCTGTAACTGAACTGCTTGGGTTTGGTTCCGTTTATTAATAAAATATCTAGATGTAAGTACATGCAGGTAGGCATCTACATGTAATCTAAGTGATTGCATTCCCACAAGAGGTGATGAAGATCAATTGAAACAATCAGTATAACTTAAAGGAGATTCAATCCACCCCAGAATGTTGCCCATTAGTTGTTTCTATAATAGGCATTTTATGGCTTGCCAGATGAACTGTTCTTTCAAGACAAAAGAATGAACAGAGAGTTAAATCCCCTGGTCAAATGCCTTCCTCAAGTTTTACTGTGCCTAAACAGATTAATGGTGGAGGAGAAATTTTTCCTGTTACAGACCTTCTTTTTCCCAGTGGGGATGGTATGTCAAACAGACTGATCCTCTGAAGACTCTCTCAGTGTCAGCAGTGGATTCAATAACAGCACCATATTTTGTTCATGCCAAGGTTATCCTGATTTCACTCTGATGGGGCACTAGTGGGCAGAGCTCACAGAGGCAACCCTGCAGCCCCCAAACTCCCAAAACCTCACCACTTACACACAATAGAACTAGCTCTCAGATCTTCAATGTTTGCTGCGTAATGCACTTCTCTAATTGATATTCCCATCAAGAGATTCGATGTTTACATGACTCTACAAGAAGTTTTTCTATATTGACACAAATCCATAAAAATATAATGATTTATATATTATTTATATTTGTAATATACACAATAACTTTGCTTATTTTATATGTTTTAACCAACTTCTAACCAACAAAAGATTTAAAAATTTTCTCGGCTACTCTATTTCTAGCTCATTCTGTTCTACTGTATAAAACTGAGAGAGCAGTTACTCTTGGCTAATGATTAGACAGGGCAGCAAAGAGGTTTGAAGGATTTACAACACATCTTAATTGGTGATGCCTAAACGTGGTTTACTGGAACAAAGGCACGATGACAAATTCGCTACATTGAGACTGAGCAGTGCTTATTAATAAGATATAGCTACTTATTTTAAGATGGCTCTGGTGTACAAGTATTGATAGTTTCCAGAGTCTAGCCATTCTTTTTCAATTCAACATGTTCAATGAAAATAGCAACTCACGGTGAGGTCAGTACATTCTCATATATTTTTATGTTTTTAACTTAATGTACATTCAATTTAAAAACATTTGTTCTGGTTTTCATTAACTATAAGTATCATGCTGCCCCTTAAAGATATTCCACAAGCAATTTCTTAATCTTTTCACTGAAACACACCTGATACTTGTTCAGTACAACACCTCACATAGAAATGTTTCACTGCAGATCATTTACATCTGTGAGGGAGTGCTGCATCTTCCATTCTGACCTACACCAGTATAAGTTATTAAGTTCTGTACAAATATTCTTTTATACAGATTTAGAGAAAAAACTGCAGCTGGTAGAATACAGAACCATGTGCTACTGACCAGCAGTAGGATGTTGCTAATTTGGGGCGCTTAAATATCTCATAAACTATGTCTTGTTCATAACAGTTGAAGAACAGAGAAAAATGAAAGTGCCTCAAATCTCAAATCTGAGAAAGAGATTTCCCCAGCCATTGAACAGAACAAATGGTATAAACTTAATTACTGATAAAATGTTAGAAATGAGTTTAACAAGCATTAAATACCAGGTATCTTGCACATACTCATATGAATGGACACAGAACTACTTCCAGAAAAAGGTACTGATAAAAAAATATTTATTTATTTATTTATTTATTTTAAAGGTTAAGTGGTAGCAAATTCATTATCCTGTTTTTAATTCGTATTTCTAGTCTGAACATCTTATCTTGACGTTCAACAAAACTTTTTATTAGCTAATTTGTTAGCTGATCAATGTCTCTATTTATAATTTTAAAAATTACATGTGACAACAGGTAAATACTTACCCAAAATGTTTCTCAACCACCTTTTCAACAGCCAAACATTCCTTGACCTCGCATTGGTTCATGACATGCTTCTGAATTCTCTCAAGCAGGTGGACACTGGCTGTACAATCTTCTTCAGTTTGAGAAGTTCTTCTATACCCAACAGAAAGGAAAATAAAAAAGACAATAGTAAATTTCAAGTCTACTTTCCTAAACCTAATTTCCTGAAAGCAATCATGAATTATAGATAACATATAGAGTTCATATGATCAGCAGCAAGACCATGGGACTATTCCTGGAGCTTCTACATGTCCTTCTTCATCTGACATTTTAAGAGACACTTTCAAATATGCATGCTTGTGATTGATTGTGTTATTTTTCAATTGCCCTCCAAAGTAATAGCAATTCTGGAAAATACCTTTACAGTTTTAAATTCACTTTGTTCTTTGAGTTTCTTTAGTGATAAGTTAGAAGGCTGTGTGTTTGGTGTTCTGTTGATTCTGTTTTTTCAGTGTTATTGAGATTAGAATAAGGAAGTTTGTCTAATTTGTCTTGCTTATTTAACAAGTACAAAATCTGAAAAGAGTACTTAGAGAAGCTTTGCCCTTTTCTTTCTTGCAAACACTACTGAGTGAATCTGAAAATTATAACAGCAATACACGATGTACACAAAGTTATCTAGTGCATGGCAACTATCAAAAGTGTCTTTTGAGATGAGTCAGATGTTAACTTTAAGCCACACTGTGTGACCTTTCATTCTGATTGTGTGATAGTGTCACTAACCCTTGCATGCAACCTTTTCCTAAATTCCTGCCTTCCAAATCAAGCCTTTTAAAACTTGGAGATATAAGCAGCATACATAGTTTTCAGACATTTTGTCTGAATTCTCACAATGAAATACATTTTTTTTGCATGGTCACTATTTAGATAGTGGCATAACAGTGGGCAACCTGATCTAGTGGGTGGCAGCCTTGCTCACAGCAGGGCATCTGGAACTGGGTGATCATTAAGGTCCATTCCAACCCAGTCCAAGTCATTCTATAATTCTATGATTCTATTAACAGAGCTTTCTGCTCTGTAGTCTAGCTATTTCTAGATAACCTAACCTCTCACATGCCTGTCATGTTTTTGTTGGCTGCACAGAAGATCTGGTTCAATAAGGGGATATCTTTCCCATGTGGTTTCTGCTTTCATCATTTGTGTGCATCAGTGTGTGCTGTTGCTGTTTCCCAATGTGCATGACTTAGTAATTATCTTCAGTGACGATTCTTTTGTATCAACTTTATCTTTTTGCATATAGAGGACTTGCTCTTGAATTTCAAAAGCTGATCTCTCCTGAGATGTACTATAATTCTTGATGCTTCTGAGTTCAGAAGACAGCAAGTAATGAGACATTAAGACGTGAGACAGTGTTGGTCTCTTCTCACTGGTGACAAGTGACAGGACGAGGGGAAATGGCCTTAAGTTGCACCAGGGTAAGTTTAGGTTGGATATCAGGAAAAACTTCTTTATAGAAAGGGTTGTTAAGCACTGGAATAGGCTCCCCAGGGAGGTACTTGAGTCACCATCCATGGATGTGTTTAAAAACCATTCGGATGTGGTGCTCAGGGACATGATTTAGTGGAGGGTTGCTAGGGTAGTATGGTTAGTATGGACTTGATGATCTTTACCTGAGATTAACCTGAGCAATTCTATGATTCTATGATTGTAAGAATCTCGGAGGAAGAGGATAGCTCCAAGTCTTTAGGAAAAGGTCTGGATGCTGACAGTGAAGAGTTCCAGGATAGCTGTGATATCACTCCTTTGCTTTGTTGTTTCCCCAGTCAGAGTTGACAGACCTGTGTTATCTCAGTTTACAACGGCAATATCTGAAGTCACTTCATCCGAGAAGTGACTCACAGTTTTGCTAATTTATGAGACATCAAAATGATTGCACATATCAACTAAGAAAAAAGCAATTTCAAAAACCTTTGCTACGCAGAGTGAACAGAAACATGATGATTGTGCTTTAACTCAGTGTTGGCTGATAATTTCAAATATTATTCAAGCATCTTCAAGAGATGCTGAAAAATATAGTCAAGCTAAATGAATGATCACTGTCTCCTTTTCTGGAGTTTATATTTTCTTTAATAAAAATTGAACAATAGTACTGGTTTGTTTCTCCTTCTAAATCTACACAAAACCCTAAAAAGCTTTTTAAATACTTGAAAACTTTTAAAACTAAGCATAAAGTTCAGAGGTTCGGTAGGCCTCCCAGAACTGAATTCTTTACTCACGCTCATTTGTAGAGTCAAGTAACTGCATCTACAGGAGCATGCACTGAGCATTCATTTAGCAATCAGAAATCAGGAATCAGCTGTCTTTTAGCAATCAGGATCTCCTAACAGTCATTAGGCTGGCAGATCTGGTTAGCTACATGGACTATAGTGCTAAGAATAAAGTACATGTCAGCAGTCAGGAGCTGATGGGTCAAGACTGACACCAAAGTTCTACTCAAGAACAAAAGCAGCAGCTGTTCATTCCACGCTCATTGTTATATTCTGGTGCTGGTTGAGTTGGGACTTTGTTGGTGATCCTCTCAGGACTGTCCTTAGCACAGCTAAAATAAGTCACACATGGCATGTTCATCTACTTTTGAGGTTAAGATCAGATATGCCATGAATTCTCCAGTCATACATACAGAAATCAGGGTGCTGCATGCATCTCTGGAACCCATGTTTTGCTGGAAGAAAAGGAAATGTGTGAGTTCTCACATAGGAGAACTGTTCTGGACACAGCCTCTGTGATATCATCTTGAAAGCTGGTATTTCCTAGTTGCCGTCAGATAGTGGTATGATGCCAACTGAGTTCTGGGCTCACAGACTGATAAGTGAGGGACAGGAGGACAGTTTGAATGATTTTATTAAAGGTCTGTGTGCTAGTCCCATGCCCTGTGTATGGAGAGAAGCAGAAATAAGAGTGCTATCAGTCAGTCTATGGGTGTGAATCCACTTGCAGTAAGAGGACCTTACCCAGACATAATTCAAACATAATAGCAGTTATGTAAGTAATGCACATTTAAAAGATAATAGGTCTCAAATGAAAAGAAATTTTTTTAAAATTATGTGCTTTTTCTAGTTAATGTAGTAGAAGAGGCAATGAGAAAACAGACCAGGAATGGGTCTCATTTTCCTGTGCAAACAGATGGGCTTCCGTCAAAACGCAGGCATTGCACTCTGGCTGTAATACATCAAGGTGCTTGATTCCTTGAATGTCTTGACTTTGCATTTACAACCTCTTTAATTTCATAGTATAGGTGATTACAGGCATATAATTTAAAATAACTCATTAAAACAATGTGTTTTACTGACAGCTCAGTTTTCCCAGACCATATAAATTAATCGCTTTCTTATCATTCTCTGACCTTGTTGTTGTAAGTAGGTAGGATGAATTCATTTGACATTTACTCTTTGCCAACTTCACCTTCTGAACATCCTCTACAAAGCAGCAGATTAATTCTTCAGGGTTAAAGTTTGATGTAGACAACACAGCTGAACAAGAGCTGAGAGAATAAGAAACCTCCTTACCACTCACTCCACCAGTCACCAAAATATCAGTGGCAAGATCTATCAAGCCATCTTCCTGTCAGCATGCATCAGAACAGGAAAGAGACGACAGATGATTCCACTTCTCTCCTTGAAGTATCACGGCTTCAACAACAAACTGCTTCTCACTTTGGGGTCGGACAAGGTGGAAAGAGGGCCGTGCCTTTGAAGGGTTGTGCAATTATGCACAGATCATTGCTCAGATCTTTCCCTACACTCAGAACAAGCACTGTGCACATGAACACGACTTGAATACACCTTAAAATAAGAAAAACAAAAATAAAAATACAGATGAGGACTAAAGGAAACCATTCTTACAGTAATAACAGTTTGATGCAATTTTAAAACTGATGAGGCTCCGGTAATAACACTCATTTTGTTTTTCTAGTTTTGCCCGGGAAAGGGACTGCAACATGTAATAAACTATTAACAATACAGAGGAAAAAAACTGACACCCATTCTGTCTGATGTTTTGCCATGAAGATTGACTGGCTACCAACACAAAGATTTTCAGGTCACTGTGTTCCATATTTTCCTCATGAAGTGCATTGTACACTTTGGTCACTTGGATAAATCTGTGTATTCAGTTTCCTGATAAATTTTTTATTTTATTGCCTAATAAAAGGGACTATAAAGATCACGTGGATCTGTAATTGAAGATCCTAGGCTTAAAGAGAGAACAATTTTATAGCAGCACAAGGGATGTGGTATTTGTTCTGAGAGTAGAGCTTACTCACATCATATTTTTTTGCACAGCAGATACAGAACAAAGAAACGCTGAGAATTTTTTTGCAGACAGACACCAACCAGCCGTGGTTCAGTCTTAAGAAATAGGAATGCAACTACAGACAGGGTGCTCTGTGTGCAAGCCCAGCTGTCCTCCCTCCAACCCTGAGCACCAGGATCTGCTGGCTTGGCCTCCCACCCCCTGCAGCAGCAGCTCTAAGGGGCACTTGGCACCTGTGGGCAGCACAGCACTGACCTGACCAGGCTGGGACTTTGGTTCAGCCTTGGACTGTCTAGGGCAAGTACGTAAAAGAGGATATATTTAATCACAGTCAGGAAGTGTGTGAATTGTGATATAGCCTTTAAAAAAAAAATGCTAGCCCTCGTTACCTTAACTTGCTAGATTTCAGCTACATGTTTTTAAGGTTCTACTGTCCAAGGTGTGTTTGATTGATGAGGAACTCCTCCATATGTAATCGCCTGTTATGAGATATCTATTTTTTTTTTAAATTAATATGTACTACACAGGTTTGTGACTAATGGAATGAGAAGAATTTGTGTTTCATCCTTTTCTATCACAGCATACCAGCTTGTGTTAGATGCATTTACTTTAAGGAGAGCATATATTTATGCCCTAGATCATGCATATTAAATAAGAGTTGGTTACTCTGTATTTCTCCTGAATTTTTGGGATCCAGTCTGTTCTGGAGAAATCTTGACTGATTCAACTTCATGAGCTAAAAGATGAAAAGCTTCAGTTTCAAAATGATTTAAATGAAATTTGTCGAAATGGGAAAATGTCAGTTAAATTTCCACTTCAATTTTTTTATTATTCCAGTCAACATTTGAAAGGAAATATTTGAAGGGAGAAGAATGCCCTTTTAATACCTTCTGCACGAAAATGCACCATTCTGGTAACACTATCTAAAGATGATACAGTGCCACATTACAGCTTTCAATATGAAAATTTTTTGTCTCACATCAGAGACTACAACTAAAGTGGAGACTGTATGGACTGCACATCAAACAGAAATATAAGATTAGAGAGGATTATAGATTTAAAAAAAAAAAAAAAGAAGAACTTCTTGAAAGATCCGTTTTAGAGTCTTTTCATAGAAACATTGAATCACCAAGGTTGGAAAAGAACTCTAAGATCATCCAGTCCAACCGTCCACTTATCATCAATGCTTCCCACTAAACCATGTCTCTCAGTACAAAATCTAAATGTTTCTTGAACACCTCCAGCTCAGTGACTTCACCACCTCCCTTGGCAGCCCATTCCAGTGCCTGACCACTTTCCCTGAGAAGTATTTCCTAACGCCCAACTTAAATCTCTCCTGCTGCAACTTGAGGCCATTCCCTCTCATTATATTTCTAGTTACATGGTAGAAGAGGCCGAATCCTACCTCACCATGACCTCACTTCAAGCAGTTGTAGAGAGCAATAAAGTCACACTTGAGCCTCCGTTTCTTCAATCTGAACAATCTCAGATCCCTCAGCTGCTTTATTATTTTTTTAATCAATGTTCTGGCAGATTTGTAAAGAAACAGGAGTAGGAATATAATCTCTCGAGGACAGAAAAGAAATTTACTATAAGAAATTTAGTAGCAGAAAGAAATAAAGGCATGAACATCTCAAGCACAGAAAAATTTGCTGGAAACTGGCAGTAAAATGGTTGGAGGAGGAGAGACTACAGAATGTTATGCAGTCACTTCTTACCTAATTCATTGGTGTGTTATAATGGAGCAGAAAGAAAATATGTTTTTTTAGTGTATCATACAGAAGTTTTCAATATCAGCAGTTCATGTGTAGTGTAGGAGGGACAGCCACTGTCCAGGATGGTAACTGAACCTTCATGACAAGTGAAAAAGAGTACAAGGCTGCTATAAAGAATGGAAAGTATTTTGCTGGACAGCAACTGGAAAATATTCGTTTCTTTATCATTGTTAAACAAAAGCTGAGGGAACATGTTAATGCTTTTACAAATATAGTTTGGGGAAAATCTATGACAAATGGTAGTGTGGACACAAGAACATGTGTCCACATGAACACAAGCTTAAATTCACTGAAAATAATTCTAGTCTTCAAATTCAAAGAATATCTCTGATAATAAGACCGGTGAGGAGCTGTAATAACCTGCAATGGGGAGTAATGGAGACATAAGAATATACACAGCTGACTGTTTTCTTGTTAATGTAACATATTGTCCTCTGTCCCAATCAGTAAGTGAAATACCTTACCACCTAGAACAATATAAAGCTCAACTTTTTCCCAGACATGGAGCAAATGTAATTTTTGAGTATTTTCTCTTTTGCTGCTGTCATTCTTTACTACCTTCTCCTGACACATATTAGCATTAAGATTTCTTCTATCCCTTGCACATTAAAAAAAACCAGACTTATGTTGTATTTGCTTCTGCTAGCCCATTTTCCTGTCCAATACCTTCTTCTCCTTCATAATTTCCCATTTAGAACAGCCTCAAGACATTTACTGTTTCATTATATTTTACAGTTTTGTTTTTATCTTAACATTCTGCTTGTCTGAGAAAAAAAGCTACAAATGTGTGTTTTGGTGATCCAGTTTACTTTCTAATAAAATGAACTGATCAAACCATAAAGGTAGGGCAAGGTAAGCGGGCAGTAGGAGGAACAAGAAGCCAGAGACTGGAGCTTCTTCTGTTAGCATCACCCTGCAGGCGGCACAAGCCATGGCTGTTAGCAGGTACCAAGCATTGTTGCTATGAGTTCTGTGCCAAGACAGTGAAGAGAGACAACAAACTTTCTCATCGTTGCCTGCCAGCCATAACGCCTGCCCTGGTACTCAGAAAATTAATGTTAGAATTCAAGTTAGAATGACTACACTCTAAAATAGTTTGCAGATCATCCCCTGTGCTACCTGCTCCATGCTGTGGCTGGGAATGCCCTGCTGATGTCTACCAGTTCCCTGCTGATGCTGCTTGCTATTCACAGTTGTGCCCATCTCACCCCCTTTGAATGTAAACAAAGACAGGAACACAGACTCCAAATGCTTACCTCGCATAGAGCAGTGGCTAGAGGACATTAAAATAGCATCCCTGGCCTTTCATTCTTTCTTCTTCATCTAGGCATTCAGATTGAGCAGCACCTCACCTTTGTGCTGGTTTGTGCCATGCCCTGAAACTGATCTTGGCAAGGTTACTTTCATTTAGCTCCATGACCTGAGCTTTTTCACCCTATGGCCCCCAGGCCCCCGGAAGAACTGTTGTCACATAACAGAGGGAGAGCCAGAAGGAAACGTTGCTGGACTGGGGCTGCTGCTACCACAAATGCCCATGGCTCACCATGGTAAATGAGAGGACCACATCCACAGCTCCATAAGCACTACCTCAAGCCAGAGCACATGGGCTGAGCTTTCACAACCTCACACTGGGCTCTGAAAATTGTTCTAGTATGAAGAACAAGAGGGATTACAGTACTCCTACTTCTTCAGTGCAAGTTGTCCCTAGCATTCAGTTTACTCTTCTTTCTCACTTGCCTCTGCCCATAGCCCATAGGAATCTTGGAGACAGAAATTTTCTGATTTTCCCCCAAAATGTGCTTAAATGTACTGCCAGCTTCTCCTGGGAGTTCTCTTTAAAAATGCACAAGTTGCTCATCCCTACTTTGGAGTCATTGCTCGCCAAACCCAAAATTATTCCACAAAACTCAGCTAACTTCATATTTAATAAGAAATAGATAAGCCCCCCAAAAGGGCTTCCTGAGCAAGGAATCAATCAGATCCAGATGCTTTGTCCACCTGCTGTAAAATGACTTGCCCTTAGAGAAACAACTATTCTGGTATTGTTTACATGACTGATTTGCCAGACAAACCACACGATTGTCTCTGCCTAGTGAGCCATGCGACACTGATGGGGCAAGTCTAATGTAAGGGACTCTGCAAGAATGTAACCCCTTTAACTGAATAAACTGTGCAGCTTTCCATTTGTTCGTCTGAGTCTGTGGCACGTGCCCTTAGCTATAACTTGCAGTCAATGATCTGTTTAAAGAGTTAAGCTGTACATCCAGGAAACTTGTCACGGGGAAGAGATTATACCACTGATGCAGCATTCCCAGTTGTCATCTTGTGTAAAACACATTAATTAAAGCAACTCTATCAGCTCCTTGAGGACAGCGGACTATGCTTCATTGGATGTTGCTCAAACCAGTAGTGGCCATCTACATTCTCAGCTGTGTACACAAGGGCAGTTCTTCAAATTCCAGCAGCTAACGAAATGGCCAACTGCACGTATAGACAAAGCCAGGGTGCTCTGACAATAAAATTTCAATAAATTTGAGTTTGTCAGAGGCATTCTCCCTTTTTTCCTCCTAGAGGAAGCACTACTTGCTGTGAGCTATACCAATTATTTGAAGGATGAGAAAAACGGTTTAAATCATCATATTATACACATAAGAAGGAGAATGTGGAAACCAAACTAGATTTGTGCCTCATTAAATGCCACTGACCTTAAAATGCATATGTTCCTGTCACGCTGGTATTGCTAACTGTGCCTCTGTGCATCATGCTGTCAATTCGAGAATGAGCATCCTGAGATGCCCATAGGTCACACACTTTATTCACTTGGCAATGATTTTAGAGATTATTGCCCAGCAACGATTTTTTGTCATATATAATAAGTCAAAGAGCAATGAGCAGCAATTGTGCAAGACAGTTTTTCATTGCTGCTTTTTATTTCTGTGGGCTGCTGTGCATTTGGCAAACATTTAACCCATTTAACCTTAAAAGTTCTTGTCTCATTCACCCACATCAGGAGATTATAACGAGTATTATGGACTCTTAAAAATTCTGCACTGAAAGCTGTGCCTACATTCCCCTTATTTACACTCACTCTTATCCTTCTTGCAGTTATGTTTTGGAGGAAGGCATTGCTCAATAAAATTTACCATCACATAATTTAGCACACTGACATATAGGTGAATTTAGCTGTGCTCTGTTTTGCCATTTCTTGATTGTTTTCTGCATGGAAAACATAAAACTATTTTCACTTCTTTTACCTCCTTAAATGTGATTGTTTTGCAATACTTCAGAATGCCTACGTACTTTAACAAATTGATGATATCTCAGGTTAAGATGTATTTCTAACTTAGGTGACTAAAAATGTGTCTTCTTGCTTTTTACTTCCTTTGTATGATTGCTGTACCTCACTCCACATGGCAAGTGTGTTGTTGCTGTTTTTGCAAAAGAGGAAAGGGGAGGGAAGGGGAGGGGAGGGGAGAGGAGGAGAGGAAAAAGAGAGAGGAGAGGAGAGGAGAGGAGAGGAGAGGAGAGGAGAGGAGAGGAAGAGAGAGGAGAGGAGAGGAGAGGAGAGGAGAGGAGAGGAGAGGAGAGGAGAGGAGAGGAGAGGAGAGGAGAGGAGAGGAGAGGAATGATCAGGATACTGGATTAGACTTGTAAGAACCCTACTGCCATATTGCCCAGGCTTCTTCAATAGTCTGGAGTAAGCCAAGTGCCAGGTGGAGAAGTGGTGATCCAACGTGGAGTCTTGCTCCTACTGTAGATTTCAGACTCAAAATTTGGACATTAAAACTTCCACCACTGGCATGGAAATATGCAAACAGACGATATGTATTCCAGAAGAGGTGTATCCTGATCGTATCTGTCTCAGAACAAATATTCAAAGTGGGGATGATTATAATGCCATGCCTGGGCTCCAGTCATTCAGTCTGCAGAGCAGATTGTTTGTCTGTATTTCACTGAGACCTTTGCAACAGACAACAGTACCATATTCTAAATATACTTTTACATTTCTTTTTCAAGCTGAAAACTGTTACCACATAGCAAGTAATATATGGTTCATTGTGCTTGCTTTCCTGCCTGTTCTGATAACACGAATCAAGTCACCCTGGATCTTCATCTTTTAGAGGCAGCTCTGTGAGGCACAGGTTATATTATGTGTATTTGTCTTTATATAAATACACTTTTAGCCTCCACTTAGTTAGTTGAATCCTATGTCACCATTCAAAGGAAAGGGCATTGACTCGATAGTATGACATTGAAAATAATTATATCATTTCTGAGCCTAACCCATTCATAAACCCACTCTTGACACTTTCTTTCATTCCAGAAAATCAGCAAAATAAACAGAGAACAAAAATTAAATAGTGTTTTTCTTAGCATTGTTGTTAAGCCTTTAAAATTGCTACCTGAAGCATTCATGACCATTGTGATATCTCATCATCCACTTCTCGGATTTCAAGCACTCTGCTGCTGTTTTTGTCAGTCTAACTTTCTTCTAAGAGCTTCCTAAGTATCTTTTATTGTAGCTGATCTGTATATGTTTTTTCTCTGACTTCCAGAAACCATGTCAAGCTGACCTGATCAAATATGAAACTGGATTCTTTGCAATAGCTCTCTCTGTTAAGAAAGTGTGGTAGGATTTTCAATAGATACAATTTCAACCTCTTCCTGCCCTGAAATAAACTAAAGTGCTTTTTAACATACACGCAGTCCCCCGTGCTACTAGGGCAGATGTCTACACAATATCTGTCTGGCTGGCTGCTTTTATCTCCATTATTGGAGTAACTGAGTTCTTCACAAGCACCGAGGAATTAATTTTTCCTCAGAACACCATGTGGTTTTGAAGTACTAACTTCATTATCTCTGTGGGGAATTAATAGAAAAGAGAGATTAAGAGCTAAAGCCTAAAGGTACTCAAGGTTTGCAACATTGGGCTAAATAGCATCTAAAGGCACTGAACCTGATGTATTTTCATCTCCAGGTCAGCTAGTCCTGGGGAGAATTAGGAGCTTGTGGAACTGATCCCAAGAAACCTTTGAAACTATCCAAGATTTAAGTACAGAAGGAGGTGGAACTTAAGTTAAATGCCTCTGCCTGTTCCTTTTATAGCGAGCATCTACACTTGGTGGGGCAAAAATAATAATAAGTAATTGGAAATTATTGGAAAGCGCTTATCTCAAATAAATGAAGAAATAGACTTTAGGGAGGTGGAAGCCTGGTTTTGAATATTTCCACCTAGACAAAAAGGGGATCTGAACCAGGTTTCCTGCCTACCTCAGGTCTGCTCATGAAGATCCTTGTTCTTTCCCAGTATTTACCTCATTGTTCTTAGGATTTTCAGGTATTTCTGAAGTTCACAGTAGTTCAGGGCTTTATGATTCTATCAGTGCTCGTAGCACAGTAGCTTTGTACAGATAATCTATGGAGTGTACAGGTTCATGGAGTTAGGGGACTAACAAGTTCTTCTTCAAATTATCAGTTTCCCTTACCTGGATTGTGTCCTTTGTTATCAGAAAAGAGATATCAGATGCACCCTTGTCTACAGGAATTGAGCTAAGACTTTGTAGGATGCTCTGCCTTACCCTTGAACACATATACATAATTATCTGTGCAAGCAAAGAGTGAGAGAAAGAGAATCCAGATTCCTTGAACTTCTGATGACCTTCTAGCCTTAACTGTTGTGAATCAATGGTGGTATGTTTGCTGGTTGGGTAATTTTTCATCAAAACCTGGGTACAAATCACAGAGTAAGCTAAAACTAGAGCATCTGCAAGAGTCACCTGTTTCTAGGTGCCTCATAAGTTTCAGCCAAGAATAGCTTGCCCTAATCATGAAAGAAAATGATATTAGAGATGATATTATTGAGTAAAAATTAGCTTTAAAAAGTTTGTTTTAATTGCATAACAGAAAAAAACTCATGAAGCAGTTCATGATCTTTTTTCTATGCAGCCAAGTAGTTTTTGTTGTTGCCAAGAACATATCATGTAAACAGCCTTAAATCCAAGAGATGTAATTACACAGCATATTCGAACTTAGGCTTAGGAGAACAATTCCAGAAAAGGATATTTAATTCTGGAATAGTGTCCAAAGAATGGAGGAGAAAACCAGCAAATAGAAAATGATAAACTGGGTGTATGGAAATGCCATCTGGATGTTTACTCTTTTCTAAAATTTCACAATGCATATGCTGTTTCTATGCCTACTGAAAGGAACATTCCCTTTGCAATGCTACAAGCTTTATAACAGCCCTTTTACTGAGATGCATTATTGATGGGACTAGCAAAAATATGCATTTGGGAGGTGAGCAAGGATTGAGAGCAAGTTCTTTAAAATATTTGCAAGAATATAGAAAAATGTCTTCTAAGGTTGCTGTGTTTGCTTACTCTTTAATCCAGAAAAGTGCACAGATTACATGTTCCATATATCCATTTTAAAACTTAACAACACCTGAAGTTTCTAATCAGAAAGCTATCCAAATTTGCCACTTTAAAATGCTCCACCTTGGAGTTTGATACAAATTATTTCTCTAGGAAAAATCTGTGAAAAAAGAACTCACATAAATTATTTGGGTTATCTTGGTTATGTGGCAATGACCTTTTAAGTGAGTCAGAAACAGCAGCTAAAATAAACACTGTATTTTCATTCCATGCATCCTCTGAAAAGACACTTTTGCTGTTCAGGTCTAGAAGGTACATTATATCACAAATTAATATTTCAGTAGCAATTCTGAACAACTCTCATTGCCGTGGTTCTGTTCACCCATTGTAGGGCAGTGAGAAGTGATAAGATGCTGTTTCTGAATACTCCCTCTTATGAGAAAGGACAGAACTCATCAGATAGAAAGGAATACACACACATCCTTCAGCCTTTTTCCAACAATACAAGCCAGGTCTAATTTAGCTTTAGAAGTTAATTATGGTTGATCTGCACTGAAATATTCTCTGAAGTGAAATATATCCTAGGATGAGAGTCTTGCCTTTGGAAAGCTGCTTTTGTTTCCAAAGACTATAAAGGAAGTAGTGAGACTGCCAGGAAGACATCCCAGACAAACAAGTTGGTATCTTAAAGCGGATGGATGCATCAAATACCCATCAAGAGGCAGGTAACGCAAGGACTGTAGGGGAAATTTTCCCCATCAGTCGCAGGTTTGGAACTAGCTATAATGCGCTTCTATCCTCTGTAGGATCTGTTTTTACATTAACAGTAGCATATCCAACTATATACACATTATTTCTAACCCCACAGAGGTGAAAATGATTCCCAAGAGATGAGTGATGAGCTCTCTGGATATTTCTGAGATGAACCATCACATTCTGGGGGCAAATGTGGGGAGAAAATGTTTCCTACAAGTAAATCAGCCCCTGCAGAATTGCATCTGAAAATCTTTATGTAACATTTCAAACAGGTAGTGATGCGTTTATTGCTCAACATGCTTACTTTCAGTTACAGGAACAATTGCCTTGGGATATTACTTTTGATGTGTTTCCTCTTCCCCCTCCCCCACCCCCCCCCCCCCCCAAAAAAAAAAAAAAAAAAAAAAGAGAGAGAGAGAGAGAGAGACACTCAAAGAATCATAGAATAACCATAGTTGGAAAAGACTGCTCAGATCATCCAGCCCAACTGTCCACCTATCACCAATATTTCCCCACTAAACCATGTCCCTTCTCAAAACATCTAGACATTTCTTGAACACTTCCAGGGTTGGTGAATCCACCACTTCCCTGGGCAGCCTGTGCCAGGGCTTTCAGAGAAGAAACTTTTCCTAAAATCCAACCTGAACCTCCTCTGGCGCAACTTGAGGCCACTCTCTCTAGTCCTGTTGTTAGTTACATGGAAAAAGGGCTGACATCTACTTGGCCACAACCTCCTTTCAGGTAGTTGTAGAGAGAGATAATGTCTCCCCTGAGCCTCCTCTTCTCCAGAAAGAGGGATGTAGGAAGAGGATATATGAGGGTGTGTGAGAAAAACAGTTGCTTGTATCATCAGAATGATAATAAACATTTCCATCAGAAGAGCAAAGAAAATCAATGCGGGACGCCCAGAGAAAGACAAGGTGATTCTAACATAGATCACTGTCTGCTGCTAAATTAGGAATCCTCTAGGTCAGGTCATAGGTGAATGAGCACCAGATTTGCTGAAAAGACTTTTCCTTAGCAAAAATATTGTTAGATATATTTAGGTCTCCTTGAGTGATCTAATGGCTTAAATTACGTTTTCATTTTCTGTAACAGTACTTGCATAGCCCATTTTGCAAGTAAATGATTTGGATTTGGAAAGAGGTAAACATGCTAGAGATGTAGCAACTTAAAGGACTTGAAGACTCACCTCATGGTGCACAGAAGGGCAACACAATAAGAAAGTATTGATGCAAGTGAGACAAGTATCTTGTGCTAGTTCCCTTCAAGTTGAATGGAGAGCAGAGAAAGAAAGAGCATGATAGACTAATGGCTCTCTCAGAGATAGACCTGTGGATGAGCAAATTCCTCTGAGGAAGGGGAATGGAACAAGATAGTTTAACAATTGAGAAAGAATCAGTTGGTGAGTGATGATAAATTTTATGAACTTGCCGCATCATTTGCGCTTCTGGAAATGTATACTCAAGCTACTTCCTAAAGAGCAGACTTGAAAATATTCAAAATCCATGATGAATTGCTGTAGCAATGCAGTGAACATAAGGCATTCCATGTGAAACAGAAAATAGTGACATCTATTCTAACAGAGTCTGGAGAAAATGAAATCTGGTCTTCTGGTGTTTTATCTTTGTATGTTGCTATTACAAGTAATACCTAAATAATTTCCATTTAGACATGCAGGAAGGATGAAGTAAAACCTATCTCATTTGTGTCTATTTAGATATTCAGCAGAGTCAGACATTCTTGCTCCTGTCCAGGTAGAATTAGTCCATGAGAATGCCTTTAATTTTAGTATATAAATAAATGCATGCCAGTAATATCAGGGAGTCATAAACCAGTTTGAGACATCTCTCCAGGAACCAGTGTGCATCTCCAGTATAGAGAAAAGAGCAGGAAAAAGTCCTGAGTAAAACAAGGAGAAGCTGTGAAAATCTCAAGGACCAGTGTTAGCATTCAAAACCACGCAAAATCATCACATACATTCCTGTGAGCTGTTGCTGTGCCTTAACTTTTTACCAAATATTTTGCCCACATCATGTGCTGGAATAAGAGCTGCTAGTGGCCTCTCCCCTGCAGCAGCCCTAGCCTTGTATGGGGAGAGAGGAGTTTCTTGGGCAGGAGGACCACAAGGTCTCTCACAAAACCTGATTTATGGACAGCAAGCTTTGAGCCCAACAGCATAAGGAACAGCAGGCCTTGGCTGAAGTCAACAGCGTTACGGCAAGGAAGAACTTTTCCTGCAGTCAGGAAGGTCCTCAGACATAAACACTGCAAGAAGCAGAACTTTCAATGGAAAGAGACCCTTCCTAGGGCTGAAAACATGTTGGGAGTCTGAGCAAATGCAAAACGTCGTTGAGAACTTAAAGAAATGATGTGAGAATACTCTCAGTAAAATATACCTCAATATGAAAGTATTAGCAAAAATCTGTATTAACTGCTGTTTTGTGCTGGGAAGCAACAGGCTATGCAGGAGTTCTGCGAAAATAACATATCCCAGGGGTTATGTTAGAGCAGGGATTAAATGAAAGTCAGCTGTGACATGCCCTCGAGAAAAAGAGCAGTATAAGCTGTAGGTCAGCTTGTAAGGGAAAGGCACTGTAGCTCTGTTTTGTGTTGGCAGGGCCTTAGCTGGACAGTCACTTTTAGGGTGGGACATAAAAAAATCAAAAGATTTTAGAGAAGTCCAGAAAACATGATTTTTAAGGAAAAGAATTCAAAGAATTGGTCTTTAGTCTGAAGGAAATGACTGAAGCGACAATAGTCCTCAAATTCACAGGAGGCTGTGGAAGAGGAAAAGAACAATCTGCCCTAATTCTCTGGGCTGGGGCGGGAAGGCCTCAAAAGAAGTAAGGAAACTTCAGGTCACAAGAGAAGGAGAAAGAAACATCTGCATGCAGTGAGAGCAGAGTGTGGGCTGTGCCTGCTGTGGAGTCACCTGCACCTGGGTGTGTAAAAACAGACCAAGGGAAAGGCTCCAACAGAGCTGATCCCATGGCGGGATAAGGAATGAGCTTCTGAGCTTCACTTTGTGCCTTTTTGTCTGTGGGTTTCTAAAAGAGCAGGCTGACTCCCAGCTGCTTTTGTTGGCCATCAATGGAGATAATGTTTTAATATAGTTGTAAGACCTTTCCTGCCAGAAAGCACTACTTTAAGGCAGAGCTGACCAGAAACATAGTACATAGCAAATGGGCGAGAGCCTGACCCCATGAAAGCAGATTTTCAGTAGATTTCAGTGATTCTTATCATCACGTTCCCAGTGAGCTCTGCAGAAACTTACATATTTTACACTAACATAATGATTTTATTCATCAAGACAGAAGAAAGATCTGGTGAAGATTCTAGACAGACATAGGGAAATGCAAAACCTTCACTCAAGAGTTTATAGGGCAAAGAGACAAGAGGGGAATGAGAAGCAAACTGCTCTTGTTTCTCCAGCACTGACAAGAAACAGGCACAGAAATACCAAATCCTTTGTGCATGTGAAACCCTGCTAGTGTTTTCAGGCAAGTAGATGGACTTTTTGAAAACAGTTTGGAAGCCATTTCCATAAAAGCAACTGTTGGCAGTTCAATCAGTAAGCACATAACTTTAGGTGGTCACTGACAAAATTTCTTTAGGCATGGTAAAGCGATGCCATTGACTTCACTGGGAGCTCAATGGGAAAGACTTTTTAGGACATTACACGGTTTGTGCTTCAGATTGGATAAAATACTCCCCTCTAGTATTTGGATTGCAATATATCTAAGTTATTTTAGAATGTGCTCACTATTTAGTGCCCAAAATACAGAAGCTGTGTTTTTATAAAGTTAATGGCAGGTTGTTTTTGGACAACCATTTTATGTCCTGTGGGTTTTGGTCACTTTTAATAACATCTACACTATGAGGAAAAAAATGTCTTTTGACAGAGGTATTATCCTCCCGTTTGGCTCTGAGTTTGTGATTTATAGTGACGGATTTAAAAGAAAAGAAAAATTGTCATAATTCAGGCTTCTGAGTTTTAATCTGCATTAGCAATCTGTGACTGTGGATGCAGACAGTGAAGCAGTGGTAGCTCAGGCTTACGTGTGCCAGAATCCTGTGAGCCAAATGTCTTGGTGACATTTCAGGTCTAAAAGATCATTTTTTTCAAACCCTTTAGTCAGAGGAGACTGAACTCATAGTTCCTTTAGTTCATACTAAAAATGGAAAATGCATTCTTTTCTGAGTCTGGATTGACCAAGATATGAAAATTCTGCTAGTTTGGCACTGAAGCCACTGAGGCAAGTCCTATGCTTTTAGTCAGACTGCTGTGCCCTAATATTGTAAGCTTTATTAACATTCTATTAAATTAAAAGCGGATGTTTGTATGTGCATGAGTGGAAGTATGTATGTTTATATGAATTTGCATATACTTTGTGTATTGTTTTAATATGGATTCAGATGCACATATACATAAATAAATTGTATTTTATAGATGTATATATACAGAGAATATACATAACTTATACATACATTTATTGAATGTGCACTTTTCTAAATTATAAACAAAATGAGAACTAAGAAGATTAAGATAGGAGGTTTGAAAAAAAGTGGATTTTTTTTCCCAATATGGAATTTGATCCAGTGTGGTTATAAACTTTCTTATAAGAATGTAATATTTCTCTCATTTCATGTACAGAAGCAGTAGGAGATGGTATTTGTCAGGAGGAGATAAAAATGTTTTCTTCTCATTAAAAAAATAAAAAGAAGAAAGAAGAATGCTTTAGCTTTCCATTTCAGCCTACTTTATCCATTTTCATACTAAAACCACAATGAATACTTCTGGAACACTGCCACTCCAACCCCTCCCTTGTCATTTGAATGCTTTCTTTGTGAGGTCAGACTCCAGGAAGTTTGTATAGAAGTTCAGTAAATCACCGTATAGCCAGTAATAATAAGTGAATAAAATAGTTTGCTTTGTAGAATCCTAGAACAGTAGAATTATAGAATCATAGAATGGTTTGGATTGGAAGGGACCTCAAGCCCTCCGTGTTCCAAGCCTCTGCAGTGGCCTGGTCCCCCACCAACTCAGTTTGCACAGGGCCCATGCAGCCTGGCCTTGAGCACCTCCAGGGATGGGGCACCACAGCTCTCTGGGTAGCTGTGCCAGGGCCTCACTAGTCTCTCAGTGAAAAATTTCTTCCTGACATCTAATATAAATCTTCCTTCCTTTAGTTTAAAACCATTCCCCCTTGTCATATCAATATCAACCTGTGCAAAAAGTTGATTTCCCTTATGTTTATAAACTCCCTGGAGATAATTTCTAATAATTGGAAGGCCACAATGTGGTCTTCTCGGAGTCTTCTCTTCTCCAGGATGAACAACCCAAACTGCCTCAGACTTTCTTCCTTAGGAGATGTGCTCCAAATCTGAAAAAATGTTATATTTTTTTCTCTCATATCCAGAGCAGAACAATAAAACATTTTGTATTCATACTCTGGAAATCTAGATCTAAGGTGGGAATTAGGATCCATTTTTTCTGGCTGAATGGGGCAAGATCTTGTCCCCGGTGGCCTGGGGTTTGCCAGGAGGAGCAGGCAGGGTGTGGGCTACAGTGCTGAGGAAGCAGAGGTCGATCAGTTCATGACTCACATGGGGCCTGGAGGGGTGAAGGACGGAAGGACACAAGCACTAATGACAGTGGAGGCTGGTGGTCACGTTGTACCTTGGGTACAGGATAGAGCTCACTATTTTGTTTAAAAGTAGAAAGATATATTTTCTGCCCCCACAATGAAAACCTTCCACGGCTCCTTATTTTGCTCACCACAAAACACTAGCACCAAATGCACACAAACCAGCCCAGTCTCTGGCTTAAAAGGACAGCATAGCCCTTGTCCTTATGATCTTGCTCTTTCCTGCTGAACACCAGTATTGTGCAGAACAAACAGCAGTGAACCCTTCGTTCAGTGTTCAGTCTGGTGTAGGCTTTGAAGGCACCTCTGCAGACCTTTCAGACATTACTTCCCAGCTGTCCTCCTGAAAATAAAACAAAAATAAGCAGTAAAAATAAAAACATTTCCCAATCACAAATAGAGAAATGTATTTGCTTCATTCTCCTGAATTAAGATCTTCAATCTTATATAATTTCACAGCCTTCATTTTTGCAGGTATATACTAAACTTCAGGGAATTACAATATAATGGAAAACTCACAGTTTGCCAAAAGACCAAACTTGGTTAAGAATTATCACTAAAACCATAAGAAGTTCCTGTTCTTTTCCAGACTGCAATGTGTAAAGATTCTAGCATTGGTTTTGATGAAAATTATTTATGAAAAAAGAGTTAAAGTACAATACAGTAATAAATCATGATGACTTTTTTCCCCAAGTAACTAGCATTTCCAGCTTAGCTTCTAAGAGGCGTAGAAAACGTGCAGTCAATTTATTCGCATTACTTCTTAGACTCTCAAGACTCAAGAGCAAGGGAAGGAAGAAAATAGATACAAGGCTGTGTAACCTAATCACTTTTTTTGCAGAATAAAACTCATTAACTGAAGTCATTCAGCCCTGGTGGCCCTACCAGGATGGCAGTCATGCCAGCCCCACAGGAAGAAACTAGACCAGAGATTGATGAATGTAAGTCACAAGGACAACAAATATTAAAAGGAGATTTCATGATTATAACCAAGGCAGCAAAGAGTCATTGAGCAGGTGTGGAGCTGGAGCCCTGGCCTGGGTGTGGATGTCAGGGCTGCTGGGTCCAACTCCCCACTCACATTCAACATTTTCCTTTCGTGTACTAATATAGGGCTTCTATGCAAGATAATCCACCAGAACCCTCTGACTCCTTCCTTTTTGTGTGAGAAAAATATAGCAGAAGACACTGACCAGCTGCTGGAACCAAGTAATATTTCCCCTGATGAAGAAACAGTGGATGAAAATTAGAGAGCACAGAGCATCTCTTTTTGTTACAAAATCTGAATAAATCTAGAGAAGCTCCAGGAACAAAGGAAAGAAGGAATCAAGGCATATTTCATACTTATTTGTAACCCATTGAAGCTGACCTATAGCAATCAAAACATAATAAGTCCAATTCATTTGACTTCCTGCTGTAAATCCAGAGCAGGTTGCTCCCATCTCATGATTCCTGCCACAAGTGAGCTCTTCATTCCACTGCCTTCACCCAGCTCTTCCAAAATCCACACTAAACTTTGAAGAACAAGTATTTACTGGGGGGGGAAATGGTGCAAGGTAGGAAATGAGACAAAGGTATAGGAAAAGAAATATAAGGAGATGAAAATAGCTGAAGTAGACTGGGCAAAACACACAATTCTTGGTTGGGTTATCCTTATGAATGACAGCAGGTGTACGTTATGAATTTAGAGTTTCCCTGTTCAGGGATTTAATATATTTATACTGAATGTTATTTGAGGAATTACTTCCTTTATAGAGTTTCATTTTGATGATACAATGAAGAATTGATACAATTTCTTTTTAAAGAATTGTTAGACAATTTTCTAGGCAATGTTTAAACTGTTACTTCAGGTTGGAATAATATTCTGCTAGATAAAAAAGTTACATTCTGCATTCTCCAGCCTTCCCAAGTAGGGACCGGTCACATTTGTTTGCCTGTGTTGGTTTGTCTGCTTGGGGCTTTTGCTTGGCTGCTTGTTCCTTGTTTATTTTCCTTGGCTGGGAAAACAAAATAAATACTGAAAAATTGCTGTGCTCAGATGAGAGGGAAAGGATTAATCATAGGTCTGGATGTCATGCGTAGTAATTGATATATTTCTCAAACTCACCAAGGGAAAAATGCAGTGTGGAGATCTCAGAAGATTTTTTACATCCCTCTAATTACTGGAGTTCAAACAAGAGGTTAAGTTAGGTTAAGTCAAATGTGCAAATACAGCTGGTCAGATATTACTAATAGCTGTCTTGGATAAGTAAAAATAATACTTTCAATCATCAAGTCTTTATGTCTATAAAGGTATTCATAATAGAATCAGAGAATCATAGAGGATTTTAGTTTTGAAGGAAGCTCAGTAGATGGCCTGGTCAATGCAGCTCCAACCCTGCAGAGATGGCTCAAGACTTTGTTCTATCAGTTTTTGAAAATCTTCAAAACTAAGAACTCTGTGAGCAGTCTGTGCCAGTGTATGAGAATAGCAAGTGGGAAAACACATTTCCTACCAACTAATCTGAGCTTCTTGCAGCAAACTGTGTCCATTGCCCCTTGTTCTCAGTATGGGACTGAGATGTGTAATAACTGTAGGATCAACAAGCCTGAAATGTTTTCTTTAAATATCTGTTGTGGCTTTTGAGTGGTTTCAGAGAAGTTAGAGCCTTGCTTGATCATCTGTTTTATAGAAAACATTGCATTTGAATGCTCAAAGTACCGCAAAAAATAAAATAAGGAAGTTTGGCGTGTTTATGTGTAGAATATGTACATATATAAAAAAATATATATGCATATCCTAGTATATATGTAATGTGTGTATCATTTGTATGTATAATGCATATGTAGGTGTGTGTGACAGAGGAAGGCTGCCTGAGCACTGCTGTAGGCGTTGTGTAGGGCTGAGCATGTCGCTGCCAGCCAAGAGCAGGGCCGCACTGCCCCGGCGTGGCGGCTTGTATCCTTGCACGCTTTCGTTCACTGACATTCTCCTCACTTTTTATCTTCAGAGCTTTGCTCCATTGAGGCGGATCCACATGAGGTCTTGGTTTCCATTGTAACAGTCTGCAGATAACAGGCTTGCTTCATTACTGAGTAGTTGGAAGTAGCCCCAACAGCACCACACTTTGCTTTGTGTTTAAGTCACCCACTACAACGGCAGATGGATATGAACAGAACGATGTGGATTTTGTGGAATGATTTTTGGGAGCAATGTGTGTGCCTGTGGCTTCCCAGGGTTTGATCCGTCAGTCGCTGCATTCCTGAGAGAAATATAGAGTGATAAGCATGCATCACCTAAAGTATTTACACTAACATTGCTGTCCTGAAGTAGTTCTCACGCCTGTGTAACAGATGAGGCCTCAATGTACCTGATTTGGAGGATTTTAGGCCAATTTATCAGCCCTGTGTAAGTCATATGGAGTCAACTGAAGGTACTGTGAGCATTACTCAGTGACCTCAAACATCAGATTCCTGCACCGGATCCAAACAACACTATGGCTAGAAACAATCTTTGAACTTAACTTGAAAGTGTATGTGGGCTCTGCCTCTGTGCCTGGCTTTTCCTTAACACCTTCATCCAAACAGTGTAAGAGAAAGCCAAGTTTCAGGTTGAATTAAGCTGGTGTTCCTGCCTGCTTAGCAGGTTGCACATATGCTTCCAGGGAAACAGAGCTCACAAATGTAGAAATACAGAGACTCCAGGCTATCCAAGGTTGGTCAACTTGATTTAGAATGATACCCAGCCAGGTCACCCATTGCAATCACTGCTGCTGCAGCCTAGGAATGAAAGTAAAATATGAACAAGGCTATAAAGTTTGCTTTCTGTAGGGATGCAGCCTGCTGAAGGGATTTATGTGTGTCAGAGCTGCTTACAACATCTCGTAGTGCCAAGGGTAATTTTTCCCTATTTTTCTAGGGCCTGATTGTATTCTTTAATTCCTTTTACATAGTAATCAAAAAGAAATAAGAATGAGGACAGTCATTCTGGTTTTCAGAATTGAGTTTGCTCAGACAAGCCTTTTTTTTTTTTTAATTATCCTTTTTTTTTTTTTATATGGAGATTTCTGGAAAGCTGATGCATTTAATGCAATTAGCCACAACCTTGACAAACGTACTGCATGAGGATAAGCAGGTTATATTATAATTGTTACTGAGTCAATACATGTATTTCCTTGCTGGACTTGTTAATTCAAGCCTCTGGCCATGGTATAATGAGTTTATGTTGGCAGGGACATGGCACTGTTGCGGGAAATTATTGTTTTCAAGCTTATTGTTACTGAGGAAAAGAGTAGATGAAGGGACATAGAAATATAGTTGGGAAGTAAAATTGCCAAAATACTTGCTTTATTGGAAAAAGAATGATATTTTATGTAATTATATATATAATTAAGACATTTATGGGGATGAACATAGCAGATTACAGGTTTCAGTGGAACTTAAATAGAAAATGTTCAGGAGTCTTACAATAGACTGTAATTATTGTAAATTGGAGCAAATATGATATGCTCCTAGGTTACATCAAATCCTGTCTTTGATCCAGACAGCAATTATATTTATTTTGGATAGTGTTAGGAAAAAAAAAAAATGCTGTCGTGTTGTTGTGACTCAGCTAAATCAACAGGGAGCTGTCAACAATTTCTGTGCCTGTCATGCACACATACTTACTGCCAAAGGAATTTACAATAGTTCATAAACCAAGATATTAGATATGCTAGAATCGTCCTTGCTGGACTCCGAAAGCCTAGCCATGGTCCCACAGAGACTCTGTCATAACACAGCCCTGATTTTAATTGTTCCTCTCATTCTATCTTACCCACCAAGCCTCCTGAACTGGGAAAGACCTGAGATTGTATTTGAAGACTATCTTCTCAGTGTGGTTTTCACCTTTGCCCTCACTGAATTTACTTTGGACAAACAGCTATAGGTAGGTATGGCACAGAACAGCATATGTAAAGGTAATAGTCTCACTCTAATGTTCAATTTATCCTATCAGGGTACACAGGAAGGCAGATTCACTCTTTGTATAATGCCATTGCCACTGGGATGGATGAATTTGACTCAGACTGTAAAGTCTGGAGTAGCAGCTCTGCTACAGTTTACCCTGATGAATTCAAGCATCATTTACATCCAGAAAGTCTGGGCTGTCTTAGCTACAGCCATTAAATAAGATGGATCCTTACTACCATCTGTGTTCTTCTGGCACACATCCTGTGATCTGCAGGTATGCAGAGGGCTTTAATTGCAGTTGTGTGCTGCGCATGGGAAAATCTTGATACGACAAACTATTGGCTAGTAGATGCTATGTTATGCCAATACTGTAAAATTTATAGACAATGAAAATGCTGACTTGAAATATGTTTATTTCTGTTGGAGTTGAATTCCTGCCTAAACCAAATATGTAAGTCAATAAATCTAAGATTAAATGAGCATGCTTAACAATATATTATTTAAATGAAGTACTAGAGTAACAGAAGAGGTGTATGCAGCAGAAGCATCTTTTTGGAGACACATGTACACGTCAGCCTTGCATTGACCAAGACTGCCTCCAATTTTCAAATTTTTTCTTTAATAAAGTCAGGGATTATTTGCTCTAGAGATACTTTCAGAGACCAACTGCAGCCTGCTGGCTTGGGTACTGTTCTCTGCGTAAAAGGAAACTTATGTATTTGAATTCCAAGGGAGCATGACAACAAGAGCATTTGCCAAAAATAATTATTAGCCTTTGGAGACATATGTTCACTCCTATTGAGCTGCTAAGGAAACTCATGAGGACTATGACATGCCATAATACTATGAGATATTGTTGGGATAGGCTGCTGGGGATGCTGGGATCATCAGCACAAACCCTACCTCCTCCTCTTTCTTCATCACAGTAAGTTTTAGGTGATTTACACGCATAAATAAATATAGATGTGTCGAGTCTTGTTAAAGTGCACTGTTTGAAGATGTGAAATCCCTTGCACGGAAAATCTCTCAGAATAGCTTCATGTACAACAGCCATCAGTTCTTGTCAAGATCACCATTTCCCTATAGACCTCATTGCTCACCCACAAAGGTACTCCCATTTTCTAAAGACGCTGAGCTGCAAACAGTTTGGGCCAGTGCCCAGCCCCTGTCCTAAACCAAGACTTACCTCTGAAGCATCATTCAGGCAACAGAAGTCTTTGCCAAGTCCATGCGGCAGAAGGTGCCAAAGGTCTGTATTCACTGCGTGGATGTTCACAACTAAAGGTTTGTGACAGAGGATGGGACTTACCTGAGCAGTAGGATGAGCTGTTTTGAAAGTGTGTTTTGATGACATATTTTAGACATCTAAAATCGTGCCCAGGAATTTTCTTTCTTTTAGGAGACTAGAGGAGGAACCTAAAAGGCTGCTGAGCTATCTACATTGTGAATATCTAGAACAGAAGAGACAAAATCCCCAGACACATGGAATTTACATAGGTGGTTACAGGACTTCAGCTGTTAAAATAACCATCGGCTCTGTAGGAGTGATTTCTTTACTTCTTCTCACTGGTATGCTGATAAATCTTTCTCAGTGCAGCTGGGCTTGGCTTTATGCTATGGCCTCCTGCAGAGTCATAGAAGTCTCTGCTGAAGGGATGTGGCTGCATCATGAATCATGGTTTCCTCAGCTAGAGCACAAAGCAGTGCATAAGGTCCACTCCAGAGGGAAAAAGCTCACCACACTGCTAAATGATGCTGATGAATTTGAGCAGAAGGTCATTTCTGGAACAAGTATTTTTAATCGGAAAATAAAACTTCCACTTCAGGGGAGGTTACATGTGCTTTGTTCAGCGCAGCCATCCGCAGTACTCTTGAATCTTTTACTGTGAAACAGTTTGATAACAACCTGATATGTGCTTATTATGTTCTGTTCACCATAAAAACTCACTCACGATGCACAGCATTTTAAACAATTTACTGTGTTCATTATTTTTCTCTGCTCAGAAGCAGGTTTGCTTTGGCCCATCTGCAGAGCCCCAGCTTACCATGAGAAGATGGGGAACAACTAATGAGGCCACAGATGGGACAGGCACTGTGTGTGCTTTAATGGGCATTGTTAGAATTGCAGCTCCCATGAGCAATCCCACAGAAATGCCTTTTGTTGTGAAGGCATTAATCCAAAAAAAATCATCATTTTTTTTCTTTACTGGAGTGGATTACACTGTTCTTTTGGTGGAGGAGTGGTGAGACCGTGGTGATTCTGAACTGCCCATTGGTATTAAACCACCATAGCATAAGTTTTTTTTTTTTATTATGCCCTTCTTGACAAACTGCAGAAACCTACCAGAATATACTTCTTGTTGTTTATAAAGCATAAGGAAATATCAATGTGATATATGAGTGTTTATACACATAAATGTATAAAATTACTGCTATTCACATTGATAATGATTTACCTCCTGAATGGTATTTGCAGACAATGCAATCTGATCTTTTTCAATTACTTCGATCCATTGATTAAAGGAGCAAAGAATGAATGTCAAGGAATTGAACCACAGAATTTTGAAAAAGTTAAAGCAAAATCAGGTGCCTTTCCAATAGCTGTCTCGACATAAAAAGCACTGAAAGACCACTGATGTGATCTTTGAAGCGATCAGTTGTGATCACCTCAGTGATGTCACACTAAGGATGGTGACAAAAACAGAAAGACGAACAGGACCCTGATTGTGACAACAGAAGAAATAAAGCAATTGCAATATTTTGAGCTACTCGAGGTCATATATGCTGGGGAAGAGCACTGTATCCTACGGGATTCCCTAACTTCCTAAGAGTGTGAAATTTAAAGTCAGTCCTGAGCTGAGCCTTCCCTAACTTCTCTTTCTAAATGAGATTAAGAAGTACATTTTCATTTTTCCAAAGAGAAACTTCCTGATTTATGAGTTCTATCTTCCACAGACCAAATTAAAATTTAAGAGGAACACAAATGTGTAGAAATAAGAAATATCATTCACACTGGGAATTTTCTAAAGAACTTTTAAAAAGCATTAAATATTTACATGAAAAACAAGAATTATTCTGTTCTGTGAATGAGTACAGTTGCACATTATGTTGTCTATAATGTATTAGTTAAAATGTTCAGCTACAGATTTCAGGCTTGAGGAAAACCTATGACAGGAAAATGCAAGAGTTCATTGGACTAAACCTCATTTGGGGATACTGCAGCCATGAGTAAGTGCTCTTAGTGAATTATATGATACAGCTGCTGTAGCCGAAGCATTGCCAAGATCGAACTGTATATTGCAAACTTGACTTTAAAGAGATAATACTGAAAATAGATGCTTACCATAATGTAATAAAGTATAGGAAATTAACTTCTCTTTTTTGTAAAGTTTCTCGTTCATCACCATGAATTTAGTCACCAAGTGCACATTAAGTTGCAGTTTCTGTAATGTCCTGCATAGATGCAGTTAATGGGTATTTTCATTTATGCCTACTCACAGTTACATTATTGAAGAAGGAAAAAAACATAATATTGCCTCAGAGAAAAGAAGAACCATACCAACACATTATCCCTGGAGGATGGGTTAGATTCTTCTGGTGGCAGGTGAGATCCCACCCCTCTCAATGGCTGGCTTCAGCAATTCAAACACTTCAAGCACATGATCATCTATAATGGTTCACAGCTCTACAGTGTACTGCAGTGCTAATTTCTGTAAGCTTCATTGTAGACGTTAGTAATAGACACAGTGGCTTATTTACAGTAAGAGAGAAATAGCCACTTCCAATATATGGTTCATGTAGGATACTCGCCTATCTTCAAATGAAGCACAATCACGCCATTGAACATTGCATGTAAAGAAAGTCTAGATGAGCTCAGGTGCAAAGTCTTCATAGTTGGCACAAAATATCAGATGACCCCATGCATCCCCCTTCTAAAACCATTAGGATTCATTGGCTTGACTTCCAGTGTTCTAAAATAGGATGAAATACAGCAGATTTTAACATGAAATATCTGAATCTATGCATGAAATCCTTTATCTCTCACTCAGGACATATTTCTGAAAAACTTGAATACATGAAACTTGTATTACACTATTACGCTCTAGTATCTGTGTTCCATCTTGACAAATAAGCTCAGTATGATTTGGTTTCAAGCAAATAATTGGAGAAACCCCAGTGCAAAGCAGTGTTAATTTTGGAATTGTCTTAGAATTATTTATTTATTGTGTTTATATATTTATTTATTTTATTCTGTTCACAATTTAGGCCTCCTATATTTTTAGTGTAATGTTCATATAAACAAAGAGGAGAATGTCTAGGAGATGATGAATTCTACTTATTGCATCTCATAATTCAAATTTAAGATATATTAATGGGAAAAAATGTCTAAAGCCAGTACTTTTTCACACTGGGTCTGTTTTGGATGTGAATGCTGCTGTTGCAGGAGCTGTGAATTTAAAGGAATTTAAAGGAACACTTAAGTAGGTAGCAAGACTACTTTGTTATCTTAATAATTCCCCCCAAAAAAATCTGGAAACACTTCCTCACTGAAGTTATGTCAATCCTTTGTCACTAGAAACCTGAAGTAGAACCATGTAGGATGAAGATTGCCTGTTACTTAATGCAGGGTCCTTCAGAAACATCCAGTATCAGTCACAACTAGCCAGAGCAGGCTAATTTCACTTTGGATCTGATCAAGTAGGACAAGGCTTTTGAACTTTCCAAGAAAATTTTGTAGTTGCAGTAGTAGTAGTAGTAGCACTGCTAGCAATTTGAAGTATTTGCATGAGGCAGCGATGGACCAACGTGATCATACAATGCAACACAAAGGTATTTTGAGTCTGGTACGTTTAATTTTTGATCAGAAATAGATATTTGGTATTGTGCTCATTTTAAATACTACAATGTTTGTCACACTACATTTGGCATTAGACTTCTTCATATTTAACAAATTGTTCCATGAGTAATAGCTACATATAAAATATATTCATTGAATTAAAAAAATCCATATGTATTTTTTTCATGAAATACAATATATACATTACGATCCTATAGTTTTAAGATAAGTCAAAATTTGGGCTTAAACAAATTCACAGTGTCCATTTTGTCTCTGTAAGAAAAATCTTCCCTTTAAAAGTGCCAGGATTTTAAATTACATTTACACATTTCCTTAAGTGCTACTTCCTCACACTGCATTTATGGAGACTGGTGGTTTTACCATCATCCAGAACTGGGCCGCAAATCCAAATTGTACATTACAATGAACAAAAATACTTAGTGACAGCAAATTTTGACTGTAATTGCAAGTCAGAGTTCTGGTCAACAGACTTCTTAAAAGTGGAAAATCTTTGTGCAGTGGGGTCTCTAATGTGGTCATTAACTGGAGCTGCAGAATGTGCTCACTACTTCAGAAAACCAGGCCGCGGATATTCATATTGAGTGGGAGCTCAAAATCAGCGGCCAATCCTGACTCAAGGAGATGGACAGAAGCCTTCTAGAAGACAAAAGACTGTGAAGATAGATAGCTTCACGCTGACTTCCAACCACAGACCATCCCTACTGCCTTCGTTTCTGTAAAGTGGCTGACACAGAAACTAGAGCATCTCTGCTGATGTATAACCAGCACAGTCATCTCAGAGTCTGCAGCACTCCCTGTGGACTACTGCAGGAAATATGGCAGGTTATGAGGTAATGCTTTTTAATTATCAAAGGCAAGTTATTAAACTGACTATTCTGTAGCTCATAGTTTTCCAGTCACACACAGCATTTGTAATACAGACTGTTCTAGTACCTTTGAAAATCTCATTTCCTTTCTCCACCCTCAGAAGAAGAGATCTTAAAGATTTCTAAACCCTGAGTTCATTGTGTCTGAGTCCACATGCTCCAAGAGTGGCTAACCTCATGGGCTGAGCATAAGTCTAAGTTCCCCCAACTCGTGGTCAATACTGCTGGGAAGACCAACCTGCATGACTCTGACCAGGCAGGGCAGGGCAGAACCCCTCAGTTCCCTGTATCTGTAAGTGGTTGCAAAATCAGTTCTCATTCAGTCTTTTTTTTTCCCTGAAAATACACAGTGATTTGACCAATGTTTTTTAAGAAAGGACTCTCAGTAAATTCAGCTGGAAACTAATCTGCAACCATTAAAAACAGCATTTTTATACCTCCGGTCTAAAAGAGAGACATGGAAACATTCCGATATATTCCACAATAAATAAGTTTCACAAAGCTACTTTAAAAGCAATTACTGTCAAGCCATTCCTAGCCTTGTTTCCTAAGCATACAAGGTTTTTATAGGCGTGCTATGCATCTTGAAGTTTGTGTTAAAATATTTCCCAGCCCTTTTGATTTCTTTAAACAAGCTTAAAGAGGAACATAATAAATGCTTATAACAATCCCAGATCTGCTGATTGTTAGAAGAGAGAAACCCTATTTACTGTATTAATTGAGGGAAAAATGAGATGGCATTTAGCCCACATCCACTTGGAGAAACAGAAAACAGCCAACTATTCTGCATGTAAGCATTAGCTGGCAAGTCACACAACTGACTACCAGACCAGCTTACACTACCTCTCCTCCAGCCAGAGTCAGGGGAGTATTGCAGTGGGCAAGGTGGAAGCATTGCTGGACACCGATGATGACATGCAAAAGACTTTTCAATGATGAAGTCCTAGGAAACACAGCAAAGGAGATTCTCAAACAAACAAACAAACAAAAAAAAGGACAAGGGATGAAAACATCCAAACATGAGATTTCATGCCTTTGGAACAACATGTTTTCTTTTGCTGTGGATATATCTGAACAAAATTCAACAATTTAAACAAGTTTAACTGTGAGGAATCGTGATCTCCAGTGCACAACATTCCCCAAATTCGAAGGGTTCACATCTAATATTTTACTATTTCCAAACTTAAATAAGTCTTATTCAAATTTCCTTGAAGTTTGTGAGTTCACTTCAAGACATAAAAGCAGAAGTTGGGAGTTTTGGAACAGACTAAAACTTCAAGGATTAAGTGCTTTGGATTAAAGGAATTTCCTTCAGGCCTCTGCAACAGCTCTTCAATAAGCTTGGTGAAAAATATTTCCATCTTAATGCACAAACTCCCATTGGAACCTAGACATCTTTCAGGACACCTCAGCAGTAATAGAGGTAAGTAGGGAAAACCTCTGAGTATTCTGCTACCTACCTTTTACAATGAGGTGCTCAAATAAATTACTTTAATATCCTGCACATATTTAAGAAAGGCAATTAGCTTTTTTTTTTTTTTTTTTCCTTTTTTTTGCTAATTGGGAATGCTTGAAAAATTAAATAGATTTTGACATAAATATGTAAAAGACTAGAATATTCCTCTTCTGGTTCATTAAAACAAATGTATGAATGTCTATTAACTGAAATTTGGAAAAACAACCAGTTAATGTAGGAGAAGTTTGGATTTATGTTTTTAATCTTTCATGTTTGGGCTTATTAAGATTCCACTCACATTCTAAAAGAGGTAAATTGAATATTAAAATGATCTAAAACTATCTCTTCAACAGGTAATGAATAAATAAATATCAAGTCGTTTACCATGGCCACAGAGGATTTGCCACTGTGATTTCCAGTAAAGAACTGGAATGATGTAATTTCTGAATCCATAATAGAAATGTGAGCTAGACTTGAGAAAAACAGAAATATGGCTTTGAGTGGATTAATGTTCTGTTGCATTTCATAAATGTTTGGTTATCTCTTGCTTTCTTCTTTAGAGTTGATTGACAGTTTTTCCCCAAGTTTCCTTATAAGTTCTGCCAAATCTTCTGAATTTTGAGATTTTTCCTCAAGGAGTTCATACCGGAGACTTGAAATGTCCTGTTTAATCTCCTTCAGTTCACCTGTAACAGACATTAGAAGGTCATACTATTAAGAAAGGAAGGACAGAATAACATATCATACACCTCTCAGTCATCATGGCTTTTCTCTGGATTTCTTCACTGAACCAGAAGTGTGTGGGTGTTCTGTAGGCCATTGATGAATGTTGGGTTATGGATAGGAATACAAAAAAGCAGTTCAAGAAATAAACAAACCGAAAGGCAGGAGTGTGAGAGTTCAGATCAGTTCACAAAACCTTAATGATCCTTCACATGGAAGTTGCTGAGCTACTCTCCTGTAAGAGAAATCACCCAGACTGTGTGCCTGAGTTGTCCTGGCCTCTCGCTACTCAGAAGAAATGTCCTCTACTTTTCCTTCTGCATTAAGTGCCTTTCCAGCATCAGATGTGTGCAAACAAAGGTGAACATTTCTGCTAAGTGCACATACCAGCTGATTTCAGCTAATAGACCGCACATACAAACACACACAAAAGTATGTATATGTATATGTATTCTCATGCATATATCCCTAATAAGAACACATATCCACAGGGGAGTGCCCCAAACCAGCCACTGCATAAATCAGCTCCAGTACAGGAAATGTATGGTCTATACTACTAGACATGGCATCACTCTTCCTAGGACAGTGCCAGAGTGGTGATATTTTGTGAGATAAAGAAAATCATTTTCTTTCTAATGACTAAAAAAGCTTAGTAATAACTTGAGCCAGATGTAAACACACACAAGGTGCCTAGCTCTTACACGTAACCAGTTGTTGCGGGGGTATAAAAGGTTGTAAGCACCTACAATAAATATCCTTCTTCCTTTGTTCTGCACCAGCAAGGTGTCTTGCTGATGCTATAGAGAAAAAAGGAGCTGAAAGAAGCTCTAGAGAGAAAGGGCTGAAAGAAGCCCTACAGAGAGGTGTCGGGGTGGAAGAAGCCCTATCCTACTGAAAGAAACGCAAGACTGAGAGAAGTCTTACCGTCCCCAGCCAATTGCTCTTCGCTGGACAAAGGTAAGCGATTGCATAACATGGGGAACAAAATGACATGTGAACCGAAAAATGTCCTAGTAAAATTGTGGGACACATCCACTAGAGGTGATGGGATGGTGTCCATGTTGCTAAAAACCTTGAGAAAAAATTTTGAAGCTTTAAAAAGTCATACTCATGACTCATCATTGGCTGCCCCCAGTTCATCTGAGGGTGAAGGAGCCACTGGCTTCTCGTTGGGTTCACCCGCTGTGCCATCAGCTCCTTCATTACCACTGCTGCAGGGGGTCCTCGCTGCCTCCCCTCCCGAAGATTCTGATGATCTTTTTGATCCTGGCCTGATAGACCTTAAGGAAGAGCTGGATCTGTTTCTCTTCGATCCACATTGTACGTGGACGCTTATTCGGAGGAAGGCCAGGAAAGCCGGAGACACGGATATGTTGAGGGCTTTCCTTTTCATTGTGGCCCCAGGACAAGAGCTGCGGTGAGAGGCTGCGAACACCATGTGGGAATAGAAATGGAGGGGGGTGGCACAGAGTCAGGCAACTGAAAACTTGTTGCTGTAGTGGAGAAACCTGCTTTGGGCTGTAGATGTGAGTGCCTTCATGCGGGAGGGAGATTTCTCCACCCCAGGGCAACGGGTGCTAATTGCTGCAGAGGGGTTACAAGTTAAGCATTTGGCAATGCATGCTCTCCGAGCTGTACTGGAGGCTGGAAAGCAGAGGCAGTATTTTGTTAGTATGAAGCAACAGTCCCAAGAACCGTATATGACATTTCTGAATGGGCTTAAGAACTCGTTGGAAAAACAGGTTGATAATGAGCAGAAGAGAGCTCTTGTATTTCGACAGCTAGCTATTGAAAACGTGAACACTGACTTTGAAAAGATGCTGTTTGCCGTAAAGAATTCCATTACTAAGGAATTTGCACAACAGAAGGCGCTGGAATGGAAGCTATCGGAGCTCAGCAACTTGAAGCAAAGTTTGCAGACCCTGAGCCTATGGCTCATTGACCACCGCGAGAGAAGGATAATCAAAGCTCCAAGCTTGGTGGTCATCAGCGTGTCGTGTGGGAGCTGGAGCTGCGGAAAGCTGCTGCTATGACGAATGCTTGTGTTTGGACTCGCACTCATTCCAGCTGTCGGCATTTTTGCAGTGTATTTTTCTGAACCTTTTAGCCGTTGAAGCAGTTGTTCAGTGCTCCAGAAAATTTTAAGATAGGCCTAACAACATTGAAAGTATGTTTGAAAGTTGTGCTATGTCTGAATTCTAAATTAGAAAACAGTATTTGCTATAAAATGACAACAACTAATTGTTGTTGTGCAGGTATAAAAGGTTGTAAGCACCTACAATAAACGTCCTTCGTCCTTCATTCTGCACCAGCAAAGGTGTCTGCGTCTCTCTTGGCCTGCCAGCAAGAGAGCTCGGAGCCCTCTTGCCACAATATTTCCTGATGGGAGAGGAGAATCAGAAAGCCACATCTCTTCTTAACTTCAGTGTAATGTTAGTTTTACATATTGCACTTGTAAATATGTCAAGTGGAGTAAGTATTTGGGGAATATTTTTTCAAGTGGCAAACTTTAATTAGTTTGTTTTGATTCTCTGACTAGAGGTAAATGTAATTCATCAACATACTCACCTTCATTGACTTCATCACTTTCCTTATCTATCTGAGCTTTCAGTACATATCTTTTAATCAGACGCTTCATTATTTTCTGCAAAGAAGAAAGTTAAAAAAAAAAGTTTTCTTACTTGCTTTCAGGCTGGATGTTAGGAAATACTATTTGTTTGAAAGAGTGGTCAGGCAGTGGAATGAGTTGCCCAGGGAGGTGGTGGAGTCACCAACCCTGGAGGTGTTCAAGGAACGTTTGGATTTTGTGTTGAAGTACATGGTTTAGTGAGAGCTATTGGTGATAGGTGGATGGTTGGACTGGATGATCTTGTAGGTCTTGACATAAGATTATCAGGAGACAAAAAATAAAGAGACTAATGAAAGCATAAAGGCTGGAAGATATCTCCTGTCTTTGAGGTATAAGAATATAGAAACACAACACAATAAGCTAAGTTGCTTCAGCAGACAGATCAGGTGTTTCTTGCATTTCTTTTACAGTCATAGAATCATAGAATGGCCTGGGTTGAAAAGGACCACAATGATCATCTAGTTTCAACCTCCCTGCTATGTGCAGGGTCACCAACCACCAGACCAGGCTGCCCAGAGCCACATCCAGCCTGGTCATGAATGCCTCCAGGGATGGGGCATCCACAGCCTCTTTGGGCAACCTGTTCCAGTGTGTCACCACCCTCTGTGTCAAAAACATCCTAACATCTAATCTAAACCTCCTCTGTCATAGTTTAAAACCATTCCAATTCCCATTCCCCTTTGTGTTCTAGGTTTTCTTAGTTTGTACTGTGCAGTTGAGGGAGTTGAAAACTCAACCTGTGTCTAAAAATAAAGATATTTTCAAACACTGTAAAATATTGCACAAAGACAAAACAAAACAAACAAAACAAACCTTACATTTTAATGTATCTAAATTACTGCATTTATTTCTGACCTACACAAAGTCTATGGATTTGTTCCCAACTCATGTTGTTTGGCATAAATTCAGACTGTCTTCATGCTCTCAGTCTGATCTGCACAACTTCTTGACTGTATAGAAAATTAAAGTGCTTTTTACCTGATATTGTCTTGGAGGATTGTTTAAACTATTTAAATGGATTTCATCAGAAGTTCTTATACTTGATTGCTTCCTTTGACCGAGCTGAAATGGAAACATTACTTATAAGAGAAAATAAATAAATGTACAATGCTAAGTTAAATTACTTCGCACAGATACTGTATGATAAAACATTAACTGTTGAGCCCAGTTCTAGGAGTATGAAACTACTGTGGCAGTCTTCATACCTGTGCAGAATTCCATCACAGGGGCTAAAACAAGCCCTTCCAGATTGTGCTGTAGGATAGGGAGAAACTGAGAGGTCTTCTTTGGATTATGCGTATTTTAAATAAGCAAAAACAATTATACAATACATAGAGAGATATATAGTGTATAATTATTATTTATATCTAACATACTAAGTTGAATTCAGATAGAAACTGAACTAAAGATGTATAAAAAGCTAATGTTGCAATTTCTTGCTTGAATAAAGATACCTTAAATGCTTTGAATATATATTGGAAAACATAAGTTTATCTAATACGTTGTAACTTAAATGATGTGATTTATAACAAAAACGTTGGCTAGTGTGTGCACATCATTGTATAATCACTGTTTTTCAGAGTTTGAAAACTAATACATATTCTTCTGAACGTCACCTTTATTATTAGAATAAAAGAGAAAAAAACACTTTCCTGCTTCTTCAGCTCCTGGTTTCCCAATGAACAATTTCTGGAAATAATGTTGTAGAATAAAACGAAGAGTTTGCTTTCCCTGTAAAAAGCACATTTGTGTGCTTCATACACTATGCATTGATTGCACTCTGCTTACTGACCACTTGGTGGCAGAAACTGCCAAGATTTCCATGTAACTCCATTTTTACACTGATTTGTTAAGCGTCCTCCCTATGGCTTTTTCCTCTCCTAAAAAATTCTACTACCGTAATGAATTCAGCTTGTCGCATAAATTAGTGAACTAGTACATGTTTTTAAGGAAATATCAATTAAAAATTTGCACAAAAGTAACAGAAGACAGAAGCAAAAGTAATTTAAATACACTAATGATAAAAACTATCAAAAATAAGTTTCCATCACTCCAGGTGTGTTGTGTGAAAGAAATGTAGCATATATGCCATTGCTCTTAGAAAAAAAATTCTTCTTTAAACTTGCTTCTCACGTCAACTTTCTCTAGTAGTACTTGAAATTCAATGCAGTGGTGAAATCAACTTTTACCAAGCTTAATGAAAAGCTTTAAAAATGCTGAGTCACTAAAACCTTGAAAAAATGTTGAGGGAATCATGGGGCTGTGACAGGGGAGGGTCTGCCTGAGGACTGGGAAAAGATTCTCTGCCAGAAAGTGGTTGGGCACAGAACAGGTTCCCCGGGGCAGTGGACGTGGTCTTACGCTTCTGGAGCTCAAGGAGCATTTGGACAATGCTCTCAGATACAGGGTTTGACTTCTGGATGGTGCTGTGTGAAGCCAAGAGTTGGACTCCACTGATCTTTGTGGGTCCCATCAAACTCAGAATATTCCATAAAATCTGTGAAATGCTAGAAGATTTACCTGTAGCACATGAGACATCTGAAATTAAAAACAAGGCTGCCTTTGGTGGCAGTGTTTGTAACATCTGTGTTTGCTTTTATAAGCCATTATGAACTTAACCAGAGGCAGGGGCTTGCCAGAGGCACACTGTAGCTCCATGTTTTCCTTCTAGGATTGTAATGAATTTCTTTTCACTTCTACTCTTCAGCTGTTATGAAAGAAGTGCTTGTCAGACTGGCTAAGAACCCACAGAGGCATGTAATTTCTTTACTGAACTCTGTTCTGCTAAACAATAGCCACCATCTCAAAAATTACTGACCTTGAACAGGCCTCTGCTCAGTCTGCTACATATTTTAACCCACTTTAAAAAGTTTCATAAGGGATATACTTGATTCTATCAAGATAACAAACTCGTAACTCATTTACTTTTTTTATAAGTGTCTGTTGCCATATGCTCATCTTTCTACATATTAAGTCTCATTGGTTGCTTACAAAGTTTTCTTCCACAATGCATTATAACAGTGTTAGTCTTTAGACTTCCACCTCCACCTAAAACCCTACGTTCCCCTCATGCAATTAATTTATCCAAACCACTGCAAGAAAAATAGACTGACTATAAACTCTTTAAACAAGCCTGTTATATACAGCTATGAATCTACTCAAGTGCTTTTTACTACACTTGTATAAAACAAATATCAGAATGCTTTAGAATAAAATCAAACTGCTTTCTTGGTGGAAACAGGCTTAGAGACAGGCTGCAAAAGAGAATTCAAAACACTGCCCAAGTGCATGAGGGAGGCATTAGGAAAGCCAAAACTCACCTCAAGCTGACATCTGCAAGGGCAATGAGAAGAGCTTCTACTGCTGAAATAGCAGGAAAAGGCTGAACAGGGAAAAAGTGGGTCTGTGGCTCAGTGGAGCAGGCTGGTTAGTGACAGCAGAGCTGAGGGATTTGGTGCTTTCCTTCCTTCAGACTTCACCATTAGCCTACTAGGGCACTGTGCTTAGAGAAGGGCTTTGATGAGGGGTTCCAAGAACAGGCTGAGAGTTGAATCAGGGGCAAGATGAGAGAGCTTGGCCTAGGCATGTTTGTTAGATCTGATAGGCTGCAAACATGGATGCTGAGAGGAAATGGAGTCCTTGCAAAGATGACAAAAAGATCATGGAGACTGGGAGAGGTCTCCGAAGAAAGACAGATGTCAAACTCATCTTCAGAAGAACCCAAAATGATGATCTTGGCAACCACAGGCCACTCAGCCTCACTTTGATAACTGGAAAAATAATGGATTGAGTTCTCTTGGAGAACATTTCTGGGTACATGGAGAAGCATGGGAACAGTAAGTGTGGATTTATGAAGGCTAAAATCTTCCTGACACTCCAGATGGCTCTCTGTGATAAAATGACTGGATTTGCAGATGAAGGAAGAGCTGGGGATGTAATCTATCTTTACTTTAGCAAGGTTGTTACAGGCTCAAGCAGTGATCTCAGGTGAATCTCATGAAGTTCAACAATGTCCTTGGAAGGACATTCCAAGTGCAATGTCCTTCACCTGGTTCGTGGCCACCCCCGCTATCAGTACACGGTAGTGGACAAAAGGATGGAGCACAGCCCTGCCAAAAAGGACTTGGGGTAGGAGGGAATGGTAAGCTGGACAAGAGCGAGCAGTGCCCTCGCAGCCCAGAGAGCCAACCGTACTCTGGGCTGCATTGAAAGAAGTGTGGCCAGTAGGGCAAAAGAGGTGATCCTGCCCCTCTGCTCTGCACTGGTGAGGCCTCACCTGGAGCACTGCATCCAGATGTGGAGTTCTCAGTACAGGAGAGACACGGAGATGTTGGAGCACGTCTAGAGGAGGACCACAAAAATGATTCAAAGGATGGAACACATCTCCTATGAGGACAGACTGAGAGCTGGAGCAGTTCAGCCTGGAGAACAAACAGCTATGGGGAGATCTGAGAGTGGCCTTTCAGTATCTAAAGGGAGGATGTAAGAAGGAAGGGGACAGACCCTTTAGCAGGGTGTGTTGGGAAATGAAGGAAGAGGAAATGGTTTCAAACTCAAATAAGGGGGGTTTAGATTGGATATAAGCAAGTTTTTTACAGTAATGGTGGTAAGGCACTGGAACAGAGAGGTTTTGGATACATTTGGAGAGATTTAAGGTCAGGCTGGTCTCTGAGCAACTTGATCCAGCTGTAGATGTCCCTATTCATCACAGGGGAGTTGAACTAGATGACCTTTAAGGGTCTCTTACAACTCAAAAGATTCTTTGATTCTGTGATTTTAACACTGTACTCAAGAATATATTTTACCAACATTAGAATGTTGTGGGCAAAACTCTGGCTGGGTAGTTTTAGTCAGAGAGTAGTAAGGGTTCTTGTCATGGGGCTTCCAGTTTTTAACACAGAATCTATGAATCTATAAATCACAGGATGGTTTAGCCATGCCTCATGTGCCACAGGATACTACTGACTATCTGGGCTACAAGCGCATACTGTCAGCTCATTTCCGATTTTTCAACCACCAGTAATCCCAAGTCCTCTGCAGGGCTGTTCTCAATCTATTCTTGGTTGATAGTACTGACATTGCAAACTGCTCTGGCCCAGATGCAGGACTTTGGATTTGAGCTTTATGAACTTAAAGAGTGCCCATTTTCCAAGCCTACTCAGGTCGCTCTGGAGGATACTCCTTCCTTCTTGCATTTCAACTGCAGCACTCAGCTTGGTGTTATCTGCAAACTTGCTGAGGGTGCACTTGATCCCGCTATCTATGTCATAGACGAAGATATCATGTGGCATTGGTACAAGTATGGACCCTTGAGGGACGACGTTCATTATTGGTTCCCAGTATCTTCACCAATGACCAGGTGTCAGAGGAAGTGTTGGTGTGCACCCGTCAGGCTGGACCTCAGAGATGGTGGGGGCTAAATCACTTTCCCTATCAGAAGAGACTAAAGAAGCTGGGCTTGTTCAGCCTGAAAAAAGAGAGTTTCATCCTGGATGGAACACTGCCCAGCCAGGTTGTGTTATCTCTGTCCTTGGAGGTTTTCAAGACTAGACTAGATGAAGTCCTAAGCAGCCTGGTCTGACCTCAGAACTGAGGAGGCAGTTGGATCAGACACTGATGAGTATTTTCTGATTCTGTGACAGAAAGCAGGAAGAACTGTACATTTACAATGTTATTTTGGAACTTAACTGATTATAGAAGTAGACAAATATTCATATTAAAAAACAAAGAAAGAATTTCAGCCTGTACCCAGTGACTGATTTCAGTCTGGATGAAGAAGATCAGGAGTTTCATCAGAAAAAAATGATCAACACTGATAATGAAAACTTAAAATTGTTTTTATCTTGTGAAATTAGTAGTCAGTATATGTACTATAAAATTACCTTGTTCATCTCTGCATCTTCCTGGAAGCTTTTCTTTTGGCACATAAATGGTTTAGTGATCCATTTTTTGAGTCTGAGTAAGAGATACAGCAAAGATTTTGGACTTGGCACTAAGTTGAAGGGTACTGGCAGAGTCCTCCCTTCTTCAAAGTAAGAAAACCAAAGTTTAGCCCTTGCAAATTTCCACTCTACATCAGCATCATCCTGAAAAACAGAAACATTACTATTAATATGTATTGAAGATGCTCTAGATAATGTTGTGTGCTTTGAATGCAGTTGGCTGAATTTAATTTCTAACAGATCAAGAGCTTGATTATAATATGTGAAAATCACATGTAAATGAATTTAACTGTTATCAATACATTTAAAATAATGCAATTTCAGAAGAACTAAGGAGTTTTGATTTAGACATTGGTTAATGCAGAATGAGTGCTAATATTCTGCATTACAGTATCACAAAGACTTTTTGCCCGCGCTAAGGGAATAATAAGAATTAAGAATACACAGCACAATGCCTAATGAGAACATGGCAACATTCAACTTCATACTCTTGCGCTTGACTGAATAGTCATTTGCTTGGGACTCTGTTGTACTTAGGATTTTTCTTTTTCATTTAACATTACTATGTTAACAGAAACATAAAATGCTCAATGAGAAAATGACTTCTGATTTCTTATTTTGCAGGTCTTTAACCTATTACTTTCTTTATGAAGAAGAAATAGTATCAAAATTTTAACTAAGAATTTTACTACTTTAAACATGAGCCTATGAAAGATTAGGGGATTCTTCCTGAATTCCTTCCACATACTTAAAAATGTGATTAAATCAGGTATGCTATCATCACCACAATTTATGTCTAACATTTATAATGGTCAAAACACTTATTTTTCTCCTTTGTGTAAATCACAGAATTGTAGGAGTTGGAAGCGAATCTCTGCGGATCACCTAATCCAACCCCCCTGCTAAGGCCAGTCCCCTACAGCAGGTTGTAGAGGAAAGTGTCTGGGGTGGTTTTAAATATCTCCAGAAAAGACAACTCCATGCCTCTTCAGTCAATTTGACTCAGTGCTCTGTCACCCTCAAAGTACCTAAGTTTTTCAAGTTCAGATGGAACTTTCCTTGTTTCAGTTTGTGCCCATTCACCCTTTGGCCATGTGGGCACACTGTCAGCTCATGGTCAACCTCTAGACCACCAGGACACCCAAGTCTTTCTCTGTAGAGTTCAAGAGAAAAACTCAAGAGAAGTCCATTCTGCAGAAAGAAATGAGGTCAAGCCCAAGGACGTGACTCTATATAGCTGTATCTGGTTTTAGAAGTTGTTTCTATTCATTTTCTATTCTATTCATGCTTATGGATAACATTCTGGGTTTTATTGCTCTGAACCTGACTGTTTGTTCTGTGGTCTTCTTAGTCAGAAAAATCTGAACCTCCCTAGAGAATGTGTGCTCCTCTTGCTTAGGCTGTGACCTCAAGCCAGAGCCCAGATCCTGGGATCAGATCAGCATCTAACAACCTGAGCATGCTGCTTTGTAGCAAAGCAACACCTGGAAAAGGCTGGGATGGGCTAGCTTCTGGAGAACTGCTTCTTTTTTTCAAAGCAATGATAATTATTTAGATCTTTCTAGTGTATGGCGTGCAAAGGTTCATGCTGATTGTCAGTAGCTGTGCTGTTTACTTTGTCAGATAAAGTTTTGTTCACTGCAGAGGACTAAAGAAGGTTGTTTAAAGTAAAGAAGGAAACAGTATGTTCTAGACTGGCAAGGTCAAGGCATAGGAATGAAAACATCCTTGTAGCAAGAAGGACACTATTCACTACTCAAATAGTAACAACAAACAAGGTGTAGGGAAGATTTACTAAGCCACACAATACAGCGTATCCTTTTTAGGACCCTAAGACAGTTCTGTAGCAGTTCCTTGGTCCAGTCTAGTTCTTACTTCAAGCACAAACAGCTGAGCAATTTCCAGGTATTTTATAATAAAAATGAATGTTGGAATTAATATTTTTGAATGATACATTCCAAAATCCTATGTTATTTTTCTTATATAAGATGACAACTAGGTAGCATTTCCAGGAGATGTAGACACCCAGATGTAAAACTATTTCATAACAAATGGAATTTTTACCTCAATTTCCTGAAATGAGCTGTTAATCATGGCAATAAGCATATTCAGTAAGACAATGACCATGGTAACATTATAGACTCCATAAAGAACGTAGCCAATATTTTCAATGAACTTGTGTTTATAATTGATAACAACTGATTTAACTTCTGACAGTCCAAATATAGCCCAGAACAATGTCTTGAAACTTTCTTCAACACTAAAAGGAAAAATTGAACACACGCACATTAATGAAGAACTGTAGAGCCTTTTTGTACAAATTGCCAGCAACTGTTTTTATACAGAGTATAAAATTTTCTGTTAACACAATGTGCATCTTCTCCACCATAATATTATGCAGAAAAAGTTAACTAGCTAATTTTATATGTATATGCTGTTCTATAATGTAATATCATTCCTAATGTTTAAGAATGACAGTAAAAAAAATGATTCAGTTTAGGAATTATATGCACAGCCTCAAAAGAATATTACAGTGATTCACTGTAAACTTTATTCTACATGCTACATACTTGCCTGTAATGTTAACATAAATAACAAAAATTACTAACCTTTGCATGCTTCATTACAATTGCATGAACAGTTTGTAATGGTAAAAATTGGTGTTAATTAATACTATTAATATGAATGGTATTCTGAAACTGTGATGTCAGCTTCTCTGACTGCAAAGCAGTACTCTTCAAAAAAGGTGTCTTTTACACTGAAATACTGAAGCTGAGCTTTTACTATTCCCAGAGATGCAGGGTAGAGATAATAAGCCATGGTGTGGTGACTCTGATTTTCTGTTTTATATATTTTTTTTCAGGTTACTATTCCTCCTTTATATATATATATATATATATATATATACATACATACATACAGAGAGAGGGAGGGAATGTATATGATATATTAAATATATATTATATATAGACATAGACATAAATCCAAATATCTGGGGCATCTATTCTTCTCTTCACTCCTCTGTAGATGCATTTCCTCTTGCTTTGATGAATAAATCTTATTTTCCAGTGACCTGGATGCAGTAGCATTGCAAAGCACATTTTGGATTTTATTGCACTGTCGTTAAGGAAAAAAATTAAATTCATAATTTTTAATTGTGAATCTACCTCTCTGTATATAATATTCTATCAGCACTCTATCTGAGAATTGAAGTTTTAGATATTTTATCTATTGTGTGAACTAATAATAAGAAGAAAATTAGTAAAAAAATTTTCCATTTTGGCCAAGTTTGTTTCTTGGCTGCATATACTTTGTAATTGCTACAGCTTGAATACCATGACAGTCCAAAATGAAATGGGCATGGAAAAGAATGAGTTTTCATTCAAGTGAATTTTATCTTAAAATCACAGTTAGAAATAAGATGTCATAACAAATTTACACCAAATAAGTCCTGAGATAGAAAGTAAATGGTGGAAAAGAAGAAAGAATAATGGAATAACAGAAGTGTACTTTTTCCTCCCAAGATAGAACAATCTGTTGCCATAGGAAACTACGGAGAGACAGATGGCTTAGACCTTTGGCCAGAAAGAATATACAGAACTGCCTGAATTAAATGAGAAGTATTTTATAGTGCGTATCACATTGTAGTGATCAGCCTGCTTCAGTGAGAGGACAGGGGCAGCTGACTGAGGAACCAGCTCCTACATGCTGCAAGGAGCCACCATGCTGTGCTTTGAAGTTGTAATGCTGACTGTCCTCACAGCAGGATCTGTCCTGCAGGCCCAGGATAAAGAGCTCATCCATTAACATACAAGAGAGAAAATAACTACTTAATCCAACACAAAGTGATTTTTAAAAACAATTATAAACTTATGCAACAATTAGTAAATGTAATATATACAATGCAAGCAACCATCTTTCCTCTAAAAAACAGCCCACAATCATTAAAGTTTAATCAGTTGTACTTACGTTGTAAATGCTTCATTTTGTTTCGCTCCCAGATAGTAGGAGTAGAGATTAAACATTCCTATCATGAAAGCTACAAACACCATGATAAATATCACCATGAACTTGAAGATATCTTTCACAGTTCTGCCAAGTGATATCTGCAGTGGCCCAAAGCTTTCGTTGGCTGGTAAGATATAGGCTATTCTGGAGAAACTCAGCACTACTGCAATTGCATACAGGCCTTCAGATATGATTTGTGGATCTGATGGATCCCAGTTGATTCTGGCTAGAAATGAAAGGAGAATTTCTGTTAGCATTTTGAAGTTCACCCTAGGATATTCACTGAAGTGCTGCTTTTAGGTGCTTAACGATGAACCGGAGTCATTGCAAATTGGATCTGAATTCAATGGAGCAATGCATATTTTGAATGGTCAAGGTACAACCTACATTTTATTTTTTCCTTCACTGTACATTGCATCATGAATTTTCAGCTATTTTCATTAGTAAAAAAAGTATAAAACTTTGCTGACTGAAAGTAAGGAGCAGTTATTTTTTACCCTTTTGAACTTAAAAACCACATAGAAAACCGATGTCCTCCTGTAAGTGAAGTCACCAAGAGCTGTGAATACTTAGTTATTCATCTGGCTTCAGTGTGCCGTGTATAACTGCTCAAATAGTGCTAGTGGTGGTTGTACAGTACTTCACAGTGCTCAGTGAATACCTTACATGTCACCAGAAATAAAAGTGTTAGAAAGGAAGGTACTTCATTAAGATTGAAGTAGAGGTAAGATACTGGCTCTACTTACTGTACTTAATAGATCTCCATTGATTATAAATGAAAGACAAGCAAATTAAACAGTATGTAAGGTCACTAAAGTACTTTTCTTGGACTGTTTTGGACTTTCCCAATCTCCTACTGAATTTAAGTAAAGTTCAGTTTTTCTATCATCATATCTACTAAACCCTTCTTCTGAAGCAAATCCAGTTGTGTAAGTTACTTGAACGTTCTCTGAATCAGTGAGTGACAACCCTGCCCATGACACAAGGTTGGAATTATTTGATCTTTAAGGTCCTTTCCAACCCAAGCCATTCTATGATTCCATGATTCTGTGATGCTATGGTGCTTTAATTCTATGATCAAGTGAATGTGGTATTGCCATTTGATAGGAAACATACTCATCTGAAGTGGGGGAACATTCAAGTTTGTATTTAAATAAATCTTTGTAGAAAAATATCAGAATGAGAAACTCAAAGCAATATCCTCAGGATACTTAAGTTCAGATGGCTTAAGTTCAATTCACAATTATGCTTCAGAGAAAAAGAAGAGGTTAACCTGGCATGGATTTCATACATCCCAGCAGAGTGTAGTCATTGTAGAAAATAAATAATTTATACAGAAATGAAGGCAATCACTGACTTACTGGTAAAGTACTATTCTGGGCTTTTAACTAACAAATAACTATTTAATACAAGTCAGTTATTTGAACAGCCTTATATTTTATCCATTCTCAATGATGCTGAGCAACAATGCTTCAAAATGTCTTCTGTATGTCCAAAAATGTTATTCTTCAAGGAACTGACTGCCATGCCCATATTCACGTCACGACAATGAAATGAATGACTGTGGTTTTAGACATAGCAAGAGTCAGTACAATCATTCCATTTCTTAGCTGCTGTGTGCTTCTTGTGGGTATGTGCGGATTATTTTGTTCACTGAGCTACTCACTGTAAATGCCTAGAAATCTGTATAAACATGGTGTATTATGAATTATCTGTATTTTTAATCTGTATAACAGAATACTGTCCCTTTTTGCTATAAACAGACATAGCTGTGTAAGCTTTACCTCAGTTTTTGTGAATAATTGAAAGCAAAGATGGAAGATGTTGGGTTAGTAGTTTTCCAGGTCTCCTAATGGGCTGTTACCACATATCCATTATTACCATAGACAGAATTTTACCACACTTAGGTATTTTCCAAACAGGCTTAAGTGTACACACATATACTTAAAAAATTGCTCAGCACTGCTCAAGTGCAAAATAAAGCTGCAACTTCTTTTCAACAGGAGCTGCCTTCCCGGGGGTGGTAAAATATCATACAGCATAAATGAGATAAAGACTTGTGCTTGTCATATCCAGAAGCTGTAAACATAATGTTTGCAAGTTCTTCAAATAGGTGTTATCTAAAATGGAATTGAAATTTAATTTGCCTTTGTAACTTAGGTGAAATTTTGTAACTTCTCAGCAAAAATTTAGAAAACTATAATTTACTGGGTTTCAAAATAAATATTATTAGTCTTTTTTTCCACAGTCTGGATGATGAAGAAATGTAACCTTGTCAGGAAAAATACTGGGTACATTAAAATGTCAAAAAGTGATGTAATTTGAAATCCAGAAAAGAATATCTAATACAAGGAAGAGAGATGTGGTGTTATTGATTGTGAACACAAATAAACAAATAAAAATCTTTTCTAATTTGTGCAAAATAGTTTCTACTCACTCTCATATGTGACAAGAAGTTTACTAACAAGTTCATTTCTTATTGAAATATTAAAAATATTAAAATAATATAATAGAGTCTCTGGGAAAAGTATTCAACTGTAGTTAAAAATACATTACTTATGTTGGCAAAAGAAATGCATCTCATTGCTTAGCAAACCCTTTGTTAAATTGCATAAATCTCATTCTCAGTTGTCCCAATAGAAATGTTCGCAGGATAACATCGTGTGACTGAAAAGATTAAATGACCAGGATTAAAATAATGTAAAATTTCTGAATTCAGATTATTTTAGTGCTTGATGTCTAGAATTGTTCCCCAGAAGACATATGAGTACAGTAGGGATGAGAAAAGCACAGATCAGAATTTCTTTAACAAGTACATTGTGGAACTGATCATAAAATCATAAAATCATAGAATGATATAATCATCAAGGTTGGAAAAGACCTCTAAGATCATGGAGTCCAACCGTCAACCCAACTTCACCATACCCTTCACCATACATCATACATCATGTCCTTCAGTGCCATACATACATGTTTCTTGAACACAGAGGGACAGTGACTTAATCACCTCTCTGGGCAACCCATTCCATCAGCTGAACACTCTTTCAAAGATTTGTGTTTCAGACCCTTCACAGCTTCATTGCCCTTCTTTGGACATGCTCCAGGGCCTCGATGTCTTTCCTGTAATGATGGTCCCAAAAATGAACTCAGCCCTTGAGATGTGGCTATGCCAGTGACAAGTACAGAGGGATGATCACCTCCCTGCTCATACTGGCTGCCCTATTCCTGTTACAAGCCAGAATACCATTAACCTTGGCCACCTCAAAACACTTCTGGTTCACATTCAGCCAGCTGTTGACTAGCACCCCAATATCCATTTCTGCCTTAATGTACTAATTAACAGAAAATCTATCAATAAATTTTAACCAAATGTGTTCAACTCACCTAAGGTGTAGTATTTTATGTTGGGCTCCAGTGTTGGACTTGACAGATCTTTCATATTTGTATCAACCAGGTTCTGGGCTCTGGACGCGTGCCAAAATGCCATAAACCTTGCTATGAATGATGCTGCAAAAATTGCTAACATACCAAAATCAAGCATATTCCATAATTCAAAAAGATATTCCTTTGGACCTTGAGACCAAATTTCTTTACATTCAGACCATATCATGCCTAGTAAAACAGAACAGAAAAAGCAATGTATTCTTTTAACTTCATGTTCATTTTATATGATATTTTATTATGTACAGGGTATATCCTTTGTTGCAATCATATCAAAACCATTTTGATCTTTGGGAGCTTGAATAGAAACTAAAATTTTTGTACATGTTCACTCATATATATGTCAGTACTTCCTCCTCACGTGCGTAATAATAATAATCTCTCATACTGCTTTTGCCTATTCTACTCCAAAAGCTTTCAAATAAAAGAATGGGAAGTGAGTTGTCCATCTGTTATGAACACAGAAAGAGCAGAAATGTTGTGGCATGATCATATAACTGTAGCAGAACTAGTAGCAGAACTCACATATTCTCATTTGCAGAGGACCCTGTATGACAAATGAGCATGCAGCTAAGAATCTTACCTAATGCTTTGTGAACAGGAAAAGTATCTGATTGACTCCTAATATTAATTATTAAATAATAACTCTAAAATTAAATCTGGGAATATAGTATCATTTATGGCATCTTTTTTACTGAGCAAATCCTTCCCCTTTTCAAGAGTTTTTAATTGTGAACTAAATTTCCAGAATTCTTGAAAGTGAAAATAAAAAAACAAAACTTTTCATATTTCCTTTTTCATATAATATTAATTACAGTAATTAATACAGTAAATAAATTCAATGCTATATTTGTATGCACTGAATTAATTTTTCATAAGTCTACATCTACTTCTGCATGACAGAAATAAAATAAATATATTGAATTCAAAAACTATACATTTAAATTGTAGAAATACTTTTTATTCGCTAATTATCAAATTTAAACATTTATATTTACAGAATATTTGGAAATCTAAGTGTTATATTATCTCCGCAAAACACAGTTATACTCATTTATACAGCTATCTGATAAAATAATTAACAACTGTCAATGTCTTTTAAGGTTATATGAATCAGTTGATGTAAAAAAAAGCTCCAATATCAATCACAGATAGAGCTCATAAAGGCACAAACATTTAATTGTCTAAGTTCATGAATGGAAGCAGATTTTATTCACCTTGAAAGTAACTCTTCCATACTACTCACTTAATTAATAACCAGAACCTAGATCTTTAAAACATCTGTGCAGCTAAACCTCACTGGAATCACAGAATAATAGAACGGCTTGTGTTGGAGTTGCTGAGGTTGTATTTGATTCCATCATCTATGTCATTGATAAAGATGTTAAAGAGTACCAGTTCAAGACCTAATTTGTCACTGGCCTCAACATGGTCACAGAGTCACTGATAATAGCCCTATGGCTGTGATATTCTAACCAATTCCTTATTCCACCAAATAATCCCCCCTTCAAATCCATATCTCTCCAATGTAGAGATAACGATATGGTGGGGGACCTTATCAAAGGCCTTGCACAAATCCAGATAGAATACATCAGTTGCCCTCCCTTTGTCCACCAATGCCATCACTCTACCACAGAGGACCAGTAAACTGGTCAGACATGACCTTCCCTTGGTGACTCCATGCTGGATGTCATGGATTACCTACTCATCTCTCATGTGCTTCAACATCTGATACAGGACAATTTGTTCCATCATCTTCCTAGGCACAGAGGTGAGGCTCACCAGCCTGTACTTCCCTGGGTCCTCCTTCCTCCCTTTCTTATAAATGGGAGTGATTAATAAATTGAATTAGACAGCTAAGATATTTTTGAGAGACTCTGCTCAGCTTTTTCTGTTAAATAGTACTATGTCACAGAAGTGAATGGGTTATCTCAGAATACTTTTCACAGCATACACTTCATTGCTACGCTGGATGGAAAAAGTCTACCACTGGATACTGTGAAGTCTATACTCTGATTCTCATTAGTTAATAATGCATTAAGCTCTATGTAGTATTAATTCTGAGGAAATACTTGCAACACGAGAGAATATTAGCAGAAATGGAGAATTGGACACAACAACCTTGGCCCTCAAATGTGGAAATCTTTCCCCATGGATGCTGACACAGTGTGATTCAAAAAAACAAACCAACAGAAAACTGGTAGCTGATTTCCTTAGCTATTCATAAAACTGCATTTATTCATATCAGAGATGCAGTTTTTGCCTAACTCCTTTACCTGAATATTTGTGATTAACAAGGCACATGTAAAGGCCTACTGACATCTAGTAAGAAACATGAGGCCAACATGGGAATGCAACCATCTGACTAAATTAACTTTGTTCAATTTTTTTTATTAATCCTTAATAGCAAAGGATTAATTTGAGTCTAGTTTCAGTGAAATCACAGCAAGACAAATTTAAGGAATAATTAATCTTTACCTATTACCCAGGAAATAATTAACATCTCCATCCATGAGAAACATGATGTTTTCATTCTAAATAGCTGTTTTACATTGCCTGTAGTTTCATTGGGCCGGAGCTTGGTGCCATCAAATCTGTCAGCTGCATTCATGACAAGCAGACCAAGAAAAATGGTAAAAGAAGCTGCATGGGCTACAAACTTCATAAATGGTCCACGCATTATCCTTCCCAGCTGTAACAGAGGTTATAAAACAAAAAGATATTGCATTGCTTTCTTCCAAAATAAGAAAAATGAATAAAAAGAACAGGAACACAGAGAAATATATGTTTCAATAACACAAAGGAACAAAGATTTGGAAAGAAATTGTACTATAATGCTACACTGACAACCACATTTAAAATTTTCTCCTTATTTGCTGTCTCCAGAGGAATAATTTCATTACTCACTTTCACCATATATGTGTTTCTAGATCAGTGTTTTGAAATAATTCTATAATTCTTTTGGGGCATCTTTATGTCTATTATAGGTAATCAAGAGAAGTATTTATTATAGTTGTTAAATATATTTCAAATTTACATTCCACTGATATTTATGAGGTAGCAAAGAAAATGGGATTTTGACACTTACTAAAAGCATTGAATTATCACCAGGAGCACATTATGACTAAAGAATTCTGTTTCCTAACTTTCATGATGCACAGTTTGGCAGTTATTTTGCAGTTTTTTTCAACTTACTCCCCTTTTAAAAAATGTCATTAGGCCTCAAGAGGGTATGTTTATAGTTCTGTAGTGTCTTTATTTCCTTCCTGACTCCTTTGATGGAAACATTCTCGACTCTCAATGTCTAAGCACTACTGCATAACAGTGTAGTGCAACATTAAAAAACCTGAAAGTTCCATACAAACTTATGCAAGGCTGAACTTTTGGTGGTTATTTACTATAAGAGATGTCTTGAAAGTGCCTGTATAAATAGCAAAAGTCTTAGCTAGTTCACTTAGCTGGCAACAGTAAGAAAATACTCTTTTAGCCTCATGGTAGGAATTGAGTAAGTATCACAGATCCCAGACAAAATATATTACTATCTCTGGTCAGAAGAAGGGAGAAGAAGGCAGAAAGTTAAATTATCACCTTAAGTATTTTTGCCACACTTTTTCAATATCAAAAACAGAATATTTTTGACTTTACAATCAGCTTTCACAGAAAGAAAGAATAAGGATGCAATGGTAAGGTCTCAATCACATTAAAAAAGTAGACACATATAAAGAAGGTACTCTTGAAGGAACACTGTTAAGGTTAGCAGGCATAAAATTTTATATTTCTCCTTTATATGTTATTTTGCAAATTCATTCCTTTCATTATGTTTCTCACTCAAAAAAAAAAAAAAAAGAATTTATCTTTTTTTTAAAATTATTAAACATTTCTTCAGCCTAATGAAATGATCTTCGACAACCAATTGTTTTGTGTTGCCTACAAGGAGAGAAGGTGTTTGTCATGGGAAAAGATTCTATTTCAAGCTATCAAGGAACAGCTGTGAACAACAAAGAATAAAGCAGAGTTGGAAAATGATAAAGTACCTTGACGGTGTCCTTTTAAAATTATTAAATTTGTGTTTACAAATGAAGACGGATTAGGAGACAGATGCCAGAAAGAGTCATAGCCAGTGAAGAAAGAAAAAAAAAAATTGAAGGAAGTAATATTAATATAACTCTTGATAAAAACCCATTAAATTTAAAAGACTGAACCCCTAGCCCCTCACCCCTTTCAAAAGAGATATAAAAGTATTTTTACAATAGATAGCAAAAAACTTCCTGGAGGTAGGACTGACTACAATTGAAGTGATTACACAAAACCTGGAAGTTATTACGATGTTCCCACATAGAGATCCAAGAAAAACTTGTAACGGCACTTTTTAAATTTGCAGTCTTCTTAAGGAGAGCATATAAGTCAGAAAATAGGAATAAGGTAAAAAGAGAACCAAATATAAAGACACAGCATAATCTTTCAGGATACTGAGATTTTTCTATAAACTAAACTCCTTAACGCGCTTCCACTAAGGGTTTGACGTCATACATTGTTTGCCATTGCAGAGACCAAGGGCATGGTCTCGTTCTGTAACTAAAGTGCTTTTGCAGGTTTCTGATTCTTTGTGCTACGCTCTTTGTTTTGGAGAGTGCTTTATACATTGGTTCAGGTTTCAGTTGCCATGTGTGAAGTCAGGAGTTGTATTCAGTGTTCTTCATGGGTCTCTTCCAACTCAGGGCACTTTAAGATACCATGATTCTAGAACAAGATATGGAACAGTTATACTGTGGTTCCTTCTACTCCCTGTATAGGGGTAACCTGAAATTGCTGAGGACTGGAGTCAGTGATTCACATTATTTCTCCCCTATATCTGAAGAAACAATGATAAACACAACATTATGGAGCATGGCATTATTATAGAGAAGATAAAATAGGTCTTTGGGTAGTCATGTTTCACGAAGGAAAAGAGGCCTGGTAACAAAATGGGATAATGCAAATGCTTTTTAAGTGGAACAATTTCCCAGCTCCTTGTGTAATAGACATTAAAATTCAATTTCTTTTGCCATACCACACTGTAAAAGAATTATGGGTGTAACTCCCAGAATGTACTTCGAGAAATAAATAGGGACTGATGAAGTTACTACGTCAGAAATCCCAACTCCAAGGACTGGAAATAGTTAAAGAAGATTGTATGTCAAATTCAGATCCCCTATCTTGGCCAGAGACTGAAGAAATTATGCATTAATTCATAGCATTAAAAATATAAATTGCATTATTAATTATAACTGAAGAGCTTGGACATTATAAAGATTCTTAGATAAACCTGAAAATAATTTTTAGTCCTTCAAAATGTGACGCTATTAAATAGTATATGAGAAGTTTTGGGTTAATTATCTGTAGTTATACAGATATATGTAGTTATACTTATCTGTAGTTATACTGAATTACCAGCTGGAAAAGCAGAGTAAATAGTTCAGAAAATTTTGAGGAGCCTCGAAGTGGATCACCAGCTGAAACTCAACTAAGTGACAATCTTTACTCTTTCCAGGTTCTGGCACTCATGAATTTCTGCCAAATTAACAGGAATCTGACCACAGATTTTTCTGAATATTTTTTTTTTCCTGATGTGAAACTCTCAATTCAGTATTTGTGTCCCAAGTTCAAATTGTTGAATTTTTTCCTAAACAGGAAATTGTTTATCTGTACAAATAAACAGGTTGAGATGCAAATGTTACAAAGGCTGACCCTATTTTTGGCTTTCTCAGATCCATTGCATGAGAACTTAAAGAAATGTGTCAGAAAAATTCCAATGCCAGCTGTTATTTTCACTGTCTTTTCTCTCTCCTATCACTGTGCCCTACAGGGCCAAATGATGAAAGACAGTCATCAGTTTATCTCAGTAGGAGAAGAAAAAGAAGTTTTAAATTCCATCAGATCATACACAGAATGGAGTCTATAGATATAGATAATGTTCTGTATTGGAACAAAACTATACTGAACTTAAACAGCAAACATTTTTGTCTTGTAAAAACCAAAGAATCCAATGACAGATGACAGCAGGAGATTATTAAAAAGCAACAAACAAAGTGAAACTTAAAGGATGTTGTCCCTTGCAACTTGACATTAAAAAGCTACTCTGAAATAGCTTTTATAGAATGTATGATAGTTCGAATGGCTTGAAGATCCAATAAATCACTGAAAAGGGGAAATGACAACTAGATAAGTCACTGCTGTGGTTGAAAAACAATTACTAAAGTATGTTGAATTTCAAGATGAATTTTAAGTCCAAAGAGCTCACAAAAATCCTACTCACTATACAGGAAAGCGAAAATGACATTACTGATTTTTATTGTCCAGAATGAAAGAAATGAAAAACATGGCAAAACAAAAACTTTTTCCATCACAGAAAAATGAAAGAGGAAACAAAAAAAGCAAATACTTGAGTCTTCAATTGACCTTTCTTTTCCCCTGGAATCATCTGCACACTGCATGTGGCCTGTTAAAATAATGGCTGAATGTCATACTGTGCCCTGTAAGATCCATTTGTTCCTTCTAATATGCTCTCAGAGGAAAACTTCAGTGTCCATTTGCAATGGATAGCAACTGCCTGAAGTAGAGTTTCAGAATAACTTCTAGAGAGCTCAGAGACTGTAACCTGTCTCCAGCAGAAAGGCCTTCCACAGTATATGCATCATTCAATCATATATAGTAGTAGCATCCAAATCCAAACAACATGTTATAAATGGATACAGGGGAGGCTGAGCAGCTGCTGTAAGAACTTCATGGAATATAATGAGCATTTGCATCATCTTGAAAAGCATCATCATTCACCTTGAGTTCTAGAAAATCAATGACGATAATTTCGGACATTAATGTTTTGGTGACTTTTACCTATTAATTTTTAATCATCAAAAATAAAATCACCTTTGAGCTAATATGAGTCAACCCACAGCTTAAGTTTAGTCTAGCTCTGTGTCAATGAAAAATGAAGATCCTCAGTATTTGACTACTAATACAACAACTAAATGAAGAATATCTTGACCCATTGTTTATAAACTACAGTTTTTACAAGACATTTCTTGCTCCACTACGTTTACTTAACTTAATATACATTGTATTTAACACACACGGTTGCCTAACATAACTACAATTGTCAAAAGATGCAACCCTGAAGCCATTATACTCTAATTCAGTTTTGAAATAACAGATTTGTCATGCACTATTTGAGCATGAAAGTAGCTTATAGCCACGTTTCAACACCGCCAGTCAGGAATGTACATGCAGATGATAACACACATTAATAAAAGGTCATTATAAGATTCTGCCAACTGACCTTACTGCAAGGGGCAATCCAGTAAGCCATTGAAAGGAATGGCAGTCCTACTGCAACGGCAAGAACAACCAGAAACTTCACCGCCATAGTCTGCTGCCGTAAACCTGACAGATTCTCATACCAGATGGAGAGGAGTTGTTGCTGGCAGTTTGGATGTGCTACAAACTATAATGAAGAAAAGGAGAGGAGCACAGCAAAACTGTATTATTATCAAAATGATTTTTATTAAAATAGCAGCTATATCAAATGTGTTAAGACTGTGGGAATAGCAAAAAAATCAACAAATATGCAAAGGAGCACTAACAAGGCTACAAGAGAAAGGTTTTTTATGAGTACAGTCTTCCTGCATGCAGGCACATCGCAATCAGCAACAATAGATGCATTAACCCTAAAACAGTTTAATTTTATTGACACTGTGTTCTATTACAAGCTATTAATTTCCACTTCAGTGCAGTTATCCATTATCTATCTGTGCAAACTCCACTTGTTTCCAAAAGTTAAAACTTCCATGTTGGTACTTCAGAAATTTCAGAACAAAGTCTTTTGTTCTGCAAATGATGGTATAGTCTTTGGTCACAAAAAAAAAAAAAATGTGCCATATCTTCACATGCTAAGGTGGAAAATATCACTTTTTTAGCTCATAAAAGAATATAAGTACCATTTCGGTAGGACACTGGATAAAGGCTGTTTGTAACTTGGTTCTGGAATCCTCTGGGCAAGCACCGCAAAACTGAGAAGTCTGACTGGTAACCTTCTGTTCTGTTAAAACTTCTAAAAAGTGTAAGAAGAATCTTACAAAGGTAGTATTAAAGTTAGACTCTTCTGCACATTAGATTTTAAGTCTCAATTTGGAAATACAGTTAGAAGTTTAACTCAATCAAGTATTTCTTCTACAATAAATTCCATTGTTTGAAGTATGACTGATTGAAGGTGCAAGAACTGTCTTTATACATAGCAGGCTAGAAAATGTGTCTGCAGGTGCCCAGCTGAAGAGAGAACTTCCACTGAAGGGAAGATACAGACTCAAACACCATGAAGGACACAGTCAGTGTTGTATCTGCCCTTTGCAAGTTGCTTCAGCTCTTTTAGTGAGTTTTCCTTTTCAAATGTTTTGTATGTTCATGTTCATTTGCTAGTAGGTGCTCTTTAGTTAAAATGGTTTTCTTCTCCTTTTCATGAACACAGTAAATACTGCTACAAACGTTCAATGTTTGCCCCAGAGATATGAATTCAATTTCTGCTAAAAATTTGCAAGTCTTCCCAGACAGACTAAGTCTGTGAATTGAGTCCATGCTAGATTTTCACACATTCTGATTCCCTTTTTATTTATTTATTTTAAATAAGAAATAGTTTATTTTTGCTGTGTTGACCAGATCTATCTCACTATGTAGGAAAAGTTAGCAAGGGTCTTGCTGCTCTGAGAGAAGACAGCCCTACTTTAGGGTAACCTGCTTTCAAAGTGCATTCCTGAGCCAAAGCCTTGTGTTCCTCATTTCTGCGAATCACATATACATAAGTTCTGGTTTACATAAACATCATCTGAAACTTTACAATCTGTATTATGCAAAAGAAGCTCCTGGGTAATTTTAGAGCCTTCATGCAGGCAATAACTCAGCCAGATCCTACTCAACTGAGCATATTTGAAGTGCGGATCAGTCTTAAACTGGCAGTAGAATGTAAGCCAAAGCAGATATTATAATTTGTGTTTTTGACACTGCCTGGAGCCCAGTGTTCTTCAGAAGCAAAAACCACTGCACTGTTTCTCTTACATCATGTCTCTGATCACCATGGAGAAAAATACACATTTTCTGTGACATAGTTTCAATAAATTTTTTCACCTTAGTATACATTTCCAGGCTTCAAAATGAGTGCATATTTCTTTCTCTTACTACTATTTCTTTTAGACTGAAAGTAAAAGCAAGTAAATATCTAAACATTTGGTGGTGCATATAGGTTGACATTTTCTCAGAACCATTAGATTTCATACTCACTTTGACCAGCATCCACCCTGGTGTGGAAGTATACCTGCTTCTTTATATTACATGTTGTGTGGGGCAAAGATTCTTTTGTTTGTAAAATACACTGAACAGAAGGGCTCAAGTGTTCATTTAAATGTCCTCAAGCTTCCAAAACATAAACACTTAGTAAACCCACATTTTAATATCATCGTGATGACACAAGTTTGATCACAAACAATTGCTTACTTTTTTTACTTCATATTTGATTGCGAGTTTTAAGCGGCTAAGGCTGGGGCGACCGTGTTCTCCATTACTGCTGTGGCTTGTCTCTACGTCACCATTCAAGATAGCTTCCACTTCTTCTGTATTTCTGCACAGATCAAGGAGTCCAACTACAAAATCCTTGCATTGCATAGACAATTTCTTGTAATCATTCTGGAAAAGAGAGGAAGAAGGAAGATGACTTGATGTTTAGAGCTAACAACAGAGGAACACTTTTCATTCCACAAACATGTTTGAGAGAATTAATAGGGGTTTTTTTTTGGCATCTTAATTTTCTTCTGGAAATTAAACAGCATTTTTTTACTTCCCCTGAATGTTCATGGGGAATAGTACTTATCTCATCTTCATCACCTTGGATATCTATATCATCAATTTTTACCTCAGTTCTTCTCAAGACTTTCATTAGCCCCAATTCAAAGTAAAAAAACAATTTTAGAAATATTATATTACATTATTTTAATGACTAGTTCAAGTTGAGTTGTATAGCATGGAGGAAATTATTTTTCTATTCACCACAGGAATCTACATAACTAGCTCAAATGTGGAAAGTTACACTGTAGGTAACAAAATTGGACAAGAATAGTGTGGGGAAGTCTCTGGACTCACAGGACACGCTAGAGACATAACAGCACACCAATGTGGTTTAAAGCTGTTAGTCTGCTTTATTGTTAAGCACTACTCTATTTATACATGTTAACAGAATATTCTGCAAAACACTCTTCAATAGTTCACAGTTTTTTTCTTGTGTTCCTACAGAATAGTATTCTACGGAGAGCACAACTAAACAACTTCCCAACTTCCTTGAGAAGTATTCATGCATACATCCAAAACTTTCTATATTTTAATTTTTACTAATTTTTTTACAACTTTTAATTTACTACTTTTTACTAATTTTAGGAATTATTCTAAAGCTGTAATTATTGTATTAAAATATAATTTTTACCGAAAGAGAGAATGCAAAAAAAAACGAAAGTAATAACAAAACAAAACACTACCATAGAGTCAAGCATTCTCTAATTTCATGTTCAAAGTAAATTTCTATGAATACTGTTATTACAGGAACACATTTCTACCTCTTCTGATTTGAGCATTCTCTCTTCTCTGGTTCTTTCTGCCTGCTGAGATCTTTCTTTTTAACTACTTCTTCATACCAAGTGCCATCTAATGCACAGCCAGGAAGACAAGACATTATTTAACACAGAACACCCTAATTCTGAGCATGTACTTCATATATGTTTGTCCTTTACTAACCACAAAACAACAGCATTTAATTACTTGGATAAACTAAAGAACTGCATTGGAATTTTACATTTCAGTTCCCTTAGATGGATGCAAAAATTCATAGACAAGTACTTATATACACGACTGTATAACTACATATTTGTGATTTATATTTTTAATAAAGTAATGTGAATCAGATAGCTCAGATCTATCAGACAAGAGAACTTTAATGTCATTTATCTACATAGAAGTAAGAAGCTTTAATAATAAAATGAACCTTTCTGTGAAAAGTTGTGTATTTTATTATTGTATTATTTAATTTGTCTTTCTTCAGAAGAATAACTATAGAGATTAACCAAAATCCTAAATTCTTAGCAGTACAGGAAGATATTTTTTGTGAGTAACATATCATCTTCTCTCTGGCTTTCATTTTTGTAACAGCATCTAAGATAAGATTTAGTATTCAATTATGTTAATTGTGAAAGTTAGAGGGAAAGCAGCCTTTTGAGATTCCTAGATGAAGGGGAATCAAAGAATCAGCTGATGTACCCTTTCACGTGAGCTATGATGAGCAGATTTAGGCTGATGTCTGACACCTGAACACCAAATGAAAAAAGGGAATATTTACAAAATTATGAATAAAACAATTTGGCCTACATAAGTAACTATATGGGATGGGCATATCTAGTGATATGTCATCTAAATATGTGTCTTTATATGCACACTAACACACTCATTAGCAATACTTGCCTGCTCTAGTGCCTGAGACATGACATAGATCTTCAGAACAGGATGTGAGGAGACAATTTCTCCACGGTGGTCTCCAATGCATTTCAGTATTCTCCAAACAAAATTCAGATGTGATAACCCATTCTAGTGAAAAATTGGTGGTTTTTTTTCTGAATTTAATCCTTTTTTTAAAATGTTACAAGAAATGTCTACTGAGCAGCCAGATACCCCCATTCACATTTTGTAGAATTAGCCTGCCGCCATTTCCACTCTGCACACAGCATCATAATAGACTGTAGCAAACTCCATCACTTTCCCATTTGCAAGCACGATAAAAAAGCATCCTCTTCCATAAAATACTGCCATGGCTGCAATCAATAGCAGCTGCTGAGCTGAAATCTGCCCAGTGGGGTTACAAAGGAGCTCTGGGGTTGGGGCCATGCTCAGTATATCCAGACTGCCCCTCCAATGGCGCAGGAAGGCCGCTGCACGGTAGAGCTAGTCGAAGAAAATGTATGCTCCTGCTCCTGTTCATAGTTTGCTGTCTTGAGGTATATCCATCTATGAAGAACTTATTGTTTTAGGGAAGGTTATAGAGGACAGGAGGGATGATAACATGAGGGCTGCTCTGAAAGTAATGCCTCCTATTTTATTATGTTGGCTGTCCTCATCAGAGGCATATGTTGGTGGTGTGGCAGTAGAGGCTGAACCTTCTCACCAGCATTCCATTATATTTTGTTGCTGTGTGACAGGTGGCAGCAGGGGGGCAGTCTGACAAATGGGCAGTGCATTTCAGCAGTGGCAACAATTGCAACGTGTCACCACTGCTGGAGCAGATTTTTATGAGTTCATCACTAGCAGAAACACATAGCTAATGGTGGTAACTGCACTGAAAAAATAGTGTTTTGTAGATCAGAATTTTCTCTATCAAAGAGTGTTATTGTACTCTTCACATTAATTGTAGTTTCCATGAAAAGAAATAGGAGGCATTACTTTTGGAGCAAGCTACATATCTTAAACCGCTGCAGGATGATTTGTCAGGAGCTGAGCACAGGTAAGGTACCTCCAGTCAGGGAACTTCATCACTAACAAATCAAGTCTGTTCAATTGCATGGCTGCCTTGGGCCCATTGTTTCCTCCATCCACTTAAATGCATAGAAACAGACAAAATGGTTAACTGCAGCACATGCTTCTCTCCATCTCACTGTCTCTGTCACAGATGCAGACACTTCTGCCTGTCTCCCAGTTCTCCTGTCTCTTGACATTAATATGAGCCAAGGGAAAATGTTCTGTTTAACTAATTTTTTCAGAATGGCCAACGGCACACAGAGAATTCCACAAATTTTCTTCTACAGCAAATTGTAAGCATAATCAATTAAAAAAGCAGCCTTCAGGAACTGAGAAGGCAGTTTGCAATTAATTTACTTTTGGAGTCACTAAAAAGAATCAGCCCTTAGCTCTGCAACCAGGGAGGTGTGTGCTTCATCCTATGAATGTGACATAGCTGGTTCAGGCCTCCTCAGCAGCTCAAAAAATCTCTTTTGCCAAATTTTGGCACCCCAAGGCTGAGGGGACAGGCATTTACAAAGGCAGATAAATGCATTATTCCCCTTACAAATACAGTCCTTAATCCTCCCATGCCTCAGTTCTTCATCTCTAAAAGGTACCGTTAACTTCTCCTTAAGAGAGCTGAGACTACTCATGATGAAGAGTGCAACTTGATTTCTGTCAGTGTGTAAAATTGAAAAGAGACAGAAAATCAGGCTTTGAGATCATAATTTGGATTTTGTTTCTCATCAGAAAAACAAACTCAGAAGGCTTTTTTAGGGGCATTATTTTACACCAGACATTTATTGATAAAAATGCAGTTTTCCACTCCAGCTCATTACACAATAAAACAGTGTGTTGCCATTAGAGCTGCAAAGGACTTTGCACTAAATACGAATCTTATCCACTTTGAACAGCGCTGGGTCACAGCTGTTCCTCTCAAAACTCCAGGCCACGTCTCTGCAGGACAGCATTCGTCAGATATCATCTCCATCCTTACAGACAGATATTAGCTTGAGGGTGAGCAAATAATTTAGATTTAAAAAAAAAATAAAAATACAATAACAATCCCCCAGTGTTCTGTATTCTTTAAAGCTGCATGCTTGGTTATGTTGTCTAAAGCTAAATTAAATGGCTTTCAGAAAATCTTGCAAATTTCCAGATTACTCAGGAAGCCTAAATTAACTGCTCCCTTGATAAAGAAATACTACACACATCTGTCCAAGCACTCTTCCTTCAGAAGTCGTTCTCTACTTTTTTTCTGTATTTACTCCTAATAAAAAATGATTCTGCAAAACACTTAAAAGAACAATGCCTGTAACCAAACGCAACATGCACGTAGTGCTAGATAACACTGCCACAAGGGTCTGAAAGAAAGGAATTTATGCCAGAGAGCACTGCTTCTTGCTGTTTATAGCACAGATTCATGTTCAATTTTACCTTAAAAAAATACTCCATAAGCAGTGTAAAACAAGTTAATTTTACAATGATGTATTACCAGTAAATTCTATTTCCAGTTAGGCAACTTTTTGAATACTTTAAATGGCTCAGGTAAACTCTAGGTGGAGCTAAAGATTTATCATGTCCAGGTGATCTATGCACAAGAAATATTCCTGCATTGATTAACAAGTGTAGCACATTTTAATCAAATCCATATTTTTTCGCAGAGTCTAACTAGCGAGATAATTGCACTGAAGTCCTAAAATAAAGTGAGGGGATGTTTTTTTTATGAAAATTGCTGGTATATGAGAAGGGATACAGGCTGGCAGGAACCTAGACAAGCCCAGGCTCAGTAAGGATGCCAGTGTCCATTTCCTGCAGCTCTGCAAACATAACCTTTGTGCTGTCTGCACTGAACCAAAGCCTGGTAGACCTCAGTCAAGCCCTCATCCTGTCTTGATACTGTAAATGTTACCACTTGTTAATAATGTAAATGTTATCATTTGTAGATGCACATATAAATATACTCTCTAGTCTTTGATATTTATCCAGAATTACCATGTGGTTTTAGTACTTGTAAAAATATACCAAACCTTATGCTGCCAGCTGTCTGCTCCTGGTGAAACCTTAAATTAATGGTGACTTAAACTCCTGCACTGACTTGTGTTCCTGCTCCTCACTGCTCCTATCCACTTACGTTCCTGCTCTAAAGCATATGGATGTCCCAAGCAGAGATTGGCTGATGTACAACAGCTCTGCATCTTCTGCAGCCTCCTGCTTCTGCTGAGTGACACTACTTCAAAATCTAATTTGCAATTCTTTCACAATACTATCCTGGAAGTAGAGTTCTAATTTCAGGGAAGACAACTATGGCAAAAAGAGGAACTCTAATGAAAGGTCATGCAGGGCTGAGCAGTCACACAGAGCAAGGTGCTCTGCACGGTGTGGCAGTGCAGGCTGCAGAAACCCATTCACTGAACCAGTCCATCTTTCCTCACTTGTGAGCTCTATTTCCTTCCCCAGTAGCATCAGGGCCAAATTCTGGCTCCCTTGTGCATCACACATTTGAAGAACAATCCTTGCTGATAGTTTGAGATGATGTTATTTATCTCTATCAGACTTAACTTGTGTCACTCGAAGTGCAGTAAATTGAGCTATACAGTCTCTACAAATCAGACATGCCACTTATCAGGCTGCACTTATGGTGTATAAAAATGTTTATCTGTTCTGTTCTAAATTTACTCCCATTTAAGTTAATCAAGTCCTTTTGTTCTCATCTCCAGCAGCTGCTGAAGTGAAAGATACAAGAGAATGTGGTTTAAATACTCTTCTCTAAACTGTAAGTGCAAACACTGGATGAAATATCAGCCTGCTGAGATCCCAAGGATTTCCGCCAGAAACTTCATGGGACAGACTTTCATCCTCTGAATTAAGCTGAATTAATTTTGCTCTTATCAGAATGGGGGCCTTTGTATTGAACTGCCTTTCTATCAGCACACAAGTTCTCATACTTGTACCTTTTCCATTTCTCTTCCCCATCTCACTGGGGGGTAATGAGCAGTTGTGAGAAGCTAAGCTGTTTGCAGGGTTAAACCACAACTGCAATCCACCATTAATACTGCCCATGTTTGCACAAGGTCTGACTTTTCAGCTACTGAGAGCAAAAAGCTTACAGTTGTGAAACTGTCTGAAATAATACAACCAAATGTCGCTCATCAGTGTGAAACCACCATTGGAAGAAGGTAGATTTAGACTAGATACTAAGAAAAAATTCTTTACTGTGATGGTGGTGAGACATTGGAACAGGTTGCCCACTTAGACTGTGGAAGCCTTCTCCCTGGAAGCATTCAGGCTGGATAGGGCTTTGAGCAACCTGATACAAAGGGTTCCTGCCAATAGCAGGGGGGCAGGAACTAGATGATTTTAAAGGTCCATTCCGACTCAAGCCATCCTATGATTTTATGATTCTATGATAAGTATAAAGACTGAATAAAAAAGATTAAGAGATATATAGAAACAAAAAAGAAAATCAACATACTAAAAAAGGACAATATTTAGAATTCTTTTAGTAAATAAATGTAAAATATTGTGAAAAGTGAGCAAAATTTTTCAGTCCAACCATGAGAAAATATTGAGTGTATGAGTAGAACTGTTTCATCTGGCTTGCACAGGCAACCAAAACATCCTACCTCTCATATTATCCTACTGATTTATGAAGATGATTCCAACCTTTTCCTGTTCAGAAGAAACACCTTTGATGTAAGTCTGTGATTCTGTGTCTGTCAGATCAGGTCTCCTTCTACTCACCTTAAACTCTTTTTCAATGTTGGCAAGCACAGCCAGCTCATTGCTTAGCTCTAAGGCAGTCATTACAGGGTCTTCACTGGATAAAGACAAATAAGCAGGGCTGGCCAGACCTTTGTAGGCATTGATTCTGGACCTAGAATGGCTGAAAGAGTCATGCTTTTGTTTCTGGTTGCATTCACTGCACTTGCAGAAATAGTCATGTGGTCTACCAATCCGAGCCCCTTTTCTCAGTAGAGTGTAGACAATCTCATACTCATGGCAGTGAGCAGCCAGAATGATTGGTGTAACATCATGAGAAAACCGTGTTCCATCTTCATCATATGCATAGAAGTCATCGTGCTGGAGCTCTGACTGGCTAGGACTTAATGCAAGTCTCTTGCCTTCAGCAAATGCGGGATGGTTTAGGATAGCTTCTACTATCCGAACATAACCTTTGCTAATAGCCAAAAGCAAGGCATCCCCAACCCGAGATAGGTTCTCCTTTTTCAGCAAAAGTTCTGTGATCTCCAGGTGCTCATTAGCAACTGCTAACTGCAAGGCATTCTGCCCCATGTAGTCCACACAATTTACATTGAGCGAGGGACATTCTTCCAGCATTTTGCGAATCACTGGGATATTTCCATATTCTGCTGCATCCAAGAAGCGTTCTTCCTCAAGAGAAAGACTTGTTGAGTGGTCATTAAACATATATGCTGGCCCTCGACTGGCCTGTCTCCTCCCCTTCTCCCGGAGAATGGTTTGTCGTAGTGCTAGTCTGTTCTCGTTGCCTCGGCTGTGTGGAAACAGAGAAAGTATTAATTCTGCTGTATGACAGTGCACGTTGATCTTAAATAATAATAAATGAAATATTTTTAATCATTTATCTGTGGTGTATTTTTAATGCAGTATGGAGATTATAAACCCTGACTTTGATGCGTTTTGTAACTACAATCACTACACAGCTCTGGAATCAGTAGTGAGCACACATTCTTTGAACAAGAAAAAATGCTGTTCAATCATCATTTAAAACTATACTTTTCTTATTTCTGTAACTTCTGACAAAGGTGAATTCTGCTTTACACTATGGAGGTAGCAAAACAGTTTTTAAGGTAAGGTTCTTTTTCAAGTTGACACAGAAACCCTCCTCTGTTTTTCTAGTAATTCTCTATCTATTTGAACTTCTCATCTCATCGTTGCTTCATATTTCACCCTTCATTCCAATGTGCACAGTAACTTCATACTTTTTGTTTCAATCTTAAAAACTCAAAAAGACTCATGTCAATAACATTTATACACGTTGATTCCACTTTCTGGTTGAAAGAATATTTTCTACTAGAAAACATTCAGCTAAGTATGAGAATTGCTTCAAGAAGGGCAAAATTACATTTCGCTAGACGAATGTACCACTTTGACATCTACTCTTGCTCTAGCAGAGATATTTTGAAGGACTTCACTGCAACAGCTGGCTATCAGGTCTCAAGTTCATTCCTTAAATGTATATTTCAAATACAAAGCTGACCTGAAGAACAGTATTTAGGTACAATGACTGCCTTCAATCCAGAAACAGATGATAACAACAGCACATGGTAAAGAGAATAGGCCATGTCTACTTGGCCGGCAGGAGTCCCAGTGACATCACATGAACCTGTGTGGCCTCAGGCAACCCTTCACTCATAGCTCTTTACTGGGTCTACTTTGGTGCTAAGTCACAGCTCAGAGTGAAGGTAAGTCGCAGTGTGAAAGGGGTCAGCAGCCATGGGATGTGGGATTGCATATCAAAGCAGGATATGTGAGCAAAGAAATTTTCCAAAACTCCATCTGCCTCAGAATCATAGAATCATAGAATCACCAAGGTTGGAAAAGACCTATAAGATCATCCAGTCCAACGTTCACCTATTACCAATAGCTCCCACTAAACCATGTCCCTCAACACAACATCCAGTCTTTCCTTGAACACCCCCACGGTCGGCGACTCCACCACCTCCCTGGGCAGTCCATTCCAGTGCCTGACCACCCTTTCTGAAAAGTAATACTTCCTAATGTGCAGCTTGAATCTCCCCTGCCATAGCTTGAAACCATTCCCTCTGGTCCTATCACTAATGACACGAGAGAAGAGGCCGACCCCCAGCTCACTACAACCTCCCTTCAGGAAGTTATAGAGAACAATGAGGTCTCCCCTGAGCCTCCTCTTCTCCAGACTGCACATTCCCAGCTCCTTCAGCCTCTCCTCATAAGGCCTGTGCTCCAGACCCCTCACCAGCTTTGTTGCCCTCCTTTGAACACGTTCCAGGGCCTCAATGTCTTTCTTGCAGTGAGGGGCCCAAAACTGGACACAGTACTCGAGGTGCAGCCTCACTAGTGAAAAGCACACAGGCACACTACACTTGCTTTTATTATCTTTACTGCTGTTACTACACCAGCAACTATCTAACCTATGTTTAGGTTTCTCCTCCGACTTACTGATCCTTTTCTAATATCTAGAAATAACTGCTCATTCATGAATTGGTACTCTATATTATAAAAGCACACCTACTATGCTGTATGACATCTGTTCCTTCCCATCTCTTCATCCTTTTCATTATTACAGTTCAGAACACTGATACCCTCCTATTAATTCCTTCATTTAGTGGCTTGCCACCGAATTATTCTAGCATTACAACAGCTCAGAAATGCAAGTAGTTCTACTACTGAGACTGTAATCCATCCCTCACTTAACTTGTCTTACTCATGAACCATTTAATTATTACAACATAAAATGAGCCATTTCAAAACTAAGCTTGTTGAGGAATGCTGAATTCTCTGCTGTGGTTTTTTTTTTCAGGGCAAAATGTCCTACATTCTCTCTAACAAGAAGAAAATCTAATTCATGACACTGCTATCTCTGACAACTAAGATCCTAATCCTCAACAGAAATTCAACTGCAAATCATTTTCTCTCCTAAAATTACTCTGTTAAACTACTCAATATTCACTGCAACTTCATCTTTTTTCCTTTTTGAATAGTAGCTTAATGATTCTTTACATACATATGCTTACATACACTTCAGCATTTTCAGTATTTCTCATAAAATAATAATTGCAAGCAATATTTTATTTGTTAAATATGTACCAATTAATATGAATTTGAGTATTTAAACAACAAAGTAAAATCATCATTTGAATCTGACTCAAAACTTCTTCACAAAAATTAGCATTACAAAATATCGTTTAAGAATAATCTTCTAGATGTTTTATATTTAACCTTACTACAAATTTCCTTCCTGCTTTTTGCCTTTTCTGTTCAGAGATACAGTCCTCTACAGAACTGGAAATGCTTCAAATTGACAATGTCTTAAACTGAGCAAGACAATTCTTTGTAAGATATTTAGAGGTATGGAAAGTAGGATATCTCAAAATTGATAACTATAACATTGCTCAATATGCAGACAGTACTAATAATGTACAACAATGGTAAGGTTGTAAGGTCCCAACGCCTTAGTTGGGACTATGCCACAATATAGAATAAAAATACAACTCATTTTCTACTCCTTGAGATCACTCTTGAGGAATGTCTCAGTTCCTGTGCATTCAAAGCATAAAAGAGACCGTGGATAGATATACTAATGTCTTACATATGGATATGTTACATTGTTGGTATAAAATTTTCCATCCATATTTTCAGAAATCTTAAAATAAAATATATATTTGTTCATAAGTCCTCCTCTGGAGAAGTTTCATTAAAAAAAAACATAAAAACTAAATGATGATAATGTTATTGTCACTGGCAAAAATACCGGTGCCCAAAACTGAAATTCATTAAATAGAAGTCAGGTGTTGTTTTTTTTTCTTTTTTTTTACCTACTTGCAAGCATTTTAGGAGGAGAAAATAGGCATCAGAGTCCCCAGATTTGAAAGTATGCTCTAAAGGACTGACTCTGAAAAGTTCAAACATGAAGTATAAAAGTCTGCTGGTAGACTGAAAAGACAAAAGACAGGTATGGGAAAAAAAAATGGAAAAGAAAATGGAAAAAAAATTGGCGGGGCAGGCTGGAAATTTGATGACATTTAAGGTTCACTGCATGAACATAGCAGGGTCATAAATATGGGATCAAGTGCACCCTCACTAAGTTTATGGATGACACCGAGGACTGTGGTGCAGTTGATACACTCAAGGGACAGAATGGGATTCAGAGAGACCTAGGCAGTCTTGAACAGTGAGCCCAGGTGAAACACATGAGGTTCAACAAATCCAAGCGCAATATGATTGTGGCAGCCCTTGCAATCAGTACAAACTGGGGGACAAAAGGACAGAGCACAGCCCTGCAGAAAAGGACCTGGGGGTACTGGTGGATGCAAGCTCAACAGGAGCCAGTAATGTGCTTTCACAGCCCAGAAAGCCAACCATATTATCAGCTGCATGAAAAGATGCATGGACACCAAGTCCTGAGTGGGGAAGTAATCCTGCCCCTCTTCTCTGCATTGGTGAGATTTCATCTGGAGTACTGCATCCAGATGTGGAGTATGTGGATCTGTTGGAGAGCATCCAAGGCAGGCCACAGAAATGATCTAAGGGATGGAACATCCATCTACCCTTTAGAAATGTACATAAGCATTTATAAGATCCCCTCTCAGCTTTCTTTTCCCCAGGCTGAACAGATGCTCCAGGCTTCTAAGTTCCTTTGTTCCCCTATGTTCTTCCCTATCTGTTTTCAACTGAGAAGCCCAGAACTGAACACAGCATTCCAGATGTGGCCTCAACAGAGGCAGAATGGAGGGGGAAGATCACCTCCCCCACATGCTGGCCACACTTTTTAATGACCCCAGGATACCATTGGCCTTCCTGACCACAAGGGCACACTGCTGGCTCACAATCAACTTGTTGTCCACCAGAACACAAGTATTCTCTGCAGAGTCAAAGTTGAGGGTTTTAACCAGGCTTTATGCTTCTTGAGTCTTGCATCTTCCTGGAAAAAAAGGCTTTGTGAAATAACAAAATTTTGAACAAGACAATTATAGTTTGGGGGTTGGTCTCGATGATCTCTAGAGGTCCCTTCCAACACCTACAATTCTGTGATTCTGTGATAGTCAGTTCTTATAAAATGATCAGAATTGTGCAATGCGTGGAAAAAAAATACATTTTTGTGGTGAAATCAACTGGATCTAGAGACAAGAAAACCAATACAGAGTGTAGTTATGGATCTTGTACACAAATAGTTCCACCAAATTTACTTTAGCATCAGTTGGTTTTAGAATTTAACTAGTAAAAAGTAAGTTTTGCTAATGAAAGAAAACAAATTTCCAAAAAGCAGATACAAGCCTTGGCTGTACTGCTTTTAAGACATTTTATAATGCAATGCCATGTCATTTCACTGAATTGTGAATTGCCATTCTTTCTTAAGAGATATTTAGAAAAGCAAGTATCATTGTGTCAGATTATTGTCAGAAAGATATATTATATGCTTTTTTTGAATTATTCTTTTTTTCTTCTACTGCACTTTAATGAATGAACACATCCTTTTTCTGATGCATACTGATTTGCCCTTTTTTTATTCTGTAGTTGAATGATTTATAAATGCAAGAAGTTATTAAAATCATGGGAGGAAATCCTAAATGAGCAGAAAGAATAAAGCATTATTCGGTCAAAACCTGCACTTCTAGATGAAATACAGAAAAAAAAAGAAAAAAAAAAAAGATGTTTTAAGGTGATTACTTTAAAAAGGAATAGCTTTAATACTGGTTTAGAAAAACGTAGGAAGCTTACAGAGGCCAAGATGGGAAAACTAGGATAAATGTAAAAATAAATAGCATATAACTTTTTCCTGAGCTTTAGTTCTAAGTTCATAATACTTGTATATATATTAAAAATAAAAGAGCTTGCTTTCAAAGTTAATTTACACATAGAACTAAATACTATCCTGTCAAAAAAAAAGTTGGAAAAGCAACTTATTACAAAATAGCAAGTATTTAAACATATTATCTAACAGTTACATGTAGCTATAACTGTGCATGCTCTTTTAAATTGCTTTGATATTACGCAGTCAATCACTCATTTGACTTACACTTCATTTTCTTATTTCCTCCTCCTTTGGCCTGGCTGTTATGCCTAAGACCTTGCTTAGGACTGGTAATACAGTCTAGCTCAGTACTATGACTGAGTCAACCATCTTACCCCATAATTAGCGAAGAGCCCTTAGAGCTCTAATCCTAATGACAGAGCTGTGTGTGAGCTCCCCAGCTCCTCCTAAATATTGTGAAGCTTGAGCGACTATAGTCTCAGGATAGATTATGAGGAATATTTACAGGCAGTGCCTTAATGAAAGGCCCACCTCTTGTGAGAAGGTAAACTTTCAAGGAAGTTTACCTACGATCTTAGGTGTCTACAAACACCATGGGAGCCTTCCATACTGACTTTAGGAAGGAAAAAAAGCAGCATTGAGCCAAGCCCCATGATCATCCTTCATGGATGGGGACTTGATCATAAAAATGATAGAATCATTTGAATTGGAAAGAACTGTTGAAGGCCATCAATTCCAGCTCCCCTGCAGTGAATGAGAATATCTGCAGCTAGATAAGGGTGCTCAGAGTCCCACCCAGCCTGATCTTGAATGTCTCCAAGGATGAGGCTCCCTCTCTGAGCAACATATTACCAGTGCCTCACTACCCTTATCATAATTTTTGTTCTTATATTCAATCTAAACCTCCCCTCTTTTAGTTAGAAAAAAATTCCCCTACTAAAGAGTCCATCTCTTTATTTACTGATGAAACTATTGGAAGTGATCAACTATCTAGTTTTCCAGAGCCAAGTCTCAGATAGCAGTTCTCCATCTTTCTGTCAAAAAATGTTCTGTGAGTAAACTTTGCAAAACAAAGGCATGTTTGACTATAGTCACCCAAGCTGCACTTCAGTGTTAGATAATAGTATAAAAGTGACCTTAATAGAAGGAATCTTAGGGAAAGTACAGACAAGTCAGAAGGACACCACTGGCTTCTGGGGCCAGTCAACAGGCTGAGCCTCTCTTCCTCCCACATAGGGACACCTACTGGAAGAGAAGCACACACTAAGCTACACTGAGTTCTTCCCCAGGAAACTTAGAAATCTCTGTAGAGTTATTCCATCATTTAAGACATTTGATCATATACTGAAGCTCTTGCTTAACCTCACGCTATGTAGGCAGTACATTTATCACTGGCAATTCAAAAGAATCTGCAATCTGTTGCTTTAATAAACTGCACTATTCACTAATCTAGCCATGAGAGTTCTCATTGGGCATAGCCAGATTTCTTAAGGGTGGTTGTGAGAGCCAACTTGAACACAACCAGATGAACTGGATAGCCTGCTATTTGTAATTGTGATAGTTCATATTTTGAATGAGACTAGAATTATAATGCTGAACTGGACATCATGCAGAAGCCAAGCTCAGCCACCCCCAGCCTCTCTAATATTTGAATGCAAGCTGGAATGCAAAGGGACACGGGGGTAAACATGTTTTCTGACAAAATTCTTTACCTTTTTCCAATGACACAGGGTAGCAAGAGTGAAAACTTCCATCTATATCTGAGAAATCACTGGGCAATTTAGCTCTTGACTTAAATAAAGTTTACTCATTTTTCCAACAGAAAGTATCAGTTGCTCAGTTTCTCATCTACTTAGTTGTTTGATGACAAATGCAAATGTTTTCACAGTAATAAATGAAAGTTTTATTACTCAAATTAAATGTACTTCTTCACAATGTTTCCTAAGGAGTCAAAACTCCAACTGAAATGGAACAGCAAGGCACTTTTATAGAATTACATATTACAGAAGTTTGAGTTTCTAATCCAGTTAATGAATTTAAAATAAAAATTCCCTAATCAGTTCTGAAATTATGCAGTATTTTAACCCCTTGAGTACTTCTTTGCTCTCTTCAGTAAAAGCCATTGTAGGTGTTTTCTCAGCATGAGTTTTGCCCAACTCAGCAGGCAGTAAAAGCTGGCAGTGAGTAAGGTAACAAGCGTCATGTACCGATCTTTAATCTATTTCTTATATTTAGCAAAGGAAAAATTTTGACATATTTTAATTAGCACGTCAACTACTACACATTTTGTTATGTATACAGTTTGTGCCTACACTAACTCTGCTGCAATTTCTCTCTCCATGGCCTCTGCAGGCCCTAAGATGAGATGACCATCTTCTGACAAATACACTGCAACAACTCTCACCTTCGAATTCCCACAGCAATCGCATTTCCTCTACCTTATTTTACCTTAATTCATTCTGAAGATCCAAATTCTTTCTTGGTAAGTATTTATTTTCCTCCAAATCATATCATGGTATCTTCCTCAATCCTTCCTCCATCAGTTTTCTTCCCATTCTTTCCATATGTGCTGCAAGTGCACACATGAATCTACCTTCCAAAAAGCCACAATCCCTCTCTCTATCAAGGGAAGTGTTCACAAAGTTCAATTTAATGATGCTAATCTCATCAGCTCCTACAATCAATAAAGGAAAACAGACACCATTACACAAGGATTCAGAACACAAACTTCATCTCTTCACAGATTATAGGAGTACAGAATATCGAGTATGGAAAAAGCAGCACAAATAGCTTCTGAGAATAAACTTGCAGCAAAAGGAGGGCTAAAGAATTCATGTAGAGCCACTGTTCAACAGGGTGATGGACCTAGTGACTGAGGACATCACGAGTAAGGCAGTTAGATGATGCTTTTTCTGCTTCACTTTTTACTGTTCTGACCTCAGACCTCAGGGATCCATAAAAAGTTGCAAAGTGAAGCACTCCTAAGCTTGAGGAAGATTGACCTAGGCTGCAAATAAGCCAGCTAGATCCACAGCCCTGAAACCTTGCATCCAGAGCTGGCAGACATGACCACTAGCATGTACTCTGTCAGCTCTGACTGTGCACAGTTACTAGCGAAATTTTTATCCAAGGGAAACAGATGTGCCAAAGTTTTTATCTCTACATTGGCTTCAGTGTACATTATCACCTTACTTTAACTAAATGACAATCACCATAACAATTTAAAACATGTATTTTTACCTGCTCTGTAAAACTAATCCAATATAATAAAATGATGTTGACAACTTTAGATCTGTGTAAAGTCAAAAGAAAAATCCTTGAGTTCGAGATTAGCATTTGTTTGTTTCCTGATTGGCTAACTGAACTTTAGTTAACTGGCAAAAAGTACAGTTTGTTAACTGACTTTCTCTTTCATTTCTTAAATAACAGAAACTGATTATATTTGTATTCCAGCAACATAGTCAGTATGATTTATCAAAACAAAGAGTAATCACTGCCCATTAAAAACACCCAGAATTAGGTTTTTTGTCCAGTATAATTTCCTCTTTCCTTGCCTGAATATATAAGAAAATCTCTGCTTAAATGGAAAAATTAGCACATACATTCCCTAGGGAGAAGCTCATCTTCTGGCATAGGACTTATTACAAACTGAAACAGAATACTGTACTGTTTGCTGTAGCATATCTTTGATGCTAAGCTCTAGAATTTCAGTGTAATACATTTTCAGTAGTTTTTCCCTCAACCAATATATTTTATACACATGAAACAAAATTCCCATTTTGCTCATTTGCAATTACAGTTAATTAAAATTAAGGCTCTATAATTAAAACTGGTTTTTGTAGTACAACACTATAAATATGCTTAATTGCAACAGACGAAGCAAATAATTCTACTTTAGAATTTCTGTTTAATTAGATACACACCATAAATATTAATTGGGGAGTTTGTTAATAAAATTGGGGAGTTTGTTAATAAAAAGGTATAAAATACTTGGTTGCCTCCAAAGGCAAGGAGAGGAACTTGATCCAGAACAGTATATTTATTTTACCATTACTGGTATCTTCTCATTCAATCAAAAGAAAACAAAAATATACCTGTGTTAGGACCCATTAGCCACATTATTCTTAAAGTAGCATGAAATCTCAGCCTTTACAAACTACTGAGTAACTGCTGGCTGCAACACATAATTAATGCACGTCGGCAGCAATGTAGTCAAAATGACTACACTAACATACTACTAAGAGCCAGCAACACCAAACTGGAATACTTGCATCATTTTGGATACCATATTACAGGAAGGAATTCCACAAAATAAGAAACAAAACAGAAGAGAGCAGAAAGGTCATATAGTCTCTACTGCATTTTCCTCTTAGAACATAATAAAGTAGATTTTGTGAATTATACTGGATCACATTCAGGTCATCTAACTTCTACCATAGCAACTCCTACAAATCAGTCATGTGGATTTATTCTCTACAGAAAGAGAGAAAATTAGGTTAGATGAAGTTAAGGTCTTCTTCAAGATACATAATTTAGTAGGAACATGGACCATCAAAGGATCATGGAGGCAAGCCCTTTACAAGGATAGATATCATTTCGAATGGTACCTGTAAATATATTAGGCTCTGACTTAAAGGAAGCCAATTTATTGCTGGGATTTTCTTTTCTCTCACTAATCCCAATGAAAAAGTAATACAAAATTTGATTGTTCTCTCAGAAACATTTATCTAATTTTCAGTCTAAATTGAATAATTGGCCACCTTAAATTTATCTGATTTAGTTTGGAAATCAGAATTGTCTTTCAAATTAAGTAGCACTTTCCCCTGACAGTAGCAAGTTGTTTACTTGCAACACTCAAATTCATAGCAATCACACATGCATTCAATCTTTATTTTGTTCAGCTAAATCAAGCTAATCCCATTTCCTGCTACATCCATACATTACACCTATCACAGAACAAAACTTTAAAGTAACCCCATTTGTCAGCGTTCATAGTAAAACAATTAGCAACCATTTTGTGTTAAAATGTACATCGTTAGTTATCTCACTGGTGCATTTATATCCCAGACACCACCTGGGCATTAATGATTCTTCTGATGCCAGAGATAAGTCTCCTGCCTTTGCAGGTTTTCCTTAATCACCTGTTGGGAAATGAGAGTCTGATTTATGAACTGAAAGAACTGTGTTGAAAGATCCTATTTCAAACCTCAGCTCTCTCCAAGGACACTGACTTTCACAATGAAGAGCTGTGGAGATGGGATAGTTTGGGAATGGAAAAACTTTTGAGCACATCCAGAATCTGTAATAGTAAATAAAGGTTGCACGAGTTTGAGTGGTGAGAGTATAGAATCCTCCTCTTTTTCTTTTGCACTAGGTACTGTTTAAGAGTACTCTGTTAACTCATTTAAGCTTGTGGTTTGGCTTTACTTTCAAACGTGTATTAGCTCTGGAGGAATAGTGTATAGCTTCTTAGGAAAGCCAAGTTCTGCACCTTGGCCACAACAACCCCAGGCAATGCTACAGTCTTGGGGCAGAGTGGCTGGAAGACTGTGTGGAAGAAATGGACCTAGAGGTGTTACATTCATCACCCAGCTATACATGAGCCAGCAGCATGCCCAGGTAGCCAAGAATGACATCCTCACTTATATCAGAAAAAGTGCAGCCAGCAGAAGCGGGGAGGTCATCATCCCTCCATACTCAGCCCTCGTGAGGCTGCACTCAAGTGCTGTGTTCAGTTTGGGGTCCTTCATTACAGGAAAGACATTGAGGCCCTGGAGCATGTACCAAGAAGGGTAATAAAGATGCTGAGGGGTCTGGAGCACAAGTCTTAGGGGGAGTAGCTGAGGGAACTGAGATTGTTTAGTCCTAGTCTCCTCGTAGGGAAGATGAGGCTCAGGGGAAACCTTATTGCTCTCTACAACTACCTGAAGGGAGGTTATGGTGAGGTGGGGGGTTGGCCTCTTCTCCTGCATAAGTAGTGGTAGGACTAGAGGAAATGGCCTCAGTTTGCACTAGGGGAGGTTAAGGAAAAATTAGGAAATATTTTTGCAGAATGCGGAATGCATTCAAACTTCAAAATACACTTTAAGTGTAATTGCTTAGTATCACTGTGATAGTTGCTAGGGATTGGTTTTTTTAGTAAACTTTCTTGCAGAGGGTACGTGCCCACCAGAGGGAACTCCTTACTAAGCCTGGAACTTGGTAATATCAGTCCCCAACATTCTCAGCTTCTCAATAAAATTTTCACAGCACCAAGTTCCTTATATGTTTCCTTGGAAGTAGCTTTTGAAGCTTCAGCACATAATTTTTTTATATCTCCTACTCCCTGGGGGCTGCAGTCCAAAATTGTTTGGTTTCAGTAATACTAGACAACAGTAAAACTACGATCAAATAGTCATAATTATTCAAATTAAAACTAGTATTTTAGCTAAAAGACTGGAAAAAGAGATTAAAAGTCAATTAAATATAAAGTATGACTTTAAATTTCACAACTGGCTATATTGCTAACTGGTTTGTGCTTCTTACATAAAACACCTAAGGTATGGGTGTTTCACAGACTTCACTGCCATGTGTTTTGTAGAACTCACCCACTATAAACTTATTTCAAGGGATAGTTTAAATTCTTTATCTATTTCCACAGTCTTATCCACGGCTATTCTCAGAATGAATAAGAAACTCCGTGATTCTAAAAGTACTTATACGCCTTTGGAGTTGGGCCTTAAACAATCTCCATAGGTCTATCTGAGCTTGTATGCTTGTAAACATCCTGTGTCTTGTTTCCTCTCACTTAGCCAGGCAGTGCCTAGCTTTGTCACTGAGGCTGATGGTTCTTTCTGAGGGTCACTTGTTAAGCACTGAAAAGCTATTTATCCTTTGAGAAATTTAGTGCCCTGGTCTCCTGAGCATGTGCTTGCTGCCCACCTCAAAACTTGCATTTCATGGAACTACTACTGTTGTACAGTACACAGGTTAGGGAAGCAGGCAGTTGTGCTGCCTCTGGTGAGTTATCAGTTTTCATTTCTCACCTCATTAGCAGTAGACTATCAGTAGCTGTTATCGCAAAAGACTATTTTAGATAACAATTGCTACATGATTTGCCACTTCAAGCAAGCTTCTCTGTTCTTTTCCCCTCTTATCACCGGAATCCCTGTGTTAATAAGCTACTGAAGTTAGCAATCTAAAAACCCAGTATCTGACTTTATCTGAGATAGTTATTCAAGATCCATTTGTTTACCTAGATATGAGACCACTAATCAGTTCACCAATTAGGTCCAGCACTGAAATTCCCCAAACTCCCCTAATGTCATTTTTTCCTATTACTATCATTTGATTATTGCTATCATAATATTATTCCTGATGAATTGTAGACCTGGGCACTAAATTCACTTATGGTAATGGTTCATGTTGCTTTTTAAAATGAAGCTTAAGCATTGTTAGAACGATGGCAATTAATAGAATGGCTGTAACACAAACACAGCTGCTCTCTGTGACAAACATGCCTCCATAAACAAAACATTATTACATTAGTAATGAAGCAGCAGACATCAACAAGATATCCCTCATACAGCTCTCTGGAATGTTGTGCTACCAAGGAGTATGAGCCTGAGATCTGTGTCCCACTGGTTATAAATAAAAGCACTTAAAATAGACCATGGATACATGTACCAATGTTAAAACTGGGTACAAATGAAGCAAACTTCTATTTTACACAACCAAGTTGATCTTGGTACTCCCTTGATGGAACCTCAAAAATTCTTAAAGAGAAACCGACTTTCAAAATATAAATTACTGACAAGATTCTGTGTTTCAGAAACCTGGTTAACATTAGATATTGATCCCACGAAGACAAAGGGACAAATACAATGGTTTTATTTATTTGTTTGTTTTAAAAGGTTAAAATTGATTTCTATTCAATTAGACAGGTTAATTCCTACACCATTATAATCAATATGATGCAGCAGTTTTGCTGCCTAGTGGATTAGGTCAAGATGTTGTTCCATGCACATTCTTGCAGAAACACTCCCTCCTCTGCTCATTGCTGCTCCAGTACCACGTCATTTGTTATGGTGATGTAAGTGCTGGAACAACTCCAGGCTGACCTGAACCAAGGAGATTAACCAAAGGATGGTATTTATGAATAAAATGCTTACTTTAAGCCCAGCTCCTCAACCCAATTTATCATATAGATGCAAACACTCGTGTTGGCCCATGGTAAGAAGTGGTGGGAGGACAAGGAATAAGTGATGGGGAGCAAGCAGAAAGGGAGGCTTGATCCCTTTGGTGACAGTGCTTGTTAAAGTTGGGTCCAGGGGGGGGCCACTCTTACAAAGAAAGGCTGAGGGAGCAGGGCTTGCACAAACTGGAAAAGAGAAGGCTCTGGGGAGACCTCTGTGCAGCCTTTCAGTACTTGAAGGGAGCTTATAAGCAGGAGTGCAACTGACTTTTACTTGGACTGTTAGTGTTATGGCAAGGAGAAATGGCTTTAAACCAAAAGAGTAGAAACTTAGGTTAGATGGTAAGATTTAAGATGGATAGTAAGGAAAAAATTCCTTACTCAGAGGCACTGGCCAGGCTGCCCAGAGAACCTGGGATGCCCCACCCCTGGAAGTGTTCAAAGTCAGGCTGGATGGGTCTCTGGGCTGCCTGATCTGGCAGGGGGCAACCAGCCACAGCAGGGGCTAGATGATCTTTAAGGTCCCTTCCAACCCAAGCCATTCTAGGATTCTATGAAAGTCATACTGCAATATATGGAAATCTATGAATACAAAGATCTACAGTTATACTGATCTGTGCATCAAAAACTACTGTCTGTCACATTGCTTAATTCACTGCAACAGACTGTTTTGCTTTGCACTGCATCCAGACTGTGTGCTCTATTTGTTGACATGAGCACAATACAAAAAAAAAAAAAAAGCAATATTTTATATTCATTAATCAATGATGATCTATCTATGATGATAGTGAAATGAAAATTATCTAGAAGACAGATGAAAAGCAAAATAGATAATGTAATCTCATATGGATATTCTCTATCAAGCTCTGTAGTTGCCCACATTCACAGCTGCATAAACCAAACCTGAATATATTGCTCTTATTTAAATCTGCATTGAAACTTGAAAGGAATTATATCTCAACTTTAGTGTTCCGATTCACATAGCAGAAAACAGGCTGAAATCTATAAATCCAGAAGGACTAGGATTTTTCTCAGTGTCAAATTTTTTACTCAGCTTATTTTCTACCGTCTGTGAATGCAGAGCAATTCCCTTAGCTGATTTCCTACCCCAAGGACTGCTTTTGCTTAGATCCCTGCTTCAGCATAAGGCAACCACAGAGCTCTGCTACTGAGAATCCACGAGAATGATCAGGAGACTGGAAAGAGCAAAGCCCCATTTACAGACAAACCTTCCCTCTAGAGAGCATATGCTGTTGAACTGACACAAAAACAGATTTAAACTGTCTGGCAACTCAACAGTGCAGTTCCATAGTATGTATTTTCTTTATGTCATGTCTGTTTTTATTTTGACCACACTGTAGGCATGTTTTTAAATAGCACTGGAGAGACGGCTGATGATGACTTATACTGCATACTTATTTTCCAAGTACAAGCTGAGACTGTAACTCTCCCCTACAAAGTAAATTGAAGAAAATTGAGCAGTAAGTGAAATTAGCAGATAATTGGTTGAAAACAAGCAAAAGGATTCACATGTGTATGTGGAACCCACCACACAAAACTGAGGGTGCTAAGTTTACAATAGACTCAAGGGGCAACTAGGCAAATGCAGAAAACAGAAATCCACCACTGTTATTAAGCATACTGCTTCTGAAGCTCTTCAGCAGTAAACAGCAGGAAATGATGCAAATATGTCTTGTTCTGTTCACTACTGTCATCATCTTCCCATGGCATATGCTTTTGGCCCCAGTTAGACACAGGATACTGTGATGTCTGTAACATAAACAGGATGTATATATATATATATATGAACACATTTATAACCATAATTAGTTGATTCACAAGGTTTTGTTGAACCACAGGTAGAACGAAAGAGTCCGTCTTTTGAATCCTTTACCTTAAGAGGTAAGCAACTTTCATTTGGATGCCTCACAGACATGAAAAGCACAAGGATCTCTTTAAAGGACCGTTTCTTTTCTTGTTCTCTGACCAGGATTTAGCATAGCTTGGGATTTAGCTCATTAATTTTAATATTTGTAAGTATCACATAGTTGTGTGCATGCTGTAACAGCATAAATTAATAAAAAACCCTTTCTGAATGGACATTTTAAAGGCTTGTGTATGGATAAAGATGATTAAATTAGGCAATTGAATGTTTGCATATATTTTAGAGACAAAATTATATTTGCAATGCTTCTCCGTGTAAAGCCACAATCTATCATAGATAAATGGTATAAAATTTAGTATAGTGGCAATTTATAGTTATTATATTCATGTTTCTAAAACAATTTCATGTCTAAAAGAAATGAACAGTGAATAAATTAGTACAAATAAGTATAAGGACTGGTAGCTGGCCTGAGATGCGTTTTTTCTTTAAAATTTGAAGGACTACAGTGTTCATACAGCTAATCTTGATTTAGGCTCCTTTCTAATGCCTGAAATTAAACAGGAGTTTCAATAGACATTAACATCTGAGTACAACGTATCAGAAAGACAGGGAGATCAGCCCCTAATTGATTAGCTCTGTAGCAGCACAGTATTCTTCATTAGCAAATTCCAGACTGGAAATGGAAAAGCTCAGTGGTATTAGCTCTTGAAATGTCAGCAACAGCCTATAAGCTCTAAAGCAATACTGATTCACTTTCTTGCCATCTGACATTCTCCACATCTAACCCTTCTTGCCTTTGCAAAACCATATCTGGAGAAAAACATTAACATAAGACTGATGATTATAGATCTGATGATCTATAACAGTATCTATAAAAGTCATTAATGGTAAGAAATACTGTTGAAAAAAATTTTCCAGTGTGCTCTCCAAGGAGCCCAGATTGGAATTCAAGTCCTTTAAAGTATCAGGAGTCATAGCTCAGAACCTTTTTCTATAACTAGCTAGCTTTCTGAATTTTCTGAATTGCATACATAATACTGTATCAAACATACTTTACATAGCATATTTTGACCTGAAAAACAAAACAAAACAAATCTACAAGATCCATCTCCATAAGGTACATTTAATCCTCTTTAATAGCTCTTTACTACTTGTAAGTATTAATACTGCTGGGATTGGTTGACTTTGAAGTAAAGGTAGGAAAACTCAAATCTTTCTTGTAGTTCCAGGCTGTCTGCAGTAAGAGGAGCAACGCAATCGGTATTGGTTGGTTCATATTCTACATGCCTAAAGCAAAGAGCATGGGCAAAAGAGTTTCCTGAAGTTGTGTTATGCAATTATGAGCTCCAGCAAAATGCCAGTGCAGGGTACATAACAGTAGATGACCACAGCTGGACACTATAGGTTGCAAATTTGGGAAATGATGGACAAATTTTACTAACCAGCCTCTAGTAACAGCATCTCATATAGTATTTCTGTTTGCTTGCTAGAATAGGCAGGTCTGGGAGAGACTGCCAGGGGGAGCAAAAAATTAAAGCAGCACCAGGGAAGAATGTATTTAAGTTTTGCCTCAGATATGAAGAGATGTCCTATTATGGTCCTGAGGTATTAGTCTTCTGACAACAGTGGAATTTGTCATTTTAAGATTTTATTTTTTTTTTTCCTTCAGCTTGTAAAGCTGGCACATTCAAGAAAAGCAGAGGAACTTCACACTCTTGCTAACATTGCTCCTCTTTAGTTTGATTGTACCTTTTACCTCTTATCATCATTTGTGTTCATTCTGCTTTGATTTTTCTAATAAACCAAACTCAGCTTACTGACATATGTGATCACTAACTTCATTTTTGAAATGCTTCTCCCTAAGGACCTTCTTAACTTCTCCTTCATTAATTTTTAAATTAACCCTCTTTAGAGGGAAGAGTCGCCTACTATCTCTGTATTGAAAACTTGCCAGCAGATATTTATAAAGTGCCTGGAAATAATAATATACAATAAAATTTAAATACTAGAGTAGAAAATGAAAAATAATGCAATTCTTCCCAATCCTCTGGGTTGTCTGTTTGCTATCTGTAAAATGAAAGCACTCTCGGACAGAAATTGGCTGCACTTTACAGAGTCTGAGCTTAAAAAATGGATGTTGATACAAACATCTTAGAACATACTACAAGGACAGCCTCTTTTGATCTTCTGTGTGGAATGTGCACAGGGAAGAGGATCCACGAAATGCAAGGAGATGCACCAAATTCTGGCAGATAGACAACTACTTTTCCAGGTTATCTGGGTTCAAAATCTCTTTTAATTATAACAATGAAGTGTAGAGGATTTATCCAAAATCAGAGGATAATCCAAACCAGACTGAATTTTTGGTTTTAAAAAAAAAAGACCACCTAACATTTCAATTTCTGATTCTTAGAATATAGAGGGTATGTTTACATTCCCAGAACATATGGTATGATTTTTTTTTTAGGATGCTGGAAACTATTTGCCTCTCCTTTCCATGCTATTACTGCTCTTCCAGCTGTCTTTCACCTCCAAGACAAGAAGCCAGCAGTATAACAAATTTCTCTTCTCATATGAATAGGCTGCTGGATTACTCCATTCTTAGTCCCTTCCCATTATGCAACAATCCATCTATGGTTGTTCTTTGGTTCCTGGGAATTAGCCAACATCCTACTTCATCTTTCACTTGACACAACTTCAGTTTACAATCTCTAGCAAAGAATCTTGTCAAATGATTTTAGAAAGTATAAATACTCCACTGAATATCACTTAACTGATGCAACATTTTTATGGTACTTAAAAAAGACCTTAAAAAATTAACCAGGCTTGTTGTCTTGTTTTCAAAGTCCCTTGGCCATTGATGGATAAATCATTTCCAGGAGTTTTCCAATTTCTCAAACCACATAAACCTCAGAGTTCTCATACAAAAATACTTTATCAAATTGTAATACTATAATTATAAATAATATATGTAGTACTGTAGAATTACTTTTTCACGTTCTTTCCTTTTGAATAAACCAGAAACAGAATGAAAGATAGCCATGAAATATAGGAACTGGAAGTAACATAGAAGGAACAGAAAGTATATATCTAGATGGGATTCCTAAAGAATGCTAAATTTACATTCATTGGTTTTATAGAAGGTTGTGCTAAACCCATTAAAAGAGGTAATCTTCTTGCACAAAAAAACTATTTTTTACATAATAACTTGAGTAATAATACTAAAGTTAGCCCAGACAATTATTATCTTCTCTGCAGAGTAAAAAGAGGTAAAAAAGAACCACAGTCATTAGTTTTTATCAGGCTTACTAATCATTTTAAGTAATTAAATATTCCTCAGAACCAGTTACCAATTTATTAAAAAAAAAATACATCTGCTTGTTTCATTTTCCTTGTAAAACATTCAATTTTCTTGCTTTTTGTGCCTGAGCTTTCCAAGAAGTTCCCTTTTAGGATCTTCTTAAGTTTAACTTTCACCAAGAACACTCTTTATGATGTACTCCACATCGTGTACACGCTCTGATAACTCCAGGTTATGACAAGGTTAAACTGAGAATAATTGAACCTTTCTTGTCTATCTTCAGCTCTGTTCTGCTTCTAGGAGATCTCGTTCTATAGTACATTAAAAATCTGTCTCAAAATAGAAATAATAAATTCACCTAAAATGTACATGAGGTTCAAACTCCCAGGAATAAGGATGTGAATTTATGCTTTGGGCCAGTTAGGGTAAAAAAAAATGCACAAATGAACAAATAATCACAGAATCATATAATCATTAAGGTTGGAAAAAACCAATAAGATCATCAAGTCCAACTGTCAACCCATTTCCGCCATGCCCACTGAATCATGTCAGTGTCACTCACTGTTACATCCACATGGTTCTTGAAAACCTCCAGGAATGCTGATTTTGCCACCTCCCTGAGTAGACTGTTCCAATACTTCACCACTCTGAGAAGAAATGTTTCCTAATATCCAACCTGAATCTCCCCTGGTGCAAGTTAAGACCATTACCTTGCATCGTATCAATATAAGAGACTGAGATGAAGTAACGTAATTATGTTCACCAAAGCTTTAATGAAACAGGGGCTTCAACATTTAGAAACCTTCCCTTAAGAAGAAGAGCAACACAGGTCTAGCCCCATCCTCTTGGCTGGAGCAAAAGCTAGGGAACCGTATGTGCTGATCACAGAGCTACAGCTTCCATTGGTTTAACTTCCTTACACTGAAAAATCAATGGGTAGCAGACAGCCTGTTATGCTTCAGTAATAAAGAAAACCATTATATGGAGAGGACTGTTATCTCCATATACAAGAGTGACTTCATTTGTGGAAATAGAAAAAGTAATCCATATCACCCCAAAACTTTGCAGAATTTAGTTAAAAGAAGCTAGCTTTTGGTGTAACTGTTACCCTCTCCTTGCTTTGCTACAAATGCCACTGCAGCTTAATCTGGTGTGGTATCTTTGGAAACATGGCCAGAACCACATATCTGCATTTCATGTATGTTGTATAAAATTACCATTTCCTTCCTTTTATATGACCTAAATAAAGAACTCCTGTAAGCAAAGAATGAGCTTCTTCTTTTAAAGTGTTCTAAAAACACTTTACATTTTACCTATAAATAAGTAATAGTGATATGAAGCATCTGGACCAAGTTCTGTGTACAAAATTCATTCAGCTATCCAGTGAACAGATTCACGTAATGGTACCTTTAGTTTCAGAATAGATAAATTTCTTACCAAAGCACATTTTGTGCCTCCTTAAAAATGTGTCATTCCCAGCACCAACAGAAGTGAAAAATAAGGTGGATGAACAAGGTGAGCAAGATGGATGAATAAGGTGGATCATCAGGATGGCAGGCTCTTATCCCACTGGAGGACTTCAACCACCCTGACATCTGTTAGAAAAGTAGCACAGTGAATTGCCGGCAATGCAGGAAGCTCCTGGAGTCTATCAAAGATAATTTCCTAAGCCAGGTAACAGACTGTCCCACCAGAGGGGGTGCACTGCTCGAGCCATTGCTCATCAGGGCAAGTGAACTGGTTGGTGACATCAGGATTGAAGGCCGTCTGGGCTATAGTCAACATGCAGTGATGGAGATCAAACTCTTGAGAGCTACTGGACAAGCAAAGAGTAAAATCGGGAGACTTAATTTCAGGAAAGCCATCCTCCAGCTCTTCAGGGAGTTAGTCAACAAAAACCCCTGGGAAACTGTCCTAAGGGACAAGGGAGCAGAGCAGAGAGGGCAGATTTTTAAGGAAGCTTTTCTTAGGGCACAAGAGCTCTCCATTTTCCCAGGTGTAGAAACTCAGGAAAGGAAAGCAAGAGACCAGCATGGCTGAACCAGTACACACTGGTCAAACTGGAGAGCAAGAAGAAAATGCACAGGTAGTGGAAGGAGGAACAGGTAACCTGGAAGGAGTATAGGGATACTGCTAGGCTGTGCAAATGTGGGGTCAGGAAGGCCATGGTCCAAATGGAACTGGACTTGGCAAGGGGTGTAAAGAATAAGAAAGGCACATCAGATACATCAGCCAAAAGTGGAAAGCCCAGAAGGGAGTATCCTCCCTAGTGAGCATCACAGGCAGGTTGGTAACAACAGACAAGGAGAGAGAGCTGAGGTATTCAACAACACTTTCCCTTCACTGCTCACTGTTCTACACATAGCCCTTGGCCAGATAGTTTGGAAGGTGGGAACTGGGGGAGCATTGCCCCTCCAACTGTATGCAAAGATCAGGTTTGCAGATATCTGAGGAATATGAACATTCATATGGGTCTCAATGAGATGCATCCCAGAGTGCTAAGGAAATTGGTTAATAAAATTACTAAGCCACTCCCAATATCTGAAAAGTCATGGTAGTCAGGTGAAGTCCCTGGTGACTGGAAAAAAGGTGATATAGCACCCATTTTTAAGAAGGGTAGAAAGGAAGATCCAGGGAACTACCAGCATGTCAGCATCACCTCAGTGCTGGGGAAGATCCTGGAACAGATCCTCCTGGAAGCTATTCGGAGGCATGTGAAAGAAGGGATGTGGGACAACAAGCATGACTTCACCTGCCTGACCAATAAACCTTGTCGCTTTCTATGATGATGTAACTGTGTCAGAGGACAAGGAAAGAGCTGTTGATGTCATCTATCTAGACTTCAGTAAGGCCTATGACATGGTCCCCTATAACACCCTTCTCTCCAAATAAGAAAGATATGGATTTGATGGGTGGACTGTTCAACGGACAAGAAACTGGACTTGCAAGATTTCACCCACAGTGTGGCGGCTCAATCTTCAGGTAGTGATCAAGTGACAAGCAGTGTCCTTCAGGAGTCAGTACTGGGACCAGTGCTCTTTAACACCTTAATCAATGACATCAACCGTGGGATCAAGTGCACCCTCATCAAGTCTGAAGATAATGCTGAACTGTGTGGTGCAGACCAGAGGAGGGCCATAGAAATGATCTAAGGGATGGAACACCTCTCCTATGAGGCCAGACTGAGAAGGCCAGGGCTGTTCAGCCTGGAGAAGAGAGGGCTCTTGGGGAGACCTGATTACAGCTTCTCAGTATCTAAAGGGGAGCTATAAGAAGGAAGGGGACAGACTGGACAGACTCTTTAGCAGGGTGTGTTGTGATAGGACAAGGGGAAATGATTCCAAGCTAAAAGAGGGTAGATTTGAATTGGACACAGAGTCACAGAATCACACAGAATCACAGAATGGCCAGGGTTGGAAGGGACCTCAAGGATCATGAATCTCCAACCCCCCTGCCACATGCAGGGCCACCAACCTCCACATTTAATACTAAACCAGATATATAGATACAAGGAAGAAGCTTTTTACAGTAAGGCTGGTGAGGCACTAGAACAGGTTGGCCAGAGATGTGGTGGATGCCCCATCCTTGGGTACACTCCAGGTCAGGCTGGGCAGGGCTCTGAGCAAATTGGCCGAGCTGTAGGTGTCCCTGTTCATTGCAGGAGAGTTGGATTAGATGACCTTAGATGGTGCAGAGTCTGGCTGGAGACCTGTAACCAGTGGTGTCCCCCAGGGGTCTGTGCTGGGTCCGGTCTTGTTCAACATCTTCATCAATGACCTTGATGAGGGGATAGTGGCCACCCTCAGCAAGTTTGCTGATGATACGAAGTTGGGAGGATTGGCTGACACGCCTGAAGGCTGTGCTGCCATTCAGCGAGACCTGGACAGGCTGGAGAGCTGGGCAGTAAGAAACCGGATGAGTTTCAACAAAAGCAAGTGTAGGGTCTTACACCTAGGGAGGAATAATTGCATGTACCAATACAGGCTGGGGGATGAGCTGCTGGAGAGGAGCTCTGCAGAGAGGGACCTGGGCGTCCTGGTGGACGACAGGTTGGCCATGAGCCAGCAGTGTGCCCTCATGGCCAAAAAGGCCAATGGCATTCTGGGGTGCATTAAGAAGAGCGTGTCCAGCAGGTCGAGGGAGGTGATCCTCCCCCTCTACTCTGCCCTGGTAAGGCCTCATCTGGAGTACTGTGTCCAGTTCTGGGCTCCCCAGTACAAAAAAGACAGGGATCTCTTGGAAAGAGTCCAGCGGAGGGCCACAAAGATGGTGAAGGGCCTGGAGCATCTCCTCTATGAAGAAAGGCTAAGTGAACTTGGTCTGTTTAGCCTTGAGAAAAGAAGACTGAGAGGGGACCTGATCCAGGTTTATAAATATCTGAGGTGTGGCGGCCATAGTGGTGAGGCCAGTCTCTTTTCAGTCGTACGTGGAGACAGGACGAGGGGAAACGGACATAAGCTGCAGCATAGGAAGTTTCGCACGAATGTGCGTAAGAACTTCTTCACGGTGAGGGTGACGGAGCACTGGAACAGGCTGCCCAGGGAGGTTGTGGAGTCTCCTTCTCTGGAGATATTCAAGTCTCGCCTGGACGCCTACCTGTGCGACCTGGTGTAGGGAACCTGCTTTGGCAGGGGGGTTGGTCTCGATGATCTCTAGAGGTCCCTTCCAACCCCTACAATTCTGTGATTCTGAGATTCTGTGACCTTTAAGGGTCCCTTCCAACTCAAAGAATTCTGTGATTCTATAAACACAGCTCTTTTTATAGGGTCTGCATGCTTTGGGATATTTTATTTTTTGTTTCTCAAAATGATTATGGAAAAGAGGACTGGGAAAAAATATAGAACAGGCATTATGAGAGTCTGAGAAGAAGCATGCAGAAGAGACTTCTATTACCCATTATGACAAATTCCACTAACAGTTAAAGAATTAAACACAAAAATAAGTTCAAGACCAAACAAAAGGAAAAGATGAAATACACTTGAAATAGTGAAAGTAATAGACATATATAAATGAATGCTCAGTATTCCTCATAAAAACTTATTGAATTTTATCTTTCTCCTGATTGATGTATTCATATGGAGAACAGCACAAAGCTGGAAAATTACTCACAAATACAAAATGTAAGGACCTTGCTCTCAGGCCTTCATGAACAAGTTGTATTATTTGTTCCTGCTTTCTATGTATCTTTTTTACATCAGTCTCTAACCACGAATCCTATAAACCTGAACTTCAGGCCAGAGACTTCAATTGAATTTTTTTCATGTTGAGTTTATTTCATTCTATGACAGGTCAGTAGTAAGGAAAGTATGCTTATTTTCTGTGTCAACCTTAACTACAGCAGGCTGAAAACAAGTTTTGCATAGTACATGTCCTTTCTCTGCATCATCATTCATAACAAAGTCTACCATGGTCTAACTCTTCAGAGTTACATGTATGCTGGACCTGTGTTGAAATTGTTACTTACTGTAATTGCCAGAGCTATGAAGACAGACTGAAAATAGCAGTAATGAACTTGCTGAAAGGATGTTAAGTGTATTCCAAACATAACAGAGAAGAAAAACAATCCCAAGACAGAGGCTACATATCTCCTTACGTTTCTGCTGCCCATGGGTTGTAATTTTTAAAATTTTGAATTATCATATTTCAATTAAAATTAAAAAATAAAATAAAATTCAAAAGGAAGAATAAAACATTAAAATAAGTGAAGAAATTATTTGTAAATTAGTTAAAATTTAAAATAAATTATCAAAATAAACAATAGCAAATATAAAAAATATATACCACTGAAACAAGATCAACAACTTAAGTCTTGATTTGAGGCTCTTCCTTAGGGGGAAAACAAAAACAAACAAACAAACAAACAAACAAAAAAGTTGAATGAAGTCTGATTCCTCTGAGTAGGACTTGTCAGAATGGCCCATAAAAAAAATCATTTGGATGACCTAAAGGGGTTGTGTTATCATTCCATTGATGCATCAGGAAGCACTGTTGACAAGAAAGAAAATAATGTAAGAAGTCTGATTTATAAACAAGCTTCTCATGCTGGCACCTGGATTATTTAAGGCACTTAAAAAATGACAAGTCAAAGGGGGAAAATGTTCTCTAAATAGGGGAGAGCATGAGAAAATTCAGTGAAAAGTTAACAACCAGGACCTCAGGTCAGGAAATTATTCAAGAATACAAACTCAGTTTCCTGAAGCATTATAAGATCTTGGATGTTTCTCTGCAAAACTAAAATCCATCGGAGTCAGAGAAAGCTTGAATTTGGGTCATGCACATTGCAGGAGAGAACGTTGTCTAGCCCTTTCTGGCTGCATGTCTGCATTCTTCTTTTGCATCACCAAATCAGCATTTTTCAACAAAGAAAAAAAATAGAAATAAAAACAGCATGGCCTACTCTGTTCAGACTTTATGTTTCTTGTGCTACTTTAAGAATTCTTGTGCCCTACAAAACATTTTGCTGGATTTAAATGCCAGAGAAAGTACCCTGCCTGAACTACTAACATCTCCATACTCCAGGTGCTGGAAATTCTCATGCTGTACAACCAAACAGATTCAAAGTTACAAAGGAAAAAATTATCTTCTACAGTCTCTGTTTCTGGAAATATTTGGGAAGTGGTCTAGATGTGCTTCTCCAGAGTAATGAAAGGGTAAGTAGCAATCCCTCTGTGTGAATGGAATGTAATAAAATGAGTGAACGTACAACTCCTTCTGAAACTTCTGTCCTCCCTCTCGCATAATAGAAATGTGTCAGCTCCCCTCACAGCTGTATCAACACCATCCTGGGTCTCTGTGTAGCACAAAATAGCAGATAAAATAGCACATAACAAAACTAAAAATTATTTTCCCAAGAAATCATGGGTGACATCTATAATCCATAGGGAAACAGTCTGAACATGTTTTGTTCCCATGTTACATGTTACCCTGTACCCAGGCAAAGCTTCTTAGACCTACTGGCACTTCCACAAAAGCACTGAAAACCAACAAGCTGACCTTCCAGATGTGTTAGTCCTTTAGCAAAATAAGGAAGTAAATAAGCAGGAAAGAAACTTGCAAATATCACTAGCTGGAACTGACCTGGATGTCCAGAATTCATTGGATTTATATCTGTCATTATTCATTTATATCATTTATATCTGTCTGCTAATTATGTTTCTGTCAAGCTAAGATGATGCTGCTTCCCTTGTAATAGTAGTAACTCAAATTCAAAATCTGCAGACACTAAAAAATCCCATTGTAAACACACTTCGGATGGGATCAAAGAAAGTAAAGATAAAGGATGAAGTAGTTTATTTTCCTGAAGTTCACTACTGAGGAACTGAAGGGTTTGAGTGACTGCAGGTATGGAGCAAAACTGGAACACTATCTTGGGATTCTCTGCAGGCCTAGAAGGACAAAGTCTAAAAAAGTCTTAAATAATTCTCTTGGGGTCAAAAGGACCATTTAAATCCCCATCTTCAAAGTCAGAAACTGGTTTCCAAATTGCCATTTTTGTGCCTTAAGAGGAAAAATAAGTCTTGTGTTAGCATCTCACGCTCGATGTCAGGCATGCTGAGAGGCACCAGTCGATTTTTATCTGCTTTCACTTTGGAAAATAGTGTGTCGCCAGGCCCCTGCAGAACAGCACATCTTTCTTCAGGCTTTGCCAAAGCAACACTACTACAGATTGAATAATTAATATTGTGAAATAAATAAATAAGGCAAAAAATGTAACCCCTTGTGGCCCATGTGGCAGTGGGCATTGCTACGTCTAGGGCAGCTCTGTGTAGAACACAATGTCAGAAGTTGTTAATGTCCAATGTTCCTAAAGTGCCTGTTTTGCCAGGAGAAAAGAAGTACGTACCAAGTGCTGTACTTGGCAAAGAAGTAATAAGTCTCCTGTGTTATGTAAAACAACATTTTTATGTTCTGCTTCCTTTATTAATATACAGTTTATGAAATCATCTTTCTGGTGGGGAATGACAGCTCTTTGCATGAAGCAGCTGCACTCAGTTTCAACTTTGTGTGCTGAAATCCCTTCCAGAATAAAAACTTGTATTGGTTTCATATGCACTGAATGCAATGGCACAATCAAAGTTATTTGAAAATACTACATATAGCTAAACAAATTTCCCTCATTTTATGAGAAATATTTCCCCTTCATGCATTATTTATCTATGCAGCATGTAAAGCCTCCTAATTCTTCCTCTGCTGGCTGCTCAGTAGACACCCAGGAAGCATCACGGAAGAGCTTGCAGGGGAATCTTGATCTATATCTCTATGATCGCCATCTGTCATGAGAACATTATTTTAAAGAAGACAAACTGGCAATTGAACACTGCCACCAGCTATCCCAGCTGTCACAGGAGTATCTAGATGTGCCCCAATACTTTGCTGCAACACTAAGAAAGACCGTGTATGGAAATGGAGGTTTTATATGATCATCCATCATCTCACTTTTCCTTGGGTTTCAATTTGAAAAACTTTCCCATGATAATATCCTACAATATCAGTTTCTCAAGTAAGCAGCTCAATTTACAGCTCAGTTTATAGGAGGCCAATTGTCCCCTACACTGAAGTCCAGACACTGGGCAATAACTTTTTGATTTTGGTGCACAAAATATCCACTAATAAGAAATACAATCTATGTTAGTATGGTGTAGTTTTCTTAAAAAAAAAAAAAATTAAACATCAGCACAGGGAAAATAATCTGGCTTTTAATGGACGGAAGACTGAAGATATAGTCGTGTTGACACCAGAACTGACTTGGGAAATAAAATAATGTCTAATCATACCCTTTATGTGTGACAATCAGATGAGATTGATCTGACTAAATATAGATGTACACAGTGCAGACATCTGCAACTGAGCTAAGCACCCCAAACCTTCACCAGTTGATGGACACAAATAAGCCCTTTCACAGCAAGATCTGATGTCCTAAGTAAGTGTACAAACTGCATTGCACACTAAAAGTGTCTATTTACCTCCATCAGTTATAAAATGAGCTAAGCATGCCTCGCTGAGATGTAGATAACAGATCTACACCACTAAAGTTACCTTATATGATTACAGACTTTTTCATGCTTCTACTCCAGTCCATATAAATTGGAGCAAAAAAAGACCCCTTTTTTATCTACAAACTTTATCTTGCTTGCTTCAGTTTGACTATAGGAAAATTGCCTCTGGAATCTCAATATTCATTTTTGAAATGGTACATCTGTTTAAGAAGGAAGATACTGAAAACTATGCTTGAAGTTGTATGCAAAATCAGATTAAAAGCATGAATCCCAAAGGTTTATATGTGAACAAATGCCCTCTTAAGAACATAGTTTTCTGACATTCAGTCTAAGCTCTGGCAAAAGGTCAAATAACGCTGTGAAAATTCCCCAAGCAGTTGCATTTGTACCATGTCAGCAGAAGCTAGTTAAAGCCAAACATATCTTTGGATCAGATCCAAGTGTTACTGACGTGTGGGAACTGCTCTGGACCTTTAATGGTCAAAAAGAGACTGAAAAGTCTTGTGATGAGATCTCTTTTATTTGGAAGAGATGAATCGCTATCAAAATAAGCAGTCACCTTACTTTAGTTAGCACTTTGTATTAGAATATAAAAATGAAGACAAATAAAAAACTCTTACTCCATCAAAGATAATGAAAGTTTTACTGCTCAGTCCATTGAATTCACTGTATGATTTGCAATTAACAAAATCACAGCTCTCAAGGGAGATGTGTTCTGCTTTGCTGCACTATGCAAAACAAATTCATTTGCGTAAATTTAGAAAAATCCTACATGTTGCCTTTATAGTAGAGGTGCACGCTTGACTTCAATACTGAATTCAAGCTTAACAGTTTTATGGGTTTAAAACACCTCACTGGAATATATTTCACTAGATTTCTGCAGAAGACAACATATAAATTCAAAGTGAATTCCTGAAGCAAAAGATAAAATAAGATTACTAATGCAAATTAGCAAGAGAACAAACATTTTCAATGAAACAATTACTTTGTACATATTTTGAAGCAATACGATAATCACATTCCATCACTGTTCTATCACCACCAACATGAGAAGCCACCTAATACTCTTTTCCAAGCCCTGTAGGAAAGGTTTTCAAATAGTTTATGAAATACTCTCATACTATTTTTTTTCTTTTCTCTTTGAAGTGCAGTTTTCTTAGGCTATAATGTTCGTAGATATTTTTGATTGACTATCTTAGGATAATAGATTAAGCAGAAAAGTATAAAGGACGTAAATCTGGTCAGAAAGTTGTTCAAGAATCATTTTTCCCTTAAGTAGCTGGTGTAGTAAAAGGCTGGATTTGAACAAATATGTCCAGTACAAAATGTTTCATGGTGACATAAGAATCAGTGTAATTGCAATCAAATGTATAATATCTGTCTAACAAATTCAAATCAATCAAAAAATTAAGGAAAGATCCTTGTCTTGTAAAAATATTACATTTCATGGAATTTCAAGGATTTAACTTCAAAATTAGTGTCAGCCTCTTGCTTAGTATTCATAAGAAATTAATTGGCATTCTCATTGCAATTTTGCAGGTCTATCAACTACAACTATGACGATATTTTTTCTTTTGGTGGTGGTCTACAAAATCAGACATTTCTTATGCACAGAATAGATGGCTTATTGCTCCCACAGCAAACTCCTGGGTGTTTTTTTCCTTTCTACGTGGATGTGAGCTTGGTCTGCAGATGCTGTGTATGCTCTTAGCTTGTGGCTGTCATTGGCATGGTGCAGTGGCTGGGTTACAAACCCAGCTGGGAGGCTGAGGGCTTAGACTCAACATTGAGTTAATTGTGATTACTCAGCTCTGCAGCAGGAAGTTTGCACTGGGTCAGCTCAGAAACTCAACACAATGAATGCATGCCTGTGGGCAAAGATTATACAGATGCTGCAGTGTTGTTTTTTATTTCCATGAACGTGTCTGCCCAGGAATTTTGATGTGCCTGTTTCTACTACATGAATAACAGAAAAATCTCTGTGACTTCAAAGATGACTTTAACTAGCAACTCAGTGATTAAAGGCATATGATCTATTTTTCTTCTATCATCAACTCAATTATAATTAAGATATAGAAGTGATGCCTTATATTGATTACAGAATTTTGACCCCATCAAAAAATTCCCTTCCTTACACTTTTGTTTTTATTTCATACTGAAGAACATTTTCCAAGTGTTTTTTTTTTCTTATTATCACACTATTTTTCCACTTACTCCACTGCTTCAGATAAAAGACTGCAAATTAATTACATAGGAGGATTTTAAAGACCCAAAGGACCTTGATAAGGCCCATCAAATGGCATTAAATTGTTGTGCTTTTCTTCTTGGATGAAGCCTTCCTCACTTTCTGTTTAATTTTCTATAATATTTCTTAACATATAATTTAACAACTCTATCTAGATATACCATTTTTAACTGAAGCTTCAACTTCTTCCAAGTGTTTCAATTTCCCATTTCTCAAATTCCCTCTTATTTACAGACTGTAGATGTTTCACATGCACACTAGTGCAGAGTCATGCCTTCTTTTTACTACGTTACAAATTAACATTAATTCTAAAGTAATACTTACATTTTTGCATTACTAACAACATACACAGAAAAAATCAAATTGTTAGTTTTTTTCCTAATAAATGTAAATCTGGATTGATGAAAAGAAAATTCAAGAAGATTGGGAAAAAAAATGTATCTAATACTTCTTGTAGAATGAACAAAGAACATTATACACTCATAATGATTTTGAGATCTCAGGCTTTTTTGTCTCCCTCTCAAATACATCAATAGCACCAGAGCATTCTTCCCTTCTCTTTGTTCTCTTTCATTGCTTGTCTTTGGAAATATATGGAGAGAAAGAAAAAAAAATGTCATTCAGCTAGACCTGTTTCCTGGGATATGAAAGGTTTATTATTTGTTTTGGAAACATGGGAGCTTTATTAGGGTTATTCTTGGACATCTGTTCTCTCCACGTTTTTTCTTCAGGACCCAGTGTGCCTTTTTCAACTTTCTGCAAGCACACAGAAGTTTCACAAAACACCTGCAAACAGAATTAATAGGTACTGGATATCAAAACAAAATTTATATTTTCAAGTCTCCCTTGTAAACCTATTGATCACAAAAGTACTATGTTTTTTTAAGTGTCTGGACAGCATATCACACATGGGGCTTATGTTCAATGAATTCCTAGGTTGTCTGTACTAATAAATCAATGAGTACCAGGGAATGTTCCTGAGTAGTGGTCCTCAATCTGCATGGCTAATTTGTTATCACAGACACAGGCATGTATTTGGACTCAGCAACTAACACTTCCAAATATTCCCATTTTGTGCTTAAGAGTTAACCCAGGCCATAGAAAATTTCAATTAGGTAGTCAGCATGTTGTCATCCTGTTTTGGCAATTGAAATTTTAATAAATGCTCATGGATTGTTCAGTGCCAATCCACTTTAGTTGCACACTTCATTTTTTAGCATAAACACAGCCTAAGAGCCCTTCCCGCTTCCCTGATATGCATCCCATGGAGATACCAGCTCCACATCAGAACAAGATCTAGAAAAATGCAATGCAAATTTTACTCCAACATCTTTAGGCTTCGAGAGAGAGAAAATGATTGTGCTGGCTGGGAGGCAAACATAGCATGCTACAGAAGGGTGCTCAGTCTGGACAGCGACAGGGCCAGAACAATGAAGCCTGCAGCAGAAAGCACGTGCCATTCTTTTTCTCTACAAATTTACATAACAACAAGTCTTTTTCTGAGCAGAAAATAATTACTTCAACTCCTATTTTCAACAAAAGGAGGGAGGAATCTGCATCTTCTTAATGATGTAATTGTATTGCAAGCACTTGCATCCAAACCTTCTCTTCAGAACCCAGCATACCAGAGGCATCTGGTTATTTTACCTGTGATCCAGCAACTCACTGCGCCTGGCATATGAGATCAAGAAGAGTAAAGGAATAAAACAAAATGGCAATATGAAAGGTTTTGCACTTGGGTCGAAGAAATGCCTGACATGTATACAAACTGGCAGAAGAACTTCTTGAGAGTAGCCCTGCTGAGAAGGACTTAGGAGTCCTGGCTGATAAAAAAATGAACGTGAGCCAGCAGTGTGTGCTGGCAGCCTGGAAGGCCAATGGTATCCTGGGTTCCATCAGAAGAGGGGTAGCCAGCAGAGACAGGGAGGTGATTTTCCCCCTCAATTCTGTCCCTTGTGAGGCTCCAGCTGGAATACTGCATCCAAGTCTGGGGCACCCAACACAGGAAAGATGCAGAGCTTTTGGAGAACATCAAGAGGAGGGCCATGAAGATGATCAGAGGGCTGGACACCTCCCTACGAAGACAGGCTGAGGGAGCTGGGCTTGTTCAGCCTAGAAATGAGAAGGCTGTAAGGAGACATCCTTGCAGCCTTCCAATATTTAAAATAAGTTTATAAATATGAGGGAAATAAACTTTTTACACAGCTTGATAGTGATAGAGCAAGGAGGAAACTTGTTTAAACTAAAGGAGGGGAGATTTAGGTTAGACTACAGGTGGAAGTTTTTCACCGAGAGAGTGGTGAAGCACTAGAACAGGTTGCCCAGAGAGGCTGTGGATGCCCTGTCCCAGGAGGTGTTAAAGGCCATGTTGGATGGCTCTCTGGGCAATCTGATCTACTACTTGATCTAACAGCAGGCAACCCTGCTGGAATTGGAACTTGATGATCTTTGAGGTCCCTTCCAAGGACCTCAAAGCCACTCTACGATTCTATGAAAGCCACTCTACAATTCTATGAAAGCCGCGTATGAGCCTCATCATAGAGATCATCCTCTTTATCTTTGATACCATTCTGAAAGGAGCACAAGAAGAAAATCATCTTGCATTGGAGGTACAACATTATGGTCTTTCCTTCTACAAAATACTGTTTACCTGCTCTATAGCTTTTATTAGTTATTATAAACTATTGTGTTATTTTTTAATTTATTTTCCCCCCTTTTCTTCAGAAAAGGCTTCAATTTATGTTCTGTGTTTTCTATCTTTTATGCTTCTATCACTGGTCTGAATTTTGATAGTGACATTGGAAGTCATTGATTAAGGAAGCTGATGACTTTCACTGCAACAGTTCTTCGGTTGTAGTTGTAGCTGTAAATCCTTTACTTTTCAGATTGAATGATCTGGGGAACTTCTGTGTTTTAGTTGACTTAATTTGGTGCTTTGAAGCGGCTCCCCAAGGTACACCGGTATTTATCTAATTTTAGACTGATGAGTCTTGTCTCTGTTAAAATTTGCAGACGTTAGCTGTGGTCTGTCTTGATGTCCCCTATCAGAATATTTTCAGTTATACTTGTTTTTAACAAGGGGAATACCTATACCACACAACAGTAATAAAATAATCAGGTTGTGACATGCAAAAATCTTCATAAGAAACATACTAAAGAGTACTTCGTACTGTTTAAGAAGTATCATATAGAGGAGTTAACAGAAGTACAATATCTACCAGAGACTCTGCAAACAGTAAAACAAACAAACAAACAAACACAAAAATACCCACAAATATTCTACATCGAACACTGTAAATAACCTTTCAATAAAATACTATCATACACTAAATTCCTAAGCATTTCTCAGGCCAATTTCTCTTTTTTGTTGCCATGAATCACCTTGATTTTATTAGAAGGATTCAAGAACATGTTTACACTTCTATCATACAACTATAAATACATTCCCTTTCAGTGTATTGTCAGAGATAATTTTTTAATGGTTCTGCTGTGGCTATAATACACAGCTAAATGAAACTGTCAGAAAAGATGTATTTATTAATCCTAACTCAAAATTCAGCACTGAGTAAACTAGGGAGATTAATGGTTCCTTCCAAACTTCATATAAGAGTTTCTTTTCTATAAAACTAAATGGAGGCGGGAAGGATAGGAAAGGCATAGATTGAACACCATGATCCAGGAAGCAGGACTTTGGAAGTGTTCACTGATCACTTTAGACACAATTAAAGAGTGTCCACCACTGCTTCAGGCTTTTCTTCTGGAATCAGCACTGAGCAAACTGAGTCTCAACAGAAAACTTTTGGAGCAAGGAAAACCAGTGTAGTAAGGTACTGAGGAATCAGACAACTTGTCTGTTCCCAGTAATGGACTCTGTATTTACAACATTCCCAGGTGAGGACTATCTGGGGGAACATGTAGATATGCACATAAATAAATGTCCCTATCTTTTGTGCTGTTTTGCTCCTAGTCCTAGAGCTAAAAAAAGTTTGGCTTTGGGTTTTTTTTTCAGAACAAAGAGATGAGCTCTTTCCATTGGCACTAATTGGTACAGAATATTTCACTGTTTTATGCAATAGTTTACATTACAGGCCTGTGAGACTGCTCCTCAGCACTTAGCCTACACCTAGAAAAATGCCCTGTCACTCTTCAGATCACTAGTGCCTACTGGTATCTAAGGGCCTACAGCCACAGCTGCTATACTCAATTCCAGTAAACTCATTGCTGAGAACAATGGGTGCATGAAAACCAACTGCTGGGAACATATTCAACAACACTTAATTCCCAAACTGTGAGGGGAATTGTTTGGGAAACTATAGATGGTTTAGGGGAAAAGCGTGCCAGGGAACTTTCCAACTTGTTACTCACAAGCAAAGAATCAGTTGAAGATACAAAAGTCAGCAACAGACTTGTCTGCAGGGACTATGAGGTTATGCAGCTTAATACACTGAGAGAAGATAGGAAGGCAAGCAGCATGATTAGAGCAAAGATTAGAGCTTGTTCAAAGACTTGCTTGGCAGGATCCTGTAGAAGGACAAATAAGACAAGGAAAGATGGCTGATCTTAGGTTAACCCTCTTCAACAGTACGAAAGCAGTCCTTTGTGATGTGCAGAACATCAAGCAAGTATGGCAAAAGGAAGGCATGGATAAATAACAAAGTCTTGGCTGACCACAGGTGCAAAAAGGAAGCAAAGAGTTAGTAGAAGAGATTATTTGAGTGCAGTACAAAGACAATACTCAACCAGTCAGAGATGGAGTTCAGCAAACCAAAGTTCAGGTAAATTTGAAATTAGCAAAGGCTGTGAAAAGCAACTGGAAAGGATATTATAAGTATATCGGTGGCAAAATAGAGCACACAGGTCTGTTACTCAGTGAGGCAGGGAAACTAGTGACCAAGGACATGAATAAGCGAGGTACTCGGCACTTTCTTTGCCTCCACCTTTACAAGTAAGGTTTGTCATAGAGCTCCTCAGATCCCAAAGCTAGTAGCAGTCTGGGAGAGTAAGGCATTATCTACATTACAAGATTAAGCTGGGCAACATTTAAGTCAATCAGATATACAAATCGAATTGATCAGGTACATCCAAATCACAAGGTTGTCCTCTATTGTCTTTGAAACATTTTGAAAACTAGGAAAGGTTCCTGATTCTTGATGACAAAAAGGAAGCACATGTAATATCCATTTTCAAAGTAGGGCTTCCCTAGAAGTAGAATATGTGGAGTTGTAGGTCAATGCACCCAAACTCAGCTCTTGGGACAGAGCTGAGTTAGACAGCAAATTCTTCTGAAAGGCTTTTCCAGTACATAAAGGACAAAGTGACTGGCAATAGTCACATCAATTTACTACAGGCAAATCATGCTGATCATGCTGATCAATTTGATTGCATTCTGTGACAAGATAATGGGCTCACCGCACTAAAGGGAGAGCAATGGCTTCCAATTATGTTAATTTTAGGAAGGCTTTCTATATAATCTCATAGATAAATCGCCATGATATAGTGTGGCCACGAACATGATAAAGTGAGCAGAAAATTGACAGAACGTTTGGGTACAAAGGTTAGCTACAAGCACCACAAAGTCCACCTGCTGCTGGTTACCATCAGGGTATGATACTGACATCAACAGTTTTTAATGTATGACATGGACTATGAGACAGAGCACAGCTCTGACAAGTCCCTTGATGATACAAAAATGGTGGGATTATTTGATACACTGGAGAGTAGGCTGGACAAATTGGACAAATTGTAAAGTCTTGAATCTGGGATGGATTAACCCCATGCCACAGGCTGGGGACAAACGGGATGGAAAGCAGCTTTCATGAGAGGATCTGGAGATCCTCAAGCTGAAGAGAAGTCTTCAGTGTGTCTTTTTGGCAAAGGCAACCAACCATGTACATACTGTATTAACAGGAATGTTACCAACAGTTCAAGTAAAGTGATCCTTCTCTGCTGGGCACTGATGGGATTCTACTGAGCACATTTGGAATGCTGTATCCAATTCTTGACTCCTTAGGACAAAAAGAAGGTATGTCCTGAGACAAGTCCAGCAGGCATTGCAGATACGTAAGAGCACAGGAAATGAAAACCAAGAAAGTGGGCTTGGTCACTCTGGAGAAAAGAAACTTGAGGTGAAGATCTTGCTTTCTACACAACCTACTGAAAGGACATGAAGATAAATGAACCAAATTCATCTCAGAAATGCACACTGAAAAGACAAGATCCAACAGGCAGAAGTTGCCTCAGAGGAAATTAAGATTTAGTATAAAGAAAGAACTCTTCATTGTTCCACAGAGAATCTGTGCAATCACCACTGCTGGGAGACAGTCAAATTCATCTGAATAACGCCACAAGCAACTTGCACTGGTTAATCTTGCAACTGAGCATGGGTTTGGCTTAAATGACCTCTGGAGGTCCCTCTTAACCCATGCTGTTCCATGATTGGTAACTCCATGAACAAGGTAATAATTTAGATTACTGCATTCCAGTACCAAGGAAAATTGCCAGGAACTGTTTCGTTTTTGTTTACCATTATAGAGGTAGCCAAACATTTCCATTAAGGAAATAAACAGATTAATATGTTTTGAAAACACTGAAAAATAAGAAGCAGGAACTGTGAGAGATAATTTTTTTTTGCAAAGAACTTTTTTTTTTTTTTTTTTTTTTTTTTTTTTTTTTTTTTTTTTTTTTGCAAAAAGGATCAAATCATCATGGGCAAATTTGGCAATAAGTTATTTACAGTTTAAGAAAAGAGCTCTTGAGAAAAGATCGAAGGAACCTAACTGTTAATTCTCAATTTTGGGAAGACTTCTGATGTACAAAAATATTTTCACATAGGTAATGCATCTGAGAGGAAAAGAATAACTATTCCCTAGGCCAGAAAAAAATTCATCAAGAAAAACTGTAAATGTTAGACACTTGGTAACAAAATCTCAGCAGGCAACTGCCTTCCATTAAACCAATTCATTCAATTACATCAATCTTTTTCAACTTAACAAATAATTTCAATGTCATACAACATTATAACAAATACTTTATTGAATTCTGATAAATTAAGTCAATTGTCCTTCATATTCATATAGTTTTGTGGTAGCCTGCAATGCATTTCAATTTGTTTAAGTTTTTCATTCAACAATTTTTTGAAAACTTTGTGTACACTTCCACTGCATTTTTTATTAAAACATGCTTAGTACATCTATCATTCATTAGATATGAAATATCCCTATTTGACAGACCTATTAAAACCTGAAATAGAAACTGAAAGTTTCTGTTAGTCTTGGGGGGGAAAAAAAAAAAAAAGATTCTAATATTTTTCCTATTACTTTTATAATGTTTTAAATCACCTGTACCTACATGAAATTTCATTTTAAGAGACTGTCTTACAACTCTTCTGCTAAGCATGTATCAGACTGAAATATATCTTATTTTTTTCAATCATAAATTTATTTCAATCATCTGTCATTTTTTGTTGTTCATAAAATAACTGAAAAGCAACAGGAAATTAATTTTAAGTATTTCAGAACAAATTGTCTGACTGGAAAATTGAGAATCTTGACAATAAAAGAAAAGGGAAATAATTATAAGTAAGAAGTGGATTATAGATGAAAAGCTAAACATGAGCCAGCAGTGTGCCCTTGCAGCTCGGAAAGCAAATGGTATCCTGGGCTCCATCAGAAGAAGGTGGCCAGCAGGGACAGGGAGGTGATTGTCCCCCTTACTCTGCTCTTGTGAGGCCCCATCTGGAGTACTGTGTCCAGGTCTGGAGTCCCCAGTACAAGAAAGACAGGGAGCTGTTGGAGAGGGTCCAGAGGAGAGCTACAAAGATGATCAGGGGACTGGAGCACATCCCCTACGAAGACAGGCTGAGGGAGCTGGGCTTGTTCAGCCTGGAGAAAAGAAGGCTGCGGGGTGACCTCACTGCAGCCTTTCTATACCTAAAGGGAGCCTACCCACAGGAGGGGAATCAACTCTTTGAAACGGTTTATAACTGCAGGACAAGGGGAAATGGTTTTAAGTTGAGGGAGGGGAGATTTAGGTTGGATGTCAGGGGGAAGTTCTTTACTATGAGAGTGGTGAGGTGCTGGAACAGCTGCCCAGAGAGGCTGTGGATGCCCCGCCCCTGGAGGTGTTCAAGGCCAGGTTGGATGGGGCCCAGGACAGCCTGGTCTAGTATTAAATGTGGAGGTTGGTGGCCCTGCATGTGGCAGGGGTGTTGGAGGTTCATGATCCTTGAGGTCCCTTCCAACCCTGGCCATTCTGTGATTCTGTGCTTCTGTGATTCTGTGCTTCTGTGTGATAACAAGATATATTTCAAAGTTCCTTTCCAACAGGTAAGCCCTTAACCTGTACTGATTCCACCACACCTCAATGCCAAGAATAAAAACTGAGGATATTATTTAAGATTCTCAAATCAAATTAAAACCTTGAACCTCCAGAATCCACATACATACAAGAAAGAGGAGAGGAGAGGAGAGGAGAGGAGAGGAGAGGAGAGGAGAGGAGAGGAGAGGAGAGGAGAGAGGAGAGGAGAGGAGAGGAGAGGAGAGGAGGAGGAGAGGAGAGGAGAGGAGAGGAGAGGAGGAGAGAGGGGAGGAGAGGAGAGGGGAGGGAGAGGAGAGGGGAGGAGGAGAGGAGAGGAGGAGAGGAGGAGGAGGGGAGGAGAGGAGAGAGAGGAGAGGAGAGGAGAGGAGAGGAGAGGAGGAGGGAGGGAGGGAGGAGGGGAGAGGAGAGGAGAGGAGAGGAGAGGAGAGGAGAGGAGAGGAGAGGAGGAGGGAGGGAGGAGGGAGAGGAGAGGAGAGGAGAGGGAGGGAGAGGGAGGAGAGAGGAGAGAGGAGAGGAGAGGAGAGGAGAGGAGAGGAGAGGAGAGGAGAGAGAGAGGAGGAGAGGAGAGGAGAGGAGAGGAGAGAGAGAGAAGAGAGAGAGAGAGAGAGAGGAGAGGAAGAGAGAGAGAGAGAGAAGAGAAGAGAAGAAAGAAAAGAAAGAAAGAAAAGAAAGAAAAGAAAAGAAAAGAAAAGAAAAGAAAAAAGAAAAGAAAAGAAAAGAAAAGAAAAGAAAAGAAAAGAAAAGAAAAGAAAAGAAAAGAAAAAGAAAAAGAAAAGAAAAGAAAAGAAAAAGAAAAGAAAAGGAGTTTAATCCAGAAAAACAGAAGAGCAGCCCTGGTAATCAGAAATTTACTCCAATTTTCAGCCTACATAATGAGAAGATAATTGGTAAATATCTGGGGAAATGTAGAAAACGTATCTGCTTTATTATCAGAAAATAAATATTATGTAAGTACACAAATACTCAAATCTAGCTCATCTGCACTAAATAAACCAGAGAGATGCTAGATAGTTAAGTTGAACCTTAGTTCTCAATAACCTAAAACACAAGGTTCAGATTTACATTAGGAAAGCTATAGAATTACAACGCTAGTGTTCCTGAATTCACCTGTTCTTACAGAAGGCAGGCAAGGAAGTTCAGGCAGCAGACACTTCATCATCTTGTCTACACGCAATGATGCCGAGCTGCTTGAGTACGTGGAAGAAAAGCAACGAAACTGGTGAAGGGACTAGAAAACATGACTTATGAGGAACGACTGAGGGAATAGGGTTTGTTTAGTCTAGAGAAAAGGAGGCTGAGGGGAGACCTCTTAGGATCAGTGGTTTCAGTCTCTTTAATCAGGTGTCAAGTTATAGGACACAAGGAAACAGTCTCAAACTGGACCATGACAGGTTTATATTTCTTCATGAAGAGTGCTGTCAAGCAGTGGAAGGGGCTGTCCAGAGAAGTGGACTCATCTTCATTGGAGGTATTTAAGTGATATGTGGACATCAAACTAAGGGAAATAGTTTAGTGTTGGGCCTTGGGAGGGCAGGTTGGTGACTGGAAATGATCATCTTGATGTTTCTGTGATGCCATGACTCTAATAAAGCATCAGTGTTAAATTATTTCTCATTCTAACACCTTGTAGTCTATAGAATCATCTTAGCAGATGAAGCCCTATCACTCAGCTATATACCAAATCATTTTTCAGTCTGTCGAGAGATCAACTTATTACTTCGAATTAACTCATACGCATTAGTAAACCTATTTACATCTGAAAAACTGATAAATGTTTTAAAGCACTAAAACATGCTTTATAAAATGTACACATACTAACAAGTTGTTTCCATATATGTATGTATAATATCAACTTGTCTATTCATTCTTCTATCATGTGAATACTGTTCACTGATGTTAAATATTGGAACCTTTTAAGTCTGGAAATCTCTAACTCATTATTATAAATTTAGATGAATGATTGATTAATATTCAAATAAATGCTGGGGAAAAAAAAAAGTTGCTTCCCCATTTAACAGGCTATAAAAGAAAAAGCACAATTCAATATCAGTTTAATTAAATAACTTAAAAGTACACAATGCCAGAATCATGGTCAGGAACATAAAGTAAAATACACACTAGGAAAATGAAAGCACAGTTATTTCAATACATTTAAAATCTTTTTTCTTTACAGTCTTCAATAAAAATATCATTTAGAATCATAGAATCATAGAATTGTTCAGGTTGGAAAAGACCTTAAACATCATCAAGTACAACCACAACCTAACCATACTACCCTAATTAACAACCCTCTACTAAATCATGTCTCTGAGCACCACATCCAAACAGTTTTTAAAGACATTCAGGTTTTAAACATATGGTGACTCAACCACCTCCCTGGGGAGCCTATTCCAGTGCTTAACAACCCTTTTTGTAAAGAAGTTTTTCCTGATATACAATCTAAACTTACCCTGGTGCAACTTGAGGCCATTTCCCCTCGTCCTATCACCTGTCACCAGTGAGAAGAGACCAGCCCTGTTCTTACTGTAAGCAGCTTTCAGACACTGGAAGAGAGCAATAATGTCTCCCCTCAGCCTCCTCTTCCCCAGACTAAACAGCCCCAGTTCCTTCAGTCTCTCCTCATAGGGCACATTCTCAAAGCCCTTCACAAGCCTTGTTGCCCTACTTTGGACCTGCTCCAGCACCTCAATGTCCTTTCTGTACTGAGGTGCCCAAAACTGAACACAGTACTCGGGGTGAGGCTTCACCAGTTCCAAGTACAGGGGGCAGGATGACTTCTCTAGTCCTGCTCACCACACCATTCCTGATACAAGCCAGGATGCCATTGGCCTTCTCAGCCACCTGGGCACACTGCTGGCTCATATTCAGCCAATTGTCTATCAGTACACCAAGGTCCCTTTCCATCAGGCAGCTTTCCCGCCACTCCTCCCTAAGCCTGTAGAGTTGCCTGGGATTGTTGTGACTGAAATGCTGGACCTGTCACTTGGCCCTATTGAAACTCATACAGTTTGCCTTGGCCCATTGATCCAGTCTATCCAAGTCCCTCTGTAGTGCCTTTCTGCCCTCAGGTAGATCAACACTCTTTCCCAGCTTGGTGTCATCTGCAAAATAACTGAGGATGCACTCAATCCCCTCATCAAGATTATTAATAAAGATGTTAAATAGAAGTGGCCCCAGCCAAGCCCTGGGGGACACTGCTCATGACCAGCAGCCAACTGGATTTAATTCCACTGACCACAACTCTTTGGGCCCAGCCATCCAGCCAGTGTTTCACCCAGCACAGCACATGCCCATCCAAACCATGGGCAGCCAGCTTCCCCATGAGAATGTTGTGGGGGACAGTGTCAAAGGCTTTACTGAAGTCCAGGTAGACCACCTCAACAGCCTTACCTTCATCCACTAAGCGGGTCACCTTTCATAGAACCAAATCAAATTTGTCAAGCAGGATCTACCATTCATGTTTTTTTCACTTAGGTGTGAAACTAGGAAAAAGATGTATTTGCAGGAGCATAAAATTATTAAAATACCAGAATGGATTATTTTCATTTCTTCATCTGTATTTTAAGCATGTTGAGTATAAGAGCTTTGTGGTTTTCACTTAAGAATACAATTTAGCTCCATTAAAACACTTAAGACTAAATCACTGCCTCAAGTGTTTTCTGAATTGAATAGCTGTCTTAAACCTCAGATCACTGTTTCAAAAAAAGTATATTGTAATACTCTCATGTTTTTAAATTACTAACAATCCTTTCACGTTTTTCTAGTCATGCATGAAGCTATATTTTGTCTGTAATGAACCCCTGTACAAAAAAAGAGGCAGAAGCTGCCTCCCTGCTGGTCTGCTTTCCAGCTCAGGGTTCCTGTCTCCTCTGGCTAGCACCTGGGACAAGGCAAAAAACAGCCAAGACAGATGGCCAACTGTGGCACTCTCTGTTTTTAACATTTATGTTATTAAACATACTGTTGCTTTTGTCAGACTGGATTTTGTAGCATTCTGCTGGATTGCATCTTCATTACCGTAGGTCCATGTTCAGTATATTTGTCTTAAAAATTTCACATGCTGCACCCCTTATACTTCAGTTGTCAACCTCATCCCTGTGAGGAGCTGCAGGCAGCCATGAAGCCTCCCCTCACACTCCTCTAGGCTGAACAAACCAAGGGACCTCATCCATTCCTCACACACCTGGTCCACTAGACTCTTCAGCATCTTTGTAGCCTTCCTTTGGATGCTGATAGCTTTATGTACTTATACTGTGAGACCAAACTTGCACACAGTGCTCAAGGTGAGGCTGCAACAGCACAGAGCAATAGGACAATCCCTTCCTTTGCCTGGCTAGCAATGCTAGAAGGTCTTCTTTCCTTTCCAGATAGTGGACATAAGCTGAAGCAGTAAATATTTGTGTATTCAGCTCTGCTTGAAAACACCATACTTTGACTCAACTACTCTGTTTATGTTTGCAATTGTTTTCCAGATGCTGGAGCATGGCACTTAGCTGTACCATAGCAAATGCTGTAACACTCAAAATCTCTAATTCTCCTTAATTAGACTATGTGGCAGGGAGGGAAAAGCAGCTCCCGATTCTTATCCCACTGTCCACACCTACGTAAAAGTAGCCAAAATCTAGACCCAGACTTCTATGGCAGATAAGAAGGGAAATGACGCCATGTTAACAGAATAACTCAAGCACTGGCTGGTGATGCCAAGAGGTCTGCTGAGCTTTCACTGCCTTTGTTGCTTAATGAAAATGAGTAACTCCTTTTAATTCCACTTATTCCATGCATTTTCAGAACAGGGGGAGGGAAGGGAATGGGAATGCCTTTGAGTATGTATGCAAATATGAGTTTATATATATTTATAAATGAAAGAAAAATAAACATACATCACAGAGTACAATTTAATGAGTTCATTCCAGTTTTTGAATGTGTCTAAACCCAACTGTTGCACAGCTAAGTAAGTGCATGGGAAGATCAGGCACAGAATTCAGACCTACCTCATAAGGTTGTCTCGTTTTCCTTTTCCCTGTCTCCTAACAGTGTGAACTACTTCTGGCATGAATCAGAGCAAATTTTCACCATTTCTTTAAACAGAGTTGTGTAGTCCCAGGCAATGGGGTATGATATCAGCAAAAAGGTCAAAGAACCAGAAAAACTATTTCCAAGGGAAAAGCTAGAGAGAATTACAAAAAGGATGCTAAGACTAAATAAAATGCTCTAATAAGAGAAGCCCATGAGAGGAAAAACATGACAAGTCCAGTATTTTTACTTGCGCCTTCCTGTCCTCCTTCCTTGGTCAGAGACAGGCTGCAAAAGGTAAGCAAACTAAATCAGATACTTTCATCTTATTTTTGAAAAACTATTAATTTCAGCTGTTAGCATCTTTTTATTGCTTTGCCCAGTCTGGACATATTTTAAGGAAAGTATGCATAAAAGTTAGGGTCCATGGTATAATAATCCTCATATTCTACAGCACAGAACTGACAATAAAACAAAATCACATGGCAAAGTATGAATTACAGACATGTGTGACAGTGCACTCCTTGTCCCCCCCACCCAGACTGGTCACTATGCCCAAGACCTAGTACATACAGTGAGGTGCAAAAGACCTTGTCCTTGAGACTGATAACAATACAGGTTTCATGGAAGACAGTTAATGATCACCAGATTTTCTCAAACTGGGTGCTCAGAGAACTGATGACACCTAGTTCAATAGATCCAAACTAAGTTGTACGACTGTGAGTCAATCATCTTTATAAAAAGTAAGCTGCCTAAGAACCCCTTTGCAAGTCCTTCTTGCACACAGTTGGCTGCACACTAGAATCTCTCCTTGAGTAGGGACACCTCTAGGAGTTAATTAACACCTGCAAAGAGACTCACTTGGATTCACGTGATGACTCCTTACTGACAGAATGCTGACAAGTGATTTATTATTTTAAGCTATACTGACTTTGCTAAGATTTGATCTTGGATTCATTATGCATTCCCCACCCTCTGTGTAGCAAATAGTCAAGGATATCTGACCATTTCAAATCTTGTCATCATGTTCAAATTGCAATATTATATCTATTTTACATCAATAAATATCTTTCTGCCTTCCTCTTATGAGCGAGGCATGCAGTGCTTTAGTCTCCATCCATGACATTATGTTGGCTACAGTGAACGCTGTATTTCCACTTACAGTACCGATGAAGGTATTAGAGAAAATAAAGTGATGAACTGAATGAGCGCTTCACTGCATGTGTGCCAGGAAGTACTCATTTTTATTATGCAAATATGATGTGTAGTTAATTGAAGTAAGAAGTGAGGCAGTATGTATTTAAAAAACAAAGTGACATCCAACGGAAAGAACAGATTGGTGTTACCCAGGAGAAAAACAAAAATAGATAAATAGTAGGAAACTGAGTTCCATGAAAACAAGGATAGAACAGTTGTTTCTGTAAATGTTACCCCTTATCTGCTGCAAAGTAGGTTGAAGAAACATTTCATATTAAAAAAAAAAAAGAGAGAGAGAGAGAGAGATAATTCTACTATGTAAACAGTATAGTATAGCTTCAGGATAAAGATTTACCATGAAATGTTGACCATTTCAATGCATGCTTACATAAAAGGCAAAAAATGTGGGGAAAAAAGGCAATGTCTTTGATTTACTTATAATCATTGTAATTACTGCTATTAAAAAAAACAACTTTAATAGAAAGGAAATAATAATCATGTTTACTGTTCCCTTCTACATGTAGAGAATTTACTTGCTATCCTAACACAGAATTGGAAGCAAGTCATGCAAGAAATTCCAGTGTGGGAAGGTTGTTTGCCCATCTCAGACCTGAAGTGTGATAAGGAAACCTAATTTGAGATATAAATGGTATAAATTGATACGTTTAACAGTTACTGTAACTTCATAACAGCTGAATATTTTCTCAAGATCTGTAAAATTTAAAGAAGCTTCTGCTGAGGCAACTCATTCACCACTGGATTGAAATTTCTGTTCTGCCTGAGTTGAAACAGGTCCTGCAACTCAGTCTTGGACACTCCAATCATGCACCCTACCACTGAATAATTCTCTAAGCTGAAAAAAAGTATATATAATAAATGTCCTAGAGAGGCATTTATTTGAATTGACTCATTAACACACAGGTTTTGGAGAACTACCACTGTAGCACAACAGCAAATACCCACATATTTCTTGCCTACTTCATCAAGAGAATTTCTATTTCTATTTTTGCAACATACCCTACACAACAATCATAATATAATTAAAACCTTTTAGGTACATAGAAACATTAACCTTGATCACTTAACATGGACATGCAGAGAATTTGATTATTCAAACCAGGATAAAAGTTTGAATCATTCATTTCATACATGAAATTCCACATATAGTAGCAGAACTAAGACTCTAAGACATCAGTTTTTTGGCACGGACAGATATTTGTTAGGGTAAAACTAATCCAACAGAAATGAGAATTAAAGTGGCATTTTTCACAGGGCATTTGACTGCATTTTAATGATGAAAGGAGATCAAACCATAGCCTCAGCCACCACCATCTCACAGGGGCTGGTCTTCCCAGGGAACCCTCGCCATACACAATCACAGATATGCTCTGAATTCCGTCGTATGCCCTGGGAGACACGCCACACATGTGCTACAGGAGAGCTGAAACATCTACAATCTGCTATGGGGGAAGAAACCAAAGCAATTAATATTGAATTGACTCACTCATGATTTGCAGGTGCCTTCAACAAAGCAAAACCAAATATTTTTATTTCAGACATATTGAAACAATCTGATCAAAGAATAAATGGTGAACATTTCTGAGAAGAGATTTTTCTGGAGTATTTTGGGGGAGAAAAAAGGGAATTTTTAACTTTATAATTACTCTAGTATGAAAACAAATATGAAAATAATAAATTCTCAAGTGAATAGAAATCCCAGACTTATTTAGCTTTCACTTTTACACAGAATCTGGAAAAATGGAAAACAAGAATTCATACATATTCTGTACTGGAAAAATGATTATTTTTTTCGGTTTTGCCAATTCCACAAGATCATAATCCCAAATGAGAGAGGAAAAAAAAAAAAACAAAAAAACCACAAGAATTCGCAGTGCTTTACTTGCAATTTTGTTTACCTAAAGTTTTTTCTTCCCATGATCCTCTTGCAAGTGGTAAGCCTACTCTCTAGTGTAACAGTTAGTGTAGAAGAGTTGAGGATAGTGAGTCACTCCCTTGTAGAAGTTATCTACTGAATGTGAAAGAAGCCTAGTCAATATATCACTTATCTAGATGCTGTGCACAGGAAATATCATGTAAATACTTCCCCCGTCCACATTCTCCACTGTGCAAAGGTAAGTACCTGGGCAAACTAAAGTTCCATGGTGAAAAGATGCATCCGCTCAGCTGGCTTTGTTTCATTCTGAAATTTACTTTGAATTTTTAGAATGATGTTAACTGATGATTGTAAACAGGTTGTAATAAAAGTCACTTTTCTTATTTTCTATATCCCTCATTTTCTATATTCCTTCAAATTGCATCATTTTTTTTTGCATCCTTTTTTTTTTTTTTTTTTTTTGGTAAGGTAATTAGTTGTCATAATTTGGTGCTCTGATGTTAACTTCCTCTTATATTCTCATAACTGATAATTTCTAGTAACAGACAGAGCAGTAAATGCTTTCTTGTTCCCTTCCATCTTGTGTCCCAGTCTTGAGGTCAGGGGTTATTTAGCAAGGCATAATCTGACTCTTCAGCCAAGGCTGTAAAGAGATTTCCAGGTTGTGCCAAATGGAATCACTCTAACCTATTCAGAACTTTAGTGGCACCTCTAAGTTCCAATTTCCCATACGATTAAATTACAGCATTCTATACTTACATTCACAAGTTTTAAAAAAAATAAAAATAGAAAATCAAACCTTCTAACACAAGTTAAAACTACTCCACAGCTGGGAAGGTAACAAATCATTCCCAAGGGCAAAGTCTGGTCAATTATACTGCTAAACTGTATCATCCCATTACTGAAAATACTGCAAGGTGTTCCACTGAATATATTCTATTACTAGTCCACTGCCTGTACTCAGGCTAAAGACTGTTACTACAGCCACATATGAACACGCCCTAGGATTGGTAGAGAAAGAAACATGCTTACTAAATGAGTGGGACATATTATACCGATAAAGTCGCAACAAATACAGTAGAGCAATACATACTCAGGACCAGATCCAGACACTCCACAGCACACCTCAGAGTAAGTCGCTGCTATGCCCCTTACAGCTCAGGAGGCAGCGGCCTGCTGCTGAGCCAGCCCGAGCATTCAAGATGAAGGATACACCTGAATGTTCAGGTATATTTTGAGCTCCAAATCTTGCACCATTTTTCTTACAAGGAAAGGCAGCCAGACACATTGCGCTGCTGTCCCAGGGCTGTCTGGCCAGAAATTCCTACCTGGGACAATATTTCCCCTCTCCCAGTATAATACTGATATATTTAAAAAAGAATTATTCTCCTCCAAAAGGTATAAATATTTAGAAGTTACTTCTCAACCAAAAAATATAATTTGCTGCTGCATCTCTCATGCAATTCTGTCTTCCTAAAACTGCCTTCATGTCTGTAAGAGAGACATTTATCTCAGGTGCCTTTCAGCCTTGAGGATAAAATAGCATGCTTTCCTATGGTCTACAGTGGGCAGCGTGGCAGCGACCTTCCTTAAATTCCCAGGGCAGCCACAAGCCACTTGAATTAGAAAAAAATCTACTCATGTAAATTGTTTCTGGATGGAGGACAATAATTTTGGATGAATTTTCAGGTCACCGTGATATTGAAAATTCAGATTTTAATTTTTTTCTCAGTCAATGTTCCTGTCACATTATATGAATTCTATATAGTTTCTATTTTACCATCTAAAAAAATGGCAGAGAAAAATCCTCATTTCAGCTGAGGAACATTCCCAAATTTACCCTGTGCTAGGCTGCACACTGACTACAGAAGCATTAAATTAAATAAAGGTGATGTCAGTGAGCCATGAGTATAATTCAGAAGGGAGAACGTGATCTGACATCACAGAATGTTGGTAAACGGCCGTAATTGTAAGAAATTCTATTCTGAGACAGTTATATCACTACTACCATTTCTACTCCATTCATGCTGACCAATGGGAGAGTCAGGTGAAATTCTGCAAAATCTTCTGTGATGTTGACTGAATATGTTGTTGTGTTCTAAAAATCCATCACATTAAAGACTTTTGTATATTGGAAGTTTAACTAATGAAAATGAAAGGTCATGCTCTTAATTGCTTGGCTCATATTTGAATTTAAGATTATAGGCAAAATTACTTTTCTGAAAGGATAAAGCTATTAGTATCTGTTCTTCCCACTTCTGTTCTCTAATGAAGTGCAGGCAATTAATATGAAAAATATCCCTTGTAATTCTCACTTCTCCCTCCAAAAATAAGTCAGTCTAAATGTTCTATAGTTCAGTAGGCAAGAACAAGAAAATCCGTCCATATACATTTATGTCAGTTTAACCTCAGTCAAAGCATTATGTGCAGTTTTTCACTACATACGATTTACTTATCATTTCTGAAATCTACATCATATTCCATATTTAACTTATCATCCCTGAGCTACACTACAAAGCATACAAAAGGGGGATAAAATGCACATTCAGAGATATCAGAAACCAAGAACAATGCCTCCACACAGGCATACAAAACTCATCAAGTCAGCAGCAATACATCTGCACATTGTGACTTACAGATGCTCCATTCATCAACAATCATTCTACAACACTTTAGCCACCAGTGTGATTCACCCCATCCTGGCACAGATCTAAGGAGCCATCCTCTGGAAGGGCCTATCTCTTCCATGCAGTGTGGGAGGAGCTCACACGATGAAGCTGGCTGCTTAGTCTCAGACAAACTCCTCAGCCTCTCCTACATCTGCTGCCTTTCTGTCACCCAAGCAGCAGTCTTAAACTAAAAGAAAATATCAAAGACTGCCACAGAGATGAAAGGAGGTACCAGCAGGATTTCCACATTCCAACCCAAACTCTGTGTATAAATCAAAAGAAAATGAAATGCTAGTGTTCCTGACATTGTTACTAACTGATGTAGGATTTGAAAACAAACCATAGATTAGTGTGGAATTTCTGTTAATTATGTTATGTTTGATCCACAGTATGCAATATTAGAAACTAATCTAGAATTTCAAAACTCATGAAATCTGCTTCCAAGAGAGGTAAAGCTCAGGAACACAAAGCAATCAGAATTTGTTCCCACATTACTAGCACCACGAGTGCTTGTAAGGTCCTGCACCTTCATATATGCACATATGTTGTCCTTGCGGCAATACCTGCACATGCACCAGCCCTCCCACATTCTCTTCAAGCTTCAATAAGAACAAAATCCAGATAAGCACTGCACCATATTTCCTATTGGTGAACCCTCCTCTTCTGCATGTACATCCGTGCAACTTCCAACCCTCTGGATGTACTGAGGTTTGCATACCAGTGGTAGGAGCCAAGTCCAACAACAGGCACATACACACAATAGTGCAGCCATCTCTGCACCAATGATTTCCCCATCAATTCCTGCAGGCAGGTCATTTTACAGAAGCTGAACCTGGTTAATGTCCCTATAAGGTATTATCAAGTGCTCCCACTGACAGACATGGAGATTTCTGCTGTTTTTCTAATGCGATACAAAAATCAATAACATAGAAACCTCAGGCCATTAAAGACCCTTAGACAGTTCTGTAAGACCAGAGTCATTAGCCTTGCTGTCCCTTTAATCTTTGTACAGATTCTTTTTTCAGCTTCCCTTCCCCTCAAGCCCTCCTTTTCAACTCTGTTGCTGATTTTAGGCTGGAAGTGCCTGCGGGGTAAGAAATCCCAGCATATATTTTATATATCAACCTGTTAGATAAGAGCATTATTATTTTATCATACAAAGCAGTGCCAAAATTTCACTGTCACATTTATTTCTGTTTATCTACCCTATCATACGCTGCTAATGGATTATGTAACTTTCTGACCTAATCCTCTAAAATTCTTTTCTGAAGAAAAGCATAAACATTCACTTCTACTGCTTTGTACAGCAAGGAGTGTTCATTCTGAGACCCCAACTTTTGTCCGCAGATCCTGGCTCAGTTATTGCAGTTTCTTTTGTTAGTAGCTCTCTCCAAAATGTTTTATGTAATATAGACCTTTCCTTCAGATACTTACATTTCTCTCCCAGTCCAGGAACTCATATATGAGATGCCAGTCCAAGACACTTCCTATTCTTCCTTCTTCCATCTTGCTATATTTCCTTCATCTATCCTGGGCAGTCAGAGACTGTTGCAGATCCTCAGAGCTTTGCTGGCCTTCCTGTGACTCAAAGCAGTAACATGGGCTGTGGTCAAATTTCCCAATGGCTTTGATGTTGTGCAGTTTTTTAAGATTCTGATGTGAGAATACTGAAGTGAGGCCAAATAAAATATTAGGGAAAATTTCATCCCATCTCCACTACCTAAAAATGAAGTTATACTAACTCTCATTATCATTACCACAATCTTACATGCAATTTTTGTTAATGGTCACTGCATTCTTTAATTCAGGTTTCTACATGCAGAGACAGAAAGGAAAATTAAATAGTACATTGCAAGGGGAGAATAAGACTCCAAAGTTCACTTGAGAAAGCTAAGAAGACGGCAGCCTTCCCAAGCAGTTTTGATAAATTAATAGGAAATTTTGTTCTAAGAGATGGAAGAAAAGGAGGAGGAAGAGTAATTGCTGCCAACCAGCAGCATGCTTTTCACATTTGATCTGTCAGATAACTTAGTCAGAGCAGGACTTAAATGTCTCAGTGGAAATTTTAAAAGTTTTACTGCAAGTATCTTCAAATGTCCTGCTGCACTAGAATTGATTTAATTTCACCTCCCTGGTACATGTTGGTCCTATATAGAGCTAGAACCCTCTGAGCACGTCCTAGCCTATGTGCTCCTGTCATGACAAATCCAGAGCCAAAGGCATTCAGAAGAATGCAAAAGAAAGGAAGTGGGCATGCCATTAGGAGATCACAGAATCACTGAATGGCTTGGGTTGGAACAGACCTCAAAGATTATCTCGTTACCACCCGCCTGCCATGGGAAAGGCTGCCACCTACCAGGTCAGACTGCCAGGGGCCCCCCTTCCAACCTGAGCTTTAACACCTCTGGGGATGAGGCATCCACAGCTTCTCTGGGCAGCCTGTGCCAGCACCTCATCACCATCCATGAACGTACATATTTGCCCTTCATTTCAGAGCTAAAAGAGGCTCAGGAGTTCTTGGTGCACTGGATTTCCCTTTAAATAAGTGCAACGAGTACACTAGATTTTTATGCAAACTTACAAAAATATTATGTCCCTCATTGTGCCCGTCATAAAATTTCCACAAGCTTTAAATTACAATTTCAAAATCTTTTTCTATTTAATACATTTGGTTAATATTAGGTTTATTGCAATTAACTATCAATCAATAAATCTAGCAGGAAAATAGAAATGTATCTTCAACTCATGTGTGTCTTCAGCTCCAACCAACCTCACAAGTACAGATGACCGACAACAAAGTCAAGGTACTTACGACATTTCATTAATAAACTTAAGAAAATACTGAAAGCAATTTTAAATTAGCTTAAGGAATTAATGCATAAAAACAAAGATCAGAGAGCAGAAGTAAACTAATACAGAAAATCAACTTTGCATTGCTAACTGGAAGGGAAAATTTGTTTGTAGTCCTTGAACATAAAAAACATCTGGTTAAGAACAACTTCCATTGTGAACAAGGTTCATTGTGTTTTCGGAAACAATTATCAGCATGAAAAGAACAATGGATCTGATCCTATATAAATCACTAACATGACTAGAAATTCATGGAATTTGACAATAAATATTGGCACATGAATAATGAAGCACTACTGCAAATGGTTAGGAAAAAAAAACACACTGGGTTTATGATTGGCATTAGGTTCTGTACCTGGTAGGGTTTGGGAGTTAGAACTGCTCTTGCTGCTTATATTGCTACACATGGGACAGATGCTAAGAGGTCAGACAATCAGGTACCTTCCCCACTGCAAAATCAGAGGTGTGAAGGGCTCAGGGGGAACCAGAAGGCAGGGCACCTTCCCACCCAGTGATGAGCAGAGGAAAGATTTTGCAGAGTCTCAGCAGCACAGACTTCCTGAGCTTTGTGATGCCAGGTTCCAAAGCATCCTTCTACAGACTGCACCTCTGTTAAAATTATTGTCTGGTTTCACAGAATCACACAGAGGCATGGACTTATAGGCATAGGTCCCTTCCCCACAGCAGGTCATGTAGGAAAGTATCCAGATGGGTCTTGAACATTTCCAGAGAAGGAGGCTCTACAACCTCATTCACATGGACACATAGCTATTGCTACTCTTACTTGATCCTGCAATAGGATGGGTGCTGCAGAAGTGTTAATAATTGACACAGGTCATGATTTAAAATGCTGTTGTCCTAAGAATCTCTCCCAGCTGCCAAGTACCCAGTGTTTGGCAGGCTGACAGCTGGACTGCATGCCCTATGTCTGTAACAGGCTAAGGCAGCCTTACAAGAAGTGCCAAGCAATGAGTTGCTACCACTTGGCAGGCAGAAGACGTGTACAGAGTGTAGGTCTAACAAAGCTGAGCAATCTGATCAGCTACCTGTTCTAAAAAAGGAGAGAAAATTCACGTATAGAACATGTGCAATATGTATGCCACAAACAAAAATCTTACAGAAGAACATAAATCTCTTCTTAAAGATGTGAGAATCTTCCATTCTGAAAGGCAGTCTGTTATAATAGCCAGAATGTGGTGAAACCCAGCATGGGCCTAGAGGAAATCAGCCATCAGAGCCACTGAGCATCCATCTGAATTAGCACCAAAAGGAGATGAGAGGCAACAGATGAGCTCTGCAGTCCAGACTATCAGCCAGTTGGGCACATGCCTACTTGCTAGTTAAGCTGACCACAATATGAAATAAAATTTAAAAAAAATTAAAGAGGATTCAAGATGTGGCTGCTAGCAGCCTTTTTAATGCCTCCTTGCTCTCAGCTGTGAGTTGAAGTCTGCTTGCATGACCATGGGTAAAGCAAGGATCCTCTTTTTCAAAGGAACACTCAACAGGCTCAACAGCATAAGTTTGCCCTTACAGCAGTGATTGACCAAAGCCTGATCAGAAAGTCTCCCATGCAGCTCAGAGGTTATAGAATAATGTAAATCTGTTCTAGCAGCTGATCCTCAACATGAGCCTGTTAAACATTTGGGCTACCCAGCAAAACTCCCACTACTTTCAGTGAGATCAAGGCCTAAATGAATACAATATTTGATGTCATTTTTAAGAGGGGCACTGCTTTATTCAAAATTTAGTACCAAAGCAGCAGACGAGTTTCACAATAATTTCCCAGACTGAATATTCTTCAAAACTAACAATGCTGCACCATTAAACTTTGCAATCTGTATTCTGTTTTGTTGGTCTTTTTTCCATGCAATTTGCATACAGCATTATCCTTTGGCTCATCATCCTTCCTTCCACCTGCACAGGAAAGTCCAACATAGCAAATAATTAAAAAACTTCAGTTCTTTAATTTTTTCACTAAAGCAAATATTGACATCAAAACTGTAACAATTTCAAAGGGCAAAAAAGAATAAATCAGGTCACATTCTTCTTAGCTGGCTACGGACAGGCTCAGGTTGGTTTTGGTTTAATTAATTTCATTAATTATGTGTTGATGTTAACAGTGCTATGACTAATGACATGACTGAAGGAATGTTTGAACAAAGAGGTAGATATCACATCTCACATCATCGTATCACAGATATCTCACTGATTCACAACTACTATTATTATTACTATTTGTCACTTGTATTTCATGACTACAATCCCCAAACATTAAAAGAAAGCAGGCCACCTACAAGAAAGGTTTCACTCTGCAAATCCACATCCACAACACTGTTGCTTTGTTCAAATTAGTTGATTTTTTATTTCTTTACCAAAATGAAGTTACTGTGCTGCAGAAAGCAAGTCACCTACACCAGCCCCACCCCCACCTCTCCCCCCAGAATTTGGAGAATGCACCCAAGATGAGAATTCTTGATGTGTATGCAGCTTCATTTTTGTTCCACTTGCTTGTGGGTTTTGTACCCAACCTCACAACTCAAAAAGCTTATTTTTTTTTTAATATTGACAAATGCCTATTTACACAGATCACATTGGTGAGACAATAAAGCTGTGCTGTCACTTTTTGAAAATGATACAAAAAAGTGTAGTTGTGGAGAAATGGATACAGAAAATAAACCCCAATTTGCTTTAGTTATCTTTACATCATATTCCACGACTTCTATTTTGCTAAAAATAATTTGACTGTGAATTTAAATTGTCACTGCTTAGCAAATAATTATTCTACTGCAAGATAAAACCTTAAATCTATCCCAGAGAACACTGAATGCAATTTAATTATCACTAAGTTTTTTATTCACATTTCAGTATCAAAACTACCATTTAAATGTATCTTATCAAGCCAAATGCTTTAAGCCTCCTGTTGAGCAGATGTCATGTGCATGTCTACACTCACAAGTATGTCTGTATGCATGCAAACATGTATACAAATCTAATGTTATGCACTTTCAAATTCCAGCCCTTTGCTAAGTCACTGCCACATACTGCATCAGTTTAATGTAAGAAACCATAGAAATGAATATACTTTAACTGCCAAAATTTTCTTTTGCCCATGTTTGCTGAGCTCAAACATCTAAACTTGGCTTGATGAGGTAGATTCACCATGCAAATTCACAGGTACTTGGGGATACTGATCATTTGCAGGAGCTAGCTTCTACAACCCCAGTTCCTGCAGTGGCAAATGCTGCTGGAGGATGTTACACAAAGAGAACACTTGTTACTAGTACTAGCAATGAAAGTGTGTTGTACACATCATACGTGCTCTTTTACCACTACTCCACCTTCCTCACATAAATCCAATGAGTGACTTGGAGGGAAATGAATTAAATGGATGAAATGTAGAGTTTCCAATTTCATAAAATTAGGCCCCATGGGGAGGTAACTATCACTTTTTCAGTAACTTCATCATAGTGACCCACATACCTACCTTTTTCTTTCTGATGAGTATCAGAGAATCATAGAATTGTTTGACGGGAAGGGGCCTTTAAAGATCATCTAGCCCAACTCCCCTGCAATGAACAGGGACTAATAATGTACTGTAAAACCAAAACAACAGAGATTATTATGAACTAACAGTGTTCTTTCCTAAAATTAATTTCAGCTTATCACAAGCAAGGTGTTTAGTTCAAGTATTTTGTTCTTTGTTTCAAGTTTATCTCCCGTCTGTACTTGTGGTAGATACCTCACAATAGCACTACTTGATATAGCAAATTTCAGCTACAAAATGCTATTTTTCTAACAGTCATCACCATTAGGCATTACATCATCACCATGATATGAGCCAGCAAGCAGCACTGCCATAAACCCATCATTTAAGCACTCGAGCAAGGCAGAAATAATTGCATGTGTGGATCTGCCATACAACAACAGCATCCTGCTCCAAACAGGTCAGTCAGGTGCTCGGAGTCCCATTCAGCCTGACCTTTAGTGTTTCCAGGGACAAAGCATCCAATCCATGGATCATAAAGTTCCTAGACTCCTCACCAAAGAAGCCAAAAACAGACCTCAGAAAGTCTGTGAAAGGTTTCTGATGTTCACAGAAGAGTTCAATGAGTGCTGGGTCTGTAGCTCTAGGGTTGCTGTGAGGCTACAGCTTTCTAAATGCTCTTGGATTCAGAGTCCAATAAATGCAGTTAGATCTCACTGAAATGCAAGTTGCTTGATTCATGAATTATTTATTCATTTATTTACAATCTGATTTGGATCAGAGGAGTTGATGATTCACAGGAATACACTGAACTGTCGCAGATTTGTGGGCAACTACCCAGCAAGATCCACAAGGGTCGAGACCCACAAAGGACTTCTACTAACAGAACCCCAGGAAATGGCCTTGGTTACAGGGCATGGTAGGAATGAAGTTATACAACACTTATACAGATCCAACAGTAGTTCTTTTGCTTTTACATTGCTGAAGAAAGGTGCACACACCAGAGATTGGTGATCTTACTCATCAAATTGGCCTGCAGAAATATTACCACAGCTCATGTGAAACTGACGAAAAAGTCTTGTCACAGGTCATTGCTCTGCCACTGCAGTTGATGGAAGTGCTACATCAGTGATCACACGCCACGAATATGCAAGTGCCTAGCAACTAAACCCAACAAATCACTTAAGTCTTCACCAAAAAAATGAACACGTGCCTCAGCTCACCTTTGAGAAGCAATTTTCAGGCCTTGCACCAGTTTCAGCATAAGCTTACTGTATTTCTGGCAGCTTGAAAGCATAGAACAACCCCATGAGAAACCTCCATCTATGGAATACAGAGTGTGCTCTAGGGACGTACTCGAAGAGAGAATTTTGAAGACAACCAACCTGTTCCCCATCCCTGGCCAGCTTTGTTCGCTTTATGGATTAAGCTGCATGGTAAGCTACAGCATTACCCACTATCAACAGATCCCTATCTTCATATTGCCAATGAAACTATCGAAAGAGATTTTGAGGGGATGTAGGATCTCAGCAAAGAGACTAGTTCTGAAATGCAGCTGCCACACTGCACACTGCTCCCCAAAGAGATTATGTCTAACAAAGAGTCTAGAAGATAATTTTACAGGTCATTTCAAGTAAGAGAGTTGAGGCTGCAGACAAAATGATGCTATGTCAATAGCAGAAATCCTCATATTGCAGGCAGAAAAGAAATTATGTAGTGTATTATTTAACAAAGGAAGTGGTTTAAAGCATACATTGGCCTTAATAATGTCAAGAAACATTTGATTTTAAAACCACAGAAGCTGAGAAATAATCTGCACCTCAAGGCAGTTATGAATATCAGAATCTTTTTCTTTCCTACTTTCATTCAATAATTTGTGTGCCTAGTTTAATTTACAACCAATATTTTAATGCCTAATCGTCCTTCTTCACATGTATGAAAAAATATATTTCTTTTCACAACACAAAATATTTCAAAATGTAAATAAGTAATACAATCAGATGTCTGAGTGCATAAGTGCATTCTGACTACCTCTGTATGCCAGCAATTTATTCTTCAATACCATGTTTCCAGAAGGAAAGTTGACACAAATACTGTCAACTTTCAAATTCCGCTGCATATCAGAGCTCAGATTTGGGCTAAAACCTGAAAATGCACTTTCCATCATCTTTTCAAGTACAAAACTGGGTTTTCTACCCATGAACTATTTGCAAAAGAGGGAGAATTTATGCACATTTTTGTACTTCAGCAGGTGATCTTCTGACTTACTTGTGGTAATGCATCTTTCAACAATTGGAGACCAGATTCAATAACTAGATGGAAAGAGTGTTTCCTTACATAACATTTTTAATACACAATCATTACATTTCTAAGAAAGTAACCTCATATTTTGGAAACCATTCTGCAAATTGCTTGAGAAGTGTATTTCCTAGCAAGGTTCTAAAAAGCATGATATTTGAGCACGAATTCCCACTAGAGCCTCTTGCTGAAGTCTTCTACACAGGAAAGTAGTAGCTAATCCAGACATGGTAAAGCTGTTCTTTGGAAAGAATGGTGATGATCCCTATTCATTCAATACGACCTATGATGTTATGTAAAAGTACAGAAACTCAAAGAAAGCCTCAAATATGTAATTCTGTCAGGTCTCTTACTACTCACAGAGTCAGTTAACAGTGACAGGTCAGTATTTCAAGTATTTTTCCAATTTACATTCAATTTAGTGATTAAGTATTACATTAATAATCATTTATTATTAAGTATTTAAGTATACATCCACACGAATACATGAAAGTATTTATACTTTCTCAATCTAAATGTAAACAAAAACAATAAATCTATGCTGTTGAACTCACTGACACACCACCATGCTAATCAGGTTGATCACAGGCAATTATTCCTATTTTAATATAACTACACAATTTTAAAATTAATGAACCATCTAAAAAATCTTCACAAACAACAAAAAAGGACAAGCTTGTGTTTTATTAAACAGTCAGTTCCTTTTACAAAAGGACTGTATATGAAGGCTCAGGAGTAACATCACTGAACTAAAGTAGTAGTAGTTGATGGATTAGGGCTTTAGCTGCACATACAAGAAATAGTTCTCTTAAAATATTAATTTAAAATCCAGAAACCACAGTATTCAAGGCAGTGTCAAAGAGATGCATGAAAAACACATTCTAGAAACAACACATGCAGTAAAGTCAGCATAAATACTAAATGACCATTCAGGAAATTCCTCCTTGGTATCAGCCCACAGTTTAAGTGGAAGCCACATCATGCCATGTTATACCATTACGTGTTACCCTCTCATAACAATGGAGAGGAAGCACACTGCAGATCTTCTGGACCTCAGCTGTATTCTGCATTCCTGTTCTGCATTAATCACCATCATACAAGCTGTTCCTTGGGCATTTTTACATGTGCAAATGATGCCCATCATTTTCCAGTTAGTTTAAGAAAAATATCCAAGAAATAATGGAAGTGAAATGCAAGCAGCTTTAGTTAAAACATTTTAAAACGCCAGCTGATGTAATCTGAAGGGTTATTTTCATGTGCTCACATTTAAGCGTAGACATAATATCCACGTTCAGGTGACATACAGCTCTGTCTTAATGGACAGACTCCACTAAACCTAACCCAATGACCACCAAAGATTCCTACAAGCATTTTCACAGAAAAATCTGGCACCTCACAGCATGATCTGTTCCTAGGCCACCACAGGTCTGGAGAAGTAGCTAAAGAATAAACACCAATTGCCTATGTATGGACAGACTTAATAAGATATGCACATTGAGCCCAGTTAAACTCACAGCAAGTGAAGCACTGATTTTACATACCCTATCTGTCTGCGTAATACAGTCTTTTCATTGGTAGTACATTCACGACCCTATGGATACAAGGTAGGGTTCATATAATATACTTTACCATAACAACATCATGAAATACCAGTCATTTGAAAAATGAAGCAAAAAAAGGAAGAAAAGAGAAGTATTCTTATCACATGCAGACTACAAAGGTTATAAATCATACATCCTAAACACAGTCTATCTGATCTTGTTCTCAGCTATGTGAAGGCCACTGGTAAAAATAATTGGTTCTGGTTCTGGCTCAAGACAGAGATATGCAAGAAGTATTTAATCATGATAGAGGAGGGGGGGAGGGGGAAGAAAAGAAAAAAAGAAAAGAAAAAAAAACGGCATAGAAAAAACTTAGAATATCTGAAGTTGAAAGGGACCTACAAGGATCATCAAGTCCAACTCAGTACAGGTGGTTACTTTACGCAGTATAAAATTCTGAACCTACACTTAGTAATTGCTATGTCCTACAGAAGCCCATACTCATTGTATTCATCCCTTCCAGCCTAAGAAGTCCTCCTTGGTCCTGTGGTCCTGTGCAGACACTGTCTACAGCTGCCCTAAGTGTCTTCTTAGAAGATGAGAAGCCCACAAATGACAGCTTCCCCATGCTTACTATGCAACTGAAAAACAAGCACAGCAACATCAAGGTTCCCTCAAGGATTCTTCTTGGTAACAATTACATATGAATTTGAAAGAGGCACATTCCTCAAAGTTATATCCACCCTTAGATAAGGTAGCATCTGTTTGGTCTTAAAGACTGATGGAAACACTTCCAAGAGATAGAAACACCAGGGTCCGAAACCCACCTGCAAAGCACAGTCAATCACTGAGACCTTGACATGACATAACCTGAGACAGATGCATGCATTTAGTGCTACTGAAGCTCTACAAAGCAACTTGATTAGGACGTAGGCTTCCCTCAAAGACATTCAGAGATGAGGTGATCTCCACACTTGCGTGCTGGACCAAGAGCTGCTGGCATGGGTTGATACTGACAAAGTGAAAATGCTTGCAGCCCACAGCTCTTGCAGATCTTGTTTTAAGACTCTATTTAAAACATTTAAGCAAGATCGTGGAAACATAGAATCATAGCACTGCAGAATCACAGAATCATTTGAGCTGGAAGGGACCTTTAAAGGTCATTTAGTCCAAGTCCCCTGCAATGAACAGAGACACCTACAGTTAGATCAGGTTGCTTCCTGTCCTTCAGCATCTCCAGGGATGGGACGTCCACCACATCTGTGGGCAACCCATCCCAGTGCTTCACTACCCTTATCATAAAACACTTTTCCCCTTAAATTCTGTCTAAATCTCCCCTCTTTTAGTTTGGAACCATTTCCAGTTGTCATATCACAGCAGACCCTGCCAAAGATGTGTCCTGCTGTACAACCATTCTGAATGAGTACGTAGCCAAAGAACACAATGATCGTCACATTAGTTCAGAGCTGAAGTCCATCTAGTCAGACCCTGTACTAATTTACCCATGATCAAAATCACCATTAGATTTTTCTCAGGAAACCACTTATTAGCTAGCTGCTTTCATATATTTTGATATGGCATTTAAGCCCACTGTACAGTAACGTAGGCTATTATAGCTAATGACCACACAGATTTAGAGACACTTGGAGCAGCACAGCGAAGAACAGTCACAATCGTTTTTTGTTAACCCCACGGTGCCGGGCACAGCGGCACCGGACAGCACGGAACCGGAGCGGCTCAGAACGCTGAATGCCAGCTGACCTGGATTTTAACAGCTGCCGTTGCCGAAACCTTCGTTATTTATGTTCCATTTAGTCCTCACTGCGTATGCTCGTGCACCTTACTTCACACGAGATAAGGTACCCAGCAAAACTTAGGAAACCCCATCCCACGGGGCTGAACGACCGGGACAACACACACCAAGGAGATGATGAGGGCTTCGCGAACGCGGCCGCGATGCGGGAGCACCGATCCCAGAAGTTAACACTTCCGCGGTGTATCAGCCCCACCAGGCAGCGCTAATTGCGAACCGGGGCGGCGCGATCGCAGCCCGCTCGGCTCAGCGGCGGTCCCGCTCCCCCAGCCGCGACCCCCGGCACTCACATGGGGTAGAAGGCGCAGGGCGGCAGCGCGCTCTCCTCGCTCGGCTCGGCGTCCAGCAGCAGGTAGTCCTGGCTGTTGTTCCGCCGGGCGCCGGCCGCGGGGGAGCCGCCGTTCCGCGGGCCGTAGGGCTGCGTTTGGCTCATGGTGTCCCGCGGCTGTGCCCGGGGCCGCGGGCTCCCGGCGACTCCCTCAGCGCTCACGGGCTCCACCCCGCCGCCCTTCCCGCTCCTCACGGCTCCGCGTCCCCCGGCGGAGGGCGGGCGGTACGGAGGGCCCCGCCGAGCCCGGCGAGGGGTTACTATGTCAACCGCTGCCCCGGGAGGCGGCGCGGGGGACGGAAAGTTTGCTGCGCGTCAGGCGGCCCGAGGGGAGGGGGCGGGAAGTGGGGGGGAGCGGGAGACGGTCGGCTCCTGAGGGAGGAAAAGAGAGAAGAAAAGGGAAAAGGAAGGAAAAGGGGAGAGGAAGAAAGGGGAAAGAAAGGAAAAGGAGAAAGGAAGAAAAGGGAAAATGAGAGAAAGGGGAAAAGAAAGGGAAAGAAAGGAAAAGGGAGAGAGTTCTGCTGTATCATGCCACTTGTCTTTACCCTCTTTCAGTTGTGTCGTTTTGATGTTCTGATTTTACTAATAAAAATTGTAAGAGCTGAAATATACTAAACAAAATTTTCTAAAAAAAGGTAGTGAAGAAATAACATTTGATCTATAGGCACCTTTTAGTTATCAAACATAATAAGCTTACTATTTCGTTCAGTAATGTTTATAACACTTAGTTAAAATGAGTGTATTCAAATAAAACTTTTCCTTCGTTTCTGGCAGTGTTCTGATCTCACAACTATTGCTATCTGTATTTGGGTATCACACAACCCTGTACTGCTCGAGAGCACGCACCTTCCCCTAATTTGGTGGAAGGCTGAGAAGCCAACCAGCACCGTCCTTAACAAAACACACAGGCTGGCTGATGTTGCCCATGCTGCCTAGCGTCAGATCGTGAGTTTGGTGACTGCCTGAGCCACCGAGACTCATCACACCTGCTGAGCTGCAAGAGGAGATGCAAGGAGAGCTCCAAAGCTAACTGACATTACCGTGGTCTTTATACCAGGTTCCAAAATACCTGCAGTTAAAGGTAATTCTGCAGTTGTGCAAAGTTTCTGAAGTTTTTTCCTCATAGCTACTGCACTTGAAGTCATGATCTAATGAGTTCTACAAATCTTCATTCCTTTGCCAAATACATTCCTCTCCTCTCCTCTCCTCTCCTCTCCTCTCCTCTCCTCTCCTCTCCTCTCCTCTCCTCTCCTCTCCTCTCCTCTCCTCTCCTCTCCTCTCCTCTCCTCTCCTCTCCTCTCCTCTCTCTCTCTTTTCCTTTCCATAAGGAATACCTTAAGTAGAAGGTTTAATAGCAACGTTACCATGTGTATTTTATAGTTCTTATACTGATTCTTATTTCATATTACTGTAAAAAGAGATATCACAGAGGTATGGGCATGCTCTGCAATTGAGAAATATGCTGTTGATAATACTTCACATTTTTTTTCTCTAAGAAAATTGCTGGCCAGTAACAGAGTGCTTTTTGATGGGGGGATTCTAATGTGTTCCACTGCTTCTCTTATCACAGCCTTTCATTTCAGAGCCTACTCAACCATTTTCTGTTTCCTTCTGCTGCTTCCTTCTAATTTCTGCTTACTGTTTCACTGCCTTTAGGACTACATCTCATCCTCCTCATGATACTTTTGCATTTCTCTCAGCCTCCAGCTCACGTTTCTCATTTTATCATTTGGTCCCTACATCCCAAGCTTTCCTCAGTCTTCATTCTCATTTCAGCCCTGTAAGCTCTGTTATCACTCAGGCACTCTTACATTCTCACTGGTCCCAGATCTTTCCCAAATTCTGAAGCCACACTTGTGAGTTGCACTAATGTCTTTCATGGTTTCTTTCAGATCATATCACCCCCATGGAAGTGATGCATTGTGCATGCTGCAGAACCAACACGTGTAAGAAAATTAACCAACTTCAGCAGAGACCACTCCATCAATTTTTTTATGGCTGCTTAGTGACAGTTAACCACAAACAGTTGCTGAATTTTTGATAGCTCAGCATTTTGAACTCTTCCAGCTGCTAGTCATCTCAGTACAAGCTTTATGATTATTTTAGATTAACAGCATATGAGAATAGGCCCTGGACTATGCTTTTTTTCCCTGCAATAGAGAAAGTACCTGTTTTCTTGGGAACAGTGACTCTTCCATCCCTATGTGCTTTTCACCTCTAGGAAAGGACCTCAGTATTGTCACAGAATCACAGAATCACAGAATTGTAGGGGTTGGAAGGGACCTCTAGAGATCATCGAGACCAACCCCCCTGCCAAAGCAGGTTCCCTACACCAGGTCGCACAGGTAGGCGTCCAGGCGAGACTTGAATATCTCCAGAGAAGGAGACTCCACAACCTCCCTGGGCAGCCTGTTCCAGTGCTCCGTCACCCTCACCGTGAAGAAGTTCTTACGCACATTCGTGCGAAACTTCCTATGCTGCAGCTTATGTCCGTTTCCCCTCGTCCTGTCTCCACGTACCACTGAAAAGAGACTGGCCTCACCACTATGGCCGCCACACCTCAGATATTTATAAACCTGGATCAGGTCCCCTCTCAGTCTTCTTTTCTCAAGGCTAAACAGACCCAGTTTACTTAGCCTTTCTTCATAGAGGAGATGCTCCAGGCCCTTCACCATCTTTGTGGCCCTCCGCTGGACTCTTTCCAAGAGATCCCTGTCTTTTTTGTACTCGGGAGCCCAGAACTGGACACAGTACTCCAGATGAGGCCTTACCAGGGCAGAGTAGAGGGGGAGGATCACCTCCCTCGACCTGCTGGACACGCTCTTCTTAATGCACCCCAGAATGCCATTGGCCTTTTTGGCCACGAGGGCACACTGCTGGCTCATGGCCAACCTGTCGTCCACCAGGACTCCCAGGTCCCTCTCTGCAGAGCTCCTCTCCAGCAGCTCATTCCCCAGCCTGTATTGGTGCATGCAATTATTCCTCCCTAGGTGTAAGACCCTACACTTGCTTGTGTTGAACCTCATCTGGTTTCTTACTGCCCAGCTCTCCAGCCTGTCCAGGTCTCGCTGAATGGCAGCACAGCCTTCAGGCGTGTCAGCCAATCCTCCCAACTTCGTATCATCAGCAAACTTGCTGAGGGTGGCCACTATCCCCTCATCAAGGTCATTGATGAAGATGTTGAACAAGACCGGACCCAGCACAGACCCCTGGGGGACACCACTGGTTACAGGTCTCCAGCCAGACTCTGCACCACCAACGACGACCCTCTGCGCTCTGCCAGTCAGCCAGTTCTCAACCCACCTCACTGTCCACTCGTCTATCCCACACTTCCTCAGCTTTGTTATAAGGATGTCGTGGGAGACAGTATCAAACGCCTTTCTAAAATCAAGGTAGATTACATCTACCGCTCTTCCCCCATCCACCCAGCATGTGACAGCATCATAGAAGGCCACCAAGTTGGTCGAGCACGACCTCCCCTTGGTGAATCCATGCTGACTACTCCTGATAACCTCCTTTTCTCCCAGTTGTCTGGAGATGGTATCCAGCACAAGCTGTTCCATCACCTTTCCAGGGACGGAGGTGAGGCTGACAGGCCTATAATTACCCGGATCTTCCTTCTTGCCCTTTTTGAAGACCGGAGTGAAAAGTGAAGTTTTATTTTAATTTGTCAAAGACTAGCTAAGTTGGGTGGTGAGGCACTGGCACAGGCTGCTCAGGGAGGTTGTGGATGCCCTATCTCTGGAGACATTGAAGGCCCGGTTGGATGGGATCTTGGGCAGTCTGATCTAGTGGGTGGCAACCCTGCTCACAGCAGGGGTTTGTAACTACATGATCCTTGAGGTCCCATCCAATCTAATCCATTCTATGATTTTATGATTCTAAGTTAAACAATTGTGTGATAGGTCATGATTTTCAGAAACGGTGGCCAGAACAAATCACAAGAGCAAACAATGATCATCTTTGAAAGAGAAGAGGATTTTGAGCCAAACAAAAACTGAATCTTCACAGATTTATTCAAAAATAGGGTGCCTTTCACTTTACTGTAACAATTGTCTACATTGACTTTTTACAAAGCAAAAACGTGCAGCACTATGGGAGAGTACTTCAAGTAGTTTTACTTGAAGTTAGATAAGTATACAAATTCTGAGTTCAGTGGATGTTATAAAAGTCACAAAATGAGGGAAACCCTGGCCAGAGGTGATGTGTCATGTTGTATTTATGTTCCTTAGCAAATTGCAAGTTGAATTAACATGAAATTGCTCTACATGTTCTAGAAGAAGTTATCAGACTGCAGAAATTCTCAGCTTGATATATATTTTAAATCACAGTGAATACAGAACTAGGCAGAAAATCCATTTATTCTGAGTCTTTATCTGACTTGAACACATATTAACTTTTTGTTCCTTTAAAATAAAAATTCTATAACTTTGATTAATCACACAAAAAATGCAATATTTCCCCACTTAATTATGTTCATCTTTTTATTATGGAATTTGAAAATATATTGATCAGATAAAAAATTCTGATTTATGTAGTGTGAAATGGAAGCGTAGTTAAGAGCTGGATTGATTGATTTTATCACAGACAGCGTGTTACAAACTATTCCTTCATCAATCAGTCAATAAAGCACAGTGAGTGAGATATTTCACTTAGTAAGATGAAAAACAGAAACTGAAAGCTCCAATTCCCTCCAGAGTGGATAGGATGAGAGACGGAGTTAATCCACATGACAAGTGACAGTCACATTGCTTAGCTGCACTACAGGATGTCACTTGGGTACCATGGCAATGAAAGCTGCAAAAGAACCCATGTGGAATAGAACCATGATTCAGCCTCGCTGAAAAATTCATGTAAAGGTTATCTCCATACAGCAAAATTTAGGTGCAGCTATATCTTGCTTGCAGACTAAACCTGTTTAGGAACAGAAGTTACATCAATCTATACTTGCAAACAGGGCATTTTTAAGGATTCATAGAATGACACTTACTTGCTTGTATTTAACTGAAATCTGGTTGTGTGATCTGGCTAGACTGTACTAACAGGAGTAGTCCAGCACACACCAGATAGTTTCTTGGCTGTCTCTGTTCCATACTGGGAATACTGTCACAGATAAGTTTGTATATCCTGTAAAGGGGTTCACTGTGATTCAGTGTAATCATGCCATGGCTAAGCAGCGTCACAGCTGTGAATAAGAGCATCTCCTGGAAAGAAAAAGTGTATACTAAACAGGAAAATAATGCTAGTTTCTTTGAGGTGTGAGGGATGTGTAATCTGCTGGCTGGAGTTCCTTCCTATTGCACAGCATAGGACTCAAAATTTGCTTTTAGAAGGCCAGCAATGCCTACACATTAGTTCTCTCCATTAAAAAGAAGAAAAAAAGGACAAAAAAAAAAAAAAGAAGATTGTCAGCTGCTAATTCTAATCACAGTTAATCTCTGTCTTTGATTAAATGTGAATGAGGCATGTGCCACGTAGAAAACTAACATCTTAATAATTTCCCTGGCGTTCTCTCTTCTGGCCATGATCCAGCCTACCACTTCACATTCATTTTCTTCCCAAAGATTGCTGTCTAGATGTATTTATGAAACTGAGGTGCAATTCATTTATTTACAAACTATAATCACTGTCAGAAATGGCACCTAGCCTTTTTTTTTTTTTTTTTTTTTTTTTTTTAAGAAGAGCTCAACGAGGAGGCCTCTGGTGGCTAGTGGCTGTTGGTACGCAAATGAGAGCAGTAGCACTGGATCTTGGAAGCAGTAGAAATGTCTTCAAGAGCTGTCTAAACTATCTTAGCTAAGAAAACTCAGAGGTATTCGTGTACAGGAGGTACTGATGAACTTTTCCACTATGAAAAAGGAATGACAAGGGATGAATTTACTAAAGATCTTTTCTACTTGTACAATTATAGTGAGCACTTCAGTTTGTGTGTAAACAGACACTTGGGAGCATGCTTATCTGCACCTATCTTTCTCACATATACAGATATTTATGGAATCACATATGCATAACTTAAAGGATTCCACTCAGGCATCACCCTGTGTTTTGCTGTCAGAAATCTACAGCTCTTCTCTACGTGCTTTTAAACAAGGTCTGTCATGCTACATTTGCCTTGATTTACTTGATGTAATTAATTATTGTCAATTATTTTTAAAACTTTGAAGCTCTCACTAACACCCACTGGTATTACATCTTTTACATTATCAAAGTCAGTGCAACTGAAATATTGTCATTACATCTATTGCAGTTTTATTACATGTAATTCTGTGGGGTTTGCACAAACACTATGCTTCCAACCCAGTAGTCTGAGGCATGCTGCTCAAAGATAAAGAACGCTGCTAGTCATCAAACTCCTATTACCATTAGAGACAATAAGATACTCTTTCTCTATTGTAAGTGAGTAGGAGGATGTTTGAAGTCAAAACTAGATAGAATTAAGTGGAAAATATATTTCTATTATATATCCAGGAAAGTGAAAAAGTATTAAAGCATTATTCCAGGAAGAGCATATATGTAAAGGAATGTTGGCCAAGAGTTTGTATACGCTGTGAAAGCAGGAGTAACCCGACAGAAATGTGCAGATATTACAGAACTGAGTGGGAGGGCTGTGCTGCCATCCAAAGAGACCTGCTGGCTGGAGAAGTGGCTGACAAGAATTTCACGAAGAGAAAGATGCAAGAGGAATCTCAGCAAGAGAAATGCAGAGTGCTGCACCTGGGGAGGAACATCCTCAAGCACCAGTATGTACTGGGGGCACCCAAACTGGAAAGTAGCTCTGCAGAAAAATACCTGGGGGTCCTGGTAGGTACCTGGTTGAACATGAGTCAGCAGTATGGACTTTCCACAAGAAGGCTGACAGCATTCTTGGTCACATCGGGCAGAGTATCACCAGCAGGTCAAGGGAGTTGATCCTTCGCTTCTACTCAGCATTGGAAAGAGTCTGCTTTATCAGGGGGATTGGACTTGATGATCTCTTGAGATCCCTTCAATCCCTGCGATTCTGTGATTCTGTGATTGGTGAGGCTGCATCTGGAGTGTTGAGTCCAGTTCTGGCCCTCCAGGAAGAGAGCTGAACGTACTGGAAAGAGTGCAGCAGGAGGCCACTAAGATCCTGAAGGGCCTGGATTACCTCTCCAGTGGGGAGAGTATGAGGGAGCTGGAACTGCTCAGCCTGGAAAAGAGGAGGGTCTGGGGGATCTCATCAGTGTCCATGAATACCTGAGGGGAAAGTGCAGGCATGTGGTGGTCAGTTGTGCCCAGTGCCAGGACAAGTATAAATAGTGATGAATAAATAGAGATTTACCAAAAAAAAAAAAAAAAAAAACTGAAAAAGAGATTCTTAATATTCAAAGGACTTCTGCTAACATTTAATCCTTTCTAACAAAGAAGTGTATTAGTACAAAACAGTTGTTTTGTTTAAGATATATATATATATATATGCATATATATACATATATGAAACAAAACTAACTGTAATGAGTGCCTCCTGAATATGTCTCACTGCTCTCTCAGCTTGGTAAAAGCAGTGAGCTATTTAGAGAGTCTAACATGATGAGTATTAGTGTTGCAGTGCTGCCTTTGGGATGGAATTTATAATCTTTGATATCTCACCGATTTCATCCTGCAGTATTAAAAATTAAAAATTAAAAACTCAGAACACTTTATCTGTCAAAGATGTCTACCTTTTCTAAGTTAACAACAAATGATCTCTTATTTATTTTTTCTGTGAATTGCATTTGTTCCTTTATTGTAAATCAGTTTCTACACTAAAACTCTTGTTAGCAATTTGCTAAGAAATGAGATAATTCCCTCTGAAATTCTATTTCATTTTGCTGTTCTATTTTCTTTGCTAAAAGTAGATGCTGTGATCGTCTTAGCTGTACTGTCTTATCCAGTGACTTCAGGAGCAGAGCAGAAAGAGGGTTTTAATCCTTAAATATTTTGAGGTAATTCCACCTTCCAGAATGACGAGGTGCTCCAGCCCTATGACCATCTTTATGGCCCTCCTCTGGACCTGCCCCACCAATTCAGTGTCTTTCATCTTTCTGCGTTGCTGCAGATAATTGACCTGATCAGATTTCTTTGGAAACTGGGGAAGAGTGAGTTAGGGAAAGAATGTTGTGTTGCATGCAGGAGTGTGCCATATTGAACAGCTCCACCTGAAAACCGTGGGCTTTACTCCATTATGAACCACCAGCCTTCTGAACTAGTGACAAAATGGATTGATACTTCATGTACTGGATAACTTCCTCAAAGACATCAACTCGAAGATTTTTAGTAAAGAAAACTCAGCAAGCTCAACTAAATACACCGCAGGAGGGGAAAATAATACCTGCTCCTCAGCCATTTATTTAGGAAAGTCAGGAAGGAGACTCAACAGGCAAAATCTTCCATACTTGTTTAGCTAAACTAGAGAAGCATGACAAGGAACGCTATTTTTCTCTTCTGATTTAAGTTTTCGTTATAAATTGGAGAAAATCTACAAAATGTACTTCTTTAGAGATTTGTGTGGATTTTTTGTTTACAGTTTTGGTTTTGTTTGTTTTTAACTATTTTGTATTCTTACTATTGGTATTTTACTATTCTATTATGACAACTGTTATTTAGTGAGAAATCTGTTTCATTTGGTATCGACAGTGAATAAAACAGAAATATTAAAATCTAGTTGAATATGTTTTGTTCAGACTTCACAAAATGACCATGGTAGGTGTATTTTTAAGTAGTGCTAGTAAATAAGTAAACTATGAAGAAAGATGCACTGAATTGTTCTGTTCATTTCCTTTTCGATAAGGAAAGGAAACACAGGGAACTTCTTTTATCCTCTGAGACCAGATGTACAACATGTAATGAGATTCTGAGAAATTTCAATTTACACAAAGTCCATAAAAGGAATCTGGGGTGTTAAGTTGATTCCTGACAAGTAGGATTAATGAGAAATGGATAAGTATGTGTGTAAAAAGGCAAGATACATTGAAAGATTATGAGTATGCTGTGTGTTAAAAAGAATGTTTTTGTTCAGTACATTGAACAAATTCTCCTGAAATAAAAAGGCAGGGATAAAAATGGTAAAAATAAAAAGATTTTGAGTAAACCGGACCTGCTGAGGAACTAGGAACATTTTTTCAGTCAGTATTTCCAGGTCAAGTTAACGAATCTGTGATTGTTTGGTCTTGGTGTTTTCTTTACTAAGCTGAGGTTGCAAGACAAGTTCAGTTGTAAAACATCTTTTCTCAGGCTTCACAGTTCTCAATTCCTGACAGCTTGCTGGTCCTGCAGCACTGAGGAAAACAATTTGCAAATATACATATATACGTAAACTGCATGCACATGCATCAGTTATGTGGAACACAGTTCTGCACAGTTCTCCTATTTCTGAGATGTTTTTTACTGAATTAGATTTTACTGACATTCAAATGAAATATATTTGCAATTAAAAAAATAAAAATAAAAGGGTAATTGTCTTCTATGGACACTGCTTTTTACACAAAACGTTTTCCTGATGATTTTCATCTGATCCAGTGGCACTACAATGTTCAAATTATAGGTATTTTCTTTTCCTGGAACGCAGTTAACTCCCCAGTTGAAAAACACACATCCTCGATCATTTCAGAATATATCTCATTGATTTATTTGGGTTGGATTTTTATTTTTCTTCTGTAATTATTTTGTATCACTTTTTGCAAGTTAGCAATTTTAGTAATATTTGAATGCTTAAAGTCAGAATGAAGTACCTTAAATGCTCTCGAAGTAAATTACTTCAAATAAACCAATAAACATGCTTTTTTTTCAGTCAATTAACCAACTGAACATTTTTATCTATTGACGGGGACAGTTAACTTGGAAAGTTTCAGTAAAGAAACAGGTGAATATTTGTCAGCTTCTGTAGACAGTCCGTTGGAATGCTGGTGAAATTCTGATTGCACTTGAATCTATGGAAATTGTGCGGTCATTGAACAACAACAGAACCAGTGCATATGGACAGGGTTGGGATGAAGGCTTTAAACAAACCTCAGCTGACTGGATCAGCTAGATCAGCATGCCTCTGTTACTAATATTTCATAATAACAACAAAAACTCTCCCACAGTGCTGATCCAGCCCAATGGAATTCGATGTTATTATTTTGGTCTTGCTTACTGGGAATTGTTGAAAACTACTTTGAAAATTCTTGCATTCATTAATTATTTGTGCTTGCAATGCTTGTAGTCTTCTATACTATCATAAATGTCCAATTGATGCTTTCAGAAACATCAGTCAAAAATCCAGCCAGCACATTCCTGAGGACCTAATGGCATGAGATTTGTACCCAGGAATATCCGAAATTCTGCAGCTTCTGTTTTGGACTACAAATGGTAGATAAATACCTATACATTAATTTCAGTGTCTATTCTTCCGCTGGAAGATACATGACTTGTGAAGGGGAAATCTGTGAGGATGAATCCTTGGGTTTGGCTGTAGGTCCTGTCCACCCTAGTTTTTGAGTGAAACAATGAAAATTGCTAAAAGCTCTGGGGTTGCCAACACCACAGTGATATTTCTGAGAGGATTTTTCAGGAAACAGATTGCTTTAGCAGTTTGTTTTCACGAGAGACAATACATTGTGGTGGCTTAACTGGTTTATTAAATACTCAGATAAAACTCCCATGGTACTGTGGTCTGAAGCATAAGACTGCTGCTGTTTGTCTCTGAGCAAAGTGCTGCATACTAAAACTTGCTATTAAGAGTCTTGAATCTTACAGAATCTGTTTGTTTTCTTCACTTACTATCTCTTGGGATTGTGAGTTCTCACTGAGAAAAGGTTCTTATGCTCTGAGTTGCAAAGATAGAAAGAGACATGAAAATATGAAACCATATAGATTTGTGTCCATATGAATTAATGTAAAAATTAATTTTCAATTTTTAATGTTAAAATTAATTTTGATTTCAAATGGAGTAGGAACCCATTCCAATTATAAGAAGTAAAATGAAGTAGAAGGAAAGTGTCCTCCATTCTGAAGGCAGAATTTCTGTGGGAAGTTCTCTGTACCACTCAATATTGAGTGGCATTGCTTCTATAATAGAAGAGCCTTTCTGAGCCCTTTCTTTCTACAGTACTCCAGAAGAGGGTCATATTTATTTCTTTATTTTTTTTCTTTTCCTTATGTAGGTTAAAGTAAGCACTAAATTCCACTCACTTATGAAGGCTGCTGTTCAGAGTGAGAATATTTATTCAAAGCAACTTGTAACTGAGAAGACCTGCATTGCTGTTATGACAGATTTTAGGATTGAAATCAGGAAAGCTGGATTTCCACTTGTAGAACTCAAAAGTTTTAAAGTTGTTTTCTGACATTCAGTCATAATAGATTTAGAAAATCTTTGCAGTTTGTTAGTAGTAAATATGATTATGCAGTTATGTTTAAAATTGAGCATTAAGCAACATCGTGCTGTGAATAAGTGGCATCTGGTCAAGGATAGGAAAGTGTAAATTTCAGAAAGCCAAGGTATTGCTACACTGCATAGGATGCAAGTGGTGAACAGAAGAATAATATTAACTGTAATATTATGTTGGGGATATTTTATGACCATGTCAACTAGTCCATGATTAATGTGTTCCAAATTCTCTTCTTAGCAATACAACTATTATACTATTATTAAAGTAATACACTGCTCTTACCACTCAAAATTACTATTTGGGTTTTCTGGATGTCCAAATCTCTACCCTGAACTTAGTAGTTCTCAAGATGTATGTTGTGTGCAAGTTTACTGTCCTATCTGGCAGCTGGCAATCAGGATGGTTTTTCAGAAAGTATTTCATAATATAAAAAGCCAATTGAGATTTTTTCATATCTTAAAATTGATTAGATTTGTCAGGTAATCAAAATCCTCTCTAGGTGATTCAGCACATGGCACTGTTCCACCATGGAAGTACTTGTCAACTCTCTTGATCTTCATTTGGAAACATATTGTATTTCCAATTTCAATTTCCTGTAGGTTTGCATTGGCTGCTCACTACTGTGTCCGTGCATACCACACTCCATACTGTATTTTGCTGTCTCCGAGATCACAAAGTACAATGTTAAAATTAGTTGTGCAGTTGACTGGGAAGTTTCTTTTGTGAAAAAGAATTTTACCAATCAGATCTAAATTAGCTTTCTTGAATTTTCAAAAACAGGAGAAAACAAATGGGAGACAAATATGAATTTGTATGTGAAAGACTCAAATGCAAGTTCCTGTTCTAAATAAGGGGGTGTGAGAGATAGTATAAGATTGCTTTCATTCACTTTTCTCTTGGAAAAAAAATTAAAATTTCTTTTTGAAGAAAACAAGAAAGCGTTGGAAAATTTGAAAATCCATAGATAGCAGAAAACTACTTCCTATCTACTCTTTGTATGGAAAAGGATATGAACAGTGGCTCATAAAATAAAAAAGGAATTTGAAAACTGTACAAATATTCCAAACTTATGTAATGAATTTTTATAATACTGAATCATAATCACAATATGCCCACACTGTTGCAGTAAAATGAGGTTTGGGGGTTGTTTTGTTTTCTTTTTTAAATAATCAAATGTAGCTGAGTAAACTGCAGATGCCAAAGTTGTAACATCAAGAGGCAGGTGCAGCAGGAATTTTATAAGGGAAAGATGGAGAATAATTAACATGTTGTCTTGATTTTTTTTTAAGAAAATATCTTCACTGACAGATGTGCAGCGTGTAAGATGCTCCAGTTGTACTTATTCATTCTTGCACATTACTAGGACTTGTTTACTTATTGATCTTTTTCTTTTCTTAGCCATTTCCCAATACGAAGGAAATAATTATTATTCCATCTGTTACCCACATTGCAGTTATTAGATACAAGAAATATCTATTTCTATTGATGTTCATTTAGCTAATAGATGACAAGTTTACTAATTGGAGAACAAAGAGAAACAAAAGACGAGAGCCTCTTGTTATCAGTACATCTAGATGGATTTTCACAGTCATCTACACAGTGACTGGGGGAAACACAATGGGGATTTAGTGCCGAGGCAACAACTCAGGCTTTGGAATAGGCTGTGGATGAAAGCTTATGTCATAGAATCATAGACAAATAGAATGGCTTGGGTTGGAATAGACTCCGAGGATCATCAAGTTCTAACCTCACTGCCACAGGCAGAGCCGCCAACTTCCCCATTTAATACTAGACCAGGCTGCCCAGAGCCCCATCAAAATTGGTCTTGAACACTCCCAAGGACGGGGCATCCACAGCCTCTCTGTGCAGCCTGTTCCAGCACCTCACCACACTTTCTGTGAAGAACTTCCCCAATATCCAATCTAAACCTCCCCTTCTTTAGCTTAAAAACCATGACACTGGCCACTTCTCTTCTGATGGAGCCCAGGATACCATTGGCCTTCTGAGCTGCAAGAGCACACTGCTGGCTCATGTACAATTTTTTGCCCACCAGGACCCCTGGGTCCTTCTCCAAAAAGCCACTCTCAAGGAGTTCTTCTCTTTGAGAATCCTTATCTGGGATTACTCTGATCCAAGTGCAAAACCTTGCATACTGCTATGTTGATGAAGTTCACACAAGCCCACCTATTGAGTTTGTTGGGATCCCTCTGGATGGCATTTGTTTTTTCTGAGGTGCACCACTTAGCTTGGTATCATCAGCAAACTTGCTGAGGCACTCGAGCCCATCATCAGTGTCATTGATGAAGATGTTGAAGATCACAGGTCCCGAGACAGACCCCCAGGGGACACTGCTCATCACTGGCCTGCATCTGGACATAGGATCATTCAACACAAACCTCTGCCAATGGCCTTCCAACCAATTCCTTTATCCACCAAATAGTCCAGCCCTAAAATCCATATCTCTCCAATTTAGAGATAAAGGTGTAGCGAGGGACCATGTCAAAGGTCTAGCAGAAGTCCAGGTAGATTACATCAGTCACCTTCCCTTTGTCTACCAGTATTATCACTCCATCATAGAAGGCCACCAGATTGGTCAGGCATGACATTCTCTTGGCAAAGCCATACTGGCTGTCTCAGATCACCTGCTCATCCCTCATATTTCTTAACACGTCTTCTAGGAGGATCTGTTCCATGATCTTCCCAGGCACAGAGGAGAGGCTCACTGACCTGTAGTTCCCTGGTTCCTCTCTCCTTCCTTTCTTGTAAATGAGAGTGACACTGCCTTTTTTCCAGTCCTCAGGGACTTTGCCCAGCAACCACGACTTTTCTGATATGATGGAGAGTGACTCAGCAACTACATCAGCCAGCTCCTTTAGGACCCTGAGATGCATGTCATCCAGCCCCATAGACTTGTATACATTTAGTCTCATGAGGCAATCTTGGACTTGCTCTGCCCTTACAGTAGGAGGGCATTTACTCCCCCAGTTCCCACCTAGCAGTCCAGGAATGCGAGCTTCAGGGATGTGAGAAATGCAAGAATCCTGGCTGCTAGTGAAGACAGTAGCAAAAAAAGTCATTTAGTATCTCAGCCTTTTCCATATCTGTTGTAGGCAGTTTCCCTTTCTCATTTACCAAAGGACATACTCTCTCTTTGTCCTGCCTCTTCTGAGCAATGTAGCCATCATCAGTATTCTGGTGATATCTATCAGAAAACTCATTATCTTGTTTTGTCATTATCATCATCTCTTATGTTAGCTGGATTAAATCTAGATGAGTTGATATGATCCCATAACTTAGCTGCAGTATAGATGCATTTTATCAAGCTGTTTTGTCGTCATATTTCAGATTTGTTTTCTCTCTATTTTGAATCTGATCCTATAACCACTCTAGCTACAATTCCTTCTGTCTTCTCCTGTTGCTCCTCATTTACATTTCTCATTTCAATTTTAGATTTCATGCATTGCTAAGCTCTGTGTCAATGAAAAGTTTGCCCCTTGTGAAAAAATCAATATGAAATTCATGGTGTTGGATGGCACACATCAGGAATTCCCCTTAGCATCTTGACTCCCTAACAGATAAGTAGATTTTGGTCAGATTTTCAGAAATGATGAACTGACTTATGGATTCAAGACACAATTTCAAACATGCTGTGTGCATTGTTGAGCGTAAGTCAAACTGAAGGTGGGATAAGCTCCAGTGTACAGACAAATGCATGAAGGCACGTGCTTTTCTAAGGAACATCCATGGATCAGATATCTCCTCAGTGACAGTAATGAAGGACTACAAACATTAGCTGTAAGCTAGTCAATTCAGCTACCAATAACAGGCTGCTACTCAATTTGTCTTGCTGCTTGGCTTCTGAAACTGTGCCTACTGTGCCTTTTGAAACTTTCTTCTTTTGAAGACTTTACCTTAAATCAAATTTTGAATTGAATTTTCTAGATTTCAATTATGAATTGAAACTTCTACCTGGAAATTCTCTTGTAGCAGTTCTTCATGAAGAAAAGGGTGAGCTGAACAGGTGTATGGCAGCTCTCCAAGCTATATTGGTGGTGGTGTTCAGTTTTATATGATTCATCTGAACACCAACACCTTCTTGCCTTCTGACTGCAAGTAATGCGCTCATCTTGGGAATGACAAGCCTTGACAGGGTAGAGACAGGCTGAATCCAAAAAAAAGGCCTTCTGTACGACATTAAGATTTAGGTGTAAGCATGGTAATTGGCTCAGTACAGATCTGCCCGTGGATCTCAGACTATCACATTTATCCTTCTATTTCATGGGATGCACAGCATTTCATTTACCACCACAGCCGCAGAAGGATTACAAGATCTTCATTTAGGAGAGTTACAGAAGGGATTCCTGTCGTCATTTTCAGTGCCTCAGAGCCCATTTATTTGGGCTTCACAAGAAAAGTTCAGTACCAGATGAAAAACAGCTACTGGGCTGAACACTGGCTTGGGACCCATCAGGACCTGACTTGAGAGATATTCCTGAATCTGCCATTAATTGCTGCGTGATGTTAAATCAGTTTGTTTCTCTGTGACTTAAATTCCCCATTGGTACAACACAGATAACACTCTCAGTCATCCCAAGAACACAAGCTGGAGAAGATAACTGTTGTGTGGGATATTTTTCAAAGAAAAAAAGGAACCTAAAGTTATCTGAGTAAAATTCTTTAATAATTTTAAAAACTGTTAGCTACTTCATTGTATCATTTAAGCAGAAGCCTCAGTTCTGAACTTGTGATGAATCCTAGAAATATTGTTGGTGTTTCATGGTATTGTACTGCTTACCACACATATTGACTGATTTTTCATCAGGCAACCAGAATTTCCTTCAGATATACAGTAGACTGTGAACCTGTACAATTCCAATTAAATGAGTACATGTTATGTGGTATTTAAACAAGACAATGTAGCTTCCTGATTAATCATCCTTTAGTAGCAGATCATCATTACACAGTCTATTTCTGAAGCTACCTCCTCTCATCACAGTATTAAGCATTATTATGCACTCCTTGTTCAGTATTTTATGATTCTGTTCCAGCATTTCATGTTACTGACTTACTGCTGGATCAGTTTACGTTCAAGCTGTCACATTAAAGCCTTTATTCTTAATTGCCGCTAAGGAATTATAAGAGCAGCCTGGTCAAACTTAGTACTTCTTGGGCAAGACAAACTCAGTTTTGTTGTGAATGGTTTTATACTGTTAAATCCAAATTATTAAACCATCTGTGTTAAATGACTAATCTGCGGAAAACAGCATTCTATTACACTTAACTTCTATTGCATACAATTACTCGCTTGATTTGGTATCCTTGTGTTTGTACTTTACAGTTCCATTCTTACAGAATCCAAATAACAGAACTGCCCACTGTCACACCCCCTTTGTTGAGATATCTGGCAAAATGCAGTGTCACTGAACTTCCTCCCTCAGTTGTATGTTGTATGTTGTCCAATATGTATTTTTTTATTTCATGACAGTGCACACAAATTACTTCTGTGAAGGTCTTTAATTACTACATGAACATCAATTAATGAATCTCTGAAGCAATTCAGGGAGACAGACATGAGTTATGGATAAATGAAGACATGGGGAATTTAGATTTGCTTAATTTCAATAGCAATAAAGGAGCAAAATGAGGAGAAGCATTCTGCCTGTATCAGGTCTCCAGGTTGTCTTTGTTGCTCAGACAAATACATTTGCTCGGTTTGAATGCTTTCTCTTTCCCCGTTCCTTCCATTTCACAGCTTACTATTTTGTTTATGCAATATTAAAATCTTCCCTGTAACATAAAAGCCTTTGCTGGAAAAGCCTCTCAGAGGCAGCAGTCCCCAGCCATACACAGGTACCTTCCTGCTGGCCTTTCAGAAACATTAACATCACCCCAGTGATAATATCCGTTTTGATTAAATCATAACAAGATACTAACAAACATGCAATTCTCAAATGAAGAGCCCTTTACACCACTCCACCAGTGTAAAATAGTGTGAAAGTGACTGCAAAGAGCATTTACATCCTAAATACATCACCAAAGTCCAGTTAGTCAGATGAGTGAGGATAACTAAATATGGAATCAAAATGTACTTTTAATGAAAATGAATGATAACGTGCAAGGGTAACACATTCATGCCATATTGTGAACATGGCTAACTTTCTAAGGCTGTTATTAATTCTATGTAGATCTGGATTTCATGTCTTGAGATAACTTGCGCTTCATGCCTATTTAATAGCCTTTTGGCTTTTGTATTTTTCAGTCCTTATTGATATTATCTGGAGTTTCTCTAAGTGTCAACATCATTTCTGAGCCCATACTCAGCTATTTTTATGTGAATACACCTCCACATTCCCTCTGAAGTTTGCACAAATAGCAGGGTGAAAGGGCATTGAGAGCTGCTTCTGTTCCAGTGTAATAATCAATGCTCACAGAAAGTTTCCAAATAATGCATACTTGTAATCACATACATATAGTTCATACTTGTAATCACATATATAACAATGCCGGTTAAAATAATAAACAATTTCAGTCAATTTCCAATCTATTTTCCCTAAATTTGAAAGAGATGAAATCCATGAAAAACATAGATAAGCCATGTATATACAGAAAAAATAAATATATATTCTTAATTACAATAATAATTAAAAAAATTGAAAAATATATATAGAATTGCCCCCTTACAATCACTTAGGCTCTGGACCCAAGGAAGCTCTTACACACAAGCACTTTTCTAGTGTAATACAGTGTAGTCTGCATACATGCATTTAAATCCTTTAGACAAGTAATCTGCTTTAAATCATCTAGATGAGAACAATTATTTAAAATTATCACAGTAAAATCAGGAAATCTGCTCTGGTTTGTAATTAAATTGTATCTGTTTTAGACTTAAAACAAAAAACTTTCTTAAAACAAAACAGTGAAGTCGAAGTCATTCAAAATTAATTCATTTGCTAATCAATTCATCAGCATCTTTTCATCTGCTTAGCGCTGAGGAATAGTATAAATCTGATCATGAAGAATGAGACTGACCATTTTAGGGCCATGTATGTCCTGCTGAAATGAAAGCTTCAGAATTAATGCAGCTGAGATAGTGAAGTCCTGAAGCCGATACAGAGGTTCGTATTCCACTTTATTCCATACCGAGATTGCTGTGAAGCAACTCACATTATTAATACTATCTGAAGCAAAGGGAACGGAGAATAAACCAGTATGTTGCTCTTTGCTCTTTGCTTTATTTTGTCCTTGCTAGAGACATACAAATCCACCACAAGTCTAGGGCTCTGGATGTTCTGAAATCACTAATCTACAATGAGCCTTGAGAAAATTCATCATTCCTACTTCCCTACTAGAGTCACAGAAAAAACAGAGGAGAGTTATTTCCTTTTTTAATTTATTTTTCTGGTTCTTCTGAAAGATTTCCAGTAAGACACCAACATTCAAAATGCCAAAAGGTTCAGCTAGGATTGAATCAGCTAAGAGAAATTTGGTCCTCATTCATGCAGGGCCTGGTGGGATTGAACAGTATCACCATAGACCCCAGTGGTGTAAGGGAAACCATCTGGCAGTTAATTTAAATGAAATTCTATCTTCTATTCATTTCTAGAAATTCAGTGATTTCTGGGCTGTAGGGACAGATTATATCTGGAATTCAAATTTTTTAAAACTGTAATCAATATATTTATTGTAAGTAGTCTTAATAGTCATATTAACAATCACAGCTGTCATAATAATCATAGCAGTAATAATACTCATAAAAATATTTATTGATATAATGCTATGTGAACTTCTCCATTATGTTGATTAAAGTGGTGAGTTCAATTATTGGTCTTTGCATGAGTTATCTGCTTGCTCTGTTCAGATATTTCTGCATTTTGTATTGGTGTTCTGTAGCAAGGTTTTGGCAGCAGAGGGCTGCAGGGAAGCTGCCCAGCAGCTGCCCCACATAAAGGCTAGTAGGTGCTGCTAGAAAATACCTGAAACAATGCCTACTTATTGATCTTCTGGCAAATTTTTTACGTCAGGAGGAAATAAATCCATTATAATCCTTTTTGATCTAGAATGATACCTAGGTGGACAAAAAAAAAAAAAAAAAAAAAAAAAAAGAAATTATTGTAATAGAATATAAATGATTTTGTAATGAAATATTTATATATGTTAACTCCATAACAGTTATGTACCCACCATAGGCTGCTTTTTTGTAGACTGGGGACAGGGAGTTTGAAGCACCCTTGGCAGTACATATCTCTAAGACTTACTCCAAATAGAGGCTAGACAACTTGCACAGAACAAGTGGCTTAGTTTGGATGAAAAGATCCCAACCCAACAGCAACTGTTTCCTGTCTTGATAGCCATTATGGACTAATGGAATGGTTTGGGTTGGAAAAGACTTTAAGACCGTTTGGTTCCAACTCCCCTGCCGTGGACCAGGACACCCTCTACCAGACCAAGTTTCCCAAAGCCCCCTCATGTTATGGGTTTGGAAAGGTGTCACCATCAGAACTTGGGACACCCACAGATGTTGCTGTGTATCTGTACATCCTCCTTTGCATGGAAATTACTTCTTAGAAGAGAAATCCCACTTCCAAACATATTTATTTGTCCTTTAGGGTGATATACCTTATTGCTTCCTTATCATCTGCCCCATCTTTGGCAGAAAGGACTGCACTGGTCACAGCTGTGCATGGTTTTTATGGAAGTGGGAAGACAGCTTCCTGACTTGGCCTGTGCCAAGTCACCTCCATTTTTTTTACCTTGCAGACCTGGGAATGATGTCCCTATATAAGAAGATCAGCTCAAACACTGAGTGGCATTATTCAGTGATAAGAATGCATTTCTTTCCATTGATTTTATGCAACAATTTACTTTTCTGATGACAATATTTTATGGAAGCCTGATTTAATACATTCTTCTTTCTCACTGCTCATTTTTCTAACTTGATGAAGCATTCAGTACTTTTGAATAATTTCTATTTCAGTTTTTGCAGATCTGCTTCTGGCCTGAAATGTTTATTGCTCTGCTACAAGGATGAACACTTTTTATGCTGCTGAAATATTTTATTGTGGGAAAAAAGAAAAAAAAAATCCAGAAGTTTGATCCTCACAATTTGTCAGTTATTTATACTATTTTACACAAGTAAAGCTTCTTGAAAAATTAGGTGAGACTTAGGTAAGACTCATAGATCACTATAAAGCATTTGAGATACAAAATTAGCCCAAACTTGATTTTGGTTTTGACTTGCGTCCCTCTCAGTATTTCAGAAAAAAAAAGTTTTGTGGTAAACTTATAGTAATTTTTTATGTTCAACACTGGAGATATTTCTAAAAAAGAATAATAGATCTTGGAAAAGCTTATGGTTCCTTTTTTGTTTGTTTTTGTTTTTTAAAAGTTTGGCAGTACATGAAAATATAACATACAATAATTATCTGGTTTTATTTGATCTTTATTCTATATATCCACTTTTAAGAAAGGATTAGAAGGAAATATTTTGAACCATGGTAAACCTTCACGAAGTCCAGATTATCTCGGTCTGTAACCAAGAATGGAGAAAACAAAGAGCTATGATTTACCCATGATTAAGCAGGAATGTCTCTGGCAGACCTCTCCTTCTTTCTATGGTTGTAGTGATGCCTTGGAAGAGGAGCAGACTGCACTTTGTATCAGTTAATCATGTGGCATTTTAGAAAATTCAAACACAATATTTCCTTTTTATATAAACATTTCCAAATTGAGATATTTCACAAGCTGACAGAACCACCATTACATTTGAATTTGTTTCTACTACATCATGCTTTTTCATCTGACAGTTTGAAATGCATCTCATGGGTAGAAATGAGCCAGCCGTAATATGCACAAAAGAAATGGAACCCTTCAAAAAGGTTTTTGTCTGTAAAGGAAAACAAAAGCAACTGCCAGGGTTTTAGAAAAGCATCTCCAATAGAGAGGTTAGGTGCTGGAATGGGCTGCCCAGGAGGTGATGGAGTCACCATCCTTGGAGGTGTTCAAGAAACATTTAAATGTTATTCTGAGGAATATGATTTTGTACGAAATGGTGGTGGTAGATAGACAGCTGGACTGGATGCTTTCGGAGATCTTTTCCAACCTTGGTGATTCTATGACTCTATAAATTGAAGTGTTGGTCACGGAAGATAAGTGAAAGATTATTTTTCTTGGCTTGGATTTAATAAACACAATATGAAACCATATTTAGAAAGTACTAGGGACAGAAGTCTTTATCATCCATGATGGTATGTGTGCTGTTAAATATACAAGTAACTTAAAATGTACAGCTGTATAAATAATACCTCTAAATCAGTGCATGAGCAAAGACAAAATAGAGCAGCTGAAATAAAGTTGATCCAAAATGGGAATATTTAGCATTTTAAAAGCTCTGAAAATTATAATTTTATATTAACCCTAAATGTTTTTTTCTTTCAAAGATGCTTAATTCATGTTCAATTTATGCAGAATAGTCATTCTATCCCCCAGACATATGGCCATATCACACCTCACACAGGGCAATGTCAGATGATGGGCTGGGAGCTCAGAAAGCGGAGCCCCTGGCATTTCTGACAGATTTATTTCATTAAAATATTTTGGAAAAGAGCTAATGAAATGCAAATAAATTAACTTCTTCAGGACTGAACAGGACAATATCTTCCAGTGGAGCTTGTAGATCTGGTAGATAATGGTATAATTAAGATTTTGTGTTCTCATCCATTTGTAGGAACAGAATTTTCCTTAAAAACAGGGAAAATCAACATGAAAGTGCCAAGTCTGAAATAACATTTGAAAAATGAAAATTAATGTCCCTGGGGAAAAGCCAGCACTGTACAACAACACTGTCCCCAGTACCAAAGCATACTTGGAAACTCTGCTCGTTGGCCATAGAAGATCTTCAGAAGAATTAGCAGCCATGTTATTATTATTGTTTAGAGGAGCTGAGCAATTATTACAAATCTGTACCTATCTTGAAGTAAGAAATAGTCCTGCTGAGGAGGGGGAGTGATGAGAGCCATAGACATCTGAACACAAATGAGGTTAACTCACCACAAAGGACAAGACACACCAATGTTATAGGTTCTTAAGAGTCAATAATCCAATGTTTGTCTACAGTATAAAGTCTAAGTTTCTATCACTAGTCTAAATCATGCAACAGAGCCTAATTTCCCTTTCAAACAATTACTAAAGATTTTTAGGTTTTTTTTTTTTGTTGTTGTTCTCTGGATTTTTCTTTAAAAAGGAAAAAAAAAAGAATCATAGAATGGCTTAGGTTCTAAAAAAAAAAACCCTAAAAATATCATCCAGTGCCAACTGCCCTGCTGTGGGCAAGGCTGTCACCCACTAGGTCAGGCTACCTAAGGCCCTATCCAAGGTGATCTTGAACAAACATCTCCAGAGATGGGGATGATTTAGTTAATTCTTAGGTTCACTTGAACAAAGTACCTACTCTTTTTTTCTTCCTCTTTCCTCTTACTTTTATTTTTTTATTATTTCTGTGGAGGAATAAAGGCTGCACATGCCCTTGATGCCCACCTCCATTCGTTTCCTGCAGTGCTCCTGAGCCGTGCTTGCCCTTTTGCCTGCCAGTCCTTACTTTGCACTTGGCTCTCTGTTAGGGGACACATAGCTGTGTGCTAGCAGTGAGAAAAATTACCAAGAAAAGCAAGTATGTGGCAAGAAAACCTAGAATTATTGAGATGATTCTCAGATAAAAGGTCAATGTAACTCTCCATAAATTGACTTCTACTTCAACCTCAGAACGTATGAATGATGTTTGGTAATAAGTCAAAAGACCATACTTTTCTTCAATATTGACTGTGCTGGCTAAATGTTGCTGTTTTACATTATTTGAATGAATGGTGAAGTCCTGAATCGTAAAACAGCAGTTTGATATGTACACTAATAACATACTTATTCCAATATATTGATCATTACTAACCTTATAGCAGCACTAAGAAGAAACAAACAAAAAAATGTTTCAGTGTTGTCAGATCTTTTAAAGTCTGTCAGAAAAACATTGTTTTTCATATAGAGATCTAGATTTAACTGTAGTTTCTTTGCTTTATTGCCTAAAATGAATCATAGCAAATTTTGTTTTCAATGAGAATGAAAATATATATTTGTACTACAGACCAGAAATTAAGATGCTTGTTTAAATAAGAAATAAGCTGTAATCTATAATACATCACATTTTTATGTTTGCAAAAAAATTGCCTACAAAGATCTGTGCATCAATAATATAACCTTCCAAGACCTTATTTTCTACAGAAAACATTAAAGTTAACTACTAGACCTGTTCACTTTTCATCAACTTCAAAATTGTTACCGTTAATGCCATATCCTATCGAAATTTAGTTTGATCTGCGTAAGTCATGGCACAGTATTTCACTCTGTGATTCTCACACCAACCTTAGCAGTTCATGCTTAAATTAAGTATGTCTTCAAATAGGTTTAAAAATGATTTAAAGATTCCTGTTGACAAAGAATGGTTCACATTTTTGGCAATGTGTTGTAGAAGAGTTATATTCCATCCTTTCCATTCTCTGATTTACAGTGCTAGATACAATTTCCTGAGTACTTTTCGAGATTGAAAGCATCTTCTAATTTAAATATCTTTTACATATGTAAATTCGTATCCACAGTCATTTTTTCCTCTTCCATTTTACAGAACCACCATTACATTTGAATTTGTTTCTACTACATCATGCTTTTTCATCTGACAGTTTGAAATGCATCTCATGGGTAGAAATGAGCCAGCCGTAATATGCACAAAAGAAATGGAACCCTTCAAAAAGGTTTTTGTCTGTAAAGGAAAACAAAAGCAACTGCCAGGGTTTTAGAAAAGCATCTCCAATAGAGAGGTTAGGTGCTGGAATGGGCTGCCCAGGAGGTGATGGAGTCACCATCCTTGGAGGTGTTCAAGAAACATTTAAATGTTATTCTGAGGAATATGATTTTGTACGAAATGGTGGTGGTAGATAGACAGCTGGACTGGATGCTTTCGGAGATCTTTTCCAACCTTGGTGATTCTATGACTCTATAAATTGAAGTGTTGGTCACGGAAGATAAGTGAAAGATTATTTTTCTTGGCTTGGATTTAATAAACACAATATGAAACCATATTTAGAAAGTACTAGGGACAGAAGTCTTTATCATCCATGATGGTATGTGTGCTGTTAAATATACAAGTAACTTAAAATGTACAGCTGTATAAATAATACCTCTAAATCAGTGCATGAGCAAAGACAAAATAGAGCAGCTGAAATAAAGTTGATCCAAAATGGGAATATTTAGCATTTTAAAAGCTCTGAAAATTATAATTTTATATTAACCCTAAATGTTTTTTTCTTTCAAAGATGCTTAATTCATGTTCAATTTATGCAGAATAGTCATTCTATCCCCCAGACATATGGCCATATCACACCTCACACAGGGCAATGTCAGATGATGGGCTGGGAGCTCAGAAAGCGGAGCCCCTGGCATTTCTGACAGATTTATTTCATTAAAATATTTTGGAAAAGAGCTAATGAAATGCAAATAAATTAACTTCTTCAGGACTGAACAGGACAATATCTTCCAGTGGAGCTTGTAGATCTGGTAGATAATGGTATAATTAAGATTTTGTGTTCTCATCCATTTGTAGGAACAGAATTTTCCTTAAAAACAGGGAAAATCAACATGAAAGTGCCAAGTCTGAAATAACATTTGAAAAATGAAAATTAATGTCCCTGGGGAAAAGCCAGCACTGTACAACAACACTGTCCCCAGTACCAAAGCATACTTGGAAACTCTGCTCGTTGGCCATAGAAGATCTTCAGAAGAATTAGCAGCCATGTTATTATTATTGTTTAGAGGAGCTGAGCAATTATTACAAATCTGTACCTATCTTGAAGTAAGAAATAGTCCTGCTGAGGAGGGGGAGTGATGAGAGCCATAGACATCTGAACACAAATGAGGTTAACTCACCACAAAGGACAAGACACACCAATGTTATAGGTTCTTAAGAGTCAATAATCCAATGTTTGTCTACAGTATAAAGTCTAAGTTTCTATCACTAGTCTAAATCATGCAACAGAGCCTAATTTCCCTTTCAAACAATTACTAAAGATTTTTAGTTTTTTTTTTTTTGTTGTTGTTCTCTGGATTTTTCTTTAAAAAGGAAAAAAAAAAGAATCATAGAATGGCTTAGGTTCTAAAAAAAAAAACCCTAAAAATATCATCCAGTGCCAACTGCCCTGCTGTGGGCAAGGCTGTCACCCACTAGGTCAGGCTACCTAAGGCCCTATCCAAGGTGATCTTGAACAAACATCTCCAGAGATGGGGATGATTTAGTTAATTCTTAGGTTCACTTGAACAAAGTACCTACTCTTTTTTTCTTCCTCTTTCCTCTTACTTTTATTTTTTTATTATTTCTGTGGAGGAATAAAGGCTGCACATGCCCTTGATGCCCACCTCCATTCGTTTCCTGCAGTGCTCCTGAGCCGTGCTTGCCCTTTTGCCTGCCAGTCCTTACTTTGCACTTGGCTCTCTGTTAGGGGACACATAGCTGTGTGCTAGCAGTGAGAAAAATTACCAAGAAAAGCAAGTATGTGGCAAGAAAATCTAGAATTACTGAGATGATTCTCAGATAAAAGGTCAATGTAACTCTCCATAAATTGACTTCTACTTCAACCTCAGAACGTATGAATGATGTTTGGTAATAAGTCAAAAGACCATACTTTTCTTCAATATTGACTGTGCTGGCTAAATGTTGCTGTTTTACATTATTTGAATGAATGGTGAAGTCCTGAATCGTAAAACAGCAGTTTGATATGTACACTAATAACATACTTATTCCAATATATTGATCATTACTAACCTTATAGCAGCACTAAGAAGAAACAAACAAAAAAATGTTTCAGTGTTGTCAGATCTTTTAAAGTCTGTCAGAAAAACATTGTTTTTCATATAGAGATCTAGATTTAACTGTAGTTTCTTTGCTTTATTGCCTAAAATGAATCATAGCAAATTTTGTTTTCAATGAGAATGAAAATATATATTTGTACTACAGACCAGAAATTAAGATGCTTGTTTAAATAAGAAATAAGCTGTAATCTATAATACATCACATTTTTATGTTTGCAAAAAAATTGCCTACAAAGATCTGTGCATCAATAATATAACCTTCCAAGACCTTATTTTCTACAGAAAACATTAAAGTTAACTACTAGACCTGTTCACTTTTCATCAACTTCAAAATTGTTACCGTTAATGCCATATCCTATCGAAATTTAGTTTGATCTGCGTAAGTCATGGCACAGTATTTCACTCTGTGATTCTCACACCAACCTTAGCAGTTCATGCTTAAATTAAGTATGTCTTCAAATAGGTTTAAAGATGATTTAAAGATTCCTGTTGACAAAGAATGGTTCACATTTTTGGCAATGTGTTGTAGAAGAGTTATATTCCATCCTTTCCATTCTCTGATTTACAGTGCTAGATACAATTTCCTGAGTACTTTTCGAGATTGAAAGCATCTTCTAATTTAAATATCTTTTACATATGTAAATTCGTATCCACAGTCATTTTTTCCTCTTCCATTTTACAGAACCACCATTACATTTGAATTTGTTTCTACTACATCATGCTTTTTCATCTGACAGTTTGAAATGCATCTCATGGGTAGAAATGAGCCAGCCGTAATATGCACAAAAGAAATGGAACCCTTCAAAAAGGTTTTTGTCTGTAAAGGAAAACAAAAGCAACTGCCAGGGTTTTAGAAAAGCATCTCCAATAGAGAGGTTAGGTGCTGGAATGGGCTGCCCAGGAGGTGATGGAGTCACCATCCTTGGAGGTGTTCAAGAAACATTTAAATGTTATTCTGAGGAATATGATTTTGTAGGAAATGGTGGTGGTAGATAGACAGCTGGACTGGATGCTTTCGGAGATCTTTTCCAACCTTGGTGATTCTATGACTCTATAAATTGAAGTGTTGGTCACGGAAGATAAGTGAAAGATTATTTTTCTTGGCTTGGATTTAATAAACACAATATGAAACCATATTTAGAAAGTACTAGGGACAGAAGTCTTTATCATCCATGATGGTATGTGTGCTGTTAAATATACAAGTAACTTAAAATGTACAGCTGTATGAATGTACAGCTCTTCCATTTTACAAAAGAATTAACTTTAAAAACTGAATGTGTTTATTAAAGCTGGGATTTCTTGAGAGAGACTTCTGTGTTGTTCGCTGCAAACCAATATGTGTCGCTTTTGCAATTTGCAAATAAGTATCTCAAACTCACATTTATGGGTATTGCAGAGGTTCTGTTTTGTCACCACATCCTACAACACGAAAATCTCATATCTACATGACTCTGTTATGCAGTATTCAGGAGCTGTATGCAGATGCTACCTGTGTTCTGAATGTCAGTGTGGTTCTTTTCAGCCAGAACTTGCTCGCATTATTCAAATGTGAGTTAAATAAAACTTTAAGTGTCAATTCTATTGGAATGAAGTTATATTGAAAATAACCAAGCCAAACTGGAACAAAACAGAATTAACAAAATCACTACGTGAAGAAGAGTAAACATCCTTATTAACTACTGCCTGCATTTGATCTCCCTGAGAGAAGCTAACTATTATACTCAGCAGACAAGGGTGCATGTTTTAAGAGAACACTGAATGAGTATCACACATATCATCTGAACTACACAAGATCAGAGATTGGCTGTGGTTGAAAGAGGTCTCTGGAGGTCATCTAGTCCAGCCCCCTGCTCAAGCAGGAACACTTACAAAGAAAAATCATCTACACATCAGTTGAGCTAATCTGAACCATTTCTGATCCCAAAAGAAATCACTGAGCTTCACGTAATCTAGTGTACCCTTCTAGGATGGACAAATAGCTTTCAATATCCCACAGACACATCTGGCATTAGCTCAAGTTCCCATATGGTATGATTATAAACTGACTTTCAAAAAAAAAATCCCAAACACTTGGTAAAGAGTGGTGAGGTATTGGAACAAGGTGCTCAGGGAGGTGGTGGAGTCACCATCCCTGGAGGTTTTCAAGAAAAGGGTAGACATGACAAAGAGTAGAACAGTCTAGAGTGGTCACAGGCATGGGTTGATGGTTTGGCTAGATGGTTTTATTGGTCTTTCCAAATTTAATGACTCCATGTTTTTATGAACTGCAGAATTTAGAATTGATTTGTGCACTCCTTTGTCTACAGCCATTGCAAAAGAAGGAAACTGAAGCATTTAAAATTTAGAGAATAATACTGAGAGAAGTTCAGCACCCTGCCTTATAAAGGGAATAAGTAGCTATAGAACATTGCAAAAACATCCACTCTGTCTTAAAAGACAGCAAAGCTGCTGCTTCAAGGCCACATCTTGAGGACAAGAAATACACATTTAGTGTATGGTTGAATCTTGGGATACTCTTTTCATGAAAGGATTAATTTGCCCTGGCAAAATGAGTAGTTGAAACATTTAGCTTGAGGCCTTCTGTGCAATCTTTCACTACTTGAAGAGTAATCCAACATAAAACCCTAAAGATTTTATTATCACAGGATATTTACACTCATCTGTTTCTAACCTTTCTCTTGGCAAACAGTGAGAATAACCTTATGGGACAAAATTCTCTGCCATTACAACAAAAACACTGCATCAAAAGGTTGCCAGGGTATCAGCATGTAATAATTTGGCCTTTTTGTCGTTTCTGCTAAGTCTAATGAAAACAGCAATGTTCAATCTCCTTACTTCAGGCATTTAACTTTGTGCCTAAGCGGGAGCCTGTGTGCTGTGAGAGCAGTGGAGGGAGGCTCCTAATGTAGCTGCTCTTTATTGCTCTAATGGCCACAATTCCTACAAAGAGACTCCAGGGTCCCAGCACAGGCATCTGAGTTAAAGGTCTAAAATGATCTCCTATCCAATTTTTCTGCACTCCATAATGTCAGGTTGCATGCCACATTGTTAATGGAGCAACACCCCACAAAGGTGCTCAGAACTACATTCTCAGTTGCACGTAGATGACTGTGCATGGAAAATTGTGCTGCCTTGATAAAATATCGTGGCCTATAATTGTGCATGGAGGACTGCAATTAGCGATAAACCAAAGCTGGGAAACAGTGTGGGTGAATTACAGTTTATGGAATTATAGAGCCTGTTCTTTCTGCCATTTAATTATGTAGGAACAGAGCCACAAAGTAGCTGCAGCTCAATTCCTTGTGCCCCACTGTGTGGGGTGGAAAAGAGAACCGAACCCACCTTGAAGTGGGAATTGTTGCTGCCCAGTAAGATCAGACCTGGAGAGGCAGTGAGCGTCATAACCTGAGAACAACTTAAAATTAAGATGCTTGCAAGGACAAAATAAGCCTGAATTTACTTGGTTAAAAGAGGGAATTAAAGATGAAGATGCCACATTCTGAATAAATGCTAAGATATTGCATAGGAACAGTGGCATAATCGAGGAGACTCAGTGTTTGAAGAAGCAGTTTTGCTCTGCTTTAGAGAGAAAGAAGACATGCCATAACTGTAAGCAAGTTCAGAGATGAGTATCTGAAGTGGTAGGAAGTACTCATCTGCCACACTGCATGAGGCAACTCAGCACTGGGAAGCAGTGACATGGAGGATATATCCTACTTTCAACACTTCACTAGGTGACCCTGGGTGGGTCCCCAGTCAGTCTCTGCGCTCAGGCTGCTCTCTGCTAGAGGCATTACTTCTCCTTTCCAGACTCTTTATGAGAACATACAGACAGGTGGGGGAATTTCAGTACAGCAGTGAAGAACCTGGATGTTAGATTGCACGAGCTTCAGGTCCCCATCAGTTAAGAATGAAAGTCTTCACATTTTCCCATCTCATGGGGTAGGGCATCATGGTGAGAATCAGAGCATTAATCACTGTGAAGTGCTCAGGGACTATGAGGATTTGGGCCACAAAAGAAAACAAAGGCATGCTCAGTTTCAATTCATTTGACTTAGTGAAGATAAATGAGCAGAGAATACTTAGGCAGTTTTCTTCTCCTAAATACTTAATATTTTTAATTATGCGTGTTAAGCCATAACTTCTGTTAGATTATTTTATCCTTCAGTTGCTTTTCACTAGTTCTTAGTTTCTATTAGTCTTCTAAACATGGTTTATTGTCACAGCACCATTACAAGAGTAAAAGCAAAATTTTCCCTGTTTGGGAAAAAAAAATAGTATTATATGACTGACAGTAATGCCCCAGGCTTAAGGCACAAAGAGCCATTAACTTTCTTGCTGGAGTTAAAGTGTAGGTCATTTCAGTGCATAATTGGAAGTATTCTGGAGGTCTATGATGAATATAATTCCCATGATTAAAACCTTTGCCTCTTTTAAAGCTGTGAAATGGCTATATGCAGGAATGCTATTATTATGAATAAACACCCGTGAACAGTAAGTTCTCGGGGTGTAATCTCAGAGTTCAGCATGTGTATGTGAGACAGTACCCATGAGTTTATTGCTTGACTAAACAGACAAATGAAAGTAGTGATTTCCGTTTCATGGTGTACTTGTCTCTTAGCAACCTCAATTGTTTTTATCATAGTGCTTTTATGTTTGAGTTATGCATCAATTTACATTACTTGAAAATGGATAATACTATAATCTCTCAGGTTACAAATTGTTCTTTTGTAGTAAAAGATAATTGCAGGACAGGCTGCCATTTTCTTTATCTTGAAAACATCAGATCTCATCTAAAGCTTTTTAAATATTATCAGATTAAATATCACAGCATCACAGCATTGCAGTGGCTGACAAGGACCTCTGAGTCCATCTGGACCAACCACTGCTCCAGCAGGGACACTCAGAGCAGGATGCCCAGGACCATGTCCAAGTGCCTTTGTAAGGTTTCCAAGGAGGAAACCCCACAGCCTTTGGGCAGCACCACACAGAAGTGCTCCTGGTGTTCAGAACCTCCTCATTTCCAATTTGCTTCTATTGCCTCTTGTCCTGGCACTGGGCATCACTGACAAGAGCCTGGCTACATCCTCATTTCATCCTCCCTTCAATTACTTATGGACTTGAGAAAATTCTCCTGAATCTCCTCTTCTCTAAACTGAGCACTTCCAGCTCCCTCATCTTCTCCTTGTAGGAGAGGTGCCCTGGTCCCATCAGTATCTTGGTGGCTCCTTAGTGCACTCTTTCCAGTATGTCATAGAATCATAGAATGGTTTAGGTTGGAATGGACCTTTAACATCGCCTAGTTCCAATCCCCCTGCTATAAGCAGGGACAACTCCCTCTAGATCAGGTTGCTTACAGCCCCATCCAGCATGGCCTCGGATGCTTCCAGGGAGGGGTCATACACAATTTCTCTGGGCAATCTGTTCCAGTGTCTCACCACCCTCATAGTAAATAATTTCTTGTTAATATCTAGTCTAAATCTACCTTCTTCCAGTTTAAAGTCATTTCCCCTCATCCTGTCACTATCTGCCCTTATAAAAAGTCCCTTCTCAGCTTTCCTATAGGCCCCCTTCAGGTACTGGAAGGCTGCTATAAGGTCCCCTTGGAGCCTTCTCTTCTCCAAACTGAAGGGCCCCTGCTCTCTCAGCCTGATGTCACAGGGGAGGTGCTCCAGCCCTCTGATCATCTTCCTGGTCCTTCTTTGGATCTACTCCAACTCCACTTCTTGTGCTGGGGGCCCCAGAACTGGACACAGTACTCCAGGTGGAGTCTCATGAGAGGAGAGGGGCAGAATCACCTTCCTCACCCTGCTGGTCATTCTTCTCTTGATGCAATCCAGGATACAGTTGGCCTTCTGGGCTGCAAGCACACATTGCCAGCTCATGTTGTGTCTTTCATTAACTGACACCCCCAAATCCTTCACATCAGAGCTGCTCTCAAGCCATTTTCTGCCCAATCTGTTTCTTGCTGGGGATAGCCCCAACTCAGGTGCAGGACCTTGCTCTTGGCCTTGTTGAACTTCATGAGGTTGGCATAGGCTCACGTCTCAAGCCTGTTCAAGTCTCTCTGAATAGCATCCCTTCCCTCTAGAGTGTCATCTGCACCAATCAGCTTGGTGTAATCTGCAAATTTACTGAGAGTGCACTCGATCCCACTGTCCGTGTCACCCACAAAAATATTAAGCAGCACCAGACCCAACACCAGTCCCTGAGGAATGCCACTCGTCACTGGTCACCACTTGGACATTGAGCCATTGACCACAACTCTCTGAGTGCAACCATCCAGCTAATTCCTTATGCAGTGAGTGGTCCATCCATCAAATTATTTTTTCTTCAATTTGGCAACCAGGATGTCAAGTGAGACAGTGTCAAATACTTTGTACAAGTCCAAGTAGATGTCCATGTTTCTCTTGTACTGGTGGGCCAGAGCTGGACCCAGCCCCCCAAATGCAGCCTCACCAATACTGAGTAGAGGGGAAGGGTGTCCTCTCTTGACCTCATGGCAATATTTTGCCTGATGCAGCCAAGAATATCATCAGCCTTCTTGTGGATGCAACTGAGAATACCATCAGACTTCCTTGTGACACAAGCACATTGCTGACTCTTTTAAGTGGATGCCCATCAGAACCCCCAGATCCCTTTTTTCAGAGCTGCTTTCCAGTTGGGTATACTCAGCAAGAGCACGTGCCTAGGACTGTTACTCCAAGGTGTATGACTGTGCAAAGTTCAACAATGAGAAGAGTTCAAATAATTCTTTTATTTGAGTATAAATAGGGATGGATCACCCAAGAGACACTTTTCTTGAAGAATTTACATACACTGTGCCTGTGTAAATGAAAATACAGTCTTAACTTTCATGTATTCTTGGTGCTTTATCTTGGAATCCAAATTACATATTTTGATGGACACAGCCACTATCTGCTCCTTTGCTGTGGCTTTCTATACAAGTTCTTTTCCTTAGAGACTTTTAACTACTTCAGGAAGATTAGCCACTATAAATTGTACCAATTATGCTGAAAGCTCAGTCAATCAACTTCCTAGGGATGTTATAGTAACTATCTGCATCAAAGTGCAAGAGAAGGAAGAAAGAAAAGACAGTGATGGTAGAGTTTAGACTGCTGTACTCTTAAAAGTATACAGGATCAGATAACATACTTGAAAATGTAATGGAAATGTGAGAAACCTTAGATACATTTCTCAATATTTTTTCTTTTCTTATGTTAACATTATATACTACTTTTTAAGTGCATAAATATTAAAATCATACAGATGGAATAATATTTCAACATATGGAAATTGCTATCACGGGACGAATATAATCTTACTAAATTGGGAACCAGAAATATTGTACTACAAACAATCTGGGTAGTGTAGAATTGAACATTTCTGACTCCAGTGATTAGGCTCAAAACACTGAGAAAATATTATTTCCTTTTCTTCCATGCCTACAACTATTTCACATGTTTCAGGATCAAAGGCTGATGAAAGAATAAAAGGGCTCTGTTCTCAGAGTAAGTGCTTTGGTATCTAAATTAGAATTTCAGCTAAATCCAGTGTAACAATAGAAGTTGACAGCAAGGAATTTTTGAGTGTGTAATGAACATTCAGGTAAATGTGAAACACATGCACATTAAAACATAATGCAATTACTACTTGTTAAGAAAATATCCTTTATTTTCATCTTTTCTAAATGTACATTTATTACTGGATGCTAAAATATATGGACTGGCTTTACTAGATTAAGCATTAAAAAATTCAATATGTTAGAAGTTCTTTTAAGTGCTTCCTCTTGTAGGAGGAAAACTTCACACCATTGTAAAATCTCACAATCACAGATTGAGGTTGGAAAACATCTCTGGATATGGCATCATCCAATGGTCAGCTAAGAGTCAGTTACAGCAAGCTTCCCAGTGTTGTCTCCAGCTGATCTTTGAAGATCTCCAAAGATGGAGACTTCACAGCCACTGTGGGCAACTTGTTTCATTGTTTGACCACATCAACCATTAAGAGAGAGAAAAGAAAAAAAAAGAACCAACCAAAAATATACACCAATACAAAACTCCTGAGCTTTCTCTTCTCCAAACTGAACAGCTGCAGCCCTCTCCTTTTTCCTTACATATTAGATGCTCCAGTCTCTTTATCATCTTCTTGTCATTCCTCTGAACTTACTCCAATATGTCCATGCCTCTCTTGTATTAGGCAGCCCAACACTGAGCAAAGCAACTGACAGACAAGTCTCACCAGGGCTGAGCAGAAGGGAAGTCTGCTGGTAATGCTCTGCCTGATGCAGCCTGAGAGGATGCTGGCCTCTCCTTTGCAGCAAGGACACACTGCTGGCTCATGGTCAACTTTTTGCCCACAGATATGCACATGTCCTTCCTGAAAAGTTGCTCTACAGCCAGTTGATCCTAGCCTGTCCTGGTTATTCCTGAGGTCATTCCTTCCCTGAGGAAGAACTTGGCCTTTCCCTTTGCTGATCTTCCTGAGATTCCTGTTGGCCCATTTTTGGCTTTTAAGGTCCCTCTGGCTGTCAGCACACCCATCTAGTTTGTCAGTTACTCCTTCCCATTTTTATACATCAGAAAACATCAAGAGTGCATAAACCTCATGTAACCGAGACAATCATCTTATCAAAGACTCTTATGTTAAAAAATACGATATCCCCTTCATAAATCCATGCTGACTACTCCACCTTATCTTCTTGTCCTTAATATGTTTAGAAATGATTTCTCTAAAGATGAGTCAATAGTGGAAGACTCCTTCAAAAAGAAACTGCAAAGTTGTCACTTGTAAATATGGTTGAATGTGTTTTTTAACAAAAGTATTAAAATAATGATGAAATTGAAAACTGAAGGAAATCATGTCACAGTTCAAAGTGATTTACCACAGATGTCCTTGCAGCTCAAGTAGGGTTTATTTATGCAGTTTTCCTGTTCATGGACTGGTTATACACATTTCACATTTCAGAAAAGATTACTTGATTCAAGAATCATAGCTGTGAATATGAAAACAAGCAGGCTGCTTTCTTAGTCTAAGTGCATGGAAGAAGCCATCACATCAAAGCAGGTCAGTTGTTTTGTTTATTGAGAATATAGTTTTGCTAATTGAGAATATAGTTAGGTATAATCTACTATCTAAACTCTTCTAGTCAGAAACCATATTTTCTTGTTTAGCATTAATAAATGTTTTTTCAAAAGGCCTCAATTGTAGTTGCTGGCTAGAATAATTCAGTTAGGTTCTAATACGAGTAGTGTATTTGTAATATAATGGATCTCAAGATACATTAATGAACAAAATTTTTACTAATATCTATAAAAGCCTGCATTGTAAATTGTTTAGAAGATGCTGTTCAAGAAAAATCCTGACAAACCAGAATAAATACAGTGAAAAGTGTCAAATTCTACAAGTCATAGAAGGCAGACTAATGTAATAAATAAACAAACAAACCACTTTTCAGTTATAAAGTTAGCCCTACAGAAAAAAAAAAAATAGAACAAAGAAAACTACGTTTTCAAATATTGCTTTCAGGTAAGGACAAAAAGCTCTGGCTACTGATGAAGCATAACTTCCTGTTGATCTATGAAATTATGTTTTTGTGGGAGTACATATTTTAAAGATAAAGTCTCACTCTTGAGTGAGAATATTTAACTTGGTATCTGGAACTGCATGTGTGAAGTTAGGACAATTTCCATTCACATTTATCACTTTGTCTTCATATGCACTGAATTTCATATGCCTGTATATCTTCTGAGAATTCCTATTGCAAAGTTCTTCCACTGTTCGATTGGTCCTCACTTTTCTTTCTCTTACTCAGTGAGTATAACCAACAAACTTGTTCAGTTTAAACCTGCTTCTCTATATCATTTATTAATGTAGATCTCCATACTCAAGGAAAGCATTTCTGATTCCATTTGTATCCCACATTTTAACATTTTAATCCATCATACGCTATGTGAATGGTGTTTCACATCTCTTTTCTTCCAGTTTTCTAACTGTCATCTCAAAGAACCTTTGGTGAATGTTGTTTGGTGAGTCTTCTGGAATAAACAATGTCAAATAAACCTGTCTTGTCCCTGTCTCCCAACAAGTCTGAGAGAAAACTGAGTCCATATGTCTCCTTACAAATTTTGATTTCCCTCTTCCAAAGGGTACTCTACTATTTTTTGTCCACTAATTCTGCTCTTTATTTGTTAGTTCCTGGGCGTTCTTAGTGCTATGAATCATCAGCCACTTTCTAGAGTTATGAAACCAAAACTGCTTTACCCTAGCAGTTAAAAATAATAGTTAATATTCCATGTATTTCATTTTAACACTCTTCTTGATCTCTTGGACACATAACAACTAGTCTTTGTCATTACCTACTGTTCATTTTGTCTATTTTCTCTGCAAGATCAGTGAACACCTTGATATGAAAAAGACCCTCTGACATGTCTGCAGAGAATGGCAGCATTTGTGAACTCCTCAGCCAGAAATAAGGTTAGTTGGACAAATACACTTTCCATTTCCACTTTATTGCTTTATTTCTTTGTGCCACTTTTTTGACACACTAGTCATCTATTGGCATGAGATTGAGAGAGGTGTTCTTTACATTTCTCATAAATTGTTTCCAAAGTTCTTTATGACTAACTTAGCCAAGTTTTCCCTCAGGTGCACATATTCTTATATTTTAGAAAGTTGTCATCTTGCTTTTAATAATAAAACCCCTATCCTAGAATATAGCCACATGAAAAAACCTTTTTAATTTTTTCATTTAGGCATCATTGATACGTCATACACAGTTATACAACTGATGGAACAGTTCTTATTATCCTTAATACAAAATAAGTTTGTCAGTTCATCCCTCAACAGTAGAACATCTAAATATTATGAAACTGAACATTAATTTTAACTAAGCACATGAAATTACTTGGCTTGACAGAAAGACAACAGCAAAGGTTCTCTTGGAATGAAAAAGGGCAGATACATTTCAGTTTCAATAGCTACAAGTAGAAGACAAATATTTTTCTTGTTGTTAATAACAGATACTCATTAAAGTCAATGGGTGTATTAAGCCAGAGGTATATAGCTCCGCTTTACAAATTTGGTTTAAAAATAATCACTTGGTCATCTGTCTGTGTCAGCTTAAACATGGACAAAGTAAACACCATCCTTGGCTCTTCAAACCATTGAAGAAACAATTTCAAGAGCTATGAGACCTACCTGGAATGTGAGATATAAGCCTGCTATAGAGAAGTTGCCTTGAGATTTTGTAACTACCAGGATGTTTGCATCAAAATGAATCAAGCTATAAGAAAGAAGGGCAGAGTTGAAATCAAATCTACTTAAAAGCTAGATTCAGTCTGGACTAGTAGCAACTGCAGTACCTATACGTAAGAAAAAATGGGAAAAGTGTAGGAAAAAGAACTGTTACTGTAACATAGCTTTGTGAAATACTCTTGGAGACAGGAAGGAAAGATCCTAAAATAAAGCATTGCTATCAAATGGTAAAATTTAGCACACGGCACATTATAATATTATTAGAAGAGCATAACTGGAATAATCTCACAATACTTGTTTAGATAAATGTTTCTAGAGACAAAAGAAACATTGTGGTTTTGATTTACACAAAACTTCAGAGGGGTATTTGATAGAAGGTAAACCGGGGGAAAAAATGGGGAAAGAAGACATTTTCTGTTATTACTGAAGAGATAGAAGACCAAAAGATGGCAGTTGGAGTTGCTGCTGATGAAGTAAGACTCTAAAGAATGGCCTTGGTATAATATTTAAAAATATTTAAAAATAATATTTTTCCCTTATAAAAACTGTGACAATTAGATTTCCTGAGAAGAATTAGATGACGTTGTTAATAGATAAAAGGTCTGGGATACCAATTTGGGAAAACTATATACTTTCAGGCTGAGAGTATTAAGAATTGGGTAAAATTCTTCTCTATAATATCCATATCATGAATATAAGAATTAAGAAAGGTGAATTTTACTGCAACGGAGGAACTCAGATGGAATTTCACAAGTAAGAGAGAGATCTGACTGTATAATCAAATCTTGCTGTGAAGAAGGGTCACCAGTCTTTATAACCATGACAGAAGAAATGCAATTCTAGAATATATCAGTCAAAGCATTTCCTGTAGAGAAGCAAAAGTACTCATAACTAAGTTATCAGGAGCTAATGGTTGGCAACCCTGCACATAGCAGGGGGGGTTGAAACTCAATAATCATTGTGGTCCTTTTCAACCCAGGCCATTTATCTATGATTCTATGATTCTATGATTCAATTCAGTTGCCCTAACTCAAGTAGCAGTTTTCTATACACTGAGACATCTTCATGAGGATGATATATTTGATGAAAAACATATTTGATAACAGACCATGCCTCACCAGTGAATGGCAATGGGAAGCTACAAAATGTCTCATATTGCAGTTGTCACAGATGTTTAGGCAAATGAAACATACTTTGGCATCTATATTGTTTTATTGTTTCAGATTCTTTGACGACACCCAAAAGCAGAACAGGTCTTTTACTTAATCATCCAAAAGATGCAGTTTGTTTACACCAGAGACTTTTTAGGCTGTTCATTTTGTTCCCACGAAAGCTGAGTTCTTTACTTTCCAGGAAGTAAAACTTTCCTCTTAACACTGAGAAACAATGTTCAACATGTCCAGCAAAATATTTTGCTGACTGCACATAATGAGACTGTATTCCCACAGGGAATTCCTCCGTTCCAACAGGAAGTAAAGGAATTTGGAGCTCATGAATGCTATTTTAGTTTTTATTTTATAAATGGAGATTTGCCAAGATGAACTGAAATGTACTGTATATAACGTGCTGTGTGAGCTGGTTATAACTACATTGAAAGCTTTTCCCAGTGCATGGGAAAGAGACTGCCAAGCTCCTAAACCTTACCCAGACTTTACTTTCTAAACATCAGTGATGTCCATCATACATGTTCATACTGTAACACAAGAGTAAATGTTCATTTGCACACTCAATTGAAGACTGCTCTCATCAGGATATTTTTCTTCCAGTTTGTCAAGCTTTTTCACATATAAAACATGAAACTCGATGAGTTTATATTGTTATGTTTATTATTTATACCTTGAAAGGAGATTAATATTATTACAGAATCACATACCTAATATAATTTATATTTTGGAAGATGAAGAAATAAAATCCAGCTTTTAATTTAGATATAAACATGTTTTTGGCACTCAAAATCAGTGTTATTTAGATATCTTCTAGAGGAAGTATAGCCCCCATTCTAGGCTTTGATGACACAACTCTTAAGGTCAGAAATATTTTTCTTTGCCAGCGTATCCCATGATTGCTAACCATAAGCCCAGTGATGCAGAAAGAGAAGACTGCCTATATTTGGTCAACATACTGTATCGCATATTTGACTGTTTGCTTTAGAATAACTGTTATAGTTACTCCTGTTCCTCAAATCTAGAAAAGCATTATCCTACTAAACATCAGCTGATTGTAACTGATCTGTTTTCACCTCTTCTCTTTTGACAGAGCTGGCCCAGATCTGCTTGGGAAGTTAATGAGTTCTCTCCAGAACTCTGCTACTCCTGAAGAAAACTTTACTCAGCCTAAGGATCATTTTATAATTATATGAATGCTGAAAATAGAAAATATAGAAAAGAAGAAAAAAGGCTGATGATTTATAGTCAATAAATTTTCAGTATGAACCTAATGACCCTAAACAACAGTGAAATCTAGTCACTATAGATCTTACAGGTCTGTCACAGACTTCCAGAGTTTCAGCAGAAGGCATTCCAGAGGAGGTGATACACAAGCTAGTAAGAAAAAAAAAGCAATTCCACTCTTTTCATGAAGTTCACAGATTTTTATGGACTGTTTCTTGCCTTTTCATTGGACAAAATCTTACTGAAACAGGAATTAGAGAATGCAGTAAATTAAATTTTAAAAAATCAAATTACATTCCAATTACCTTCTTAAAATGTCAGTAAGGAATTCACAGTTAGATTAGGGCATTTCAGGCTATTACATTAAAGACTGCCCAATTCAAAAGAGAATAGCTCTTTAAAAATATTATCTTTGTAGTGCAAAGTGTAACATGCTCTTAATATTTTGCTTTCCTTTCTTTTTTATTTTTAATTCTACATCAGACTCCAGTGCAGTTTTCAACACAGGGTAGATGGCAGAAAAGAAATTCAATGAATTAAGAACCTGTTTTTTCCACATCACCAGTCATCGTTGTGGCTGTACCTGATGCATGTCTTTAGAAATACATATACATAGAATCATCCATACATAGAATCATCCATGTTGGAAAAAAATTCTAAGATCATCCAGTCCAACTATCTACCTACCACCAATATTACTTAACTGCTTCTGCTGGCAGCACTATTTCTGATACAAGCCAAGATACCACTGGCCTTCTTGACCAGCTGGGCACACTTCTGGTTCATGTTCAGCCAGCTGTCAGCTAACATCCCCAGATCCTTTTCCTCCAAACAGCTTTCCAACCACTCTGCTCCAAGCCTGTAGGATTGCCTGGGGTTGTCGTGGCCAAGGTGTAGAATCCAGCACCTGGTCACATTGAACTTCATCCCATTGGCCTCAGCCCACTGATGCAGTCCATCCAGATCACACTTTCTGCCCCCTGGTCATTCTACCCCCAGGTAGATTGACGCTTGGTGCATACTTACTGTGGGTGCACTGAATTTCCTAATCTAAAGCACAAATAAAGATATTAAACAGGATGGGCCCCAATACCGACCCCTGGAGAGCATCACTTGTGAATGGTTGCCAGCTGGATTTAATTCCATTCGCCACCATGTAAGGAAAATCTCATAAAATATGAGCAGCATTTTCACACATTTTTCAGACTGAAATTGCAGCTTAGACTCAGTTCAGTAAAGAAAGAATATTCTTGACAAATGTCAGTCTAAGATACTTAAAACTGGCTTCCATAGTCTCAGCAAAAGTGGCTGCTCTATTTGAAAAGTTGTGCAGAAAGAGGGCAGCCACAATGCTTTCCTTAAAAAACAAATATTTGAGTGCTTCACTGCTTCAGAAGTCCTCATTTGTCATTTAGGAGACATCTGCTTGAAAATTCTGACCTCAGTTTCAAGGAGGAATCACCTGCTAGTGACCATTCTCTGATTTATTGCACAATGAGAGCAACGTGGAAGAAATCATGCTTGTAGTGTTATGTAGGGACACTTGAGACCTCATTTTCATTACTGCTTATGGCAGCATCACCTTGTATCAATACCAACAAAGATCTCCTTAGGCTTCTGCTCAGCATATCTTTTATAAGAAACACAAATTCTTCACTTTCTGAAGGTAAATATGGGAATAAACTGATAACACAGTAATACGTAAATACAGGAATTCAAATAAAATGTGTATCCTAATAATCCTTGAAGTACACAGAATTTTGCTACCAGACTAAATTCATCTGGGCCTTTAACTACTACTGACATGGAAAAACAAGCAAAAAAAAGCATTGTAAGTGCAAATCCCAAGAAGGGACTATACAAGCTCTCCCCAGTACTTGAGCTAGTAAGCAGGAGGGGGACTGACTGTTTACACAGTCTGATAGCAATAGGACAAGGGGGAATGGCTTTAAGCTAAAAGAGGGGAGATATAGATTAGATATTTAGAAGAAATTCTTTACTAAGAGGGCAGTGAGGCTCTGGCACAGCTCCCAGAGAGTTGTTGTGTCCCATCCCTGGAGGTGCTCAAGGCCAGGTTGGATGGGCCCTGGGCAGCCTGAGCTGATGTGGGGCAACCAGTCCAGGGCAGGGGGGTGAAACTTGATGTTCTTTAAGGTCCCCTCCAGCCTAAGCCATTTTATGGTCCTATGATTCTCCGAAATCTGCTACATACTGCACATCTTATCATCAGTTATCATGGGGGCGAATTAAATTGAATAATTGCACATCAAACAATTATTCAGGTGTTAATTCTTCATTTGTAAAATGCTAGAAGTATTTTCTACTGTCATATGATAGGGTTGCCCTGTTCCTGAGACAAAACACAGGTGGAATTGTTCTGTGTTCTACTGACAAATAAAACAAGCCCTCAAACTGCCAGACCACAAAAATAAGGTTGTTCACATGAATCATAGTGAGTCTATGTCAGAAGAGGAATTAAAAATTGTTGATAGCATTTAAAACTGTCTGCATCCGTTTTGCTCTCCTCTGCAGACATTAAATGGAGCCCCAGCATCCCCGCCAGAGCACACCGCTATTACTCACACTAGCAGATGGCAAGCAGCATCTTAAAAACACTGAAAAATTACTAGGAAACACATAGAAGGTAAAAATGTCTCCCCTATGGTCTAAGTAATCCAAAATGCAATAATGGCCTGGAAAGGCCAAGAGTACAGCTGGGCTCACTTGTGGTGCCAGCTCCCATTGACAGAAGTCCAAGCGGCAGTGGGAGAGCAGAAAAACACACGTTTGAGGTCTGAACTGCAGCTGTCTTACAGAGCTCAGGGCACACACACAAAAAAAGAACATTGTGAAAATCACTCTCTCTCCATTAAACTACTTGAATTCTGTTTTTCCACAAGTGCAGTGCATGAAACACAAAGTCTGAGCAGGCTTTATCTCACTGTATGAAAACACAGACACTTTGCTCGCTTGCAAATTCACATCACTGAGTCCTGACTTTGAGATTATAAGAATTTTTTTAAACTGACACAAGCAAGACCATGTCGAGCCCAGGCAGCTCAGCTGAAACTGGAAATATTTACAATATTTTATATTATGGAACTGAGCTCCTCAGGCTTCTCTTGTTTCATCTCTGTTCCCAGTGCCTAGTCTCCTATGTAGCCACTTCATGGCTGAGGTGAAAGTCCTCAAGCATGTTTCTGGATCAAGACAGTTACTTTATGTCTTCACAGAATCACAGAATCACAGGGTTTGGAAGGGACCTATGGAGATCATCAAGTCCAACCCTCTGCTATAGCAGGTTCCCTGCAGTAGGTCACACAGGAAGGCATGCAGATGGATCTTGAACATCTCCATAAAAGGAGACTCCCCACAACCTCTCCAGGCAGCCTGTCCCAGTGCTCTATCACTCTCATAGTAAAAAATTTCTCACATTCAGGTGGAGCTTCCCATGTTCCATTTTGTGAAGGTTGCCTCATGTTCTATTGCTGTACACCACTGAAAAGAGTCTGTCCCCATCAGCTTGACTCCCACACTTTAGATGTTAATAAATATTGATCAGATCCCCTCTCAGTCTTCTCTACACTGAACAGCCCCAGGTCTCTCAGCCTTCCCTCATCTCCATGCCCTTATCATCTTTGTCACCCTCAGCTGGACTCGTTTTCAGAGATCCCTATCTTTTTTGATCTGAGGAGTCCAGAACTGAACACAGCAATCCAGGCAAGATCTCACAGAGCAGAGCAGAGGGGAAAGACCACTTCTACCATGCTGCTGGTAATGTTTTTTTTAGTGCACCCCAGGACACCATTGGTCTTCTTGGCCACCAGGGCACACAGCTGCTCATGGCCAACCTGTTGTCCACCAGGACATCCAGGTCCTTCTCAGCAGAGCTGTTCTCCAGTAGGTCAGCACCTAACCTGTACTGGTGCTTACAATTATTCCTCATCTGGTGCAGGACCCTACATTTGCTCTTGTTTTGATTTGTTGGGTTTTTATTTGTTTTGAGGGTTTTTTTTTCAGACTACTCATACTGTAACTGTGTACTGGTTTAACCAGGCAGGTTACTCAGCACCACAGTCATTCACTTACTTCTCCCCTTCCCAGTGAGATGGGGGAGAGAACTGGGAAAACAAACAAACAGACAAACCAAAAAAAACTTATGAATTGATAAAACTATTTACTAAGATATAGAAAAGGATAACATTTATGGCTATACATGTATGCATATACACACATATATGAATGCATGTAACAAGTGATGCACAAGCAATTATTTAATTAATAACAAAAAGCATCCTCAGAGGTTGACAGATGTGATACCCACCAGAAATCCATACCTTGCCCTTAGGGTTGCTGGAGGCCAGGCAAGATAAACCATTGCACCTACAAATGCATTAAATGTTTATAAATTGCAAACATGTCCTCCCCAGTGTATACATCTTTTTGGTATTGGAGATGTTTGCATGGGGTCTGCAGCCATGAAACACAACCTCTGAGAAATCCATGTCTCACAGGGAGATTATGCTATCAAATGCTTACATGTGAGCAACTACATTAAACTCAGAATCTCTGTTGACTCCAGTAGGAGCTTAGACAATTTCTGAAGAAGCAAATATTTACAGATTTCTTGGCTGAGGTATTTTAATTACAGCCTGAATTTCATCCACGATGACTTGTGTTGCTCTAGGACAGAAGAAGCATTCCCGGAGCTCTCTCTTGGGAGCTGCAGGCAGCATCTTCCCAGGTCACTATGATAGCTTGGAAGTGGCAGCACTGGGAATGAAACTCCAGTCTCCCCTTTATCTAACATACCTTTTTCCCAGTACTGTTAAAGAACGGATTTTTTCCCAGGTGGTATTTACCTCTATAACCACACTCTCTATTGTAAGATCAGCACTGTACAGCCTGTCTTTTAGCTGTTTATCTTCTCTGTAGTGCTAATATCACTGTTTCTGCCCCAACTTTTGCCTTATCGCCTATCTTTATCCAACTCAAAGTCCACAAATCTTGCATTTGCTTTCAGACTGCTGGCCTGTCCTCTGCTGCAGCACAACCTTTTGCCTTGAGGCCTAATTCTTTTGAATTAAAGGCACTGCTTTGATCACCAACCCACAGAATGCACAGTACTGTTGTTTGCAAAGCCCAGCCAGATAAGATAATCCACTGCTGATATTACCTTCTCTCCTTTCCAATCTCTCCTTTCTACCCAAAAAGGCTAAATTGCTCCCAGAGCTACACATGGCAAATACATGCCGGCTCTGAGCTTTTTTATACTTTGGGTCATTTTGCTTCTATCTCTTGCTGTCTGACTATGCCAGAGCACTGTCCATCAGCCTTAACCATAAGGGTATTGGTAGGGCTTTCTTAAAGTGGCAAAGTCTAATTACTTCCAAAAGGTTAATTCTGTTTTCCTACTGTGAATCTGCACATCTATCTCTCCTATTATCATCCAGAAATAATACTTTTTTTAACCACAATGCTGCCCTTTCATCTCAGAGCTATTAAAAATAATTATTAGCAAATCCACCACCAGAAGCACAGCTGCCCTCGGACTTCTTGCTTTCATTCTGCAACCCACTGCCTGTGGATTCAGAGCAATGTGAGTAAATCTTCTCTGCATTTCAAAAATGTCAAAGCTCACAGAGCATTTACCTTCACAAGTCTTTCTCTCAAGGTGTTGTTTTCATCACCATAAAACTGACTCCCTATTATTCATTTTTGAGCAATTTTAAAAAAGGCATTTCACTGCAGGAGAATGACTCATTTTCTCTTAAATAATTTGTCTTGAACATATGAGTTTGAACCCACAGAGTGATGGTCCATATAGGGATCAGTGACAAGTGATATCCTTCAGGGGTCAGTCCTGGGACCAGTGCTCTTTATCATCTTCATCAACGACATTGACAGTGGGATCAAGTACACCCTCAGCAAGTTTGTGGGTGACATCAAGATGTGCGGTGCAGTCAAATACACTGGAGGGACAGAATGCCACTCAGAGAGACCTAGACAGGCTCAAACAGTGGGCCCAGGTGAATCTCATGAGGTTCAACAAAGCCAAGTGCAAGTCTTGCACCTGGATTGTGGCAGCCCCCACTATCAGTACAAGCTGGGGTAACAGGGGATGGCAAAGCAGACAGGAGCCAACAGAGTGCTCTTGCAGCCCAGAAAGCCAACCATATCCTGGGCTGCATCAAAAAATATGTGGCCAGCAGGGTGAAGGAGTGATCCTGCCCCTCTGATTTGCGCTGTTGAGACCTCACCTGAAGTACAGCATTCACACGTGGAGTCCTCAGTACAGGAGAGATGTGGACCTGTTGGAGTGCACCCAGAGGAGGGCCACAGAAATTATCCAAGGGATGGAACACCTCTCCTACAAGGACAGGATGAGAGAGCTGGGGCTGATCAGCATGGAGAAGAGAAGGCTGCAAAGAGACCTGAGAATGGCCTTTCAGTATCTGAGGTGGGCTATAGGAAAGAAGGGGACAGACTCTTTAGCAGAGTCTGTTATGATAGGACAAGGGGAAATGTTTTCAAACTAAAAAAGGGGAGATTTAGACTGGGTATAAAGAAAAAGTTTTTAATAATAACGATGGTGAGTCACTGGAGCAGGTTGCCCAGAGATGTGGTTTCTATCTATTTCTGTGGATTTTCTATCCCTGGAGACAGCCAAGGAAAGGGCACTGAGCAACCTGATCTAGCTGTAGGTGTCCCTGTTTGTCCCAGGGAAGTTGGACCAGATGACCTTCAAGGGTCCCTTCTGACTCAAAATGTAGTATGATTCTACAGTTTTCTATCTCAAGGTATTATTGCAAAATAATTCCATGTTGTTGATTATGGAAAGTACAGACAATTGCTTAAAACTTTACTGTGGACTGGGTTGCAAACCCTGCATAGTGAGGCATAAGTATCATCCTGTCTGCATTTCTTCAGAGCTGGTGCAGCTATCAGAGTTTACCTTCTCCTACCAGTGACCATCTCTCAGTTAACAAAACCCTTAACCTATCCATTCAACGAAGATGTTTCAAGTAGAATACATAAAGGTCTTTTCTTCTCTCCCATGACTATACATCAAACCTAGACTTTCGATTCTGATCCTGCAATGAAGATATATTAATGTGCCATTCCTTTGCATCCTCCATTTAGTATGCAAATTCTGGTCCCCAAAGAGCCATCTGTTGCAAAAAACAACTCTGCATTTAGGCATCATGTTGCCAGTTTTTGCAGTGAGTACAGGAGGCAATCATTTGTCACAAGAGGATACCATTAAAACATTTGTCATATTTATTTTATGATACAGTGACAGAGATTAAAAATCACATTTTAAACATCTTTGGACAATTTATTTGCTCTAAGGCAGGTGATGCAGATCTAAACCATGTTAGTGCTAACTGAGCAAATTGCCATCAGCAGTTTCAGCTCCTTTCCCTCTTCTTCTGCTGTTTACAGTACATTTGATGTTCTTACAATTTTAATACAAAATGAACCACAAAAATCTGCAAGTTGCTTTAAAAAATTGAGTGTTATGAAAACAGTATTCCAGGTCTTGGTGGTATCCACTGTTCTAGATGGGTATGGATATGAGTCCTTGTAACACTCCACTGAGCACTCCCCAGTAGGTGAATACCTCTGTACTTCAGACAGTGGTCTCCATACAGCTTACTGGGTTTATTCTAACAGTTTGCCAGTTTTAACAGTTTAGTAACCTGTAAAAGCCATAGTGTCTGTAGGAAGCAGTTGAACCTTTTTCCAAATGCAGCATAAATTGCTGTCCTTCACACAGTATGTGAACATTCCAATGGAGATCATCAAAATGCTATTAAAATAACACAGGCACAGGCACACATGAGTATCCTTTGCACAGTCAGAATGTGGGAAAAAGAATCACAACAAATCAGTTTCTGATCACCTTCTGTTGGAAGTAAGATGAGTATCACTGGCTCTTCTGCCATGGGCATGGCCTGCAAGGATGATGGTTCCCTGGGGCTCCAGGTGGGTACACAATATTTGTATTCTTTAATTTTCAGCTTCACAAAGTGCAGATATTCCCTTAATTCCTCTTCATAGCATATTTCATCTTTTCTTGCTAACAGAGTACGTGTTTCCTGCTTGTTTCTGGATGTAAGCTTCACAGACCAAGAAGCTTTCACAATTAACTTGATTTCCATTGAAAGCTGTGTGGTTCCAGTGTTTTCTAATAGTTTCTTAGCAAGAAATGAGGCCACAATAAATGTGTTCAGTACTGGTGCAAGGATAAGAGCAGCTATAAAGAAAGTTTATTCCTTTTTTTTGTTTGTTTTGTTTTGTTTTTTTTGTTTTCTCCCTTAGAGCAAACTAAGAAGCAAAAAGTTTTCCTATCTTTGCAACAGTTGAAATATTTGTGGCAAATCTGGAACAGCATATTTTCCTTAAAATCAGGTTATTAATCAACTACTTCATAAGTAACTGGGTGCAGGTGTTACAGGTGATACATTCCTTACCAGCAATGAAAATGATGTATGGCAAATTATGGAGTTTCTCAATAAAGCATTTACAGAGAGTATCTTTAGTTCAACTCACTGGAACACAGTCTTGAAGACCTCCTGAATCATTCCACTTGGGCTATTGAAAGCACCATGTGAATGTATTATTGAATACTGCCTAAATGTAGGATCATTTTTTATTTCTCTCCTCACTCTTCTGACCATTCCAGTCCTTCTCTCGGGTCATGTTCAGGACATCTTTGGATTTTTAGCCAAAGGTCAGTTGTTACCAGCTTATTCTTATATGGTTTAATATGTCTGTGCATTTTTCTGTCACTTCACAATATGTCCCTTGGAGATGTTTATAAACAGCCATAAAGAACTCATTTTCCTGGAGGCCACAGATAGATGGACCTTGAATATGTAGAGTGTGAGAAGCTGTGTTTCCTGTAATGTACTCACACAAGGGAGAGCAGAAGCAGTGCAGAGCAGGAGGGCAACACCAGCAACAGCCAACAGCAAAATTTATGCTATGAGATCAGGTATGAGATAGATAGAAGTTAATTTTTCTTTTCCTTTCAATCAAAATACTTGTTAATCCATTTTTTAGGAACTGTAATTGGGGAAAACAAACTTATTTCGGACCAAATCTTTTGGTTTAATTTGCTTCTTTACCCTTTTGCTGGGAGGTACAAATCAGTGTTTTACCAGTGACCTCTTTAAATCTAAACCTGTCCCATTTAGCTTCCAGTCAGGTGCTGACAGAAGAGCTGCATACACTATAATGAACAATGGCTTCTGTAATTAAAACATTCATCTTAAAATTTACCCTTCGAGACAGCTTGAACAACAGTCTTACTTGGGAGCCCTTTAACTTCAAATATACTCGCTTGTTCAGTTAGTAGTGCATTTTCTTTAAAAATATTATAGTGTGATGACCAGATTTTCCTACAGTTTTATTCCAAATCATCTAAAAATTTGTCTAGGAAAAAAGGCTAGGGGCACCAATAAGGCTTTAGGAACATTAAGACTACAGTTTATACCACCATGCAGTTGTAGCACCATGAGGTGCTATGAGATATGGTTTAGTAGCTTAGCGGGCAGTAATGGTGATAGGAGGACAATCCTGTAGGTCTTTTCCAACCTTGTGATTCTGTGATTCTGTGCAGCAAGCACGCCTGCATTGTCCAGAGCATTGTTAACATTGTTAATGTTAGGAGTCCTTGAAGGAAATGTGGCTCCACTACAACAAAATGGAGGTTATGGTGGGGTGGGGGTTGGCAGGTAATGTTTGGATTGGATGATCTTAGAGGTCATTTCCAACCTTAATGATTCTTTGATTCTATTGTTCTAGAAGTTAGCCACTGCAATTATAGCCCATTTCATATACAGAGATATCAAGTAGGAGCTGAATTTCCTACTTACTGCAGTAGTGGATGATTAACTCGAATCCAATTACTTCCTGCAAAACATTACTGAGGTTTTGAAAAATCGGGGAAAAAAAAAAAAGTAAGATACAGGGATCAACACTGTAATTTTCTAGCTATCACAGGAGGCACATAAGAAAGATAAACTGTCTCACCCTTCTCTGCAGCTTACAGAAGCCCTATAACAAGGCCCCTTCAGCTTTTATTGGTGCAGTTTATCTCCTCTGGAAATTCCATTTCCCTCTTGCTTTAGTGTTGTTTACAACCATTATTTGATCTGAAATTGTCTTGGAAAACAGACTCACAGTCCTGAACAATTTGCACGTGCCCATTTTAAATTATTGTTAGCCACTTTACCTGCAATTTTTTTTTGAATTTCAGCAGCTGACACACAGAAGAATCACGGGAAGCAAAAGATTAACAACTAATGCATTAAAGAGTCACTTGGCCAATAGATGTAGCTAGGGTGCTACTGTGTTTTGGTCTCATGGAATACAGATTTCACATTAGTCTATTCAGATATTTGTAGCCAGTCACAAGGCTGATCCCTGGCTGCTATCTGCTGCCAGTGCCAAGCTTAGTTAAGCCCATGTTGTTGGAGTCTGATACTCCCTTGGCCGGTGGAGTAAATGGAATTATCTTTGTCAATGTTACTTTCTTTCCTACTACCATTTAGATTTATATCATCTGCAGTATTCTAGATATTGTCTCTGGAAAGCCCAATGACTCCTTGAATTCACCAAGCTTTGCAGAATTGTCTGACATATTCCCAGATCTGCACTGGAAACTGCAAAAAAAAAAAAAAAAAAAAAAAAAAATATATATATATATATATATAGATTGGCTGTAATGGCTTCATTCAGGAGTCAAATGTTTCATGGGAGGCAGAACAAGTACTCCTGTACTCTGGAACACTGAGCACCATCTTCATCCTGGTATATTTAAGAAACAGAGAGGTCATGGGAGCACAGGAGCGTGATGTTGTCAGCTCCTGTGCTGTTCTCAAATCTTTCTTGCATTTCCTGCAACAAAGCTTGTCATTTGGGAGAACCCCAAAACTAATTTATACTTTGGAATGATCCTTTCCAGGAGGAGGGAGAGAGTGAAAGTTGAAGAGAAGTGGCCTTAGGTTGTCCTCCCTCAGTCAGTGGTGGAGCTCCCATGGCCATTACTTGCGATTTCCATCTGGAGAGCCCCTACAGCAGTCAGGGCAAGTTAAACTGCTCCCTGGGGAAGTCCTCTGGGATGCACAGCTTCCAGCATGGCTGTACAGAAAATTAGGAGGGAAAAGAGGTTTTATGGAGCACACACTGCGTGACTTTTTCAAAGTAATTAAGGACAATTAAACTCATTGTCTCTCAATTCTCCAAATTCGACACCACGCTGATAAAACAGCAGTTGCTATTTTGTTTACCACAAAGTTAAGATACTAAAAGGTAGCATATTTTAGATTAAAACAATCAAGCAAGCAAACTAATTAACAAACTCCAAGAACAAAGAATTTTAATTCCACAACTTGGTTAATCTGGTAATATGAAGACTAGTGCTATATAAAAAAATAATTGGGAGCTATGTCTTTTTTTTCTTTTTTTTTCCACTGAAAGATATATGCAGTATACATTTATTTTGTAATTTTTTTTCTTAAACATTCTAAGTAAATCACATTCAGGTAGTGAATTCTTTTCCTTACATTTTCTCTCATTGCAGTGTATTGTGCTGATTTACAAGGACCCTGCCACAAGTCCTTGTCTAGACATTATTTCTGGATGTCTAAAGCTAGAAATAAGATGTTTGTAATTTAGACAAATATTTAAGCCTGTTTGAATTAAATCAAATTCAAGATGTTCTGTGTCTGTGCTACAAGACGTAAATAAGAAGGTAGAAAAGTAATTTACAGGGACCTTAGTTCCTCCCCAGAACTCCAAACTTTGCATCTTGCACTGTTTCAGTGAAGAGCAAAGGAAAATCACATCACCCACACTGACCGTCTGTTGGATAAACAGACTCCATTGCAGCATTTCAGAGCACTACAAAGACATCAGGTGCTGAATTTCACCAGTGAAAATCAAATTGCCTTGATGATTACAGAAATACAGACTACAATTTCAAATTTGTTGTTCTGTTTTGAAGTCTTTGATGTGTATTTTATGAGTACTTATGAGTAGCAAAATTATGATGTAATGAAATTTTCTTAGGTTTTGTTGGAAGTAATAAACTAAAAATTGGTTAATTATGCTAGTTACCTGGCAATGACTTTTGTATGAGTGTCTGTGGCTTACCAAATTGATTTTGATAGCTTTTCTACAGTGTTTATGGTAGTACCTGTACAACTTGGTACAGTGTTATAGATGCTATTTAAGAGAGACCTTGAACCAAGGCCAGAGCAGTTTCCCCAATTACAAAAACTTATGGATTATTCTTCATGTATTTGCTCTCAAACCATCTAAGTAGAATGTAAACAACATATCACTGAAAACCATACTGTGGTCATTTAAGAGGAATGCTATCTGAGACGGAGGAAAAAAAAGCTTGAGCACCTTAAGAATTCTTTATCTCCAGAGTGAAACTGTCATATTCCCTCCTCTTTCTCCATAAATACCATTTATATTTGATGAGAAAACTCTGAACAATTTCAGATGCTCTGATATCTAAGAGCAAATCCTGTAAGATAGGAATGCTTCTTTATTTGTTTACCTTCCATGCATAAATGCTTTTAAATTATTCATTTTATCGTTATTTTTATTTACAGTTAAATATTATTTATGATAATTTACTTTTAGCTGATTAAAAGCTGAGCTTTTCAAGTGTTTACTTGGAGATACTGATGTTTAATCATCAAGTAATATATTTCCAACAGTAGTTTATGATGTTTCTGTCTATGCAAAATAAATTTTACTGCAGTTGTGGCAGCATTTTCAATACTTTCCTTTGCTTGCGAGCTATACTTAGCAATTTTACTGAAGAAAAGAAACTGTGCATGACTTGAAATTGCAGAAACTTTCTCATAGCACCATTACTATCTGATAAATTCTCCTTTACAGAGACACACCTGAGTGACTGAAGTCCCTTCTGCAGCTGTGCATGCAGTTGGACAGCTGGGTTAGGGAAGGCTCACACCTCTTATCCCAGGGACTGCGAATGCCAGCCAGCTCTGTAAGACTGGAAACAGAGGTGAGGTAGCAGTAAGAATGTAAGGAAGAATTTATTCTCAGTGGTTAGGCATTGCAACAGGCTGCTCAGGGAGGAGGTAGAAACGCCTTCCCTGGAGATGTTTAAGAAAAGGGTAGATGTAGTACTTAGGCACATGATATAGTTGGCAATACCTGTGGTAGGTGGAAGGTTAGACTGGATGATTTTAGAGATCTTTTCTATCCTTAACGATTTAATGATTCTAAAGGGAAAATCCTGATGATGTAAATTGAGAAGTGATTTTAAACAAAGTTAGGGAGGAAAAGTATGATATAAAATGAGAGATCTTCATTTATTACACTGTTTAGAAGAGCTTAACACCCAGTTTCTATCTCTCAAAAATGGAATTTCTTTTTATGTTTTATTTCCAAGTCCTAATCTGACAGTATTGTCTTTTTATACAACCCCAAATGAATTAAAATTATTGAGATCTACATGAACAGTAGAATTCCTTTCCTGTATTTCTCTACCTAGTTTTCTCTTTTGGAGAACCATGCATAGCACACAAACACATACAAAATTCAGGCACATCTTTGAACTGTACATGAAAGCTGACCTCTGAAGTACCAGCTGGTTTATGGAGCTACTGACAGAATTACAATGTGTGAGTCCCTGTATGCCTTAGCCATATGTAATACAGCCTCACCAAACAGACATACCGCTCAGAAGTCAACCACTGTCTTTCAGCAAAAACTGTACATCACAACTGCAGCAGTCACACGCCGAAAGTACATCTGTGTTTAGTACATGAACAGGAGATTTAACAAGAAAGCACACAACTTGCAGCTATCTCACTACTGTTCTGCAATGGCTTATGGGCTGCTGGAAGATGTCTAAAGCTCTGCTGCTACTGAGGAAGCTTCACCACCCCTGTCACCGTGCTCAATTCAGAGACTTGGTTGAACTGGGATTCTCTCTTCCGATTTTTATAAGCATGAAGAAATACTAAATGACCTAAATCTTCTAATGTATGAAGCTCAAAGTTTATTATTATTTTGAGTATAGCACCAAACTTTACTTGAGATAAAAGCTCAGGCTGAAGTGATGATAAACAGCAGCACACTAGTGCACTTTGAACACTCTGCTTCTGAGTGACAAATAGTGCTGTTTGTATTTGAAAACAGCCCTCCTAGAACCTAGCTCATTTTCGTATTACAGGTGAAATCTTTTGACAGTTAAGAAACTTATTCAGTTAACTTTTCTTCCATTTGCATAATAAGTGTCCCAGATACTCTCTTTTCTCTCTCATACATTCTTGACTTGCCAAACTCTACACTGTTTAATAGGAATTACATCCTTAAATATTGATTATTGTCTGAAGAGATGTAGATGCCATTTGCAGACTAAACGTTTTACAGAATACATTAGCTTCCTTACTTTTTGAGAGCTGCAGGATGGAAGAAGTATTATTTTCTTTCAGTAAGCACAGCAGAAATTCAGAGTTGACACTAGGCTTTGCATTCTGTAATATTCAGTCGTGCTTTAGATGTAAATAACGAATTTACAAGTAAATTAAGAAAAAAATGAAAATGTTTTCAACAAACTGATATAGCGGACTTGATGCCATACAGCTTTAGACCTGATCCTAAACATCCTCATTCAGCTAGCACTTACAATGCTAGTAAGCCTGCTGCATCCACAGAAATAAGAATTACAGGGATAAAACTTGCAGTACTGTGTATCCTCCCCTCCCCCTGAAATGCTTTACAATTAAATGCAATTGAGTTCATTATCTGAAGGTGGAGACAGATTTTAAATTGAGATCAAAATACTGATAAGAAAAATGTTTAACACACTCCATTCCAATTCTGTCTCCCACTGAACAGACAAACAGTTTTAGGCTTGTGTCCCTTATGTCTGCTCCTGGATTCACTTTCCAGAGCTTGGCTTTCATCCTGTATAAAAAAAAAAAAAAAAAAAATCAACATTCAAAGCAACAGGCCTTCCTTTTGAGGCTGTCTCTGTAGCTTTTTGTAAGCCACCCTAACTTGTAAGCCATTTTTGTTCAAGCTCCTTCCAGGGCTGCTCCTGCCTTAGTTCACTGTGGGAGCTGGATGGATCTCAGCTGCATCAACTCCCGCAAAGACTCTGGCACTCTCATAGCCACTATCCCTCTCTTCCCTCCAAGAATTTTCTTACCTAGCAATAACCACAGTATACTATCTCAGCTTCCACCTTAATCATTTTCTGCCTTCATTCTTGTTGCTGTAAAGACATGGTTATTTGTAGGATAAATCATACAACAGTGAATTCTTTCATCCCATTCCAAGAATATATGTATATATTATATATACATTATATATGCATATATATGCATATATGTATATATATATATGCATATATATATATAATTTCTTCCCCCGAATTTCTATTCCATAAAAATTATTTTTCTCGCATTGAAGTTGCTTTGATGTAGCATGGTGTAAAAATCACAAGTGAGGAAAGAAAAAAAAATGAACTATTTCCCATGAAAACTGTTAAATTTATTGCTTATTCCAATTATTTTAATATGCAAAAAATTACCCCAGTAATTTACAAAATTTAATTGTAGCTGTTTTGGTTTTTTTCCTAGAAAGTCACATTTCAAATATACGGCTAACAGCTTTGGGAGCTTAACGTTATTTCATACACCAGTTTAGGCTTGCTTAGGTCTTCATTATGCCAACTGTGAAGATAATTGATGAGGATTGTCTTTATCCCTGAAAGGAAAAAATGATGAGATTTTGAAGTAACTTCATGCTTTGAAATTGGATAAAAGACTATGTGGAATTTGGCAGATTATTTTTCACATTAGACAAAAAGCCCTGCAATGTCAGACCTGACATAAACCACAGAATTTATTTCTAGCTGAGAATAATGACTTAAAAGAAATTCAGAAAAAAAAGCAATTTAAACTTCGTTATGCACAATTATGTATTATATTCATGTTACATACATTGTGGGACAGGACAACATACTGCAAGAAGCTATCAGTGTATTACTTCGTTAGTCGTCTTTTCTGTAAGGTATGTGGAGTGTGACAACTGAACTCACACTAAAATCAGATAAACACTGAGTGACTGCTGTGGCAGGTGATACAGAGCTATTCTAACCAGAAATTAGCACTCCTTCCTAACATCAATGTCATGCGTGCCTAGTATTTCACTGAAAGCTTCCCATGGGCACAGCAGTTTCCATGGACAGATTGATTTGTAGGGAAAAGTTTGAGTTTCTAGCCTGTTCCTTACCAATTTGAGCTCAATTCAATTTCCTAAACACACATGCTGTGCTGTTTGAGACACCATAATTTTCTAAGACTGCCTTACACAGTAAGTTGGTTCTACAAAGAAGCTCTGAGAGCTCAGTGCCCTTCAGGAAAGTCAAAATTGAAGACCATTTCAAATTGTAAGGGATATCATGCAACTGCATTGCACTGTGTCAAAACACTGATCACTGTTTCTGTAGACAAGTATGAGCAAGATTAAAACAAGGCAGTTTGGTAATGCTGGAAGCACTAATCCAGCAGAGAATACATGGTAGAATCATGGAATCATTAAGGTTGGAAAGACCGCTAAGATCATCTAGTCCAACCATCAACCCATCACTACAGTACCATAAAGCATGTCCCTCAGTGCCCCATCTCCACATCAATCACCTGTGGGGATGGTGACTCCACCATCTCCTTGAGCAGCCTGTTCCAGTATATTACCATTCTTTCTGAGAAGAAATTTTTTCTAGTATCCAACCTGAACCTTTGCTGGCACAACTTAAAGCCACTGCCTCTTGACCTGTTGCTGTTACCTGGGGGAAGAGGAAAAAAATGTTCTACCATACTCCTAACCTGACTATTGCAACCTACAGTGAGCTATATGCTGCTAAAATTACATTAACAAATCTAAAGCTAGATTGGATATGTCTGCATAAGAAGCAATCATAAAAAGAATGATAGAAATACAGGGAAAGGAGGTCAAAATAACCTGAGGAGAAAATATAGCAGTTTAGCAATTTCCTAACGTTTCCCAAGGAGACAGATTGAGCCAATGAAATTCTCACTCATGCAATCCAAAAATAATAAACCATATTTCCTGCCACAGAGGATGACCAGATATAGACCCAGTGATCTGTCAACTATTTTTGTCTTCCCGCAATACTTTGTCCTTTAAAGACCTTACTTATTGATTCACACTCTCCAGAGTTGTTTACAAATCTATTTCAATAATCTGTAATCAAAACTGAGCTGACCCCATAAAAATTGTGGGTATTATCATTCAAGGCTGTAACACTGAATTAGTGAGGCTTATTTCTTGCCTTTGATTACAGAGTTCATGAAATTCAAGGAATTTTTGTCAATTCATAATAGTTAATGAGTGACCTTGCCAGTTGACAAGCAATTTTTTAGAGTCTGTAATAACTTTGGCTCAAAGGTAAGTGCTGGAGAGGTTCTCACACCATCCTTGACATGTTCTTTGTTCTCAACCTTTTAAATGGCTGACAGTGATTCATCTTACTCACCCAGATGTCTGAAAGCCTTGGAGACATATAACAGAGCCTAAGGAAAGAGCCACATTTGACACTTCCAATTCTGGTATTGACAATGCCAAAGGATTCAAAGCAAGTGGATTTTAAACTCTCTTCACTATTATTTCCCAAACAAAAAGCAAGCAAAAGTTGAGGAGAGACTGCACCTTTAGCATCTCTGAGCAGTGCATGATTTTCCCAACTGCATATCTTGTTGAAGAAAGTAAATCAAATCAAGAAACGAAGGAAGAATTCGCAAAAGAAAACTTCTCATGCTGTTGAGATGGATTGTACATGTCCTGACGCAGATGCACTGGAAAACTTCTGAAAACACATCATTGCCTTCTCATCTCCTCCAAAATACACTCTCCAACACAATTTCTACTAGCTAACACAAAGTTGGCTCCATTCATCATGAATTTTAATTTCCTTCATACCCCATTGAGTAAGACTTTGAAGGTTTAAATCTCAGCCTTCAATCAACCAAATATTCTGTCAACAGTTCCTTTTCCCATCACCACAGGACTCAGTGCAGTCCCTCACTGCTCTGCATAGAAGAAATGTCAGCAGGAAAGGATGGTGATGTTCAAAGTCACACTGCCGTTCTCAGCCAACACCTTGCAGTTTACACACATCTGTTGATGCTACTAGATCAATATAATAGCCCAATTGGGTAGATTTTTTTCAAATTTTTCCTGGAAAGGGTATACAATTCCTCATGTTTCTGCTGACAGTAAATCACACTGTGGTAGAGGAACAGGTGAAAACACAATTGCCTTCTAGATATTCCAATCTAGTAGCATCCTGAGAAGTAATGGCAGTGGGATAGCAAGCACAAGGCTAACATAAGAAATTAAAAAGTTATTAGACAATAGAAAAAGAAAAACAAAAACAACATACTATCCCTCATGCCCCTTTTATCTAGTAGCATGAGGGATTCTAACACAACGTCCAGGCTGTGAGCCTGGACAGAGACACTGGCACAGACAGCTGCTTGAGGATAGTTTCTCTGCTTGGATGTCAGGGAAAATAAACAAAAAAGGTGAAATCTCATCATATCCCGTGACAGACCTCACAGGCTTCTTACTACCACGTGTGTTTAATCAATGGATATACAGATTGAGTGTGTGTGTGTGTGTGTGTGTGTGTGTGTGTATATATCCAGGAGCTTGGCTAATATAATTTATATTGGAGGAAATGAGAGAAACTCATTCACCCTGTCCTGGGCTCACAAGATGAACTCGTGGTGGAGCGGATCTCCAGAGAGATCCTTCCCCACTGGCAGTCAGCTCTTAAATGAGTCTAGGAGAGGTGGAGCCAGGCTCCACCCCTTCCTGCAGCACAGGTGAATTGCCTTCACCTGTGCTCCCATGGCTGACTCATTACTCGCCTCAGGTGATCAAAGGTTCAGGGTGTGATTCAGCAGCCCCATACACACGTGGAATGTGATATATGGCTCTACTGATTTATGGCTCACATTTTATTGTTATCTTTGTTGCTGCTCTTGTTTTGGCAGTCTCCTAATGTAACAGTTTTCAGTAGGATACTATTTATCAGAATTCAGATTCATTAATTTTGGGGAGATCAAATTATTTCCTTGCTTCTGTCTCCCAGGGCTTTTAATGGAACGACTCATACATGACTGTGTACAGATGTGTTTCATTTGATAATCAGGTGTTACAGAAATTTAGGAAAACGTTGTCTACAAACTTCCACAGACAACACCAAAACAAGCAGACAAGCTAAGCAATAACTATTTAGCTGCTGTTTTATGTGTTGTTAAATCACTAAGGGTTTTGACTCTGTTAGCCAGATGTTATTTGTGCACTTTAAAAAAAATCTGTTATTCCAGAATAGGAATGTAGTTATTTTCCAGAAATATGGATTTCACTGAGTCATTGACTCTGTGCTAATAAGCAGCAGATTCTGGACTTCTTTGGGGATCCATTAAGAGTCAGTTCTCACTGAAATCATTAATGAGAAGTAAGAAAATAGAATTTATAAGACTTTTATGGTATCTTTTGAATGAAATGCTTGAATACTAATTGAAGAACATCCAAAGCAGAATATGAGCAATGTTCACTAATATTTTCTGAAATATTGAGCTTTTCTTCAGGTGGGGAAGTAATAGATTGAAAATATTTTATTAGTTCCAGACAAGATTAATAATAATAGTCAATTTAAATGGCTAGGAGTCAATTTTCAATGGCATTGAGCAAACTTTTTAAGGAATTAATTCCACATAACATTAAACAAAAGAATCCATAAGGCCACATAATGAGAAAGGTATTTTTAATATTCTTGTCATCTTCTCTTTTATGTTGATGGTAGTTTTGTTTTCTCAGCCAGAAGCTTTGTTTATTAATTATGCTTAGCAGAAGGACAAACATGAAAAAAAAAATGAGGAGATAAACTAAACTCTGTCTGTAGAGGAAGGTCAAGTTCACATCAGCTAATCTCAAGAACATAAATATCCCATTATCTCTAAAATGAAATACTGGAGAAACTCTGGCTAAAATGCTTGAAATCTGTGAACTGATTTAGGAAATCTCCAGTAGCCTCTTTTGCTCATGAGAGGAAAAGTAATGGTTATGAATGAAAAAAATGAATCTGAAAAAAACATTTCCCACCAGGTTTGCTGGATTTTTCTCCTGGGATATATCCTGAGATTCACAATACATATATTATTTTGGATAAAAGCAAGTTGTTTTGATTTTGTTTTTTCATATCTTCATATCTTCGTACCTATTCAGTGAGACTTGGACAGGCTGAAGTGCTAGGTAGAGAGAATCTTATGAGGTTCAACAGGTGGAAGAGTAGAGTCCTACACCACATACATCAGCACAGGTTAGGGGAAGACCTGCTGGAAAGAAGCTCTGCAGAGAAGGACCTGGATGTCCTGGTGGAAAACAGGCTGGCCATGAGCCCTTGTGGCCAAGAAGGACAATAGTATCCTGGGGTGCATTAAAAAGAGCTTGGCCAGCAGGTCAAGGGAGGTGATTCTCCCCCTCTACTCTGCCCTGGCAAGGCCACATCTGAAGTACTGTGTCCAGTTCTGGGCTTCTCAAGTTCAAGAAAGTCAGGGAATTGCTGGAGAGTCCAGCAGAAGGCCGCACAGATAATATGGGACCTGTAGCACCTCTCTTATGAAAGGTTGAGAGACCTGAGACTGTTCAGCATGGAGAAGAGAAGCGGATCTTATTGGTGTTTGTAAATATCTAAAGGGCAGGTTTCAAGAGGATGAGGCCAGGCTCCTTTAGTGGTGCCCAGAAACAAGGCAAGAGGCAGTGGCCACAAACTGGAACACAGAAAGTTCCATCTGAGCATGAGGAAAAACTTCACTGTGATGGTAACAGAGCACTGGAACAGGCTGCCCAGAGAGGTTGTGAAGTCTCCTTCTATGGAGATGTTCAAAACCCTCCTGGACACTTTATAACCTTCTGCAGGGAATCAGCTTTAGCAGAGGCTCAGACTGGATGATCTCCAGAGGTCTCTTACAACCCCTACAATTCTGTGATGTTCGATGTCTCTTTTTTTGTTGTTGACAATCTTATTTGGCCTAGTTGTTTTCCCACCAGAGAGTCTGGAGGTTTTATAACTGTTATTAGCCTGATTTTGCATTACATTTATACCAGTGGTAAATACTGATGAGAATGTGGTAGGAATAGAGTATAGCACACAGCTGAAATGCTTTGTAAATTTTATTTATCTCCAAATGTTAAATAGGATCAAACTGCCTGCAGTGAAGCAAGTGGATGGAAGATAATTCATGTGTTTTGGTCTAGAGTCCAGCTGAAATGTGTAACACAAGACAGTCCCTTGCAAAATCTCCAGCTCACTTCAGGAAAAGAACAGTGCAAGCCTTGCAACTCATACTGAAATAAATGTCCTTCACACTTTCAGCTGGTTCTAGCTGCAGGCTTTGGTGATGAGCCCAAATTTAATCATCCCAAAAGGGTGAAATAGTACCTGCAGCCTAACTGACAAGAGTTTTTCTTCCAGACTCCAGCCTTCAAACCCACAAATCTTAGTCCCTATTACCACATGAATCTTTTGCCTAAAACAAGGCAGTAGGCAGGACCTGCTGTTTTTAATCCTCTTTTAATCTTTGCTGAAATTCTTTTCTTTAAATTGCTGCAACAGGTGCTTAATTTTCCTCCTTAGCATTACTATTTCTTGAGCTTTTGTCTTCTGCTTTTACTATTATTATTGCATTGCTTCTTCTTATTTGAATGGTGGAGATAACAGCTACCCTGTGGCTGGCTGGAATGGCTTCCCCAATATGGATCAGATCACTGCTTCTTAACATAAGGGATAATTTCTTTAAACTATTTTGTAGTATTCTCATGAAAAGATGAGGGCCTTCCAAGTCAGGAAGCATCGTGGCTGGGATGATCATGAGCACAGCCATAAACTGAAGTGATTCAGACTTCAGAGTACTTTTCTAAGGTTTCAGGTACAAGAGAACCATGAAAACACACTGGAGATCAGAAATCAAAAGGCTGCAGAACTCAGGAGGAACTCACCAACTTTAAAGGTGAGATGGACTTTTGGATCCAAAGGTCAAAACTGCTTTTGCTTAGTGCCTCACTTATCTTGAAATTATCAGAGTTTGGGTTCCATGTCAATTCACTCTGAACTGGGTTTCTGAATCTCAGAATCATAGAATGGCTCAGGTTGGAAGGGACGCCAAGGATTATCAATTTCCACACAGCCCTCCATCAGCAGGATGGCCAACCCCCAGATCAAATACTAGATCAGATTCCCCAGTGCCCCATCCAACCTGCTTTTGGAGCTCCTGCCTACTGTCAGATCTGACGCTGAATAGAGAAAGAAATTATGGATTGCAGACAAACAGGTTTTGGGAATTAAGTCCAGACTCACTACAGACTGAAATATTACAATCCCAAGAATGCCCAGGGCAATGCTAAAATCAGACTCCCTTTTTCCATTCTGCTTTTGGCCCAGTGATTTAAATCTCTGATCCCAGGCTGAACTCTGTAAGGAGCTATAAAGTATTCCCACTCCAACAACCCACGGTGCTGTGCTGAGAGTACTTTTCTCAGAGATGAGAGAGTGAGTAGTAACCTCTGTAGGAGGGAGTCCAGGGTGCCAGTTTGTGCTTTATCTACCATTATTCAGTGTAAAACACATGTAGTATTTCTTTTTTTCAGCAGTTGCAGATTGTAGCTGGATCTCTGCCTAAACGTGGATTGTGATGGAAATAGAGACTGAAGATACGTTCTCATGTTCCTAGAACAAGCACTTGGGATGATGTCTGAATGGCTAAAGCTAGATACCCAGAGGACTTTTCAGGCTAGGTAGACACTAGGCAGTGTTTGTTGAAAGCAGCAAGTCTAGATTGCTGTCTAGCAGGAATGCAAACAGCTTTAATTTCTGTGTCTACATCCCAAATTAAATGAGATTTTAGCAGCCAAGTTCCTATCCATACGTTGATGTGAAAAATTTGGTCAATACACTTTCCATAGCAGTTTAAAACTAAATTATTTTCTGCAGTTATGCTAAGCCTAAGGTGATTAAAAAAGGATAGGTAAATGATAAATAAAATGCAGTGCAGAACCTTAATAATCCTCAGCCTTCTATGCTCAGATGACCATGAGGAACACTTGCGGGTATGAATGAAAGAGAAGCCAGCAGATCCACATCTCAGTTACACCACAGGACCTGATTTTGCTGGGCTATGCCACATAGGTCAGACCTCATAATTCCTGCTGAGAAGTCTGTGTTTGCACACACAGAATTACTCTGGATCTCTCTAACCTAAATTACACTTCTAAGACTTTCCAAAGCATCCTGTAAATTGCTTCATACTTTAGAATCTGTCTAAATTCTGCTGCTTAAATTTAACTAATTTCTCCTCTGAGTAAAATACAGTAGCTCTGACAACAATTTACATTCAAAAATAAATTTATGGACATAATGAGTGGGTAAGAAAGTAGCTACTAGAACAAAACATACCTCCTCCCCAGACATCTTTGCAGGAAATGTTACTGCTTTTCCACTCTTCAAGATTTGCACTCCATTTAAAAGTGAACATATAATTTTCATTAAAGTTAATGGAACTTATACAGGTGAAAAAAAGCTGGTGAGTAATGAAAGCTGTAGCAGAGAAGAAACATGGTGGCAGTATACTAAGATGGCTCAGCAAATCAGTATTCTAATATGGATCTTCTGTGTTCCCCCAAAGTTCCGGATTAATTCTTGAAAATTTATCAGTAAAGATGCAAGAGGACTCAGACAGTTGGACAACCCATGAAATGCCTGGACTGTCCCTTAACATGTGTTAAGTGTTTCCTGCAGCCCCCAAAGGAAAAAAACACTACAGCACACATTGCATCTGTCTTCAACAAGAAAACATCTGGTAGTTGTTGTTCCTCCTTTTAACAATATAAAAATTACTCCTCCATAGAGAATTTATTTTTAATAAATATTCATTCATTTTCCTGATGTCTCACAATGTGTTATATACATAAATATACACAGTGATTTTTTATCTGTGGAACAAAATGAAAATTTTTCTAGCTGTCTGAAAAGCTGAATGGGCAAATGCTCAATACATGCAAGCTAGATTCTTTCTGAAATAACAGGAATTCAAAGGCCTCAAGATTCCTCTGCACTCTCTCAAAGGAAAGTCAAATGACAAATCATATATAAAAAGAACTTTTGTGTATTTTGGCTGATCTTTGTAGCTGTAAAAATATCTCCATCTACCAACTCAGTGTTTTTATTTGTAAATTAATTCTTCTCTTGACCACATTCCCAAATGGGATGAACGGAAGTAGAAACAATCTGTTTCCATGAACTAGACATATTTTTGCTTTCCATTTTTTCTTCCAGCTTTTCTGAAATGCTCCTGTTTGCTAACATAACCTCTATAGCCTACAAAGGCTGAGTAGCTTGGAAAATGATGCTTTTCAGAGGAAGGTGAACAAGAAAATATGCAAGACACGGCTCTGTATGCCTGATTCAGACAGAACTTGAAACAAATCCAATCAGCAATTAAATTCTTAAGTCCTAAATCTGTGTCCTAATCTGGTATGTCAAAACCCACAGCTCCCCACTGTTAATAATTTAACTGTATGCAAGACAAGCATGGATCATTTCCTTCATTTTCCTTGTTTTCTACATCAGTCTTTCCAGAACATTTCAATCTTCAGTTAGGATGTGAACTAAGGCTAGATTGTAAGCACCTTTCAGATACTGGAAGAGAGCAATAAGGTCTCCCCTCAGACTCCTCTTCCTCAGACTAAACAACCCCAGTTCCTTCAGTCACTCTTCATAGGGCATATTCTCCAAGCCCTTCATCAGCCTTGTTGCCCTTCTTTGGACCTTCCATTCTCTCTTCTTTTTTCTTTTTTTTTTTTCTTAAGAAATGTGTCAAATATAATCAAGAACTTATCCCTTTGTCTCACTAAAACAAATTTAATTTCCATTTTACTCCTTACCATTGTTTAAAGTAGGTTCAGGAAAATCTGACACTGTCAGTGATCATTTGCTGCAGGTGACTTCTGAAGGGGTAATGCTGGTGTTTCTCTTACAAAAGAAAAGAGACATCCTACAACTTAGTAACTCCTCACTGGTCTAGTTGTTTAAAACTTCTGCCTGATAAGAATTCATTTGATTTTTTCTCACCTTTGTAGAAGGAATCTTTCTGAAAGTAGACTTTAGGAGTAGGAAAAAGAAGTGATGCACATCTCAAGGAGATGCCAACAATTGCAAGCAAACCAGGAATTAAATTTGTCCACCTTATGTATGTGAACTGTCTTGTATCCTTAGTGACTACTACTGGGTACTGTCCTCACTGATGACTTGGAGTGGTTTCTCTTATCCTTAATTTTTCAAAATCTGCCTGCAACTATATAGTTGTAGTCACTGTATTTAGATGCGAGTTTCTGATTAATTTGAGTATAAGGAATAGGAGTGCTCACATTTAGGAGCTGCAGGCCATTCCAAGTGTGTTTTGCATCCATGCTGTATTCTGGAATTGTTATAAGGCAATAATACTTGAAGCTCGTGATTCATGACATCATTTAAATCAGTAAAACTACATACATACTAGTCAATATTGAGAGAATTTCTGAAAATCTTGTCTTTGTGGCATCTTACAGCTGTAAGGCCGTAAGTCTTCATGTCATCTCAAATATTCTCAAAGACATGTAACATTCAGGGCAGGGGCAGAGCTATGGTAGCACAAATAAAAATTTCATGTTATTGAAACCACTTTTTCTGTACCTTGCAAAATACATAATCTCAACCGGAAAAATTTGGTATTAATTTCTGGCAAGACCCTAATGCTCTTTAATTTTTTTTTTTATTATTATTATTTTTTTTGTGGAGTAAACTTCTAAATCATAAAAAAGTTAGAAGTCTAATTTAGGCAAGTCTTATTGGTTCCTAAGTTGTAATGAAGAGAGACAGAGAGTCTCCAAAGATATCTGACCTCATATGTTTTATATACATAAATTAGGATGAGATTAATCTCCCCATGAAAATGCCTTTTTATCATCAGGGATAGATGATGGCTTGGATTACCTCCCTCAAGTTTACATAGATGTTGTGAACTGAAAAAAGTCACAGTCTTCGAATTATTTTTCAAAGATGAAATTCATTAGGGAAATATTTTTTTTTTAAAGAGTCTTTTCAATACAATCATAGAATAACTTAGGTTGGAAGGGATCCCCAGAGTTCAGTTATCACAAATCCCTGCTCAAAGCAGGTCCAGTTACGTCAAGTTTGTCAGGACTTTCTTTCTTCTGTCTACACCTTCAGTAAGTCTGGCTGCATCTTTTCTGTATATTTCAGTAAGGCAATTGAGGAGCATGATTAACTGTAGTATAGCATAGAAACAAGAAGCAGTTGTAGAGGAGGCATAGGTTTTTTTTAATATTTTTCCTATTAGTAAAAATATGAGTGCAACTACACTCTAAGGAAAATAGGTCTAGAGTTGTATGTAGAATTACCGAACTAATGGATAGATGAAATCACTGACTCCAGTGAACTGCTTAAAGAAGAGGCAAAGATAAGCCAGAGTACTTATACAGAATACACCATATGCTTGGCAAGATGCTTTCATCAGATTCTGCAAGACTTATCCAATTTGGCTTGCAGTTTATCTGAGATTCAGAGAAAATGATTTAGCATTTCAATAGAAGGTAAATTTCAGTAGATATTTCTTTACCTATCCTAACTGTAGGGTGTGCATGTGGACCTGTAACTGGAGTAATTCTGATGGAAGAATAAAATTCCCACCATATAGAAAATTATACAACAGTTAATTGCTTTATGAAACTCTTTATCTGCAATGTTGACTCCTCATCTTTAGATGGACTGTTAGTCCAATTTACAATAAATTTATCTTGGATTATATTAGTAAATTACTATAAAATATATTGTTATATATTAAATTAAATTTTAAAAATACAGTTATTTTTAAATATAAAATTATAAATATGTTTATAATATTTACAATGTTTACATTAGAAAATGTTAGATAATGATAGTTAATAGATAATAGTTTAGCAACATGAACTATACATTTTTTGAATTCTGGAAAACAAAGGCATTCCCCCCCAAAAAACATCCTTCAAGTACGAGTCTAAAGATTTTGCTTGAAAGTTGATACAGAAGAAAGGTGTCATGATGGAAACCATACTCCTTTATCTCTATATTTATTTCTTCCTTTTTCTGATCATTTTTAAGGTGACTGCTATACTTTACTTTTACTAAATAAGATTATTAAGGCAAAAATAATTAAGTACTCAATGCAAAAAACAATTTGCTTCATATCTTAGTTTCTCAAATACAAGGAGTTTGGTTGATCTACAGACTTACAGCAAAGCAAGAAGACACCATGTCAGTACATTAAAACAGAACATTTATCAATGTTAAAATTTAAATTAATATTTATAGGGAATGAGGTAAAGAGAAGAAAATTAATCGGTTGTCCATCAGTGAAGTTAATTTCATTATGGAGATTGGTCTTATCTAAATTTAAGGTATCTGAATGCATTTAGCGTTAAATTGAAAGTGCTGACATTAATGTCTTATGTCATTTAAGTAGAGAAACCATAGCGAACATATTCTATAGTAATAAGGAATGCAATATATCCTTGAACTGAGAGTCTCAACCATGGCTTTGTGGCTAGAGGATGACTGAAACTCTCTCCTTCAACAATTGCTACCAGGTTCATCAAAGATCACACAGCTCCATAGAAATGGAACTGGAGAGATGCGCGACTGGGAGGGCAGGTGTGAATTATCTGAAGACAGCATTGCTTTAACTCCATAAAATCTCAGGAAAGATTTTGTGACTTTTATGTTCACTTGGTTGAAGAGAATAAAAAAACATTGTCAAGAGTGATGATTTTAAAATGTCAGCATTAGAAACTTCAGGATTAATGTGGTTTTGGATGTTCAAAACTTCTGATAAGAATCAAGGCCAGGACAAAAGTCAGGAAAAAGTAAGTACAGTATCTTGTCTCCAACTGTGAAAAGTAGCCAGTTTTAATGGAAATAATATAAGCAAGAGGAGATATATATAAAATAGTCGTTTTCCTGATATCAACTTCCATAGGATAATCTCCCTGGAGAATAAAACTCATGGAGATGTCCTCCAGTTTTAACCTGATTTCCCTAATCAATCTGGGAAGGCAAGAACATGTAACTTACAGCAAAAAAACACTCACATATGTTGGTTGAAACAAACATTTCCAGAAAAAAATAATTCAGAGGGTTAAGTGTTCCCTAGTTTTTTCCACTGTCCACATTACTATAGAAATGATAAATCAAAAAAAAGAAGTTACTTTTTGTGTTCATGAACTTCAATAGTTCACATAAAAAGAGGGAAGATTTGGGAGATGTCAAATTTCTCTCTGCAGTGCTAAAGCAAAATAACCAGACTTTGTCAAGTAGGAAAAAAAAGCCCTTCTGCCTTAGAAATGGTTGAAATACATAGAAATGACTATAAAGGAAAATCATGAAGAAATACCAAGCATCATTTGATACTCTTTGTCTACTGTATTACTCACATGTTAGGGAGCAAAGGTTATCTTCTTCCAGACAAAAGTCTGGAAGGGAGGGAGGGGGAAGGAAGGAAGGAAGGAAGGAAGGAAGGAAGGAAGGAAGGAAGGAAGGAAGGAAGGAAGGAAGGAAGGAAGGAAGGCAGGCAGGCAGAGAGGTCTGGGCAGATTTATATTTCCATTTTGATATGAGGGAGAAGAAGAAGTGATGTACCATGTGAAATTAATATAAGTACTCTCTTATCAGTGGACCTGATGCTCCCTTATTTGTGAGTTTCAATGCTCATACACACAGCACTGACCTAGGGAACCTCAGGCTGCAACTAAGAGTCATGCAGAATCGCTTAGGCAATAATAATATCATCCAGTCAGCCTTAATTGAACCATATTCTGCATGAGAAAAGAAGGTCTACAGTGCAAACACAGCATATGTAGAGCTATAATTAGTTCCTCAACTGTTGGGCATCTTTTTGAGAAAGTTGCAACAATCTATAGTGCAGTAGAGTACAGAGCATAACGTAATCACAGTTTATTCTTGAATTTACACCATTCTCAGTGAGTATCAGGGCAAACAAGTTGAACATCTGGTAGCAAAGACAACTGTCAGTGAGCTTAGTGCTGTATTTTAACTCTGGCAGCTGTCCTAGCTAGCCAGAGAAAAAATTTTCATTACTTTTGATGTCTGCAACATATGTGTAAAAGTCTGTGGGAAAAAAATTAGATCTCACATCATTTGCAAGCTTTCTTCTTCTCATAAAATCTGTATTCATTCAATCTAAAAATACAGCTTTGTAAGTCATATTCACATGACCTATGTACTGAGAATGTGCCCATGACATCAGGGTAGTAAATGTACTAGAGGGACTGACAAAGTGATACCTGGCTCTGCACTGACTCTGCACTCATGGATCCGTTTGAAGAAAGATTTCTAGCTTTCTTCTGAGTTTTCTTGATATATTACCCTAAAAACTGAAGCATCATATCTCCTTTCTAGTCCTTGAATATGTAGTGGATTGCAGTTTGGTCTGGGTTATGCACTTCCAGCTGCCCAACTAAAAGTCACAGAACTTGCAGAGTGTGTGTCAGCAAATAATGTGGAGGACAAATATATCATGATTTATTCACATTGGCTCTTTTGTACAGAAAAGTACAAAAGCAATCATATGAGTATTCTTCTTTTTCCACAGGCAGTGGAGGAATGCGTAATATAGTCCTGAATATACTGACCATAGGGAATTAGTTGTTACATTTTCTACTATGATTTGAATCCCCTTGGTAGAACCAAACTGTACGGAATGGGTTTTATCCTTCCCATTGCCAAGAGCAATGAGTTTGCAGGGACTTGTTGTTGTACATCTGGGAAATCCATTCCCAATAGGCTAAAAAAATGCTTTGATCTTGATTGTTCAGATTTTGAACAAGAGACATGAACAGAATGATCCATAAAACCCAGCATTTAGAGCTTTCATCTACCTACCAATTTACTTCTAACTGCATGATATACGTCCATCCTGACTGTAAATGAAAATTTTCACTGGACATTTTACTAGAGTATCCTGATTACATTATTCTTATTTGTGATAGAAGTTATTCCTTCCTCTGCAGTTAGCATCCTCAGAAAACGTCTGTTATTCCAGGGGTCAGCACTGAGGCCTGTCCTGTTTAATATTTTTACTGATGAACTGGACAAGTGGACAAGGGCATTGAGTGCACCCTTGGTAAGTTTGCAGATGACATCAAGTTGGGAGGAAGTGTCAATCTGCCTGGAGATAGGAAGGCCCTACAGAGCAATCTGTACAGGCTGGATCATGGGGCTGAGGCCAATGGGATGAAGTTCAACACAACCAAGTGCCGGGTCCTGCACTTTGTCCACAACAACCCCAGGCAATGCAACAGAGTTGGGGCAGAGTGGCTAGAATACTGTATGGAAGAAACAGACGCGGTGGTGTTGATCAACACTTGGCTGAACATGAGCCAGTAGTGTGCACAGTTGTGCCAAGAAGGCCAGTGGTATCCTGGCTTGTATCAGAAATAATGTTGCCAGTAGGAGAAAGGAGATGTACTCAGCTCTGGTGAGGACGCACCCTGAGTACTGTGTTCAGTTTTGGGCCACGCACTACAAGAAAGACATCAAAGCCCTGGAGTGTGTCCAGAGAAGGGCAACAAAGCTGATAAGCGGTCTGAGCACAAGTCTTATGAGGAGTGACTGAGGGAACTGGGATTGTTTAGACTGGAGAAGAGAATGCTCAGGGGAGACCTTATCACTCTCAACAAATATCTGAACAGAGGCTGCGGTAAAGTGGTGGTCAGCCTCTTCTCCCATGTAACTAGTGATAGGACAAGAGGGAATGGCCTCAAGTTGCACCAGGAGAGGTTCAGTTTGGATGTTAGGAAAAATTTCTTCTCAGTAAGAGTGTTTAGGAGCTGGAACATGCTGCCCAGGGAGGTGGCTAGAATACTGTATGGAAGAAACACTCTCCCTGGAGGAGTTCATGAAACATTTAGACATGATTTAGTGGGAAGTATTGGTGGAAGGTGGATCAACCGTCCAACCACCCGGATGATCTCGGAGGTCTTTGCCAACCTTGGTGATTCTATTATTCTAGGATTCCATCCTGAAATACCTTATTACTAATTAATTATTTGCACTGCACTGTACATCAGCAGCTCCAAATCATTAATCAGGAGCCTGTAGCTGTAGGAACTGTATAAACCTTTAAAGGCAAAAATGGATTCTAAACCTAGGAAAATTGTCTACATGTACATATAGATTGCTCTGAAAGTAATGCCTCCTGTTTATTTCCATGGTAACTACAACAGATTCAAAGAGCACAATAACACTATTTGATAGAGCAATTTCTCAGCTGCACAAGACTATCGTTCAGCATAGTAAACACCATTACCTAAGCATTTTTTCCAGTGGTAAACAAGAGCCTGCATTCCTCACTCATAAAAATCAGCACGGACATCCAGAGTGTGGCTTGTCTTTCACACTGCTGTAGTCACTGCTGAAGTACATCATCGACACCACCTCTCTATACTCGTGCCCACAGTTTGGTCTCCATAAACGTTCAGCAAGTATCAATGAATGTCAATAGGTGCCATTTTTTCTGCATGAAGGAATTCAGTGACACACCTTTGATCGATAAGCACTTCCACGTCAGATGCCGTTTGACCAACTGCTCCTCTGCTGCCTTCTATCACACAGCAATAAAATGTAATGGGATATTGGTGGGAAAATTCAACCTTTACCACCACACTACCATCATCTGCCTCTGTCTTTATGAGCCAACACAATAAAATGAGAGGCATTATTTTCAGAGCAACCCTTGTGTATGTGTGTGTGTGTGTGTGTGTGTGCATCTGTGAGTATGTGTATATATATATAAATACATATATATATAAATAGATATAGGGACTGTCAAGCATAACATATGTGGCATTGTCTTCTTTAAAGAATCTTATCGTTTTTAACAAAGAGCCAGTCACATACCCTGCCAGCATACAAACATACTGTACTCCTCACAAAGTATGCCTCATTGATATAGAGTCATGTTATAATATTTTGATTTACATATAAGATTTGGCCTTTAGTAATGAAAAGTTTTGCAGATGAAATTGAAGCTGCATGGAGTGATGCTTGGGTTTGGGCCAGTAATTGTTTAATAAATGCCTCTCTTGTTTTTGTGGCACTGCAACGTAATTACACATTTAATATTAAAAAAAAAAAGCAATCTTTCTTTTTTGGTGGGGCTACTGCTGCTGTGCTAAAGATCCTTTGAGTTAGTATGAATTTGTGCTTAGGACGTGCCATTCTGAACTGCATGATACTGATGGTCCTGGGAAGAGGATTTTAATATCAACAAACAGGGAAATTGTCACAAAGGCAGGAGTCATGCAGCATGTAGCCTTATTTCAGGAAACGTAGTAACATTTGAGGGTTGCTCTATATCCTTGGGATGTTCTAGGTGAATGAATGTGTTTAATTAACAAAAGCAACATTAATTACCTGTATCATCTTTACTAATTAGGCATTTTGGAAGTCAACCATGTTCACGGGATGTAAACAATACACTGTATTTTAGTAATGAATTGTTCAAATGCTCGTGGAAGTATCTGGAAACCTGGATTCTCTGTGAGCATACAAGTGATGACACTCACAGCCAGGGCCACCCATGGCAGTAGAACTGAAGCAGGTTTTCTCAGTGTAATTTAAATCAGAATTACAGAGTACCAGGTTGATTTGAACCACTTAATCTGAAGCATTTAATCCTTAACTTTGCTACTCACTGAATTTTGCCAGGTTCAAGACAAATTATCTAAATTAGTATAGATTTTTTGTATCTGGAAACAGAACCAATTAGGCAATTGTGATCCAATCCAAGAACATTTATTTAGCAAATTTCATCTCAAAATAAATAAAATAAAAAAAAATCAAGCAAAAAGAAGCAAAATCTACAGAGTCTGAAAGGTAGGGGGAATGAGATTAAGGATAAAAACATGGCAACAAAACTAAAACATTTCTAAACAGTTACTCTTTTTGGTTTGATTTATATAAGTTTTATCCTTCCCCTTTTTCTGTTTAGTATTTTCTTCTTTGTTAAGACTACATGGGTGTAAAGCTGGGAATGGGAGAGGCAAAATAGAGTGTGAGCAATGGCAGTGAGTGTAGAAGTTCTTGGATAATGCAAACTTCTTCAGGTGAATGGATAAAATACAAGAGAGAAATTATTATAAACAAACTCTGAAAGTTTGGACAAGGTGGGACTCAGATGAACACAACTACAAGACTGATGTGTGGATGCAAAGAAAAAGTGCAAGAGTGATCTATCTAATAATGTAAGTGGTATAGCTTTATAAAGCATTGAGCAGAAGACTCTCCCTGCATAGAAGAGCAGAGAATGCCTTCAACAGTATGTGCTTCACTGGTGTCTTGAATTATTGAAGTAATGTATTAATTTTAGCTCTTATTCATAATCCAGTGTATCAGTGGAAGACACTCAGCTGGAATTGTCTGAAACAGAGCACTAACGTCTCTTCAGGCAATAAACCAATGGAAACAAACACTAGATAACTGTTCCACTCTAAAACTATGTGTATGTGTCCATATATGCTAATGTATGTGAGTACAGCCAGCAGAATTTAAGCAAAATTTGATATTAAATATCATAACAAGAAAAATACTTTGCAGATTGAAACTGAAGATTGAGAACTTTCAATAAATGCAGTCATGCATTTTAAGTTGTAGTATTTAAATTGTGCTGATTAGTTGGCACAACAGTCACAATAGTAATTTCTGAAAATCTCCCCTTATTGGAAAATCTACTTAGTGGCTTGCTGGATGATGATAAGGAGTCAAATCCCAGCACTGGAATGCACTCCATCATCCCAGTTGTCCCAGCATCAATACACTGACTGAACTGCTACTGAAGAACTAGTTGTGGATAAAGAACTTTGCTGAATAAAGAACTCTGTTTGCATGTATGATATTCATCTTCTCACCTGCAGAAGAATCTAATAAATTTCAAAGGAAAAAACTGATGGGTCAGCATACTGTGAAATCACATTTCAGATTTAAAACTTCAGATTTTCACAGTGTTCTTCACAATTTATTATAATTTGCCTATTTAGTTTGAATGCTGAATGCTTGAAGCAATACATGCAGTCATAAGTAGCTTCTTGGGTTGCATTTTGAACTTTCCCTTCTTTGTTTTCTCTAGTAGACAAGAAGCACAGAGGTAAGCAAAACAAGTCTCTGAAAAGAACATGAAATCTTTTTCGAGACTTAAAGAAGTTCCAGTTTGAGTCTGATGTGAAAGTTCATGGGACTTATCCAAAACATTTCCATCCTATTAATAGCCTTGGTTTAATATAGGCTCAGAGAAAAGGCACTGTGAACACTTAAACACATAGATTTGTTAATACACTTCACTTTTGAGTTGTGCAATTGCTTTTCCACTTCTGGAACCTCTTCAAAAGACAAACTGAATTACACAAAAATTAAAGTCTTCTAACCTTTGTTCAGGGCTGGATAAGATGCTTCCAAGCTAGCAATGACAAAGTTAGCAATTCAGTTCTGTATTAGGTTAGTATTGTTTTATTCACAAGACCAAATAACATGGGTGCATTACTATTGAGTTTTTCAGACCTTTGGGAGGAAACATCCATAGGAATGCAGTTTTTCAATCCTGATCATAGCTTTGGGAGCTGCAGATGGTGCTACAGAGCTACGAACTCTTTAAAAATACAGCTCTTAAAGGAAGAATCAACTTACCTGAAAAATGATCAGGCATCACCCATCATGCAGTGGTCTCAGGACTGATGTCGCTCTTTATCTCAGTTTATCAGACACAGTCACACAAAGATCATTGCACTGTCACAGTCTGTAGTGGAAGTTGCTGGATTTGGCAGCAGTAAAGTAGGTGCTGAATGTTTTTAGCATCAATGTATTTTGGCACCTGTGAGGCATTTTGAAATTCTGGCGTATTCTTATGAACAGAAATAATACACTTTGAAATGTTCCCAAATTAGTGACTTTATACTTCAGAAATTTGTTTATTCAAATGATTCAATTTTGTTTATGGGCAAATGACCACATTAGCTTTCCACTTATATTAAAATATGGTGAAATTCTCATTTTTTTTAACATTTCTTTTCATAGGTAAGTATAGGACAATCTGATAAGGGCTCTTTCAGTGCATAACTTTCTAACTGCTGCTGGAAGTGATAGTGGATTTTTTTTTCCCCAGTGATTGCAGAGAAATAAATGATAGTGTCAGAAAATTAAGGGATGAATAATAAATGTAAAATTTTGAGGCACTTTGTGACAGATACTCAAAATGTGTCTCCTGGAGATATATAATTTGAATGATCTTGACCTACAGTAGTCATATTTTAGAGATATCCAGTGAAATGTTACTCACAGAAAAGTGACACACCAGATATACAGTGCCATGACATATAAATAAAATTTTGTTACAGAGGGTCCCATATGGGGTGTAGGAAATCAGAATGTATTTTCATTCTGGTCAAGACCTCACTTAGTAGTCCCAATTGAAAACCAACAATTTTGGTATACCTAAGATGAATCAGTCTCTTGATTCCAAGTGGAGTACTTTGCTGAATTGAATTTTAATTGTTAATTGTTCAACATGGAATAAATCACTCATTAACTCATTCTTCATTTGAAGTTTGAGAGAAAGGATAAAACAAGCTTTATTTTCTACACTATATTTGCTAAAAAATGGGGTGGAGGAGGTGGATTTAGTTTTCATTAAATTTTGCATAATAACACTATTGATTTTCCATTAAAAAAAAATTTGAAATGGAAGAATCATAGAATCATAGACTATCCCAAGTTGGAAAGGACCCAAAAGCATCATCAACTCCAACTCTTGGCATCTTGCATGAACATCCAAAAATCAATGCACACTCTTTCTATGAATTTCTCTCAGTATCTCATGGCAAAAATATGATAAACACTGTGAGAAAGTTTTAAAAAAAATACCCTTGATTTCAGGGATAAGGCAGAAAAAGCCATTCAGAAATAATAATTGTGACAATAGGGATAAAAAGTCTTTTTCCTGGTATTCTGCTTTAAAATATGCAGAACACTAGGGATACTAGATAAATCAAAGCCAGCAAAATATTCAAAAGTTTTAAAACAAACATTAGAATAGGCGAAAAGAACTGTGAAATTTGACAAGCACAGAATGATTTTAAATATTGGCACATCACTAAATCCTAAGTTCTGCAGCTATTGTCTGAGAGTCCCAACTGAAAATAACATCTTTCTTAACAGTTAAAGGTAATGCAAGATCTGCTAGTGAGATGAAGTACTTGTAAGTAGCCCACTTGTGAGTCACCCATCCTTAAGTGCTGACAACCATGCTCAAAGTTGTACTGATGATTACCTGGATGGTTGAAAAGGTAGGTGGGTGAGCGTCAGCCGTGCAAGCTACATACCACTTATTCCATTATCATCTAATGCTGTAAGAAACCTCAGATGGCTATTTTGTCGTAGTCCTAAAAAATCTCATGCTCTTCGGAAAGCTCATTGAAAGCTCCTAGACCTTGAGTGGAGCTGGGAAGCTGGGATATACGACCACCTGAACAGCTGCAGAGATGTATCACATTGCTTAAAATAAGCTAACATATTATAGTGGAAGTAGAACCTTCAGCTTAGGGAAAACAAAGTCTTGTGATGGTTCCTGCTCTAGAAAACAAAGTGCCAGCTCTTTCTCTGTTATTGTTTGTAAGCCGTGACACAGATACATAAAATCTAGCTTTAGGCAGTTGTTTCAGGCATTCACATTGCAATTAGATCTGGTTTCCTACATGTGCTGTCAAAAGAGAATGGCAACGCCTTGTGGGCATGTAAAGGAAGGTACCTCAAAGGTAAAGTATTTCCCTTACTTTCTGTTGGGTTGTTTCATAAAGATATTGAGTTCTCATTGACCACTGAGATCCTATTATGCTAGTTTAATAAAAGAATCCCCAGAAAGAACCTCTTAGAACCTCCTTAGGGAAACTGGAGAAAGATTCCCAAGCATTGGGAATATGTTCAGAACTAATTTTCTAGCATGTGAGGACTCATTTGAAGAGACAACTTCCCAACAACTTGTGATTTTTTACTTTGAGGCTGCAGTAGAACACAAGAATGTGAAAGGTTTGATAGAGCAAGAAGCAAGAGGTGCAAACTTCATAGCCAAACCTAATAATTGTAGTGACATTTTTAAGAAACACTAAGAAGGGGAAAAAAAAGAAATATCAGAGAAAAGTGTGCTTAGTTGTGTTGTCCTTTACCCTCAGATTTAGATCCAAGGTTTAACTTTAAGCTGATCTGATCATCGTTAAATATTATGTCCCTCACATTGAACTCTATTTTCATGGGCCTGTCACACTGGAGCAGAAATAAACACTATTTATAATAAGGTGAACCTTGAAATGGGAAAATATCTTCAAATGAAAGTGTTACAACTTCCAGGAAAGAGGACAGCTATTGCAAAAGCAGATCAGAAATTATTGTCTGCAAAACAAAACAGAACAAACTGAATCCAGCCCTTTGCTTCAGTAATAAGTTCTGTATATATATTCTCTAGCAAACATCAGTTCACTGAATATAATGCAACATCTCTTTGGAGCACTGTTCTGTTCACTCCAGCTTTTTGATCATTTCATGGTCAAGGGCAACAGAAAATAGACTCACTGTAATTAATCGTTCTAGGAGAAAACATTGAATATATTGGATGTAAAAGCATTTAAACTGTAGTTTCTCACAACAACACTCACCTTGTTTCTGAAAGCAAGTCAGCCTTCACGAGAGGCTGCGGGCAAATTCTGGGCCATTCAGCAGTGGGGCCTCATAACATAACAGGTGCAAACAGAAATGTAAGATCAGGGCAAGCAGCTCTACAGATACAGACTTTCTATTCCCACACAGAGCTCATTAGTGCACACACTGAAATCTGCTTGCTCAATATTGATTTTAGTTCTAAAATGTGACTTGACAAGAGATATGAAATGAATAGAGTAGGCAGAAGAAGAAAAACACCACAATCTCTAGCTCAGAGTATGTCAGAGGTGATGAAACTCTGGAATTTATGTTCTATGTGGCCATTTGATTCTTTGCTATTCTCTTTTGGCAGAAATTGAAATAAAATGTCAAAATCTCCCATGAGGAGAAATTTCTAGAAAAGTTTACCTCAGAAATGATGGATATTACTTGGATTTTCATTTCAATAATGCCAAAAGATGCTTCTTACTAGAGTTTTCCATGATAAAACCTAATGAAAGTTGTTGGAAATATCCAAATAATGTTGTCAGGACGGTATCTCTGATAAAAGCAGATTTTATTCACGATTGCAATGGTGGGCATCCCACAAGCAGGAGCACACCTATGGACACAATGATAACTTTTGTACCTTGTTTCCCTCCTTGCCTACCCCACTCCCCTGTTTCCCCATCGGCTGTGTACTCCAGGTTCACAATCTTATCAAAGGCTTACATTTTTTAATTGGTGTGTTATCTGGTGTCAGTCAGTAGCCATCCTGTTGTTTCCAAGACGTCTCAGTACTCTTCTTATCGTATGGCTGCAGTGATCTTCTCCAAAGTCCTTGTTAAACAAAGAGTACTGGGTTTAAATGTAATAATACACTCATATTGACATTCTAAAAGTTTTCAAAAATTATCTCCTAAATTTTAAGGACAGATAAGAGCTATAAAAGTATTTTTAGAAGTGTTTATTAATTTCCACAGAAGAATAGTTTATCTTCCTCTGTTTGTGGTTAGCTTTCCTTGATGTTCAGATTAGTTTTTTTCTCTGAAAACATTGCATGACAGAAGTCACTGCTTTCCCTTGAGTCCCACAGAGCCCCACAGCATAGCTCATCAAGGCAGCCAGAGGACACGACAGTTCAAGCAGCAATTTTTAGGCTCAACTTTGGGACTCTGCACATCCTCTGGGAACATTTACTGAGATCGTCAGTGGACTCCTGGGAGCCCATTGAGAAACACCACAGTGCCTGCTACTGGGAAAAGTTGGCTGTGACTGCCCACGTTTTTAAAGCTGGGGGAGGCTACAGCTCGCACAGCTGTGGAGTAATTCATGCTCGGGAGTACCAAACCATCAAGGGAGGGATCTCCAGTGTCTCTGCTTACTGATTTGGGAAACTAAGACTTCCACAGTGGTACACTCTGGGATCTGGTAAGCTCCTGCTCCTGCTCCACCTGCAGCTACAAAGGAGATTAAGTGCCATGGAAGATGAGGCTGCCAAGGCTCATCCAGTTGTTGCTTTGTGATCCTCTCCTGCTTTTCCACATCGGCACCAATTCTGTGGCCAGCAGAGACCTAAAAAGTATCACATATTAAAACATTGTTCTTAGGTAGTGGTCAGTGATGTGGGAGCCTAGCTGGTATCTTACAAATCCTGTTGGTAGGAAGGTTGTGAGGAGAAAGGTTGTAAGCAGAAAGGACATGAAGCTGAAGAGATGGATCATGCAGGTCAACAAGCAATTATACAGTAGGAGCTACCAATCAGTGATTTCTTTTTTTTCTGACGGTAAGATCCTCTCTGAAGACTGAAGACTACTGTTAAGAGATAGACATAACTGATTACATGGAACAAGGACATCATTTCCAACACTATGGAAAGGAATCTATTGTAAGCATGTGCAAATAAATAAAGATGTTATGAGGAAAAAGAGAAGGCTCAATAGGATGACCTTAGTAGTGACTATAAATATCTGACAGCAGGAGTCAGATATTCTCAGTGGTGTCAGGTGATGTGACAAGAGGAAATGGAAACAAAATGAAATACAAGAAAACCCACTGAAATAAAGGAAGAAGCTTTTGTGCAATGAGGATGGTCATATACAAGAAAAGGTTGTCCAGAGAAGCTCTGAAGCATTCCTCCTTGGGGATATTCGAAGCCAGTTTGGATACAGTCTGTGCAGCCTTCTCTGTGTCACTTCTATGAATGCGGTAGGTGATAACCAGACATACCTTCAAAACTGAGCCACTCTGTATATCAGATGAATCTATTTTTAGTTTATAATAATGCCTTTGTTGTAGCAACATTAATACTAGATAAGAAAGAAACTACATACAAAGTCAAATCCTTTCTCAGTCAACTGATTTCAGTCAATTACTCCTATCTGTAACAATGCTGTCTCCTCCTGTTTGTTATCTCCATCAGTTTACTAGAAGACAAAATGAATTTGATTGTTACGAAATACAGAATATTAAATGAGATGAAAATAGAGTTCAAAGTGAATAAAATAGAAAAAAAAGTATAGCTCCATAAATATCAAAGATTTGTAAAATAGAAAAAGAAAAAATATATCAGCTTCATAAGAAGCGAACATGAATAACGTTAATAAATATATATGATAGTGCCATAAGACTGAAAGCATTTCAGAGAAATTCTAAGATCATTACATCATAGAGTAGTAGAACAGCGCTGACAGCAGGACGAAGGAGGAAAGCCTTCCTCCCTGCATCATGACCAGCAGTACGCACATCTCTGCACTGCCTGCAACAGCTGCCATCTTGCTTGGGTGCCGAGGGCCCACGCCCTCACCCCTCTGTGAGGTAGAGACTGCCTCACAAAGGGTGTCACGGAGCAGCCATTGTGACCTAGGGGGCCAGGACCGGCTTAGGCCAGGCCAGGCTCAGACCTGGCTCAGTGCGACCTGGTGAGGTGAGGAGAGGAGAGGGCAGGCAGCGAGGGGCTGCCTGAGGCTGCTCAGTGAGGAGGGGTCCCCACGCCTGGGGCCCTGAGCTGCTAACTCACTCGTGTCCCGCTTCTCCCGCAGAGTCGTCAGAGGAGAGTGTGGAAGAGAAAGCCCAGCGCTGACTGGGCAGGGACTCCAAGCGCTCACTGTCGACGTGTGCCATGTCCAAAAGGAAGCAGAAGACCTCCAACCCGGAGGTTGAAGGTGAGAGCAAAGTATCTCTGCGTGCAGCTCCCTGCCGGGCAGAGGGCTACCGCGGGCTCTGCCAGTTTGTGTGAGAAGGGAGGCAGGGGCAGGCAGGGGCTCCCCACATTCCGCTGGCCATGGCCCCTCTGCTCCTCAGCCAGGTTGGCCTGTGCGTGCCTGCTGGGACTGCGGGCCCTACAATGGCCCTTTCCCCCTCGCATCTTCCAGCCCTGCCCCTCATCCTGCATGGCAGACCCAGGGCAGGTCCCCGGCAACAGTCCTCAGGGACGCTTGGCACTCACTCCTGCTTCTATTTGCTCTCTCCTCTTCAGTATGCACGCTGTGTCGCCGAGCAGATGTTCACCCGGACACCTGCGGGCCCACATTTGGCGAGAGCGGGATTTGCGTCCACAAGTTTTGCTTGGTGAGTTCCCTCAGGGCTCCTTCCGCCTTCCAGCCAGGGACGCTCCCTCTTTTCCATCCTGTCCTCGTGACACCCTGCTCTTTTCTCTTCTACAGTTTTTTGCCGACGGCCTTTACGAACACACTGCCGGACAGAGGGCGGTTCTGAAGTTCCCCCTTGATGCCATCAGATGCGCAATCGAGGAGGCAGAGCAGAAGGTGAGGATCTGAAGGAACGGGGATGTTTGCGCCAGCACCAGCTCAGCCTGGACCCTAAGGAAGCAGTGGCAGTCTTTCCATGACCCAGCAGTGCCTGCATTCTGTGCCCTGCCTAGAGGCATGGCGTTGGCCTCAGAGGCCCTGAGCCTGCTGCTAATGGGGGCTGCTCTTCTCTTTCCAGCACTGCTTTGTTTGTGGAGAGAAGGGGGCCTCCATCTACTGCGCAGAGACAGGCTGTGAACGCAGCTTTCATCTGCCCTGTGCCACGGATGGGGAATGTGTCACGCAGTTCTTTGGGCAGCACAGGTAAGGGCTGTCAGCAGCAGCCGAGCAAGGGAAGAACCTGCACGGCTGCTTCCCAGTGCCGAAGCACGCAGCAAACTCCTTCGTGTTCCTCTGCTGGCATCTCAGCGCTTCTCAGCTCACCCATCCTGTCCGTCTTCCGCCAGGTCCTTCTGCTGTGAGCACCGCCCTCAGCAGGCCGTGGAGGCAGCTCCAGAGCAAGACACAAACTGCACCATCTGCCTGGAGCCCGTGGGGGACAAAAAGTCCTACCACACCATGGTGTGCCCAGTGTGCACACAGGCCTGGTTTCACCGGAGCTGCATCCAGGTAGGAGCCCTCCCCTTGCTCTGCAGTCACAGCAGGTGCTCAGCTGCACCAGGCCCCGCTCACACTCTGGCTGCTCGTGTTACCGCTGCAGGGACAGGCCATGAACGCTGGCATTCTGCGCTTCCGATGTCCCGTCTGCGGAGACAGGATGCAATTCCGGAAAGAAATGCACCTTCTCGGGATCCAAATCCCAGCCAGGTTGGTGCCTTCTGCCCAGCTCTCCAGATAGTGAGGCGCAAGTGCTGTGCCTGCCCGGGGATTGCCCCCAGCAGGCCCAGCTGACCCTTTGCTGTCCCATCAGCGTTGGCCGCAGCTTCATGGAGAAGCTGGGAATGGGCTTGCGCTGCAAGAGCAGGGATGCCCCAGATCAGCCCTGTGCCTGGGATACTGAGGACTCATCGCTTTCTCTCCTTTCTCTGGCAGAAGACCAACATGGGAGGACAAGGAGAGCTATGACACTCTGCACAAGACACACCAGCGCTGTGATGTCAGCGAGTGTATTCACACAGAAGGCAGGGAGCAAGCAGAGGAAGAGGGGTGAGTTACCTCAGCAGCCCTGCGTGGGATCTCAGCCTCCCCACAGGCTGGGGAGCAAGGACTGAGCTCAAGAGCTGTGCCCGCCACTCCCTTGCTTGACTCATTTTGTGCACACAGCTACAGCCTCTTTTTTTTCCCCAGGCCCTGGGAGCTGCTCCTGTGCGCCTCGTGTGCTGCGCAAGGCACCCACCGGCTCTGCTCCGATTTGAGCGGCAGCATAAGCACCTGGGAGTGTGACATCTGTGCTGGCGTGGGCACAGGTAAGGGGCAAAGAGCTGTGGACTGCTGCCTTGGCGCCAGGCAAGGCCTGGCACAGCAGCTCCTCAGTGAGGCTTTGCCACAGTTTCTATGCCCCGGCAGGGCTGGGATCCCCTCCCTCCATGAGGCTGCCGGGTCATCCTGTTGACCTTCCTGCCTCTCCTTACAGCCTCCAGTGCCGAGTCGCAGCTTGCTGGTCCCAGCACTGCCAGCCAGGAGGCGGCGGGGCCATCTCATAGCTCCCCAGCACCTGATGACAGCGGATCTGCCTCCACCAGCCAGGCAGCATTGGAGTCATCTCCGAGTTCCCAGGTGCCTAAGCGCAGCAGCCTGTCCAGCCAGCCCGGGACAGGACAGAGGAAAAGCCAGAGACGTAAATCCAACGAGCAACACCAAGGGAGCAGCCAGCAGGAAGTGGGGTACTCCAGCAATTCCCCAGCGCCTGAACGCAGAAGGCAATCCAGGCAGCAGGGCACAGGCCGAACAAGAAGCCGCTCTCCGCTCAAGGGTCGTGCCTCAAATTCCCCGAGCCAGCTCAGAAGACCTCATGGCAGCAGACGCTCTCCAGCCTCAGGTGCTGGCAGGAGCATGCACACCTCTGCCAGGAAGAGGGCATCCAACAATTCCCCGGGGGCTGCAAACAAAAGATGTCCAAGCCAGAGACAAAGCCAGTCCTCCCTACAAGGTTCGGCATCAAATCCCTCGAGCCAGCCCCGAGGACGCCGTGGCAGCAGAATTAGTCCGGCCCAAGGTGCTGGAAGCAGCACCCAGAGCTCTGCCGGACAGGTGGCGTCGAGGTCCTCCAGGGATTCCCAGCTGCAAGAACGCAGAAGACGTTCCAGTCTTCTGCAGCAAGGGCAGACCCAAGACCGAAGCCGTTCCCCACGGGATCGTCGGCCTTCCAATTCCCAAAGACAGTCGGGAGGAAGCCACAGCCGCCGTTCCAGGCAGCGGCGGCCATCTCAGGCACGACGCCACTCCCGGAACCAGCCCTGAAGACGCTGCACGAGCAGCCATGTACCAGAGCCACGTGCCGGCTCCTGTCCCCAGCAGCCAAGCCAATAGAGTTGTCACGGAGTTATCTCTAGATCTGTGCCCGTGACCGGGGGCAGCAGGCCATGGAAAAAAAGACAAAAAAAAGAAAGAGAGAGGGAAGAAAAAGAAGTGTGAACGGCTTACGAGCTGGTCCGGCACGGCCCCGTGACTACAGAGGCAAGGGACTCGTGGCCCCAGGAGAAGCATAAGGCGATAGCAGATGGGTCTACAAAAAATACAAAGCTGCGGCAACGATCTGACGATCTGCTTTACATGATGTTCTAATGTGGAATACCAACAACAAAAATTACAAAACCACAACACAAAAATTAAAACCAAACATTTAACCCCAAAAAGCTGTACAGTGTCTACTCTCTAAACCGGGAGCTGAATACTCCAGGTACACTGTTAGAGCACTGAGGACGAAGAAGGATCAAGGGTATACCCCCTGCATAAGGAGCAGGGCAGATATCTTTACACAAGCACAGCACTTCCAGGAGGACTGGTCAGAGAAGATCCAACCAAAGGCTTACAATCAACACGGGCTCTTGGCATATGTATGTAGCTTCATTGCAAGCCGTAGCAGGCTTATTTTGCACAACTATGGCTACGCTACACCCAGCCTGTCCTAGCTCATACTGAGCCACCTTGGTAGCCTCCACACGCAGCTCTTTGATGCTGTTCACACCCAGCATGACTGCAGTGACTGCAAGGGGTCTTCTGCTGAGCTACAGCACAGTTCAGCTGCATCTCAGCACTTGTCTGAGCAGGCATCGGTAGGCAAAAGACGTGCAATCAGACACCTCTGATGCAAGAGGACAGAGAGACTGCACTCACTCACTTCATTGCAGTATCTCTCTCCCTTCTGTCACCAGCTGCTCTTTAACTACAGACAGTCCTTGACGTCGGATGACAAGATCTGATGTCAGCAGTGCCAACAGGAACCTGAAATATTCCAGCTGCCCACTGCCCACCTCTTCTTGCTTCCAAACCTAGCAATATATGCTAAATGCACGTACACACAAATGCTGTCATTACAGCTCTGCTCTCAGCAAAACTAATGAAAGTTCACTTGAATTACATCAGCGCAGGCTGAGCTCAGCTTTTATCAGAGAAAAATTGAAGGAGCTAACACAAAGGAGATGCAATGAACTTGCTCATGTACCTACTTCTGGCAGTAATACTAAGGTACTGCCCATACAGTGCCACTTACAGTCCTGGCCCCGAGACTAAAGAGGCAAGGGAATGAGTAAGAGTCCACTACAAATAAAATAATAAAAAACCACATCATAGCTCCATAAGATTTAAAGCAATTTGGGGAAATTCTAGGATCATTACATCAGAGAGTCATAGAATGGATAGTTTGGAGGGGCCCTTAAAGATCATCTAGTTCCAACTCCCCTGCTGTGGGCAAGATTGCTGTCCACCAGATCAAGCTGCCCATGATCCAATCCAACCTGGCCTTGGATGGCTCCAGAGATGAGGCATTCACAGCCTCTCTGTGCAACCTGTGCCTGTGCCTCACCATTCTCTGAGGAACAAAATTCTTCCTAACATCTAACCTAAATCTCCTCTCCCTTAGTTTAAAGCCTTGTCCTATCACTATCTACCTGTGTAAAAGGAAGGTACCCCTCCTACTTGTAAGATCCCTTCAAGTACTGGAAGGCCGCAGTGAGGTCTCCCTGGGGCCTTCTCTTCTCCAAGCGAAAGATGCCCAACTTCCTCAACTCTTCTTCAGTAGAGAGGTGCTTCAGTCCTTCAATCATCTTTGTGGCCCTCGTCTGGACCCAGTCCAACAGCTCCACATCCTTCCGCTACGGGGGGCTCCCGGCCCAGACACAGTACTCCAGATAGGATCTCATGAGGGCAGAGTAGGCAGGGACAATCATCTCCCTCTCCCTGCTGGCCGCCCCTCTTCTGATGCAGCCCAGCATCCCGTTTGCCTTCCAGGCTGCAAGAGTGCACTGCTGGCTCATGTCCACGGCTGCTCTCAGGGAGTTCTTCTCTCAGTCCGTACACGTATCTCGGATTGCCTCGACCCAAGTGCAACACCTTGCACTTGGCCTTGTTAAACCTCATAAGGTTCTCGTGGATCCACTTTTTGAGTCTGGTCAGATCCCTCCAGATGCCATCCTTCCCTTCTATTGTGTCAGCTGCACCACTCAGCTTGGTGTCATCAGGTAACTTGCTAAGGGTGCACACAATCCCCTCTCTATGTTGATATAGATGTTGAAGAGCACTGGTCCCAAAACAGACCTCTGGGGGATCACGGTGGATTAGGAAGTGCCTGGCTGGATGCAGTCACGGGGTTGTGATCAATGGTTCTGTGTCAGGGTGGAGGCCGGTCACAAATGGTGTCCCCCAGGGGTCGATCTTGAGCCTGGTGCTCTTCAACATCTTCATCAGTGACACAGACAATGGCATCAAGTGCACCCTCAGCACGTTTGCGGACGACACCAAGCTGAGCGGTGCAGTCGATGCACTGGAAGGAAGGGAAGCCATCCAGAGGGACCTGGACAGGCTGGAGAAGTGGGCCCATGAAAACCTAATGAGGTTCAATAAGGCCAAGTGCAGGGTGCTGCGCTTGGGTCGGGGCAATGCCAGGTATTTATACAAACGGTGGGAAGAGCTCCTGGAGAGCAGCCCTGCACAGAAGGACTTGGGGGTCCTGGTCAGGTCCCTCCAGATGCCGTCGTTCCCTTCTGGACGAGAAGCTGGACGTGAGCCAGCAGTGTGTGCTTGCAGCCCTGAAGGCCAACTGTGTTCTGGGCTGCATTAAAAAAGGGGCGGCCAGCAGGGAGAGGGAGGTGATTGTCCCCCTCTTCTCGGCTCTTGTGAGGCCCCATCTGCAGTACTGCGTCCAGGCCTGGGGCCCCCCGTACAGGAAGGACGTGGAGCTCTTGGAGTGTGTCCAGAGGAGGGCCACGAAGATGATCAGAGGGCTGGAGCACCTCTCCTACGAAGACAGGCTGAGGGAGCTGGGCTTGTTCAGCCTGGAGAAAAGAAGGCTGCGGGGTGATTTCAATGCAGCCTTTCAATACCTACAGGGAGCCTACCCACAGGAGGGGAATCAACTCTTTGAAAGGGTAGATAACAGCAGGACAAGGGGGAATGGTTTTAAGTTGAAGGAGGGAAGATTTAGGTTGGATGTCAGGGGGAAGTTCTTGACTATGAGAGTGGTGAGGTGCTGGAACAGCTGCCCAGAGAGGCTGTGGATGCCCCGCCCCTGGAGGTGTCCAAGGCCAGGTTGGATGGGGCCCTGGGCAGCCTGGTCTAGTATTAAATGCGGAGGTTGGTGGCCCTGCATGTGGCACGGGGTTTGGAGACTCATGATCCTTGAGATCCCTTCCAACCTTGGCCATTCTGTGATTCTGTGATTCTGTGATTTATAGTTGATGGTTCCCAACCCATTTGTTAGATTTTCATTAACTTTAAAGGATGATTAATCTCCAATGTTATGAAATGGCATTTCTTTTGTTTTCTTTTTTCCAAGAGTGTCTTCAATTCGTAAACCTGAGTTTGGTGAACTCAAATGATTTGGCCCGGTTCTTGATGCAACAGAAATACAAACAGACAACAACACAGTTTCCATAGCCTGAATACTACTGACGTGGCTGTACAGTGCATTAGACATCTGGAAATAACGAAGCAGTACAACCAGAGGCATTTTACTTTCCACTTGGAAAGGCCTTTCATGGACAGTAAAACATCCTCTAAACTACTTAGATTACTTGTTTCTCTCTCTCTCTCTTATTATTATTATTATTTTTTTAACTGTAAATTCCGGTATTGATTTAAAACTTTATAATCAGCTGTGTTTCACTTATTTTACTGGTGTCTGTTACAGAACCTATTTATGGAACTTGACATTTAAATATACTGTAGTTTTGCTTTGCTACAAAATAAGTAGCAAAGCAAAAAACAACAACAACAACAACAACAAAAACCCCAGTAGTGTGTTTATGTACAGTACTCCAAGCTGTAAGTCAGAAAGTCAGATGCAGAGCTTAACTATTAAGCTGGTTGCATGCCAAAAAAAAAAGGTTTTCCAAGTTATTTAAGGATCTTTAATGTAATACACAATTAATATGCAATAATTTACACAACCATCTCAGGAGCTCTTGCTGTGATGTCTTACGTTGGATGTTCTGCAAATGTTGGCAGCATGATCCTTGACACTGCTGCTTGTTTTGAGTGTCCAAGATCACTATTCTTTTAATGGAAGCTGTAAGTTCCTATTAAATATAGTTAATCATGTAAATGCTCAATTCTGTAACCTCAGCTTCATATGGGAACTCTCTTCAGTGGCTGGCTGGCTGGTGTAGAGCTGGTTAGTTTTTCGACTTAAGTGAAAGTGTACGAATGAAGCTCACAGCTAGCCTAATACAGATGGGCTCTCATTCTCCTCAGCCAAAGCTGTTGGGTGATCCAGTAAAACAGAGGCAGTCCTGACTCATCTCAATCTTCTGAGAAAACACTGATCCTGTTTTGTACCAGTCATCCAGAAATACCAGTCCCAGCAGGTTCTGTCAGCCTTAATCTTCAATAGGAATCTTTAATAGGTTCTAGTAGCTGTGGTGAGATGATGTTGTTGGGTGTACCTAGGTACAACTAGACTCCATTCAGTCTTTATAAACACAAGAGAGAAAGCTTACACCCCTTAGCACAACTGTGTGTATGCATGCATGGCATTCCACAAGTTTTGATGCTTCAATATGTGTTTTCTAGGAAGCTTCACTATAGCCCTTATGTTCTCTCATCTGTTCTAGCTTTTGTAGCTGCATTTTGTCATGGTGCATGCAAAGAGTTTAGAGACAGCAATTTTAGGTATGCGAGGTAATAAGACGAGGCACAGTTTATAGAACTGCGGAATCATAGATGACTGCTGAAGCTTACCTAGTCCACCTCCCTGCTAACAGCATATCTTTTTTGTGTATGTCTGAACGGAGTTAAGTGATCCTTAACTCTTCTACTGCTTCACTCCCACAGACTGCTCATAGACTTGGGAGACCAGGGAAGCCAAAGGACAAGAGTCAGTGGAAACTGAGGCATGAGAATGGTGAAAGAAGTAGCCCAGTTACTGTAGAATACTTTGACGTGATTTTTGAGAAATTAAACTAATTTTCTGTTGGCGCAGTAGATTTTGATATTTAAAAATGCAACATAGCCCCAGGCAATTGCAATTTGAAAGTTAGATTATATTTCTATGAGCTTGCTAAATGCTGCAAAATGGACTACGGGCATAAAAATTCAAATGTTCAATAACATCCTATAAGCAGGATTATTTCCATTCCTGAAAGCATTCCACAGATGCAGAAAATGTCTCTGGCCTCCTTTTTCAGTTGTTCGGAAATTGAAGAGAAGAATCCAGTAAAACCAAAAGTTGAAGCTGCGTTGCATGGATGGAAATTGAACAGAATACAATCTTTAGTGAGTGGGCTGGATGGTTTGTAGCTCTGGGCTTCAAAGAACACTTTTGGGGGAAAAGTTGCTAAAGCTGCCCACAGCGGGCTTAGCTCTTTATTGGCCTGTGAGCGTTGGCCTCAGCTTCACGGAGAAGCTGGAAACTGGCTTGGGGTGGAGGAGCAGTGGTGCCCGAGTGAGGCTCCAGGGCTGCAGTCCTGGGCAGGGACAGCTCTGTTCCTGCCTCTGGCAAGGGCAGTGTTGCCAGCAGGTTGAAGGAGGCAAACCTTCCTCCCCGCTTCTGCACTGCCTGCAACAGCTGCCATCTTGCTTGGGTGCCGAGGGCCCACGCCCTCACCCCTCTGTGAGGTAGTGACTGCCTCACAAAGGGTGTCACGGAGCAGCCATTGTGACCTAGGGGGCCAGGACCGGCTTAGGCCAGGCCAGGCTCAGACCTGGCTCAGTGCGACCTGGTGAGGTGAGGAGAGGAGAGGGCAGGCAGCGAGGGGCTGCCTGAGGCTGCTCAGTGAGGAGGGGTCCCCACGCCTGGGGGCCTGAGCTGCTAACTCACTCGTGTCCCGCTTCTCCCGCAGAGTCGTCAGAGGAGAGTGTGGAAGAGAAAGCCCAGCGCTGACTGGGCAGGGACTCCAAGCGCTCACTGTCGACGTGTGCCATGTCCAAAAGGAAGCAGAAGACCTCCAACCCGGAGGTTGAAGGTGAGAGCAAAGTATCTCTGCGTGCAGCTCCCTGCCGGGCAGAGGGCTACCGCGGGCTCTGCCAGTTTGTGTGAGAAGGGAGGCAGGGGCAGGCAGGGGCTCCCCACACTCCGCTGGCCATGGCCCCTCTGCTCCTCAGCCAGGTTGGCCTGTGTGTGCCTGCTGGGACTGCGGGCCCTACAATGGCCCTTTCCCCCTCGCATCTTCCAGCCCTGCCCCTCATCCTGCATGGCAGACCCAGGGCAGGTCCCCGGCAACAGTCCTCAGGGACGCTTGGCACTCACTCCTGCTTCTATTTGCTCTCTCCTCTTCAGTATGCACGCTGTGTCGCCGAGCAGATGTTCACCCGGACACCTGCGGGCCCACATTTGGCGAGAGCGGGATTTGCGTCCACAAGTTTTGCTTGGTGAGTTCCCTCAGGGCTCCTTCCGCCTTCCAGCCAGGGACGCTCCCTCTTTTCCATCCTGTCCTCGTGACACCCTGCTCTTTTCTCTTCTACAGTTTTTTGCCGACGGCCTTTACGAACACACTGCCGGACAGAGGGCGGTTCTGAAGTTCCCCCTTGATGCCATCAGATGCGCAATCGAGGAGGCAGAGCAGAAGGTGAGGATCTGAAGGAACGGGGATGTTTGCGCCAGCACCAGCTCAGCCTGGACCCTAAGGAAGCAGTGGCAGTCTTTCCACGACCCAGCAGTGCCTGCATTCTGTGCCCTGCCTAGAGGCATGGCGTTGGCCTCAGAGGCCCTGAGCCTGCTGCTAATGGGGGCTGCTCTTCTCTTTCCAGCACTGCTTTGTTTGTGGAGAGAAGGGGGCCTCCATCTACTGCGCAGAGACAGGCTGTGAACGCAGCTTTCATCTGCCCTGTGCCACGGATGGGGAATGTGTCACGCAGTTCTTTGGGCAGCACAGGTAAGGGCTGTCAGCAGCAGCCGAGCAAGGGAAGAACCTGCACGGCTGCTTCCCAGTGCCGAAGCACGCAGCAAACTCCTTCGTGTTCCTCTGCTGGCATCTCAGCGCTTCTCAGCTCACCCATCCTGTCCGTCTTCCGCCAGGTCCTTCTGCTGTGAGCACCGCCCTCAGCAGGCCGTGGAGGCAGCTCCAGAGCAAGACACAAACTGCACCATCTGCCTGGAGCCCGTGGGGGACAAAAAGTCCTACCACACCATGGTGTGCCCAGTGTGCACACAGGCCTGGTTTCACCGGAGCTGCATCCAGGTAGGAGCCCTCCCCTTGCTCTGCAGTCACAGCAGGTGCTCAGCTGCACCAGGCCCCGCTCACACTCTGGCTGCTCGTGTTACCGCTGCAGGGACAGGCCATGAACGCTGGCATTCTGCGCTTCCGATGTCCCGTCTGCGGAGACAGGATGCAATTCCGGAAAGAAATGCACCTTCTCGGGATCCAAATCCCAGCCAGGTTGGTGCCTTCTGCCCAGCTCTCCAGATAGTGAGGCGCAAGTGCTGTGCCTGCCCGGGGATTGCCCCCAGCAGGCCCAGCTGACCCTTTGCTGTCCCATCAGCGTTGGCCGCAGCTTCATGGAGAAGCTGGGAATGGGCTTGCGCTGCAAGAGCAGGGATGCCCCAGATCAGCCCTGTGCCTGGGATACTGAGGACTCATCGCTTTCTCTCCTTTCTCTGGCAGAAGACCAACATGGGAGGACAAGGAGAGCTATGACACTCTGCACAAGACACACCAGCGCTGTGATGTCAGCGAGTGTATTCACACAGAAGGCAGGGAGCAAGCAGAGGAAGAGGGGTGAGTTACCTCAGCAGCCCTGCATGGGATCTCAGCCTCCCCACAGGCTGGGGAGCAAGGACTGAGCTCAAGAGCTGTGCCCGCCACTCCCTTGCTTGACTCATTTTGTGCACACAGCTACAGCCTCTTTTTTTTCCCCAGGCCCTGGGAGCTGCTCCTGTGCGCCTCGTGTGCTGCGCAAGGCACCCACCGGCTCTGCTCTGATTTGAGCGGCAGCATAAGCACCTGGGAGTGTGACATCTGTGCTGGCGTGGGCACAGGTAAGGGGCAAAGAGCCGTGGACTGCTGCCTTGGCGCCAGGCAAGGCCTGGCACAGCGGCTCCTCAGTGAGGCTTTGCCACAGTTTCTATGCCCCGGCAGGGCTGGGATCCCCTCCCTCCATGGGGCTGCCGGGTCATCCTGTTGACCTTCCTGCCTCTCCTTACAGCCTCCAGTGCCGAGTCGCAGCTTGCTGGTCCCAGCACTGCCAGCCAGGAGGCGGCGGGGCCATCTCATAGCTCCCCAGCACCTGATGACAGCGGATCTGCCTCCACCAGCCAGGCAGCATTGGAGTCATCTCCGAGTTCCCAGGTGCCTAAGCGCAGCAGCCTGTCCAGCCAGCCCGGGACAGGACAGAGGAAAAGCCAGAGACGTAAATCCAACGAGCAACACCAAGGGAGCAGCCAGCAGGAAGTGGGGTACTCCAGCAATTCCCCAGCGCCTGAACGCAGAAGGCAATCCAGGCAGCAGGGCACAGGCCGAACAAGAAGCCGCTCTCCGCTCAAGGGTCGTGCCTCAAATTCCCCGAGCCAGCTCAGAAGACCTCATGGCAGCAGACGCTCTCCAGCCTCAGGTGCTGGCAGGAGCATGCACACCTCTGCCAGGAAGAGGGCATCCAACAATTCCCCGGGGGCTGCAAACAAAAGATGTCCAAGCCAGAGACAAAGCCAGTCCTCCCTACAAGGTTCGGCATCAAATCCCTCGAGCCAGCCCCGAGGACGCCGTGGCAGCAGAATTAGTCCGGCCCAAGGTGCTGGAAGCAGCACCCAGAGCTCTGCCGGACAGGTGGCGTCGAGGTCCTCCAGGGATTCCCAGCTGCAAGAACGCAGAAGACGTTCCAGTCTTCTGCAGCAAGGGCAGACCCAAGACCGAAGCCGTTCCCCACGGGATCGTCGGCCTTCCAATTCCCAAAGACAGTCGGGAGGAAGCCACAGCCGCTGTTCCAGGCAGCGGCGGCCATCTCAGGCACGACGCCACTCCCGGAACCAGCCCTGAAGACGCTGCACGAGCAGCCATGTACCAGAGCCACGTGCCGGCTCCTG